>NC_138882.1:88920462-90397796 GCF_965194825.1 Balaenoptera physalus | reverse complement strand
ATGTTGACATAGATTGGTAAATTCATCAGACCTAAGTTTATAAACTTCCCAGTCAGTAATCTACTGGTAACATCCAGGGCTGACATAGAGTTTGGCGGAAATGGGCACTCTCATATAGTGCTGATGAGAGTGTGAATTGTGATAACATTTTTGGAATGGGTACTACCTATCAAAATAAAATATTAACACTTCCCTTGATCAAATAATTCCTAAAAGGAATCTATTCCTTATAAATAAAAGCAAGAGTATGAAAGGATAAATGTATAAGGATATTAACTGCATCATTATTTGTAATGGCAAAAAAAAACTAGAAACAACTATACATCACTAGGGCAATGGTTGAAAACATTTTGATATAAACATACTGTGGAATATTATGTAGTCATTAAAACGAATGAGTTAGCTCTATATTATTGTCCTGGTGGGAAGTCCCTGATAGACTAAGTAAGGGGGAAAAGTGCTGAGTGACATTTAGAGTATAAGCCCCTTTGTGTAAAGACAATCTATGTGTACATGTGTTTGCTTGAATATGAATAGAAAAAAAACTGCAGGGTTACATACCAAACTCTTTAACATTGCCTGTGTCAGAGGAGTGAGAGTGGAGTTTGTGATGGGGAGAAGACTTGAATTTTTTTTCTTTATACTGTCTGTATTGTTAGGATGGTTACTTTTATAATTTACAGTTTTTATAATTAAAAAACCCTTAGTTTTTTTTTTTTTTTTTAATTTATTTATTTATTTTTGGCTATGTTGGGTCTTAGTTTCTGTGCGAGGGCTTTCTCTAGTTGTGGCAAGCGGAGGCCACTCTTCATTGCGGTGCGCGGGCCTCTCACTCTCGCGGCCTCTCTTGTTGTGGAGCACAGGCTCCAGACGCGCAGGCTCAGTAGTTGTGGCTCATGGGCCTAGTTGCTCCGCGCGATGTGTGATCTTCCCAGACCGGGGCTCGAACCCGTGTCCCCTGCATTGGCAGGCAGATTCTCACCCACTGCGCCACCAGGGAAGCCCCAACCCTTAGTTTTAAATGACAAGTACTACTGAAATTGTTACTAAAAATAATTTTCAGATTATATCCTAGAATCAGTATACATTCAATATGATCTGGCGTTCCTTCTATCTCCACAGTATTTCTTTTTTCTTTTTTTTAAATCTTCCTGATTATCCTTCTTTTTTTTTTTTTATTAATTTATTTATTTTTGGCTGTGTTGGGTCCCCACTTCTGTGCGAGGGCCCTCTCCAGTTACGGCAAGCGGGGGCCACTCCTCACCGCAATGCGCGGGCCTCTCACCGCCGCGGCCTCTCCCATTGCAGAGCACAGGCTCCAGACGCGCAGGCTCAGGAGTTGTGGCCCACGGGCCCAGTTGCTCCGCGGCATGTGGGATCCTCCCAGACCAGGGCTCGAACCTGTGTCCCCTGCACCGGCAGGCAGACTCTCAACCACTGCACCACCAGGGAAGCCCCTCCACAGTATTTCTTGATGCTTAGAATGATAGTCCAGCAGTATCAGAATACTCAAACCAGACTCAACTATACACAGTATGCTGGAATTACTCAAAACTTACTAAGGCATTAAGTGAACTAATAGATTTTAGGAAAACTTATAATTAACAGTTGAGTTACAAGTTTTCAGATTTGTGTAGTGCTTTTAAAAAAAAATTATGTCATTTCAGCTTTTAATTAGGAGGCATTATCCTATTTTTAGCAATGAGAAAACTAAGGTACAGATTGTTAAAGTCTTCTCAAATGAGTGGCAGAGCCCACATCTTCTGGCATCAAGTCCAAGGCTCTTCTGGCTTCACAACAGCTGTAGCCTATTAAATCAGGCATTCCTGGCTGACTTACTCAGAAAATGTATAACTTCCAATCTCAAGACATTGTAGTTAGCTGTTGTCTATTGCATTTATCAAGGAATATGGAGTCAAAGTTGATGATTCCTGAGGTCTATTTAAGGGTCTTAGGTTATTCTCTTGACTTGTGTCCCTTGTACAACAAAGACCCTTCTACCACCAAAAGGCTGCATAATGACATGGGAACTCAAGATAAATATAGTCTCTGGGACAGTGCTGAGTAGTGTCCACTATCGACCAAGGAATTCTATAATCTTTAGGGAAGTTCCATTTGGTCACCGTGGACACAACCTTCTGGGCCAAATATTAAAATACTACTGGGCTTGGATAGAGCAACTTTGATTTATCATGAGCCTATGAAGGTTCGATATTGTTCTCTGCCCTGAGAACAAGAAGATTGTCCATGGTTCTCAACAAATGGCTTAAAACAAGAATAAAACCAAACCGGAATTAAGATCATTCAGCACCTGATACTGCCCCCAAATTTCTAATCCTCAGACATCCAAAGGCAGCTGTTGTTAGCTATAAATAAGCTGGTGACACCTTACCCGCTTCATGCTAGCGCCTGGGCATTCATTCCTAAGGACATCAGAGAAGCAAAGCTGGGCCAGAACCCTGAGCTTCCATAGATTAAATGTCTGCTTTCTGCATGGGACTGTGGGAAAACTGGATAGAACTCTGGGTAGGTAGCCCAGATTCAGGACAGTCTATGGGTTACTGGCTGTAAAGGAGAAAAGCATTTCTGTGGCTGTCCAAATGGATATTCTATTTCAGCAACCTAAATGGAAGGAACACTCTGAATTCAAATAGCAAGACAGGCAAGGAACTAGCAAAGCACTCTGGGAGAGCAGTCTTAATGGGAAAGTCTGGGGACAGATGATGGTGAACTTGGATGCTGAGTTCTAAACCATTTGATGACTACCTGCCTTTCAAATGCAAGATCCTTCTCTTGAAGCTATAGCAGTAATGAAGCCTCTAGGGAGTCAGGTATAGTCTGATTGACAAGCAACACAAATTAGAGTTCCTAAAAGATTACCTGAAAAGTTGGAAAGAGCAGTTCCACAAATAATTGCAGAGGAAAAAAATACTCCATTTTTATTTTCATCAATGGGACTCTGAATTACTGAAACAGCCTTAATGGGTCCACTTGCTAAATTATATGACTGGCTCTGACTGGCTAATGCTCTGTGGTTTTAGCACTGATGTGGAGAATCTCAACAGCCATAATGAAGCTGAGCTCCGGCGCCAGTTTGAGGAGAGACAGCAGGAGACAGAGCATGTTTACGAGCTCCTGGAGAATAAGATCCAGCTTCTGCAGGAGGTGAGTATCCACGGCTAAAGGTCCCCTTTTACCTCTTTTCTGACTGCTCTGCCTCCCGGCATTCACCTTTTCCCTCCCTAAAGTACCTATGTTTGCAGCCTTTCAGGTTTTGTTCTTTTCTCGTTCTTTTTGCAGGAATCCAGGCTAGCAAAAAATGAAGCCGCACGGATGGCGGCTCTGGTGGAAGCAGAGAAAGAGTGTAACCTGGAGCTCTCAGAGAAACTGAAGGGAGTCACCAAGGACAGGGAAGATGTACCAGGAAACCGGGTCAAGCCCAACCAATACACTGAGGCCCTGGCCCAAAGGGACAAGTAGGTGCTTTTGGTGCTCTATTTGCCATTTGTCTTTTGCCTGTTCTCGAGCCTGTGTGAGTATATAGCAGCTGCACTGTTCCCTTTGAAGGATTTACGGTGGACCTTCACCATTACCAAGACTTTATGGTTCCCACAAGTAAAGAAATCTCTTTTTAGGGCTGCGTCTTTAATAGTATCCATTAACAGAACTGAGTAGTTGGCAATCAGGAGACTTAGGTAGGTATAAGTAGAACAATGGTCAAATGGTAGCAAACAAGAGACATGGATTCACTTATTCACATTTTCTGAGCACCAGCTATATATCAGACACTGGGCTAAGCACTCAGGTTACAGAGATGAAAGACCCACTTCCTGTCATCAAGACACACGTTACACAATTTTAATAAGTTCTCTGATAGAAGTAACATGGGATGCTCTGGGGTGTATAGAATTGTCATCTATTCCAGACTAAAAGAGCAAGGTGCCATTGAAAGTGTCCTGAAGGAGGTGAAATCTGAGGTGAGTTTTGATGAGTGAATAGGAGTTAGAAGAAAGAGTGTAGGAGGTGAGTGGGGAGGGGGATTGTCCTGTACAGGAGGAGACACCATTGAGGGGAGATACAGGGAAGGGCATATTTCAAGACGTGTAATTAGTGCTATGTAACCAGAGCAGAGGGTCTGGGGAAGACTAATGAGAGATAAGCTGTATTGGGAATAGGGGGTCTGATTGTGCTGGCTTTTTTATATAGTAAGGAACTTGAATTTTCTCATAAAGTAAGTGGGCATTTGTTGAGGCCACCACTGTGTCTTGGTTACTGCAGCAACTTCCTAACTGTTCTCTTTACTTCTGGTTCTACCCTCTGCATTCCATCCCAATCTAACAATTCAGAGCAGTTTTGAAGTGGGAAATTCAACAATATGAAATTGACAAATAATTTAGCCTCCTCAATGCATGATACTATGGTGGCATAAAAAGCCTTAAGTGGTTTTGAACTGAATAGGTGAAAAACACACAAGGTACGCACAGTGACCAGTGTGATCTTTTTGAGACACAAATCTGATCATATTATTGCACAGCCATTTAGAAAGTTCTCCAACATCTTTAGGAGATAAAATCTGTTCTTAGTGTGGCCATCAAAGCCTGTTATGATCTGACCCCTGATTTCCCCCAGACTCATCCCCTACCGTGACCCCCTTCATGTATCACCGGTGCCAGACTAGTAATAATAATAACGACTAAGGTTTGTTGGGCTCTTACTGTACAGCTGAGCTGAGTACTTTACATTCTTGTTTAATTCTCCCATAAAGTTTAATTCTCTCATAAAGTTAACAATCCCATGAGATAGGGATTATTATACTTTATAAATGAAGAAATTGGCATTTAGAGAGTTATGTAACATGGCTTCAGGCATTGCTGGAATCAAAACCCTAAAGGCACAGCGCCTCCAGAAGCATACTGTGCTACGTCAGGTCCCCAGGATTTTGCTCATGCGCTTCCTTCTGTGGGAAACGTATGTTTTCCCTTCCTGGTGAATTCCTAATTCGTTCTTCAGAACTCACTAAGGCATCAATGGTTACTTCTGTGAAGGCTTTTGTGACAGCAGAATTAAGTCTTTATATTGTTTTCTTTTATATGCACATCCATTAGCGTACAGTTCTCTGTGTGGTGTTGTATTTTCTTCAGATCTTCCCTGCTAGGTTCCCTGAGACTGTCTCAGTGCAATAAATGCTGTCAAACCAAAAAAAAAAAAAAAAAAAAAAGAAACAAATGCATACCTGACAAGTAAATTGAGGGAGTTCATATCAGATGGCCTTGAATAGCTTTGTAAAGTAGGAGACTAGATTATCTGTAGAGACTGAGGGTCAAAGGGATGAATGAGGTATGAGCTTGAGAAAAGTAGAGACATTCTAGCACAGATACCGTGGGGAAGTTGATATGGAGTCCACATTCATCATCATAATTATCATTGTAGCTTGCATTTGTATAAAGTTTTTAAAGTTCTTTCTGATCCCCAAATCTTAGCTGATCCTCATACCTTAATTTAAGAGATTCCTACTTGACTTTCTGACACCCTTCACCTTTCTGCCAAACTATTTTCCTGCCAAGGTGCTACCACTATCTTACATACACAGGAATAATAATCACAATCAGAAACATTTCATCTAGTACCAGCACATTTCCTAGGACAGGTATCTCTAGTACTCAAAGACTTACACACAGAGAAACAGCAAGATATGCCCTGCACGTAGTAGGTGATGAATAACTGTCGAGTTGAACCTGTGGTTTATATACATCAGCACAGCACACATAGTCTTTGACAACTGAATTCTAGTCTGAATTTCCAGTCTCTTCTCCAGCCGTTGTCTTTTCCCACCAGCCTTTCCCCCTTTTCCTTTCCAGTGATGCTTCCCCATATGCCTCATATCTTCATGCCTTCATTCTTTCATTTAAGCTCCTCCCTCTGAGCCTGGAAAATAACCCAGTCTTCACAATCTCTTCTCCTGAGCTTCCCCCCAGACTCCTCCAAGTCAAATGAATTACTTCTTTATCTTTCCTCCTATAGCTCCATGGCAACACTCAGTGTACTATTTGGTATATACCTCTGGTGTGGTAGCACTTATTATATTCTATCTGTTGATATAGCTGTGCCTCCCCATTTCCCAAACTCTTGGCACACACACCAAAAGAACTTAAGTTTCTATAGAGCAGAGATTGTGTGTTTTCCAACTTTATATTCCCAGTACTTAGTAGTGTGCATTGAGTTATATACATAACGGTTACCTAATAATTGTTTTTTTGAATGGAACAACAATAACAATTAAAAAAACTCTACAACTTCTGGCCCCTATTCCAAGAATTTTATATCTATGGTCTATAGGTCCATGGATTGGCTTCAAGAGGTCTCTGAACCTGTGACAATGTAAGCAAAAAATCGTTTGTGTATATATTTGGGGGCTGGGGCACAGAATACATGGCTTACTGAAGAAAAGTTTCAAAGAGTTCAATGACTCAAAAAGGTAAAAACTTACTGTACTGGACCATGCTATCTTTGGAGTGGGCTGAAAAATAAAGGTAGTAATAGTACCATGGCCATAATTGTTCTTACTTTTTCTTTGCTCCAGAAGAATTGAAGAACTGAGTCAGAGCCTGGCTGCACAGGAGAAACTTGCAGAACAGCTATCTCAAGAGAAGCAAAAACTGCTACATCTGTTGGAGGAGCCAGCTGACATGGAAGTGCAGGTGAGGTTTGGGCTGTACTTCCTGTGGCACAAAGCTTCATGCTTTCAGGAGCCCTACTTTACATTTATATGTACTAGTTTTCTATTGCTGTGTAAAAAATTACTACAAACTCAGTGGTTCAAAACAACATTCATTTATTATTCCAGTTTCTGTGGGTCAAGAGTCCAGGCATGGTTTAGTTGGGTTTTCTACTCAGGGTCTCACAAGTCTGAAATCAAGTTGTCAGCTGGACTGCTTTCTCAGCTAGAGGCTCACTTAGGGAAGGTTCCACTTCTAAGCTCCCTCAGGTTGTTGGAAGGATATTTCTGTGTGACTGTAGAGGTTATGGCAGCTTGCTTCTTCACAGCCAACCATGGAGAGAGACAGTCTCTTGCTTCTCTCCCTTCTAGACACTCTTTTAAGAGGTTCACCTGATTAAGTCAAGCCCCTCAGTGTACTACACCTTTTGGTTAACTTAAAGTCAACTGAGTAGGGACCTTAGTTACATCTGCAACACTCTTTCACTTTTGCCATATAACAGTGCATAACTATGTAGCAATATCCCTCACCTTTGCTGTATTCTATTGGTTAGAAGCAAGCTACAGGTTTCTCCACACTCAAGGATGTACAAAGGTGTGGATATGAGGAGGTGGAGGTCACAGGGGCCATCTTAGGATTCTGCCTGCCACCCTAGTGATGTGTAACTATAGAGAATGTATAACGTGGTTTTAACATTGAAGAGAGAACCCTCACTGCTGTGAAAATTATTGCATTAATCTGTATTGTTGTTCTTGGAGGTTACCTCAGAGGGAACTCCCCTCCTTCATTCAACTTTTAATTTACTAAAAAGATGCTTTCTGAAGGAACCCTAGAATCTATCTGTGCCCAAGCAACATACACAATTGCTAGGTATTCTTACAAATCTTAGATCAATGATAAAGCAAAACATGTGCAGCTTAATTTATTGGTCACATATACAAAGGTTGGAATCAGGATAAAAAGAGCAGTGCTAAAAATTAGTATAAAGCAGTGTTTCCTCACCTTTCCTGTGTCATGACAAAAATAGCAAATGATAATAAGAAACATGTAGAAAAAGACATGATTTACAACATAATCAAATTGCTTAGAACCAGTGACTTTTTCTCATTTTTTTCATTATCCACTGCTCTTTTTTATTACTCAAGTAATAAATAGCAATTACATAAAAGTCTGCAAATCCAAATAAGCAAAAAAAAAAAAAAAAGAATTACAGTTTTCAATAGCTATTATAAGTATAGAAGAAAGGCAATGATTTTGTACATTTTTTAAATTGAGCCCCTGCAATAAATTCACTCATTATAATTTTAAAAAATAATGAATGATAATATTTATAAAGTGTAGCAGTAAATGGATGGAGCTTCTCACTTGAAAGTGACCATCCTGGGTGCTTAGGCCACAATGAGGGCAGAAGAAATCGATATCTTGGCTATACTGTAAACCCCTTGGACTCTGGATCCATTTTGGTTGGAAAGCTCTGGTTAACAAACTCAGGAAATGATGTGTATGCATATAATTTGATAGATATGAGTAAAAATTAAAGTTTATAGGCTTTTTGCAAGATACACATTGAAATGTATAGAAGACCCCATAACATTTTTTTTTTTTTTTTTTTTTTTTTTTTATTTTTGGCTGTGTTGGGTCTTCGTTTCTGTGTGAGGGCTTTCTCTAGTTGCAGCATGCGGGGGCCATTCTTCATCGCGGTGCACGGGCCTCTCACTATCGCGGCCTCTCTTGTTGCGGAGCACAGGCTCCAGACGCGCAGGCTCAGTAGTTGTGGCTCACGGGCCCAGTTGCTCCGCGGCATGTGGGATCCTCCCAGACCAGGGCTCGAACCCGTGTCCCCTGCATTGGCAGGCAGATTCTCAACCACTGCGCCACCAGGGAAGCCCCCCATAACATTTTTTAATTAGGAATAACTTGGCTGGGTATTAGGAGAAGTAGTTTTCTATCCTGATTCTTTCTTTATTAACTGTATGACCATGGATCCATCACTCTCAGCCTCCATATGTGTAAAATGGGAAAATTAGCCCAAATAATCTCCAAAGTATCCTACAATTTTGACATTCTATTCTAATGAGTCCAGCATCATTGGGGAAAGTGTATAGTCCCCAAGGTAAGCACTTCGAAAGAAAAATACTCACGTAAATTCTGAAATAAAATCACTCTCATTGTTCTAGTTTTATATTTACAGACATATAGAAACATATATTTAGGTACACATACTTATTTTCATTTGTATCTTTGGTAAGCACTGAAATGGGTATATGTAGTTCAATATTTGCAATGCTAATAAGGGGAAGTGGGTTGGTATCAGTTTTTAAAACAGACTTGAAGAACAGAAAAATTATAATTACAAAGAGACTAAATTATTTACAATCTATTCTAAAGGAATGCTTAGAACAAGGTTAAGTTCAGCATCTAGAGGATAATAACATTGGGTGAGTAGAAGAAAGAAATACATCGTCACATAAATTGTACTAAATTGATATGCTTCTTTAATGTTGCTGGTACCTATAAAAATTTATTATTATTGTTATTGCCCAACTCTTTGTACATTTATAAACCTAATTACATCATGCTGTGAATTCTCTCAATCAGTGTTTCCCAACAGGGGCTGGCATCTCAGCACAGTGGTGGGCCATTTTGAGGCACACTGGCCAGAATACCCAAGCTAGAAAGCTCTGCCACAGGGGGGCCTCTGACAGTAGGTCCTCTCAAATGTGGAGGACAGAAAGCCTCCCACAGCTCATTTTCTAGTTTCTCCCTTTGGGTCTGTGCCTTATGAAGAAAAAAACAAAAAACTAGGCACCAAGTACTGCTCAGTGTGCATAGAATTATTTTATATTATCATTTCTAAAACAGCCCAAAGAAGCCTGGCCAGGGAGTCAGCCTTCTAGTGAGTGTTCAGATAATCCTCTGAAAACTTCCTTCTCTCAATGTGTGCCCAGATTCCAAAAGAAAAGAAATGGTTTTGGTCACTGTGCTTCTATCTTATATTCTATGGCCTAGACAGAAAGAAAGATTGAAATGATTTCTGTAATGCCCTGGGAATGTTTAGCCATGCTCAAGTGGTTCAGATTGACTTAACAGAAGGAAACAGTCAAGTCCCAGTTTAGAGAAAGAATCTTGGTCCTTCAATAACGGATTCTAGTACGAAGTCTCCTGGATTTTATCTGGGGAAGCAGAGTGGTATGAAAGAATGAGCTCAGGTTTTGGAATTTGATCTCAGTCCGCATCAACACTTTTTAGATGTATGGCCTTGGACAAGTTACATAACCCTTCCAAGTACAATTTCTTCCTCTGTAATGTTCATCTACTTGTAAGGGTTAGAAATAATATATGTGAAGTGCCTAGCACAGTGCTCAAAACACGGTAACTACTGTCGTCCTTATCTGTGTTAACAACCTGAAAGAGAGGGAGGCTGTTCTTAAAATGAGTAGTGGCTAAAAAAGACATAGTCAATGAGTCAGATATTGTAAACTTCATTTACATTGTAACTATCTTTGTTTTACAAAAGACAATGACAAAATTATTAAGTGTAGCAGTATTAGTGAGATTAATGGTCACAGTTCTCCCTCTGGACCTGTTAGCCTTGCACGTAGAAATACTGTTTTATAGGCAAAGACCGAACTCAAGGTTGTCTATTTGTGTTATTGCTCCCCAGGAAGACCACAACAGAGTGTGAATCATTCAGGGCAAATTGATCACAATGAGAATTATATCTCACTTTAGTCCCCTAGACAAAAAGAAATATTGAAGCACATTCTATAACATCTTGGGATCATGTAGTCACACTCAAATGGTTCAGATTATTATAATATAAAACCTAGAAGTAAAGTCACAGGATTTCTTAAATACATATTCCAAATATAATTTAAAATATTTATCAATGAATATTCAACAACATTTCTATAGTAATAACATCAGCACAATATGGTAGCATTGTCTATGTGCCAGGTGCTGCTCTAAATACCTTAAATAATTAACTCAAATTAGTTTAAGCCTCAAAGCAATCCAGTGAAGTAGATACTGAACTACATGAAACATAAAAAGAGATTAATTTATAATAAACTAATGTTTGTTTTAATATGTAAATTCTTGGGCACAACTATATTAAAGGATATAAAGAAATAGGCAGGTGCTTGTATGGGAATTCACAGCTTCACATGCAGTCTGGTGCAGGCATGTTATATTGGCAATTCAAAAATGGCAAGGGGCAGTGCCGTTCGTTATGATCTAGTGGCAGTGCCAAAGTGAAAAACTCTTGGTAAATTTCCAAATAAACAAATAAATTAAATAATATTCCTTTAATTTACATAGCAGTTTAACTCATAGAAAAGTCAGAGTATATTAACGTTGTGTTCATATATACAACAGAATTAAGTCCTAGGTCCAGATGATTATATAAACAGTTTGATTACCTGCATCACCGCCCAGTGGAACATTTGAAAGTCGTTCACATTTTGGAATAATGCTTTGTCCTGCCCATTGCAAGTTATGTAGCACCCCTAGCCCCACTCATCATTGAAACAAGAAATGCCCCCCGCAAATTGCCAAAATCCACTCTAGGATATGGCTGCTCGATAAGAACCACTGGTCTAGGGGGTCCTGGCCTTCAAAGGGTTTAAAGCCCAATAAGAGATTGGCATGTAAACAAAGAACTAAAATGCAGTGTGATAAATGAAGAGAGAGAAGTATACTCATAGTGCTAAGAGGACCCAGAGATGAGAGGGATTAACTCTATCTTTGGAAGTCAGAGAAAGCCTCACTTGGAAGTCAGCCTTGACCCTGGGGACTTAAAGGCTGAGTACACCAGGCAGAAAGTAGGAGAAGGGCATTCTAGGTTAGGGGAACAATATATACAATGGTGTGGAACACACTTAAGGAATTGGAAGTAATTGGTGTTATCAAATATATGATAAGTATTGGAGAATGATGCAATATATAGCTGGAAAGTCCCATAAATGTCAAGCCAAGGACTTCATGTTGTAGGCAATGAAGAACTAAAAATTTAAAAATTAAGCAAAGGGAATAAAAGCTTATGAGTTGCATTATACAAAGGCAATCCTGGTGGTTGTTTAGATAGAGGACTGAATGAGCAGATAATTGATGTCACCTTTTGAGATAGCAAATCATGGTTTGATGCAGCTAGTAACTGCTTCAACTAGCCCATTCTGTGAATTAGATAAAGGTAAAGAATATTGTAAAACCAATTATAAAGCACTTTGTCTAAACAGTGATGTGTGACGACTCTTACTATTTGTGACACCTGAAGTCCTTGCTGTGGGTGTTACCTTTGTCTGCTAACAGTAGCAGCATCTTAGTTCTACTGTATTATCCTCAAACCTTAGTCTGCCATGCCACTTCTCACCACAGGAGCCATATCTCTACAATGCAGAAGGCACGGGTTCAATTTCTAAGCCCTGGGCCTGCTCCATAGAGGCTGAAGAATTCTCTCATCACCAGCAAAGCCATCCCTGAAACCCCTTACAGATGTTAGGGAACGGAGGAGCTTGAGTTCTGAGGCCTGAACTCTACCTCCCCCCAACCGCTCACAATTGGGAACACCACAGTTGGGCATTAGAAGAAAGAGAGCTCACAAGTCATACACTTCTAGGTTTGAGTTGTCCAAAGGAAAAACACTCATCTCACTCCACCTCCCAGAGACAAATACTTCTCACGTGATCCCAATATGAAAGTCTGGACTGGGAAATAGTCTCTGAGTACAGGAAGTTTTACTTCAGAGCCCTTCTTCCTCAAATAAGAGAGACAGTTTTGATAAAGCTTATTTGGTTTAATTGATTTTATTATCCCTCTAGTTGTTTGCCTTTTCCATTCTACCAAAACATTGTTCAGCATCCATTTTAGCTGGAGTGTACCTGTAGAATACTTATGAACTTCTTTTATATAATTAACTTCATAGAACAACAAAAAATGCCACAAACTTGACATGCCACGGATTGACAACACTCCATGTATGCTCTCAATCCTCCGTGGCCATTCGGATCGACAGCATGTGGTGACCAGAGCGCTCAGGAGCTTTGTGATGGCGCTGTCATGCTGCGGCAACTTGTCTACCTCTTTCTTACTAGGGAGTCAGAAAATCTAATCAAGTGCAGTTTACAAAGCGTTTTTCTCTTCCTTACTGAAGGAATCCTCAGAGTTGCAGGGAAAAGCTGGCAATCATTCCAGTTATTGGTATTATTCCCTTCTACAGAATGGTGGAAGCTTTATCTCAAAGAACTTTTTAAATGAAACCAGACCTGGAGGGTAGGAAGGCGGGGGGTCTGGGGGGAATGGCGCTGGGGGGTGGGGGGTGGGGAGGGGTGGCGTGGCGCGGAGGTAATGTACTTGCAAAGGAAATGTCTGGAGGAATTCTTGTTTTGTTTCCTCTTTTTTCTCTCCATCTTTCCCCCCAGTATTATATAAGCACTATTTATTAATGTGTAATTACACTGTGGCTGGCCTAAAACATGAAACAGGACAACAGAATTAGGGAGAGTCATCCATTAAGCCATCAGGACCTTCCTACTCACACAAAGCAGCAGACAGTCAAGCCATTGCATTTATGCCTTGTCTGGAACCCAATGTAAATAGCACTGCATGCAGTGAGGCAGATTTCCTAAAATAGCAAACATTCCAGTGTTACCGTGGAGAGATCTGACGTAGAGGTTAAGGCAAGAATGCGCTCTAAATGCTCAAGGCAGAGACTGAAAACCTTGCAGGGATTAGCAGCTCAGGCAGCTCCAGCCAATTTCACGTAAGGAGAATTTTTTTTTAGAGCAGCTTTTCAATATCCCTTTCTTAAGCTGATGAATATTGAAACTGGAGACTCATTTACAAATCCTCATTCAACGTCACTGTCTCCCAGGCAAACCTTCATTGGTAACATGTCTCAGAAACAGACTTTATCAGACGGAAAAAAGAGGGGCTTCTTCATAGCTTTATTTATTGAGCACTTACAATTGCACAGGTACTGTAAAGTGAAGGAAGAGGACGACAAAGACATATAAGGTTTAGTCTCTGACTTCTAGGGATTACAATCTAATTGGAAGGTAAGAAAGTCTCTGATGGAAACAAAATACAAGGCAGGAGAGAAAGGGAAAAATCAGGCACTGGGGTGGGCCGTGAAGATTCTGGTCTGTAAGGAATGAGTAGGATTTTAATAAGAGCTAAAAATATTAGGCATCAATTTATTTATTCATTCAATGATTATTTACTTAGATCTAGGAACATACTGATAAAAGTACCTCAGAAGATAACAAGATGAGTAAAGTGTGGTTCCTCTTCTTAAGGAGCTTACCAGCTAAAGGGAAGAAGGCAATATGGAAAAATGACACACATATTACTATAGGTATAAAAAGTGCTTTGGAAGGTCAAAGAAGAGAAAGATGTCTTTTGAGGGGATTAAGAAAGGCAGCTGAAAGAAAATACTTGAAGGTTGGTTAGGATTTTGACAAGAGGAGATGGTAGTAATGGGAAAGAACATTACAAGTAGATAATAGAGTGGTAGGGAAGTTCCAGGTAAGGAAGCAGTAGTTGGAATAGTGAGATATACAGGGGGACAATGAGTTTAGGCTAGAAAGATAGGGTGATACTAGAGTCAGAGGGCCTTGGATGGCAGGTCAAGAAGTTTATGATTGTGGGTAAGTCATTAGGTCTCCAGGTTACTATGCCGGAAAGTGATATATCTGAGATCTGTTTTAGGAAGATTAGTCTGGAAGGAGGAGTGAGTAGAGGAGAAAGAAGGTGAGAGGACTAACTATTATGGAACTCTATTAAGATATGAGGTCACTAGAGGGTAACCAAGAATGGAAGTTTTGTGCTAAGGCAAAAGAACGAAATAAAATTTTAAGATATAATAAGTCATTCATTCATTCATCCGTTCATGTAATCCAGTCAATGACTGTTTATTAAGTGCCTACCATGGCCAGACACTGGTGCAATTAAGTGCTGGAGAAACAGTAAGAATAAACATGGCAGAGTCCTTCCCCTCAGGGAGCTTACATTCTAATAAGGGAGCTAGTTAAATAACCACGTAATCAAACAAATAATTGCAAAATGTGATAAATACATTGAAAAAAAAACAAAGAGCAAGGATCAGCAAACTTTTTCTATAAAAGGCCAGAGAGTAAATAATTTAGATTTTGCAGGCCATAAGATTTCTGCTGTTGGAGCACAAAAACAGCCATATGCAATACATGAAGGACTCGGCATGGCTGTGTTCCAATAAAGTTTATTTACAAAAACAGGTGGGGGTCGGATTAAGGATGAGTTCCCTGATCCTTAATAGAGAATTAGGAGGAAGGAGGGGCAGGCACTATAGTTAAGGGGACGATGTCAATCAATCTTTCCTGGGGTAATTTTGAGATGTCTCTAACACATACAGGTGCAGATACAAATAGGTAGTTGGCCATTTGAGAGTTGAACTCAGAGGAGAATTCTGGAATAAAGATAGTCTTTTACTGGTTCTGAACACCAATTCCAACATGTGTGTTGAGAGCAGGGACACTTCCCACACAGCACCGAGCAATTCTTAGACACAGAGTGTCCAAGAATTCAACTCAATTCTGACACTGTCTACCTGGAGATAGCATCAGAGGCCACAGGTTAAGGATTCAGTCTTATAAGACTGCCTCCACGCCCCTCCCACTACCCCCTCCCTCCCCCTCCTTCCCACCCCTGGGCTTCAGACAACAGTTGCAATCCCAGTTTATCACCTGTGCTTCTGACCAGCAATAGATTAGAGGTTCCAACAACCCCTCCTTGGACTTCAGACACCAGTCACAAGTCCAGATGTTACATATACTACCGACTGGCTATAAATTTAGAGGTTCACACGACCCCTTCCTCGGGTTAGATTAGTTTGCTAGAGCAGCTCACAGAACTAAAAGAAACATTTTACTTACTGGATCACTGGTTTATTGTAACAGGATATAACCCAGGAACAGCGGAGATGGGAGATATGCCTAGGGCAAGGTATATGAGAAGGAGTGTGGAGCTCCCAAGCCCTCACCAGGCACCTCCCTGAATTTCCACATGTTCACCAACCCAGAAGCTCTCTGAACCCAGTCCTCTTGGGATTTTATGGAGGCTTCATTACAAAAGCATGATTGAATCACTGGCCATTGTCGACTGACTCAGCCTCCAGCCCCTTTCCCCTCCCTGGAGATTGGGGTGTGGGAATGAAAGTTCCAACCCTCTAATCACATGGTTGGTTCCTCTGGCCACTACCGCCGTGCCTCCCCCCGCCACAGTGGCATTCCAAAAGTCACCTTATTAACAAAATAAAAGACCTTTATCACTCTCATCATTTAAGAAATTCCAAGGGTTTTAGGATTCTATGCCAGAAAGCGGGACAAACCAAATATATATTATTATAAATTACAATATCACAAATATAAATTGGAAGTTACTCATATAAAGGTGGAAAAGGATGAGATGATATTGAAAGAGAATAGAGGTGAAAAAGGCCTAGGACTTACCCTCATTGAACTCCTACAAAAAGTTCATAGTGGGTATGACTCTTACTCTGAATTCACGAATTTAGTTTTGCAGGAAATATCACATTTACTTTCTTTAAATCAATTTAATGTTACCCTGAGTCCCTATCCTAATCAGGCTGGTGGGAAATTAAATTCCATTCATTTGGTTCTTCCTCCTCCCCACTCTCTCAGTTATGTGAAGGTGAAGGTCCCTGGGCTTTATCAGGTGTCAAAGCATCAAGGAGACTACTCTGATCATTGGTCCACCACTGAAGCACCCCTGCCCCAGCACATACAGTTCTACCAATCCTAACTGCTTGCTACATTGGACTCTTTATGGAGCCCCTTGACCTAGAGTCTAACCTCTCCAAGTCACCCAGTGCCTTTTCCCCCACAGGTCCTGCTTCTTCTGCAGGGCACTGATAATGGAGGTGGGTCCTTGTTACTCTTTGACCCCTCCCCAGTCTCTTCCCAACTAGGGTGAAATCTCACCCTCTCCTCTTTTGTTGACCTCAAAGACATTACTCTCTTCTTTTCCCCACTGGGACACCTGGCTTAATCTTCTCAGTGCATTTAGAATTTTATCCAAGTCAGGAAATGCATTTGACTTCAGGCAATCTCCGCTCTTTGCTCTGCAAAAACTCCCAAGTCAAGGGAATGCTAAGGGCCTTACCATCAGACTAGGAAAGAGGTAGGTAGGGGTATACAAGTAACATATCTATATCCAAAAATTTACCCTGTCACCATTTGGTTAGAGAAGAAATGTGAGATGAGCTGATAGAGAAGTAGATTAGGATCTTTTTGTACAGATATTGAAATGCCAAACTAAGAGTTTTGGACTTCATGCTATAGGTAGTGGACAATTATGGATCTTTACTATGAATGTTCTAGAAATAGTATGCAGGATGACTAGAGGGGTAAGCTTCTAAGGCTGTGTGACATGATTCAGGTTTCAGGTTTTAAGAACCTGAAAAGGACAGTGTAGGGAAAATGCAAAACAACATTTCTGAACACACTAGAGATGTTTGGAAACAGTCAAAAAGAATTTAGCATTTGGCTTGATAGGGAAGGATTCTGAGGAGTTAAAGGTAACAACTCCTTAGTTTACAAGTTTACCCTGTTGTAGAAAATGGTATGCCTGACCTCATCTCTCCTGATCTTTCTTTAGATGTTGACAATGTTAACTACCCCTCTCATTCTTGAAACTGTCCCCCTCTCACCTGTGTTTTGATTGTGGAAGAGCTCAACTTAGTTTTTTTCACTTAGTTTTTTCCTCAGTCCCCTAGATACAGCATGTCCCAAGTCAAATTTTGTATTATCTTTTTGCAAATGAACTCAACTCCCACATTTCTGTTTAGGCAATTTTTTTTTCTACCAGTCTTCCAGACCAAAAACTTTATCTCTATTTTTAACCTTTTTTTCCTTCATCCTCTCTGCATGTCATCAAGTTCTGCTGCTCATTCCTTCAAAATGACTCTCATATTTACCAGTTTCTTTCCATTTTTATACCAGACCTTTATTATCTCACATATGAATAATGGCAATGGATTTTTTTAAAAACTTTATTTATTTTTGGCTGTGATGGGTCTTTGTTGCTGTGCGTGGGCTTTCTCTAGTTGCGGTGAGCGGGGGCTATTCTTCGTTGAGGTGCGCAGGCTTCTCATTGTGGTGGCTTCTCTTGTTGCAGAGCATGGTCTCTAGGCAATGGATTTTTAACAGGTCTTCCTGTAACCATCCCAAAACCTGTCCCTGAAACTCCAAGCCATCCTGTTGTCTGACTAATTTTCCTAAAATAAGCTTTTCATCATGCCATTCCTAGCTCAAATTCATAACAGAAAGTCCAAATTCTTTTGCCTTTCTCAAACATTAACCAAATTCTAGTTGCCAATTCCCTCCATAGCATAGTGTCTGGCTTTCAGTTGGCCCTTAATATATGTTCTTTGAATGAGTAATTATTGAGATGTACAGAGTGTATGTATAGATGTATAGAGTAGGATGAACCTGGCCACTCAGATATCCCACAAAATCGCTCCCTTTACTGACAGGCTAGCATCATATTTAACCCAACTTCCAAGACTTTTGATGATGCTGTTTTCTTTTTCTGGAGTCCTTTCCTTGGTTTCCTCCGTTCTAAGACCCATCTCAAGTCCCACTCTTGCCCCCTTCACCTGTATCAGATCATACTTAACTTTTTCTGCACTTACATTGAAGTTGTCGGTACCATTTAGTTTACCAATCAGTTATTCTGATTGTAGCATGCACATTCCCTCCCCTTCAACTAAACTAAAAGCTCCCTGAAGACAGAGAAAAAAACCCAAAAAACAAAAACCAACTGAGTTTGCATAAATTCTTGCTCATCAGTTGATTAACAAATATTTTGAAATTCACTTAAACAGCTGTGGATATTTAATAACTTGAAAGACTGCAGTGTTTACTATTTTAAGATCAATTCTGCTGATAACCATATTATAGCAATCTGTAGTTGAACTGGAAATCTCCCAGTTTTAAAACAAGTGTTTTGAAATGCTGTGTTATTAATTAATGCAAAGCATGATTGCTTCTGGCTTCTTAAAGATTTCCACCCAACAGAGGGAAATCATGAACATGCTTGTGGTGTTACCGTAAAGCCTAACTGGCTTTACTTTGATATTCTTGCATTTCCTCATCTGCTTTTTTTTTTTTTTTTTAATTAATTAATTAATTAATTTTTATTTTTGGCTGTGTTGGTTCTTCGTTTCTGTGCGAGGGCTTTCTCTAGTTGCGGCGAGCGGGGGCCACTCCTCATTGCGGCGCGCGGGCCTCTCACTGTCGCGGCCTCTTTTGTTGTGAGGCACAAGCTCCAGACGCGCAGGCTCAGTAGTTGTGGCTCACATGCCCAGTTGCTCCGCGGCATGTGGGATCCTCCCAGACCAGGGCTCGAACCCGTGTCCCCTGCATTGGCAGGCAGACTCTCAACCACTGCGCCACCAGGGAAGCCCTCCTCATCTGCTTTTGCTTCTCTGCCAAAATCACTCCCCCCACCCCACTTTGGCATAGTTTTTAGTAATTGGAACAGCTATTTCCAACGTCATAACTAGGATAATGAAAGCTAATACAACTGGTCTGGGACATGGGGATTTTCCACCTCTTGGAAACTCCCTCCCAGACCAGAATTAGGTCTTAGAAACACTACAACACAGGGAGTACAAAAGTAGCTACGGTTCTAAGAGAATCTTCCTGGGCCCTCAAATCTAGAGATCAAAATAGAGATAGTGCAAAAGATCCCTACCATAATAATACTTAGGAATCTTGTTCCAAATGGGCATATAGTTCTCTAAATTAAACAATTTTGTACGTAGTTCTTCATTAATGGGTTTTTCCATTTATCTGCAGAACTTCTGACCGTTTGGCTGACATTTGTCTGAATACACTTGGAGAGAGTTCTAGTTCAGTAGTTTTCAAAGTGTGGTTCTCAGCAGCATCTGCACGCTCTGGGAATTTCTTAGGAATGCAAATTCTTGGGCCCCTTCTCAGACCAACTGAATTAGAAACTTGTTAAATCTACCATTTAACAAACCCTCCAGGTGATTCTGATGCATGCCAAAGGTTGAAAACCACTGTTTAAATTCAATATGTTTATTTTGTAGCTTAGGAAATTAAGGGCCAGATATAAGTGATTTGACTTAGGATAGACAGCAAATATGTGCTTGTGAATGCATTTATCAATCCATTTTGAGGGCAAACTGCTGATATATAAAATTAATCATTTGTTTAACTCATTATCGCTTATCATAATATGAAACCTGTTCTCAGTAAGATTTTCCTTTATTATGTAATTTTGATAAGTTTTAGAAGTAATCATCCTATTCCAAATCATCACAAAAGCCCTAGGTCCCACCTTAACAACATGCTTTGCTTCAATCATAAATGTATGGTGTGTAAATGTATATAAAATAATATTTTCCAACACTCATATGGATAGGAACTATGATGTTTTGAAGTCGCAGTTGGGCCTTTTATAGAATTTCTTCTGGGCTATATTTTCCCAATTTTCAAAGCTGTGCTTATGATAAAGTTATAGGGGTTACTTTCCACCAAAGAAATCCCTCAGATTAAAAATTTATGGGTAATACATATTTTTATACTAATGTACTCCTTATCTTTTTAAATTGAACTATACTAACATATAAAACCTACAGATAAAGCAGTCAGTTCAATGAGCTTTAGAACTGTACACATCCATATAATCATCACCCAAAACAAGGTATAGAACATTTTTATCACCCCAGAAAATTCCTTTGTGCTCCCTTGCAATTAATCCTCACCCCCCATAACCACCTTCTGAATTTCTATCATTATAGAAATGGTTAGACTTTAAGTTGTTAGACAAAATAAATGAAATCACACAGGATATAGTTAAATGGCTTGTTTCACTTAACATGCTTTTGAGATTCATTCATATTGTGGGTATCAGAGTTCATTCTTTTTTATTGATGGTTAATATTACATTATATGAACATATCAAAATGTGTTTATCCTATCTTCTTCTTAGTAATGCATTTTTTTCTTATCACAAAATCAATACATGATTATAGAAAATTTTAGAATACAAATGAGGAAAGAAGAAAATAAGTATCCATAGTTCTACTCTCCAGACATAATCACTAATAACTTGTATATCCCCTTGAACCTTTGTTTATATAAGTTGTCCACATATATATATTTATCACATATTATAAAAGTTTTCATTTTTTAGGGTTCAAGTTTTACCACTCAGACTCTAAGTGCCTTAAATTGGCACAATTCTTAGTTTTAACTATAGAATATTTCCTAATTTTAAAACATTTTAAAAATAATATATGAATATACATTCATTGCCCCAAATTCAAATGATACATGGTATATAGAATAAAAGTAAACGTTGCTGTTCAGCTCCCCATTTTCTTGCCTCCCCATAGATACCCAGTGTTGACTAAATACAAAATCTTGACCAAGATGATATTGATAAACCATGAAGTGCTGAATTTACTATCACATAATTTTCCTTGTTTCATTTTTTAATTTTTATCTTCAATTGATCTGTACAAAAGTGATCTTTTAGTTTTATAATACCAAATGATCATGTTTAGGAGTGGTTCTAGTACTCTAGTTTACTATCCGTTTTGAGATACGGTCTCTAAATATGTTCTCTGGGAGTGAAGAGTGCTGTCTTCAAATTTTCTTTGATTGTTGAGTGATTTATTTCTATCTGTTGGAAGCCTAGATATGTATAGCTCTTTCAGTATGTTGATCTTTACTTACATATTCTTTACAAACATATTCTTCAATAGTAAGTTGCCTTTTCTCCATTTGTACTGACTCGCTCTTCTATACCAACTACCCATATGTTGTCATTAAAGTTTAGAGACTACAGGTCAGGTGCAAAATCTTATTAAGGAATACAGAATAATACAACGTATTATTTAGTAGCTCCCCAGGAACACTTTGTTTCATTAATTACTTTGTTTCATTAGCATTTTCCCCAATAGGAAAACGTGGCTCGTATCCACATTCAAAGATGAGGCCTTGATTAATGTCTTAATTTGCACTTTTTGCACTTTTGAGTCCTTGCTGTTCTTTAGGATAATACTTAAGACAGGGTATGGCAGGGTGGTGTCCTGGCAGGCCAGAAACTCCTTGTCTCTCTATAGATCACTATGGATTCCAAAGATTGTTACGATTGTTACTTAATTTCTTCTGACTCTGAAGCTCATATACCTAGAGGTAGGCAAAAATGCACCTGTAATGAGTTTTACTTGGAACTCTATTTTACATTCTTGGTTTTGGGACCAGAACATGCCTCTTTAGGTGAAATCACAGATGCAAAGTTCTGTAGCCTACTAAAGCCAAAGCTCTAAGGGCTGTTCTAATCTCTCACGATGGAGCTACTAAGATTTTGTTTTGATGATTAAATAAGAGAATGATAGAATTTTATGTGTGCAGAGCCCCGTAACGCTTTAAAATTACTTTAAAATATTGCATTATAATATTAAAATAATAATATAAGCTATTATTATTGACATGATATGAGCCAAAATCTGTTAATGCACTTCCCCCAAATCATCTCATTTAATGCTCAATAAGAAGTTGGGGGTTTATTATGGGCTTTCATCAAAGGCATCTGAATGTCTCCAGGTTTAGGAGTATGGTCTGTGCCCTGGAGATGAGCTTCAGAAATACTTTGACTGTTGCTGGCCTTATTATCTCACAAAGTCAAGTTAGTGAAATCTAGCATTATTGTAATTGGGAAACATCCTGCTCTGGGAAAACTCTAGATGATTGTGTGGGACTGTTTGTCCTCCCATCTGGAGTTTGCATACCTCTCAAGCCAGGGAGAGAATTGTTTATTATGAACGGACGTTGACACCTCGATTCCAGCTAGAGAGAGCTCCAGCTTCCCTCCACTCTTTGTGTGCAATCTAAGCTCTGTACCCAAGGCTGGGTAACTTACTACTAGATAATGCTGAATAAGACAAGATACTAACTGAAGTCAGTGAAATTCCCAGCCCCACTTCTGCAGACAGCAGCACTCTCTGATACTCTGGACTTTTGCTCAAATAAATAAGGCCTTTTGTTCTAGTGTTTGTCTCCCCTCCCCACCCCCAAAATAAGGCCTACAGTCTACCTGAACCTGAAAGAGGATTCGGTGATGGCAATCTACTCTCAGGTGTCTACATTCTTGAAAAAGCTCATTTTCTCTGTTATCATCAAAATCTTGGTTAACCAGCTGCATTCATGTGGCTTTTGTTGGACTCCTTCTCAGGTGACTGCTTTGTGCCCTCTCTCGATTTCTTTTCTAAAAAAGGGCAAATCATCCAGGACTGCTAAACTCAATCGCAACATCACGAGGGGAGAAACACTTGTCCTCTTTTCTAGGTGCTCCCAACAGTCGAGGGGGAGATGGAACTGAGCCTCCTAAAATCCGCCCTACCTGCCACCTCCGGTTTATCAACCCATTCTCCCCGGCCGCTTGTGAAGACCTGGGGCCTTTTAATCCAGGCACCGGACTGGGGAGGGAGAGGAGGGGGTGCTGCAGGCGGGAGGGAGGCGACGCGCAGCGGTACCTAGTGGCGCCGCCAGGCTGCTCCATCCCGAGTACGTGGCACTACCGGTGGAGAGAGGGGGAGGGGATGCGGCTTTCTCCTCCCCAAGCAGAGCCTTGGGACATCCCGCAAGGGCGGAAGGGAGGATCCGTGAGGGAACTGGTGCGCTTTTGGGGTGAAATTTTAGCAGATAAAAGTGGCCTAGCAGAGGTCGGCACCCGTCCTGCTCTCCACTCCGGTACCCACTGCTAGCCAGGTCTGTGCTCTACCGCGAGGAGCACTAAGTCGTTTGGGGGCGAGGGGACGCGCTCGCCACCCCGCATGCGCAGAGCGAGGAGCCGGCCTCCGGGACTACAGCTCCCAGAGGAGTTTGCCGGTGGCCGCAGGCGCCGAACCTCTGGCGCCATCTTGAAATCTGATCCTCAATCTCTGAGTCTTTGCGTCAGCCGCGGGCGGCCGCTTGTGGACCGCGAACCCAGCCAGCTGAAAGGGAGGACACTGAGGACACCGCGGCTGGTGGGAGAGACAGCTGGAGGAGACATGGCAGGTTCTGAGCGCGGCCTGCGCTGCTGTCACTCAGCATCTCCCTGAAGTGTTTCCTCGCCCGCCCCCTCCCCGAGAGGCGGGGCTGACCACTCTGGTACCCAGAGCCCGCGCGCGGGTGGCCGCGGAGCGCCTCTGCAGAGTGGGGACCCCATCGGGCTGTGCCATGCCGGCCGGAGGCCACCGGGGCGGGAGACGGAACGCAACCAAGCGCCAGTGAGTGATCACCGAGCAGCAGCCGCATCAGGGAAGCCCGGCAACCGCAGGAGGGAAGATGAAGGAGATTTGCAGGATCTGTGCCCGGGAGCTGTGCGGAAACCAGCGGCGCTGGATCTTCCACACGGCATCCAAGCTCAACCTCCAGGTTCTGCTGTCGCACGTCCTGGGCAAGGATGTCTCCCGGGATGGCAAAGCTGAGTTTGCTTGCAGCAAGTGTGCTTTCATGCTTGATCGGATCTATAGATTCGACACCGTCATTGCCCGGATCGAAGCCCTTTCTATCGAGCGCTTGCAGAAGCTGCTGCTGGAGAAGGACCGCCTCAAGTTCTGCATTGCTAGCATGTATCGGAAGAATAACGATGACACTGGCGCGGAGACCAAGGCGGGGAATGGAACGGTTGACATTTCCGGCTTACCCGATGTAAGATACTCTGCACTGCTCCAGGAGGACTTTGCCTATTCAGGGTTTGAGTGCTGGGTAGAAAATGAGGATCAGACTCAGGAGCTACACAGCTGTCATGCTTCGGAAGGCCCCGGAAACCGACCCAGGAGATGCCGTGGTTGTGCAGCTTTGCGGGTTGCTGATTCTGACTATGAAGCCATTTGTAAGGTGCCTCGAAAGGTGGCAAAAAGTATCTCGTGTGGCCCTTCTACCAGGTGGTCCACCAGCATTTGCACTGAAGAACCTGCATTGTCTGAGGTTGGGCCACCGGATTTACCAAGTGTGAAGGTACCCCCAGATGGAGAAAGCATGGAAGAAGGGACACCGGGATCCTCTGTGGAATCTTTGGATGCAAGTGTCCAGGCTAGTCCTCCACAGCAAAAGGAAGAGGAACCTGAGAGAAGTGCAAAGGAACTTGTAAAATGTGACTGCTGTTCAGATGAACAGGCCCCACAGCATATGTGTAGCCACAAGCTGGAGCTAGCTCTTAGCATGATTAAAGGTCTTGATTATAAGCCCATCCAGAGCCCCCGAGGGAGCAAGCTTCCTATTCCAGTGAAATCCAGCCCACCTGGAACCAGGCCTGGCCATATCATGACAGATGGAGTTAGTTCTGGTTTCCTTAACAGGTCTTTGAAACCCCTTTACAAGACATCTGTGAGTTATCCCTTGGAGATTTCAGACCTCCAGGAGCTGTGGGATGATCTCTGTGAAGATTATTTGCCACTTCGGGTCCAGGTATACAAAATGGCTGCATAGTGCCTTTCTGATTGAAGTTAGCTAGCCTCAGGCTTCACATGATTTCTGTCTAGGTGAAGGTTAATAATATTCTAGACTTGAGAAAATTAATCATTGAGCCCATTTGTGTCCCCTTTAGTAAATGTGATTCATTCAAATAATTTGTTTTTCACAATCCTCTTTATAAGATTATCTATTGGCTTTCCCATTAATTATCAAAATTGCACACCTTTTAAGACAAAAAGAGAAAGATTTCTAATTCACCTTTACCCTATAAAAAACATTTAATCTTATTTCTTGCACTAGAACTCTTTCCTCTTACTTCCTTTTTCTATCCCCTACCCCCTTCTTTTTTTGTTTTCATTTTTAGATTTATGAATGTTTCTCCTATTCTGTAAGGGAGTTAGTTCTGCAATTTAGCCCTCCCTAGAGCATTAAGCCTTTCATCACACGTGTGCCTCAAACTGATTAGAGCTTAGGGTAAAGGTTTGGGGAAAAACCTATTAATCCACCAAAGTATTGTAACATCTGGGCAATATTTAAAATAAATTAAGAGGTCATTTGAGGACTAACGATGACCTGTTCATAACGCAGACTTGGGAAGTCAAGTATCGTCATTTAAAATGTTAAGGCAAAAACTCTTTACAGCCAGTTTGTATACTGAACTCTGTTTGAAGAAGTTTGATATTAAGTAGGGATTCATCCATTATCGGATGATAGGAGAGTTTTATCCGTTGTACTCATGAATTTCTTAATGACTGGAAGATGACAGTTGATCTTAATCTGAGCTGTTCATGTCTGCCCAGGTGATTTCATACCAACCTTTTTAAATTCAGCTACTAGTACAGGGACCTGACAGATGCTATTTTGTTTCTACAGCAACAGTAAATGATAGGTTCAATTAATTTTGTGAAACATCTGGCATGTTCCACTTGATACAGATTCTCTAGTGATACCATTACAAAGGTGGACAATCTAGAAGGCATTTTTGGAAAGCTTGCTACCTGTCAACATCATCCCAGAAACTTAGAGCTTCTAAATGAAATTGTTGATTGTCACTTGCAATTTTAAAAGAATAGTTCTTTTATGTATAATATTTGCATCTCAATAAGAAAGAGGAAATGGGAGAAATATTTTTGAATTTGCACAAAATTGTCAGAAGTAGCATATATTAAAGTGTTACATAAAAGTATGACTATCCAAAAGTTTAAAACGTGTTTTCATTTGTATAAAATGTTTAGTATGCCTAACGCTTGTGTACTTTTCTTTTGCTTCCTTTTCTTTCATTGAGCTTCGCAACTAAATTTGGGCTTTACAATACAGTATTTCTGTGAGCAGACATAGATGTCACAAATTAAACATAGTGTTTTCATATTAGGATCTAAAATCAGTTTGGACAGGCTGGATGGGAAATAAGCTTTTTTTCCCCCCCCTTTCAAATATGGCCAATATTGTAGAAAGGTGAAGACTTAGAAAATTACAGGTAAAACAAGAAGAGTTTTTTCTCCATATTAAATTTAAAATACTCTCTTGGTGCCTGGGCTCAACAAATTTTGGAGCTGGGAAGGAGCTTAAAGATCATCTCATGCAGTCTCTCAATTTAGAGATATGGAAAGCTCATGGTTTAAATAACTTAGCCCATGCAGAGCCAAAGATTCCTAACCATTCTCAGCCAAGACCTTTTTATTCTATATATTAAACCACATTGTCTGATGTACATTGTATTAAATAAATACTTGTTTTAAATGCAGGACCTTCTTTCTATACCCTAAGGATTGCGGGAGGATTCTTTAGGAATTCTGTGAAGAAATCTGGCATCCTAATGACCGTATTTAAAATATGGTAACTGTACCTTTAGGTCAAGTCCCTTTTCTTCACTAAATTTAGACATCAGAAAAAAATAGATCATTGTTGCTTTTGTTGTGGTCATCCATGTACAATGCTTGATGTCAGTCTATCTATCTCTTGTAAAAATAAAATACAGTGTGTGTGTGTGAAAAAAAAAAAAAAAGAAAAAAAAAAAAAAGAAAAAATAGACCTTTAACACAGCAGTGTTTGACTTTTCTGCTGTAACCTGGCTTACCGTCTTTACTGTTTGTAGAATAATAAAACATTGAGAAGAGGAAGAAAACATTCAGCTTGAAGAATCATGGCATTTGATTCTTGTGCTGTTTTCTCCAATAATTAAGAATGTGGAAGGAAATAGATTAATCAGGCTTAAAGTGTTTGTAGATAAAATGTATGTTTTGGATTCTGGATCTACTGTTTAAGTCTTGACTTTTAAGCTCCTTAAGGCCTGTTGTGCTTTATGGCAAAAGCAGATCTAAGTGGGACAAAGGCAGACTGATTTTTGTCTGTTTCTGAACAAATGTGGATAGAATAGAAATAAGTGTAAATTATTTTTGGTAGTTCTCTTTTTAGTTTGTAGAAAGAAAAAACTTGAAAGAAAAAAAATTTTCCTTTAGCTAAATTCTGCTACAAATATGAAGAAAAGCTCCTATCCTAAGAGCGAGATTGTTCTGTAAGGTCATTTTGATTCCTTTGTTTAATCTGGTTACTGTTAAATATCACCATCAGAATGCCTCCTGGTTGCTTTTCTTCTTTTTCTTAATCTCTTTCCTTCTTTCTTTCTTATATTAAAGAAAAACTGCAACAGTGTAGTTCTCCTGCTTACTAATTTTCTGACCTTATGCAAACTGATTTATTTGCCTCCTACAGAATTTATGTCTGAAGACCCAAGGTTGTCAAATAGCTAAAGAAAGGTTTGAAGCCTTATTCTAGCTGATAATTTCCTTCTTTATTGTCTGGCCCTGAACTACAGTAGAAAAGCTGTCATAGAAGGGGTGTGGTCCCTTGGTAAACATTAATTCAGCTCTGGTTCACGTGCAGTTTTCTTTTCTATCTAAATTCAGAGAGTAAGAGATCTTTGCTTCAAGCCTTGCAATGCCAGAGTCTGCTCTTGTATGACTATGGTAAATTTATCCCTCTCTATAGCTTAGCTATGTAACCCAGATCAGGCCCTTTGGAAGGGGTAAGCATTAGATGCTGGTCAAAGATTAGGCCTTTAATTTTATGCTAGTTGATAGTTCTTGTGTATCCCCTATTACTAACAATAGGATAGAAAATTATAGTAGTTTGAGCCCTGTGACTTTTTATTATGGCTATGAAAGTGTCAAGAAAACTGCTGTTAATCCAGAAGATCTAAATAACTGCCTTTTAGCCTAAAGGTCTTACTTTATGCAACCTTAGGCCTGGAAGCAATTCTCTTTTCTGATGCTGAAAAGCATTTGTCCTGAGTCAAAAGCAACTGAATTTAAAATTATATTATGATTACAACATGATTTTAGTAACTGATAGCATGGAGATTAACACTGATTCAACCAAATCAAGTATTACTGATTTCAGGCTCTACAAAATCTTCATAGGAGTGGTTGGTTTATGTACTTGATATTTCACAAGAATTCATTACGAGCTGTTTACTCAGTGGGACTTTGCTAGGTACTCTTTTGGCAGACTTATCTGAAAGGACATTTTTTTTCTAAGATTTAAAATAATAAAATATTATGAATAAAGAAGAAACAAACATCTTCTAGCCTTTAGGTCAATACATTACATTTACCAAATTAGGGGTTTCCTGTGATGATTCGTGCCGAGATGGGTTCAGATGAGATCCAGACTCATTATGTACTTTTCTGTGGCATCCTTTGGATTTAAAGTTGATGTTGAAATACCTAAATTAAACATCTACCTTTTTATCTATTTATCTGGTCTTTTTTCTAAGAGAGCCACTGAGAGATTAGAGCAATGGCCTGGGAATTAGGAGACAGGCCTATTTTTGTTAATTTGCTTTTGTTTTTATTGTTCTGTTCACTTTATTAAACAAAACCTTTTGGTCCCTACAATATTCCAGGCATTATGGTAGGCAATGGGTTTATAAAGATGAAAAGGAAGTTACCAACTTAACTGCATTTGGTTTAATTGGATCCTTTTCCTGATTTCCAGTGTAACTTTGGACAAATTACTTATCTGTCTAAGTCTCCATTTCCTCAAATGTAAGATAGGATTGGACCAGATGGCTAATGTATAAAGTGTCCTTCACAGCTCTAAGATTCTTTGGTTTAAAGTGATTAAATATGACCGTTTAAAACTTGAAGCTATTTAATTCTGCTTGTTAGAGTTTAAATTTGAAAAATATCTTGTAATAGATGTTGTTGGAAATTTGTTTTACACCGAGGAAGTAAGAAGGCAAGTTTGGTAGAGAATGTTTTATCGTTAAACAAATAATAACATTATTTATCCGTTAGAATTGTTGTAAATATCTATTAAAATAGTTAACCTCTCCCATGGTGTGACATAATTCACATCGCTTCAGGGCAAGGCTCCCTGTTATACCCACAACAACAAATATCTCAGTTTTTTCTAGGAGTCATTATCCTTGCTACTTTTCTCTTTCTCCCTGTCTCACCATCCAGTCCTGTTGACTCTACCTTCAAAACATATCCAAATCTATCCATTTCTCTCTCCCTCCATTACTACCAGTATAATCCAAGCCACTATTATCTTTCCCCTGCAGTACTGCAGCAGCCTCCTAGGTGGTCTTCCCATTCCTACTGGTGCTCTCCAACAATCTATTCATCACAGAGCAGCTATTTAAAATTTAAATATGATTGATTACTTTTCTGTTAAAAACCCTGCAGTCCATTCTCATTTCAATGAGAATGAAATCCAGCTTCATTACCTCTGATGTAGGTTCTGTACACCAGATCTGGCCCCTGCCTGCCTTTCTACCTCATCGTGTATTACCATCCACTTTGCCCAGTATGCTCTAGCTCTGTGCTTTCCAGAAAGGCAGCCACTAGCCCTGTGTGGCTATTGAGCACTTGAAATGTGGCTAGTCCAAAATGAGATATGCTGTGAGTGTGAAGTATAACCTTAATTTTAAAGACTTACTATGGAAAGAATGTAAAGTATCTTGATAATTTTTATATTGACTACACGCTTATGATAATATTTTAGGTATAATATATTGGGTCAAACAAAATGTTTTATTAAAATTAAGTTTACCTATTTATTTTTACTTTAGTCAATGAAGATACTAGAAAATTTTAAATTACATATGTGGCTCACATTATATTTCTCTTGGAAAGTGCTCCTCTAACCACGTAGGCTTTTCTCTTTCCCAGGGGCATATCTCCCCGAGGTCTTTTCCATTAGTTGATCCTCTGCCTGGATTATTCTTCTGTCGATTTTGCAGAGCTGGTTCTTTATCATGTAGATCTTCATTTAAATGCTGCCTGATAGAGACCTTCCACTCATCAACCACTTTAAAGTAACTTAACAACTTTGTCATGCTTTCCTATTATATAGCATAGGGCTTGTCACTAGCTTATATTTTGTGTATTTCCTTGTTCTTTTATCATGTAGTTCCCCACTCCAACTCCCACAGTGCTTTGCATATTAGGGGTACTTCATAGATGTTTTTAAAAATGATGAACAGCCCTGGAAGAATAGAAAAGATTTTCCTTCTGAAATCTTTATACTTCCAGTCAGTTGCTGTCAGGAAGGGGTTTAAGGTAAGCTGAAACCCCACTGCCTAGAAGGTGGTAATCAGAGTTTGAACATGTGAGGTAAAGAAAAAATGAATAGCTGTCTTTTTTCTCTTCCTAATGGATTTGTATTTTCCCTAATTGGAGTGCAGGAGAAAGGGAGGGGGGATAGGCAGGGAGAGAAGAGATGGAATTTAATGCCACAGTGAATTGCTAAAGTTTTATTTTTGTATCTTAGCTCATAATGAATATTAGGTACAGTTCAGTCAGTTTATCTTAGTCTGATCATCCCAAATATAAATAGATTTGTTTTTCTCCTGAATCTTTTTGGTGAATCGATATTCCTATAAAACATACCTCCTTCCCAGACCCTATGGATTTTAAAATTTATTTTAATTTTTGTTACTTTTTATTTTGAAATCATTTCAAAGTTAGAGAAGTCATAAGAGAAGTACAAAGAACTCACAGATTCACCAGTTGCTATATGTTGCTACATTTGCTTTATCACTCTCACTGTTTATAGACACATTTTTTTTTATTCCTGAATTATTTGAGAATTAGTTGCAGATATTATGCATCTTTACTCTCAATAAGCATGTATTTCCTAAAGACAAGGACATCTCTTACATAACTACAGTAAAATTACCAAAGTTAGGAAATTTAGTATTGATTAAATACTATTACCTAATGTATGGTCCATATTTGAAATCTACCCATTTTTCCAATAATGTGAATAGGCATGTTGTAAGAAAGATAGTTGAACTATAACTTTTTCTCCCTTAGGGATGGTGTGAGTTTGACCTTTTGAATTCCCTGATTGAAAATAGGATAAAGCAAATATTTGGTCATCATAAGCATTTAAAAAAATCCTCTCTTCTTTTTAATCTCTGAATTACTTGCTTTAACTGAATAGTGTTTGTGTAGGTTCATAGGGAGAGGTGGGGAGGGGAGCTAGAGAGGAAGTGAATCAGTACTCAGAATACGGAACAGGACTGGCTTCAGGAATTACTGATAATCCATTCAGTAACGCTGGTTTTCTAAGTCTGGCAAAAGATGCCAAAGACATTTGAAGATAAAATTAAACTTTATTGTTGGCTACACTTAACTTAATCGTCTCGCTGCTTCTTCCTAGCCCACGACCGAAGAGTTACTCAGACAACCAAAGCTGAATTCAGGTGAGACCGGTACAACTCAGCAGGCTGTACCTGATTCCCATTTGACAGAACTCCAGGAAAAAATCCAGCAAACAGAGGCCACCAACAAGGTACTGGAGATCACAGGGTTTCTTGAGAAGGTGACTGGCTCTAGCTGGGTCTGCGTTAACCTCTCTGAGTAGGACCTGGGAGATGGGTACTGTGTATGCCTGGTGCTCTGTGGAATATATCCTTAGAAGTGTAGTTCTTTCCTGTATCTCTCATCAAGATTTTAGCCTGTTCTGCACAGATCAGAATTTCTGGTGCCTTTTAGGTCTGAAATTAAAACTTGAGTGCAATTTTCAACTGTATAAGGCACTGAGACAGGAGGTTCATGCTTTTGATTTTGGTTTAACTTCTTACCCCTTTATAGCCCATGGATTTTAACATCTGCTTAGAAGAAATTTCCCACAATTTGGGATGCTGTGCTCCTGGCTTTGTGTACCCTTGTTGTGTCCTGTCCTGTAGTAGATAGCAGAAGCTTCTTGGTCTTTGTGTAAAAGATCCACAGTGACTCATGTGGACAAGTACCCCCAGTATGGCTGCCATCATAGAGGAAGCACAGTGCATGAGAATTGAAGCAATTGAGTATTAAAAGAAGTATTTCACATTTCCTGCTACTTTCTCTTGCTGATTGACTTAGGACTTTAATGGTTATGCTATGTGGGGAAAAATTAATAAGGTAATATTCCCTAAGAAATCTTTTAAACCTAGATTTGAGGAAGGACTTCATGGTTGCATTTGAGGTTAAAAGAAATCATTGACCTACCAAACTGTTTTTCTTTGCTGAATTCAGATTCTTCAAGAAAAACTGAATGAAATGAGCTGTGAACTGAAGTCCGCTCAGGAGTCGTCTCAGAAGCAAGATGGTACAATTCAAAACCTCAAGGAAACTCTGAAAAGCAGGGAAACTGAGGTAAAATGTTTGGCAGTCAAGGACCCATGAGGAAACAATTTTTCCCATCAAAGTAGACAAGTATTCTATAATTTGTTGAATTGGATATTGTCAGACTAACATCTTAGCCTAGAGAAACTGTAGTGTCATCTAAATTGGAATTTTGGAATAGTCCTGCTACTAAAATCTGTACAGATGAGATAACAGAATTTATATTTAGCTTGCTAACATTTTTGGTACTCCCTGTCTTTGTTTTCAGACCGAGGAGTTGTACCAGGTGATCGAAGGTCAAAACGACACAATGGTAAAGCTTCGAGAAATGCTGCACCAAAGTCAGCTTGGACAGCTTCGTGTATGTGAGGGTCACCTGGGACAGGAGGCATCACTTGAGGATGTGCCACTCTCAACCACAGTCTTGATCTTGTTGTTCTTCTCAGCTACTCAGTGCTTGCCCTCCTTGTGATGATGATTTTCACTCTCTTTTCAGAACTCAGAGGGTACTTCCCCAGCTCAGCAACAGGTGGCTCTGCTTGATCTTCAGAGCGCTTTATTCTGCAGCCAACTTGAAATACAGAAGCTCCAGAGGGTGGTACGACAAAAAGAACGGCAGCTGGCTGATGCCAGACGACGTGTGCAATTTGTAGAGGCTGCAACACAGGAGAGAGAACAGCAGAAAGAGGCTTCTTGGAAACATAACCAAGTAAATCATTAATCATTTTGTGGCACTGTGTAAATGCAGACTTTGCCCTGGTAATAACTTTTTATAAGGATAGCTTGTGTTGAACCCTTGAGTCACTTACTTAATCTAAGTAATTCAGCTCAACATTTGTTGCCCTTATACCATGTGCCAGGTATTGGGCTGTGTTCTGGAAATACAAGGGTGAATATCACAGGCTCTTTCCTCTTAAGTTACTTGTAATATAGTATGAAAGACAGTCACGTAAACAGTATTTCAGTGTGGTAAATACTGTAGAAGAGGCATATAGGGGTCCTGTAGGAATATATACAAGGGGCGGGGGAAGGGAATCAGGGAAAGCTTCACAAAGGAGGAGATATCTGAGATTATTCTTGAAGGGTGGGTAAGAGTCAGCAAGACAGAAAAGTGGGAAGAACAACCAAGTCAGAGGAATGGCGTGCACAATTAGTCATGTATGTTTTTTTAAATAAAACACATAATTCTTAAATGGTTTCTTTATCTTGTTAGCTTAGAGCAAATGCCATCTTTTTTTTTTTTTTTTAAGATTTAAAAGGATAGGTAGGAATGTTGTATCCTTGAGCTTACTGTAAAGTAAAGGATCCAGGTTTATGGTAGAACAGAGTCCCACTTAGTACTTATATAGATGTATCATTTTTAAGCCAAAAATAAGTATTGAACTATAATATCAAATTTACATCCTACCCCCGTCCACGGTTCCCATGATTTCCCACATCATATTTGACTCAACGTGTAGTAGTATCTCTATAGTAATTTTAAGAATGGCACTTTTTGCTACTTTATTTTTTGTTCTCTGTGCTTTGAAAGTTTTAAGGCCTCCATATCTAATGACCATGTGAAAAGTTTAGATTGTTTGAAAAGGGAATCTATTTAATTCAGGAATTGCGAAAAGCCTTGCAGCAGCTGCAAGGAGAATTGCAGAGTAAGGGCCAACAGCTTCATACCCTGGAGGCTGAAAAATGCAATGAGATTCACACCCAAGAGCAACACCTTCAGCACCTCAACCACAGTCTGAGTCACAAAGAGCAGCTGCTTCAGGTGAGTCCACAGAAGGATTTCAAGTAAAACTGGGTTCCTAGAGCCCGGGAATTTATGTTAATATCATCTCAAAACATTAGTCCACCTGTGTTGAGTACCTGCTACACGTAGAACATTAAGAGGTGGGAATCAGGAGGATTCAGAAGAAATAGAAAGTACAATCCGTGAACCAAGAGGCTAACCAACCAGCAAGTGTAGGAAACAAGAAATATAGACCCGAAACACTTAAGCAATAAATATTCAGCAAATAGTTATTAAGCACCTCTGTGAGTGAGATACTAGGCTAGGTATGAGGAAGATGAGGAGAAGATATGTCCACTGCTCCCACTGAACACCTCTGTATAGAAATTTCCAGAGTTACATAGATGATAAAATGAAAGTTATAGGAAAAAATGGAGCACTAAAGAAGAGACTGATCAGTTCTACCACCTACTCTAAGCTTTAGTCACACTGGATCCCTTGTATTTTGCTGAGCATATGATTTTTTCATGGTATACATATGTTGTGCCAGTTTTTTTCTCTGATAGAGATACCCCACAGCCTCTTGGGAAACTCCGAGTCCTTTAAGACTCAGAGCAAATGTAACCTCTTTTGTGAGAACTTTAGTGACACCTTCAGGCAGAGTTAGGCAATGCAGCCCGTGTTCCCCTAGTAGCTTGCTACACGCGTATATGTATACACCTGCGTGTATGTGATGAAGAATAGTTGACATTTTGTATGTCTGTCATCTCTGCTAAACTGTGTTCCCCTTGAGAGTGATCACATTTTGTTTTTTATCCCGAATCACTAACAAATTCCTTGACAAAGTGTGGAAATTCAGTTAATACTGAATAAATGAAGAAAGGAAAATATTTTTTGGTCTCATTAGGAATTTCGGGAGCTCCTGCAGTATCGAAATAACTCGGACAAAACCCTTGAAGCAAATGAAATGTTGCTTGAGAAACTTCGGCAGAGAATACAAGATAGAGATGTTGCTCTAGAGGTATGTACCATAATTTTGTTCATGATGTTGTGGATTATTTCATCCACAGGGGGACTTTAGAAATGTATTTACTTAATTTGCTGCTTTTGGGAGTTGGTTGTCCATTCCTTTATATCTGGAATCTTATTGAATAAGAGTGATCAGAATAGTGACTCTTGTGGAGCTTTGGGATGCTGACTTTGCTTGCAGCGGGCTATAGACGAAAAGTTCTCCAGTCTAGAAGAAAAAGAAAAAGAACTGCGTCAACTTTGTCTTGCCGTGAGAGAGCGAGATCATGACTTAGAGAGATTGCGTGGTATCCTCTCCTCCAATGAAGCTACCATGCAGGTAAGAGCAAAATCTGTCATGACTTGGTATCCCTTTCCCACTTGGATTCTAAGCCTGAAACGTATCCCTCTCCCACTTGGATTCTAAACCTGAAACATCACCCCTTCCATCATTTTCTGAAAACCAGGATATTTGCTTTATTAAAAAAAAAAAAATACAAAAGCAAACAAAAATAGCAGTCATTAGTTCTGTCATTATACATAAGGGAGTGAGAAGTTTTAGCACTTCTACTGTGAACTTTGTAGGAGAGGGCAGTGAATATGGATTTTTATACATAGTTCTAATTTATTTCTAATCCTTGCTAATATTTATATACTTTTATATAAACATTGCTCAGATGCAGCTATTATATTGTATTTTTCTCATTAATATTATGTACATGTCCATGTACAGCCACAATCAGAACACTTGTTTCTCTTATTAATATTTATTTACTCTGGGCTATTTTTGTATATTTATTTTAGAGCTTAAATATCTAACCATCTGACACTTCTTGAAGTTCTTCACTTCCTCCAAAGTACTTCATTTAACACATACATTATATTTATCTCTCTACAAACTAGATGAGAGTTTCTAAAAACAAAAAATAGACTAGTATGGCATTGTTAGATTAGATACTATGTTTTTTCCTTTTGCAAAAGAAATTGATAGATAACTTAGGAGATAATGTAAAGGTGGATCAAGTTTCCTGTTTATGCTGAGGAGTGTAGGGTGGCCCTTTGACATAACGCTGCTTTCTTTGTGACTGTAGTGTATGGAGAGTCTCCTGAGGGCCAAAGGCCTGGAAGTGGAACAGTTGTCTGCCAGCTGTCAAAACCTCCAATGGCTGAGAGAAGAAATGGAAACGAAATTTAGCCATTGGCAGAAGGAGCAAGAAAGTATCATTCAGCAGCTACAGACATCTCTGCATGACAGGAACAAAGAAGTGGAGGCAAGAATTTAGTTAACTTAAGGGCAGTTGGTTTAGTGATGACATAATCTCAGTCTTGCATTAGGACTCTTGAGGTCTGAGAGTCCGGTGACCCAAGTCTTTAATTCCATCCTGTCTCTGGGCAGGTCACTGGCTTTCACTGGGACTTTTTTTTCCTATACCTATAAACTCAAGGGGACAATTATCTTTCTCAAAGAAGTTATGTGAGAATTAATGAGATCTAAAAAAATGTACCTACAGTACAATAGCTAACCTTTGTTATGGTGCTCATGCTGCGTCAGGCATGTTTTTAAGAGCTTAATGGATGTCAATTCCTTGAATCCTCACAAATCTATGAGGTACATACTATTATTCCTCTTTTACAGACAAGGAAACAGACTTCTGAAGTGAAGCACCTTGTCCAAAGTGACGTAACTAATAACCGGCAGAGCCAGTGTGCACCCCAGGCGATCTGGCTCCACAGTTTTAACCCCCATGTATTACCTCCAGTGTAGAAATAGGAGCTGTATCACCGTACTAATAGATACAGTGCTTGTTATTTTTTTCAGCTTATCATTTCGTGTTCCCCCTATAAAGTCAAACGGGAGTAGATAAATGAGATAAATGAACCGAGTGCCCATTTATCCGCACCTAACATTGTTATGTGCCCTGAGCATTATAGGGAAAGGACTTATTTTAGAAAACAATATGTACATTGCCATCCTAAGTATTTTTTTCTGTATTGTTAGTGCTCATTCACTGAGCATGTATTGACAGTCTTTTATGTGCCCGGCCTATGCTGGATCTGCAGGAACAAAAATGAATAAAACATCATACTTGCTCTCTCTTCTACGATAGATTCTTTTAAGCCCTTTGATATACAGTAGATGGAATTCTTTCCTCCAAAACTTACACTGTCTCGCCTGTATTAGGATCTTAGTGCAACATTGCTCTGCAAACTTGGACCAGGACAGAGTGAGATAGCTGAGGAGCTGTGCCAGCGTCTACAGCGAAAGGAAAGGATGCTGCAGGACCTTCTAAGTGATCGAAACAAACAAGCGGTGGAATATGAAATGGAGATTCAGGGCCTGCTTCAGTCCATGAGCAGCAGGGAGCAGGAGAGCCAAGTAAGGACTAATGCCCAGTGCAGAAGAGTATCACTTAGTGCGTTTATAGTCCGCACTATAGGAAGCATTAGAACTTTATAACGTGTAAAATTTATGTCATTTTACAGTCCATTCTGTTAGTTCTTTTCCTTCAGCCTATTAACTAGACTGCAGTTTTACATCAGTCATCAGAATATGAAATATTTCTAGAACACTTTGCATTTGGAGGGTGCCTAAATAATACATGTCCCCACTCATTAAATTCATTATGTACATTTTCTTTTCCTTAATGTTCTGATGCTTTTGACAGAAAGGAATATAGGGTTCTGGAGTGTTTTGATTTTGATTCTAAATTATCAAGACTTGAGTGATATTTTGTTTCTAGCCAGGGTATGGGAAAACTTATACTTTACATATTTTCTCTTAATTCATGTAAAATCTGAGTTATTTTAAGAGAGAAAAAAAAGATTGTGTTTTTTCAAAGGCCGTGATGAGAATAAACAATCTCATAGTACTATGGCATATAGTAATTTCAAAATAATGGTACACAAATATTTCAAAAGTAAATTCTTAACTTACCCTCATTTTCACGTATCTTTCTCCTAAAGGCTAGAGAAAGTCTAGTATATTTGACTTGTGCTGCATTTCAGGGACCGGTCACTCAGAATTCTCCCTAGTCAGTTCTCAGAGGGAACTAGATTCTTATCATTTACCTATGTTATTTGACAATAATATTCTCTAATGCTTCCTTATATTATGGGATGTTTATATTCCACTCATCCAATTCTTAGGCCCACTGAAGTAAATACACATTTTGTTAGAAACATGCTGCCATGTGCTGCAGAAATTGCTTCTAGAGTAGACCTAACAAAATCATTGTGAATTATTTAAGTCTTTGGCAAGAGGCTAACAAGTCTCTGAGTTTTCTTTTTCACCTTTTTGTAATTTGAAAGAACTAGCCTTATAACACTTAATAGACCGCTGGTAGTAAAATAATGGAATCTAGGAGATGCCTGAAATTACAAAAGATTTTCAACTCAAGAAAAAGTGTGATGACTGTATGCTTCTAGATCTGCTTCTCGAATTTTATATGCAGAAAAATCCCTTAAAAACATAGCCTCGGGCTTCCCTGGTGGCGCAGTGGTTGAGAGTCTGCCTGCCAATGCAGGGGACACAGGTTCGAGCCCTGGTCTGGGAAGATCCCACATGCCGCGGAGCAACTAGGCCCGTGAGCCACAATTACTGAGCCTGCGCATCTGGAGCCTGTGCTCCGCAACAAGAGAGGCCGCGATAATGAGAGGCCCGCGCACCACGATGAAGAGTGGCCCCCACTTGCCACAACTAGAGAAAGCCCTCGCACAGAAAGGAAGACCCAACACAGCCATAAATAAATAAATAAATAAATAAAATAAACCCAAAGTTTAAAAAAAAACAAAAAAACAAAAAAAAAAACATAGCCTCAAGAATTTGCATTTCTTACAAGCTTCCAGACGATGGTGACGCTGCTGGTCCCTGAACCACACTTGGAGGAGAAGTGCTAAAAACAGCGCTGCTAGAAAAAGAGTACCAAGCCAGATAGACCGTATATACGGCACAAGATATCTTGTGTATTATTCACTCTGTTTCTTCCCATAATTTCACAGAGATTTTTATTAAGGCAAATTAATAATGTACTGTTACCTCTAAGATGGTTATGTCCAAGTCCCTAAAGAGTCTGAATTTTACGTACTAGAACTGGAAGGTTATTCTTTTATTTCCCTTAGAAGTGATGACAAGAGCTCAGCTTCTTATTTAAAATAGTAGTAATTCTCCCAGAGACAGTCGATGCTATAATATAGCTAATATAGTCATCATCTTATACCCTCTTTTAGTCTTAGTTTATTATTTCTAGATTTTCCGATTAAATGCAGACTTTCTATGTGGTAATGGTCACAAAAAAACGTTCTAAATTTTTTCCTTACTGTACCATCAGGTGTCTTAGAAAACTGTGGGATTTGAAATGAGATAAACTGGGTTTGGTGATTTTGAGGTTCAGATTCTCCTGATCATGTGGTCTGATAAAAACGTTTTCTGTGTAATTGATTCATTCAATAAATAGGTCTCGAGTACCTATGAGTTGAGTGCCTACTATGTGCCAGACATTGTTCTGGGTGCTTGGGATTCAGCACTGAACAAACATAGTACTTGCCCTTAGAAAACTTACATCCAGTTGGGGCAGGGCAGGGGGGCAGGGGGAGAGAGAGAGAGAGAGACAATAAATAGATATATTGATTACTGGTAAGTGCATTGTAAAAAAAATTTAGCATGACGGGGGAATTGGGAGTAGAGATGAGATTGCTGTTTTAGATAGGAAACGCAGACTAGGCCAATCTGATAAAGTTGACATTTGGCAAAGGCCTTAAGGGAGTGTACCAAACAAATGTTTGGGCAAAGACCACTCAGGCCAAAGGCACGTGACTAAGGAAAGACATATGTTACCCAATTCAAACCAGAATATTAATACCTTAGCCTGATAGTTCTAGCAGAACAAGTTTAGATTATTTTATCTGTAATAGATGTGTTATATTCCGTTTTTCCAATATTGTGCCTATGAGAGACTTTCTTTCCACTCATTGACTATGGTTTTTCCTATAAAATAAAAGCAAGGAAACTATTTCTTAGAGCCCCACTGGCTTTTCTTAAATGGTTGGCTTTTAACAATGACATCAGAACACAAATTTTTTTTTTATTAGAATATCTCTCTAATGTTATGTGTGATTTCCTTACTAGGCTGCTGCAGAAAAGATGGTACAGGCCCTAATGGAAAGAAATTCAGAATTACAGGCCCTGCGCCAGTATTTAGGAGGGAAAGATTTCATGATGTCCCAGGCACTCATCTCTAACCAACCAGCTGAAGTTACCTCTGTCAGTCCCCATCTTGGAGAGCAAACTGATCAAGTAAGAACCATAGACTTGTATAGATGTTTATGCCAACTGCATTTTCTTTTTATATCTGAGGCATAAGTATGATAATTTTAATATCAAGTTGTGCGAGAATGTTCCAAGTCCTTTTCATTGTGATCATGGTTCCTGTATCTTCCTAAATCCCCCGACTCTTCCAATTTTTAGGGTTCAGTGCCTATACCCTCCAGAGATGATAGCACTTCACTGACTGACAAAGGGGATACTAGCATACCCAGGTCTGCGTTAGGTAAGTATCAAATTTCATTTCATTCAGGAACCTCTGTTTTTCCTTCCTGTAGCTCTCTGTTAATAGGTTTGGCCAAGACTCTCTTTCTCTTCCTACCATAATGGAAAAAATAAGTTTGGATTCCACCGAAAGTCTGAAGACATGTGTCTTCTAGGGAGAACTGCCCTTGCCTTATTTTGAATTAAAAGTATTGCTCTGGCTACACGATTTGGCTCAGAGAAACTGCATCCTAATTCTCTTTTTCAGTTAGCTTTGCAGGGATTCAGGAATGCGGGAGGCAGTGTTTCCAGACCTGCACAGCAGGACCACGGGGCTGAGGCTGTCTCCTGGGTATCTTAAGCAGGCTGAGGCTGCTCACTGTAAATTGGCGTAACCCACATTACAGTGTTGGGAGGGGTAGGCAGTGCCAAGCTCCCCTCCATCCAAGGGATGGTTGTAGGCCTTGAACTCCCTAAAAACAACTGAGCAAAACTCAAATGGGTGCCTTAGATTAGAGTCTCTGACTTTCACAGACCAAAAGGTTGGGATCTAGGGAAGCATCAAAGAAACTATTATCCAGTGAGTTCCAAAAATAGGGGCTCACCATGGTTAGTGACTTGGTGATTATAGTGCTATGATAAGAAATGTTGTGGACTTGGAGAATTAACTTACGATTTTTTTAATGATTTTAAGAATGTATAAACTTTGTGTTATAGTGTGGGGTATTATGGAATTCATAGATGAGTTGTGCAAGTAGTCATTTTTTAGTGGGAAACTATGCTAGTTAAAGAGTAAAGGATGCTGGATTTGTTTAATTTACTCCGTATTTACCTTTTTTTAAAAGCATCTTTCCCCAATTTTTTATTTTGCAAATTTCAAGCCTATAGAAAAGTGGCAAAAATAGTACCATGAATACCCATATACAGTTTTATTAAGATTCACCAGTTGTTAACATTTTGCTACTTTTGCATTATTTCTTGCATGCACACACACACAGCTGTAATGTTTTTTTCTGAACCATTTAAAAATGACTCACAGACATCATTGACACTTTATCCCTAAATGCTTCATTATGTACCTCCTAAGAACAAGGGCATTCTCTTCCATAACTACAATATAATTATCACGCTCAGGAAATTTAGCTTTAATGTAGTCCTAGTATCTAATGTACAGTCTATATTCAGAGTTCCCATTGTCCCAAGAATATTCTTGATAGCTGGTTGTTCTCCTCCCTCAGGGATCATGCATTGCACCTACTTGTCATGGTTCTTTAGTCTCTTTTAATCTAGAACAGTTTTCTAGCCTTTTTTGTCTTTTTTTGACATTGGCTTTTTTTTTTCAATTGAAGTATAGTTGATTTACAATGTTGTGTTAATTTCTGATGTACAGCAAATTGATTCAGTCTTTTATATATATATATTCTTTACCATATTCTTTTACATTTGGGATTATTACAGGATATTGAATATAGTTCCCTGTGCTGTACAGTGGGACCTTGTTGTTTATCCCTTCTATATATAATAGTTTGCATCTGCTAACCCTAACCTCCCAATCCAACCCTCCCCCCCGCCCCCCCTTGACAACCACAAGTCTGTTCTCTGACATTGGCATTTTTTAAAACTCTGGGCCAGCTAATGGCCCTCAATTTGGCTCTGATTGTTTCCTCATGGTTAGATTCAAGTTAAACATCTTTGGCAAGAATACTACGTGGATGATGTCTTTCTCAGTGCATCACATCAGGAGCACATGGTATCAGTTTGTGTTATGCTCGGTGATATTAAGTTTAGTTGTTTGGTTAAGGTTGTATCTGCCAGATGTCTCCACTCTAAAGGCTCATTTTCCCCTTTGTAATTAATAAGTGATCTGCCAGCAAATGCCTTGAGATGTTGATAGTTCTGCTTTCCCACAGTCATTCACCCAGTGGTTTTAGCATCCTTTGAGCTTGTTTGAACTCACTATTTGGTAGTTTAAAAAAGAGATTTTCTATTTCTGAAATTCCTTCTTTGTTTAGTAGTGTGTATTCTTTTATAAAGAAGAGATGCCCTTTCCCTATTCTTCCTACTCCGTTTGTTTATATCAGTATGGAGTAATGGGTTCTTTTTTTTAAAAAGATCATTTTATTATCCATTTCTGTCATTATTCCATTTGATAACCAAATTATCCTGGATTTGGCCAACTGGAGCCCCTTCAAGCTGTTCCTCTGTCCTTTCAGTATTTCCCCATCTGTTTTTGAGCTCTTCCATACTTTCTGGCACAATAAGATGTTCTGTGATTTTCTTTTACTTTGCCTACCTCCGCCCTGAAATTATCCATTACTTCAAGGAGCTCTCTGGTTCCTTTTAGTGGGTAATGGCATTTATATACTAATATCTGGACATAAGATATGTTCATAGCTACAGGTATGTCATTTGCTTCTAGACCCTTTTAAGTGAACAGAGCTAAGAATGTTTATATGTATATGTGTGAGCATGTGTGTGTGTGTGTGTATATATACACACACACACACATATATATCTCCATTTGATACTGATTCCTCTAATTCCAGTTAAACAATACAAGTTCTTTCTTTCCGTTATTTCGTATTTGTATCTGCCATCTCCCAACATTGAGAAACCTGGTTACCTGTAACATCACTATATTTATACATTTGCACAGTACACAAAAATAGTTTCAGAATGGCTACATGAATACCACTATCAACAGTAAATCTATTAAATAATGTTTAAATTTTCTTTATAATTCTTTTTATCCTTAGAATATTTCCCACCAAAGGTGTAGAGTTAGAATACTGAGTTCAAAAATTATTTGGATTAATTTTTTTTATTATCTTCTGGGTGGTTATCTTATCAATTTGCTATTTAGTTTCATTCATTTATGTTAGTATTCAATGTTTGGCTTTTGCTTCCTCATTGTGGAACTAACTTTACACGTTAATAATAAAATATTAACGTGGTTCAAAGCTCAAAAATATAGAAAAGTGTACTCAGAAGTCCCATCTACTTCCCTGTCCTTTCTCTCCTATTTTTACTCATCCCCTGAAGACAACCAGTTTCATTTCTGAGGTATCCTTCCTGTGTTCCTTTTTGCAAAAATACGCAGATTAATCCCATGTGTATATGTGATGTGTATGTGTATGTTCTTATTTCCCCTTTTCCTAATACAAAACATACTTCACTAGATGTATTCTTCTGTGCCCAGCTTGTTGTACTTAATATCTTGGATATCACTCCTTATCAGTTCATAAAGATATTCCTCATTCTTTTTTATGGCTAAATATAGTACTTCACTGTGTGGATATACTATGCTTTATTCATTCTTTTGTAGGCTTGTAGGTTGATTGCAGTATTTTGCTATTACAAATAACGCTGCAAAGAACAACCTGTGCATATGTGATTTGTTGTTGTTGGGTTGTATCTTAAATTCCTTAGAAACAAGGCAGCAAAGATCACATTATGTTGATACTGATTATAACTAGCATTATGTATTCATTTTTAGGAGACTTGGATACTGTTGTAGGGCTGGAAAAAGAACTGAGTAATGCCAAAGAGGAACTTGAGCTCATGGCTAAAAAAGAAAGAGAAAGTCGGGTGAGTTTTCTTGTTAAGCCTAATTTCTTAATTCCTGTTTTTTTCAAAATACTTCATATTTAAAAGAGTAAAATTCTCCAAGTATAATATCTGGGTCCAAATGCAAGTTGAGCCTTTTTTCTTTCTGGAGAAAAATAGAAATCCCTTTATGTACACATTTCTCACCAAGGTGCTCTTGTTATTTATAATGGGGATCATTAAAACTTTTTAAGTGCTGAAAAAACACAGCTTTCTCTGCCCATTGCTAACCGGAATAAAATAATTACAAAGGACTTGTGAAAAAATGAAGTGCTATATAATTGCTGCTTAGAATTATTACATTAGATCCATGAAATTAGTTTTAGAAACATGGAACAAGAGAAATTTGAGAAGGACCCACGTTTATTGAGTACTTGCTATATGCAGTGCACTGTACTGGATACTTAAATTAGCACTATTACTTACAGCTCTGCTAAGTAAGTCATATTGGCCCTATTTTATAGATGACGAAGCTGAAACACTGTTTTAAAACGTGGAGGTGGGGAAGAGTTATATGGCTATAAAATGCTAAAGCTAAGATTTAAACTCAAGTCTTTTGTGACTCAGAACACTTCCTAAGAAGTCATTTCCTGGAGCAGATAATTTTTCCCATTCATATGCTCTATTTCTAGCGATAGAGGTTTCATCAATTTTCTTAGAAGAGGCCTCTCAGCCTTACAGAATCCCTTCCACTTCTTCTTCCCTATATAGCTAGTTGTTTGTACTATGATGTAGGAGAAGCATTAGGGCCACAGTATAGAGTTATAGACTAAAACTGAAAGCCTTTATGTTACTATGGCCTCTAGTTTAGAAGATCGGTCAGTGTCATGGGTTCCTAAATTAAGTTTAGCTGGCTAGTCTGCATAGCTCCTCAGTTTTGTTCTACCTCTTTGTCATAGTTACATCTATAATATAAAACCTGCATTCATATTTGTGATGAAATTATCTTATTGTACCTCTAATTTCTCTTTTCATTACCATATTTCTCCTTACAGAGTTATATGACTCAAGTTTTGAGGATATGAAATTGTGTGGCATTTTAAAAATACTAGTTTAAAAAATCCCCTAGTTCCCCTCCTTTTTTTTGGTTCTGCCCTAGCCATTATCGTGTCAGATAATTTAGTTGCCACATGCTGTTCCTATTTATCTCACATATATTCAGTTAAGAGTAATGTTACTTTTGGTTTTGTCCTGTTTTCAGGATCATAAAATTATAATGACTATAAATAAATATTTTGAAGAAAAATATTTAAAAGAAAAAGATGGGTATTTTGAGTGAGTTATATTTAGCTCTATTGCTTACGTCTGTATGTTCTTAATCAACTACCACTTCTCAATTCAATGCTATGTATTTTCATTATCACATTTCCTCTCATATTAGGTATTTACCAAAGCCATATAGATTTTCCCAGATTTTTCAACATTCCCCCTACTCCCTTGAGATAATAGTAGTGGTGGTAATAATAGTTATCATTCACTGATTGCCTGCTGTGTGCCACACACTTTAATACATTTTCCCTATTCTCACATAACCCTGAAAAGTAGATATTATTCCCATTTTACAATTGAAGAATCTGAAACTCAGTTTAAATTGCCTTGTTCAGGAGATTATGCCAAGATTTAAGACCCATGTCTATCTGACTGCAGACCTTTAGCATGCTGCAATAATGTTTTTTCTTCATGTTCTCATGTTTCTTCAATGGTGCAACTACCTCGATATAAAATAGCAGAGGTCTCTGACGAGGGCCTAATCAAGAGCACCCCTTTTTCCATACCCGAAATCTGAACAAAATGAGAAATGAAACAAAATAGTGGCAGATAGTTTGGTACTTTATCAACTGTATTACTGATAAAGTCTTACATAGAGAATTTAATGCAAGAACTAAGTGGGCCTGCTGGCCAACCCCCAGAATTAGGTAGACTTATCTGCCCAGACAGGCAACGCTGGGCCTCAGCAGACCATTCTGCATGGTGGGGAAGAGCTTGCCTTTGGAGAAGCAGTGGCTTCCTACAGGCAGCTGTCTCCCAAGAAGAGGAAAGGTGGAACTAAGTCAAGCTTGCTTGGTTTATTCTTCCCCTGTCTACTGTTAAGTCCCTTTGGCCTGCCTAGGGTTGAGTGAGTAAAGGGGTGGAGAGAGGTCAGGAGTTACAGTAACTGAGCTCCTTCAACAAGGAAGGACATATGAGGAGAAGCATTTCCTCCTAATATGCCACAGTAGCCCAGAATCATCAAATACCTTTGTATAGTTATAAACCATCATAAGGCCACACAGTGATTCTATAAGCATTGATGGAGTTAGAAGATACACAAGTAGGACTTTCCTGGTGGCGTAGTGGTTAAGAATCCATCTGCCAATGCAGGGGATACAGGTTCGAGCCCTGGTCCAGGAAGATCCCACATGCCGCGGAGCAACTAAGCCCGTGCGCCACAACTACTGAGCCTGCGCTCTAGAGCCCGCGAGCCCAACTACTGAGCCCTCATGCCACAACTACTGAAGCCCATGCACCTAGAGCCCATGCCCCGCAACAAGAGAAACCACCACAATGAGAAGTCTGCGCACCTTAGCGAAGAGTAGCCCCCGCTCGCCACAACTAGAGAAAGCCCGCGCGCAACAATGAAGACCCAACACAGCCAAAAATAAAATAAATAAGTAAATTTATTTAAAAAAAAAAAAGATACACAAGTAAAATTTTTATTGCTTATAACTTACGTTTTATATTACTTAAGGAAAAAGGTGCGGCTTCCTTTAGGAAGCTTGATTACACCTTAAACTAGCTATGTGTCATCCATCTTCACTTGTCACACTACTTTTAAAAAATTATCTCAAAATATTTCCTTAAAATGTTTACTTACAAATAACTTGCCATTACCATTAAGCATATAAGACATAGCCTGGTGGCTCTGAGTCTACTTCCTTGAGTTTACATTCTGGATCTACCACTTACTGGCTCTGATTTTGAACAAGTTCCTTAATTTCTCTCAGCCTCAGTCACCTCATCTGTAAATTGAGGAGTAGAAGAGTAGTTATCCTGTAGGGTTGTTGGGAGCATTCACTCATTCTTTCATTCATCAGCTATATGGGTACCTTCTCTAAGCCAGGGCAAGTGGTGGGGATGAATAGGGAACAAAATCAACAAAGTCCCTGACCCTATGTAATTAATTCTTCCTGGGGAGATTCAGACAACAAATAATATAATTACAGATTGTCATAAGCGATATGAGGGAAATAATAGAAAGGAACATGTATGGGACCATTTGAGATAGAGTGGCTAGAGAATGCTTCTCTGAGCAGATGCCTTGTAAGCTGGGACTCGAGGATGAGAAGGAGGCAACTGGGGAAGATATTTCAAGCAGAGAGAATAGTAGGTGCAAAGGCTCTGAGTCAAGAGAAAGTCTGGTATTCCTAGAACAGGAAAAGTCCAGTGTGCCTAGAAAATCATGAATGAGGTAGAAAATGGTTCATATTGAGGTTGAAAAAGTGGGCAGAAGCCAAGTCATTAGGTTTGTTAAAAGGATTAAATATATACAAAGTATTTTTTATAAGGCCTGGAACACAGTAATAAGCACCTAGTAAATGTTCCCAGCTGTGGAAATTATCATAATCGAATATTTGGCTGTCATTTTCTGGTGAGGAGAGACGAAAGATACAACATTGAACGTTTAGGGCCTACAGTGTTAACTTTTGGTAGGACTTCTTCATAGGTGGTGGTGTGTTCTTCCATCAGGAGGTGTGTAATGTTTGGTGATCTCTTGTGATATTGATGATCGATGCCTCTATTAATTCATTAAGGCTTGCAAAAATGGAGATATTCTGTCTTTTTTTAATCTTTTAGCTGAAACACTTAGGTAAAGAAAAACATCTATTCTTTTTTTTTTTTTTTTAATTATTTATTTATTTATTTTTATTTATGGCTGTGTTGGGTCTTCGTTTCTGTGCGAGGGCTTTCTCTAGTTGCGGCAAGTGGGGGCCACTCTTCATCGCGGTGCGCGGGCCTCTCACTATCGCGGCCTCTCTTGTTGCGGAGCACAGGCTCCAGACGCGCAGGCTCAGTAATTGTGGCTCACGGGCCCAGTTGCTCCGCGGCATGTGGTATCCTCCCAGACCAGGGCCCGAACCCGTGTCCCCTGCATTGGCAGGCAGACTCTCAACCACTGCGCCACCAGGGAAGCCCAAAACATCTATTCTTGCATCTGCTAATGGTAACCCATTTTTTAAAGAAGTATAATAAACTCATTAATTAAACAAATTTGGTATGTTTTGTAGTGCTAACAAATATGGAGGACATCATTAAAACCACATTACAACTTCCCATGAAACACCCTTTCGTACTGCACAGTGCAGTTTATTGATCTGATCCAGTAGTGCACTATTCATGTTCTAGTTTCTATTTGTACTACTGGCTGATAGTGATAAGATATGGAAAAGCATTTGCTTCAGTGTTAAAATATAATTGTGCCACGTATTGTTTCCTCTACCCACTGACTTCAGGATTTCTTTCTCCACAGATGGAACTCTCTGCCCTCCAGTCCATGATGGCTGTGCAAGAGGAAGAGCTGCAGGTGCAGGCTGCTGATATGGAGTCCCTGAGCAGGACAATACAGATTAAAGAAGACCTCATAAAGGTCTTTCAAAGCTTTTTAAAGACTATTGGAAATGATTACAGCTCAGAATACCTGTAGGGCACCTTCAGACAACACTTGGATACATTGAGTCTTCTTATGCATTGTTAGTTTGAGACTCTTGATATTGCCGTATTCTCTCTGGTTTATGTCAGATTTGCTAAGATTTCATAAAGAAGCTATTGTTACTGTCATACGGCTTATTAATATCCCACTTAAAGTATAGCAGACTATTTCAAGAGATTTGTTACTTTGTTCCTGTGCTGAATAGCGTTTTTATTACTTATTGGGTTGGCCAAAAAGTTCGTTTGGGTTTTTCCATAAGATCTTATGGAAAAACCCAAACTTTTGGGGCAACCCAATATTTTTATTACTATACTTGTTTTTGACTTTTAGGACCTGCAAATGCAGCTGGTTGATCCTGAAGACATACCAGCTATGGAACGCCTGACCCAAGAAGTCTTACTTCTTCGGGAAAAAGTTGCTTCAGTAGAATCACAGGGTCAGGAAACTTCTGGAAACCGAAGACAACAAGTAAGTTATTGAATTACAAACCTTATTTTTTACTGTGAGATAAACAATGAACAAGCCATCAATCTCAATTACTTATGAAGGTGTCTGCTGATGGAATTTCCTAGAAAATCTGTGCTCTAAAGTTCCCTGCCTTGGTCAGTAGCAGCCACAGATGCTCTTTTCTCACACGTGTAGTTCCTTTGTAACTGCTGTCCCGTATGTGACCTCTCTTTAATGCCAAGCTTCTTAAAATGACTTGTTTGCCTGTACTCCTCTCTGTCTCCACTATCATCTCTCTCACTAACTACTCATGTCATTCCAAGCTAGCTTTTAACTCTACCAGTTCACTTAAATAGATCGCTGCGGTTATGCACTATCATAGCTCATCTTCTTTATAGCACTTACCGTAGCTCACAATGACATGTGTCTGTGACTCATGAATGTCTTTTCCCCCCACTAGATAGTAAGCTTATCCTTAGAACAGAGTCTGGCACATAGAATTTGCCCCATAAATGTTTATTGAATGAATGAAGAGTACTGGTAAGTCCTATTGTATGTTTCCCTCTTGCCCTTCCTTGCTTTCTCTCCCACTCCTTCTTCTTGGCCTCTTTCCTGTCCTTCTGACTTCACTCTCCTCTTTCTTCTTCTTGCTCCCATATTTGAATTCTGCCTGATAGAGGTTTTTTTTTTAAATTAATTTATTTTATTTATTTTTGGCTGCATTGGGTTTTCGTTGCTGCGCACGGGCTTTCTCTAGTTGTGGCGAGCGGGGGCTACTCTTTGTTGTGATGCGCAGGCTTCTCATTGTGGTGGTTTCTCTTGTTGCGGAGCACGGGCTCTACGTGCGCAGGCTTCAGTAGTTGTGGTGCATGGGCTCAGTAGTTGTGGCCCGCAGGTTCTAGAGCGCAGGCTCAGTAGTTGTGGTGCACGGGCTTAGTTGCTCCATGGCATGTGGGATCTTCCTGGATCAGGGCTTGAACCCATGTCCCCTCCATTAGCAGGTGGATTCTTAACCACTGCACCCACCAGGGAAGCCCCTGATAGAGTTTTAAAGATAAAAATAGATAATACGGCATTGACTTGAAAACTGTAACATACTATATATAGAAAGGTTAAGTCAGTAATGAGATAGTGAGCTTTTTGAGTCATAGTTCATGCTAATACATTCTTTTGGTCTCTTTCTCAGGATTAACTGTGGCTTCATGTCTCTATTTGCATGTTGCTTCTATTCTTTTTCCCTCAGTTGCTGCTGATGTTAGAAGGACTGGTAGATGAACGGAGTCGGCTCAATGAGGCCTTACAAGCAGAGAGACAGCTCTATAGCAGTCTGGTGAAGTTCCATGCCCATCCAGAGAGGTAAGAGAGTGACTGCACTGTTTTTCCTTTTATTCCTCATTAAGTGCAGATGCTTACAGTATACAAGGAGGGAGAAAAAGAAAATCATAACTGGGACTACCCGACTTGTCACTAGTTGTAGGGATTGCTCTGAGCCTCAGTGTCTAAATCTTAAGTCAGGAATAGCATCCATGTCATGTAGCTATTGCAAAGATCAAATGAGGAGACGTGTCAGGTGTCTGAAATAATGCTTGCATATAGTAAGCACTCATTGTATGTTTCTTTCCTCTCTCTAATCCATGTCCTATTAAAGCCTGCTTCATTATAAGACTATAAAGGGCACTGACACTCATTGAATATAACTGAAGAAAATATAATTGTTGTTATGGCTAATATTACCCCAGGATTACTCATAGCCATCATGATGAATCTATTTTCCTGTACCTCTTGATTTTTGGTCATGTATATTATATCCTTCTGGTTCATTTTATATTCCCTTAATTTTTTTTCCTATTTTGCCTTCCCTCCTATCCCCTTTCTCTCTTTCCTAATTTTTATTCTTTTACTATTCAATTTTTTCTAATTTATTTTTGAGTTAAAAAATTTTTTTTTCTTTCTCCTTCAAGAAAATGAAGGCAGAGGAAAGGTAAAATAGGACCACTTGTGTTACTTTATAAAGAATCTCTGCATCTTTGTGAACTGGATTCCTTTTCAGAGCACTGTCAATTTTCGGTAACAAATGAGAAAACAAATATCTTCAGTAGAGACCCTACTTGGCTCAATATCGATTCAGTTTGCATTTAGTTTTTCCTGGGTTTTGCCTTTTCAGAAACTAATGTTTTTAGTTAAAAAATGAAATTTCTCTTAGTGGGCTATAGGGGTGTGAGATAAATATTAGGAACTATAATTTTATGTCAAATTGGCCCAGAATCTAGGATAAAGGGACAAACTTTACAGAAAGTAGGCCTTGCTAATCTACCAGCATTGAACACAAGGGCCACAACAAAGACCACATTCATTTACTGTGTCCTAGAGAACAATTACTCCAGGAGTCTCATGGCTCAGAGTGACACTGATGGCTCTTTGGAAGCATCTGTTGACTCATTACATTGATGGCTAATCCATTTTCCTTCCATGTATGGCATGTTTAATCAGCTCTGAGAGAGACCGAACTCTGCAGGTGGAACTAGAAGGGGCCCAGGTGATACGCAGTCGGCTAGAAGAAGTTCTTGGAAGAAGCCTGGAGCGCTTAAGCAGGCTGGAGACCCTGGCCGCCATTGGAGGTGGGGAACTGGAAAGTGTGCGAGTTCGTCACGAGCATGCCTTCTGAGCACTGGCGGGTCAGACTGCAGCCCGGGATGGAGACCCTTGTTTGCACTAACCAGAGAGCCTTGTCTGACTTTGGCAGAATTAAACAGTGACTTACTAATGATAGAACTGGTACAAGTAGCATCAACTACAAAGTGAAACTCACTTTAGTCTACCTGTATTTCACTGTACATAGCTGTCTCTAAGTTGAATGGTGGAGGTTACAAAGTATATTTGCGTGCTATAAATCATTCCATTTTAGTTTTCCCACCTGTTTTCATTCTTTTCCCCAGCCCTTCCTTCTTTTCGCTCATCCCTTCTACAGGCCAATAAAGTTTATTCCTCCCCCACTTTCACAATCCATTTCCTATGTTCCACATCATGTCATAAATGCATGCGTGTGTATTATTTTTGCCATTCAGTCAACTCCTGCTCTTTGAGTGAGAGCAATTTTTTAATCAAGTAAAAGTTTCAAGATAAGAGAGAGATAAGAGATTGAGAGTCTATAAGAATGACTTTGCAAAAGTGGTATAATCCTTATCAGAAGGTAACCAAAGCCAAGTTTTGCAATAATAGACTGAAAGTATTCGGAAGGCCAAGTTAAAGAGCAGAGGCAAAGACTGTTAAAGTGTTTATAGTAAACCTTTACCTCTAATATTGTTTCAGAGTTGATTATTGAATGACAGTGAAATTAGATTAGGTGCAGATTAAATTCCATTAAATTTTTTTTCTTTAAACTAAGGATATTGTATCTAGTCAGAACACAAATTTAAGAAAGCTCCCAGGTCTTCCGGAGTCAGAATTCTCTATATAAAAAGATAATTTCAAATGTAATGTCCTCCTTTAAATTCAGTATTTCACCAAATAACTCATTATGACTAGAAGAGAATATTTCTTGCATATTTTTAATTTGGTAATGGCACTAGATGGAGTCCTGTATTTTTTACTTTTTAGTGCTTTTGCATTTCTCCATATTACAATAAGTAATAGGCTTCTGGCTTTGATGTGTTTGAATAGTTTAGAAAGAAATGTCGCAGATCTTTCTAGGTTTTGGTCATCGTCTCAATGCTTTCTTATTTCAACATGACAGATGTAAGGAAGGGGGCCCTTGAGATTATACTTCTGGTATCTTAAATGTCAAGAGTATAAAAAGTAACCAAGGTTACTTTGGAGCCTTGCTAACCCATGAGGTTTGTTATTTCTGCTGGAATTAATTTCCTAGATTAGAAGCTGAGGTTTCAGTTTTTAAACATGGAATTTGGTGAATAGGGATTGAGGCTCTTTAGCCCCATAAATGTGACTGAGTACCCTTTCTAAACTAGGTGGGGCACAGTGGTTTTTCTTTTTGCCCTCCATTTTTTACATGACACTTTTATTTCTTTCACATTCATGTGTTGACTTGGCTTGCTTACCTTATAACTTCTGTCAAGTTTCTGTAACCTTAGCCACGCCTGTAACAGATAGAGCATCTGTCACTCTAAAATGGACAGGGAAGAAAATATTCTACTGGAGAAACACCATGGAATTCTCTGATTAAATAGGGATAGTTTGTAAAAGATTGGTAGCCATAAGCTTTCCTCTTAATGGAAAGCTTTTCAGTTTTAATAGGCTTTGGGTGGTACAGGGATCATTTAAGAAAGGAGATTGGAAGTATAAGCAGAATCATCCATTTTTTCTTAGTCTTCCAATGTTTAGTGGCCCTTTCCTGCACAAAGCTCTGTAACGTTGTAGAAGTAAAGAGGAGGGTAATCGAGCTGTAGAAATATCACCCCACCAAAGACTAGCCTGTCATATGATTACAAGGCATTTAAGAAATGCCTTTCCTTATTTTTACTAATAGACCAATGACACTTTCTAAGTTTCCTATTAAGATTCAACCATGGGTGATATTTAGGTTCTAATGGCTCATAGTGATTACAGTAATTTATGTAAACTACTACTTCTGTTTCTGTCATTCTCCAACGAGAATAGGAATTTCCCTTGTTATCTTGAGCAGTTGCTCAGTGTTAGAAATATTAAGGTAGTGGTGTGAATAATGAGAAACTCAACTTCCTACTGAACAATGAACAACATACGTAGATTGGGGGAGAAAGTAAGTGAATTCTAGTCCTGATTTGGATCTTGAAAAGATAGAGTAACTTGTGCTATAGCTACTTACCTTTGATATTGGTCCTTGGGAAACATTTTAGAAAATTAGGTGATTTAGTGGCACAAGAGAAATTAAAAGTTTGGTCTTGATAACGTAGATGTGACTAAAATCTGGTACTGACTTTCTGGTCTGTATAGCTGGAATGAGACTTGCAAACAGCGCTAACTGGGGAGAGCTTGCTGGTCTAACAATTTTGTGTGGTAATTTGGCATCTTATTAGAGAACATGATTCTAATGCATTTTGTTCTGTATCCCACAGATAGATGATGCTTTGGCCACATCATTCATATAATCATATTTAGCATGCTATAATATGATTCCATTCTCTCTTCAGGGCCACAGACATTTTCTCTTACTGAATTATTCTACTTTTGCCAGGCATTTTTCAACCTTACAATAATTTTAGATAAAGCATTGTGTGCTTATAGAACCTTCTGCTTGAATAAAAAGTGTGAAAGAAAATGAAATGAAATTCTCACTCAGGCTATGCTTAATTGGAAGCATAGAACTTAAATTGAGAAAAATGCATATTGATAGATTTGGTCTTTCTCACATTTCCTTTTTGGTTGTAATGGTTGTAAGAGGTCAGGGTAGTTGAAGTCTATAGTTTTTAGAGCTAGAGAGTTGAAAAGGACCTCCAAGAAGATTTATTTAATGAGTGAAATGGAGTCCTTTTGACAGATATTTCCCGTAAACTCTTTTCTATTACAGGTTTAAACTATATCATTGAAGTCTGGTGATTGTTAGTGCCTAGTATAAGTCGACATTTTTCTGGTGTTCTCTTTTTAGCTATTTAGCCAAGTTACAACTTTTTCTGAAAAGGCCTGATGGGACTATTTTAACATTGTCAACCTTTTACTTTGATGGGGTGTACTTCTATCCTTATCCCCCCCGACCCAACCCTCTCCCACACCCACCTCTCTACATTCAGTTGTGGATGGTAGCAATATTTTTGGTTCCTCCACTTCCTCCTTCATATTTTTAAAAGATTTGTCCTTGTCATTATGTATAGTGAGAGATCTGTTAAAGATCAAGAAAATCTTGACCTGGATAGGATATTAGATCCAAGCCACGAGTGTCCTTAGGAGGTTCTTTCATTTATTCTACTTGCACAGTTTATACATAAATGGCAGATATATATAAAAGACCTATCACTTTTATGCTTACTTATGCTTCTAATTCAGTATCTGGTTGAGAGGTTTGGTTCATAGCTTCAAAACAGTGCAAAAAAATTGATTTCAGTTCTCTCTGCTTCAGTCTCCTAGTTGGATCTAGAGTCTTCTGATTAGGGAAAGAAAGAATAGATCAGATCACACCCAAAATTTCTCCTTTCATTGAGGAATAAAGGTTGACTGACCTACCTAAAGTCACTTCCCTTTGGACTGTAAGCCCTAGAGGAAACTATAATTTAATACCTTTGCTTTCCTTGAGCTAGTATTGGAAAACTCTAGTTCCTGTTGTTAGGATAAAGTTACTGTTTTCTGGTTTCTTGGTCTTTTTATTTGAAAAAGTCACAGACTCTTAATGTCCCTGAAAAACTCAAGTTGCCTCTTCAACTAGGGTCTCAGTAGTAATTCTAGAGGCCTGCAGGCAGTGTGCAGGGATATATGACAAACTTGCTAGGGAGTCGGGAAGGAATACAGTGACCCACACACTTTTAAAGTCCATTTTCCATCCTGCCTTATAGAAATGGCACTAGAGGTGGGATAAATGAAGTTAGCTTTCTTTTTCAGATACTAACATCCTGTGAGATACAATCATATAGAGTATTTTCTCATTTCTCTTTGGGGTAGAGCTCAGAGAGCTTTTCTTCTCCCTTTGGTAGTATAGCACCATTTGTACTGTAGAAAGAATAGCTGGGAATATGGAGCACATATAAGGCAACCCAAATAAAAAACAGAAGGAATGAGTCAGTGGGACAGTACATCAGAGTGATTTCTGTGGGGTAATACTTTCTGCATCTTAATGCTTTTTGGACTATGGATTTAAGCCACCCTCCCACTAGACTTTTCGAGCAATAACTTTTTTAAGCCTTTTTTTATTATGATTGAAAGACTACCATGTTGCTTTTAAGTAGTTTGAGTATTGACAGAAGGTAAGTTCTCAACTTCTTTCTATGTAATCACTGAGCCAGGATGAATTTCCCAAAGAAATTTCCCAAATAAAGCAAATTTATAATTTGCTTCCAACAAAGGATGGGAAGTGGAAGGGACACATAAAACTGTAGAGCTGACAATACTAATTTTATCAGATTTCAAATAAGAATAATTAAACTTATAAAGTGACATACTAATTCTTTTTGCATTACTTTCCCTTTTTGTTGTTTAAAGTCAAATTCCAGAAATAAAAATCTTTATCATACTGTTTTCTTCTTGCTAAAGCTGGAAGGATAAAATAGGTAGTTCATCAATATCAGAAAATGTTTGATCTAAAGTAATATGAAGAGTAGTGTTGTTAATTAAGTACATGAACCAAATGGACTTCCTTGTTCCCTTTGAGAACTCATGATTGTCTAGGAAATGCATGTAGGTTTGTTTTTGGTATATAACATGAGTATACAGTGCTTCCTTTTGCAATTATCAAAATCACTGCTCTGAAATACCAGCCTGTCTCTCGATCTGTGAACTTTAGAGGCATGTGTATATACAAGTATGTTTTATAAACCATGAATTTCTGTCTGTTTCCATGAAGTACTATCAGTTTGATAATAAAAGCAGGTTTACTTTTATCACTTAAAGTTTTGGTCTTAGGGCTGTTGAGAAAAATTAGAGTGATTCATAACAATTTAAATGAAGAAGGAAGTGACGTGTTAAATAATCCAGTAACGTGGTGCTAGATTATTTCTAGGACTATTTCCCCACCAAAACAAGCTGTAAATTTTCATTTCTTCATGGCACTGTGTTGTGTTAAATTGTGTTAACATTTGTGCTGAAATGGAGCATGTACTTTTTTATATATAAGTGTTAGAATTTCAGCTACTTTAGTTGAGACACAGAAAACTGTCACTGATCCAATAAAAGTATCAAAGGCCAAACTAACTATTTGGTTTCATTCTTAAAAGATTTATGAGAAAAGTAGAGAAAGCTCATATCTTTTTTTTTCCCTTATAGGAGAATCAGTCTATTGATTATTGTACTAAAATTCCAAGTCAAATAAGGCTCAGGAAATTTAACTAAAGAAAGGAAGGGGAAGAAACCTGAATTTTTCTACTCTCAAGGAAGTGAGACTAAAGAAACAGCATTATACTTCCCCCAGAAGTGTGAAATGGACTACTTTACCTTAAAAAAAACATTTCTTGCTCTCCTTGCTGAAGGAGAGTAGTAGAAAGTGGGATGAAAATTTGAGGAGTCCATTGTTTTGGTGGGTGGTGCTGTCCCTGTGTATGTTCCTGGAAAGGCCTGCTTCTTGTGTTCTTTGAGGAAAAAAGAGATCATAAGCAGGAAGAATTCCTTGACATTACAGACTTTTAAGTCACTGAAAACAGTTGCCTTCTGAATTGTAAGCTTGTAAGCTGGAAGGGTACCTAAGAGATGTTACAATTTAAAGACAAAGATATACCATGAAGGGGCTTGACTGCAGACAACAGATTTCTAGCTACTTCATTTCCAATATCAGAATCTGTGTAGTTAAAGAATTTTATTTCTTGGCAGAAGCTTATGGAAGATTATATGAAATCTTAAAGTTTTCTTATGGTCCAGAAGGGAATGGATGCAGGTAATACTGCAGTTTGATAGGAGACCTTTTTTCTTTGATCCTCTCATGTAGCATCATAATATTTAAGTCATCAATAGTTGGTTCATGACGTGAACAGGTGAGAGTTCTTGTAATGAGCACATGGCAGAGTGCCTAGGAGTGAAAGTGAGGTGAGCCCAGAGGACATAAGAGCCTGGCACTGAGGGAAAAACAGCCGGGCGCTTGTCACTGCAAACTTGTTCGTGCTGTAAAGTTTAGCTCTTGGAATCCCCTTTCAAAATTAGTCAAATAAGACTCCTATGTTCTGAGCAACTTTATGGGAAAATATTACTCCTTTTCTGTTGGTTGCGTATAAATGGCTTGAAAAGGAAACAATAATGATGGTAGAGTAGAATTTGGAGAATATGGTCTTGTTGCAGCCCAGTTGGGACTCATTACTGAAGAATTAAAATAACACTTCATGACTTTCCCTCAAGGCTTATTTGTGCACGATGGAGTTTTAAGGCAGTTATTATTTAATGATGATGAATCCTATTTGTAAAACCTATTCAAAAGCATTCATCTTAATCTACTGATAGATCTGTGTTTTTTCAACTGTCCTGCAAAGTAGGGAGAACATAACAGTGTTACTTCAAACCTCCTGTTGGGGAAACATATTCAGCAGTGAAGAAGTACAGATAGACTCAATCAAGATCATCCAGTAAAAACATTAGGTATAGAATTTTCTTCTGCTGAGTATTTTTAGGTTCTACGGTCTTTTTCTACCCTCACTTTTCAGCCCATAGACCAGTTTACCAACAATAATTTAAAACAATAATAATAATAAGGCAATATACTGAGTACACAGTGTATGCCAACCACTATTCTAAGCTCTTCAGAAGCACCAAACCCTTGAAAGTTGACAGGTGTATGGAGTGGATATTACTATTAACCCTAATTAATAAGTAATGGAACTGAGTTACAGAAAGGTGGTGATTTGTCTAAAGTCACGTATCTAATGACGGAAGCAGAAATCTAACCTAGACAATCTGGCTCCAGAGTCCATGTTCTCAATAATTATGCCATCCTCAATTTAAAAAGCACAGAAGTATGAATTTTTACCTCAATGATGAAAAAAAAAGACCTTATTTTTACATACCACTTAAATTTTTGCCCAAGGATTTTATAGTATTATAGAAGTTTATTTCTATATACTTTATAGAGTCAAGTAGTTGGTAGAAAATAATTTTCTAAATCTAAGAAAGGAAAGTTTTGGTACCACCTCCATTATGTGTGGTTCAGAGCCTAGAAACTTGGAAGAACCACAACTTGAGAAACTACCATCGAAGCCTCAAATAAAAGGTTTTAATAAAATTTCCAGTCTAACATGTAAAACTTAATCCTGGAGATAAAACCTGGAGACGCAAGTTAAATTTGAATGAAGAGATTCTTAGCTTTCAGAAATTCTAAAGGTGGCGGACCATTTTATTTATTTATCAAACATAAGCACTCACTTCATCAATATATAGTATCTTTAAATTAGAAATTTAAAGTACTATTCCAACTTAGTTCTGAAGACAGTGTTTTGTTGCTTTGTGAAAGCATAGAAAAGGGTATCCTCCACAAAAGAGAAGTCCTTTATTGTCATTTTAAAAAAACCAGAAATGGTAAAAACAGAAAGAGGAACGGCTAATATAAACTTATAGATAGGACCTTGTGTGGGATAACTTATTCCAATGTTTTCTATAAATTTTGTTTTTAACTTTACCCCTCAAACAAACACACACAAAAGAGGCTTTAGCATTCTAATTCAAATTGGTAAAGGGCTGAGCAACCCTTAAAGCTGCCCTGAAGGAAGTATGGCAGACTAAGCTAGATGAAAAAATGAATAAGGAAAACAAAACCCCTAGTAGTAGAATATCAGGATGAAATGGGCATTTTGGCTTTGTCTCCGCTTAACTCCTGATGAAGTCAAAATCATGGTATCCTGCCCCAGAGTGAATTAAAGAGAGAACATTATGTAGAAATGGAGATGTGGCATCAGAAAGGTTGACAAAGGTAAGTGGAGGGCAGAAAGGGTTAGACAAAAGCCTTCAAGGCCAGTGACAATCACTCTTTGTAATCCCCACTTACCTTACTTCTGGAACCTAGTACGGGAATCATCATGGGATGTGGGCCCAGAGTGGTATGGGGGTGAGGATCCTGACCTCATAGAGCTGAACTTCCTTCAACCACAGGATCGTTCTCTAGTCCAACACTCGGAAGGGAAACAATGTGAAAAGTGTGTTTTCTTAATCTATCACCGAGTGGGACAATTTATTTTCTTTGCAGGGAAAGAAAAACGTTCTGATCTCTATTGCTGTACAGGGAAAGATTTTCCAAGATGAGCATAATATGATAGGGATGTCCTCAAGTGAATTAGCATCCTGGGTTCAGTGAGTTTCCAAAGCAGCCACAGCTTAGGAAGTGTGTCCATTCACCTCTACACAACCAGTGTTCTGAATAAGATGGTTCTAGACCTGGTTTGAAAAAGTAAGTATTGGAAATCCCTACTGTACACAGTCTGCCAAGGATCTCTAAAGATGCTGAATGGTAAAGGTGCCTCCTCGTGAGTAGGGCTTTATTGAATAGGGTAATGCCTTAGTCCAAAGTTAACACAACATTCACAGTAAAGATCAGGGAATAAGTCAAAAGATTAAGCTGTTAGGACTTTAATGAGATTGGCCTGGGCCATCGCAAATCCCTGGTATAAACTTGCAGATGCCAAGAGATGGAACGTAAGTGTGAACTGGCCCTGTTCACCTTAACTGTTGAGGGTAGTGAATGCTCATTATTCATGCAGAGCCTTTCATTCACAGATGTCTGAGCTCAGGAGCAGGTTCTTTGCTCTTGGAGGAAGAGACAAAGATCTGGTTTGTCACCAGAGGGAACAGTGAGTTGCCTCTGCCTGAAAGCCCAGAGACTTGCCATCTCGGCACAGCTCTTACCCAGAACTAGCTACGTAACCTAGGTCAAGCCACCTAATCTCTTTGAGGCCCAGGTTTCCCAGCGGTCATAAGAGGAGTTTTAACAGGTTGGTTGCTGAGGCCAGGGTCAGAACTAGATCTCAAAGTTCTCTAACTCGGGCAGGTTCTGTAAGACCCGGGGAGTGTCACGGTAGATTTTCTTTGGTTTCCAAATGAATTTACCACTATGAATTCCTACACTTTCAGAAGAAATCAGTAATGTGGGCCACAGGTCTCAATCTCAAATTTGATGAATGGTCTTATTTTAACAGACGTGGAGAAGAAGAAATGCCCTAGATTTGTGCTGTCTGATATGGTAGCCACCAGCCATGTGTGGCTATTTGAATTAAATTTAAATTAATTTAAATTAAATTAAAAAATCATTTCCTCAGTCATGCTAGCCACATTTCAAGTGCTCAGTAGCCACATGTGACTAGTGCCTACTGAATTCAACAGCAGAGGCATAAAATCGCAGAAAGTTCTATTGGTCAGCACTGCCCTAGACCTTTACCTGGACTGTGAATGGCAACTACTTGTCCCTTAGTGCAGGGCATAGATGTTTGCGCCCCAGGGTGACTGTGTTCATCTTTGGGGAATGGAAGAATGGATTAAATTCCATTTGGACAAAGCAGTGCAGGAAACCCTTCAGGCACAGGATGTTGGCATTGGACAAGAGTTTGAGGGAGGTGGGAGGAGGGGAGGTTAGTGGAAGGGGTTAGGAAACAGCTGAACCGTTCTGTGCCGCGGGGCTGGACTAGCCCTGAGCTTCTGTAGGACACAGGACCCTTAGAGGAGGGTTCCTCAGCAAGATTATCAGCCCACTCACGACTGATCCCAGCAATGGAAAAATGTGAGAGGAGCCGGGCTGCCCTAACCCCAAGGAAATCGGGGACCCTCTCAGCACTCGATGGTGGGAAAAAGTTGTCACATTGGGCCCATGTCACAATAGGGAAAGTTATTACATAGACAGTCAGTGGCTGGAGGGGAATAATTCTGGCTTTCTGGAAATAAGTGAGGGGGGTAACCGCTCTATCTAACAGTCTGCTTCTTAGGTACAGGTCTGTGCAGTCAAGCCAGCTTATGTTTTGAGGTTTAAGCTTGAGCGTTAGCAAGAAAGTATCAGTGATATGGTGAAAAAGCTTTTCTACAGAGTTGGTACCTTGTTGCTGCTTTCCCTGTCAGCCCTGCTGGCTAAGGGGCCATCCGTGTGGGGAAGGGAAGAAATCAGAGGCGGATGGCAAAAAGAGTGTAATTTTAGCTGCTGTCTGGAAGGCACGTGTGAAGGGAGTCACCTTTCTCTTCTGGATCTACTTCTAGGTGCAGCTGCAGGGGACGACACAGAGGATGCGAGCACGGAGTTCACCGACAGTATCGAGGAGGAGGCTGCACACAATAGCCACCAGCAAGTAAGTCCAAGTCAGGTCCTGGGGCCCCAGGGTGCAGAGCTCATAGCCCTTTGGGGACTGGTGGTCTCCTGCAGCCCTTGTGGGCCTGGAGTGAGAAGCTATCTTTTTAGATAAACCACTTCCCAGTCTTCTTCCTGCCCTCCCAGCCACCTTGCCAACCCCTATCCTCACTCCATATTTCTTTCCAATCCACCCTTTTTACTCCTTGTATCTTGTGCTCCTGTTCCTTGCCCCCCACTACCCTCCTCTGCTCCTATGTACCATCTATAGCTATAGCTTCAGAAGAATTTTTACTTACAACAAGACCTGAACACTTACCCTCTTGGGCTTTTGTAACTGAAACACATCACAGAAGACAGGGAGTCATCGAAGGGCTGCTTGGGGAGGTGGCAGGCCTAGGTCCTGCTTCAGGAGAGTGTTTTCTGAGGAAGTCCAAGAGGATCGGAATGCTTCCAAAGCAGGGATCATTCTCAGTGAAGTCTCACTATATAAAAGAGAACCTTGCTGGGCAACCTGACAGTCTACCCAGGTTGTGACACGTCAATGACCAGCAGATGACACTTCAAGAGCAAGCCCCTGTCAAACCTCAGAACTTGGTACCCAAGGCTAAAACATTGTTCCCACCGACCGTCAGTGAAGGTGTAACCAGCATTTTCTCAAGCTCAAGAGTAGAATGTCCTAGACCTCAGAGATTAAGTCACCAATAGTGATCCCATAGAACCCACTGGAACGCCTATGTGTCTTCACCTTGCCCAGTGACATTTAGCAATCACATGTCCTGGATGGACCAGGCCTGCGACTCTCTGAGTTTTTAAGGGGAAAGTGGATCATTGGTATCTGTCCTTCTGCAGAAGCAGCTGGGCTTTTCCTGTGATACGCTCCTTGGAGCTATTAGGAAAACTATAGGGGACATGAGGTTTTCTGGGTCTGCCTCTTCATCTCCTGCATAAGAAAAAGAGGAGACGTCTAATAAACCAACAGAAAGACCCAAGTGAGCAGTCCCCAAATCTCACAGGATTTGGCACAGTCTTTGACTCTTGAGGACACAAGCAGTTGTCTGGAATACCTCACATCCTCAGCACAGTTTCTTTACCTTCTACCAAGATTCCCTTTTTGCTGCTCTAGACACACCTGATCCACTTCTCTTTTTGCTTGGACAGCTTCTTCTGAGTCCTCCTAATTGGTGCTTGTAACTTTAATTATGTACACCACTGCCCCTCTGGACAGATCCCTTACCTCTCACTCCCTGATTTCACTGAGGATCTTGGGTGAGAGAGAGGGATCTGCAGGATGAGAAAATATCCACTCTAACACAGAGCTAGATTGGGATGTCAGCAGGTCACTGATGGTAATTGCTACTCTGGGTCAGGGTTAACTTCAGAATAAGTGAACAGGCGACACAGATAATGGAGAGAACCAGATTCCGACTGAAGTGGTCCAAACTATGCCTGATAGCGTGAGTTCTTCACTCTGCTTCTCAGTTATAGGCAAACTGGTTTGTAAAGTCACTTCTTCCTCAACCTTCTTTTCTATAGCTGAGCGTGGAGAAAATGATCAGACCACATTTTGAGGTCAGTCCAAGCCTGGAATAAACCTTTACATTGGGGCATTTGTACTTCCCTTGCAATGTCTTCCCTATCACCTGGCATAGGAGATACTTAATAAGTTAGACAAGTATTTACCTGTTGGATGAAAAATATCTCGGGTAAGCACTGTTTTTCTCTGTATCCCCTTTCCTTGAAAATCAATCTTCAGTTTTGGGGAAGGAGGTGTGTGAAATCATTGTAAACTTACTTCAACTTTTCTGAGGTTTGTTGGTGTGACTCTCCTGCTACCAATTAAATAAAGCTTGTTTTGTCATAACTGTTTTGTGTCCAGATTCTCAAAAATGTGTTTGCTTGTTTCCCGGAAACTGGTCCCTTAAGATTGAGCTCTGAGCTTCTCCTAGTTGTGTCCTTGGGAGGTAGACCTTATTCTCAACACCAAGCTCCCTTCCTACCTCAAGCATACGCACACTTCCCCTAACAAACACATCCAACTTTGTGTGCCTTTTAAGGCAAGAACCACCTTTTGGCCAAAGCTGATTGCTTCATCTTTATTTTTGGACTCACCCTCCTCAGAAAGTGCCAGGCCTGGCCATGATGGTAATTGTCCTCAGATACCTCTCACACATTTCCATTCCCAATCAAATGTAAGATCTGTAACAAATACCTAGGAAGTTCCTGTGAAAGAAACTAGAGTAATCAATCATTGCCTTTCTTCGTTCGAATTTTTGCAATGGAGAAAAGTTAATCAACAATCAAAACCGCAAAGGAGAGTCAGTGATGAACTTGAAAAAAGATCATTTTTAATACCCTAATGCTGTCTGAGAAATGAACTACACTGTGGGAGGTATGAAGGAATAGGGCTAAAACAAAACCACTCTATTCAAATAAGACATCAGATCTGCACATTGATCTCCATGGGGCAAATGAAAAACCAGCACACAAAAAAGTTGAATTATACCATGGAAGCAATAGAATAGATGAATTAGGAAATGTGAAAAACAACAACAGCAACAACTACCTATAAGAGACATAATTAACAATAGAACTAAAGGATTCATACTACCGCCACATACACTGGAAGCCCTGGGGTTTTACTTCAGGAAAAACAATAGAAATACTAGCTTTCCATAGATGTTAAAGAAAAAAAATAAAAAGGTTAGATCCTGAGTCACTTTTCATGCATTTACATTTAAATTTTACAGACAAGGCAGCTAAAGTAAACTCCCTTGGACATGGAAATATGAAAAGGCAAATTAGCCTGGGAACAAATCAGACCTCTATTTTCTTATTTAAAAGTAAGAAATCAGACCAGATGAACCTTAAGGTCCCTTCTGGTATTAACATTCCATGGGTCTTATTTTTTCTTTTTAAAGAAAGTAGGTATATTTAAATCAACAGAAGATAACATACATCTAGAAGGCACTTTAAAAATAGATGGTATCATTAAAGTTAGATATTTTTAAGCAGAAGGTACCCTTAAGGTTTAGAAAAGAATAAATGTGTCCATATTCAAAGCTGATGACATTGTTTAGTTAGTTGCAAAGAGTTTATTTAGAAAGGTAATGTCACATAATTTAAATGAAGGGTGAGGTCATAAACTTTCAAAAGTGGTTTTATCCAGTCCACGACATACCTGAAACCTAGATTTTATCATGCTGTTATGAGGTCCAAAGCAACAGTCAATGGCTTTGTGCCAAGCCAAGCAGCTGTTAATCACTGATCCATTTAAGCTCCTCTGAGCCCTGTTCTGTCCAATATATCAATATTTCTGACCTAAATGAAGCAATAAAGCACATAATTAATTCTACAAATCATCCCTAATCAAGTGGCCACTACATGATTTATGGAGATGCACATAAATATTTTGATGACTTTGATGATTGTGAAATTATTCTGTATAGCCAGAATGAATTTGTGACAGGTACAAGTCATTATATTTATAGAGATAAAAGAAAACAATATGACCCAGAAATAGCTATGGGGAGAGTTGGAAAATTGGGAGGTCAAAATTGACCTGAAGTTAAGTAAAACCCCAAAATGCTGCCACTGAAAGGAAAAATAAGCCAATATGACATTGGAATATAAGATTAATATTCGACAGACAGGCAAGAAATTCACATACTAAAATGATTAGTCATACACTAAATAGATTATCATACTCATGTTTTGGTTTCTACACTTTTAAAAGCATGGGAAAAGCTGGAGAGGAGCCCAAGACAAACAATAAAAAAGTTTAAAAGTTAAAAAATTAATTTAAAAAAATTATTTTTATTTTGTTTATTTTTGGCTGCACTGGGTCTTCGTTGCTGTGCACAAGCTTCTCATTGCGGTAGCTTCTCTTGTTGCAGAGCATGGGCTCTAGGTGTGCAGGCTTCAGTAGTTGTGGCACGTGGGCTCAATAGTTGTGGATCACGGGCTCTAGAGCACAGGCTCAGTAGTTGTGGCACACGGACTTAGTTGCTCCGTGGCATGTGAGATCTTCCCAGACCAGGGCTTGAACCCATGTGCCCTGCGTTGGCAGACAGATTCTTAACCACTGTGCCACCAGGGAGGCCCTAAAGTATTATCTGAGGAAAAACTATACAATCTGCTTTAGTTGAAACATTAAGGAGTAACTTCAAGAGTATCTTCAAAAAACAAAGGTGATGGGGAATTGCTTCTGCTTGTTTTCTTCTCACATGCTTAGATTTGTAGAGAGAGTTTGGCTGGCAACATCAGCATAGGGTGATAACCAACAAGGGAAATTGGTTGCTAGGCAGGTGGCCTCACTTTAACTTCTCAGCAATTGTAGAGTGTGATTCTCCTGTTGCCAATGAAATTAAGGTTGCTTTGTCTTAACTGTAGCTCCGCCTATACCCTAATTCTCTGACTATGACTCCTGATTCCTGAGTGCCCAGATCCTTCCTCGTAATCATCCTTCTTGGAGTCTGAGTTACAGCCTCAGGCTTTGAGCTTTGGTATCTTAGCCATGATCTCTGCAGTCAAGGACTCAAGTGTTGAGATGATGAAGCTTCCTGACTGGTGAGAAGACTCCCGGAGAACTCTGTCCCCTCAGAAAGAGAAGAATCACAGCATCCACACTCTCCAGCCCTGTTTAAACCTCATTTGTTTGCTTTTGTTTTAAATTTGTTGTGTGCTTGTGGTTTTTTCCTCACCCACCTCTGTCCGTGGCAACAGTTCTCGCTGCTTGTGTGGTATGACCTCTCACCCAAGCCAGTTTCCAGGGCCCTTGTGGCTGAGGAGTCCTAGAGGGGGAGCTCCTTTTAGGTCTGCCTGTTTTGGTCCCCTAGAAGGCTGCCTTTGTGCTCTGATGTTCCTCGTAGATCCTCTTCAATGCACTAACTTCTTTGAACCATGATTTTCTTTCAGCTCATCAAGGTAGCTTTGGAGAAAAGCCTGGCAGCTGTGGAGACCCAGAACGTATCTCTTGCCCCTCCATCCACGACAGGAGGGGACAGTAATAGGGGTCTTCAGGAGGAATTGCTCCACCTGAGGGCTGAGATTCACCAGCTCTTAGAGGAGAAGAGGAAAGCTGAGGGGGAACTGAAGGAGCTAAAGGCTCAAATCGAGGAAGCAGGATTCTCCTCTGTGGCCCATATCAGGTAGGATGTGCACCAGAGAAGGGGAGCCCGCTGATGGAGAGGCTACCATAGCCAAGGGACTCACCTTGCTGCTGCCAAGGCATTTGTGCTGCCATGGGGCTTCTTGGTCCACATCCCATGCTCCATGCATTAATTGTTCTACAGATTCTTAGAAAAGTTAATAATATTGGATAATGGGGATTTTCAATAATTACCATTCAAACTATTCAAATAAATCTGGTCTTAATTCAGTATAATAATGTCCATTATTAGCTATACATATGACTGTCATGAGTGGAAATCTCCTAGTTGTATGATTTGTATTGCTCTTTTGAATTGACTGTGACATATAAGGAATCTTCTGCTACCCAAGATGCTTCACTGCTATATGCAGAACCAGAATAGTCCATGAGGAGGAGGATTTATACAGAGGCCCTTCCACCTCCACTCAGCTCTCTCTCAGCAGCACAAATCCTTAAATCACAGAATAGCAATTTTAATAATCTCTGCTGTTTTATTTACTTTGCAAAAGTGGTAAGTAGCTTATGCATTGGCTAGATTGACCACTCTGTCTTTAATGGCTTTTTTTCAAAAGATGCTTGGGGAACATGCTGATAACGTAGGGCTAATCCACTTAGTCATTCATCCCTGAGGGTCATAATCATAATGGCCTGCTGATTAGAACATAGCTGTGCGGATGTACAACTTCTAATTCATGCCCTATTGTTTCCCTGCCTATTATGTGCCTCTTAAATGTCCCTGAATCATAGAATAATATTAGTACAGAAGAGGACCTTGGCATCCAGCATAATGTCTTATTTCATAGTCGAGGAAACTCTGGCCTAAAAAGTTCTGGTAACTTGCTCAAGGTTGCATAATAGTCCCTGGCTAGACCTCTGGCTCCCAATTATTAAATTATAAACCTTTTCTTCTATACTGTATACTTTGTCAAACAATTTTTGAAATACTCTTGTGATCATCCTTAATGTTGGTTCTTCTTTTTTTTTTTTTTTTTTGGCTGTGTTGGGTCTTCGTTTCTGTGCGAGGGCTTTCTCCAGTTGCGGCGAGCGGGGGCCACTCTTCATCGCAGTGCGCGGGCCTCTCACTGTCACGGCCTCTCCCATATGCGGAGCACAGGCTCCAGACACGCAGGCTCAGTAGTTGTGGCTCACAGACCTAGCCGCTCCGCGGCATGTGGGATCTTCCCGGACCGGGGCACGAACCCGTGTCCCCTGCATTGGCAGGCGGATTCTTAACCACTGCGCCACCAGGGAAGCCCAATGTTGGTTCTTTTACTCTGAATTATCATGATAGTTCTTTTCTTAAATTCTACTTAAGTTAAAGCTTAAGTTTGACTTAAACTTTGTTATGTGTAAACTTTGTTGTGCTATCATGGGTGAGAACAATACATCTCTTTTGATCCTACAGTTGAATATACACTCCAACCAAATGTAGTACCTTCATGATTTATTTTCCTTTTTCCTCGGAGTTACTAACCTAAAACTGATTGAACTCTCCATCCAACCTGAAGCACCACTGATACTGTAGAAGATAGAATCTGTGTAATTCGTAGTCCCTCTTTTGAGATTTTGTTGAACATTGCTGTTGTTAGTTTGTATTGTGAACACAGCAAATATAAAGTTATGACATAATATTAATATTCTTCTTTATACCACACGTGTGCCCCTGTCTTTCCCTTTTACACATCAGTTTTGGTAAAATACCTGTCCCACTTTTCTCCATTGAAACTCTCATAGACGATCTCTCTGATTCCTGTGTCCTAAAGCATTTTCATCCTTGATTCACGCTATACAAGCTCTGCTCTATTCCAAAACTTCAGGATCTGAGAAAGCCAGTCTAGGGCCATAGCCAACTGCTGGTCCTTCAGGCTATGAACTATTACTTCCTTTGCCTCTTCTGGTCAGGAGTTGTCAATTTAGCGTGCTTAAGAATCACCTGTGGAACTTAAGTGAAATGTCGATTTGTAGGCCTTAGCGCTAAAGCTTTTTAAACAAGCACCTCCTAGGATTCTGCTGTTAGTATTCCTCAGGTCTGCAGCTAGTATGAGCAGAATTAAATAACTTATCTGTTGCAGACACCGAGCCAGCCATACCACTTATGTAATTTCATGTAAGCATCTAATAACTCCACTTGGTCAGTGTTAGAGGTTAAGTGAACTGCCTTTTTAAGTAAATTGCCTTTTTAAAGCCATATTTTTTATTGCTTCCACCCAATCCTATTGAAATATTTGGTGGGAGGAAAGGCTGCGTCTAGAATGTCTTGGTGAAAATTAGTTATTTAGTCCATTTTATTTCCTCAACAAATATGAATATTTTATGCGCAGCTGGCACTGTGGAGGTTCTGGAGATACAGGGTGAACAGGACACGCAGAATCCCTGTTCTCATGAAGATGATCTCCTATCACAGGAGCCAGACGTAAAGCAAATAATTAACATAAGTACATTTGATTATAGTTGTGATTAGTGTTATTTATTTCTTCTGTGTTCCTAGGTCCAAATTTCTCATCCAGTAGTTGAAAAATGACTGATGATAGTTAATGGAACTGTAGAATCCATAATAATAAATTTGTCCCAATGTCCTTTTTATTTTTTTCTTAACAGTGTAGTTACCCTTGTTTATTCCAGAGGCCACTGAAAATTAGAACATGAGGCTGCAAGCATGAGTAAAGACAACTAGACTGGGTGTCTTGAGTCCTAGATTTTTAGTGATGATGCCGCCACCAAGTAGCTATGGGAGTGCGGGTAATCTCTTGCTCTTTCTGAGCCTTGGTTTCCTCGTGTATAAAATAAGGGAGTTGTTGTAGGTTTCTGAGGTCACTTCATGCTCTGGGGTGTCTCTGAGTCTCTGGTGGCCTGAGGTGTGTGTAAACGGGGCTATTAGGAACTGAGGCCAAGACCAGACCTGGCCCCTGATTATGTATGTTTCCTGTAGGAACACCATGCTGAGCCTTTGCCTTGAGAATGCAGAGCTGAAAGAGCAGATGGGAGAAGCAATGTCTGATGGATGGGAGATTGAGGAAGACAAGGAGAAGGGCGAGGTGATGGTGGAGACTGTGGTTGCCAAAGAGGGTCTGAATGAGGATAGCCTTCAGGCTGAATTCAGAAAGCTCCAGGGAAAACTGAAGAATGCCCACAATATCATCAACCTCCTCAAAGAACAACTGGTGCTGAGCACCAAGGAAGGGAATAGTAAACTTAATCCTGAGCTCCTTGGGCACCTGGCCAGGGAGATCGACAGAATGAACACAGAGATGGTTTGCTCTTCTGGAAAGCACCAATGCCAAGAAGAGGAGAGTGTGACCATGAGGCCTTGCCCCAGACCCCAGAGCCTTGACCTTGGGACTGCCTTCACAGCGGATACCCACCAAGTAAGTGTGGGATTAGATGGAATGAAAGACCCTTGGAGAAGGGTTGGAAATGTCAGTTTCTACCTTAAACAGTTCTGCCCTGTGGATCAGGAGGTACCAAGGGAAGGGCACCTTTGCACCACAAGTAGTGGTGATAATAGTCCTCACACATCAACCTTTAGAAAGGTTTTTTACAACATTATCTTATAAATATTACATGAATAATTAATTTTCCATAAATATTTGAGTGCCTAATTTTCCAGATAAGAGACTAGACATTGGAAGCAGGCAATAAGGCTTTGTCTCTGTCCTTCAGGTATTCAATATGGTGGGAAAAGATGGCACAAAACCAGATCATTTCAATAGGATGCAATATAGGGATACATGGGGTTTTAAGGCAGCCAGACAAGTGGTGTGTGATGACATCTCTTCCTTATCACTGCCGTTTTCGTCACAGCTCATCACAGGTGTCTGTCCCTGAGCCTCAGAAGGAGTTATCAGGATCCTCTAAGGGGAGGCAGCTGAGCTGAGGATTAAGTAAAATGGAGACTACAGAGGATTCTTTTTTTTTTTTAATTGGGGTATAGTTGTTTTACAATGTTGTGTTAGTTTCTACTGTACAGCAAAATGAAGTAGAGTTCCCTGTGCTATACAGCAGGTTCTCATTAGTCATCTATTTTATACATATTAGTGTATATATGTCGATCCCAGTCTCCCAGTTCATCCCACTGCCCTCCCCCTTTCCCCCATTGGTGTCCATACGTTTGTTCCCTACATCTATGTCTCTATTTCTGCCTTGCAGACCAGTTCATCTGTACCATTTTTCTAGATTCCACATATATGTGTTAATATATGATATTTATTTTTCTGACTTACTTCATTCTGTATGACAGTCTCTAGGTCCATCCACGTCTCTACAAATGACCCAATTTCATTCCTTTTTATGGCTGAGTAATATTCCATTGTATATATGTACCACATCTTCTTTATCCATTCATCTGTCGATGGACACTTTGGTTGCTTCCATGCCCTGGCTATTGTAAATAGAGCTGCAGTGAACATTGTGGTACATGACTCTTTTTGAATTATGGTTTTCTCTGGGTATATGCCCAGTAGTGGGATTGCTGGGTCGTATGGTAGTTCTATTTTTAGTTTTTTAAGGAACCTCCATACTGTTCTCCATAGTGGCTGTATCAATTTACATTCCCACCAGCAGTGCAAGAGGGTTCCCTTTTCTCCACACCCTCTCCAGCATTTATTGTTTGTAGATTTTCTGATGATGCCCATTCTAACGGGTATGAGGTGATACCTCATTGTACTTTTGATTTGCATTTCTCTAATAATTAGTGATGTTGAGCATCTTTTCATGGGCCTCTTGGCCATCTGTATGTCTTCTTTGAAGAAATGTCTATTTAGGTCTTCTGCCCATTTTTGAATTGGGTTGTTAGTTTTTTGATATTGAGCTGCATGAGCTGTGTATGTATTTGGAGATTAATCCTTTGTCCGTTGATTCGTTTGCAAATATTTTCTCCCATTCTGAGGGTTGTCTTTTCGTCTTGTTTATGGTTTCCTTTGCTGTGCAAAAGCTTTTAGGTTTCATTAGGTCCCATTTGTTTATTTTTGTTTTTATTTCCATTACTCTAGGAGGTGGGTCAAAAAAGATCTTGCTGTGATGTATGTCAAAGAGTGTTCTTCCTATGTTTTCCTCTAAGAGTTTCATAGTGTCTGGTCTTACATTTAGGTCTTTAGTCCATTCTGAGTTTATTTTTGTGTATGATGTTAGGGAGTGTTCTACTTTCTGCAGAGGATTATGAGAGGACAACTGGGCAGGAATGCAAGGAGGGATGAGTGGACGTTTCCACCCCTTCTCTCTTCAATCATTGAACAAACATTTACTGAGAGCTCCTCCTCGTAGATTCACTTGGCACCATGCTATGTGTTGTAGATACAGAGATGAATAAAACATTACCCCAGCTCTCTAGGAGCTCATTCTGGAAAGCAAGTAACTGCCAAATGGGATGAGGAGTGCTGTGACAGACACATGAATAAAGTCCACAGGGTTCACAAGGGGAAGCAGCCATCACTGCCTGGAGGATGAGCTCAGACTGCCCTGACCCTGTGCTGGCTCTTTTCACAGCTGGTCAACCAGCCCCAGGCTCGTAACTCTGGACCTCAGTCAGAATTTAGCCTCCCAGGATCCACCAAGCACCTGCGCTCCCAGTTGGCACAGTGCAGACAACGCTATCAAGATCTCCAGGAGAAGCTGCTGATATCAGAAGCCACTGTCTTTGCCCAGGCCAACCAGCTGGAGAAATACAGAGTCATGTTTAGTAAGTCTTAAGTTGCCATCACCAAAGTGTCTGTCTTCTCCCTGAGAAGCTACATGCTTTGCAGACTTCACTTTTCTTCCCCAACCTCATAACAAATTTAATCCGGACCATGACTCTAGGATTGTGGAAGTGGATACTTAACTTCAATTTGCAGATGGCAGAGAAGAGTAAATGAATAAATCAAGTTTGCAGTGACAGTATAGGGAGGAATTGGACTAACACCTAGATTTGCTGATTTCTGGTACAGTCAACAAACTGCCTTACCTCTCTCAACATATGCTAATTGCTTCTCTCCTGCTCCTCTTTGCACCACATCAGATTCTTAAAAAATATACCATCATTGTTGGTCTAGAATCAGCGCTTTCTAATAGAACTTCTGTGGTGACAGAAATGTTCTATACCTACATCATATGTGGTTATGGAGAACATGAAATGTAGCTAATTCAGCTTGGGAATTTTAAGCTTAATTTTAATCCATTTAACATAAAATAGTCACATGTGGCTAGTAGCTACCTTACAGAACAGTACAGATCTAGATGTCCTTGAAACTCTGAATTAGTTCAGCTCCATTCAAACATGAACTGAGCCCCTGTGAACAAAGCATTTACTAGTTTCCCTGGGGCTTCCAGAGATGACTTAAAGATGTCTGGTCCCAGCGAAGCCCCGTTATCTGTAGATGGGATCATCAATGGCAGGCTCATCCTGGTGGAGGGAAGTCCTGCTGTCTGGAGCAGGTGGTCTCTTCTCCCACCTAAGTCCAAAGCACCATCTATCCCACTCTGGATCTAACCTCCCTGCACCCTAAGGGCCAGGGTATGTGCCACTGAGGATGAGGGTGTATGTGGGAAGTTCAGATACTCTGTAACACCCCCTGTCTCTTCCTAAGCAGGTGAATCCTTGGTGAAGCAGGACAGCAAGCAGGTGCAGGTGGACCTCCAGGACCTGGGTTATGAGACTTGTGGCCGAAGCGAGAATGAGGCTGAGCGGGAAGAGAGCACCAGTCCCGGTAAGGGCACAAGTGTGGGGTTCACCTTCCCTCCCTGGAGGCAGCCTTCACGTTTGGGTGCTGTTGGCCAGTCCCACATGCAACGAGGAGTAGGGATGAGGGGGTGTGGTAGACTGAAGAGGACACAAGACCAGAGAGGGACAGGAAGTTTGGAGGAGAACTCTTGCCCAGAATGAGGCTGAGTGTGAGTTTGAATTTCTACAATTAGTTTTCAGCATACTGCTGTTAATTAAAAAAAAATGTTCTATCCAACTGTTTATTATAGAAAAAAATACTAAGGTCTATTTATTAATGAGAAGACCAGATGAGCTTTGGGAGAATAGGCAAACCAGTAGTTTAAAAAAATATTCTTCTATTATAAAAGTACTGTCACTATAGGGACATCCACCAAATTGAAATCGAGGAGAAAAACACTTGAGTAAAATAGAAGGTGACCACACCTGACTTGCAGGGCTCTTGGGAGGGTAAGAAATACTGCATTCGAATGTTAGTACAGTGCCAGCGCTGAATACAGTACTGCTTCAACTTTTGCTCTAGTAATTACTGTCCTCAAGACCTCGAAGGGATTGGCCTCAGCAGCATGCCCAGCTTCACTCAGGAAGATGTCTTTGTCTTTTCTCAGAGTGTGAGGAGCATGACAGCCTCAGGGAAACTGTCCTAATGGAGGAGCTGTTCTCTGAGCAGGGACACCTGGGCTCCACACTGGCCAGCCCCCCTGGAAAGAAGCCCTTGGAGAGCCAGCTAGGGAAGCAGGAGGAGTTCCAGGCATATGGAAAGTCAGAAGACATCTCTGTCCTATGTAAGGACATCAAAGATCTGAAGGCCCAGCTGCAGAACGCCAACAAGGTCATTCAGAACCTCAAGAGCCGGGTCCGGTCCCTCTCAGTTACAAGCGATTATTCATCTAGTCTGGAGAGACCCCAAAAGCTGAAGGCTGTTGGTACCCTCGAGGGATCTTCACCTCATAGTGTCACTGATGAGGACGAGGGGTGGCTGTCTGATGGCACTGGGGCTTTCTACGCCCCAGGGCTTCAGGCTAAAAAGGATCTGGAGAGTCTGATCCAGAGGGTGTCCCAGCTGGAAGCCCAGCTCCCGAAAACTGGAACAGAAGGGAAGCTGGCCGAGGAGCTGAGATCAGCCTCGTGGCCTGGGTAAGGAGGGTACTCTTTGGACCATTACTTGATTGATGATGTCTAAGTTTATGTTTGAAGGAGGGTAGCCCGGGTAGGTAGAAGAGAGAACCCATCAGGACAATCAGAGGAGCACCTATTTAAATGGTAGCCCTAGGTCTGAAGAAAGGACACGTGACCCCTGCTGGGAGATACCAGGTCCCTGGGATTTCCTCTTAGGAATGTATTCTTAAAGTGACAGGATATATGATATACGTAGTAAGACTGGAGTCAGACTTCCTGGGTTCGAATCCTAGCTCTGGGACTTACAGGCTATGCAACCTACTCAGTCTTTCTGAGCCTATTTCTTTACCTATTAAATGAGGATAATAAGAAAACCTATCTCAAAGGGTGGTTATTAGGTTTAAATGAATTAATACAAGTGCTTATAATAATGCCTAGCATACATTAAAGCTCTCAACACTATTTGCCATAATTATTATTGTTATTGATACTTTGTGGTTGAAAAACACCGGGGTAGATATCCCTCTCAGTATCTGGGTTATCTATGCTGAGTAACAAACCACCCCAAAGCTTAGGGGGTTGAAACAATAATTTATGTGGATTGGCTGGGCTTAGCAGTGTAGCTCTCACTTCGGGTCTCTCATGAGGCTGCCATCAGATGGAGGTTGGGGCTGGAGTCACTGAGATGTCTGGCTGGACACGGCTTCTTCATTCATGTGTCTGGTGACGTGGTGCTCCTTGGCTTCTCTCTTTCTCCATGTGGCTCCCTGTCTTCCGGGGCCTCTCCTCCTGGCCTGGGCCTCTTATAGTATGGTGGTCTCAGGGTAGTTTCACTTCAGCATGGCAGCTGGCTTCCAAGTGGAAGTTGCCAGGCCAGTTAAGAGCGACTCCTGGACTTGGTGCAGTGTTACCTCCACCATGTTGCCTTGGTCATGGTGGTCATAGAACCCACCCAGATTTAAGGAGGTGGAGAATAACCTGCCCGATGATGAAAGAGGGGCACAGCCACATTATAGAAGAGCACATGGAATGGGAGCTTGAGTAATGGCCATCTTTGCAAAATACAGTCTGCCGTAATATAAATGGTCTTTGAAGTAGAAGACATGAAAGGACCTATTTGGATTTTTAGTATTTATTGAGTATCTACCCAATAACTATAGTATTTATTGAGTATCAACTGTGAGTCTACACTATATTGGTGCTGTAAGGGATGTAAAATATGACACTGTATTTACCCCCACAGAACTTATTTTTCATTTTTGGACACATGACTGACACATATAAAACAGTGGAAGAATGGTGGCATACCATGTTGATTGATGCAAGTTTGTCAGAACAGAATTTACTCTTAAATACATCCTTTGGTTTTTGTGCCAGAATTCAGCTTAAACTGAGGAACTCTTAGAGATGTTCTCACAGAAATGATTACAGAAGCCCCCATAACTTAATTTTCACTCTTTTCCATTCTTACCCTTTCCTCTTCTTTCCTACATTAGGAAATATGATTCCCTGATTCAGGATCAGGCCCGAGAACTATCCTACCTACGCCAGAAAATACGAGAAGGGAGAGGTATCTGTTATCTTCTCACCCAGCATGCGAAAGATACAGTAAAGTCTTTCGAGGACCTCCTAAGGAGCAATGACATTGACTACTACTTGGGGCAGAGCTTCCGGGAGCAACTCGCTCAGGGAAGCCAGCTGACAGAGAGGCTCACCAGCAAACTCAGCACCAGTAAGTTGGCCACAGGGCTTTTGGACACTCTCAGTCCCTCCCAGAGCCCAGCCCCAGGTGACCGCCACACCTCCACCACAGCCTTTTTTTTTTTTTTTTTTTAATTTTATAGCTACTTTTATTTTTATTTATTTATTTATTTTTGGCTGTGCTGGGTCTTCGGTTCGTGCGAGGGCTTTCTCTAGTTGCGGCAAGTGGGGGCCACTCATCGCGGTGCGGGGACCGCTCTTCATCTTGGTGCGCGGGCCTTTCACTATCGCGGCCCCTCCCGTTGCGGGGCACAGGCTCCAGACGCGCAAGCTCAGTAGTTGTGGCTCACGGGCCCAGCTGCTCCGTGGCATGTGGGATCTTCCCAGACCAGGGCTCGAACCCGTGTCCCCTGCATTAGCAGGCAGATTCTCAACCACTGCGCCACCAGGGAAGCCCACCACCACAGCCTTTTAACCCAGGTTCTGCTTCCACTTCATTTCCCAGGGGTCATTACAGAATCAGGACTGGCCAGTGGGAAGCACCAAGGAGGAACCACAGGGTCAGAGAGGCCATGATTACGGCATCATTTATGGAATGTGACCTTTAGGGAAGGAGGCTGAGTCCATCTAGTGCTAAGGGGGAGAAAGGGAGAAGAGATCAGAGGACGTCACTGTAGTTAAAGGAGCCCTGAACCGAGACTTGCAATACGCAAGCTCTAGCCTGGATGCTGCCATTAAGTTTCTCTGGGCAAATGACTTAACCTTTTGGTATCTCTGTTTCTTCATCTATTGCCTGGTATCGCACATGAATGTAATTCAAATACAGATGAAGCACTATGCCCTTTTGAACATGGTTTGGACACTGAATGTCATAGTACAAGGGCTAGGAATATTGGTAACTATTGAAGCCCTTGACTTAGAATTTCCTGAGAGAACCCGAGGGAGAACAGCAGGATCAGTCTTGGGGGCCAACCATCTCACATCCTAGTGGCAGGTGCAGAGGTGGGACAGGGCTGTTTGTCATCTCCTCAAAGCAAGAGTAGGTTCTACATGAAAGCTGTGATGGGTCACAGAGCTGGTCCGTCTGGGAGTCAGTCTGTGGCAGGCTTGGAGGCTGGAATGTTCCAGAGGGAAGCTAGCCAAGTGCCTTTTAAACTTTTTTTGTGTTGATTTAGGGCAGAGGAAGTCATGATGGTGATTACCAGGTCAGGGAAGGTCTGCCTGGTGAGCTCAGGAGAACCTGCAGGTCTGTTCTCTAAAGATACAATCTGAGGTCTCCCAGAGTAATTCTCCCACATATCCTGGGCACACATAGAGTAGTCACTATTTTGTACCCAAATCGGCTCCTGCATTTATAATGTGTGAAGTGAGACCTGTCTAATTTCTTACTGTTTCTTTCTGAATTTGGTTTGCAGAGGATCATAAAAGTGAGAAAGATCAAGCTGGACTTGAGCCGCTGGCCCTGAGGTAATTCAAATAGGATCTGGGAAAGGAATCAGGAACAAGGCCTAAGGGGTCAAGGGTGGCTGCAGTTTCACAAATCAGGGGGAAAAAGGAAAATGCTGATTGTAATGAATTCATTTATTCATGGAACACATTACTGTTCTTTTTAGCCTTACTCTCTTTTGATATAGTTCTATTGATTTCTGTTTGGATATTTATTCAAATTAGTAATCTAGATTTATTATTATATTATTAGCTTAGCAACCTAGAGTCAGTCTGACTTAAAAGTAAACTAACCAGGTTTTAAGGGTCCTTGGCACCCCAAGGATCTCCTCTGCTTCCCCACTGTGTGTTTAAAGACCAAGGTGTGCTTTTTGCCAAGTTGGCTTACCCCAAGTTGAGTTGGCAGCTAGTTTAATGGCCACACAATTTCCTTGGGAAAAAAAGAATTGTATTACAGTTCCTAATTTAAAAAAAAGTGCTTGACGTTGCAGATCCCGGGAGGCTACAGCGACTTAGGAACCAGTTTTCACTGAGTCCCTGAATATTATCTCATTATGTGCAATAAAATGCAGGCTCAGAGTCCTTTGTAGTCACTAGTTCACGCCCCTTTGTGTCGTGAGTGTGCTTTAGACCATTCAGTGCTTCTCAAAATATCTGCAGTGAAGGACAAAGTATTTTTTTTGTTTGTTTTCATTTCTAATCCATCACAGACACACACATTGTCTGTGTCTAAGTCAACCAGATGATTCTACTTATCATACTCCTGGATGTTTTGGGACTGCCACACTGCTATGTTTCTCAAGGCTTACCTTGCATTTCTGTACTTATTGGAGACTGGGAACCAAGAGTTCTCGGACTCCAGCTGTCCTGGGGACCATACTTTAAGCAGCAGTGCCTTGGAGCGCTAGCTGGGCCTCTGCTAGTCCTCAGTGTATTGTGTGGCCAGTGCACTGGGTAGCTCTCGCTCTCCTTCCCTCTGCACCTGACCTACTTTCCACTCCTAATCAGAGATGGGTAATTTTGTTTACCCTTTGCAGGAATGGTCCCCTTGACTTATGTGGCTTTTCCCATGTGCCCTAGTCAGGACTAGCTAGTCCAGTGACTTTGGGTTCAGCTGTTGTCCTCCTTCCCCCCACTAGGCTCAGCAGGGAGCTGCAGGAGAAGGAGAAAGTGATTGAAGTCCTGCAGGCCACGTTGGACGCGCGGTCCCTAACGCCCTCCAGCAGCCGTGCCTTGTCTGACTCCCAGCGGTCTCCCAGCAGCTCTTCCTTCTCGTCTGATGAGCCGGAAGCCTGCTCTGACATGGACATAGCCAGCGAGTACACACACTATGAAGAGAAGAAAGCTTCACCTGGCCACTCAGGTAGCCTCCACTTTCTGAGTGGAATCACCTTTATCTAGGCTGAGAGGAGACCTACACATCCAGGCCCTATAGATGCACCTTGGTGTGTATCAGGCTGAACTGTGCCAAGCACAGGCCCCAGTGGGTCAGGATCTTTGCTTTGCTCCTGACTCTACAAGTTACCCCTGTCGCTGGGTCTCCACCAGCATATGGATGCTGCAGTTGGACCAGGCGAACAACAGTGGGGAGAGTGAGATTACGGAGGCTTCTCTTCCCCACTGCCTCATGAGCATACAATCTGTCTGACTGACCTCCTTTTTTAAGATGGGATATCTTATCCCTCCAGCTAGCTGCAGTTCCTGAACCCCTGAGTTTCCGTGGGTGTCCACGGAATGCTGCTGGACTTGCCTGGTATTTTTGGAGGTGCCATTTTCATGGTTTCAGGCTCTGAGCCCCACTCTCACCTCTAAGGTGTCTTTCCTCACTGAAGGAGCTACCTACCAGTAAGGAATGAACACCGCTTCCAGTGCTTGTGCTTGGCTCTGCCCTGGTTAAATATAAGGCCAGATTCCAGTTCTTTGTAGAACATCAAACATGTTCTTTCATTCATGGGTTTTGTAGATTCCATCCGCCATTCGAGTCATTCTGCTGTACTGGCTTCTAAACCATCAGCAACCAGTGCATCTCAGGGGGTTAAGGCCGGACCCAGCAGCAACCCCGTCAGCTTGCCAGCTCCCCAGAATCCCCCCAAAGAGGCCAGCCAGGCCCATCCAGGTATGCAACAGCCAAGGGGGCAGGGTCTTCATCTCCTCTTCCTCAGCTGCCTGTTTGCCTTTTCTTCAGGGACAAGAAAAGCATCATTAGGAGCTTATATATCAATACATCAAATCCTAGTCAAAATCAAGAGACCATCCAAATTAGCTAATAGTGTCTGACTACTCTTTGTTTGAAATATTTTAGAAAAGTAAATAATCCACAATAGACTTTGATCTACATATCAATTTTGACCAATAGTTGGCTAATCATTCTAAAAGAAGCATCTTCATTTCTTTCTCTCATTTCACCCTGGGAGTCAAAGAGGCAAAATGTTTCTCCCAGGATTACTGTAGCCAAAGAACAAAGGGAAATTTACATCCGCTGCTTCCTTATATGTGTTCCCCATTTTATCTGCAGAGGAGCCTCTACAGTAGGTAGGGATGGTTACTTCATAGCTAAGGATGCTTCAGTATCCTTAGACAAGATTCTGTTCATATTACATTATCATTCATGGGTTTATGAATGGGTTGGTAGTCCTTGATGTGTATATGGTATGTGTCTTGGACCAAGAGTTGTACATTTCATTTACCTGCCTCAGCTTAGTTACCAGGGGGTGCATTGTTCAATCACAGCTCCACACCAGCAATGGCAGAGAAAGGGCAAACCTTGTTCTCACCTCCTACCCCCAACAAGATGGGCTGGCTGGCTGCCTTCATTGTGGTTGTAGTGAGGTCGGACTCGTGTAGAGGTGCCCCCAGAAGAACAGCACTTTCCTTCTGCCACCCTTGTCTCTCTTGAGGACAAGTCAACCAAAATCTTAAGAACAAGAATGTGTTCACTCTTTCTGAGCCTAGGCTCAAAGTTTCTGGGCCAGAGTGGGCAGCTGCTAAACCAGGAAATCATGGGGAAAAGCTATTCACCTAGCACTGTAGACATCTGTGTAAATGCTTTGGGATCAAAAAGAGCAGAAGGTCAGGGGTTTTAAAATCAGAATGCCTCCCTGAAGGAGGCCTGGTCTGTGTCACTTGGTAATTCAGGGGTCTTTGCTGTACTGCTCTGATACTATGTCAGTATCTTGGGGTAAGGGATGTTTTTCAGAATGTGATCATTGTCTTTCACGTGAGACATTCTCCACAGGTCTGTCTTGGTTTCTTCTCCCTCTGTGGGCTACCTGCCCTATAACTCTTTTTAAGAAGAGGAGACAGATTCAAACTTCAGAACTTCCCAGGGTTCCTAAAGACCTGTCTATAGATAGACTGCCTAATGATCACCTGTGAAGATTTTTTTAGAAACAAATTTCTAAGCCCTACTGCCAGAGTTTATGATTCAGTAGATTGCATTAAGCATGAAAGAATCCACATATTTCAAGAATTTTTCTTAAATTATTTGAATGTCCAGAAAGATTTGCAAGCCATTGTGTCTAAGTCAGTATGCCAAGGCTTTTATTTTTCTTTTGGTGAATGAACACATTGATTTGGGATTCTGAAGTTTGTTTCCATCAGTGTTGAATTACATGCATTAGTCATGCAAACTTCCCCACTATCTTAGTCTACTTCTGCCCTCCTCAGGATGAGTCTTGTTGCTTTCAGAAGAGGAGTTCTAGGTGTAGGGAGAGTCTTGTCACAAGGGCCAGGACTAGCACATGCTGGTAGCAGCACCGCAGGGGCTCTTGAGAGCATCCAGGCACAGCCATCCTCACCTATCCATGTCCAGATGGCTAGGATGGGGCTTTCATGGCTGCCCGGGTTATGGTAATGCCACCTTGCCTTCTGTAGCCAGTTGTTTTCAAGATGAGCATAGAATGTGTATGCAGGGTAGCCCTGGCAGGGAAGGGGGAGGAGGGGGTCAGCTAGGCCAGCCTCTTGGGTAACAGTGCTTCCCCTTGGCCATCTCAGTCATCACCACATTGAATGATAGACACTCCCCAAGGAGATGTTTGGTCAGGGAATAGTTTCACCTTCTCAATCTTTCACCCATTCTTTTCTCTGACTTTCTCTCTAATGGTTTATCTCCTTTCTCCCTCACTTTCTGTTTCTAGGCCTTCATTTTCAATCCATACCCACGCTGGTTAGCCTTCCCCAGGCACCACTGCCCTCAGCTCCGCCCAGCTTCCTGCCTTTCAGCTCTGCTGGCCCTCCCCTCCTTGGCTGCTGTGAGACACCCATGGTCTCCTTGGCTGAGGCTCAGCAGGAGCTGCAGATGCTGCAGAAGCAGTTGGGAGAAAGTGAGCACTTCCTGCTGCATTTGTGTTCTTGCGAATGATGGACCCACACTGTGTTTCTCTGCATGGCTTTGGCTGGATGGCAGAGTTTTAAAAAATAACATAGGGGTACACGTTATCATTGGACGATTGAGGGAGAGCTGTGCTTGCTGTTTTTGGAACTATATTTACTGTTATCTTTCTCATGTGTGTCTCATCAGTTAACAGGTATATACATTCATCAGGCCCTAGACCTGGTGCTCTCCCACTGCTGACTGTGTGGGGTACCTTCTGCCAAGTGTGTTGAAGCCCTGACACATTGGCAACATGTTCACTGGCAGGGCACAGGAGAGAGGTTTTTTGCCACTTCGCAGGATGAAGTGGCCAGAAAAAGATGGCCACATTCAATGGGATCATTTCCATGGCAATTATATCCTCCTCTGTGAAATGTTTTTAGTCAAGTTCAAATTCTGACATCATCAGGTTCGGGGCTAAAAGGATGGTGGAAGAGGGATTAAGAAGGGGTGCCAAACCTCTCTTCGCCTTACACGAGGTTAATTTCTGTTTCTGCACAGGTGACATGAGAACAGCTAGAACCAGAAGCACAGGCTGTGATGTCTGATTGCGAATTCTGTCAACTCCCAGATATAATTGATGTTATGTAGTCACAGAATTCATAGAATATGTAGTCATCTTTTAGAGAAAGGTTTGATGTAAATATGGTCTGGATGCCACATCATAAAACATTTTGTTTTATTTTAAGTTATAAGCTATCACTTATCACTTATAGCTTAAAATAAGAAAAGAACCTCAAGTGATGAATTTGCTCTCTAGTAGTGCTTAAAAAAACTAGAAAGCATTTGAAATTACCTTAAAACCACACTCTGTGCCTGTAAAGAAGAGCTTGGATGAGGTAGAAATTGATGGTAGGGTCACTGTACAAAGGGTGTCCAACAACCTAAGACCACAGCTAGGAATCTGCATATCTGAAGCCCCAAAGGTCATTCGGATCGGCTTATTTATCAGCTCTGAAAATGGATACACTGTTTACTCTGACATCAGTTTGATTTCCAGAACCAGCTAGACTGAGTCTATTTTTAGAAGAGTTTGTACGTCTTCCTTTCTGCAGGAAGTGAAGTCTAAGAGGCTACCTTCTGCTTATCAGCGTTACACAGGTACAGCAACCTAGGTTTACCTACCAACATGAACATGGTTTTACCCTTTTCCCTGCCAGAGCAGTAACTAAAACTCAGGGAAGTGAGGTGACTTGTTCAAGATCACTAGTAACTGGGAGAAATGGGCTTGAATTCAGATCCTCTGCTCCCAGTTCCATATTTCCATTATACCTTCGTTATCTAGAATGGTTTTGTTACAATCCTGCTCAGAGCACAGAGCTGAGCTCGGCTGAACAACTCTGGAGGCCCCTTGCAACAATCTTTTCTGTCTTCAGAGATGAGAGGAAGGTGCTGTTCTCTCTGATCTAGAACTTGCTACTATAGCACACCTGGAAGCAACAACTGACGGATAACAAATTTGTTCCATGCCAAAAGGCAAGACTGTTCTCTAGATTACCTTTCTTTTCCTTGACACCTTTTCCTTCATCTTTCCACACTGTCAATTTGTCTTTGCCCAAAGGGAAAGATGGAGGAAGGAGAGCACTGTGCGTGAAAGGGTGTGTGATGTGGGTTGAACTGGAGTCATATCCAGTCTGTGCCATTGGCCAGAGTTTGGGTGGTCCCAGGCTTGGTGAGGAAGGCTGTAGCCCTTTCTTTTGCCTTGTCAAGCACAGTCCTCACCAGCGCTCCTCCTTTGCTTTGAAACAAGCTTCCAAGTGGACAGTGGTGCATGGCGGCTTCTCAGGCCACTGTGGGGCTAAAATTTCCTTGTGCAAGAGTCTGTCTGGTGTCTTTGCATGGTTTAGGGCATGTGCTCTGCATCGTGTGGCCGGGAAGACTGGAACATGAGAATACTGATCACTGTTACTGATAGACTTGGCACCTCCTATGACCTTGGTGAGATAGTAAGCTGACTGTCGACAATCACTGATTTCCCCCTCTGCCTGTGTGGGGTTGGGGTTGAAGGAGGTGCGAGAGAGGCAGGAAGTCACATTCTTTTAAATACTGACTATAGTTTAGATGTTTACGTGTTTCATCTCCCTCTTTAACTTCCTGTGATCCTAATGAATCTCTAGTATTTTGCAAATTGGGGAAGGGGAGACCCATGACAATACTTCTCAAACTTTCCTGCCTACTAGAATCAGCTGGGATGATTTTAAAACATCCAGTGCCAAAGCTGCACTGCATACCAATCAAGGTAAAATCTCTGGGGGTCCAGGCACCAGTACATGTTTTTACATTGTCTCAGATGATTCCAGTATGTAGCCAAATGTGAGAAACAGTTATAAATGAGGATCAAAATTGGCAACTGCCAATTACATTAGTCCCTCAAAGGGGGTTGGCTTGGTTAGAGGGAACCATGACTTCACTCCTCACTCCTATTTCTTAGGTGGAGATACCTGTTTACTCTGCTGCCCATATTGATAATCCCTGGAAGAAAGTAGTCTTCTGAATGTGAATATCCTAAACTATGGCGCTGTTCACCTCTTTCCCTCTCTCCACCAAGTTGGGCTTCTTTTTACACAGAAGCAGAGATAATGGGAAGGCCCATGATTTCATAGGATCTATGAAAGCATCAGCCTATGAAATGAAAGGTCCTCCCTCCCCCATGGAAGAGTGTTCATGACTCTTCAGACATGAGTCTAAAAGTCTAAATATGATGACATATTTCAGTTCCTGGAATCATGTTGGGTAAGAATGAAATCACCTCTTGCCTTACCTAGAACCTCCCCCAGCCTCAGCAAAGAAGTTCTTCACTCTGGAGTAACTGGGGCCACCACGTCTAGCTGGATTTATACCCCCTTTCTCTTCTGACAACCCCAAAGGAAAAACGAAAAACTGGCAGTTTAGCTCTGGGTACAGCAAGTACTCATAGGGACACAAATATTCCCGTTCACAGGTGTGCTCAATGCTATGGCCCATCACACTCTTAACCTCTGATTTTCCCAGTGAGTTCTACTTCTGGATCTTCCCTGGATTCTATCATGAGGAATTATCACAGGAGCCAGGATTAGGGCCACTGGACTTCCCTTTTGTGTACACTGGTGACTTTCTGATACGTTATTCATCCCCTACCTCTTGGTGTCTCATGCTAGCAAATACAAGGGGTGAAAAGTTATAGCCTCTAGGATGGGAATCCTCATCTAATTGGTATTTCACAGCAGACTGGGACCTCTCATAGCCCACGTGTCCCCTTTAGTGTCTGTTCTTAGCAATCACATGCTTCCTTGCCGATCCTTCTGTTCTGATACTGCTTCTCATTCATGTTTCTTTCTGCCCAGGTGTCAGCAATGTTCATCCTGCTTCCCCAGCCACATTGCCGACCAACCATTTAGAAGCCAGCTCTTCCCACTACCTCAACCCTGCCCAGCCCCTCTCTCCTCTGAGGGGCACCATAGAACTGGGCAGAATCCTCGAGCCTGGGTACTTGGGCAGCAGAGGCCAGTGGGACATGATGAGGCCTCAGAAGGGGAGCATATCTGGGGACCTATCTTCAGGCTCCTCCATGTACCAGCTTAACTCCAAACCCACAGGTAAAGCACAAAGCCGAGCAGGTCAATTATTTTTCTAAACCATGTGTAACACCTTACACTTACCAGTTACCATGGTAACTGTACATGTACACTTACAACTCCCTTACACATACCCCTGTATGGGAGGAGGCCCATGGGGCTTGGTTAGCACCAGCTGTCCTGTGTTTGAAGCCAATTTACTCTTTAAACAAAGTCAGCTGAGCTCCTGGATGCCCATGTGAGAGGACAGTCACGTTTAGGGATCTTACTGGCCCAGCCCCACCCCCGCCATGGCCCCCACTAGTGACCGGGATTCTCCACCTCCCACCTCCTCCCGCCCTGCGGGGTGACTGCAGGGGCTGAGCTGCTAGAGGAGCACCTTGGTGAGATCCGGAGCCTGCGCCAGCGCCTGGAGGAGTCCATCTGCATTAACGACCGCCTGCGCGAGCAGCTGGAACACAGGCTCAGCTCCACCGCCCGCGGAAGCGGTAGGAGAGGCCCAGGGCTTCCTGCTTCTGGTTGTCATTAGGGAGCTGCGGAAGGGCAAGCCCTAGGCAGAGCTTCGCAGACTTCAAAGCACCGAGGTCTGCTTTTCTGTATTCGCTCCTTACTGTCAGCAAGGCAGGGGGCAAGTACTATTCTCCCATTGCAGCTGTACCTGAGCTCAGAGAGTAACTTTGCTCACGGCAGATCTAACCAGGTCTGGTCCCCAGAATCCTCTGACTTCTCATCCATCCTAATCTGCTCATATCTGCCTGCTGACTTCTGTGCCCTGGTCCTGTGATTGGCAAGTGGTAGAGCCAGGTCTGCAGGGCCTCCTCCAGCCTCTTACCGAGGTGGCCTTCCTCCCCACACTCTCCCCCAGGCTGCTGACACTTGGAGGCCATCCCTTCCACACGCCCTTGTCCTGCCCACACCGCAGCAGCAGCTATTTAGGGGAAAGGGCCTCCTGAACAGCTACAGCCAGGGCACGTGATAACGCACGCAAAGAACCCACTCAGAGGAGCCGCACAAAAGCCAGGCATTTAGCCCATCAGGCTTTAGGCCCAGGATGCGAGTTCTCTGGGTTTTCTGCTGGGTTGGGATAGTATCTTTGGAGATACAGAATGAGCAATACAGAGAGCGTCTGTTACCCAAATGTGTAACTTGCCTGCTTGCACTTCCTGGGACAGGACCCACCTCTAACTTCTACAGTCCGGGCCTGGAGTCCACACCTCAGCTCTGCAATGAGAACAGAGTCCTTAGGGAAGAAAACCAGAGGCTTCAGGCTCAGCTCAGTCATGCTTCCAGAGGTGAGTGGTCAAAAGCCACAAACTGTGGTTACTCTTAGGTCCCTTTCCTCCCTGGCCATACCAGTCACCAACTGGAGAAGCAAAGAGACAAGGTGGAGAGAACAGAGCTACCCAGACCCACCAACCTTAAACTCCCATAGCTATTCTCAATCTAGAAAGGGCTACTTCCTGACGATTCCCAACCACGGGCCCTTAGACTCCTAGGCTCCAAGGACAAGGCGCTCTCGGAAATCCACCACCTCTGTGCAACCCGCCTGCAGATACTCAGTCATTAGCTATCAAACTGCATACCTTAGTGCCTGTTCTACCTGCCCATAGCTCACAGCTAGTTTGGACCCAGGACAGGGAGCAACTTGAGGCCTATATACTCTCTCAGGTTTCTCCAGACTTGGCAGCCGTTCTGTGTGTCCCTCCCTGTGCCAATCTGCTGTCCCCATATCTTCTCACCACCTCCCTACTGATACACTCAGAGCTCCTCTTTGGTCACTAGTCCTCATGACTCTGTGTCTGAAGATGCTAGCAAAATGTCCTCCAGAGCTTTCCCAACACTATTCAGTGGGCATCCACGTGTGGGCCTCACTTCCTGTGCGGCCTGGTGGGGCAGCTGACCTTAGTGTTAATTGACTTAATGGAATCAATATACTTTCAATTACAAATTATTTTTATTTACAAATATTTATTGAATAGCCATAACAGACAAAGAATAGTGGCTAAGAGGATTAAGCCCAGAATGAAAGAATGCTTGTGGGAAAGGAAAAAGACATCAAGAGATATTTCTAAATTAGCCTCCTCAGAGCAAGAAGATGTGAGAGGAGTGGTCACTGCTTGGGAAGATAACAGAAATTATAAGATAAGGGAGAAGGCAGAACTACTAAACTACCATTGCATGCCTGGAAAGATCAGAACAGACCTCACAGGTGAGAAGATAGTAAGATTTAAAAGAGCGCAGTCTGCCGGGCACAGGTGATTCCGCCCCAGACGACTGACAGCACCGGGGCCTTATTCTCAGAATCCCTGTCAATAGTCTTTGAGAAATCGTGAAGATCAGAGAGATGCTGCAAGACAAGGAAAGAACAGTTGGCTCTATTTGCAATATGATGAAAACAATATATATACTAAAAACCGTAGACAAGAAATTTTGATGTTGATCCTTGGCAAAATTCAAGAATGGATTACTGCACAGAAGGTATGTGAGGGTTTAGAAAACAGTGAGCGTCAGGAAGCAGAGTGTTTGCTCTAAAAGCAAGGTGGGCCGTATTAAATCAGAGGATCAAAGGGCATTGCAGAGAAGGAGGTTCCCATCCCCCTGAGTGTGTGGATATAATAGCAGACCCTCCCTTTATCTCTCCTGGCAGCATAAGCTGGCCTTCCTTTTGCTTTAGTTCTATTTGTCAGGATGGATGTGCTTGGGCTCAGCTTGCTGCTGACCTTTGGCCCTACAATATATGTACTCCTGTGTTCTGCTCACCAGAGCACTCCCAGGAAACAGAATGCCTGAGGGAGGCTCTGCTGACCTCTCGATCCCGGCTGCAAGAGCTGGAAATGGAGCGGGAGCACCAAAAGGTGGAACGGCAGCAGCTTTTGGAAGACTTGAAGGAGAAGCAGCAGGAGATCTTGCATTTCGAGGAGGAACGATTATCTCTCCAGGAGAAAGACTCCAGGTTAGAGGGAGCCCATGGATAAGGAAGGTGGCCCATTTTCAGATTTAGCAAAAGGGATATTGGCAAGACGGTTAATGGTCTTGCCATTGAGGTTTTTGGAAACCTCAATATCCCCTCCGCTATTCCGTATTTATGGGTAACTTTGAACAGAAGGAAGGACTTCTCTGGGAATGTCTTTTTCACTCCAAAGTTGAGAGAGTAAAACCGTGTTATGGAAGGCTTCAGCATATCAGATTCTGGAGAAAGTACATTCTCGTGCTTCCAGTTAGTTTTAAGATATTAGTCCCACCATAACCTAGGAAGCTTCTGCACCAGCCATGATGCATAAACCCTGTAACTGCTTGACAACATGAAAAGAGCAATGTGGGGCAGTAAGAATACCAGGTAGTGTATCCTAGGTATGGTAGCTAATGGCATGACTCCAAGCACAGTTACTTTACCTTCCAAGCCTCTGTTGCCACATCTGTAAAATAAAAGCGATGGTCTTCATGACCCCTGAGTTGACATCTAGGGCTAGAATTCTATGATGCGGAAGTTGGCTCACAGCCTCTTGCCCTGGTGGGGCCCCACCAGCTCAGCGGACCCTCGCTTCTCCCCTGACAGGCTGCAGCACAAGCTGGCCCTCTTGCAGCATCAGTGTGAAGAGAAACAGCAGCTTTTCCAGTCCCTCCAATCAGAGCTACAGATCTACGAGGCACTTTATGGCAATTCCAAGAAGGGGCTGAAAGGTATGTTTTCCCTTCTTCCCCACCCTATGAGCTTCTTGCTCTTGCTAAGGGTCCTGGTGAAGTCTTTACCTTGGGAGTTGTGGAGATCTTGGAAGCCTATCTTGCTCTGTCTCAGAAAAAAAAACCTCAGTCATTGAGGATCCCAGTAAGAAGAGAGGGGAGCTCTCACACACAAAGCCCGGAGGCTGGTGACATGAGCAAGATCCAGCCTCGACATCCTTAAAAATAGGCCACAGGAGTCGAACTACACCCACCTGCATGGTCTGAGACAAGTTAATCAAAGTCCAGATTATACAGTAATTCAAAAAAAAAAAAATACACAGAACTGTCCTGGTGATATCATCATTTGAAAATGTCTTGAATGTTGTGAATTCTGACCACCCATGCAGCCAATGTTGCAGACAACCTGCTCTTACCCCAGTGAGAAAATTAAAAGTTTTTTTTTAAAGAAATTTTTATTCTGCAATTTTTGTCAGAAAAATAATTTGCAGATATATTCTCCAAGTCTTTTTAGTGTCTTTGAAAGACAGAACTTTTAAATTTTGTTGAAGGTCAATTAATCAAATTTTTTGTTTTATTATTTATGCTTTTCTTTATGTCCTAGCTAAGAAATCTTTGTCTAACTCAAGATCATAAAGATTTCCTTGTATTTTTCTTCTTGCAGTTTTATAACTTTTGCTCTTATGTTTAGGACTGCATTTCATTTTGAGTTAATTTTGTATACGAAGTGAGAAAAAGGTTAAAGTTCTTTTTTTCCCATATTGATACCCAGTTTTTCCAGCACCATCTGTTACAAAGACTGCCATTTTCCCATTGAATTACCTTGGCAGCTTTACAGTCAATTGACCATAACTTCTGTTAGTAATATTTTGTAATTTTTAGTATATTCATCTTTCATATTTTAACTTATACATAAATATTTCTCATGTGTGTGGGATACATGTGTGTGGGATAACATTTTTATTTCAATTGCCAAATAATTGTTTTTTTTGCTGGGATATAGAAACACAATTGATTTTTCATCACCATGACCATCTTCTAATTTCTTGGCAATCTATTGAAAAACAATTGCCAAGGCAAAAAAAAAAATCACTTCTCGATATATGTGTGAGTGACTATTTCTGAATTCTCCATTCTGTTCCATTAATCAATATGCCTATTCTTACACCAATACCAAACTGTCTACATTGTTAGAGTTTTATAGTAAATTTTGAAATCAGGTTGGGTAAGTCTTCATACTTTGTTCCCTTTTTATTTTTTTTCTCTTTTTAAAATATTTTTAAAATTTATTTTTTATATTGTAGTATATTTGACTTACAATGTTGTGTTAGTTTCAGGTGTACAGAAAAGTGATTTAGTTATACATATATCAATTCTTTTTCAGAATCTTTTCCCATATAGGTTATTGCAGAGTACTGAGTTCCCTGTGCTACACAGTAGGTCCTTGTTGATTATCTATTTTATATTAAAGTGTGTATATGTTAATCCCAACCTCCTAATTTATCCCTCCCCCCAACCCTTTCTGCTTTGGTAACCATAAGTTTGTTTTCTAAGTCTGTGAGTCAGTTTGTTTTGTAAATAAGTTCATTTGTATCATTTTTAAAGATTCTACATATAAATGATATCATATGATATTTGTTTCTCTGTCTGACATACTTCATTTAGTATGATAATCTCTAGGTCCATCCATGTTGCTGCAAATAGCATTATTTCATTCTTTTTTATGGCTGAGTAATATTGCATTGTTTATATGTACCATATCTTTTTTTTTTCTTTTTATTCTTTTGAGACATTTTTTTAACATCTTTATTGGGATATAATTGCTTTACAGTGTTGTGTTAGTTTCTGCTGTATAACAAAGTGAATAAGCGATATGTATACATACATCCCCATATCCACCCTCTCTTGCGTCTCCCTCCCACCCCCCCATCCCACGCTTCTAGGTGGTCACAAAGCACAGAGCTGATCTCCCTGTGGGATGCAGCGGCTTCCCACTAGCTATCTATTTTACATTTGGTAGTGTATATATGTCAGTGCTACTCTCTCACTTCGTCCCAGCTTACCCTTCCCCCTCCAAGGGGGAAGTCCCTCTTGAGTGTCCTCAAGTCCATTCTCCACGTCTGCGTCTTTATTCCTGTCCTGCCCCTAAGGTTCATCAGAACCTTTTTTTTTTTTTTTTCAGATTCCATATATATGTGTTAGCATACGGTATTTCTTTTTCTCTTTCTGACTTACTTCACTCTGTATGACAGAGTCTAGGTCCATCCACCTCATTACAAATAACTCAATTTCGTTTCTTTTTTATTTTATTTTATTAACATTTTTATTGGAGTATAATTGCTTCACAATGGTGTGTTAGTTTCTGCTTTATAACAAAGTGAATCAGCTATACATATACATATATCCCCATATCTCCTCCCTCTTGTGTCTCCCTCCCACCCTCCCTATCCCACCCCTCTAGGTGGTCACAAAGCACAGAGCTGATCTCCCTGTGCTATGTGGCTGCTTCCCACTAGCTATCTATTTTAGTAGTATATATAAGTCCATGCCCCTCTCTCACTTCGTTCCAGCTTACCCTTCCCCCTCCCTATGTCCCCAGGTCCATTCTCTACATCTGCGTCTTTATTTCTGTCCTGCCCCTAGGTTCTTCATAACCATTTTTTTCCTTTAGATTCCACATATGTGTGTTACCATATGGTATTTGTTTTTCTCTTTCTGACTTACTTCACTCTGTATGACAGACTCTAGGTCCATCCACCTCACTACAAATAACTCAATTTCGTTTCTTTTCATGGCTGAGTAATATTCCATTGTATATATGTGCCACTTCTTTATCCATTCATCTGTCGATGGACACTTGGGTTGCTTCCATGTCCTGGCTCTTGTAAATAGAGCTGCAATGAATGTTGTGGTACATGACTCTTTTTGAATTATGGTTTTCTCAGGGTATATGCCCAGTAGTGGATTGCTGGGTCGTATGGTAGTTCTATTTTTAGTTTTGTTTTTTTTTTTGAATTTTTGTATTTTATTTTATTTTTTTATACAGCAGGTTCTTATTAGTCACCACTTTTATACACATCAGTGTATACATGTCAATCCCAATTGCCCAGTTCATCATATTTTTAGTTTTTTAAGGAACCTCCGTGCTGTTCTCCATAGTGGCTGTATCAATTTACATTCACAACAAGAGTGCAAGAGGGTTCCCTTTTCTCCACACCCTCTCCAGCATTTATTGTTTGTAGATGTTTTGATGATGGCTATTCTGACCAGTGTGAGGTCATACCTCATTGTAGTTTTGATTTGCATTTCTCTAATGATTGGTGATGTTGAGCATCCTTTCATGTGTTTGTTGGCAATCTGCATATCTTCTTTGGAAAAATGTCTATTTAGGTCTTCTGCCCTTTTTTGGATTGGGTTGTTTGTTTTTTTCACATTGAGCTGCATGAACTGCTTGTATATTTTGGAGATTAACCCTTTGTCAGTTGCTTCATTTGCAAATATTTTCTCCCATTCTGAGGGTTGTCTTTTCCTCTTGTTTATGGTTTCCTTTGCTGTGCAAAAGCTTTTATGTTTCACTAGGTCCAATTTGTTTATTTTTGTTTTTATTTCCATTTCTCTAGGAGGTGGGTCAAAAAGGATCTTGCTGTGATTTATGTCAAAGAATGTTCTTCCTATGTTTTACTCTAAAAGTTTTATAGTGTCTGGCCTTACATTTAGGTCTTTGATCCATTTTGAGTTTATTTTTGTGTATGGTGTTAGGAAGTGTTCTAATTTCATTCTTTTCAATGTAGCTGTCCAGTTTTCCCAGCACCACTTACCGAAGAGGCTGTGTTTTCTCCGTTGTGTATTCTTGCCTCCTTTAACAAAGATAAGGTGACCATATGTGCATGGGTTTATCTCTGGGCTTTCTATCCTGTTCCATTGATCTATATTTCTGTTTTTGTGCCAGTACCATACTGTCTTGATTACTGTAGCTGTGTAGTATAGTCTGGAGTCGGGGAGCCTGATTCCTCATGTTCCGTTTTTCTTTCTCCAGGTTGCTTTGGCTATTTGAGGTCTTTTGTGTTTCCATACAAATTGTGGAATTTTTTGTTCTAGTTCTGTGAAAAATGCTTTTGGTAGTTTGATAGTGATTGCATTGAATCCGTAGATTGCTTTGGGTAGTAGAGTCATTTTCACAATGTTGATTCTTCCAATCCAAGAACATGGTATATCGCTCCATCTGTTTGTATCATCTTTACTTTCTTTCATCAGTGTCTTATAGTTTTCTGTGTACAGACCTTTTGTCTCCTTAGGTAGGTTTATTCCTAGATATTTTATTCTTTTTGTTGCAATGGTAAATGGGAGTGTTTCCTTAATTTATCTTTCAGATTTTTCATCATTAGTGTATAGGAATGCAAGAGATTTCTGTGCATTTATTTTGTATCCTGCTACTCCACCAAATACATTGATTAGCTCTAGTAGTCTTCTGGTAGCATCTTTAGGATTCTCTATGTATAGTATCATGTCATCTGCAAACAGTGACAGTTTTACTTCTTCTTTTCTGATTTGGATTCCTTTTATTTCTTTTTCTTCTCTCATTGCTGTGGCTAAAACTTCCAAAACTATGTTGAATAATAGTGGTGGGAATGGGCAACCTTGCCTTGTTCCTGATCTTAGAGGAAATAGTTTCAGTTTTTCACCATTGAGAATGATGTTGGCTGTGGGTTTGTCATATATGGCCTTTATTATGTTGAGGTAGGTTTCTTCTATGCCTACTTTCTGGAAAGTTTTTATCATAAATGGGTGCTGAATTTTGTCGAAAGCTTTTTCTACATCTGTTGAGATTATCATATGGTTTTTATCCTTCAGTTTGTTAATATGGTATATCACACTGATTGATTTGTGTATATTGAAGAATCCTTGCATTCCTGGGATAAACCCCACTTGATCATGGTGTATGATCCTTTAATGTGCTGTTGGATTCTGTTTGCTAGTATTTTGTTCAGGATTTTTGCATCTGTGTTCATCAGTGATATTGGCCTGTAGTTTTCTTTTTTGTGACATCTTTGTCTGGTTTTGGTATCAGGATGATGGTGGCCTCATAGAATGAGTGGGGGTGTTCCTCCCTCTGCTATATTTTGAAAGAGTTTGAGAAGGATAGGTGTTAGCTCTTCTCTAAATGTTTGATAGAATTCACCTGTGAAGCCATCTGGTCCTGGGCTTTTGTTTGTTGGAAGATTATTCGTCACAGTTTCAATTTCATTACTTGTGATTGGTCTGTTTATATTTTCTATTCCTGGTTCAGTCTCAGCAGGTTGTGCTTTTCTAAGAACTTGTCCATTTCTTCCAGGTTGTCCATTTTGTTGGCATATAGTTGCTTGTAGTAATCTCTCATGATCCTTTGTATTTCTGCAGTGTCAGTTGTTACTTCTTTTTCATTTCTAATTCTGTTGATTTGAGTCTTCTCTTTTTTCTTGATGAGGCTGGCTAGTGGTTTATCAATTTTGTTTATCTTCTCAGAGAACTAGCTTTTAGTTTTATTGATCTTTGCTATTGTTTCCTTTATTTCTTTTTCACTTATTTCTGATCTGATCTTTATAATTTCTTTCCTTCTGATAACTTTGGGGGTTTTTTGTTCTTCTTTCTCTAATTACTTTAGGTGTAAGGTTAGGTTGTTTATTTGAGATTTTTCTTGTTTCTTGAGGTAAGATTGTATTGCTATAAACTTCCCTCTTAGAACTTCTTTTGCTACATCCCATAGGTTTTGGGTCATCGTGTTTTCATTGTCATTTCTTTCTAGGTATTTTTTGATTTCCTCTTTGATTTCTTCAGTGATCTTTTGATTATTTAGTAGTATATTGTTTAGCCTCCATGTGTTTGTATTTTTTACAGTTTTTTTCCTGTAATTGATATCTAGTCTCATAGCATTGTGGTCGGAAAAGATGATTGATATGATTTCAGTTTTCTTAAATTTACCAAGGCTTGATTTGTGACCCAAGATATGATCTATCCTGGAAAATGTTCCGTGAGCACTTGAGAAGAAAGTGTATTCTGTTGTTTTTGGATGGAATGTTTTATAAATATCAATTAAGTCCATCTTGTTTAATGCGTCATTTAAAGCTTGTGTTTCCTTATTTATTTTCATTTTGGTGATCTGTCCATTGGTGAAAGTGGGGTGTTAAAGTTCCCTACTATTATTGTGTTACTGTCAATTTCCCCTTTTATGGCTGTTAGCATTTGCCTTATGTATTGAGGTGCTCCTATGTTGCGTGCATAAATATGTTTAAGTGTTATATCTTCTTCTTGGATTGATCCTTTGATCATTATGTAGTGTCCTTCTTTGTCTCTTTTAATAGTCTTTATTTTAAAGTCATTTTGTCTGATATGAGAATTGCTACTCCAATGCTCTTTTGATTTCCATTTGCATGGAATATCTTTTTCCATCCCTTCACTTTCAGATTGGATGTGTCCCTAGGTCTGAAGTGGGTCTCTTGTAGACAGCATATATACGGGTCTTGTTTTTGTATCCATTCAGTCAGTCTATGTCTTTTGGTTGGAGCATTTAGTCTATTTACATTTAAGGTAATTATTGATATGTATGTTCCTATTACCATTTTCTTAATTGTTTTGGGTTTGTTTTTTCAGGGCTTTTCCTTCTCTTTTGTTTCCTTCCTAGTGAAGTTCCTTTAGAATTTGTTGTAAAGCTGGTTTGATGGTGCTGAATTCTTTTAGCTCGTGCTTGTCTGTAAAGGTTTTAATTTCTCCATCGAATCTGAATGAGATCCTTGCTGGGTAGAGTAATCTTGGCTGTAGGTTTTTCTTTCATCACTTTAAATATGTCCTGCCGCTCCCTTCTGGCTTGCAGAGTTTCTGCTGAAAGATCAGCTGTTAACCTTATGGGGGTTCCCTTGTATGTTATTTGTTGCTTTTCCCCTGCTGATTTTAATATTTTTTCTTTGTATTTAATTTTTGATAGTTTGATTAATATGTGTCTTGGCATGTTTCTCCTTGGATTTATCCTGCCTGGGACTCTCTGCACTTCCTGGACTTGACTGACTACTTCCTTTCCCATGTTAGGGAAGTTTTCAGCTATAGTCTCTTCAAATATTTTCTCAGACCCTTTCTTTTTCTCTTCTTCTTTGGGACCCCTATAATTCGAATGTTGGTGCATTTAATGTTGTCCCAGAGTCTCTGAGACTGTCCTCAATTTTTTTCATTCTTTTTTCTTTATTCTGCTCTGCAGTAGTTATTTCCACTATTTTATCTTCCAGGTCACTTATCCGTTCTTCTGCCTAAGTTATTCTGCTATTGATTCCTTCTAGAGAACTTTTAATTTCATTTATTGTGTTGTTCATCATTGTTTGTTTGCTCTTTAGTTCTTCTAGGTCCTTGTTAAACATTTCTTGTATTTTCTCCATTCTATTTCCAAGATTTTGGATCATCTTTACTATCATTATTCTGAATTATTTTTCAGGTAGACTGCCTATTTCCTCTTCATTTGTTTGGTCTGGTGGGTTTTACATTGCTCCTTCATCTGCTGCATATTTCTCTGTCTTCTCACTTTGTTTAACTTACTATGTTTGGGGTCTCCTTTTCTCAGGCTGCAGGTTCGTAGTTCCCACTGTTTTTGGTGCCTGCCCCCAGTGGGTAAGTTTGGTTCAGTGGCTTGTGTAGGCTTCCTGAGGGGAAGCCTGAGGGGAAGTCCTGAGGGGACTGGTGCCTGTGTTCTGGTGGGTGGGGCTGGATCTTGTCTTTCTGGTGGGCAGGGCCACATCTGGTGGTGTGTTTTGGGGTGTCTGAGAACTTACTATGATTTTAGGCAGCCTCTATGTTAATGGGTGGGTTTGTGTTCCTGTCTTGCTAGTTGTTTGCCATGGGGTGTCCAGCATTGGAGCTTGCTAGCTGTTAGGTGGAGCTGGGTCTTAGTGTTGAGATGGAGATTTCTAGGAGACCTCTTGCCAATTGATATTACATGGGGCCAGGAGGTCTCTGGTGGTCCAATGTCCTGAACTCGGCTCTGCCACCTCAGAGGCTCAGGCCTGACAGCAGGCCAGAGCACCAAGACCCTGCCAGCCACACAGCTCAGAAGAAAAGGGAGAAAAAAAGAAAGAAAAGAAAGAATAATAAAAAAGTATTAAGGTAAAAAAATTTAAAAAGTAATAATAATTAAAAAAAGAAGAGAGAACCAAACCAATAAACAAATCCACCAATGATAACAAGTGCTAAAAACTATACTAAGATAAACATAAAAACCAGAAACAAGTCAGTTGCAGGCAGTAAACCCCAAGTCTACAGTTGCTCCCAAAGTCCACCTCCTCAATTTTGGGATGATTCGTTGTCTCTTCAGGTATTCCACAGATGCAGGGTACATTAAGTTGATTGTGGGGATTTAATCCGCTGCTCTTGTGGCTGCATGGAGAAATTTCCCTTTCTCTTCTTTGTTCGCACAGCTCCTGGGGTTCAGCTTTGGTTTTGGCCCCGCCTCTGTGTGTAGGTTGCCCTCAGGCATCTGTTCCTGCCCAGACAGGACGGGGTTAAAGCAGAGGCTGATTAGGGGGCTCTGCTCACTCATACCAGGGGGAGAGAGTGGTACGGTAGTCATAATTGGAATGCAGGGTGAGCCTGCAGTGGCAGAGGCCGGCGTGATTTTGCAACAGCCTGAGGTGCACCATGTGTTCTCCCGGGAAAGTTGTCCCTGGATCACGGGACCCTGGCAGTGGCAAACAGAACAGGCTCCTGGGGGGAGGTGTGGATAGTGACCTGTGCTTGCACACAGGATTCTCGGTGGCTGCAGCAGCAGTGTTAGAGTTTCATGCCCGTCTCTGGTGTCCGAGCTGATAGCCATGGCTCACGCCCGTCTCTGGAGCTCGTTTAGGCAGTGCTCTGCCTTCTGCGGGCAAACGGGGTAGGAATCCCCTCTCCTTGGACACCCTGAAACAATGGTCTCTTGCCTCTTAGGAAGGTCCAGAGTTTTTCCCAGACTCCCTCCCGGCTAGCTTTGGTGCACTAGCCCCCTTCAGGCTGTGTTCACACAGCCAACCTCAGTCCTCTCCCTGGAGTCTGACCTCCGAATCCCAAGCCTCAGCTCCCAGCCCCCACCCGCCCCAGAGGGTGAGCAGACAAGCCTCTCAGGCTGGTGAGTCCTGGTCAGCACCGATCCTCTGTGTGGGAATCTCTCCACTTTGCCCTCTGCACCCCTGTTGCTACGCTCTCCTCTGTGGCTCCAAAGCTTTCCCCACTCCCACACCCACTCTCCACCAGTGAAGTGTCTTCCTAATGTGTGGAAACTTTTCCTCCTTCACAGCTCCCTCCCAGAGGTGCAGGTCCCGTCCCTATTCTTTTGTGTTTGTTTTTTCTTTTTTTCTTTTGCCCTACCCAGGTATGTGGGGATTTCCTTGCCTTTTGGGAAGTCTGAGGTCTTCTGCCAGCATTCAGTAAGTGTTCTGTAGGAGTTGTTCCACATGTAGATGTATTTTTGATGTATTTGTGGGGAGGAAGGTGATCTCCACGTTTTATTCCTCTGCTATCTTGAAGGTCTCCCACCTACAATATCTTTTTTTTTTTTAACATCTTTATTGCAGTATAGTTGCTTTACAATGTTGTGTTAGTTTCTGCTGTATAACAAAGTGAATCAGGTATACGTATACATATATCCCCATATCCCCTCTCTTTTGCATCTCCCTCCCACCATCCCTATCCGATCCCTCTAGGTGGTCACAAAGCACAGAGCTGATCTCCCTGTGCTATGCAGCTGCTTCCCACTAGCTATCTATTTTACATTTGGTAGTGTATATATGTCAATGCCACTCTCTTACTTCATCCCAGCTTCCCCTTTCCCCTCCCCATGTCCTCAAGTCCATTCTTTATGTCTGCGTCTTTATTCCTGTCCTGCCCCTAGTTTCGTTAGCACCTTTTTTTTTTTTTTTAGATTCCATATACATGTGTTAGCATAAGGTATTTGTTTTTCTCTTTCTGACTTACTTCACTCTGTATGACAGACTCTAGGACCATCCACTTCGCTACAAATAACTCAATTTCATTTCTTTTTATGGCTGAGTAATATTCCATTGTATTTATGTGCCACATCTTCTTTATCCATTTGTCTGTCAATGGACAATTAGTTTGCTTCCGTGTCCTGGCTATCGTAAATAGTGCTGCAATGAACATTGTGGTACATAACTCTTTTTTTTTTCTTTTTTAATTATTTATTTATTTATTTTTGGCTGTGCTGGGTCTTCGCTGCTGCGTGTGGGCTTTCTCTAGTTGCGGTGAGTGGGGGCCACTCCTCCCTGTGGTGCACGGGCCTCTCATTGAGGTGGCCTCTCCTGCTGTGGAGCATGGGCTCTAGGCACGCAGGCCTCAGCAGTTGCAGCACTTAGGCTCAGTAGCTGTGGCTCGCAGGCTCCAGAGCACAGGCTCAGCAGCTGTGGCACACAGGCTTAGTTGCTCCGCGGCATGTGGGATCCTCCCGGACCAGGGATCGAACCCGCATCCCCTTCATCGGCAGGTGGGCTCCCAACCACTGCACCACCAGGAAAGCCCCATAACTCTTTTTGAATTATGGTTTTCTCAGGGTATATGCTCAGGAGTGGGATTGGTGGATCATATGGTAGCTCTGTTTTTAGTTTTTTAAGGAACCTCCATACTGTTCTCCATAGTGGCTGTACAAATTTACATTCCCACTGACAGTGTACAAGGGTTCCCTTTTCTCCACACCATCTCCAGCATTTATTGTTTGTAGATTTTTTGATGATGGACATTCTGACCAGTGTGAAGGGATACCTCATTGTAGTTTCGACTTGTATTTCTCTAATAATTAGCAATGTTGAGCATCTTTTCGTGTGCTTTTTGGCCATCTGTATGTCTTCTTTGGAGAAATGTCTATTTAGATCTTTTGCCCATTTTTTGCTTGGGTGGTTTTGTTTTTTGATATTGAATTGTATCAGCTGTTTGTATATTTGGGAGATTAATCCCTTGTCAGTCACAGTGATTGCAAATATTTTCCCCATTCTGTGGGGTGTCTTTTCATTTTGTTTATGGTCTCCTTTGCTGTGCAAAAGCTTTTAAATTTAATTAGGTCCCATATCTTTATTTTGGTTTTTATTTCATTAGTCTAGGAGGTGGATCCAAAAAGATATTGCTGTGATTTATGTCAAAGAGTGTTCTGCCTATGTTTTCCTCTAAGAGTTTTATAGTATCTGGTCTTACATTTAGATCTTCAACCCATTTTGAGTTTGTTTTTGTGTATGGTGTTAGGGGATGTTCTAATTTCATTCATTTACATGTAGCTGTCCAGTTTTCCTAGCACCACTTATTGAAGAAACTACCTTTTATCCATTGTGTAGGCTTGCCTCCTTTGTTGTTGATTAATTGACAATAGGTGCATAGGTTTGTATCTGGGATTTGTATCCTGTTCCAAACAGATCCTGTATCCGTTCCAAACAGATCTATAAGTCTGTTTTTGTGCCAGTACCATACTGCTTTGATTACTGTAGCTCTGTATTATAGTCTCAAGTCAGGGAGCCTGATTCCTCCAGCTTTGTTTTTCTTTCTCAAGATTGCTTTGGCTATTTGGGGTCTTTTGTGTTTCCATACAAATTTTAAGACTTTTTGTTCTAGATCTGCAAAAAATTCCATTGGTAATTTGATAGGGGTTGCATCGAATCTGTAGATTGCCTTGGGTAGTGTAGTCATTTTGACAATATTGATTCTTCCAATCCAAGAACATGGTATATCTTTTGATCTGTTTGTGTCATCTTTGATTTCTTTCATCAGCACCATAGATTGCAGAGTACAGGTCTTTTGCCTCCTTAGGTAGGTTTATACCTAGGTATTTTATTCTTTTTGATGTGATGGTAAATGGGATTGTTTCCTTAATTTCTCTTTCTGATCTTTTGTTGTTAGTGTACAGAAATGCAAGAGATTTCTGTGTATTAATTTTGTATCCTACAACTTTACCAAATACATTGACGAGCTCTAGGAGTTTTCTGGTAGCATCTTTAGGATTTTCTATGTGTAGAATCATGTCCTCTGCAAAAAGTGACAGTTTTACTTCTTCTTTTCCAATTTGGCTTCCTTTTATTTCTTTTTTCTCTCTGATTGCCGTGGCTAGGACTTCCAAAACTATGTTGACTAAAAGTGGCGAGACTGAACACCCTTGTCTTGCTCCTGATTTTAGAGGAAATGGTTTCAGCTTCACACCATTGAGTACAATGTTAGCTGTGGGTTTGTCATATATGGCCTTTATTATGTTGAGGTAAGTTCCCTCTGTGCCCACTTTCTGGAGAGTTTTTATCATAAATGGGTGTTGGATTTTGTCAAAAGCCTTTTCTGCCTCTATTGAGATGATCATATGGTTTTTATTCTTCAATTTGTTAACGTGGTTTATCACACCGATTGATTCACGGATATTGAAAAATCCTTGCAGCCCTGGGTTAAATCCCACTTGATTGTGGTGTATGATCCTTTTAATGTTTTGTTGGAATCGGTTTGCTAGTAGTTTTTTTTTTTTGAGGATTTTTGTGTCTATGTTCATCAGTGATATTGGCCTGTATTATTTTTGGGTGTGGTATCTTTGTCTGGTTTTGGTATCAGGGTAATGGTGGCCTCATAGAATGAGTTTGAGAGTGTTCCTTCCTCTGCAATAGTTTGCAATAGTTTCAGAAGGATAGGTGTTAACTCCTCTCTAAAGGTTTGATAGAATTTGCCTCTGAAGCCATCTGATCCTGGACTTTTGTTTGTTGGAAGTGTTTTAATCATTTTCAATTTCAGTAATGGTGATTGGTCTATTCATATTTTCTATTTCTTTCTGGTTCAGTTTTGGGAGATTGTACCTTTCTAAGAATTTGTCCATTTCTTCTAGGTTGTCCATTTTATTGGCATATAGTTGCTTGTAGTAGTCTCTTATGATCCTTTATATTTCTGTGGTGTCCATTGTAACTTCTTCTTTTTCATTTCTAATTTTATTGATTTGAGCCTTCTCCCTTTTCTTCTTGGTGAGTCTGGCTAAAGGTTTATCAATATTGTTTATCTTTTCAAATAACAAGCTTTTGGTTTAATTGATCTTTTCTATTGTTTTCTTTGTCTCTATTTCATTTATTTCTGCTCTGATCTTTATGATTTTTTTCCTTCTGCTATCTTTGGGTTTTGTTTGATCTTCTTTCTCTGGTTGCTTTCGGTGTAAGGTTAGGTTGTTTATTTGATATTTTTCTTGTTTCCTGAGATAAGATTGTACTGCTGTAAACTTCCCTCTTAGAACTGCTTTTGCTGCATCCCATAGGTTTTGGATCATCATATTTTCGTTTTCATTTGTTTCTAGGTATTTTTTTTTAGCTTCCTCTTTGATTTCTTCAATGATCCATTGGTTGTTTAGAAGCATATTGTTTTGCCTCCACATGTTTGTGTTTTTTTAGTTTATTTTTTTCTTGTAGTTGATTTCTAATATCATAGTGTTGTGGTTGGAAAAGATGTTTGACATGATTTCAATTTTCTTAAATTTATCAAGGCATGCTTTCTGGCTCAGCGTATGGTCAGTCCTGGAGAATGTTGCAGTGCAATTGAGAAGAATGTGTATTCTGCTGCTTTTAGATGGAATGCTGTATAAATATCAATTCCATTTGGTCTAATGTGTCATTGAAGGCCTATGTTTCCTTAATTGATTTTCTGTCTGGATGATCTGTCCATTGATGTAAGTGGGGTGTTAAAGTCCCCCACTATTATTGTGTTACTGTTGATTTTTCCTTTTATGGCTGTTAGCATTTGCCTTATATATTGAGGTGCTCCTATGTAGTGTGCATATATATGTACAATTGTTATATCTTCTTGGATTGATCTTTTGGTCATTACGCAGTGTCCTTCTTTTAGTCTTTATTTTAAAGTCTATTTTGTCTGATATGAGTATTGCTACTCCAGCGCTCTTTTGATTTCCATTTGCATGGAATATCTTTATCCATCCCCACACCTTCAGTCTGTATGTGTCCCTAGGTCTGAAGTGGGCCTCTTGTAGACAGCATATATATGGGTCTTGTTTTTGTATCCATTCAGCCAGTCTATGTCTTTTGGTTGGAGTATTTAATCCACTTACATTTAAGGTAATTACTGATATGTATGTTCTTATTGCAGTTTTGTTCATTGTTTTGGATTTGTTTTTGCAGGTCTTTTTTCTTCTATTCCTCTTTTGTTCTCATCTCTTGTGATTTGATGATTATCTTTAGTGTTGTGTTTGGGTTGATTTTTTGTGTGTGTGCATGTATCAATTGTAGATTTTTGGTTTGTGGTTACCATGAGATTTTGAGATAGCAGTCCATATATATATATATATATATATATATATATATATATATATATATATATACACACACACACAACACACACAAGATTTTTTTAAGTTGCTAGTCTCTTACTTTCAAATGCATTTCCAATATCCTGCATCTGTACTCTCCTCTTCTCACAGTTGCTGGTTTTGATATCACATTAGTGTGTGGATGATTTCCTACCTTTATGGTATGTTTGCCTTACCAGTGAGCTTTCCCATTCATAATTTTCTTGTTTCTCATTGTGGCCTTTTCTTTTTGGCCTAGAGAAATTCCTTTAGCATTTGTTGTAAAGCTGGTTTGGTGGTGCTAAATTCTCTTAGCTTTTGCTTGTCTGTAAAGCTTTTGATTTCTCCATCAAATCTGAATGAGAGCCTTGCTGGGTAGAGTATTCTTGGTTGTACGTTTTCCCCTTTCATCATTTTAAATATATTGTGCCACTCCATTCTGGCCTGCACAGTTTCTGCTCAAAAATCAGCTGATAACCTTATGGTGATTCTCTTGTATGTTATTTGTTGCTCTTCCCTTGTTGCTTTTAATATTTTTTCTTTGTCTTTAATTTTTGTCAGTTTGATTAATATGTGTCTCGGCATGTTCCTCCTTGGGTTTATCCTCTATGGAACTCTCTGCTCTTCCTGGACTTGGCTGACTGTTTTCTTTCCCATGTTAGGGAATTTTCAGCTATTATCTCTTCAAGTATTTTCTCAGGCCCTCTCTCTCTCTCTCTTTTCCTTCTCGGACCCCTATAATGTGAATGTTGGTGCATGTAATGTTGTCCCAGAGGTCTCTTAAAGTGTCCTCATTTCTTTTCATTCATTTTTCTTTATCCTGTTCCACAGAAGTGATTTCCACCATTCTGTCTTCCAGCTCACTTATCTGTTCTTCTGCCTCATTTATTCTGCTTTTGATTCCTTCTAGTGTATTTTTCATTTCAGTTATTGTGTTGTTCAACTCTGTTTGTTTGTTCTTTAGTTCTTCTAGGTCTTTGTTAAACATTTCTATCTTCTCAATCTGTGCCTGCATTCTTTTTCCATGATTTTGAATCATCTTTACTATCATTACTCTGAATTCTTTTTCAGGTAGATTGCCTGTCTCCACTTCACTTAGTTGTTCTTCTGGGGTTTTATCTTGTTCCTTCGTGTGGAACATATTTCTCTGCTTTCTCATTTTGTCTAACTTTCTGTGTTTGTCGTCTCCTTTCCACAGGCTGCAGGATTGTAGTTCTTCTTGCTTCTGATGTCTGCCCCCTGGTGGGTGAGGTTGGTCCAGGGGCTTGTGCAGGCTTCCTGGTGGGAGTGACTGGTGCCTGCCCACTTGTGGGTGGAGTTGGGTCTTGTCCGTCTGGTGGGCAGGGCCAAGTCATGGGGTATGTTTAGAGGGAGCAGTGGACTCTGGACGACTTTATGCAGGCTGTCTGCTGATGGGTGGTGCTGTGTTCCCACCCTGTTGGTTGTTTGGCCTGAGGCATCCCAGCATTGGAGCCTGCAGGCTGTTGGGTGGGGCCAGGTCTCAGTGCCAAAATGGCGACCTCTAGGAGCGCTCATGCTGTTGAATATTCCCTGGGGCCTCCACCACCGGTGTTCTTGTCCCCACAGTGAGCCACAGCTGACTCCTGCCTCCTCAGGAGACCCTCCAAGACCTGCAGGTAGGTCTGGCCCAGGCTCCTATGGAGTCATTGCTTTGCCCTGGGTCTCAGTGCTCATGAAACCATTTTGCACTCTCTAAGACTGAAGTCTCTGTTTCTCACAGTCCTGTGGAGATCCTACACTCAAGCCCCACTGGCCTTCAAAACCAAATGCTCTGGTAGCTCCTCCTCCCTATTACAGTACCCCAGGCTGGGGAGCCTGACATGGGGCTCAGAACTCTCACTCCTGTGGGAGGATCTCTGCAATATAATTATTTTCCAGTTTGTGGAAGCGGATATGGGATTTGATTATATCATGAAAGCACCCCTCCTACCATCTCGTTGTGGCTTCTTCTTTGTCTTTGGATGCAGAATATCTTTTTTGGTAGGTTCCAGTGTTTTTTGTTGATGGTTGTTCAGCAGTTAGTTGTGATTTTGGTGTTTTCATGAGAGGAGGTGAGCTCAAGTCCTTCTACTCTGCCATCTTGTCCTGCACTCCTCTTCATTTATCCCATTTAGTGAGAATATTCATATAGCTCATTGAAGAAATATTAATGTGTTTGGTTAAGGCCTGTGGCCCTGATGCAACTGGGTGCATGTATTATATGGTATATGCATCCTATAGCCTTGCTAAAAACCAAAACAAATTCTTTTTAACTACATTTGGCTTCAACGTTTTTAGATGAGCAATTGTGGTCTTGTAGAATATTTCTTGGATCTCTTCTTCCCCCAGTACATAGAAACAGGCTATGAGTGGTGAGTGGAGGTAAAAAAAAAACTAGAAGAACTTGAGAAGTCCAGTTAGTTATGATCCCTGGTCTGTGGTACCCCACTCCCATTCTTACATGCTGCCCAAAGCCCTGATGCCTTCCTCCTCCTCTCCCTTTGATTCCTGAATGTGGAGGTCATCACATCTCCTTCTCCCTCAGCCCCTCCCCTTCTCTAGTTCAGTATTGATCTCCTGCCCTGGAAGACCCTGCTGTCTAGCCTGCAGGATTGACGTTAATAAGGTGAATAATAGGCTTAACTTACCTGCCAATCAAATGCCCTCTAGATGGACGAGGGGCATTTGAGCCTCCAAGGAAACTCCATGCTGGAGTGTTTGCCATCTCAGTGTGTGCCAGGCCCTGCACAGGAAAAGTGACATATCCATCATAGGTGTGTTCCTGGGACCCTGAAATTACAGTGGGGTCCTTGGCAGAAAGGAATGTCAGAGGAGTGTTCTGACAAATGCTTAGAAATACTTGGTTCAGTGCCACCAGACTCCCCGTTCTCTCTTTCAGCTTACACCTGGGATGCCTGTCACCAAGTCCCTTTGAACAGTGACTTGAGCCACCTGGTGGCAGAGATCCAAGCTTTGAGAGGGCAGCTGGAGCAGAGCATTCAGGTGAACAACTGTCTGCGACTACAGCTCGAGCAGCAGTTGGATGGTGGTGCCAGCAAAACCAGCCTCAGCCCTTCCTCTGTTAACCAGAAATTCCCCACCAACACTGACCCTGGAAACAAGCAGCTGCTCTTCCAAGGTAGGAAGGAAAAGGGAATCAGGAAGCCCTCAGCCAATGGGGAGGTCCCCAGGATGTCTATGGTGGAAGGGACAATCTCGCCTCTTCCACACTCCTTAAGGTCAGGGTGAAATCGAAGATGCTTCAATACAGTGTCGAGAGCATGGGATTTAGGGTCAGATCTGGCTCCAACTTATATGTTGTTTGCCTTGTGTTTAAGCTCCTCAGGTATTTAAGCCTTAGTTTCTTCATCTTTAACATGAGGATTATAATAATATACACTGTGCATAGTTATATGGAGCATTAAGTGAAATAATTTACTAGTGCCTGATGCAATAAGTGCTCAACAGTTAACAGCTGTATGTATTAATGCCTATTCTTTATATTTGCAGAGTGCTTTAAAATTTACCACGTTTTCGAATAAATTTTCAAATAATTTCATCAGAGCTAGGGCAGATTTTACTATCTCTGTATTTCACATGAGAAAACGTAGGCACTGAGACAATTGACATGCTAAGGTTTACAGGCGTTAAGAGGCCAACCCAAGATTCGAAGCAGAAGTTTTGATCTGCTCTCTGTGTTCCTCCCACCTCACTATGCTCTGTCTCAGTGTTGCTTCTCTTTCCTCTCATGCTTTCCCCTCTCAGAGCCTCCCCACAGCACCAGCCAGGACTCATCCGAACTGGCTCAGTCACTCCTCATCATCATACAGCACAGAGGCCTGAGGTGGAAAGCAGGTTCTAAGCCACATTTGCCTGAGCAGGATCATTTCTGTCTCTTCATGATATTTTCCAATTCCTCCCCTGGAGGATTGCTGCCTGGTCTCCAATAGGGCATCTCAAACTCACCAAGGCTTATGTCTCCTATTCTTCTTATACTACTACATGCTTTCCAGTATGTCTCTTTCTTATACTACTACATATTTTCCAGCACTGACTCATCAGAATGGTGATTAGAGTGCTGAGTTTAATCTCCCATAAATCCATTCATTCTTTGATCAAATATTTTTAACATATATACTACATATATTTATATGTATTTATATTTAGTTAAAAAGCATTGTGTTAGACACACTGCATACAATATTATATTCAAATCAGGGGTTAGAAGAATATATCTAATAATTTTTCAAACTAGAAGTTGCTTTCTCATGGAACAGCGTTCAATTACAGGAACATCTTGCTCCAAATTAAGTGGTTTGTTTGCCACTGCTTTTGACTGTGGTACATGGGTGATGATTATGTAAGAGGAGAGTCATGTTGCCTTAGATCTCCAGTAGTGAAGGTAGGCTGTGCATATGTTTGGGGAGCAGTGTATTCCAGGGTTCCTAAAGTTATGGTTATCTTTACTCCCTAGATTCAGTTGCCTCCCCTCCAGTTCGGGATGTGGGCATGAATTCTCCAATTCTGGTCTTCCCCAGCTCTTCTTTCACTGCTCATGGCTCAGAGACCACAACCTTCAATAGGACAAATGGTAAATAGGGCAACTACAGGACTCAGGGTCTAATGATGGAAAATGACTAAAGCAAGTAACCTTTGGTTCTCTATATGCACATTAGCTGAATTTAGAGATTTTTCTCTGCATGTCCCACAACCTTTAGCCCTACTTATTCCACCTCCTGTGGCTGCCGTTTTTTATCATTATTCTTCCTCCTGTGGTTTTCCTATTGCTCTGGTATTACTTCATTGCACTATAATCTCTTCCTTCTTGAAAGTGCTCTCTGTATCCAGCTTAATTTCCTTGTCTGTGTCTTCTCAACCCCCAAATTTAAAAATTTTTAAATTTGTCCTGAATATTTCATTTGTCAATAAGGATAAAATTTGCCTCCTGGCAATTTTATCATTATGATATGATGTAAGAAAGATTATAAAAATATAGAACCAAGAATATCTATGGACTTCACACTTGTACTTGCCAAGACTGTCATTCTTGTTTCTGGCCGCTTTCACTATTTGATGTCCATTTTGGATTGAACTGAGGATGATTATGAATAACAGTAGATTCTGTGTTATTGTGGTTTTATTCTTCAGAGCTGGGTTTGGATACTTCTCCAGTAATGAAGAACCCTCCCAAGCTGGAGGGTGATGCTACTGATGGCTCCTTTGCCAATAAGCACGGCCGCCACGTCATTGGCCACATTGATGACTACAATGCCCTGAGACAGCAGATTGGGGAGGGCAGACTGCTGGTCAAGAAGATAGCGTCGATCATGAGATCAACCTGCAACTTCCCTAGCCTTGAAGCTCCAGGCGCAGAGGTAATCACGTTTTAGCTCTTAGGTGCACCTTTTCCTTAGGCCCTTTCTTCTTCTGATTTTAGCTTCTTCTCCCTCAATTTTTTTGTTTTCCTGCTCCACATCTCCCATCAGCTGAGGATACATCTTCCATTTATATCCAGCTAGGCCTTTTATCTTCAGCTGCTAATTTCACTACAAGCTCTGCTCTGTTCCAGATGTAGCTCACTTGCTATTTCCCCTCAGAACCACAGAAAAGCATGTGCAGCATCGCCGTCCTCATCAGTAGAGCACGTTAAGCGTCAACATACACACAGTGCTGTACTGAGTACCCTTTGGTAGCTTATTATCTGCTAAAGTCATGCTGGCATATGACCATCTGTGGACAGAATAAAATCACTTAATCGGTTGGCTGGAAAAGGAGAATCTGCGTCCATATGGGCCAAATATGTGGAAGGGGTGAGAAGGGCGGCAGCCATGGAATTTCTCTGCTCACACTGAGCAAGGGGGGAGAGCAAGCAGCAAGGCTTCTCAGAGCCCTTCCCCAGGGAGAGGTCCAGGTACTAGCTGCTGTGCTGTCTGAGCTACCGGAGATGCACAGGCATGCAGGGACAGCCCTGCCCCCAGGGGCCCCCACGATAGAGAGGGATCCCCCCACCTGAGTAAATAAATATAACCAGGGGCTCCTGGCACAAGGTTACAAGGGCTCTGGGTGTGAGGGCATGAACCCAGAATCGGCTGTTATCCCAGGCAAGGAAAGTAACAGGTTCATGGGGGGGGGGGTGCCACCAGGGGATATGTAAGTTCTTGGGGGAGAACATGCCAGGTAAAGGGAGCGGCACCTCAGTCCTTCGAGCTACCAGTGGTGCAGCCCATTTGAAGCATAAGGTGTGATTTAGGGAAGGACGAGGGGGGCCAGTGCAAAAATAGGGGCCTTAGACTCTGGAGCATGAAGCAGGACTAGAAGCTAAAGAGTGTGGGGGAAGCTGGAGTCACATGAATTCTTGCAAATCGAGAGGTCCCTGCTGAGGTCAGAGAACCTTGGCTTCCAGGTCAGAAAAGGATTTCACAGGTTTAAGCAGGCCTGTGTCTATGCCTCACCCACAAAGGAAGCTGAGGCCTATGCTCAGCAAAAAAAAAGTGATCTCTCAGCCCCGGGGATGCCCATGGCTACCTCCCCCTTCTCCCAGGTGATGAGCAGTGAAGGCATCCACGAGCTCAGGAACAGCGCCAACGCCCTTCACCACCGACTGGAGGAGTCGGCCTCCCTCCTCACCATGTTCTGGCGAGCAGCCCTGCCAAGCTCCCACGGCCCTGCGCTGGACAGCAAAGCGGTAAGAAGCCACATCCCCTACTGGTTCTGCCTCCAGATATCCTTCTGCCTCCTTGGTCTGCAGATCCTGAAGATCAGGAGCCGAATGGGCAGCTGGGACAAAGGGGACCTGAGGGGGGCGTCCCTGGAGGGAGACCTCTCCTCCGTGGTGGCTGCTTTCAGTGCAGCTCTGACTCCATCCCCTCTCCCCCCGGCCCTGACCCCCAGATAAGTAATCAAAGAGCAGAAGGAAAGGACATGGAGGAGGCAGAGACACGAGAGCCCTGGTAACCCATAAATGTTCCGTTTCTTTAACTTTCTGAAGGTTGGCTGCGCTGAAGTTCAGGGTCATGTTAAAACATCAACCTCTCCTTTCCCTTCCTAGCCACCCCCACCTCCAGGTCCACATAGTCAGGCAGGATCACAGAATGTCACCAGGAGTCACCCAGCCTCTTGTAGCCCCCCCTGGAATCCCAGAAAATCACTTACATCTGCGTCTCAGGGTCAGGCCTGGGGAGAGTCAGCCTCCGCCAGGTGCTCTCAGATCTCGGACTGCTTTCTGGTTGGTGACCTTGGATAGGCAGGTTTCAGGATCCCTCCCAGGGGTTCCAACTCCAGACTAAGATCACTGACACTTTAGGGGCCCCAATTATGTTAATTCCAAGGAGGGAGCATTTTGCCATCTTGTGGTTGGCAGATATATTTACAAACTTACTGTCTCAGGACAGCCCTGTCTCCCCAGGCATGATATCCAGGTATAATATTCCTAACGATCAAGTCTTACTTGTGATGTCCAAGTGATATAACTATGTCAGCATGAAATCTGAGCTCTTGTTCACAGCTGGGAGTTTCAGTGTGGCCTGGAGTAAGGTTCTCTGCAGCAACAGGAGTGTAGCCTGTGCTAATCTGCACGGGGGCTTCCAGGTCCTCAGTGTTCCCACCTCATGGCCCATCCTGAGCCATCACCTGCTGGAGGGATTGAGAGGCTTTAACGAGGGAAATCTGCTCCAAAAATACTTGAGAAGACTGTAGAATCCTATTTGGAGTTGTAAAGAGCCACAAAACACAGGGTGCTTTAGGCCTTCTGACCACTGACAGAGAGGCTGTTTTTCTTCCCAGGGAGAGTCCATGAAAAGGGAGCTTCTGGAACTGAGAACCAAACTATCCAAACAGGAGAGTCTCCTTCAGAGCACAGCTGAGCATCTGAAGACCGCCACCCAGCAGAAGGAGAGCATGGAACAGTTTATCTTCAGCCAGTGTGGGTGCCCCCAGCCAGGGAATGGGACAGGAAATGGGGGTCCTTCCAGGTTCTCCACCTGTGCTGTGAATGGACAGAGACCAGAGAGGTTAGGGGACGGGGGAGGCTGATGTGACGTCTCTAAACCTCCTGTGCCATCAGTAATCGTGGAGGCAGAGGAGGGGACACGGGGTTGGGGGGGGCAGCAGGAGACCCCGAGCTGAGTGTGCAGAAAGATAAGCTTTAGAACACAAACCCAATGCAAGCGTGGGCCCACTGGTAATTTCTGCCTTTGGGGCTGCTTTCTTGTTTCAGTGACCAGGACACACGATGTTTTGAAGAAGGCAAGGACAAATTTGGAGGTAAGGAAACTACTGCACCAGTCGGAGCCATAGAGCCCACCCCAAACTTATCACCATCTGTCATCAGAGTGTGCAGGTGATCCTTGACCTGCTCTGACCTTCCAGGAGGAGATGTGTGGTCCACCTGTGGGAGCTCAGGTCCTCAATGAGCATCCCTCTAGATTCCATCCCCATCAGCCCTCCACCCCAATCAGCAACCTCCCTCGACCTCTCGGTTGACTCTTACTTTGTCATCATCTTCTCTCCTTACTCCAATTCTGTCTCCTTTATGCCAGGTCAGGAATGGGGAGAAATGCAGTTCAGTTGATTCTCGAGGTCAGAGGACATATGGGGTCTGCCTTTGAAGGAGCTTTCAGTAAAGGGATCCTGAGGCCAGTCATGTGTTCTGGGGTTTCCTATACCATTATATGAAAAAATAATGGAAAGATGCAACCTAATAAGTCGATTTCACTGCACACTATTGGGCTGAAAACAGCAATTTGATTTTGATATCTCTTTTTCTTTAAGCAACAACACATAAGAAAATCCTTGGGTCTTATTGATCTGAAAGAGAATTTGATAATAAGTAAAAACTGAAACTTAAAGGGAAAGATAGTATCTCTATGGCAGACCTTCTCTACTTTTATTTAAAACATTAACACATTCTCTAGCAACTGCTTTGATGAAAAACTTGAGGTCTTAGAAATGGCCTAAAAATCAAAAACTAAACCTTTTACCTTGGACTTTAAAGCTTTGCCATAAGCAATTAAGCACATTCCTAGGAATGTTCCTAAATTGTAACCTAAGAGAATGTTGACCCCACAGTATGGAAACGGGTTGGGCCATAATTTAACTCTGTTTCGTTTGTTTGTTTGTTCTGCTAATTTCTTCTGTTTTTCTCTGATGATTCCTCTCTTTCCTGAGCCTTTTTAGAAGAACACTTACAAGATTGCCTCTGTAAAACCTTATTCCTGCCTCAGCAAAGGTAACCCAACAGCCTCTCATACCTGCTGGCTTCCCCAGTTTGGAAGTATCCTTCCCACTTCCCCTAGGCCACTGGAAAGGGCCCAAGGCCTGGGATCTAATCCCAGGCTTGTCACTAAGTGGCTGTGTGGCTTTGGCTGGCTCCAGTCTCTGTGAGCCTGCTGACCCTCATCTGTAAGAGGCGGCACTAGACTTAGATGATCTCTGAGGTCCCTGCTGACCTGGCCCCTCCCTCTCCTCATCAAGTAAACAGAACATAAATTTAACAGGGGGACGTCCCTGCAAAATATCCTGTCCTTCCTACAGCAGGGTGTTTCTATATGTGCCTGTTTCATACTAAGCACTTCTTTTCCTGGGAGATCGCAAAAGCCATCCTTTTGCTCCAAAGTGAATTAGAGTGTGAACTGGCCCCTGAAGAGGGAGTGGTAGGATCCGGCCACTGGGTGTGCAGTGGCTTTGAGCAGAGATATGACCACAGGAGGTGGTGGGAAGCTTTTCCTCTAACCTGGTGGCCCCAGATGCTCCTCCAGACCTCAGCGCGTCCCCTCAGCTCATCCTCATGACAGGCTCTCAGCGTGCTCCCGGCTTCTGTCACCACTCAGCACTCTCTCCAGCCTCAGCTAGCCACCAGCAGTGCCTGATAATGGACTCTTACCTTGTGTTATTTTCGTCTGCAGGTGAAATCCCTAAGGGCTCTGCCATGCACTCCAGTCCTGTGACCCTTGCCTTCCAAGAGCCAAGCAAGAAGCGAAGCCACCAGAGGTCCTTAAAACAGCAGGGAGGATGGGCCTGCCCCCCTTCTTCACAGCTCCCTGTCTGCTGAGGAGGATCTGGGCCCCACTCCTCCACACCTGCTAGAGGGTCTGGAAGGAGTTCAAGATGTGGCCTGATGGGGCAGGGCGAAAGGCAGAGGGCCTCTCCTGCAGTTGAGGAATAACCAGCCAAGGTCCACTGGGCCCAGCACTAAGCAAAACAGGCATAGTTTTTAGAAGACCTTGTGACACTGCTTCTGAACGCCCCAGGGGCTTGGGAACCAGCAACAGCACATTTCTCGCCTTGTCCTCAGAGGGTCAACTCAGGGGAAACAGGACCTGCTTCCTAGCAATGGAGCATGTGGTCCCCACACTGGAGCTCCACAGCAGATCTAAAAACACAGGACTGAGCAGCGGTGCCCTGCAGGACAGTGTTGGCAGACCTAACCTGGGCCAGCGAGCTGGGTCACAGGCTGCGGATTGGTGTACACTGCAGCGCCTGAGTTATTTGAATCCACGTGGTGAGAGCAGTGATTCCCAGATGCCATCTCATGCTTAGCCTAGACGTCCTATTTCTATTCTATTATGATCCCCCAAAAGTATACTGACCTTACTCTAAATAAGCTGTCCCATTTTGTCATCCCAGCTTCCCTCTGGGAACTAGGGACTAATGGCCACACCAAGCCCATTGAAAGTCTTGTGTAAAGCAAGTCAGTGATCATTTTTAAGTGACATGTGAGCAACCCCCAGTTGCTAAAGCCTAGTCTGTGTCTTCACAGTGCTTTAGAATGTGTGTATGTGTGTATAAATGTATGATATATATTTATATATGTTGCTATAGCGATATGTTGAAGGCTAACATAACTGGTGGATAGGGTCAGTGGGAGGAAATGAAACAGTCTTTTTGGTGGCTATTAAATCAAAATATGTATAAAGAAATAAAGTTTTCTTCACCTGCTTAGTTTCTAATTTCTATACCAGTCCTCAGGGTGAGTGTGTAAAAACAGGAAAGACAGATTGTCATTAAAAGCTCACTGTCCGAAGCAGAATCAAAATGGTGGAGTAGATGGATATGGAGCTCCTCTCCCCAACAGACATATCAAAAATACATCTACATGTGGAGCACTTCTCCTTGAAAAGTGGCAGAACTCCTGTAAACCAAAGCTGCAAGAAAGATCTACATGTAATTAATTGGGTAGGAAGGGGAAAAAATGAAGACTTGGGTCAGCACCTGGGCCCCTTGGTGGGATCTGCAAGGAGGAGAAGGTCCACAAGGGTAGACCCTTGCCCTGGGGAGTGAGCAGGTCGAGTCACAATCTGGGCATCCTAGTCCTGGGGTCCTGTATGGAGTGGCCAGGCCCCCTTGCTTCTTGGGAAATCTGCTGAGACAGAAGGGTTGGAGAAGACTAGACTGTACTCACCAGCAGTGCATGCTGGCTTGCTGACAATCAGGGCAGAGAGTGTTGCACTGGGAGCAGCCCCCTTGCTGTATTTCCCAGTCCAAAGGGGCAAATGCCCTGGCCCCACTCACTCCACATCACAACCTGGCACAAAACCTTGCCAGAGACTAGATCTAGTCGTGCAGAGACAGACCAGGACATCTGGGGTGTGATCTAGGAGTAGCTTCAGATGCCATAGTCAGCGAGGGCTCAGAGCAACAGGTGTAAACAAAGCAAACATTAGTGTGTGTCCACTGTGGCACAACAGGAGTGTGCAAGGGCCAAGCGATGAATCTTGAGCAGACAGGCCCTGGGAGAGGACATGATCTAGCTAGGCAGAAACAGCCCAGAGGGCCTGGGGTGTGGTCCAGTTGGGGCTGCAATGGCCATTGTGAGCATGCTCAGGAGTACACAGTGGTTTGTCTTCCAGCTCAGCACTAGATCTGGGGCAGACAGGTCCTGGGTGAGGTCTGCCACAGAGGCAGCCCAGATCTCAGGCGGCAGCGCAGCCACCTCAGTCCCTGCAGCCACAACCCCCCAACCTCCAGGCCCAGCCCATTCCATGCCACAGTCTTACACAAGATCTGGGATAAACACAATGGGGACACAATCTTGGGCTGCCTCTAAGTGGAGCTGTAGATGCCTACACAGGTGGAGCATAGGTCCTCTGTAATCACACAGGCCTCACTTTCTTCAGCACTCACCTTTGGGGCAGGGCATGTACTCAAGGACAACAGAGGCTGATCAAGCCCAACCCTCAAGGCTTCTACTCCAACAACTGGAGAGCACACCCTGCCCCTGACAGGGCCATGACATGGAGCAGAGAAGGACCCCCCACCTCACATCCAGCACAGGCTCTAGATATTACACCACCATCCACATCCTGCTATCAAGGGGATAATGGCCAGCACACAGAAAAGGCATGGCTGGCATTCATCCTGAAACCAGCCCTCACACCAAAAATATTAGACTCATGGAAGCTACACAGGGACACTCCCAAATAAACACAGCCATTCAAGATCACAGTAGATAACTGTTTCTCCTAAAATCAGAGAGACAGAGAAATTTAAGTAAAATGAAAAGAGGATCTACTCCCAATTAAAAGAACAAGAGAATTCTCCTGAAAGAACAAATAATGAAACAGACCTCACCAGTCTACTAGACCTGGAGTTCAAAAAGGAGGTAATAAACTCAAGATAAGAAAAGCTATTTGAGCTCTACCCACAACCAGAGCTTCCCATCAAGCCTCTTAGATAGCCTCAACCACCAGAGGGCAGACAGCAGAAGCAAGAAAAACTACAATCCTGCAGCCTGTGGAACAAAAACCACATTCACAGAAAGATAGGCAAGATGAAAAGGCAGAGGGCTATATACCAGATGAAGGAACAAGATAAAACCCCAGAAAAACAACTAAATGAAGTGGAGATAGGCAACCTTCCAGAAAAAGTATTCAGAATAATGATAGTGAAGATGATCCAGGACTTCGGAATAAGAATGGAGGTAAAGATCGAGAAGATGCAAGAAATGTTTAACAAAGACCTAGAAGAATTAAAGAACAAACAAACAGAGATGACCAATACAATAACTGAAATGAAAACTACACTAGAAGGAATCAATAGCAGAATAACTGAGGCAGAAGAATGGATAAGTGACCTGGAAGACAGAATGGTGGAATTCACTGCTGCGGAACAGACTAAAGACAAAAGAATGAAAAGAAATGAAAACAGCCTAAGAGACCTCTGGGACAACATTAAATGCAACAACATTCGCATTATAGGGGTCCCAGAAGGAGAAGAGAGAGAGAAGGGACCAGAGAAAATATTTGAAGAGATTATAGTAGAAAACTTCCCTAACATGGGAAAGGAAATAGCCACCCAAGTCCAGGAAGGGTAGAGAGTCCCATACAGGATAAACTCAAGGAGAAAAATGCCGAGACACATATTAATCAAACGGGCAAAAATAAAAGACAAAGAAAAATTATTGAAAGCAGCAAGGGAAAAATGACAAATAACATACAAGGGAACTCCCATAAGGTTAACAGCTGATTTCCCAGCAGAAACTCTACAAGGCAGAAGGGAGTGGCATGATATACTTAAAGTGATGAAAGGGAAGAACCTACAACCAAGATTACTCTACCCAGCAAGGATCTCATTTAGATTTGATGGAGAAATCAAAACCTTTACAGACAAGCAAAAGCTGAGAGAGTTCAGCACCACCAAACCAGCTTTACAACAAATGCTAAAGGAACTTCTCTAGGCAAGAAACACAAGAGAAGGAAAACACCTACAATAACAAACCCAAAACATTTAAGAAAATGGGAATAGGAACATACATATCGATAATTACCTTAAATGTAAATGGATTAAATGCTCCCACCAAAAGACACAGACTGGCTGAATGGATACAAAAACAAGACCCATATATATGCTGTCTACAAGACACCCACTTCAGACCTAGGGACACATACAGACTGAAAGTGAGGGGATGGAAAAAGATATTCCATGCAAATGGAAATCAAAAGAAAGCTGGAGTAGCAATTCTCATATCAGACAAAATAGACGTTAAAATAAAGACTATTACAAGAGACAAAGAAGGACACTATATAATGATCAAGGGATCAATCCAAGAAGAAGATATAACAATTGTAAATATTTATGTACCCAACATAGGAGCACCTCCATACATAAGGCAAATACTAACAGCCATAAAAGGGGAAATTGACAGTAACACAATCATAGTAGGGGACTTTAACACCCCACTTTCACCAATGGACAGATCATCCAAAATGAAAATAAATAAGGAAAAACAAGCTTTAAATGATACATTAAACAAGATGGACTTAATTGATATTTATAGGACATTCCACCCAAAAACAACAGAATACACATTTTTCTCAAGTGATCATGGAACATTCTCCAGGATAGATCATATCTTGGGCCACAAATCAAGCCTTGGTAAATTTAAGAAAATTGAAATCGTATCAAGTAACTTTTCTGACCACAACGCTATGAGACTAGATATCAATTACAGGAAAAGATCCGTAAAAAATACAAACACATGGAGGCTACACAATACACCACTTAATAATGAAGTGATCACTGAAGAAATCAAAAGGGAAATCAAAAAATACCTAGAAAAAATGACAATGGAGACACCACGACCCAAAACCTATGGGATGCAGCAAAAGCAGTTCTAAGAGAGAAGTTTATAGCAATACACGCCTACCTCAAGAAACAGGAAACATCTCGAATAAAAACCTAACTTTGCACCTAAAGTAATTAGAGAAAGAAGAACAAAAAAACCCCCCAAAGTTAGCTGAAGGAAAGATATCATAAAGATCAGATCACAAATAAATGAAAAAGAAATGAAGGAAACAGTAGCAAAGATCAACTAAACTAACAGCTGGTTCTTTGAGAAGATAAACAAAATTGATAAACCATTAGCCAGACTCATCAAGAAAAAAAGGGAGAAGACTCAAATCAAGAGAATTAGAAATGAAAAAGGAGAAGTAACAACTGACACTGCAGAAATACAAACGATCATGAGAGATTACTACAAGCAACTCTATGCCAATAAAATGGACAACCTGGAAGAAATGGACAAATTCTGAGAAATGCACAACCTGACGAGACTGAACCAGGAAGAAATAGAAAATATGAACAGACCAATCACAAGCACTGAAATTGAAACTGTGATTAAAAATCTTCCAACAAACAAAAGCCCAGGACCAGATGGCTTCACAGGTGAATTCTGTCAAACATTTAGAGAAGAGCTAACCCCTATCCTTCTCAAAATCTTCCAAAATATTGCAGAGGGAGGAACACTCCCAAACTCATTCTACGAGGCCACCATCACCCTGATACCAAAACCAGACAAAGATGTCACAAAGAAAGAAAACTACAGGCCAATATCACTGATGAACACAGATGCAAAAATCCTCAACAAAATACTAGCAAACAGAATCCAAAAGCACATTAAAAGGATCATACACCATGATCAAGTGTGGTTTATTCCAGGAATGCAAGGATTCTTCAATATACGCAAATCAATCAGTGTGATATACCATATTAACAAATTGAAGGAGAAAAACCATATGATCATCTCAATAGATGCAGAGAAAGCTTTTGACAAAATTCAACACCCATTTATGATAAAAGCCCTGCAGAAAGTGGGCATAGAGGGAACTTTCCTCAACATAATAAAAGCTATACATGACAAACCCACAGCCAACATCATCCTCAGTGGGGAAAAACTGAAAGCATTTCCATTAAGATCAGGAACAAGACAAGGTTGCCCACTTTCACCACTATTATTCAACATAGTTTTGGAAGTGTTAGCCACAGCAATCAGAGAAGAAAAAGAAATAAAAGGAATCCAAATCAGAAAGAAGAAGTAAAGTTGTCACTGTTTGCAGATGACATGACACTATACATAGATAATCCTAAAGATGCTACCAGAAAACTACTAGAGCTAATCAATGAATTTGGTAAAGTTTCAGGATACAAAATTAATGCACAGAAATCTCTTGCATTTCTATACACTAATGATGAAAAATCTGAAAGTGAAATTAAGAAAACACACTCATTTACCATTGCAACAAAAAGAATAAAATACCTAGGAATAAACCTACAGAAGGAGACTAAAGACCTGTATGCAGAAAATTATAAGACACTGATGAAAGAAATTAAAGATGATACAAATAGATGGAGAGATATACCATGTTCTTGGATCGGAAGAATCAACATTGTGAAAATGACTCTACTACCCAAAGCAATCTACAGATTCAGTGCAATCCCTATCAAACTACCAATGGCATTTTTCACAGAACTAGAACAAAAAATTTCACAGTTTGTTTGGAAACACCAAAGACCCCGAATAGCCAAAGCAATCTTGAGAAAGAAAAATGGAGCTGGAGGAATCAGGCTCCCTGACTTCAGACTATACTACAAAGCTACAGTAATCAAGACAGTATGGTACTGGCACAAAAACAGAAATATAGATCAATGGAACAGGATAGAAAGCCCAGAGATAAACCCACGCACATATGATCACCTTATTTTTGATAAAGGAGGCAAGCATATACAGTGGAGAAAAGACAGCCTCTTCAATAAGTGGTGCTGGGAAAACTGGACAGGTACATGTAAAAGTATGAAATTAGAACACTCCCTAACACCATACACGAAAATAAACTCCAAATGGATTAAAGACCTAAATGTAAGGCCAGACACTATCAAACTCTTAGAGGAAAACATAGGCAGAACACTCTATGACATAAATCACAGCAAGATCCTTTTTGACCCATCTCCTAGAGAAATGGAAATAAAAACAAAAATAAACAAATAGGACCCAATGAAACTTAAAACCTTTTGCACAGCAAAGGAAACCATAAACAAGACCAAAAACAACCCTCAGAATGGGAGAAAATATTTGCAAATGAAGCAACTGACAAAGGATTAATCTCCAAGATTTACAAGCAGCTCATGCAGCTCAATAACAAAAAAATAAACAACCTAATCCAAAAATGGGCAGAAGACCTAAATAGACACTTTTCCAAAGAAGATATGCAGATTGCCAACAAACACATGAAAGGATGCTCAACATCACCAATCATCAGAGAAATGCAAATCAAAACTACAATGAGGTATGACCTCACACTGGTCAGAATGGCCATCATCAAAACAGCTACAAAAAATAAATGCTGGAGAGGGTGTGGAGAAAAGGGAACCCTCTTGCACTGTTGGTGGGAATGTAAATTGATAGAGCCACTATGGAGACCAGTATGGAGATTCCTTAAAAAACTAAAAATAGAACTACCATACGACCCAGCAATCCCACTACTGGGCATATACCCTGAGAAAACCATAATTCAAAAAGAGTCATGTACCAAAATGTTCATTGCAGCTCTATTTACAATAGCCAGGACATGGAAGCAACCTAAATGTCCATCATCAGATGAATGGATAAAGAAGATGTTGCACATATATACAATGGAATATTACTCAGCCATAAAAAGAAACGAAATTGAGTTATTTGTAGTGAGGTGGATGGAGTTAGTGTCTGTCATACAGAGTGAAGTAAGTCAGAAAGAGAAAAACAAATACAGTATGCTAACACATATATATGGAATCTAAGGGGAAAAAGAAAAGTCATGAAGAACCTAGTGGCAAGACGGGAATAAAGACACAGACCTACTAGAGAATGGACTTGAGTATACGGGGAGGGGGAAGGGTAAGATGTGACAAAGTGAGAGAGTGGCATGGACATATATACACTACCAAACATAAAACAGATAGCTAGTGGGAAGCAACCGCATAGCACAGGGAGATCAGCTTGGTGCTTTGTGACCATCTAGAGGGGTGGGATACGGAGGTTGGGAGGGAGGGAGAATCAAGAGGGAAGAGATATGGGAATATATGTATATGTATAACTGATTCACTTTGTTATGAAGCAGAAACTAACACACCATTGGAAAGCAATTATACTCCAATAAAGATGTTAAAAAAAAAAAACTTTACAGACAAGCAAAAGCTAAGAGAATTCAGCATCACCAAACCAGCTCTATAACAAATGCTAAAGGAAATTCTCTAAGTGGGAAACACAAGAGAAGAAAAGGACCTACAAAAACAAACCCAAAACAATTAAGAATATGGTCATAGGAACATACTTATCGATAATTACCTTAAACGTGAATGGATTAAATGCTCCAACCAAAAGACACAGGCTTGCTGAATGGATACAAAAACAACACCCATATATATGCTGTCTACAAGAGACCCACTTCAGACTAGGGACACATACAGACTGAAAGTGAGGGGATGGAAAAAGATATTCCATGCAAATGGAAATCAAAAGAAAGCTGGAGTAGCTATACTCATATCAGATAAAATAGACTTTAAAATAAAGAATGTTACAAGAGACAAGGAAGCACACTACATAATGATCAAGGGATCAATCCAAGAAGAAGATATAACAATTATAAATATACATGCACCCAACATAGGAGCACCTCAATACATAAGGCAACTGCTAACAGCTATGAAAGAGGAAATTGACAGTAACACAATAATAGTGGAGGACTTTAACACCTCACTTACACCAATGGACAGATCATCCAAAATGAAAATAAATAAGGAAACAGAAGCTTTAAATGACACAATAGACCAGATAGATTTAATCAATATTTAAAGGACATTCCATCCAAAACCAGCAGATTACACTTTCTTCTCAAGTGCGCATGGAACATTCTCCAGGATAGATCACATCTTGGGTCACAAATCAAGCCTCAGTAAATTTTAGAAAATTGAAACCATATCAAGCATCTTTTCTGACCACAATGCTATAAGATTAGAAATCAATTACAGGGAAAAAATCATAAAAAACACAAACACATGGAGGCTAAACAATACGTTACTAAATAACCAAGAGATCACTAAAGAAATCAAAGAGGAAATCAGAAAATACCTAGAGACAAATGACAATGAATACACAATGATCCAAAACCTATGGGATGCAGCAAAAGCAGTTCTAAGAGGGAAGTTTATAGCTATACAAGCCTACCTAAAGAAACAAGAAAAATCTCAAGTAAACAATCTAAGCTTACACCTAAAGGAACTAGAGAAAGAAGAACAAACAAAACCCAAAGTTAGCAGAAGGAAAGATATCATAAAGATCAGAGCAGAAATAAATGAAATAGAAACAAAGAAAACAATAGCAAAGATCAATAAAACTAAAAGCTGGTTCTTTGAGAAGACAAACAAAATTGATAAGCCATTAGCCAGACTCACCAAGAAAGAGAGGGAGAGGACTCAAATCAATAAAACTAGAAATGAAAACGGAGAAGTTACAACAGACACCACAGAAATACAAAGCATCCTAAGAGACTACTACAAGCAACTCTATGCCAATAAAATGCACAACCTGGAAGAAATGGACAAATTCTTAGAAAGGTATAACCTTCCAAGACTGAACCAGAAAGAAACAGAAAATATGAACAGACCAATCACAAGTAATGAAATTGAAACTGTGATTAAAAATCTTCCAACAAACAAAAGTCCAGGACCAGATGGCTTCACAGGGGAATTCTATCAAACATTTAGAGAGGGGCTAACACCCATCCTTCTCAAACTCTTCCAAAAAATTACAGAGGAAGGAACACTCCCAAACTCATTCTATGCGGCCACCATCACCCTGATACCAAAACCAGACAAAGATACTACAAGATAAGAAAATTACAGACCAATATCACTGATAAATATAGATGCAAAAATCCTAAACAAAATACCAGCAAACAGAATCCAACAACACATTAAAAGGATCATACACCATGATCAAGTGGGATTTATCCCAGGGATGCAAGGATTCTTCCATATATGCAAATCAATCAATGTGATACACCATATTAACAAATTGAAGAAGAAAAACCATATGATCATCTCAATAGATGCAGAAAAAGCTTTTGACAAAATTCAACAGCCATTTATGATAAAAACTCTCCAGAAAGTGGGCATAGAGGGAACCTACCTCAACATAATAAAGGCCATATATGACAAACCCACAGCAAACATCATTCTCAATGGTGAAAAAGTGAAAGCATTTCCTCTAAGATCAGGAACGAGACAAGGATGTCCAATCTCACCACTATCATTCAACATAGTTTTGGAAGTCCTAGCCATGGCAATCAGAGAAGAAAAAGAAATAAAAGGAATACAAATTGGAAAAGAAGAAGTAAAACTGTCACTGTTTGCAGATGACATGATACTATACATAGAGAATCCTAAAAATGCCACCAGAAAACTACTAGAGCTAATCAATGAATTTGGTAAAGTTTCAGGATACAAAATTAATGCACAGAAATCTCTTGCATTCCTATACACTAATGATGAAAAATCTGAAAGAGAAATTAAGGAAACACTCCCATTTACCATTGCAACAAAAAGAATAAAATACCTAGGAATAAACCTACCTAGGGAAACAAAAGACCTGTAATGCAGAAAACTCTAAGACACTGATGAAAGAAATTAAAGATGATACCAACAGATGGAGAAATATACCATGTTCTTGGATTGGCAGAATCAATATTGTGAAAATGACTATACTACCCAAAGCAATCTACAGATTCAGTGCAATCTGTATCAGATTACCAATGGCATTTTTTATGCAACTAGAACAAATCACCTTAAAATTTGTATGGAGACACAAAAGACCCCGAATAGCCAAAGCAGCCTTGAGGGAAAAAAACGGAGGTGGAGGAATCAGACTCCCTGACTTCAGACTATACTACAAAGCTACAGTAATCAAGACAATATGGTACTGGCACAAAAACAGAAACATAGATCAATGGAACAAGATAGAAAGCCCAGAGATTAACCCACGCACCTATGGACAACTAATCTATGACAAAGGAGGCAAAGATATACAATGGAGAAAAGACAGTCTCTTCAATAAGTGGTGCTGGGAAAACTGGACAGCTACATGTAAAAGAATGAAATTAGAATACTCCCTAACACCGTACACAAAAATAAACTCAAAATGGATTCAAGACCTAAATGTAAGACCGGACACTATAAAACTCTTAGGGGAAAACATAGGAAGAACACTCTTTGACATAAATCACAGCAAGATCTTTTTTGATCCACCTCCTAGAGTGATGGAAATAAAAACAAAAATAAACAAATGGGGCCTAGTGAAACTTAAAAGCTTTTGCACAGCAAAGGAAACCATAAACAAGACGAAAAGACAACCCACAGAATGGGAGAATATATTTGCAAACGAATCAATGGACAAAGGATTAATCTCCAAAATATATAAACAGCTATTCAGCTCAACATTAAAGAAACAACAACCCAATCCAAAAATGGGCAGAAGACCTAAATAGACATTTCTCCAAAGAAGACATACAGATGGCCAAGAAGCATATGAAAAGATGCTCAACATCACTAATTATTAGAGAAATGCAAATCAAAACTACAATGAGGTATCACTTCACACCAGTTAGAATGGGCAGCATCAGAAAATCTACAAACAACAAATGCTGGAGAGGGTGTGGAGAAAAGGGAACCCTCTTGCACTGTTGGTGGGAATGTAAATTGATACAGCCACTATTGAGAACAATATGGAGGTTCCTTAAAAAACTAAAAATAGAATTACCATATGACCCAGCAATCCCACTACTGGGCATATACCCAGAGAAAAGTGTAATTCAAAACGACACTTGCACCCCAATGTTCATTGCAGCACTATTTACAATAGCCAGGTCATGGAAGCAACCTAAATGCCCATCGACAGACGAATGGATAAAGAAGTTGTGGTACATATATACAATGGAATATTACTCAGCCATAAAAAGGAAGGAAATTGAGTCATTTGTTGAGCCGTGGATGGATCTAGAGACTGTCATACAGAGTGAAGTAAGTCAGAAAGAGAAAAACAAATATCGTATATTAAGGCATGTATGTGGAACCTAGAAAAATGGTACAGATGAACCGGTTTGCAGGGCAGAATTTGAGACACAGATGTAGAGAAAAAAACGTATGGACACCAAGGGGGGAAAACTGTGGTGGGGTGGGGATGGTGGTGTACTGAATTGGGCGATTGGGATTGACATGTATACAGTGATGTGTATAAAATTGATGACTGATTAAAAAAAAAAAAGAAAGAAAAGCTATTTATGACAAACCCATAGCCAATATAATAGTCAATGGTGGGCTTCCCTGGTGGCGCAGTGGTTGAGAATCTGCCTGCTAATGCAGGAGACATGGGTTCGAGCCCTGGTCTGGGAAGATCCCCCATGCCACAGAGCAACTGGGCCCGTAGCCACAATTACTGAGCCTGCGCGTCTGGAGCCTGTGCTCTGCAACAAGAGAGGCCACAATAGTGAGAGGCCCATGCACCATGATGAAGAGTGGCCCCCGCTTGCCACAACTAGAGAAAGCCCTCACACAGAAACGAAGACCCAACACAGCTATAAATAAATTAATTAATTAATTTTAAAAAATAGTCAATGGTGAAAAGCTGAAAGCCTTCCCAGTAAAATCTGGAACAAGACAAGGATGCCCACTAACCTCTTGTATTCAACATAGTAGTATAAGCCTTAGCCACAGCAATCAGACAAGAAAAAGAAAAGGTATTCAAATTGGAAGGGAAGATGTAAAATTGTCATTATATGCAGATGATATGATACTATATGTAGAAAACCCTAAAGACTCCACACAAAAACTACTAGAACTGATAAACATATTCAGCAAGTTAGCAGGATAGAAGATTAACATACAGAAATTGGTTGCATTTCTTTACACCAACAATGAAATATCAGAAAGGGAATACATTAAAAACTATACCTTTTAAAATCACAACCCAAAAAACAAACTACTTAGGAATAAACCTCACCAAGGAGGTGAAAGACTCTGAGAACTATAAAACATTAATAAAGTAAATTGAAGATGATACAAAGAAATGGAAAGATATCCCATGCTCTCTGATTGGAAGAATTAATATTGTTAAAATGGCCATACTACCCAAGCAATCTACAGAGTTAATGCGATCCCTATCAAATTACCCATGACATTTTTCACATAATTAGGCCAAATAATCCTAAAATTTATATGGAACCACAAAAGACCCAGAATTGCCAAAGCAACTCTGAGGAAAAAGAACAAAGATGGAAGCATAACCCTCCCAGACTTCAGACAATACTACAAACCAACAGTAATCAAAACTGCATGGTATTGGCACAAAAACAGACACATGGATCAATGGAACAAAATAGAGAGCCCAGAAATAAACCCACACACCCATGGTCAATTAATCTCTGACAAAGGAGGCAGGAATATACAATGGGAAAAAGACAGTCTCTTCAGCAAGCAGTGCTGGGAAAGTTGGACAGCTGCATGTAAATCAATGAAGTTAGAACACACCCTGTCACCATACACAAAAATAAACTCAAAATGCCTTAAAGACTTAAACATAAGACATAACACCATAACACTCCTAGAATAGAACATAGGCAAAACATTCTCTGACATAAATCGTACCAATGTTTTCTTAGGTCAGTCTCCCAATAGAACTAAAAACAAAAATAAACAAATGGGACCTAATCAAACTTACAAGCTTTTGCACAGCAAAGGAAACCATATACAAAATGAAAAGACAACCTACAGAATGGGAGAAAATATTTGCAAATGATGCAACTGACATGGGCTTAATTTCCAAAATATACAAACAGCCCCTATAATTCAATAATGAAAAATCAAATAACCCAATCAAAAAATGGGCATAAGACCTAAATAGACATTTTTCCTAAGAAGACATACAGATGGCCAATAGGCACATGAAAAAATACTCAACATTGCTGATTATTAGAGAAATGCAAATCAAAACTACAATGTGGTACCACCTCACACCAATCAGAATGGCCATCATTAAAAAGTCTACCAATAACAAATGCTGGAGAGGGTGTGAAGAAAAGGAAACCCTCTTACACTGTTGGTGGAAATGTAAGTTGGTGCAGCCACTATGGAAAACAGTATGGAGGTTCCTTAGAAAACTAAAAATAGGATTACCATATGATCCAGCAATTCCACTCCTGGGCATATATCTGGACAAAACTATAACTCAAAAAGATACAGGCACCCCTATGTTCATAGCAGCACTATTCTCAATAGCCAAGATATGGAAACAACCTAAATGTCCATCAACAGATGAATGGATAAAGAAGATGTGATACACACACACACACACACACACACACACAATGGAATACTACTCAGCCATAAAAAAGAACAAAATAATGTCATCTGTAGCAACATGGATGCAACTAGAGATGATCATACTAAGTGAAGTAAGTCAGGAAGAGAAAGACAAATACCGTATGATACCACTTATATGTGGAATCTAAAATATGACACAAATGAACCTATCTATGGAACAGACTCATGGACATAGAGAATAGACTGGTGGTTGCCAAGGGGAAGGGGGTTGGTGCAGGTATGGAGTAGAAGGTTGAGGTTAGAGATGTAAGCTTTTATATGTAGAATGGATAAAAAACGAAGTCCTACTGTATAGCCCAGAGAACTATATTCAATATCCTATCATAAACCATAATGGAAAAGAATATATAAAAAAGAATGTAGGGCTTCCCTGGTGGCGCAGTGGTTGAGAGTCTGCCTGCCAATGCAGGGGACACAGGTTCGCGCCCTGGTCTGGGAAGATCCCACATGCCGCGGAGCGACTGGGCCCGTGAGCCACAATTACTGAGCCCGCGCGTCTGGAGCCTGTGCTCCGCAACAAGAGAGGCCGCAATAGTGAGAGGCCCGCGCACCGCGATGAAGAATGGTCCCCACTTGCCGCAACTGGAGAAAGCCCTCACACAGAAACGAAGACCCAACACAGCCATAAATAAATAAATAAATAAATAAAATATTTTAAAAAATACTTTAAAAGAAAAAAAGAATGTATATCTATGTATAACAATCACTTTGCTGTACAGCAGTAATTAACACAACATTGTAAATCAACTATACTTCAATAAAAAAGGAGGCAATAAAAATGCTAACTGAATTAAGAAAAATTATCCACAGAAATGCAGGTCACTGTAACAAGGACTTAGAAACTATAAAGATAAACCAATCAAAAATAGACAATTCAATTGCTGAGATAAAAATCCAATCTAGAAGCAATGAATAGCAGACTAAGTGACATAGAAGAATGAATAAGTGATCTGGAAGATAGAATAATGGAAATCAACCAATCAGAAGAGGAGACAGAAAGACAAATGAAAAAAAAAAGTGAAGGCAACATACAAGATCTATGGGACAATAGGAAATGTGCCAACCTTCACATAATAGGGATTCCAGAAGGAGAAGAAAGAGAAAAGGGGATTGAAAATGTATTTGAAGAAATTATGGCTTAAAATTTTCCAAACCTAAGAAGGAAACAGAAATTCAGATACAGAAAGAACTGAGGATCCCAAACAAGATGAATCCAAACAGATTCACATCAAGACATATACTTAAAATGGCAAAAGTTAAAGAGAGGATTCTAAATGCAGCAAGAGAAAAACAAAGAGTCAGTTACAAGGGAACCTCCATAAGGCTGTCAGATGATTTCTCTATAGAAACTTTGCAGGCCAGAAGGAGTGGCATAATATATTCAAAGTCCAGAAAGGGAAAAACCTTCAACCTAGGATACTATACCCAGCAAAATTATCATTAAGTATAGATGGAGAGATAAAGAGTTTCTCAGGCAAGTAAAAACTAAAAGAATTCAGCAATATTGAACCTACCCCAAAAGGAATACTGAAGGGTCTTCTCTAAATAGAAAAGAAGCAAGAATCTATAGAAAAGGAAAATCACAATAGGAAAGGTATACATAAAAGGACTGAAGATCACTTAAATAAGCCAGTAGAGCTTTAAATTTTTTTTAATTGTAAAAACAATTATAAATACAAATCACAGTAAGAAGATAAGCACAAAGATGTAAAATAGGACTTCAAAGTCACAAAATGTTGGGGAGGGGATTATAAAAATGTAGCTCTTTTAGAATGTATTTGAACTAGTATGATTTCCAGTTTAAAGCAAGTAGATATAGTTATGGGTCAACATACTTGAAAACCAGGGTAACCACAAATAAAAAATATACAATAGATTCACAAAAATTAGTAAGAAAGGAACTCAAGCATACTACAAAAGAAAATCATCAAACCACAAAGGAAAAACCAAAAGAAGAAATGAACAAAGAACTACAAAAACAACAGAAAAACATGGATTAAAATGGCAATAAGTACATACCTATTAATAATAACTTTGTCAATGGACTAAAAGCTCCAGTGAAAAGACAGAGTGGCAGACTGGATTAAAAAAAAAAAAAAAAAGAACTACAATATGCTGCCTATGAAAGACACTTGAGGGTGAAAGACACACAGACTAAAAGTAAGGGAAAGGAAAAAAGATATTTCCAGCAAATAGAAATAACAAGAAAGTGGGGGTAGCAAAACTCATATGAGACACAATAAACTGTAAAATAAAGTCCATAAAAAATGACAAAAAAGGATACTATATGATGATAATGGGATCAATACTAGAAGATATTTCACTCATTAACATATATGCACCCAATATAGGAGCACCTAAATACATAAAACAAATACTAACAGACATAAAGGGAGAAATTGACAGGAATACAATAACAGTAGAAACTTTTAATACTCCACTGACATCAATGGACAGATCTTCCAGACAAAATCAATCAGGCAACAGAGGTCCTAAATGACACAATAGACCAGTTGGAGTTAACTGATATCTACAGGACACTACATCCCAAAATCCCAGAATACACATTCTTTTCAATTGTGCGAGGAATGTTCTCTGGGATAGATCACATACTAGGTCACAAAACAAGCCTCGACAAATTTAAGAGGATAGAAATTATTTCAAGCATCTTTTCTGACCACAAGGGTATGAAACTAGAAATCAATCACGGAAAGAAAAATGGGAAAAGGATAAACACATGGAGACTAAACAACACACAACTAAAAACCCAATGGGTGAATGATGAAATCAAAAGAAGAAATCAAAAAATATCTTGAAACAAATGAAAATGAAAACAAAACCTTTCAAAAATCTATGGGATGCAGCAAAAGCAGTTCTAAGAGGGAAATTCATAATGATACAGGCCTCACTCAAGAAACGTAAAAAAATCTCAAACAACCTAACCTAAACTCCTAAAAGAATTAGAAGAACAAGAACAAATAAAACCCAAAGTCAGCAGAAGGAAGGAAATAATAAAGGTCCGAGCGGAAATAGAGATTAAAAACAAAATGAATAAAACCAAGAGCTGGTTCTTTGAAAAGATAAACAAAATCGACAAAACTCTGACGAGGCTCACCAAGAAGAAAAGAGAAAGGACTCAAATAAAAAATAAGAAATGAAAGAGGAGAAGTAATAACTGATAACACATAAAAACAAAAAATCATAAGAGAATACTATGAACAGTTGTATGCGAAAATATTGGACAACCTAGAAGAAATGGACAAGATTCTAGAAGTGCACGCCCTGCCAAAACTGAGTCAAGAACAAACATAATTTGAAGAGACAAATCACTAGAAGTGAAATGGAATCTGTAATTTTAAAAAATTCCCTGCAAACAGAAGTCCAGGACTGAACAGCTTTACTGGGAGTTCTTCCAAACATACAAAGAAAAACTTGTAACTATCCTTCTCAAATTATTCCAAAAGATTGAAGATGAGGGAACACTCTCAAATTCATTCTACGAAGGCACTGTCACCTTGATACCAAAACCAGATAAAGACACTACAAAAAATAAAATTACTTGGAATCCCCTAGTGGTCCAGTGGTTAGAACTCCATGCTTTCATTGCTGAGGGCATGAGTTCAATCCCTGGTTGGGGAACTAATATCCCACAAGTCATGCAGCACAGCAAAAAAAAAAAAAGATGAATATAGATGCAAAAATCCTCAACAAAATATTAGCAAACTGAATCCAACAACACATGAAAAGGATCATACACCACAATCAATATGGATTCATGCCATGGTTGCAAGGATGGTTCAGCATATGCAAATCAATGTGATACACCACATAAATAAAAGACAAAAACTCATAATCATCTCAATAGATTCAGAAAAATCATTCCACAAAATTCAGCATCCATTCATGGAAAAAACTCACCAAAGTGGGTATAGAGGGAACATACCTCAACATAATAAAAAACCAGTTATGTCAAACTCATGGCCAACATAATACCAAATGGGGAAAAGCTGAAAGCCTTCCCACTAAATTCAGGAACAAGACAAAGATGCCCACTCTCACCACTTCTATTCAACATAGTATTGGAAGTCCTAGCAACAGCAATCAGACAAGAAAAAGAAATAAAACATATCCAAATTGGAAGGGAAGAGATAAAACTGTCAGTATTTGTAGATGTCTATATAGAGATCCCAAAAGACTCCACAAACTATAAGAACTAATAAATGAATTCAGCAAGGCGACAGGATACAAGATTAATATACAGAAATTTGTTGCATTTCTTTATACTAACAATGAAATATCAGACAGAGAAAGTTAAAAAAAAATCTCATTTAAAATCCTGTCCAAAAAAAGAAAAAAAACCTAGGAAAATTTAACCAAGGTGGTGAAAGACGTATACACTGAAAACTGTAAACACTGATTAAGGAAACTGAATATGATTCAAAGAAAAGGAAAGCTATCCTATGATCTTGGATTAGAAGAATTAATATTATCAAAATCACCATGCTACCCAAAGCAATTCTATAGATTTAATGCAATCCCTATCAAAATACCCATGACATTTTTAACACAACTAGAACAAATAATCCTAAAATTTATATGGAACCACAAAAGGCCCAGAATTGCAAAAACAATCCTGAAGAAAAAGAACAGAAGTGGAGGCATAACCCTCCCAGACTTCAGACAATACTACAAAGCTACAGTAATCAAAATGGTATGGTATTACCATTAAACAAACATATAGATCAATGGAACAGAATAGAGAAACCAGAAATAAACCCACACACCTACAGTCAATTGATCTTCAACAAAGGAGGCAAGAATATACAATGGAGAAAAGACAGTCTCTTCAACAAGTGGTTTGGGAAAGCTGGACAGCCTCATGTAAATCTGTGAAGTTAGAACGCTCCCTTACACTGTATACAAAAACAAACTCAAAATGGATTAAAGACCTAAATATAAACCATGACATCATAAAACTCCTAGAAGAAACCATAGACAAAATATTCTCAGACATCTATCGTAGCAATATTTTCTTAGATCAGTCTCCCAAGGCAAAAGAAATAAAAGCAAAAATAAACCAATGAGACCTAGTTAAACTTAAAAGCTTTTGCACAGCAAAGGAAACCATCAACAAAATGAAAGACAACCTACAGAATGGGAGAAAATATTTGCAAACAAAGTGACTGACAAGGAGTTAATATCCAAAATATACAAACAGCTCATACAACTCGATATTGAAGGACCCAATCAAAACAATGGACAGAAGACTTAAATGGATATTTGTCTAAAAAGAAATACAGATGGTCAATAAGCACATGAAAAGATGCTCAACATTGTTAATTATTAGAGAAATGCAAATCAAAACTACAATGAGGTACCACCTCACACCAATAAGAATGACTATCATCAAAAAGTCTACAAATTGGGCTTCCCTGGTGTCTCAGTGGTTGAGAATCTGCCTGCTAATGCAGGGGACACGGGTTCGAGCCCTGGTCTGGGAAGATCCCACATGCCGCGGAGCAACTAGGCCCGTGAGCCACAATTACTGAGCATGCGCGTCTGGAGCCTGTGCTCCGCAACAAGAGAGGCCGCGATAGTGAGAGGCCCGCGCACCGCGATGAAGAGTGGCCTCCGCTTGCCACAACTAGAGAAAGCCCTCGCACAGAAACGAAGACCGAACACAGCCAAAAATAAATTAATTAATTAATAAATTTAAAAAAAGTCTACAAATAATAAATACTGGAGTGGGTGTGGAGAAAGGGAACCCTCCTAAACTGTTAGAGGAAATGTAAAATGATGCAGCCACTATGGAAAACAGTCTGGAGGTTCCTAAAAAATAGAGCTACCATATGATCCAGCAATCCCATTCCTGGGCATACATATGGAGAAAAACATACTTTGAAAAGACACATATATTCCAATGTTCATTGCAACACTATTTACAATAACCAAGACATGGAAACAACCCAAGTGCCCATCAACAGACGATTATCTTAAGAAGATGTAGTACATATATACAGTGGAATATTATTCAGCAATAAAAATAATGAAATATTGCCATTTGCAGCAATATGGATGGACCTAGAGAATATTATACTTAGTGAAATAGGTCAGACAAAGACATATTATATGATATCACTTATATGTGGAATCTAACAAATTATACAAATGAACCTATTTACAAAACAGAAACTGACTCACAGACATAGAAAAGAAACTTATGGTTACATAAAAGAAAAGGGAAGAGGGGAGGGATAAATAAGGAGTATAAGATTAACAGATACAAACTACTATACATAAAATAGATAAGCAAGAAGGATTTACACTATAGCACAGGTAACTATATTAAATATAGTGTAATAACCTATAATGGAAAACAATCTGAAAAAAAATACATCTATATATAACTGAATCACTTTGTTGTAAACCTGAAACTAACACAATATTGTAAATCAACTATACTTCTATACTTTTTTTCCAAAAAAAAGCACTGCTGGGAGGAAAAAATGATATAACATACATAAAGAGCCTGTCAGGATATCTAACATCCTGCAGCTATTAATATCAATATATATCTCTTGCCTTCTACTACAGGGGAACCGTGGGAAGAGTTACAGCATTGGAAATGGGCTCAGTGGGAAAATATAGGTGACATTTTGAGATCCAAGGGGCAACCTAACATACATGTAGTCAGTCTCTGAGTTCCAGGTCCACATGATGAAAGAAAGAAAGTGACAAGGGAAAACAAGTGCTAATCATGCACCTATTATGACTCAAGCACTCACTTGGACTCTAGGGCGTCAAGGATAGTGAATAATATCAATACATGGTCTTTGCATCCCTAATCCCAAATAACAAAGTATCTTGTAGCATACTAAATACCCAAGGTCTGGAAAATTTTATATAACATTATTTAAAGACAGAATATTAGCTGGAGTAAATAATTACAAGCTAGTCAGCTTAGTACCATTTGTGGGAAAATACTAGGAACAGCTTTGTCAAGGTAGCAACTTGACAATCATAAGGTAATTTGACTAGGAACAGGCAGTATTCTTCTAATGAGAATGATATTATAACAATTCACTGGTTGACTTTCTTTGAAGTCATTTACTATCATGGTGTCTGATTCAGACCAATATTCTTCCTATAACTATAAAGGATTTGGAGCACTAATCATATGATAGCTAGTAGCTTAAGATTTTTTTTTAAAGGGTGGAAATAGAACAAAAAATTTAAAAATAGAATAAAAAAAGAAGCTCATGGTCTAATGCTTGAAGTCTAAGTTTAAAAGAATGTTTTTCCCTCTTTGTCATTTTGTAAGAACCACCAGTGTAAAGATATAAAAGAAGTGGCTTTTAAATTTAAGATGCCTTAGAATCAGCTGTGGAAATTGTAGAAACTACATCCTGGGATCCAATCCCAAGAGACTTAATTGGTGTGGGGCCCTAGATCTGCATGTTTCACATAAGCACCCCCAAGTGGTTCTGATGCAGGTGGGCTGCATACCATAGTTTAAAACATATAATTCTGTAACATTGAAACAAAACTATAAATAAATTTGTTTTCCTTTAGTTAAGAAACTTTAATTGAGAAGTGTATAAGTCTCACCATAAACGTTGACATAAAGATCTTATAACATTCCTCGGGAAAAAGTTTTCAGTTATGTTCTTTTGCCTTCCAGAATTAAAATAAAGCTATAACTCTATAATTATATCCTAGAGGCAGTAATAAATTAAAACAACAACATGAACAAAAAACTCAACCACGATCATCACAACCACCACCAACAACAACAATAACAAAAAATCCATCAACAGACTCAGGCCTGAGGTAGAGACATGTCCCACTTTCATAGTAGGTGGAGTGACCTTGACTTCTGATTTTAGACTCAGTTGTTTAAGTATTTTCCATGAGTGCTTTTAGCTGTCAGTACAGAGGAACTCACTGGCAGAATCAACAAAATGGATGAAGAGTCAGCCAATCTATGAAGTGTTACTTAAAGACAAAGTAGTCAAATTTGAGGACCTCTTGCCCTGCGGTTATTCAAGAATCCCAGCAATTCTTCCTAAATCTCTGTGCTGCCAAGGCTGGAAGGCATTGATGGTATAATCAGTAATCAATAGAGAACTCAAATATTGCTTCTAAGAACTTCATCTTATGGACACAATATTTATGAAAGCAACAACATATAAATCTCAGATCTGGTCAGGATCCAGTCACAAATTATTTTGGGGAGAAAGTCTTAAAAGCCATTGTTGCATTTCACTCTTTGAAAAGTAATACTTCACCCTAATAAAAAAATAATGTTGCTAAAAATATATCTTTTAAATGGAGGATTCTCCAATATTTAACTTTTCATAAATTATATTCTTTCCTTCTATGTGTCAGAGAAAGAGCCCATTCTTAAAAACAAAAGAAATCAACCTGCGTGACCATCAATGTCTTCAAATTTGCCATAATTCAAATAAGAACGATACTGGGTCCTGTGCAGGAAATAGGGTGAGAGTCCCCTAGAAAAAAAATGGAAAGGAAAGAAAATGGCAGTTACCTAATATAATGCTTCAAACATGTACAAATATCTCTTGACCTGTCAACCTAAGAGAGACAAACAATCTGAAGAATTTATACAGGGTTTATTACTGCTAAAGTGAATGAACGAGACACTTGAATTGGTTTTCTATTGCTGTTATAACAAGTGACCATAAGTTTAGTGGCTTAAAAGAATATACTTTATTATATTTCAGTGTTATAGTTTAAGAATCCAACAAAAATCTCACTGGACTAAAATCAAGTGATCAACAAGGCTGCCTTACCTTCTGGAGGCTCTAGGGAATAATCTGTTTCCTTGCCTTTTCTAAAAAATTTTTAGAGGTGATCCACATTCCTTGGCTTGTGGGCCATTCCTCCGTCTTAAAAACTAGCAACAGCAGTTTTTAGAGTTCTTCTCATGGCACATCATTCTGACTTTCTTTTCTACCTCCGTCCTTTAAGGCCCCATGTAATTACATGGGGCCCACCTGAGAAGTCCAGGATAATTTCCTCATCTCAAGGTCTTTATCCTAATCACATCTTGCAATTATTCCAAGTTTGAGGTTGGGGGGTGTCTAGGGCAGAGCACCAAGGTCCCATCCTCCTCCTCCTGGAATTGGTGCTTCCAGCCGTATAAACCAGCCCTGATCCATTCTGTGGGTCTCCTTGGCAGGTGCACAAGTTCACTGTGCAGTAAGTTACTCTCTCAGTCCTCCCTGCTCAGCTCAGGCTGCTCCTTGAGAACCTGGATGATGCTGTGTGCATTCCTCACTTTCTCTTGACTTTTCTGAACTCAACTGGTCCTTATTCACACCTTCCTTGGCAACCACCTCCCCTACCATTACCTTGTTTTTCTTTGGGTTTTTCTCATCCTCCAAACCTGCTGATTTTCTTTCTTCCGTCTCCTGCCTCAGTTCTGTGTTTTCAGTGTGTGGGCTCAGTTAAGGTCCCTGTAGGAGACACACAAACAAGGAACTGCCTGCAGTTCCCAGGGCACATTTAACACACATCTCAGTCTCTCATCCACTCAGAAAAAAACTGAACAGGAAGGGACTTTGGAAAATTTGAATAACAACCTTATCTTACTGATGAGGAAAATAACACCCTGAGAGATACGGAGATTTTCCCAAGTTCCCACACCACTTGGTGGCAGCAGAGCCACCACACAAGTAAGTCTTGGCCACAATCTTTTCTGTCCGTAAGCACCAGGAAACAACGATGTCTGAGTTTCAGGGGACATTGGATCAAAATACGTATTTCCACCATTAAAACAAAAATATCTAAGGATCATTCCTAAAAATATTTTTTTTATCACTCTTCAGTAGTCCTATATTTATACTCAGTTTTCAATCCTGCTGACCCAATGGAACCAAGGAACACATGAGTATTAAATACAATCACAGTATATATATGTGATCCTTTGTAACACATCTGGCTCCTGTGCTAGAGGTCATCTTCCTGAGAGCAGGCACTCTGTGTGCCTTGTTCATCCCTCCTCCCCAGTGCCTCCTCAAGAGCCTGCCAGATAGAATATTCAGTAAGTATTTGTCAAGCACATAAATACCAGGTACCAAGAGTAACTAACTTTTACCAATGTCTTCTAGTCCCAACCATATTTCCATTCAGATTTTATCCTAGGTCAGTGCTAAAGCAATAAAGGCACAGTCCTAGGAAAAGCAGTCCAAGATGCAAATACCACCTCCACCAAGTACCAAGTATGCTTCATATGATGATTTCATTACTCTCTTTGAACACAGTGATCTCATGTGTAATAGAGAAGAATATATAATGTAAAACAGAGAAGGCAGTGTTACCCTTAGATGAGTAACTGTGATATCATACAGCAGACAGGGTTCCAATCCCTGGGCACTAGCTGCACAGTATAGAATGCCTACATCACAGTCACTACAGGGCCTGTTAAACACTTCTGAGGATAAGGCCCAAAAAATTGCATCTCAGACTAAAATTCCAGGGAGATTCTCATGCAAGGAAAAAGCCTGACCATTAAACAAAGTCTAGAATGTAGATCCCAAAAGCCTAGTGGAAACAAGAATGACTCAGCTGGATCAAAACAAGTTCCTTGTCATGGTTGTCTCTCAAGAGGAAATGTACCCTTTCCCAAGAAGGGTCCCCACCTGAGATGACAAACAAAGAGGACCCTGCTTTCCCAGTCTGGGCTTTTAGTGCCTCCACTGTCTTTTAAGTTTTCTCCTCTGCTCTAATCGCTGGAGCATCTCAGCCCTCATATGGATCATTTCTTTATGAAGACCTCTGTTTCTCTACTTCTTGAAGAAACAGATGACAGAGATCAGTTCTGGGACTCCACACTTCTAGGCTTTCTCCTGAGCCACTTTCTTTCAGGTGAGCTGAAATAAATCGTGGGGGATAGAATTCAGGTCAATAAAGAGGATCCCAGAGGAGCATGAGACCATGAGGGCAGCCCCTCATGGGAGATGGTCAGAACCACGATGTGGTCAATATCAACCCTATTCAGGGCGAGAGGATATACTGGCCAATTCTGTGAGCAGAGAACACAGCCATGTCATTCCAGACTTTTGATATATAGAACATTGATAACAAATGTGTGTTGCTTTAAACCATTCTTTGTAATCTGTTAAAATGCAGTGATAAGGAACAAATTTAGATGCTTATGTGTACTCTACTGATTTTTAAATTTTTACAAATATGTATGCAAATCCCTGTAAAGAAAAACAAGGCAAAACAAAACCAAAAACAAACAAACAAAACAAAACAAAACAAAGAATCACAGTAAAAAGCTTGTGCTCACCTTCATGTGACTATTTTCAAGCCCTAGTAACATGTAGGATACTATGAAGAAAACTTCAGGTGCTGAAATAATGTCCCTTTATTGTTAACAACCAAAGAATACAGAGGGTACAACACTTAACTTCGTGTAACATTACCTGTGAATCCATCATCTATCGCTATTTCCTATGGCAGGTTTTTTTTCCCTTAGCTCTCTGTTCTCCTGAGCTCACCAGACAAGATTTTATAGCAAGTACCAGTTAGCAGCATAGAGATCCAACTCAAAGAAAACAATAAAACATAGGCAAAACACTCTATGACATAAATCACAGCAAGATCCTTCTTGACCCAGCTCCTAGAGAAATGGAAATAAAAACACAAATAAACAAATGGGACCTAATGAAACTTAAAAGCTTTTGCACAGCAAAGGAAACCATAAACAAGACCAAAAGACAACCCTCAGAATGGGAGAAAATATTTTCAAATGAAGCAACTGACAAAGGATTAATCTCCAAGATTTACAAGCAGCTCATGCAGCTCAATAACAAAAAAACAAACAACCCAATCCAAAAATGGGCAGAAGACCTAAATAGACATTGCTCCAAAGAAGATATACAGATTGCCAACAGACACATGAAAGAATGCTCAACATCATTAATTATTAGAGAAATGCAAATCAAAACTACAATGAGATATCATCTCACACCAGTCAGAATGGCCATCATCAAAAAATCTAGAAATAATAAATGCTGGAGAGGGTGTGGAGAAAAGGGAACACTCTTGCACTGTTGGTGGGAATGTAAATTGATACAGCCACTATGGAGAACAGTATGGAGGTTCCTTAAAAAACTAAAAATAGAACTACCATACGACCCAGCAATCCCACTACTGGGCATATACCCTGAGAAAACCATAATTCAAAAAGAGTCATGTACCAAAATGTTCATTGCAGCTCTATTTACAATAGCCAGGACATGGAAGCAACCTAAGTGTCCATCATCAGATGAATGGATAAAGAAGATGTGGCACATATGTACAATGGAATATTACTCAGCCATAAAAAGAAATGAAATGGAGGTATTTGTAATGAGGTGGATGGAGTTAGAGTCTGTCATACAGAGTGAAGTAAGTCAGAAAGAGAAAAACAAATACAGTATGCTAACACATATATATGGAATCTAAGGGGGAAAAAAAAAGGCCATGAAGAACCTAGTGGCAAGACGGGAATAAAGACACAGACCTACTAGAGAATGGACTTGAGGATATGGGGAGGGGGAGAGGTGAGATGTGACAGGGTGAGAGAGTGGCATGGACATATATACACTACCAAATATAAAATAGATAGCTAGTGGGAAGCAGCCGCATAGCACAGGGAGATCAGCTTGGTGCTTTGTGACCACCTAGAGGGGTGGGATAGGGAGGGTGGGAGGGAGGGAGAATCAAGAGGGAAGAGATATGGGAACATATGTATATGTATATGTATAACTGATTCACTTTGTTATAAAGCAGAAACTAACACACCATTGTAAAGCAATTATACTTCAATAAAGATGTTTTAAAAAAAAAAAAGAACAATAGATCAGTCACTGTTATTATCTTCCCACAAAGTTCTTTGAATGCAATCTCACCTCTTATTTTGGCCATAAAAAAGAAAAGATCTATTTTTTTTAAGTCCTATCCTAATGGGAATTTAAATTTAAATATCTCTGTTTTCCATTTTTATTCTGCTCATGCCCAATCATGGAGACCTCACTCCTCAGAGTGAGTGAGTTCCCAATTTGCTGTGGCCTGGGCTTTCAGTCAAAGGAAGTCAAGTCAACCCAACTGCAAATCTCTCTGGTGAATCCATCCCTCACCCTCAAAATCCAGAATAATGTGTGAATGCAGCAAGCAGCAGCATCCACCAAGCAACAGAGATAGGTTTGTACTGCACTTGGCTCACATTATCTGAGAGATTGGTGCAGCGTAAAATAGAAGAGAACAGAGAAAGATTATATTCATTTCAGCTTTTCCAGGATGTCACTTAAGGTAAACCAAAGAATGTAAACACATTTGAGGAAATCTCTCAATAAGAAGTTAATTGTTGGCCAAAATAAATTGTAGGTAAAAGCCATCGTGTTAGCAAAAGGGGAGAAAAAGGATATTCTCATACATGGTTGGGAATATGACTAGGTAAACTTCTTTGTAAGGCAATAGGGCAGGAATTAGCAAAATTAGATATGTACTCAGTAATATATTTCTAAATCAAACAATTTTCTTTAAAGGAACATATACTACAGAAATACACAGAAATGATGGACATAGATGGACCTCTGTATCCGTGGGTTCTGCATCCACAGATTCAACAAACCACCCACCTGAAATATTTTTTAAAGGATGGAATAAACAGCAGCCTAGGTGATACTGAAGAAGGCATAAGTGATCTGGAAGATAGAATAACAGAAGTCACCCAATCAAAACAGCATAAAGAAAAACAAATTTAAAAAATGAAAACAGCTTAAGAGATTTCTGGGATATTATTAAGTAAACGAATATTTACATTATAAGGTTCCCAGAAGGAGAAGAAAAAGAGAAGGGGAATGAAAATGTATTTGAGGAAATTATGGCTGAAAACTTCCCAAAGATGAAGGTGGAAACAGATATCCAGGTACAGAAAGCACAGAGGGTTTCCAAACGAAATGAATCCAAACAGACCCACACCAAAACATATCATAATTAAAATGGCAAAAGTTAAAGATGAAGAGTGAATTCTAAAGGCAACAAGAGAAAAACAAAGACTCATATATAAGGGAATCACCATAAGACTATCAGCTGATTTTTCTCAGAAACTCTGAGGTCCACAACTAATTGGCATGATATATTCCCTTTCCTTTTTGCTGAAAGGGAAAAACCTGCAACCTAGAATACTCTACCCAGAAATATTATCTTTTAGAATAGAAGAGATAAAAACTTATCAGAGAAACAAAGACTTAAAAAGTTCATCAATACTAAACCTACACTAAAAGAAATGTTAAAGAGATTACTCTAAGTGGAAAAGGAATAAGACTCTATATGAAAGGGAAAATCCCACTAGGTAAGGGAAATATATAGTAAGGACTGAGGATCAACCACTTAAGTAAGTATGAATATTAAAAGAGAAAAGGTCTACTTTCATACCACCCTGAACATGCCCTATTTTGTCTGATTTGGAAGCTAAGCAGCGTCGGCCTGGTTAGTACTTGGAGGGGAGACCACCTGGGAATAGTGGGTGCTGTACGCTTAAAAGAAAAAAAGAAAAGAGAAGAATCATAAAAGCAAATAAAACTACAATAAACAGGGGATAAACATGAATACGTAAAATAAAACGTCAAAAAATGAAATGTGGGGGAGAGGAGAAGAAAACATAGATCTTTTAGAGTGTGTTTAAACTTAAATGACTAGTAGTTTAAAACAAGTAGATATAGGTCAACATTTATGAACCCCATGGTAACCACAAATCAAAAGCCTACAATAGGGTTTCCCTGGTGGCGCAGTGGTTGGGAATCTGCCTGCCAATGCAGGGGACACGGATTCGAGCCCTGGTCTGGGAAGATCCCATATGCCGTGGAGCAACTAGGCCCGTGAGCCACAATTACTGAGCCTGCGTGTCTGGAGCCTGTGCTCCGCAACAAGAAAGGCCACGATAGTGAGAGGCCCGCGCACCGCGATGAAGAGTGGCCCCCACTTGCCGCAACTAGAGAAAGCCCTCGCACAGAAACGAAGACCCAACACAGCCATAAATAACAAATAAATAAATAAATAAGATTAAAAAAACAAAAAGCCTACAATAGATATATGAAAACTAAAAGGAAAGGAACAAAAGCACACTGCTAAAGAAAATATTCAAAACACAAGCAAAGAAACAAAGAGAAGAGAAAATGAACAGAGAAGGACTACAAAAACAAATGGAAAACAATAAAATGGCAATAAGTACATACCTGTCAATAATTACCTTAAATGTCAACAGACTAAATGACCCATTCAAAAGACATAGGTGGCTGATGGGAAAATAAAAAAACCTTCTATATGCTAAGAGAGACTCATTTCAGAGCTGAAGACACATAGAGACTGAAAGTGCATGGATAGAAAAAGATATTTCATGTAAACAGATACAAGAAGGAAGTGGGGGTAGCAATACTCATATCAGACAAAATAGACTTTGAACCAAGACTATAATAAAAGAAAAAGAGGGGTATTACATAATGATAAAGGGGTTAATACAAGAAGAGGATATTATGCTCCTTAACATATGCACACCCAATACAGAAGCCACTAAATATAAAGCAAATATTGATACTAAGCAACATAAAGGGAGATATTTAAAATGATACTAAGGGAATTTGACCCCCCACTTACATCAATGGACAGACCATCCAAACAGAAAATTAATAACTCAACAGTGCTCTTAAATAATACAATAGAGCAGCTGGACTTAACAGAAAGTAGGACATTACATCCAAAAATAGCAGAATACACATTCTTGCCAAGTGCACATAGGACATCCTCCAGGATAGATTTCATGTTGACCACAAAACAAATCTCAACAAATTTAAGAGGACAGAAATTATATCAAGCAGTTTTTCCAACCATAACTGTATGGAACTAGAAATCAGTTGCTGAAAGAAAAATGGGAAAAGAACAAACACATGGAGACTAAACAACATGCTACTAAAAAGCCAATGGCTCAGTGATGAAGTCAAAGAGGAAATCAGAAAATACCTTGGGACAAACGAAAACGGAAAATACACACCAAAACCTATGGTATGCAGCAAAAGTAGTTCTAAGATGGAAATTTATACCATTACAGGCCTTCATCAAGAAACAAGAAAAATCTCAAATAAACATACTAACCTACCACCTAAAGGAATTAGGAAAAAACAAACCAAGCCCAAAGTAGCAGGAGGAAAACAATAACAATGATTGGAAAGATAATAAATAAAGAGACTGGTTCAAGATGGCGGAGTAGAAGGATGTGCTCTCACTCCCTCTTGAAGAGCACTGGAATCACAACTAACTGCTGAACAATCATCAATAGGAAGAAACTGGAACTCACCAGAAAAGATACCCCACATCCAAAGACAAAAGGAAAAGCCACAATGAGACGGTAGGAGGGGTGCAATCACAATAAAATCAAATCCCATAACTGCCGGGTGGGTGACTCACAAACTGGAGGACACTTATACCACAGAAGTCCACTAACTGGAGTGAAGGTTCTGAGCCCCACGTCAGGCTTCCCAACCTGTGGGTCTGGCAACAGGAGGAGGAATTCTTAGAGAATCAGACTTTGAAGGCTAGCGGGGTTTGATTACAGGACCTTGACAGGACTGGGGGAAACAGAGACTCCACTCTTGGAGGACATACACAAAGTAGTGTGTATATCGGGACACAGGGGACGGATCAGTGACCCCATAGGAGACTGAACCAGACGAACCTGCTAGTGTTGGAGGGTCTTCTGCAGAGGCAGGGGGTGGCTGTGTCTCACTGTGAGGACAAGGACACTGGCAGCAGAAGTTCTGGGAAGTAATCCTTGGCGTGAGCTCTCCCAGAGTCTGCCATTAGCCCCACCAAAGAGCTCTGGTAGGCTCCAGTGTTGGGTCGCCTTAGGCCAAACAACCAACAGGAAGGGAACCCAGCCCCACCCATCAGCAGACAAGTGGATTAAAGTTCGACTGAGCTCTGCCCACCAGAGCAACACCCAGCTGTACTCACCAGCAGTCCCTCCCATCAGGAAACTTGTACAAGCCTCTTAGATAGCTTAATCCACCAGAGGACAGACAGCAGAAGCAAGAAGAACTACAGTCCTGAAGCCTGTGGAACAAAAAACACATTCACAGAAAGGTAGACAAGATGAAAGGTCAGAGGGCTATGTTCCAGATGAAGCAACAAGATAAAACCCCAGAAAAACAACTAAATGAAGTGGAGATAGGCAACCTTCCAGAAAAAGAATTCAGAATAATGATAATGAAGATGATCCAGGACCTCAGAAAAAGAATGGTGGCAAAGATCAAGAAGATGCAAGAAATGTTTAACAAAGACCTAGAAGAATTAAAGAACAAATAAACAGAGATGAACAATACAATAACTAAAATGAAAACTACACTAGAAGGAATCAATATCAGAATAACTGAGGCAGAAGAACGGATAAGTGACCTGGAAGACAGAATGGTGGAATTCACTGCTGCGGAACAGACTAAAGAAAAAAGAATGAAAAGAAATGAAGACAGCCTAGGAGAGCTCTGGGACAACATTAAACACAACAACATTCGCATTACACGGGTCCCAGAAGGAGAAAGGAGAGGGAGAAATGACCCAAGAAAATATTTGAAGAGATTATAGTTGAAAACTTCCCTAACATGAGAAAGGAAATAGCCACCCAAGTCCAGGAAGCTCAGAGAGTCCCATACAGGATAAACCCAAGGAGAAACATGCTGAGACACATAGTAATCCAATTGGCAAAAATTAAAGACAAAGAAAAATTATTGAAAGCAACAAGGGAAAAATAACAAATAACACACAAGGGAACTCCCATAAGGTTAACAGCTGATTTCTCAGCAGAAACTCTACAAGCCAGAAGGAAGTGGCATGACATATTTAAAGTGATGAAAGGGAAGAACCTACAACCAAGATTACTCTATCCGGCAAGGATCTCATTCAGATGCAACAGAGAAATCAAAAGCTTTACAGACAAGCCAAAGCTAAGAGAATTCAGCACCACCAAATCAGCTCTACAACAAATGCTAAAGGAACTTCTCTAAGTGGGAAACACAAGAGGAGAAAAGGACCTATAAAAACAAACCCAAAACAATTAAGAAAATGGTAACAGTAACATACATATTGATAATTACCTTAAACGTGAATGGATTAAATGCTCCAACCAAAAGACACAGGCTTGCTGAATGGATACAAAAACAAGAGCCATATATATGATATCTACAAGAGATCCACTTCAGACCTAGGGACACATAAAGAATGAAAGTGAAGGGATGGAAAAAGATATTCCATGCAAATGGAAATCAAAAGAAAGCTGGAGTAGCAATAGTCATATGAGATAAAATAGACTTTAAAATAAAGAATGTTACAAGAGACAAGGAAGGACACTACATAATGATCAACAGATCAATCCAAGAAGAAGATATAACAATTATAAATATATATGCACACAACATAGGAGCACCTCAATACATAAGGCAACTGCTAACAGCTATAAAAGAGGAAATCGACAGTAACACAATAATAGTGGGGGACTTTAACACCTCACTTACACCAAAGGACAGATCATCCAACAGAAAATTAATAAGGAAACACAAGCTTTAAATTACAAAATAGACCAGATAGATTTAACTAATATTTATAGGACATTCCATCCAAAAACAGCAGATTACATTTTCCTCTCAAGTGCGCATAGAACATTCTCCAGGAGTGATCACATCTTGGGTCACAAATCAAGCATCAGTAAATTTAAGAAAATTGAAATCATATCAAGCATCTTTTCTGACCAGAGCACTATGAGATTAGAAATGAATTACAAGGAAAAAAACGTAAAAAAGACAAACACATGGAGGTTAAACAATACGTTACTAAATAACCAAGAGATCACTGAAGAAATCAAAGAGGAAATGAAAAAATACCTAGAAATAAATTACAATGAAAACCTTATGATCCAAAACCTATGGGATGCAGCAAAAGCAGTTCTAAGAGGGAAGTTTATAGCAATATAATCCTACCTCAAGAAACAACAGACATCTTAAATAAACAATCTAACCTTACACCTAACAGAACTAGAGAAAGACGAACAAACAAAACCCAAAGTTAGTAGAAGGAAAGAAATCATAAAGATCAGAGCAGAAATAAATGAAATAGAAACAAAGACAACAATAGCAAAGATCAATGAAACTAAAAGCTGGTTCTCTGAGAAGATAAACAAAATTGATAAACCATTAGCCAGACTCATCAAGAAAAAGAGGGAGAGGACTCAAATCAATAAAATTAGAAATGAAAAAGGAGAAGTTACAACAGACACAGCAGAAATACAAAGCATCCTAAGAGACTACTACAAGCAACTTTATGCCAATAAAATGGAACACCTGGAAGAAATGGACAAATTCTTAGAAAAGCACAACCTTCTGAGACCGAACAAGGAAGAAACAGAAGATATGAACAGACCAATCACAAGTAATGAAAATGAAACTGTGATTAAAAATCTTCCAACAAACAAAAGTCCAGGACCAGATGGCTTCACAGGTGAAATCTATCAAACATTTAGAAAAGAGCTAAGACTCATCCTTCTCAAACTCTTCCAAAAAATTGCTGATGAAGGAACACTCTCAAATTCATTCTGTGAGGCCACCATCACCCTGATACCGAAACCAGACAAAGTTACTACAAGAAAAGAAAATTACAGACCAATATCACTGATGAATATAGATGCAAAAATCCTCAACAAAAGGCCTCCCATCAAGCCTCTTAGATAGCCTCAACCACCAGAGGGCAGACAGCAGAAGCAAGAAAAACTACAATCCTGCAGCCTGTGGAACAAAAACCACAGTTACAGAAAGATAGACAAGATGAAAAGGCAGAGGGCTATGTACCAGATGAAGGAACAAGAAAAAACCCCAGAAAAACAACTAAATGAAGTGGAGATAGGCAACCTTCCAGAAAAAGAATTCAGAATAATGATAGTGAAGATGATCCAGGACCTCGGAATAAGAATGGAGGCAAAGATTGAGCAGATGCAAGAAATGATTAACAAAGACCTAGAAGAATTAAAGAACAAACAAACAGAGATTACCAATACAATAACTGAAATGAAAACTACACTAGAAGGAATCAATATCAGAATAACTGAGGCAGAAGAACGTATAAGTGACCTGGAAGACAGAATGGTGGAATTCACTGCTGCGGAACAGACTAAAGAAAAAAGAATGAAAAGAAATGAAGAGAGCCTAAGAGACCTCTGGGACAACATTAAACACAACAACATTCACATTATAGGGGTCCCAGAAGGAGAAGAGAGAGAGAAAGGACCAGAGAAAATATCTGAAGATTATAGTCAAAAACTTCCCTAACATGGGAAAGGAAATAGCCACCCAAGTCCAGGAAGCACAGAGAGTCCCATACTGGATAAACCCCAGGAAAAACACACCGAGACACATAGTAATCAAAGTGGCAAAAATTAAAGACAAAGAAAAATTATTGAAAGCAGCAAGGGAAAAACGACAAATAACATACAAGGGAACTCCCATAAGGTTAACAGCTGATTTCTCAGCAGAAACTCTGCAAGCCAGAAGGGAGTGGCATGATATACATAAAGTGATGAAAAGGAAGAACCTACAACCAAGATTACTCTACCCAGCAAGGATCTCATTTAGATTTGATGGAGAAATCAAAAGCTTTACAGACAAGCAAAAGCTAAGAGAATTCAGCACCACCAAACCAGCTCTACAACAAATGCTAAAGGAACTTCTCTAAGTGGGAAACACAAGAGGAGAAAAGGACCTACAAAAACAAACCCAAAACAATTAAGAAAATGGTCATAGGAACATACATATCGATAATTACCTTAAACGTGAATGGATTAAATGCCCCAACCAAAAGACACAGACTGGCTGAATGGATACAAAAACAAGACCCATATATATGCTGTCTACAAGAGACCCACTTTAGACCTAGGGACACATACAGACTGAAAGTGAGGGGATGGAAAAAGATATTCCATGCAAATGGAAATCAAAAGAAAGCTGGAGTAGCTATACTCATATCAGATAAAATAGACTTTAAAATAAAGAATGTTACAAGAGACAAGGAAGGACACTGCATAATGATCAAGGGATCAATCCAAGAAGAAGATATAACAATTATAAATATATATGCACCCAACATAGGAGCACCTCAATACATAAGGCAACTGCTAACAGCTATAAAAGAGGAAATTGACAGTAGCACAATAATAGTGGGGGACTTTAACACCTCACTTACACCAATGTACAGATCATCCAAAATGAAAATAAATAAGGAAACAGAAGCTTTAAATGACACAATAGACCAGATAGATTTAATTGATATATATAGGACATTTCATCCAAAAACAGCAGATTACACGTTCTTCTCAAGTGCACACGGAACATTCTCCAGGATAGATCACATCTTGGGTCACAAATCAAGCCTCAGTAAATTTAAGAAAATTGAAATCATATCAAGCACCTTTTCTGACCACAACGCTATGAGATTAGAAATGAATTACAGGGAAAAAAACGTAAAAAAGACAAACACATGGAGGCTAAACAATACGTTACTAACTAACCAAGAGATCACTGAAGAAATCAAAGAGGAAATTAAAAAATACCAAGAGACAAATGACAATGAAAACACGACGACCCAAAACCTATGGGATGCAGCAAAAGCAGTTCTAAGAGGGAAGTTTATAGCTATACAAGCCTACCTAAAGAAACAAGAAAAATCTCAAGTAAACAATCTAACCTTACACCTAAAGAAACTAGAGAAAGAAGAACAAACAAAACCCAAAGTTAGCAGAAGGAAAGAAATCATAAAGATCAGAGCAGAAATAAATGAAATAGAAACAAAGAAAACAATAGCAAAGATCAATAAAACTAAAAGCTGGTTCTTTGAGAAGACAAACAAAATTGTTAAGCCATTAGCCAGACTCATCAAGAAAAAGAGGGAGAGGACTCAAATCAATAAAATCAGAAATGAAAAAGGAGAAGTTACAACAGACACCACAGAAATACAAAGCATCCTAAGAGACTACTACAAGCAACTTTATGCCAATAAAATGGACAACCTGGAAGAAATGGACAAATTCTTAGAAAGGTATAACCTTCCAAGACTGAACCAGAAAGAAACAGAAAATATGAACAGACCAATCACAAGTAATGAAATTGAAACTGTGATTAAAAATCTGCCAACAAACAAAAGTCCAGGACCAGATGGCTTCACAGGTGAATTCTATCAAACATTTAGAAAAGAGCTAACACCTATCCTTCTCAAACTCTTCCAAAAAATTGCAGAGGAAGGAACACTCCCAAACTCATTCTATGAGGCCACCATCACCCTGATACCAAAACCAGACAAAGACACTACAAAAAAAGAAAATTACAGACCAATATCACTGATGAATACAGATGCAAAAATCCTCAACAAAATACTAGCAAACAGAATCCAACAACACATTAAAAGGATCATACACCACGATCAAGTGGGATTTATCCCAGGGATGCAAGGATTCTTCAATATACGCAAATCAATCAATGTGATACACCATATTAACAAATTGAAGAAGAAAAACCATATGATCATCTCAATAGATGCAGAAAAAGCTTTTGACAAAATTCAACAGCCATTTATGATAAAAACTCTCCAGAAAGTGGGCATAGAGGGAACCTACCTCAACATAATAAAGGCCATATATGACAAACCCACAGCAAACATCATTCTCAATGGTGAAAAACTGAAAGCATTTCCTCTAAGATCAGGAACAAGACAAGGATGTCCACTCTCTCCACTATTATTCAACATAGTTCTGGAAGTCCTAGCCACGGCAATCAGAGAAGAAAAAGAAATAAAAGGAATACAAATTGGAAAAGAAGAAGTAAAACTGTCACTGTTTGCGGATGACATGATACTATACATAGAGAATCCTAAAACTGCCACCAGAAAACTGCTAGAGCTAATTAATGAATATGGTAAAGTTGCAGGATACAAAATTAATGCACAGAAATCTCTTGCATTCCTATACACTAATGATGAAAAATCTGAAAGAGAAATTATGGAAACACTCCCATTTACCATTGCAACAAAAAGAATAAAATACCTAGGAATAAACCTACCTAGGGAGACAAAAGACCTGTATGCAGAAAACTATAAGACACTGATGAAAGAAATTAAAGATGATACCAACAGATGGAGAGATATACCATGTTCTTGGATTGGAAGAATCAACATTGTGAAAATGAGTATACTATCCAAAGCAATCTACAGATTCAATGCAATCCCTATCAAATTACCAATGGCATTTTTTACGGAGCTAGAACAAATCATCTTAAAATTTGTATGGAGACACAAAAGACTCCGAATAGCCAAAGCAGTCTTGAGGGGAAAAAATGGAGCTGGAGGAATCAGACTCCCTGACTTCAGACTATACTACAAAGCTACAGTAATCAAGACAATATGGTACTGGCACAAAAACAGAAACATAGATCAATGGAACAAGATAGAAAACCCAGAGATTAACCCACGCACCTATTGTCAACTAATCTATGACAAAGGAGGCAAAGATATACAACGGAGAAAAGACAGTCTCTTCAATAAGTGGTGCTGGGAAAACTGGACAGCTACATGTAAAAGAATGAAATTAGAATACTCCCTAACACCATACACAAAAATAAACTCAAAATGGATTCAAGACCTAAATATAAGACTGGACACTATAAAACTCTTATAGGAAAACATAGGAAGAACACTCTTTGACATAAATCACAGCAAGATCTTTTTTGATCCACCTCCTAGAGTAATGGAAATAAAAACAAAAATAAACAAATGGGACCTAATGAAACTTCAAAGCTTTTGCACAGCAAAGGAAACCATAAACAAGACGAAAAGACAACCCTCAGAATGGGAGAAAATATTTGCAAACGAATCAACGGACAAAGGATTAATCTCCAAAATGTATAAACAGCTCATTCAGCTCAATATTAAAGAAACAAACACCCCAATCCAAAAATGGGCAGAAGACCTAAATAGACATTTCTCCAAAGAAGACATACAGATGGCCAAGAGGCCCATGAAAAGATGCTCAACATCACTAATTATTAGAGAAATGCAAATCAAAACTACAATGAGGTATCACCTCACTCCTGTCAGAATGGGCATCATCAGAAAATCTACAAACAACAAATGCTGGAGAGGGTGTGGAGAAAAGGGAACCCTCTTGCACTGTTGGTGGGAATGTAAATTGATACAGCCACTATGGAGAACAAAATGGAGGTTCCTTAGAAAACTAAAAATAGAATTACCATATGACCCAGCAATCCCACTACTGAGCATATACCCAGAGAAAACCGTAATTCAAAAAGACACATGCACCCCAATGTTTATTGCAGCACTATTTACAATAGCCAGGTCATGGAAGCAACCTAAATGCCCATCAACAGACGAATGGATAAAGAAGTTGTGGTACATATATACAATGGAATATTACTCAGCCATAAAAAGGAACGAAATTGAGTCATTTATTTAGAAGTGGATGGATCTAGAGACTGTCATACAGAGTGAAGTAAGTCAGAAAGAGAAAAACAAATATCGTATATTAATGCATGTATGTGGAACCTAGAAAAATGGTACAGATGAGCCGGTTTGCAGGGCAGAAGTTGAGACACAGATGTAGAGAACGGACATATGGACAGCAAGGGGGGAAAACAGTGGTGGGGTGGGGATGGTGGTGTGCTGATTTGGGCGATTGGGATTGACATGTATACACTGATGTGTATAAAATTGATGCCTAATAAGAACCTGCAGTATAAAAAAACAAACAAGCAAAACAACTAATACTAAACTTTCATTGGGTTATTTGTATGGAAATATGTTAATATAAATGTTTCAGACATTACATGAAATTTCTAAAAATCTTATATTTGTATTTGTATGGAAATATGTTAATATAAATGTTTCAGACATTACATGAAATTTCTAAAAATCTTATATGTTCTGGTATAATGTTATAAGTAATAATCCTAGTTATTACTTTAAAAGGTATATCTCAGAAATAACTAATTTTCTTGCCAACTGCATTATTATGAACTTTCATCAAATCTTTAACTGTGGTCATTTTAAAGTCTTTTGTCATTTACAGACAGTTCTGGGTGTACTCTGATGCTTTTGTAAATATGTTCCTATAAAAGGGTTTCATCTTCAAGAAATTCATGGAAAATACTCTGACAAGTACAGGTTTCTGGTAACTGACTGTACTGCTGAACTGAATGAATAAGCATTTTCAGAACTCTAATGAAAAACTGATGAACTCATAAAAGTGCTAACAAAAGATCAAGATGAAAAAAAATTTAATTACATGGGACAGAGTGAACTGATGAGGATGAGTATAATTTTTGTGACTTTCTGTCTGAATTAAAAAAAAAATCCCACAAGGACTCAGAGGCAAAGAATATACAAATCAATTTTCACTGCAAAGTAAAGGAGCTGTAAAAAAAAAAATCCTCAACAAAATACTAGCAAACAGAATCCAGCAACACATTAAAAGGATCATACACACAATTAAGTGGGATTTATCCCAGGGATGCAAGGATTCTTCAGTATACGCAAATCAATCAATGTGATACACCATGTTAACAAACTGAAGAAGAAAAACCATATGATCATCTCAATAGATGCAGAAAAAGCTTTTGACAAAAGTCAACACTGATTTATGATAAAGAAAACTCTCCAGAAAGTGGGCATAGAGGGAACCTACCTCAACATGATAAAGGCCATATACGACAAACCCACAGCAAACATTATTCTCAATGGTGAAAAACTGAAAATATTTCTTCTAAGATCAGGAACAAGACAAGTATGCCCACTTTTACCACTATTATTCAACATAGTTTTGGAAGTCCTAGCCACGGCAATCAGAGAAGAAAAAGAAATAAAAAGAATACAAATTGGAAAAGAAGAAGTAAAATTGTCACTGTTTGCAGATGACATGATACTATACATAGAGAATCCTAAAGATGCCACCAGAAAACTACTAGAGCTAATCAATGAATTTGGTAAAGTTGCAGGATACAAAATTAATGTACAGAAATCTCTTGCATTCCTATACACTAATGATGAAAAATCCAAAAGAGAAATTAAGGAAACACTCCCATTTACCATTACAACAAACAGAATAAAATATCTAGGAATAAACCTACCTAGGGAGACAAAAGACCTGTATGCAGAAAACTATAAGACACTGATGAAAGAAATTAAAGATGATACCAACAGATGGAGAGATATACCATGTTCTTGGATTGGAAGAATCAATATTGTGAAAATGACTATACTACCCAAAGCAATCTACCGATTCAATGCAATCCCTATCAAATTACCAATGACATTTTTTACAGAACTAGAAGAAATCTTAAAATTTGTATGGAGACACAAAAGACCCTGAATAGCCAAAGCGGTCTTCAGGGAAAAAAACGGAGCTGGAGGAATCAGGCTCCCAGACTTCAGACTATACTACAAAGCTACATTAATGAAGACAAAATGGTAGTGGCACAAAAACAGAAATATAGATCAATGGAACAGGATAGAAAGCCCAGAGATAAACCCACGTACCTATGGTCAACTAATCTATGACAAAGGAGGCAAGGCTATACAATGGAGAAAAGAGAGTCTTCAAGAAGTGGTGCTGGGAGGATTGGACAGCTACATGTAAAAGAATGAAATTAGAACACTCCTTAACACCATACACAAAAATAAACTCAAAATGGATTAGAGACCTAAATATAAGACTGGACACTATAAAACTCTTAGAGGAAAACATAGGAAGAACACTCTTTGACATAAATCACAGCAAGATCTTTTTTGATCCACCTCCTAGAGTGATGGAAATAAAAACAAAAATAAACAAATGGGACCTAATGAAACTTAAAAGTTTTTGCACAGCAAAGGAAACTACAAACAAGACGAAAAGACAACCCTCAGAATGGGAGAAAATATTTGCAAATGAATCAACGGACAGAGGATTAATCTCCAAAATATATAAACAGCTCATGCAGCTCAATATTAAAATAACAAACAACCCAATCCAAAAATGGGCAGAAGACCTAAATAGACATTTCTCCAAAGAAGACATACAGATGGCCAAGAAGCACATGATAAGCTGCTCAACATCACTAATTATTAGAGAAATGCAAATCAAAACTACAAAGAGGTATCACCTCAAAACAGGTAGAATGGGCAGCATCAGAAAATCTACAAACAATAAATGCTGGAGAGGGTGTGGAGAAAAAGGAACCCTCTTGCACTGCTGGTGGCAATGTAAATTGATACAGCCACTATGGAGAACAGTATGGATGTTCTTTAAAAAACTAAAAATAGAATTATCATATGACCCAGCAATCCCACTACTGGGCATATACCCAGAGAAAACCATAATTCAAAAAGACACATGCACCCTAGTGTTCATTGCAGCACTCTTTACAATAGCCAGGACATGGAAGCAACCAAAATGCCCATCGACAAATGAATAGATAAAGAAGATGTGGTACATATATACAATGGAATATTACTCAGCCATAAAAAGGAATGAAATTGGGTCATTTGTACAGACGTGGATGAATCTAGAGACTGTCATACAGAGTGAAGTAAGTGAGAAAGAGAAAAAGAAATATCGTATATTTACGCATATATGTGGAACCTAGAAAAATGGTACAGATGAACCAGTTTGCAGGGCAGAAACTGAGACACAGGTGTAGAGAACAAACGTATGGACACCAAGGGGGGAAAGTGCCCGGGGGTGGTGGTGGTGTGATGAATTGGGAGATTGTGATTGACATATATATATAGCATTAACCTTAACACTAATATGTATAAAATGGATAACTAATAAAAACCTGCTGTATAAAAATAAATAAATAAAATTAAATTTAAAAAAAAACGGATCCTACATGCCCCACGGTGGGGCCAAAAAAAAAAAAGATAATAAATAAAATAGCAATTAAAAAATAGAAAAGATAATGAAACCAAGAGCTGGTGTTTTGAAAAGAAAAACAAAATTGATAAACCTTTAGACAGACTCACTAAGAAGAAAAGAAGACACAAACATCAAAATAATAAATGAAAGACGAGAAATAACCACCAATACCACAAAGATACAAAAAATCATGAGATTAATATGAACAGTTACATGCCAACAAATTGGACAATCTAGAAGGAATGGACAAATTTCTAGAAACACACAACCTGTCAACACTGAATAAAGAATATCTAGACAATTTGAACAGACTGATCACTAGTTTTGAAATTGAATTTATAATAAATAAATTCCCAGCAATCAAAAGTCCAGGACTGGACATCTTCACAGGGGAATTCTACCAAATATATAAAAAAGAGCCAATACCCCTCCTTCTCAAATTATTCCAAATAACTGAAGAGGATGGAACACTGCCAAATTCATTGTACAAGGCCACCACTACCCTGATTCCAAAACCAGACAAAGACACTACAAAAAAGAAAATTACAGGCCAATATTTTTATTAATACAGATGAAAAAGCCTTAATAAAATATTAGCAAACAGAACCCAACAATACATTAAAAGGATCATATACCACAATGAAGTTGGATTTATTCCAGAGATGCAAGGATGGTTCAACATAGGCAAAATTTGATCAATGTGATACATCACATTAACAAAAGAGAGGGGAAAAAACCACGTGATCATCTCAAGAGATGCAGAAAAAGCATTTGACAAAATTCAACATTCATTTATGTTAAAAACTCTCATCAAAGTGGGTACAGAGGGAACATATCTCAACATAATAAAGGCTATGAAAAACTCACAGCTAACATCATACTCAGCAGTGAAAAGCTGAAAGCCTTGCCTCTAAATTCTGGAACAAGTCAAGCATACCCACTCTAACCACTTCTATTTAACATAGTACAGGAAGTCCTAGCCACAGTAATTAGACAAGAAAAAGAAATAAAAGGCATCCAGATTGGAAGGGAAGAAGTAAAATTGTCTCATTTGCAGATGACATGATATTTTATATAGAAAACCCTAAGATATCCACCAAACAACTCTTAGAACTAATAAATGCAATTAGTAAAGTTGAAGGATACAAGATTAATATATAGAAATTTGTTGCTTTTCTATACATCAGTAATGACCTATCAGAAAGAGAAATTTAAAAACAATCCCATTTAAAATCACATCAAAAAAATAAAAAATTTAGGAATAAACTTAACAAGGAGGTGAAAGATCTATGAGGTGAAAGATCTATATGCTGAAAACTATTAATGAAGGAAGTTGAAGATGATACAAGGAAATGGAAATATATACCATGCTCTTGGACTGGAAGAATTAATGTTAATGGCCATACTACCCAAAGTAATCTAGAGATATAATGTAATCCCCATCAAAATACCTAGGGTATTTTTCACATAACTAGAACAAATAATCTTAAAATGGATATGGAACCACAAAGACCCAAAATTGCCAATCAATCCTGAGAATAAAAGAATAAAGGTGGAGGTATAACACTCCCAGCCTTCACTATACAGTAATCACAACAGCATGATACTGGCACAAAAACAGACACATAGATGAGTGGAACAGAATGGAAAGCCCAGAAAAAAATCCACATGCCTATGGTCAATTAATCTACAACACAGAAGGCAAGAATGCAGGAAACACAGTCTTTAATAAAGGGTTCTGGGGGGACTTTCCTGGTAGCGCAGTGGTCAAGAATCTGCCTGCCAGTGCAGGGGACACAGCTTCAAGCCCTGGTCCAGGAAGATCCCACATGCCGTGGAGCAACAAAGCCCATGCACCACAACTACTGAGCCCATGTGCCACAACTACTGAAGCCTGTGTGCCTAGAGCCTGTGCTCCACAAGAGAAGTCACTGCAATGAAAAGCCTGCACACTGCCATGAAGAGTAACCCCCACCTGCCACAACTAGAGAAAGCCTGCATGAAGCAACGAAGACCCAACATATCCATTAATTAATTAATTGATTGATTGATTAAAAAAATTTTTAAAAATTAAAGGGTGCTGGGAAAAGTTGACAACTACATGTAAACAAATGAGATTAGAACATTTCCTCACACCATATACAAAATAAACTCAAAATTGATTAAAGACCTAAATGTAAGACCTGAAACCATAAAAGTCTTAGAAGAGAACATACTCTTTGACATAAATCATAGAAATATTTCTTTGTATCTGTCTACTAATGCAAAAGAAATAAAAGCAAAAATTAAAAAGTTGGACATAATTAAACTTAAAATTTTTGCACAGCAAAGGAAACCATCTACAAAATGAAAACACAACCTATGGAATTGGAAAAAACTTGCAAATATGACTGACAAGGTATTAATATACAAAATATACAAACAGCTCATATAACTCACTATCAAAAGAAACAACCCAATCTAAAAATAGGCAGAAGACCTAAATAGATATTTTTCTAAAGACGACATATAGATTTTCAACAGGCAAATGAAAAGATGTTCAACATCACTAATAACAACTCTAAGATATGCAAATCAAAACCACCATGAGATATCATCTCATACATGTCAGAATGGTTATCATCAAAATGTCTACAAATAACAAATGTTGGTTAAGATATGGAGAAAAGGGAACCTCAGTACAATGCCAGTGGGAATGTAAATTCATGTAGCCACTATGGAAAACAGTATGGAGGTCCCCGCAAAACTAAAAATACAACTATCATATTATCCAGCATTTTCACTCTTGGGTGCATATTAAAAAAATCACCAAAAACACTAATTCAAAGAGATACATGCACCTCAATGTTCATAGCAGCACTATTTACAATAGCAAAAAAATGGAAGCAACCCAAGAGTCCGTCAACAGACAAAGCAATAAAGAAAATGTAGTATATATATACACAATGGAATATTACTCAGCCATAAAAGGATGAAATTCTGCCATTTGCAGCAACGTGGATGTACCTAGAGAATATTATGCCTAGTGAAATAAATCAGACAAAGAAAGACAAATACTGTGTGATATCACTTATGTGTGGAATCTAAAAAATAAAATGAATGTATATAGCAAAACAGAAATATAGTCACAGATACAGAAAACAAAATAGTGGGGGTTTTTCTTCTGTTTTTAACTATGGTATAGTTGATTTACAATATTATATAAGTCTCTGGTGTACAACATAGCGATTCACAATTTTAAATGTTATACTCCATTTATAGTTATTATAAAATATTGGCTATATTCCCTGTGCTGTACAATATGTCCTTGTAGTTTATTTTGTACATAGTATTCTGTGTCTCTTAATCCCCTACACCTATCTTGTCCCTATCCCCTCCCCTCTCCCCACTGGTAACCCCTGTTTTGTTTTCTATATCATAATTTTGTTTATTATACACTCCTCAGAGTTCTGTGTATTAACCTGTAATCATATAGTATGTATTCTCTTACACCTGGCTTTTTGGCTAAAAATTATGGATTGAATAGTCATTAGTGATTCCTCCCTTTTCATTGCTCCTCCTTTTCTTTGAAATATACCAGAATTTAGTTATTTAGTTATCCATTCCATTAATGATATACATTTGAGTTGTTTCCAATTTTGGGCTCTTTTACAGAGGAAGCTATGGCTCTACTTGTGCAAGTGTCCTGGACACAGTGTATTACAAAACATGGAGAGGAATTCTGGGATGCTGTGTTATGCCTATCCAAGCCTTTATAGGGTTTAAAAAAAACCTATAAAGCGAAGTGTGCAGTTTATACAATTCATATGAACAAGAAAAAACAAAATTGAATGTATGTGATGTGTTGGATATATAGATTCAAGGTTACATATTAAAGCTCTAGTTAATGTGTTTACTGTATACATACTTCCCACTCCACTGAAGTTTGACATCTTCAGAAATCCACCTGAATGACCTGGGACTGCTTGTGTCAGTTCAGCAGGGAGACCCTATGACTCCATGAGGAGACCTGGCTTCACTTCCTTTTCTCTTGGGAGATATTTATGCTTTGGACTCTTCAGAACCACAAGACAAGGGTGGCAATGAAGGCCTGTGCAGGTGAGGGATTAGAGGGGACAAGTCTGCTATGGATGAGGGACTTGGGCCTGAGCTTGGGGAGATCTAGTGAAAAAGAAAAGAATCCCTAGAAGCAGGATATTGGAGGAAGGATGAGAGGCTGTTTATATGGGAAGAAAGGAGGCCAGAGGATGAGGGACCAGGGCAGGATGTGTTTGTGCAGCATCAGGTAAGAGGGAGTTGCAGAGATGGGCTGCCATTCTGGGGCCAGGAAATAGAACCAGCTTGGTATTCAGCTCTCCCTCCTCCTCTGCCCCTCTTACTCCTCCCAAATCGTGCCTCTCCATCCACCTTCCCTTCCCCCTCCATCTCATGATGGCACACAGGGGGCCAGTAGGCACAGGAAAAGGTTTTAATTCATTTTAAGATAAGAAATTTTCTTTTAGGTCAACAAAATATTTTAAAATAATAATAATACATTTTTTTGAGTGTGGTAAAATGTGCTTTTAAAATATTTTATGAATGAAGGGGCCCACAAAGTCAAAAGTGGCCAGGGCCCATGAAAGTCATCGTGTGAATTGCATACTTTAAATGTGTGCATTTGGAGAAGCAAGAAGAACTACAATCCTGCAACCTGCAGAACAAAATCCACAAGCACAGAAAGTTAGACAAAATGAAAAGGCAAAGGATTATGTCCCAGGGGAAGGAACAAGATAAAACACCAGATAAACAACTAAATGAAGTGGAGATAAGCAACCTTTCAGAAAAAGAATTCAGAATAATGACAGTGAAGATGATCCAGGATCTCAGAAAAAGAATGGAGGCAAAGATTGAGAAGATACAAGAAATGCTTAACAAAGACCCAGAAGAACTAAAGAACAAACAAACAGAGATGAACAATACAGTAACTGAAATGAAAAATACACTAGAAGGAATCAATAGCAGAAAACTGAGGCAGAAAAACGGTTAAGTGACCTGGAAGACAGATGGTGGAAATTACTGCCATGGAACAGAATAAAGAAAAAAGAATGAAAAGAAATGGAGACAGCCTAAGAGACCTCTGGAACAACATTAAATGCACCAACATTCTCATTATAGGGGGTCCCAGAAGGAGAAGAGAGAGAGAAAGGACCTGAGAAAATATATGAAGAGATAATAGCTAAAAACTTCCCTAACATGGGAAAAGAAACAGTCAACCAAGTCCAGGAAGCACAGAGAGTCCCAGGCAGGATAAACCCAAGGAGGAACACGCCAAGACACATAATAATCAAACTGACAAAAATTAAAGACAATGAAAAAATATTAAAAGCAACAAGGGAAAAATGACAAAGGATACAAAAACAAGACCCATGTATATGCTGTCTGCAAGGGACCCACCTCAAACCTAGGGACCCATACAGACTGAAAGTGAGGGGATGGAAGAAGGTATTCCACGAAAATTGAAATCAAAGGAAAGCTGGAGGAGCAATACTTGTATCAGAAAAAATAGACTTTAAAATAAAGCCTGTTATAAGAGACAAAGAAGTACACTACATAATGATCAAGGGAACAATCAAAGAAGAAGATAAACACTTGTAAATATATATGTACCCAACATAGGAGCACCTCAATATATAAGGCAAGTACTAACAGCCATAATGGGAGAAATCAACAGTAACACAATAATAGTGGGGGAGTTTAACATCCCACTTTCATTAATGGACAGATCATCCAGACAGAAAATCAATAAGGAAACACAGACTTTAAGTAACGCATTAGACCAGTTGGTCTTAATTGATATTTATAAAGCATTCCATCCAAAGCAGCAGAATACATTCTTCTCAAGTGCACACAGAACATTCTCCAGGATTGACCACATGCTGGGCCACAAGGCGAGCCTCAGTAAATTTAAGAAAATTGAAATCATATCAAGCATCTTTTCCAATCACAAAGCTATGAGATTAGAAATAAACCACAAGAAAAACCTACAAAAAACACAAACATGTGGAGGCTAACAAATATGCTACTAAACAACCAGTGGATCACTGAAGAAATTAAAGAGGAAATCAAAAATACCTAGAGATGAATGAAAATGAAAGCACAATGATACAAAACCTATGTGATGCAGCAAAAGCAGTTCTAAGAGGGAAGTATATAGCAATACAATCTTACCGCATGACACGAGAAAAATCTCAAATAAACAACCTAACCTTACACCTATAGCAACTAGAGAAAGAAGAACAAACAAAACCTAAAGTTAGTAGAAGGAAAGAAATCATAAATATGTGCAATTGTTGTGAATTCTATCTGAAAGTAAAGACTTATACATGATTCCAAACAAGGGAGGACTCAGCTGTTGTAGTCCTTTGTCCCTGATGGCATTTCACAAGAAGCTTCCCCCCTTCAGGGAAGCAGGACCTACATCAAGGGCCCAGAGTAGATTCTTCAATCTGAGCCTTTAGCTCTTTTAGTCCAGCTTCAGCTTATCTCTTCTCCTCCTAGTGCTGGAGGTTGTCAGTATTCGGGGGAAGAATGTTTTCTTGAAAACCATGGTTACTGCCTCTTCTATTGGGAGAGATGGGGAAGAGATGCATTAGGCATCTTATCAGTGACCCAATTTTCTCCAAGCCCATGAGCTGAAACGAAATAATGGTTTAAAGAGGTCAGGTGAGGAGGAGTTCAAGATGGTGGAGTAGAACAACGTGGAGCTCACCTTCCCCCCACTAACACATCAAAAATACATCTACATGTGGAACAATTCTCACATAATATCCACTGAAACCTGGCAGAAGATCTCTTATACAACCAAAGCTGCAACAAAGATCCCACATAACTGGGTAGGAAAAAAGGGGGAAAAAAGAAAAAAATGAATGAGGATGGGACTTGCACCCCTGGGAGGGAGCTGTGAAAGAGGAACAGATCTCTAGCCCTGGGAACATTTTTTGCTGGTTGGAAGGTCCACTTCAACTGATAGGAAGCTGGAATGGTCTGGAATTTTCTTGAGAGAAGTGTGTGGGTGCTGGCTTGCTGCCAGGCAGAGTAGAGAGGGACTGGCACTGACAGCTGCCATGTTGCTGCACTTCCCAACCCGAGACACATGCCTGCTGGTGCACAGAGTGGCTGGGTGCTGAAACTCAAGCTTCAGCAGACAGACCTGGGAAGACGACTTGGTTTGGCTGCACAGACAGCCCAAAAGGCCTGGAGTGTGGTCCAGGCCACCATTAAAGATGTGCACAGGACAGAGCACAGGTCTGCCATAGGAGCTCCACTGTCAGCGTGCCCAAGGTTGGGGCATAGCTCCAACCCTAGTGGGCTTTGATAGCACAAACGTGGACCTGACATTTGAGCCGATTATTGGAGCTCCTGAATTGGGAGTGAGTCTAGGGGCGGCGCCAGCAGTAGCGGACTTTGAGGGTGCACACACTGGGTGGTGGGCAGCATCAGAGTCCAACTCCCTGGCAGACAGCCCCTGGGGAGGAATACACAGCAGCTCCTTTCCCATCAGGAGCACTCCAGTCGCACCTACCTCATACCACAGCTGAGAACTTGATCTGGAGACTTCTACTCCAACAACCAGAGAGAAGCCCCTGCCCCCAACAGGTCTGTGACAGCCACAGAGCAAAGAGGAGGCCTACCCAACATCCAGTGCAGGCTCTGGTCACCACAACACCAAACACACCCCCATCAAGGGGATAATGGCTAGCACACTCTTAGGAAAGACATGACTGGCATCCATACCAAAACAGCCCGTGCACCAAAAATGTTAGACTCAGACAGTCTACACAGGAATACTCCCACACAAAAACAGCCTTTCAAGACCACAGTAGATAACTGTTTCTCCTAAATTCATATAGTCAGAGAAATTTAACTAAAATGAAAAAGCAGAGGAACTACTCCCAATTAAAAGAACAAGAGAAATTCTCTGAAAGAACAAACAATGAAACAGACATTTCCAGTCTACCAGATCCTGAGTTCAAAAAGGATGTCATAAAAATACTGAGTTAAGAAAGACTATCTGTAGAAATGCAGATCTCTGCAACAAGGAACTAGAAACTCTAAAGAGGAACCAATCAAAATTAGACAACTCAATTGCTGAGATAAAAACTGAACTAAAGGGCTTCCCTGGTGGCACAGTGGTTGAGAATCTGCCTGCCAATGCAGGGGACACGGGTTCGAGCCCTGGTCTGGGAAGATCCCACATGCCGCGGAGCAACTGGGCCCGTGAGCCACAACTACTGAGCCTGCGCGACTGGAGCCTGTGCTCCGCAACAAGAGAGGCCGCGACAGTGAGAGGCCCGCACACTGCGATGAAGAGTGGCCCCCGCTCGCCACAACTAGAGAAAGCCCTCGTACAGAAACAGAGACCCAACACAGCCAAAAATAAATAAATAAATAAAATGCAGGAATATTTAAAAAAAAAAACGTCAGGCTTATTGAAGTTTAATTTAAAAAAAAAAACTGAACTAAAGGCAATAAATAGCAGACTAAATAATGCAGAAGAACAAATAAGTGATCTGGAAGATAGAATAATGGAAATCACCAAAGCAGATCAGCAGACAAATGAAACAACAAGGTTCCACTGTATAACACAGGGAACTATATTCAATATCCTGTAATAAACCATAATATTATGTATTATATATATATAATATATATTATACACTTTGCTGTACACCAGAAACTAACACAACACTGTAAATCAACTATACTTCAGTAAAAAAAGACAAATAAAAAAATGAAAACTACATACGAGATCTACGGGATAATATAAAGCATGGCAACCTATATGTAATAGGGATTCCACAAGGAGAAGGAAGAGAAAGGGGGATTAAAAATGTATTTGAAAAAATTATGGCTTAAAACTTCCCAAACTTAAAGAAGGAAACACATATCCAGGTACAGGAAGGACAGAGGGTCTGACACAAGATGAACCCAAACAGACCCAACCAAAATATATCATAATTAAAATGGCAAAAGTTAAACATATAAAGAGGATTCTAAAGGCAACAAGAGAAAAACAAACAGTCAGTTACAAGGGAACACCATAAGGCTATCATCTGATTTCTCTACAGAAACGTGGCAGGCCAGAAGTGAGTGGTATGATATATTCAAAGTCCTGAAAGGGAAAAATCTGCAACCTAGAAGAGTCTAGTCAGCAAGATTATCATTTAGAATAGAGGGAGAAACTAAGAATGTCTTAGAAAAGCAAAAACTAAGAGAACACAGTAATACTAAACCTAACTTAAAAGAAGTATTGAAAGGTCTTCTCTAAAAAAAAGGAAGCATTATTCTATAGAAAGTGAAAAACACAATTGGAAAGGAAAATATATAAAGGATTGAAGATTACTTAAATAAGCCAGTACATAGATTAAAAATTTTTTTAATTTGTGAAAGTGATTATAACTACAATGAAGAGCAAAAGGATAAATATGAGATGTAAAATACGACTTCAAAATCACAAAATGTGAGAAAGGGGAGTAAGAAAATGTAGATTTATTAGAAAGTGTTTGGACTTATATGATCATCAATCTAAAGGAAGTAGATATAATTATGTGTTAACACACTTGAAAACCAGAGTAACCACAAATCAAAAACATACAATAGATTTACAAAAACCAAAAAGAAAGGAACTAAAGCATAATGCAAAAGAAAACCATCAAACCACAAAAGGAAAAACAAAAAGAAGAAAGGAACTAAGAAGAACTACAAAATCAGCTGGAAAACAAGGTTTAAAGTGGCAATAAATACAAGTGTATCAATAATCACTTTAAAGGTCAATGGACTAAATGTTCCAATCAAAAGACACAGAGTGGTAGATTGGATTAAAAAAAAAAAGAACCTAGGGGGTGGTGGTGGTGTGGTGGTGGGATGAACTGGGAGATTGGGATTGGCATATATACAATATGTATAAAATTGATAACTAATAAGAACCTGCTGTATAAAATAAAATAAAATAAAATAAAATTCAAATTTTAAAAAAAAGAACCGACAACATGCTTCCTACAAGAGACCCACTTTAGGGCAAAAGACACACATAGATTGAAAGTGAGGGGATGGAAAAAGATATTTCATAGAAATGGAAACAATAAGAAAGTGGGAGGGCTCATTAAACATCTCACTCAAGACTTCTTGGAAAAGATGGCAGAGGAGAAGGACCTTGATCTCACCTCGTCTCATGAGCATACCAAAAAACTAACTACTGAACAGCCATCAGTAAAAAAGACTGGAACCTACCAAAAAAGATAGTCTATTTTCAAAGACATAAAGAAGAAACCACACGAGATGGTAGGAGGGGCACACTCACAATATAATTAAATCCCATAGCCGGCAGGTGGGTGACCCACAAACTGGAGAACAATTATATGGATGCAGTTCTCCCACAGGAGTGAGAATTCTGGGCCCCACATCAGGCTCTTCGCTTGGGGGTCTGGCATCAGGAGGAGGAGACACCAGAGCATGTGGCTTTGAAGGCCAGCAGGACTTGACTGCAGGAGGTTCACAGGACTGGAAGAAACAGAGACTCCCCTCTTGGAGGGTGCATACAAGTTCTTGTGCACACCAGGACCCAGGGCAAAAGCAGGGACTTCATAGAAGCCTGGGCCAGATCTACCTGCTGGTCTTGAAGGGTCTACTGAGGAGGCAGGGCATGGCTGTGGCTCACCCTGGGGACAAGGACACTGGTGGTGGAGGTACTGGGGGGTATGCATCAGTGTGAGCTCTCCTGGAGGCCAACATTTTTGCACCAAGACCCAGCCCCACCCAAGAGCCTATAGGCTCCAGTGCTGGGACACCTCAGACCAAATAACCAACAGGGTGAGGACACCACCACATCCATAAGCAGACAGGCTGACTAAAGGCTTCCTGAGCCCACATCCACCTCTAGGCACACCTCTTGACATGGCCCTGCCCACCAGATGGCCAAGACCCAGCTCCACCCCTCATTGGGCAGGCACTGGCCTCTCCCATCAGGAAGCCTGAAAACATCTTTAGACCAGCCTCACCCACCAGGGGGTAGACACCAGAAGCAAGAGAACTACAGGCCCACAGTCTGCAGAACTGAGTCTGCAAAGACATGCCAGAGACTACCCTGGGACCAGCTGGCCCCTGGCCCTTGGGTGATGAGAAGGGAGTGTACTGATGGGACACATAGGACATCCCCTACAGAGGGTCACTTCTCCAAGGCCAGAAACATAACTAACCTTCCACATACATAAAAATACAAATAGAAATTTAGACAAAATGAGATGGTAGCGGAATATGTTCCAGACGAAGGAACATGATAAAACCCCAGAAGAACAACTAAGTGAAGTGGAGATAGACAATCAACCTGAGAAAGAGATCAGAGTAATGATCTTAAAGATAACCCAAGAACTCAGTAAAAGAATGGATGCACAGAGCAAGAAGTTACAAGAATTTTTTAATGAAGAGTTAGAAAATATAAAGAACTAAACACAGTTGAAGAACAGAATAGCTAAAATGAAAAATACATTAGAAGGAATCAATAGCAGAATAAATGAGGCAGAAGAACCAATAAGCTGGAGGACAATATGGTGGAAATCACTGCCATGGAATAGAATAAAGAACAAAGACTGAAATAAAATGAGGAGAGTTTAAGAGACTGCTGGGACAAAATCAAATGAACCAACATTTGCATTATAGGGGTCCCAGAAGGAGAAGAGAGAGAGAGAAAAGGCCTCAGTAAATATTTGAAGAAATGATAGCTTAAAACTTCCCTAACATGGGAAAGGAAACAGTCACCCAAGTCCAGGAAGTGCGGACAGTCCCATACATGATTAACCCAAGGAGGAAAATGCTGAGACACATAGTAATCAAATTGAAAAAATTAAACATAATGAGAAAATATTAAAAGCAACAAGGGAAAGGAAACAAATAACATACAGGGGAATCCCCATAAGGTTATTTCCCCCCCCCCATAAGGTTAACAATGAATTTTTCAGCAGAAACTCTACAGGCCAGAAGGGAGTGCCATGATATATTTAAAGTGGTGAAAGGGAAAAAACTTACAACCAAGAATACTCTACCCAACAAGGCTCTCATTCAGATTTGATGAAGAAATCAAAAGCTTTACAGACAAGCAAAAGTTAAGAGAATTCAGGACCACCAAACCAGCTTTACAACAAATGATAAAGGAGCTTTTCCAAGCAGAAAAGAAAAGGCCACAGCTAGAAACAAGAAAATTGCAAAATGAGAAAGCTCACTGGTAAATGCAAACAACAACAACAAAAACCAGTAAAGGTAGGAAATCAACCACACACAAATATGATATCAAAACCAGTAATCATGAGAGGAGGAGAGTACAAATGCTAGATATTTGAAATGCATTTGAAAGTAAGAGATCAGCAACTTAAAACAATGTTGTGCTGCGATGAGGGGTGGCCCCCGCTTGCCGCAGCTGGAGAGAGCCCTCGCACAGAAACGAAGACCCAACACAGCCATAAATAAATTAAAAAGTAAATGAAACCACAAGGGAGACTCATTGTAGTCTACCAACTATATATATAAAAAAAAACAATGTTGTGTATATATAGACTACTATATCAAAACCTCATGGTGGGGAGTTCCCTGGTGGCATAGTGGTTAGGATTCTGGGCTTTCACTGACTTGGCCCAGGATCAATCTCTGGTCAGGGAACAGATCCCACAGGCTGCATGGCATGGCAAAACAAACAAACAGAACAAAACAAACAAACAAACAACCTCCTTGTACCAAAACCCAAAAATCTATAATAGATATACAGGCAGAAAAGAAAAAGGAATCCAAACAACACTAGAGATAGTATTCAAATCACAAGAGAGGAGAACAAAAGTGGAAAGGAAGAAAAAAGACCTACAAAAACAAATCCAAAATTCTTAATAAAATGGCAATAAGAACATACATATTGATAATTACCTTAACTGTAAACAGATTAAATGCTCCAACCAAAAGACACAGACTAGCTGAATGAATAAAAAAGCAAGAACCATGTATAAACTGTCTACAAGAGACCCACATCAGATCTAGAGAAACATACAGACTGAAGGTGATGGGATGGAAAAAGGTATTCTATGCAAATGGAAATCAAAAGAAAGCTGGAGTAGCAATACTCATATAAGACAAAACAGACTTTAAAATAAAGACTATTACAGGAGACAAAGAAAAATACTACATAATGATCAAGGGATCAATCCAAGAAGAAGACATAAAAATTGTAAATATATATTCACCCAACATAGAAGAACCTCAATATATAAGGCAAATGTTAACAGACATAAAAGGAGAAAATGACAGTAACACAATAGTGGGGGATTTTAACACCCCCCTTACATCAATGGACAGTCATTCAGACAATCAATAGGGAAACACAAGCCTCAAATAACACATTAGAGCAGAGGGACTTAACTGATATTTTTAGACCATTCTGTCCAAAAGCAGAATACACATTCTTTTCAAGTGCACATGGAACATTCTCCAGGATAGATCACATGCTGGGCCACAAAGGAAGCCTTAGTACATTTAAGAAAACTGAAATCATATCAAGCATCTTTTCTGACCACAATGCTATGAGATTAGAAATCAACTACAAAAAAAAAATTTTTTGCAAAAAACCCACAAACACCAGGAGGCTAAACAATATGTTTCTAAACTACCATTGGATGACTAAAGAAATCAAAGAGGAAATCAAAAATACCTAGCGACAAATGAAAATGGAAACACAATTATCCAAAGCCTATAGGACACAGCAAAAGCTGTTCTAAGAGGAAAGTTTATAGTGATACAATCTTACCTCAGAAAACAAGAAAAATCTCAAATAAACAACCTAACCTTACACCTAAAGCAACTAGAGAAAGAAGAACAAATAAAATGCAAAGTTATTAGAAAGAAAGAAATCGTAAAGATCAGAGCAGAAATAGAGTTGAAGAAAACAGAAAAGATCAATGAAACTAAAAGATGGTTCTTTGAAAAGATAAACAAAATTTATAAACCTTTAGTCAGACTCATTAAGTAAAAAATGGAGAGGGCTCAAATCAATAAAATTAGAAATAAAAAAGTAGAAGTGACAACCAAAACCACAGAAATACAAAGGACCATAAGAGAGTACTATGAGCAACTATATGCCAATAAAATGGACAACCTAGAAGAAATGGACAACTCTTAGAAATAAACAATCCCCAAGGTGGAACCAGAAAGAAACAGAAAATATGAACAGATCAATTTCAGTACTGAAATTGAATCAGTAATATAAAAACTCCCAAAAAACAAAAGTCCAGGACCAGATGGCTTCACAGGCAAATTCTATCAAACATTTAGAGAAGAGTTAACACCCATACTTCTGAAACTATTCCAAAAAAAATTGCAGAGGAAGGAACACTTCTAAACTCATTCTATGGGGCCACCATAACCCTGATACCAAAACCACACAAAGATAACACACACACAAAAGAAGAAAATTATAAGCCAATATAACTGATGAACATAGATGCAAAAATCCCCAACAAAATACTAGCAAACCAAATCTAACAATACATTAAAAAGATCACTCACCATGATCAAGTGGGATTTATCCTAAGGATGCAAGCATTTTTCAATATCTTCAAATCAGTCAGTGTGATACACCACATTTAAAAAACGGAAGAATAAAAACCATATGATCATATCAATTGATGCAGAAAAGTTTTTGCTAAAATTCAACATCCATGTATGATTTTTAAAATAACTCTCTAGAAAGTGGGCAAAGAGGGAACCTAGCTCAACATAATAAAGGCCATATATGCCTAATCCATAGCTAACATCATACTCAATGTTGAAAAGCTGAAAGGATTTCCTCTAAAATCAGGAACAAGACAAAGATGCCCACTCTCACCACTTTTATTTGACATAGTATTGGAAGTCCTAGCCACAGCAATCAGAGAAGAAAAAGAAATTTTAAAATTCCAAATTGGAAAAGAAGAAATAAAACTATTACTGTTTGTATATGACACGGTAATATATATAGAAAATCCTAAAGACACTACCAGAAAACTACTAGAGCTCATCAATGAATTTGGTAAAGTTTCAGGATACAGAATTAATACACAGGAATCTCTTGCATTTTTATTCATTAACAATGAAAAATCAGAAAGAGAAATTAAGAAACAATCCCATTTACCATCACACCAAAAAGAATAAAATACCTAGGAATAAACCTATTTAAGGAGGCAAAAGACTTGTACTCCAAACACTATTAAGACAACAATGAAAGAAATCAAAGATGACACAGATGGAAGGATATACCGTGTTCTTGGATTGGAAGAGTCAATATTGTCAAAATGACTATACTACCCAAGGCAATCTGCAGATCAAATGCAATCCAGTCAAATTACCACTGGCATTTCTCACAAAACTAGAACAAAAAAATTTTTAATTTGTATGGAAACACAAAAGACCCCAAATAGCCAAAGCAATCTTAAGAAAGAAAAATGGAGCTGGAGGAATCAGACTCTTTGACTTTAGACTATACTACAAAGCTACAGTAATCAAAACAGTATGGTACTTGCAAAAAACCCAGAAATATAGATCAATGGAACAGGATGGAAACCACAGAAACAAATCCATACACCTATGGTCAATTAATCTATGACAAAGGAGGCAAGAATATGCATTGGAGAAAAGACAGTCTCTTCAATAAGCAATGCTGGGAAAACTGGACAACTACATGTAAAAGAATGACATTAGAACATTCTCTAACACCATACACAAACATAAACTCAAAATGGATTAAGGAACTAAATATAAGATTGGATACTATTAAACTCCTAGAGGAAAGCACAGGCAGAACACTGTTTGACATAAATCACAACAGTATTTTTTTGGATCAGTCTCCTAGAGTACTAGAAATAAAAACAAAAATAAACAAATGGGAACTAATTAAACTTAAAAGCTTTTGCACAGCAAAGTAAGCCATAAACAAAACAAAAAGAAAACCTACAGAATGGGAGAAAATATTTGCAAATGATGTGACTGATAAGGGATTGATTTCCAAAACATACAAACAGCTCATACAGCTCAAAAACAAAAACAAAAAAAAACAAAACAAAAAAAAACATACCACTCAATCAAACAATGGGTAGAAGAAATAAATAGACATTTTTCCAAAGAAAATATACAGATTGCCAACAGGCACATGAAAAGATGCTCAACATCGCTAATTATTAGAGAAATGCAAATCAAAACTACAATGAGGTACCATCTCACACCAGTCAGAATGGCCATCATTAAAAATTCTACAAATAATAAATGCTGGAGAAGGTGTGGAGAAAAATGAACCCTCCCACACTAGTGGTGGGAATGTAAATTGATACAGCCCCTATGGAGAACAGTATGGACGTTCCTTTAAAAACTAAAAATAGAAGGAGAGTCCAGATACTGGTGGAGTAGGAGGATGTGGAGTTCACCTCTCCCCACAAATGCATCAAGAATACATCTACAAATGGAACAGCTCTCACAGAGCACCTGCTGAACACTAGCAGAGGACCTTGGACACATTAAAGGACAAGAAAGATCCCGCATAACTGGGTAGGATGAAAGAACGAAGAAGGAAAAAAAGAAGAGGAGAGGAAGTGGGATGGGACCTGCAACCCTGGGTGGGGGAGCTGAAGGAAAGGAGAGGTTCCTGCATCTGGGGAAGCCCCCTCACTGGCGGGGAGATCAGTTGGGACAGAAGGAGAGCTTCAGGGGCTCAGAGGAGAGCACAGCAAATGGTCTGCATCAGGCATGAAAGAATGAGACCTACACAGATGGTCTGTGCCAAGCCCAGCATGCCCCAGCCTAAGATGTGTATCCACTGGTGTGGACGGGGACCTGGTGCCAGAACGTGGGCTTTGGAGAGCAGACCCGGTGAGAGGACTGCTGTTCCCTATGAGGAGACAGCCTGAAGGGACAGGAGTGAGGAGCTCTGCAACCAGGAATGCTTGTGGAGGAAGCCTGGACCACCACAGAAGCTTAGGCTCATTGTTGAGTGATGTGCAAAGGGCAGGGCCACCACTGTAGGCTCTCTTCCCATGTGCCAGCCCCTGCCTCCCCAGTACTAAGAAGGGCTCCCACCAGGGTGGGCACTCGCACCCCAGGCTGCTGCCTCCTCTGCACCCCCTCCCCGCAGGGGCAAGCTCTTGTGCCCCCAGCCGCCACCTCCTCCATGCCCCCTCCCCACTGGGGTGGGCTTGTGTGCTCCAGGGCAGCCTAGGAGCAGACGTCTGTGGGTGGCCCACATGCAGAGGTGGGGCTGAAACCACAGCTGAGCCCCAGGGGCCATGCAACTAAGGAAAAAGTGCTGAAATCTCTCCTTACAGCTGCACAAACTGTGGATTTACACCCTTGCAACTGGCTTTGCAAACTCAGCACCTGCAGAACATCTGAATAGGCAATGAGTACTCCTGCAGCCAAGACGGGTCTAGCTATAGCAGCTGTGGACATTGTGGGCACATACACATGGGAGTTGGGCCAGGCCAGAGTCTGAGTTGCCCCCATAGCACCCACAGTGGGTCCAGATCCATGATTACTACAATCCTGGGACCTGACTTCAGTAGATCTACACTGGCGGACTGATGAAAACAATGCCTGAGAAACACCAGGGCCAATTGCCTGCATAACCACAGATAAGGTGGGTCTGAGAGCAGTGCCAACAACAGTGTCATCCAAGAGCTCACACAATGGATGAAAGGTGACACAATAGAGCACACCCATGGGTGAACAGCTCCAGAGGAGGAACACTTAGTGGCTTCTCTCCCAGTAGGTGTGCTCCAATCTCACCTACTTCACACCACAGATCAAAAATACAGCTAAGAAACAGATCTGGGGGCCTCTACTCCAACAAATAGGGAGCAGACTCCACCCCTGACAAGGCAGTGACAACCACAGAGCAAAGGGGAGGCCCAGCTCACATCCAGTGTGGGCTCTGGTTACCACAGCATCAGTCACACCTCCTATCAAGGGGATAATGGCCAGCATAACTCAGGAAAGAGGTGGCAGATATCTCTACTAAAAACAGCCCTCGCACCAAAAAATGTTAAACCCACACAGGCTACACAGGGAAGTTCCCACATAAAAGTAGCCCTCCAAGACAGTCTGAGTGTCTGGCATCATGAGGAAGAATCACCAGAACATTTAGCTTTGAAGGCCAGCAGGGCTTGAGTGTAAGAGTTCCCCAGGGCTGGGGAAAACAGGGACTCCACTCTTGGAGGGTGCACACAAGGTCCCATGTGCACTGGGACCCAGCACAAAGCAGTACCTCCATAGGAACCTGGGCTTGACCTACCTAGAGGTCTTGAAGGATCTCATGGGGAGCCAAAAGTGGGCTATAGCTCACTGTAGGGGCAAGGACACCGGTAGCAGAGGCCACAGGGAATATTGGTCAGTGTGAGCTCTCCCAGAGGTTTGCATTTTGGCACCAAGACCTGGCCCCACCCAACAATTGCAGGCTCCAGTGCTGGAAAGCCTCAGGCCAAACAACCAACAAGTTGGGAACACAGGCCCACCCATCAAAAGACAGGCTGTTTAAAGTCATACTGAACTCACAGCCTCCTCAAGACACACCCCTTGACACAGCCCTGCCTACCAGAGGGACAAGACTCAGATCCACCCACTAGAGGGCAGGCACCAGTACCTCCCACCAGGATGCCTACACAAGCCCCTGGACCAACCTCACCCACGAGGCACAGACACCAGAAACAAGAGGAACTATGATCCTGCAGCCTTTGCAAAAGAGACCACAAACACAGAAAGTCAGACAAAATGAGATGACGGAGAAATATGTTGCAGACAAAGGAGCAAGATAAAAACCCACAAGAACAACTAAATGAAGAGGAGATAGGCAATCTACCTGAAAAAGAATTCAGAGTAATGGTAGTAAATATGATTCAAAATCTCAGAAAATGAATTGAGGCACAGACTGGAAAGATAAAATAAATGTCTAACAAAGAGAAAGAAGATTTAAAGAACAAACAAATGGAGAAAAACAACACAATAACTGAAATGAAAAATACACTGGAAGGAATCAATAGCCAAATAACTGAGGCAGAAGAATGAATAATTGAGCTGGAAAACAGAGTGGTGGAAATCACTGCCACAGAACAGAATAAAGAAAAAAGAATGAAAAGAAATGAGGACAGCATAAGAGACTTTGGGGACAACAGTAAATGCACCAACATTCACAATATAGGGGTCCAAGAAGGAGAAGTGAAAGGGAAAGGACCTAAGAATATACTTGAAAAAATTATAGCCAAAAACTTCCCTAACATGAGAAAGGAAACAGTCACTCAAGGCTAGGAAGTGCAGAAAGTCCCATACAGGATAAACCCAAGGAGGAACGTGCCAAGACACATATTAATCAAACTGACAAAGAATAAATACAAAAAAATATATAAAAAGCAACAAGGGAAAAGCAAGAAATAACATACAAGGGAATCCCCATAAAGTTATCAGCTGATTTGTCAGCAGAAACTCTGCAGGCCAGAAAAGAGTGGCATGATATATTTAAAGTGATGAAAGGGAAAAACCTACAACCAAGAATACTCTACCCAATAAGGCTCTTGTTCGGATTTGACAGAGAAATCGAAAGCTCTACAGATAAGCAAAAGCTAAAAGAATTCAGTACCACCAAACCAGGCTTACAACAAATGCTAAAGGAACTTCTCTAGGAGGGGAAAAAAAGAGGCCACAACTAGAAACAAGAAAATCACAAATGGGAAAGCTCACTAGTGAAGGCAAACATAAAGTAATAATAGAAAATCATCCAGGCACAAAATGATATCAAAACCAGCAACCATGAGAAGAGGAGAGTACAAATGAAGGAAATGGGAATTGCATTTGGAAGTAAGATACCAGCAACTTGAAACAACTTTGTACATATGTAGACTGCTATATCAAAACCTCATGGGAACTGCAAACCAAAAATCTACAATAGATACATACAAAAAAAAGATAAAGCAACCCAAACATAACACTGAAGATAGTCATCAAACCACAAGAGAAGAGAACAAGAGAAGGGAAGAAAGAACACTGATAAAAACAAATCCAAAAACAATTAAGAAAATGGCAATAGGAACATACATACCAATAATTACCTTAAATGTAAATGGATTAAATGCTCCAAAAGACATAGACTGGTTGAATGGATACAAAACAAGACTGGTATGTATGCTGTCTACAAGACACTCACTTCAGACCTAGGGACACATGCAGACTGAAAGTGAGGGGATGGAAAAAGATATCCCATGCAAACGGAAATCAAAAGAAAGCTGGAGTACCAATACTCATATCAGACAAAATAGACTGTAATATAGGGAGGGTCGGAGGGAGATGCAAGAGGGAGGGGATATGGGGATATATGTATACATATAGCTGATTCACTTTGCTATACAGCAGAAACTAGCACACCACTGTAAAGCAATTATACTCCTATAAAGATGTTAAAAATAAAATAAAATAAAATAAAAGTGGGCAGAGGACTTGAATAGACATTTTTCAAAAGAAGACATCCAAATGGCCAATGGGTCCATGAAAAGATGTTCAACATCACTAATTATCAGGGAAATGCAAATCAAAACCACAAAGAGATATCCCTTCATACCTGTGAGAATGGCTATCATCAAAAAGATGACAAATAACAAATGTTGGAGAAAAGGGAACAATTGTGCACTGTTGGTGGGAATGTAAACTGGTTCAGCCATTATGGAAAACAGTGTGGAGGTACCTCAAAAAACTTAAAACAGAACTACCATATGACCCAGCAATTCCACTTCTGGGTATGTAGCCCAAAGAAATGAAAACAAGGTATAAAAGAAATATATGCACTCTCATGTTTATTACAGCATTATTCACAATAGCCAAGATATGGACGTAATCTAAACCTAAACTGCCAGCTACACAATGAAAAAGTTCTGGGAATCTAATGTATAGCATAGTGACTTTAGTTACTAATACTGTATTGTATATTGAAAGCTGCTAAGACAGTAAATCTTAAATATTCTCACCATAAGACCAATCAAAAAATTGTGATTATGAGAGGTGAAGGATGCATCAACATTATGTGTTAAAAATATCACAATATGTACATGTATCAAATCATCACATTATACACCTTAAACTTACACAATATTATATGTCAATTATATCTCAATAAAGCTGGGGGAGCGGACAATTTTTTTAAACAAATAAAAAATAAAGACTATTACAAGAGACAAGGAAGGACACTACATAATGATCAAGGGCTCAGTCCAAGAAGAAGACATAACAATTGTTAATATATATGCACCCAACGTAGGAGCACCTCAATACATAAGGCAAATGCTAACAGCCATAAAAGGGGTAATCGACAGTAACGCAATAATAGTGGGGGACTTTAACACCCAAATTACACCAGTGGACAGAGCATCCGGACAGAAAATTAACAAGGAAACAGACAGACTAAAATGACAAATTAGACCAAATGGAATTAATTGATATTTTTAGATCATTCCATACTAAAGCAGCAGAACACACTTTCTTCTCAAGTGCACAAGTAACATTCTTCAGGATAGATTACATCTTGGGCCACAAATCAAGCCTCAGTAAACTTAAGAAAATTGAAGTCATATCTTTTTCAACAACAACTCTATGACATTAGAGGTAAATTACAGGAAAAAAAACAGTAAAAAACAAACACATGCAGGCTAAACAATATGTTACTAAACAACCAATGGATCACTGAAGATATTAAAGAGTAAATTTAAAAATACCTAGAGAGACACCAGAGGAGGAACCAAGAGGGCGGAGTAGAAGGACATGCTCTCACTCCCTCTTGTGAGAACACCAGAATCGCAACTAGCTGCTAGACAATCACTGACAGGAAGACACTGGAACTCACCAAACAAGATACCCCACATCCAAAGAGAAAGGAGAAGCCACAATGAGACGGTAGGAGGGGTGCAATCAGAGTAAAATCAAATCCCGTAACTGGTGGGTGGGTGACTCACAGACTGGCGAACACTTATACCGCAGAAGTCCACCAACTGGAGTGAAGGTTCTGAGACCCACGTCAGGCTTCCCAACCTGGGGGTCCAGCAATGGGAGGAGGAATTCATAGAGAATCGGACTTTGAAAACTAGGGGGAATTGATTGCAGGACTTCGACAGGACTGGGGGAAACAGAGACCCCACTCGTGGAGGGCGCACACAAAATAGTGTGTGCATCGGGACCCAGAGGAAGGAGCAGTGACCCCCTGGGGAGACTGAACCAGACCTACCTGCTAGTGTTGGAAGGTCTCCTGCAGAGGTGTGGTGTGGCTCTGTTTCACCGTGGGAACAAGGACAGTGGCAACAGAAGTTCTGGGAAGTATTCCTTGGCGTGAGCCCTCCCAGAGTCTGTCATTAGCCCCACCAAAGAGGCCAGGTAGGCTCCAGTGTTGGGTTGCCTCAGGCAAAACAACCAACAGGGAGGGAACCCAGACCCACCCATCAACATTCAAGTGGATTAAAGTTTTACTGAGCTCTGACCACCACAGCAACAGTCAGCTCTACCCACCAACAGAACCTCCTATCAAGCCTCTTAGATAGCCTCAATCACCAGAGGGCAGACAGCAGAAGCAAGAAGAACTACAATCCTGCAGCCTGTGGAACAAAAACCACATTCACAGAAAGATAGGCAAGATGAAAAGGCAGAGAGCTATATACCACATGAAGGAAAAAGATAAAACCCCAGAAAAACAACTAAATGAAGTGGAGATAGGCAACCTTCCAGAAAAAGAATTCAGAGTAATGATAGTGAAGATGATCCAGGACCTCAGGAAAAAAATGGAGGCAAAGATATAGAAGATGCAAGAAATGTTTAACAAAGATCTAGAAGAATTAAAGAACAAACAAACAGAGATGAACAATACAATAACTGAAATGAAAACTACACTAGAAGGAATCAATATCAGAATAACTGAGGCAGAAGAACGGATAAGTGACCTGGAAGAGAGAATGGTGGAATTCACTGCTGCGGAACAGACTAAAGAAAAAAGAATGAAAAGAAATGAAGACAGCCTAGGAGAGCTCTGGGACAACATTAAACACAACAACATTCGCATTATAGGGGTCCCAGAAGGAGAAGAGAGAGAGAAAGGACCCAAGAAAATATTTGAAGAGATTATAGTCGAAAACTTCCCTAACATGGGAAAGGAAATAGCCACCCAAGTCCAGGAAGCACAGGGAGCCCCATACAGGATAAACCCAAGGAGAAACACACAGAGACACACAGTAATCAAATTGGCAAAAATTAAGGACAAAGAAAAATTATTGAAAGCAGCAAGGGAAAAATGATAAATAACATACAAGGGAATTCCCATAAAGTTAACAGCTGATTTCTCAGCAGAAACTCTACAAGCCAGAAGGGAGTGGCATGATATACTTAAAGTGATGAAAGGGAAGAACCTACAACCAAGATTACTCTACCCGGCAAGGATCTCATTTAGATTTGATGGAGAAATCAAAAGCTTTACAGACAAGCAAAAGCTAAGAGAATTCAGCACCACCAAACAAACTCTACAACAAATGCTAAAGGAACTTCTCTAAGTGGGAAACACAAGAGAAGAAAAGGACCTACAAAAACAAACCCAAAACAATTAAGAAAATGTTCATAGTAACATACATATCGATAATTACCTTAAACGTGAATGGATTAAATGATCCAACCAAAAGACATAGACTTGCTGAATGGATACAAAAACAAGACCCATATATATGCTGTCTAAAAGAGACCCACTTCAGAACTAGGGACACATACAGACTGAAAGTGAGGGGATGGAAAAAGATATTCCATGCAAATGGTAATCAAAAGAAAGCTGGAGTAGCTATACTCATATCAGATAAAATAGACTTTAAAATAAAGAATGTTACAAGAGACAAGGAAGGACACTGCATAAGGATCAAGGGATCAATCCAAGAAGAAGATATAACAATTATAAATATATATGCACCCAACATAGGAGCACCTCAATACATAAGGCAACTGCTAACAGCTATAAAAGAGGAAATCGACAGTAACACAATAATAGTGGGGGACTTTAACACTTCACTTACACCAATGGACAGATCATCCAAAATGAAAATAAATAAGGAAACAGAAGCTTTAAATGACACAATAGACCAGATAGAGTTAATTGATATATATAGGACATTCCATCCAAAAACAGCAGATTACACGTTCTTCTCAAGTGCACACGGAACATTCTCCAGGATAGATCACATCTTGGGTCACAAATCAAGCCTCAGTAAATTTAAGAAAATTGAAATCATATCAAGCATCTTTTCTGACCACAACGCTATGAGATTAGAAATGAATTACAGGGAAAAAAACGTAAAAAAGACAAACACATGGAGGCTAAACAATACGTTACTAAATAACCAAGAGATCACTGAAGAAATCAAAGAGGAAATTAAAAAACACCTAGAGACAAATGACAATGAAAACACGACGACCCAAAACCTATGGGATGCAGCAAAAGCAGTTCTAAGAGGGAAGTTTATAGCTATACAAGCCTACCTAAAGAAACAAGAAAAATCTCAAGTAAACAATCTAACCTTACACCTAAAGAAACTAGAGAAAGAAGAACAAACAAAACCCAAAGTTAGCAGAAGGAAAGAAATCATAAAGATCAGAGTGGAAATAAATGAAATAGAAACAAAGAAAACAATAGCAAAGATCAATAAAACTAAAAGCTGGTTCTTTGAGAAGACAAACAAAATTGATAAGACATTAGCCAGACTCATCAAGAAAAAGAGGGAGAGGACTCAAATCAATAAAATTAGAAATGAAAAAGGAGAAATTACAACAGACATTGCAGAAATACAAAGCATCCTAAGAGACTACTACAAGCAACTTTATGCCAATAAAATGCACAACCTGGAAGAAATAGACAAATTCTTAGAAAGGTATAACCTTCCAAGACTGAACCAGAAAGAAACAGAAAATATGAACAGACCAATCACAAGTAATGAAATTGAAACTGTGCTTAAAAATCTTCCAACAAACAAAAGTCCAGGACCAGATGGCTTCACAGGGGAATTCTATCAAACATTTAGAGAAGAGCTAACGCCGATCCTTCTCAAACTCTTCCAAAAAATTGCAGAGGAAGGAACACTCCCAAACTCATTCTATGAGGCCACCATCACCCTGATACCAAAACCAGACAAAGATACTACAAGAAAAGAAAATTACAGACCAATATCACTGATGAATATAGATGCAAAAATCCTCAACAAAATACTAGCAAACAGAATTCAACAACACATTAAAAGGATCATATACCATGATCAAGTGGGATTTATCCCAGGGATGCAAGGATTCTTCAATATATGTAAATCAATCAATGTGATACACCATATTAACAATTTGAAGAATAAAAACCATATGATCATCTCAATAGATGCAGAAAAAGCTTTTGACAAAATTCAACACCCATTTATGATAAAAACTCTCCAGAAAGTGGGCATAGAGGGAACCTACCTCAACATAATCAAGGCCATATACAACAAACCCACAGCAAACATCATTCTCAATGGTGAAGAACTGAAAGCATGTCCTCCATGATCAGGAACGAGACATGGATGTCCACTCTCACCACTATTATTCAACATAGTTTTGGAAGTCCTAGCCACGGCAATCAGAGAAGAAAAAGAAATAAAAAGAATACAAATTGGAAAAGAAGAAGTAAAACGGTCACTGTTTGCAGATGACATGATACTATACATAGAGAATCCTAAAAATGCCACCAGAAAACTACTAGAGCTAATCAATGAATTTGGTAAAGTTTCAGGATACAAAATTAATGCACAGAAATCTCTTGCATTCCTATACACTAATGATGAAAAATCTGAAAGAGAAATTATGGAAACACTCCCATTTACCATTGCAACAAAAAGAATAAAATACCTAGGAATAAACCTACCTAGGGAGACAAAAGACCTGTATGCAGAAAACTATAAGACACTGATGAAAGAAATTAAAGATGATACCAACATATGGAGAGATGATACCATGTTCTTGGATTGGAAGAATCAATATTGTGAAAATGACTATACTACCCAAAGCAATCTACAGATTCAATGCGATCCCTATCAAATTACCAATGGCATTTTTTACGGAACTAGAACAAATCATCTTAAAATTTGTATGGAGACACAAAAGACCCCAAATAGCCAAAGCAGTCTTGAGGGAAAAAAACGGAGCTGGAGGAATCAGACTCCCTGACTTCAGACTATACTACAAAGCTACAGTAATCAAGACAATATGGTACTGGCACAAAAACAGAAACATACATCAATAGAACAAGATAGAAAGCCCAGAGATAAATCCACACACCTATGGTCAACTAATCTACGTCAAAGGAGACAAAGATATACAATGGAGAAAAGACAGTCTCTTCAATAAGTGGTGCTGGGAAAACTGGACAGCTACATGTAAAAGAATGAAATTAGAATACTCCCTAACACCATACACAAAAATAAACTCAAAATGGATTAGAGACCTAAATATAAGACTGGACACTATAAAACTCTTAGAGGAAAACATAGGAAGAACACTCTTTGACATAAATCACAGCAAGATCTTTTTTGATCCACCTCCTAGAGTAATGGAAATAAAAACAAAAATAAACAAATGGGACCTAATGAAACTTCAAAGCTTTTGCACAGCAAAGGAAACCATAAACAAGACGAAAAGACAACCCTCAGAATGGGAGAAAATATTTGCAAACGAATCAACGGACAAAGGATTAATCTCCAAAATATATAAACAGCTCATTCAGCTCAATATTAAAGAAACAAACACCCCAATCCAAAAATGGGCAGAAGACCTAAATAGACATTTCTCCAAAGAAGACATACAGACGGCCACGAAACATATGAAAAGCTGCTCAACATCACTAATTATTAGAGAAATGCAAATCAAAACTACAATGAGGTATCACCTCACTCCTGTTAGAATGGGCATCATCAGAAAATCTACAAACAACAAATGCTGGAGAGGGTGTGGAGAAAAGGGAACCCTCTTGCACTGTTGGTGGGAATGTAAATTGATACAGCCACTATGGAGAACCGTATGGAGGTTCCTTAAAAAACTAAAAATAGAATTACCATATGACCCAGCAACCCCACTACTGGGCATATACCCAGAGAAAACCGTAATTCAAAAAGACACATGCACCCCAATGTTCATTGCAGCACTATTTACAATAGCCAGGTCATGGAAGCAACCTAAATGCCCATCAACAGACGAATGGATAAAGAAGTTGTGGTACATATATACAATGGAATATTACTCAGCCATAAAGAGGAACGAAATTGAGTAATCTGTTGAGACGTGGATGGATCTAGAGACTGTCATACAGAGTGAAGTAAGTCAGAAAGAGAAAAACAAATATCATATATTAACGCATGTATGTGGAACGTAGAAAAATGGTACAGATGAGCCGGTTTGCAGGGCAGAAGTTGAGACACAGATGTAGAGAACAAACGTATGGACAGCAAGGGGGGAAAACAGTGGTGGGGTGGGGATGGTGGTGTGCTGAATTGGGTGATTGGGATTGACATGTATACACTGATGTGTATAAAATTGATGACTGATTAAAAAAAAAAAAGATAGATGTCAGAGAGTTTGCTCCCTCTCTCTCTGCCATGTGAGGACACAGCAAGAAGGCAGTCATCTGCAAGCCAGGAAGAGAGCCCTCACCAGGAACTGAATCAGCCAGCATCTTGTTCTTGGATTTCTAGTCTCCAGAAGTATGAGAAATAGATTTCTGTTGTTTCACCACCCAGTTTATGGTATCTTTGTTCTGATTTTGGGGGTATTTGATTTAAGATGAACATCTAGAAAATGCTGATTTAAAGAAATATATGCACACAGTAGTTTGCTCATGAAATGTAGTTCATGAAATGCTTTTGAAAGAAGAAAACAGCCACACTGATGTAGTTTCAGCTAGATTAAATAAAGACCCTGGCTTTCGTGCTGAAAAAAAATAATAAATAAATAAATAAATAATAATACCTAGAGAAAAATGACATGAAAACAGAATGATCCAAAACCTATGGGATGCAGCAAAAGCAGTTCTAAGACGGAAGTTTATAGCAATACAATCTTACCTCAGGAAACAAGAAAAATCTCAGATAAACAACCTAGACTTACACCTAAAGCAACTAGAGAAAGAAGAACAAACAAAACCCAAAGTTAGAAGAAAGAAAGAAATCATAAAGATCAAAGCAGAAATAAATGAAATAGAGACAAAGAAAACAATAGAAAAGATCAATGAAATGAAAATCTGTTCTTTGAAAAGATAAACAAAATTGATAAACTTTTAGCTAGACTTATGAAGAAAAAAAAAGAGGGCTCAAATCAATAAAATTAGAAATGAAAAAGATATAACAACTGACAGCACAGAAATACGAAGGATCACAAGAGATTTCTACAAACAACTACATGCCAATAAAATGTACACCTAGAAGAAATGAACAAATTCTTAGAAAGGTACAATCTTCCAAGACTGAACCAGGAAGAAATAGAAAATATGAACAGACCAGTAACAAGTACTGAAATGGAAACTGTCTTAAAAACTTTCAACAAACAAAAGTCCAGGACAAGATGGCTTCACAGGCAAATTCTGTCAAACATTTAGAGAAGTGTTAACACCTATCCTTCTGAAACTATTCCAAAAAATTGCAGAGGAAGGAACACACCCAAGCTCAACTATGAGGCCACCATCACCCTGATACCAAAACCAGACAGAATATCACAAAAAAGATAATTACAGGCCAACATCACTGGTGAACATAGACACAAAAACACTCAACAAAATACTAGCAAGCCAAATCCAACAACACATTTAAAGGATCAAACACCATGATCAAGTGGGATTTATCCCAAGGATGCAAGGATTCTTCAATATACGCAAATCAATCAATGTGACACACCACATTAACAAACTGAAGAATAAAAACAATATGATCATCTCAGTAGATACAGAAAAAGCTTTTGACAAAATTCAATACCCATTTATACTAAAAACTCCAGAAAGTGGGCATAGAGGGAACCTACCTCAACATAACAAAGGGCATATATGACAAACCCACAGGTATCTTCATTCTCAATGGTGAAAAACAAATCATTTCCTCTTAGACCAGGAACAAGACAAGGATGTCCACTCTCACCACTATTACTCAACATAGTTTTGGAAGTCCTAGCCACAGCAATCAGAGAAGAAGAAGAAATAAAAGGAATCCAAATTGGAAAAGAAGAAGTAAAAGTATCAGCGTTTGCAGACAACAGGATACCATACATAGAAAATCCTAAAGATGCTACCAGAAAACTACTAGAGCTCATCAGTGAATTCGGTAAAGTTTCAGGATACAAAATTAATACACAGGAATCTCTTACATTTCTATACACTAACAATGAAAGATCACAAAGAGAAATTTCCATTTACCATCACATCAACAAGAGTAAAATACCTAGGAATAAACTTACCTAAGGAGGCAAAAGACCTGTATTCTGAAATCTAAAACACTGATGAAAGAAATCGAAGATGACACAAACAGATCAAAAGATATACCATGTTCTTGGACTGGAAGAATCAATATTGTCAAAATTACTATACTACCCAAAGCAATCTGTAGATTCAATGCAATTGCTATCAAATTACCAATGCCATTTTTCAAAGAATTAGAACAAAATTTTTGTAATTTATATGGAAACACAAAAGACCCCAAATAGCCAAAGCAATCTCGAGAAAGAAAAACGAAGCTGGAGGAATCCGGCTCCCCATCTTGAGACTATAATAATCAGTAATATTATTGATTAATATTACTGTAATAAGCTACAGTAATCAAAACAGTTTGGTACTGGCACAAAAACAGAAATATACATCAATGGAACAAGATAGAAAGTCCAGAGATAAACCCAAGCACCTATGGTCAACTAATCTATGACAAAGGAGGCAAGAATATACAATGGAGAAAAGACAGTCTCTTCATTAAGTTGTGCTGGGAACCCTGGACAGCTACATGTAGAAGGATGATATTAGAACACTCTCTAACACCATTCACAAGAATAAACTCTAAGTGGATTAAAGATCTAAATGTAAGGCCAGATACTATAAAACTCTTAGAGGAAAACATAGGAAGAACACTCTTTGACATAAATTGCAGCAATATCTTTTTGGATCCACCTCCTAGAGTAGTGAAAATAAAGACAGAAATAAACAAATGGGACCTAATGAAACTTAAAAGCTTTTGCACAGCAAAGGAAATCATAAACAAAATGAAAAGACAACCTACGGACTGGGAGAAAATATTTGCAAACAATGTGATCGACAAGGGATTAATCTCCAAAATATACAAAGAGCTCATGCATCTCAATATCAAAAAAAACAAACAATCCAATGGAAAAATGGGCAGAAGATCTAAATAGACATTTCTCCAAAGAAGACATACAGATGGCCAAAACGCATATGAAAAGATGTTCAACACTGCTAATTATTAGAGAAATGCAAATCAAAACTACAATGAGGTATCACCTCACACTGGTCAGAATGGCCATCACCAAAAAGTCTACAAATATTAAATGCTGGAGAGGGTGTGAAGAAAAGGGTCTCCTACACTGTTGGTGGGAATGAAAATTGGTGCAGCCACTATGCAAAACAATATGGGTTCCTTAAAAAAGTAAAATAGAGTTACCATATGATCCAGCAACCCCACTCCTTGGTGTATGTTCAGAAATGACAAAAACCCTATGTGAAAAGATACCTGCATCCCAATGTTCATGGAAGCACTATTTACAATAGACAAGACATGGAAGCAACCTAAGTGTCCATCGACAGATGAATGGATAAAGAAGATGTGGTACATATAATATATACACAATGGAAATTAGTCAGTCATAAAAAAGAATGAAATATTGCCATTTGCAGCAACAGATGAACCTAGAGATTATCATACTAAGTGAAGTCAGAGAAAGACAATTATATGATATCATTTATATGTGCAATCTAAAAAAATAATACAAATGAATTTATTCACAAAACAGAGATAGACTCACATAGGAACAAACTTACAGCTACCAAAGGGGAAATAAGGGATAAATTTACCAAAGGGATAAATTAGGAGCTTGGGATTAACAGATATACACTACTATATATAAAATAAACAATAAGGTCTTACTGTATAGCACAGGGAACTATATTCAATAACTTGTAATAACCTATAATGGAAAAGAATCTGAAAAAATATATATGTATAACTGAATAACTTTTCTGTACACCTGAAACACAATATTATAAAAATATATATACTAAAATTTAAAAAATATATATAAAGAGGTCAGGTGAAAAAGAGGTCATATCTGAACATGGCAGCACAAGCAGCTCCTAAGTGAAGAGTCAGCCCTAGGGAATGGTATACAGATAACTGCTTCCTCAGCCATGTGAGCTCTGGAGCCATTTGTGGGTGGGAGGACAAAGAGAGGTACAGCCATGAGGTGGAAGTGAAGGATCCAAAAGTGTGTGAGAAGAGAAACAAGCAACAGTGAATAACTCTAATGAAAACAAAGGTGTTTTTGAATCATGCTGGAAATGAAAAGGCTGTGATTCTTCTGGTTTAAATGCAGCCCCCTGAGATACACCTTGTAAGTCAGGAAGCTTTATCAGACCCCACATCACCTTAGAATGCTGGCCACAGAGAACAGGGCTCAGTAAGTCAGAGTAAAGGCTCTTTAGCTCCTCTCTGAAGGTCTCCAATGAAGGAGACCATCCTTCCCTACAGTCCCTTGCAATTTCTGGCTTCCTGCAATTTCTGATCCTTGCAAACACTCTAAAATCTGAGAATTTCTCCTTGTTCAGTCTTGTGTGTACAGAGAAAACCAACAAGGCAGCAATATTTCCCAGTAGCTTTCATTTATTGAGGGCTATATTCAGGTCACTCATCAGTCTGTTTCTATTTGAATTGTCCTTGGTGCTTTCCCTCAAAGAAAAATGTAAAATTTTACATATTCTTCTTTTAGTCTGTACCAATCTTTCATATACTTCTGAGCATGGAGACAATTTGAGAATAATACTCTACTTCACTTAAGCTTATGACTAGTTAATTTAGCAAAGGTATATTTCTCCCAACTTTATTATTCTTGATATATCCCATTATAATGTTGACTCAAATTCCCTCCATGGCAACATATTTGGTTTCATATAACTTGAAGTCGGTTTTGGCATGCCTAACCCCCTACTTCCTCTTCTGTTGACTGTAGTTTTTTTTTTTTTAAGTTTCTATGAGAATTAAACTCTATATGTAACTTATGAATTTCATTACAATTCCATAGGATCTCTTTCCTACTTGTCAAAGGCATTTAAAAATTTCACATATGTCTCCTTGAATACATGTAGTAAATCTGATGTTACTTTTATCTGCCTTTGGACAACCGGTATATTCAACAGGAGAAGATGCAAGGGCAGTTTCTATGCAACAGGTGCTGGATCTACCTGGATTGGTACATGCCAGGAACCTGTGGTTGTGTTTCAGATGTACATGGGGAAATAAAAGCCATGATCAGGGGTGGAAAGGATATATTCCACACAGTTACAATAATGTTTAGAGGCACAGCAGCTGGGGTCAGGAAGAGAGATGGGGGCAAGACAGAGAGTCATCTTCTAACTTACATCATCCCATGGTTTGTGAGCCTGAAATGTGGGAAGTTCCCCTGATAGGTGTTCACTATAACTCTGCTGGGGTTGGCTAGGCTGGTGGTTTCACAAGGGTGGCAATGGCCACAATTTCCAAGTGTTCCACTAAGCATTCATGACTAAGTGAAGGAAGGAGTGAGCAGATTGCTTTTCAAAGTTGGGGCCCCACCTCCATCACAACTCCCATATAAACTGAGGGATGACACTGCTGTGTGGGGAAACTCAAAAGTGTATCTGTAGCAGAAAAAAACAGTTAACCAAATTCTTCCTAAACTGAGATCATTGAAACCTAAAAAAAGTTAAGTGACTTGCCCAAAGTCACATTGCACTAATCTATTTGAAGTGTTATTAAAAATAACCTTAAGACCACATATTAAGCAATTATTACCAAACTTATTAAAAACCTCTGGGGCTTCCCTGGTGGCGCAGTGGTTGAGAGTCTGCCTGCCAATGCAGGGGACACGGGTTCGAGCCCTGTTCTGGGAAGATTCCACATGCCACGGAGCAACTGGGCCCGTGAGCCACAACTACTGAGCCTGTGCTCCGCAACAAGAGAGGCCATGATAGTGAGAGGCCCGCGCACTGCGATGAAGAGAGGCCCCCGCTTGCCACAACTAGAGAAAGCCCTCGCACAGAAACGAAGACCCAACACAGCCAAAAATAAATAAATTAATTAATTTAAAAAAAAAAGAAAAGAAAAAGCCTACCTGCTTTATAAAAAAAAAAAACAAACCTCTGAAGTGTTGGCCAGAACTTGCTCAGTGGGGAAAAGCTAGTTGAGAGTGATGATTTATTTTGTACTACTTGTACAATGGGAACCATTTTCTCAATAGGTCTCAACTAAGGTAGTATATGTTCTTTATAAAAATGTTACCATGAATAGAAAAGTCATCATTGTCTAGAAAAAAAATCTGAGATGACTTGTTGAGAACAAAAGAGCGCTGCTCAACTCCACTGGTCCACAGAGAAACAGGAGTCTTTTCAGGTAAACAAGCTGCACATATATTTCTGTCTCTAAGATTATGTAATGATATAGAGACCTTCAATTTACAGGTTAAATTGACTGAAGATGATGACAAGGACCACAAGGCAACAGGGAAATATGGCTTTGGGCCTTTGGAGTTGCAAATGAGCAAATGCATAAGAATACATTATTTTGGAAGAAACCTTAGCAACATATTTGGCCATAAAAGCCACTGAACACTTAAACCATGACTTCACTCCTCACTCCTCACTCCTATTTCTTAGGTGGAGCTACCTGTTTACTCTGCTGCCCATATTGATAATCCCTGGAAGAAAGCAGTTTTCTCAATGTGAATATCCTAAACTATGGCCCTGTTCACCTCTTTCCCTCTCTCCACCAAGTTGGGCTTCTTTTTACATAGAAGCAGAGATAATGGGAAGGCCCATGATTTCATAGGATCTATGAAAGCATCAGCCTATGAAATGAAAGGTCCTCCCTCCCCCAAGGAAGAGTGTTCATGACTCTTCAGACATGAGTGATGACATATTTCAGTTCCTGGAATCATGTTGGGTAAGAATGAAATCACCTCTTGCCTTACCTAGAACCTCCCCCAGCCTCAGCAAAGAAGTTCCTCACTCTGGAGTAACTGGGGCCACCACGTCTAGCTGGATTTATACCCCCCTTCTCTTCTGACAACCCCAAAGGAAAAACGAAAAACTGGCAGTTTAGCTCTGGGTACAGCAAGTACTCATAGGGACACAAATATTCGCGTTCACAGGTGTGCTCAATGCTATGGCCCATCACACTCTTAACCTCTGACTTTCCCAGTGACTTCTACTTCTGGAACTTCCCTGGTTCTATCACGAGGAATTATCACAGGAGCCAGGATTAGGGCCACTGGACTTCCCTTTTGTGTACACTGGTGACTTTCTGATACATTATTCATCTCCTACCTCTTGGTGTCTCATGCTAGCAAATACAAGGGGTGAAAAGTTATAGCCTCTAGGATGGGAATCCTCATCTAATTGGTATTTCACAGCAGACTGGGACCTCTGATAGCCCACGTGTCCCCTTTAGTGTCTGTTCTTAGCAATCACATGCTTCCTTGCCGATCCTTCTGTTCTGATACTGCTTCTCATTCACGTTTCTTTCTGCCCAGGTGTCAGCAATGTTCATCCTGCTTCCCCAGCCACATTGCCAACCAACCATTTAGAAGCCAGCTCTTCCCACTACCTCAACCCTGCCCAGCCCCTCTCTCCTCTGAGGGGCACCATAGAACTAGGCAGCATCCTCGAGCCTGGGTACTTGGGCAGCAGAGGCCAGTGGGACATGATGAGGCCTCAGAAAGGGAGCATATCTGGGGAACCGTCTTCAGGCTCCCCCATGTACCAGCTTAACTCCAAACCCACAGGTAAAGCACAAAGCCGAGCATGTCAGCCAGTGAAATGAAATCTCAGTTAGGATCCATGCCTTTCCTATCTGGGTAGTGTTTTCCATTTCTCCTCTAGTCTCTGGCTCACAGAGTGGGGATAAAAGGAAAGGGCCCTAGCAGTGCTCAGTCCTTCCTAAGTGCATCCGTTATCCTCTGTGCCCAGGGCCTCGGTGCTGAGCAAGGGTATGAGAAAGTCAACGGCTACCTCTGTGCTGTCACATTCATTCTTCTCTGTCCCTGCATCCTGGTCCCCTCGCAGCCCACTCTCAGACCCTTCCAGAATGCCAGGGATGAACAGTCACAGAACATTCTTCCATCAATCAGGAGTTGTTACAGAAAGGGGGGTGGTGGTGGTGCTATTTCTACACAGATCCCTACCCCTTACATAAATCTTGTGTACAAAACCCAATTCAAACTCTCCCTCTCCCTCCAAACTCTCCTGGTCAGGTCTGAGAGACATCTTACCAGCTGGAGAGGTATAGCTGTACAGGTGAATGCTGGGATGCAGCCCAGTTCCAACAGCAAGAGAATTGTGATTTTCAGAAAAAGGCTGGGTCCAAAGCAAAATGAGGCAGTTGATGTAGTTGGTCATTAGCACCCCACCCACTGCTCTTTTCCACATCTTTTTTGTTTTCTTGAGGGTGTTTTCTCCAACTCTCTCATCAGCCTTCAGATCCCGGGATCAGCGCAGACTGTTTCTTTTTTCCAGATTAAAAGTAATTTGAGGGAAGCGTCGGGTACTAGTCATTAATCACATAGGATGAGTTGACATGAGGTACTAACTTTTACCTTAGGCCTTCTCTCTAAGGGTGGAGGAAGGGCTCTGTCCCTTGCTAACGAATGTTCAGTCAAGGGTCAGTAACAGGAAAGGTTTTAGGGTGGAGTGAGGCCTTCCCTATTATACTCGAAGTCAACTCAGGAAATGGCCACACCTGTCTAGGTCCTAGACTGAGATCCACAGTCTTCAGTGATTTTTCTAAACCATGTGAAACCCCTTACACTTACCAGTTACCCTGGTAGCTAGCTGTACATGTACACTTACAACTCCCTTACACGTACGCCTGTATGGGAGGAGGCCCATGGGGCTTGCTTAGCATCAGCTGTCCTGATGCCAATTTAAACAAAGTCAGCTGAGCTCCTGGATGCCCATGTGAGAGGACGGCCATGTTTAGCGATCTTACTGGCCCAGCCCCACCCCCCACATGGCCCCCACTAGTGACCGGGATTCTCCACCTCCCACCTCCTCCCGCCCTGCTGGGTGACTGCAGGGGCTGAGCTGCTAGAGGAGCACCTTGGTGAGATCCGGAGCCTGCGCCAGCGCCTGGAGGAGTCCATCTGCATTAACGACTGCCTGCGCGAGCAGCTGGAACACAGGCTCAGCTCCACCGCCCGCGGAAGCGGTAGGAGAGGCCCAGGGCTTCCTGCTTCTGGTTGTCATTAGGGAGCTGCAGAAGGGCAAGCCTAGGCAGAGCTTCGCAGACTTCAAAGCACCGAGGTCTGCTTTTCTGTATTCACTCCTTACAGTCAGCAAGGCAGGGGGCAAGTACTATTCTCCCGTTGCAGCTGTACCTGAGCTCAGAGAGTAGCTTTCCTCATGGCAGATCTAACCAGGTCTGGTCCCCAGAATCCTCTGACTTCTCATCCATCCTAATCTGCTCATATCTGCCTGCTGACTTCTGTGCCCTGGTCCTGTGATCGGCAAGTGGTAGAGCCAGTTCTGCAGGGCCTCCTCCAGCCTCTTACCGAGGTGGCCTTCCTCCCCACACTCTCGCCCAGGCTGCTGACAATTGGAGGCCGTCCCTTCCACACGCCCTTGTCCTGCCCACACCGCAGCAGCGGCTATTTAGGGGAAAGGGCCTCCTGAACAGCTACAGCCAGGGCACATGATAAAGCATGCAAAGAACCCACTCAGAGGAGCCGCACGAAAGCCAGGCATTCGGCCCATCAGGCTTTAGGCCCAGGATGCGAGTTCTCTGGGTTTTCTGCTGGGTTGGGATAGTATTTTTGGAGATACAGAATGAGCAACACAGAGAGCGTCTGTTACCCAAATGTGTAACTTGCCTGCTTACACTTCCTGGGACAGGACCCACCTCTAACTTCTACAGTCTGGGTCTGGAGACCACACCTCAGCTCTACAATGAGAACAGAGTCCTTAGGGAAGAAAACTAGAGGCTTCAGGCTCAGCTCAGTCATGTTTCCAGAAGTGGGTGGTCACTCCCAGACCCCTTTCCTCCCTGGCCACACCAGTCACCAATTAGAGAAGCCAAGAGAGAAGGTGGAGAGAACAGAGCTACCCAGACCCAGCAACCCCAAACTCCCGTAGCTATTCTCAGTCTAGAAAGGGCTACTTTCTGGGGCTTCCTTGGTGGCGCAGTGGTTGAGAATCTGCCTGCCAATGCAGGGGACACGGGTTCGAGCCCTGGTCTGGGAAGATCCCACATGCCGCGGAGCAACTGGGCCCGTGAGCCACAACTACTGAGCCTGCGCGTCTGGAGCCTGTGCTCCGCAACAAGAGAGGCCGCGAAAGTGAAAGGTCCGCGCACCGCGATGATGAGTGGCCCCCACTTGCCGCAACTAGAGAAAGCCCTAGCACGGAAACGAAGACCCAACACAGTCAAAAATAGATAAATAAATAAATAAATAAAATTAAAAATAAAAGAAAGGGCTACTTTCTGACAATTCCCAACCACGGGCCCTCAGACTCCTAGGCTCCAAGGACAAGGGCTCTAGGAAATCCACCACTTCTGTGCAACCCCCTTGCAGATACTGTCATTAGTTATCAAACTAGATTCCAGTTAGTGCCTGTTCTACCTGCCCACAACTCACAGCTAGTTTGGACCTAGGAAAGGAAGGAACATGAGGCCTATACACTCTCTCAGGTTTCTCCAGACTTTGCTGCAGCTCTGTGTATCCCTCCCATGCTGATCTGCTGTCCCCATATCTCCTCACCACCTCCCTACTCATACACTCAGGGCTCCTCTTTGGTTACTAATTCTCACGATTATTGTTGGGCTGCACCGTGCAGGTCTGCAAGCCTTGTAATTCCCCAGCTGCAACACCAAAGAAACAGTCCATAGACAGTGACAGAAACAACAACGTTCAAAGGATACAGAATCTTACAAGTCCTAAACAAAGGGTCCTGGAGCAACACTCCACAGTGTTCGGCAAACAGCAGGCAGAACAAGGCAGCAATCTTCACTACTCAAGGGTGAGGGAGGCAACCATTTATAGGGAGAATTGACGTCAAGTTGGCTCACCAATCACCAGGGAAACCAGAGCCTGGGGGTGGGGGCAAGCACGTAGGTGGTTACTGATTAAGCCCTATAATTAAACAGATTGGATAGTCATGTAGGTGAAGGAGGGGCTGGTCAGCAGAGAATGGACAGAGAGCAAGAGAACAGCCATCCTGAATTGTCTGACCATACAGTTGTGTCTGGAGGTACCAGCAAAACATCCTCGAGAGCTTTCCCAACACTATTCAGGGGGCATCCACAGGTGGGCATCGTTTCCTCTGTGGGCTGAGCGGGGATTGGGGAGCCGACCTAAGTCCGACCTAAGTGTTGATTGATTGAATCAAATGAATATATCATAATTCACAAATTATTTTTACTTATAAATATTTATTGAATATCATAAAAGACTAAGAGTATTGTCCAAAGGATTAAGCCCAGAATGAAAGAATGCTTGTGGAAAAGGAAAGAGACATCAAGAGTTATTTCTAAATTAGCCTCCTCAGAGCAAGAGATGTGAGAGGAAAGGTCACTGCTTGGGAAGATAACAAAAGTCATAGATAAGGGAGAAGGCAGAACTTCTAAACTACCATTGCATGCCTGGAAAGACCAGACAGACCTTAATGAGCGCAATCTGCCAGGCCCAGGTGATTCCACCCCAGACGACTGACAGCACCGGGGCCTTATTCTCAGAATCCCTGTCAATAGTCTTTGAGAAACCATGAAGATCAGAGGGATGCTGCAGACCAGGAAAGAACAGTTGGCTCTATTTGCAATATGATGGAAATAATATATACTAAAAACTGTAGACAAGAAATTTTGATGTGTATCCTTGGCAAAATTCAAGAATGGATTACTGCACAGAAAGTATGTGAGGACTTAGAAAACAGTGAGCGTCAGGAAGCAGAGTGTTTTCCCTAAAACCAAGGCGGGCCATATTAAATCAGAGGATCATGGGCATTGCACAGATAGAGGTTCCCATTCCCCAGAGCGTGTGCATGTGCTGAGCAGATACTCGCTTTTCCTCCCCTGGTAGCATAAGCTGGCCTTCCTTTTGCCTTGGTTCTTTTGTCAGGATGGAGGCAGACCTCTCCTCCACGGTGGCTGCTTTCAGTGCAGCTCTGACTCCATCCCCTCTCCGCCCAGCCCTGACCCCCAGGATAAGTAATCAAAGAGCAGAAGGAAAAGACATGGAGGAGGCAGAGACACGAGAGCCCTGGTAACCCATAAATGTTCCGTTTCTTTAACTTTCTGAAGGTTGGCTGCGCTGAAGTTCAGGGCCATGTTAAAACATCAACCTCTCCTTTCCCTTCCTAGCCACCCCCACCTCCAGGTCCACATAGTCAGGCAGGATCACAGAATGTCACCAGGAGTCACCCAGCCTCTTGTAGCCCTCCCCTGGAATCCCAGAAAATCACTTACATCTGCGTCTCAGGGTCAGGCCTGGGGAGAGTCAGCCTCCCCAGGTGCTCTCAGATCTCGGACTGCTTTCTGGTTGGTGACCTTGGATAGGCAGGTTTCAGGATCCCTCCCAGGGGTTCCAACTCCAGACTAAGATCACTGACACTTTAGGGGCCCCAATTATGTTAATTCCAAGGAGGGAGCATTTTGCCATCTTGTGGTTGGCAGATATATTTACAAACTTACTGTCTCAGGACAGCCCTGTCTCCCCAGGCATGATATCCAGGTATAATATTCCTAACGACCAAGTCTCACTTGTGATGTCCAAGTGATATAACTATGTCAGCACGAAATCTGAGCTCTTGTTCACAGCTGGGAGTTTCAGTGTGGCCTGGAGTCAGGTTCTCTGCAGCAACAGGAGTGTAGCCTGTGCTAATCTGCACGGGGGCTTCCAGGTCCTCAGTGTTCCCACCGCATAGCCCATCCTGAGCCATTACCTGCTGGAGGGATTGAGAGGCTTTAACGAGGGAAATCTGCTCCAAAAATACTTGAGAAGACTGTAGAATCCTATTTGGAGTTGTAAAGAGCCACAAAACACAGGGTGCTTTAGGCCTTCTGACCATTGACGGAGAGCCTGTTTTTCTTCCCAGGGAGAGTCCATGAAAAGGGAGCTTCTGGAACTGAGAACCAAACTATCCAAACAGGAGAGTCTCCTTCAGAGCACAGCTGAGCATCTGAAGACCGCCACCCAGCAGAAGGAGAGCATGGAACAGTTTATCTTCAGCCAGTGTGGGTGCCCCCAGCCAGGGAATGGGACAGGAAATGGGGGTCCTTCCAGGTCCCCCACCTGTGCTGTGAATGGACAGAGACCAGAGAGGTTAGGGGACGGGGGAGGCTGATGTGACGTCTCTAAACCTCCTGTGCCATCAGTAATCGTGGAGGCAGAGGAGGGGACACGGGGTTGGGGGGGGCAGCAGGAGACCCCGAGCTGAGTGTGCAGAAAGATAAGCTTTAGAACACAAACCCAATGCAAGCGTGGGCCCACTGGTAATTTCTGCCTTTGGGGCTGCTTTCTTGTTTCAGTGACCAGGACACACGATGTTTTGAAGAAGGCAAGGACAAATTTGGAGGTAAGGAAACTACTGCACCAGTCAGAGCCATAGAGCCCACTCCAAACTTATCACCGTCTGTCGTCAGAGTGTGCAGGTGATCCTTGACCTGCTCTGACCTTCCAGGAGGCGATGTCTGGTCCATCTGCGGGAGCTCAGGTCCTCAATGAGCATCCCTCTAGATTCCATCCCCATCGGCCCTCCACCCCAATCAGCAACCTCCCTCGACCTCTCGGTGACTCTTACTTTGTCATCATCTTCTCTCTTTATTCCAATTCTGTCTCCTTTATGCCAGGTCAGGAGTGGGGAGAAATGCAGTTCAGTTGATTCTCGAGGTCAGAGGACATATGGGGTCTGCCTCTGAAGGAGCTTTCAGTAAAGGGATCCTGAGGCCAGTCATGTGTTCTAGGGTTTCCTATACCACCTTATGAAAAAATAACAGCAAGATATAACTTTTTAAATTGATTTCAATGCATACTATCATGGTGAAGAAAGCAATTTGATTTGGACATATCTTTTTCTGTTAGCAATAACACAAAAGAAAATTGTTGGGTCTTATTGATCTAAAAGAGAATATGGTAATAATAAAGACTAAAACTTAAAGAGAAAGATCTTATATATATGGCAGACATTCTCAATGTTTATTTAAAACAGTAACATATTCTCTAGCAAGCTCTTTGAAGAGAACTTGAGGTGTTAAAAATGGCTTAAAAATCAGAAGCTAGTGGGGCCAGGTCAAGATGGCAGAATAAAAGGATGTGGAGCTCACGTCCCACAGATACATCAAAAATACATCTACATGTGGAACAGTTCTCACAGAATGCTTGCTGAATGCTGGCAGAAGATCTCATAAAACCAAAATTGCAAGAAAGATCACCACATCACTGGGTAGGACAAAAGGGGAAAAAAAAAAGGAATCAGGACAGGACCTGCATCCCTGGGAGGGAGCTGTGAAAGAGGAAATAGTCCGTCACCCTAGGAAGCCTGTTCATCGGCAGGGAGATCAGCCAGGACAGAAAGGAAGCTTCAGAGGCTCAGAGAAGAGTGCAGCAGCCAGTTTGCAGCGGGCAAAACAGAGACAGACCAGCACAGAGGGGCCGTGCCACCTCCCTGCACTCCCCAGCCCAAGACATGCACTGGCTGGTATACACAGAGGCAGAGGGCTGAAACTCGGGCTTCAGGGGACAGACCCAGAGAGAGGACTGGGGTTGGCTGTGTAAAGACAGTCTGAAGGGGCTGGCGTGTGGTCCAAGCCACAACCAGCAGTATGGGCAGGAAGATGCCCAGGGTCCAGCATTGCAGCCCCACTGTTAACACGTTCCCTAAGGGATGGGCGGGGCCTGCCATGGCAGCCTCATTCTGGTGTGCTCACAGTGGGCGCAGCTCCACCTCTAAGAGTTCTGGGAGCACACAAACACTGGTAGGTTGGCCCACACATGGAGTCAGGGCTGAAATCCAAGCCGATCCAAGTGGGAATTCAGAAGTAGGGCTGAAATCTGAGTCTTCTCCCTGTGGCTGTGCAATTCACAGATTGACCTGCTGCAGGTGGCTTTATAAACTCAGTGCCTGCAGGACATCTGAGAAGTTTACTGGTTATCCCATGGCTAGGGTGGGTGTTGTGATATGGGCTGGCTGCAGGCTCTTCTGCACATATATGTGGAGATGGAGTCAGGATCTGGGCTGACTCAGTAGCTCCCACAGCGGGTCCAGGCACACAACTATAGTAGTCCTGGTGCCTGACTTCAGTGGTTCTGTGCCAATGGATCTGTGCTAGTGGCTTTGTCAGCACAGTGACTGACAGACACCTGGGCCAATTGCCTGAATCCCCATGGTTGAGGCAAGGCTGAGGGCAGTGTCAAAAACAGTGTACTTTGTGAGCCCACACAAGAGGTGACAGGCAACACCACAGAGTGCACTTTCCAGTGGAAAGCCTCTAAGGATGAATACTCAGTGGCTCCTCTCTCAGCAGGAGTGCTCCAGTCCCACGTACCTCACACCACAGTTCAGAAATGGATCTGGGGGTGTCCACTTCAACAACTGGGGAGGAGACCCTGTGTCGAACAGGGCTGTGACAACCACAGAGCAAAGAGGAGGCCACACTAAACATCCAGTGCAAGCTCTGGTCACCACAACAATTACATTCCCTATCAAGGGGATAAGGCCAGCACACACTGAGGAAAGACAAGGCAGGAATCCATACTAAAAATAGCCCTTGCACCAAAAATATTAGACTCACAAAGGCTACACAGGGATGCTCCCACATAAAAACAGCCCTTCAAGACCACAGGAGATAGCACTACCATATGACCCAGCAATCCCGCTACTGGGCATATACCCTGAGAAAACCATAATTCAAAAAGAGTCATGTACCACAATGTTCATTGCAGCACTATTTACAATAGCCAGGACATGGAAGCAATCTAAGTGTCCACTGACAGATGAGTGGATAAAGAAGATGTGGCACATATGTATGATGGAATATTACTCAGCCATAAAAAGAAACGAAATCGAGTTATTTGTAGTGAGGTGGATGGTCCTAGAGTCTGTCATACAGAGTGAAGTAAGTCAGAAAGAGAAAACCAAATACCATACGTTAACACGTATATATGGGATCTAATTTAAAAAAAAAAAGGTTCTGACGAACCTAGGGGCAGGACAGGAATAAAGACTCAGATGTAGAGAATGGACTTGAGGACACATGGAGGGGGAAGGGTAAGCTGAGACGAAGTGAGAGAGTGGCATTGACATATATACACTACCAAATGTAAAATAGATAGCTAGTGGGAAGCAGCCTCATAGCTCAGGGAGATAAGCTCGTGCTTTGTGACCAGCTAGAGAGGTGGGATAGGGAGGGTGGGAGGGAGATGCAAGAGGGAGGGGATATAGGGATATATGTATATGTATAGCTGATTCACTTTCTTATACAGAAGCAACTAACAAAACAATGTAAAGTAATTATACTCCAATAAAGATGTTAAAAAAAAAAAAGACCACAGTAGATAGCTGTTTCTCCTAAACTCGTAGAGTCAGAGAAATATAAATGAAATGAAGAAGCAGAGGATCCACTCCCAATTAAAAGATCAAGAGAATTCCCCTGAAAGAACAATGAAAGTGACCTCTCCAGTCTACTAGACCCTGAGTTCAAAAAGGAGGTAATGAAAATGCTGAAGGAATTAAGGAAAACTATTGACAGAAATGCAGATTACTGTAAGAAGGAACTAGAAACTATAAAGAGGAGCCAATCAAAATTAGAAAACTCATTTGCTGAGACAAAAGCTGAGCTAAAGGCAATAAATAGCAAACTGGATAAGAAGAACAAATAAGTGATCTGGAAGACAGAATAATGAAAATCACCCAATCAGAACAGCAGACAGAAAGACAAATTTTAAAAAATGAAAGCAATATGCTAGACTGGTGGGATAATATAAAGTGTGCCAAGCTATGCATAATTGGCATCCCAGAAGGAAAAGAAAGAGAAAAGGGGATCAAAATGTAAGAAATTATGGCTGAAAATTTCCCAAACCTAAAGAAGGAAACAGATATCCAGTTACAGGAAGAACAGAGGGTCCCAAAGAGATGAACCCAAACAGACCTATGCCAAGACATATTATAATTAAAATGGCGGAAGTTAAAGAGAGGATTCTAAACATATCAAAGAAAAACAAAGAGCTAATTAAAAGGGAACCCCCCATATAGAGCTATCAGCTGATTTCTCTACAGAAACGTAGCAGGACAGAAGGGAGTGCAAGATATACTCAAAGTCCTGAAAGGGAAACCTGCAACCTAGGATACTCTACACAGCAAGATTATCATTTAGAATAGAAGAAGAGATAACGAATTTCTCAGACAAGCAAAAATTAAAAGAATTCAGCAATACTAAGCTTACCTCCCCAAAAACTATTGAAAGACCTTCTCTAAATAGAAAAAAAGCAGAAATCTATAGGAAAGAAAATCACAACTGGAAAGTAAATCACTTAAATAAGCTAGTACACAGATTTTTAAAACATCAAAAAAAATTTTTGTGAAAGTGATGATAACTACAGTGAACAGCAAAAGGGATAAACACGAAGATGTAAAAGAGGACATCAAAATCGTAAAATGCGGGGGAGGAGAGTAAGGAAACATAGATCTTTTTTTAGAATGTGTTCGAGCCTATATGACTACAGGTCTAAAGCAAGTAAATATAGTAATGGGTTAATATACTTGAAAAACAGGGTAACCACAAATCAAAAACGTACAATAGATTCACAACAATCAAAAAGAAGAGAAGACAAGCATAATACATAAGACAATCATCAAACAGCAAACGGAAAAACAACAGAGAAGAAATACAAAATCAAATGGAAAACAAGGTTTAAAATAGCAATAAATACCCATCTATCAATAATCACCTTAAATGTCAAAGGACTAAATGCTCCAATCAAAAGACATAGAGTGGCACATTTGATTAAAAAAACAATATGCTGCATACAAGAGACCCACTTTAGGATGAAGAACACACATAGATTGAAAGTAAGGGGATGGAAAAAAATATTTCATGCAAATGGAAATGACAAGAAAGTGAGGATAAGAATACTATATCAGACAAAATAGACTTTAAAACAAAAGCCATAAAGAAAGATAAAGAAGGACATTGTATAATGATAAAAGGATCAATACAAAAAGAGGATATTACACTCGTTAACATATATGTACCCAATATAGGAGCACCTAAATACACTAAAAAATACTAACAAATATAAAGGGAGAAAATGATGAGAAGATGGCGGAGTAGAAGGACGTGTGCTCACTCCCTCTTGCAAGAGCACCAGAATCACAACTAACTGCTGAACAATCATCAACAGGAGGACACTGGAACTCACCAAAAAAGAAGCCCCACATCCAAGGACAGGGGAGAAGCCACAGTGAAACGGTAGCGGGGTGCAATCACAATAAAATCAAATCCCATGGCTGCTGGGTTGTTGATTCTCAAACTGGAGAACTTACACCACAGAGGTCCACTCACTGGAGTGAAGGTTCTGAGCCCCACATCAGGCTTCCCAACCAGGGGGTCCAGCAACGGGAGGAGGAATTCCTAGAGAATCAGACTTTGAAGGCTGGTGGGATTTGATTGCAGGATTTCGACAGGACTGGGGGAAGAAGAGACTCCACTCTTGGATGACATGTACAAAGTAGTGTGTGCATCAGGACCCAGGGAGGGAGCAGTAACCCCATGGGAGACTGAACTGGACATACCTGCTACTGTTGGAGGGTCTCCTGCAGAGGCGGGGGGTGGCAGTGGCTCACCACAGGGACAAGGACACTGGCAGCATAACTTCTGGGAAGTACTCCTTGGTGTGAGCCCTCCCGGAGTCTGCCATTAGCCCCACCAAAGATCCCGTAGCCTCCAGAGCTGGGTTGCCTCAGGCCAAACAACCAACATGGAGGGAACCCAGCCCCACCCATCAGCAGACAAGCAGATTAAAGTTTTACTGAGCTCTGCCCACCAGAGCAACACCCAGCTCTACCCACCACCCATCCCTCCCATCAGGAAGCTTGCACAAGCCTCTTAGATAGTCTCATCCACCAGAGGGCAGACAGCAGAAGCAAGAAGAACCACAACTCTGCAGGCTGTGGAACAAAAACCACATTTGCAGAAAGATAGACAAAATAAAAAGTCAGAAGACTATGTACCAGATGAAGGGACAAGATAAAACCCCAGAAAAACAACTAAATGAAGTGGAGATAGGCAGAAAACTAATTCTTCCAGAAAAAGAATTGGGAATAATGATAGTGAAGATGATCCAGGACCTTGGAAAAAGAATGGAGGCAAAGATCTAGAAGATGCTTAATAAAGACATAGAAGAATTAAAGAACAAACACCTAGAAGGATTACAGAACAAACAAACAGAGATGAACAATACAGTAACTGAAATGAAAAATACACTAGAAGGAATCAATTGCAGAATAATGAAGGCAGAAGAACGAATAAGTGACCTGGAAGACAGAATGGTAGAATTCACTGCCATGGAACAGAATAAAGAAAAAGAATGAAAAGAAATGAAGACAGCCTAAGAGACTTGTGGGACAACATTAAACACAACATTTGCATTATAGGGGTCTGAGAAGGAGAAGAGAGAGAGAAAGGACCAAAGAAAATATTTGAAGAGATTATAGTTGAAAACTTCCCTAACATGGGAAAGGAAATAGCCATCCAAGTCCAGGAAGCACAGAGAGTTCCAGGCAGGATACAGCCAAGGAGAAACACGCCAAGACACATAGTAATCAAATTGACAAAAATTATAGACAAAGAAAAATTATCAAAAGCAACAAGGGAAAAATGACAAATAACATACAAGGGAACTCCCATAAGGTTAACAGCTGATTTCTCCACAGAAACTCTGCAAGCCAGAAGGGAGTGGCACGATATATTTAAAGTGATGGAAGGAAAGATCCTACAACGAAGATTACTCTACCCAGCAAGGATCTCATTCAGATTCAACAGAGAAATCAAAAGCTTTACAGACAAGCCAAAGCTAAGAGAATTCAGCACCACCAAACCAGCTCTACAACAAATGCTAAAGGAACTTCTCTAAGTGGGAAACACAAGAGAAGAAAGGACCTACAAAAACAAACCCAAAACAATTTAGAAAATGGTAATACGAACGTACATATTGATAATTACCTTAAATGTGAATGGATTAAATGCTCCAACTAAAAGACACAGGCTCACTGAATGGATATTAAAACCAGACCCATGTATATGCTATCTACAAGAGACCCACTTCAGACCTAGGGACACATAAAGAATGAAAGTGAGGGGATGGAAAAAGATATTCCATGCAAATGGAAATCCAAAGAAAGCTGGAGTAGCAATTCTCATATCAGACAAAATAGACTTTGAAATAAAGAATGTTACAAGAGACAAGGAAGGACACTACAGAATGATCAAGGAATCAATCCAAGAAGAAGATATAACAATTATAAATATATATGCATGCAACATAGGAGCACCTCAATACATAAGGTAAATGCTAACAGCTATAAAAGAGGAAATCGACAGTAACACAATAATAGTGGGGGACTTTAACACCTAACTTACACCAATGGACAGATCATCCAGACAGGAAATTAATAAGGAAATACAAGCTTAAAATGACACAATAGATTAGATAGATTTAATTGATATTTATACGACATTCCATCCAAAAACAGCAGATTAAACTTTCTTCTCAAGTGCACATGGAACATTCTCCAGAATAGATCACAACATGGGTCACAAATCAAGCCTCAGTAAATTTAAGAAAATTGAAATTCATATCAAGAATCTTTTCTGACCACAATGTGATGAGATTAGAAGTCAATTACAGGGGGAAAAAACATAAAAAACACAAACACAAGGAGGCTAAACAATAAGTTACTAAATGACCAAGAGAGCATTGAAGAAATCAAAGAAGGGGCTTCCCTGGTAGCAGAGTGGTTAAGAATCCGCCTGCCAATGCCGGGGACATGGGTTCGAGCCCTGGTCCAGGGAGATAACACATGTCATGGAGCAACTAAGCAAATAAGAAATCTAACCTTACACCTACGGGAAGTAGAGAAAGAAGAACAAAGAAAACCCAAAGGTAGTAGAAGGAAAGAAATCATAAAGATCAGAGCAGAAATAAATGAAATAGAAACAAAGAAAACAATAGCAAAGATCAATAAAACTAAAAGCTGGTTCTTTGAGAAGATAAACAAAATTGATAAACCATTAGCTAGACTCATCAAGAAAAAGAGGGAGAGGACTCACATCAATAAAATTAGAAATGAAAAAGGAGAAGTTACAACAGACACTGCAGAAATACAAAGCATCCTAAGAGACTACTACAAGCAACTTTATGCCAATAAAATGCACAACCTGGAAGAAATGGACAAATTCTTAGAAAGGTATAACCTTCAAAGACTGAACCAGGAAGAAACAGAAAATATGAACAGACCAATCACAAGTAATGAAATTGAAACTGTGATTAAAAATCTTCCAACAAAGAAAAGTCCAGGACCAGATGGCTTCACAGGTGAATTCTATCAAACACTTAGGGAAGAGCTAACACCCATCCTTCTCAAACTCTTCCAAAAAATTGCAGAGGAAGGAACACTCCCAAACTCATTCTAGGAGGTCACCATCACCCTGACACCGAAACCAGACAGAGAGACTACAACAAAAGAAAATTACAGACCAATATCACTGATGAACATAGATGCAAAAATCTTCAACAAAATACTATCAAACAGAATCCAACAACACATTAAAAGGATCATACACCACGATCAAGTGGGATTTTTCCCAGGGATGCAAGTATTCCTCAGTATACACAAATCAAACAATGTGATACACCATATTAACAAATTGAAGAATAAAAACCATATGATCATCTCAATAGATGCAGAAAAAGTTTTTCACAAAATTCAGCACCCATTTATGACAAAAACTCTCCAGAAAGTGGGCATAGAGGGAACCTACCTCAACATCATAAGGGCCATATATGACAAACCCACAGCAAACATCATTCTCAATGGTGAAAACCTGAAAGCATTTCCTCTAAGATCAGGAACAAGACAAGGATGTCCACTCTCACCACTGTTATTCAACATAGATTTGGAGGTCCTAGGCATGGCAATCAGAGAAGAGGAAGTAATAAAAGGAATACAAATTGGAAAAGAAGAAGTAAAACTGTCACTGTTTGCAGATGACATGATTCTACACATAGAAAATCCTAAAGATGCTTCCAGAAAACTCCTAGAGCTCTTCAATGAATTTGGTAAAGCTTCAGGATACAAAATTAACACAGAGAAATCTCTTGCACTTCTATACACTCACAACAAAAGATCAGAAAGAGAAATTAAGGAAACAATCCCATCTACCATCACATCAAAAAGAATAAAATACCTAGGTATAAGTCTACCTAAGGAGGCAAAAGACCTGTACTCTGATATCTATGACTCTGATGAAAGAAATCAAAGATGACACAAACAGATAGAAAGATATTACATGTTCTTGGACTGGAAGAATCAATATTGTCAAAATTACTGTACTACCCAAAGCAATCTGCAGATTTAATGCAATTGCTATCAAATTACCAATGCCATTTTTCACAGAATTAGAACAAAAATTTTTGTAATTTGTACGGAAACACAAAAGACCCCAAATAGCCAAAGCAATCTCGAGAAAGAAAAACGAAGCTGGAGGAGTCAGGCTCCCCATCTTGAGACTATAATACAAAGCTACAGTAATCAAAGCAGTATGGTACTGGCACAAAAACAGACTTATAGATCAATGGAACAGGGTAGAAATCCTACATATAAACCTATGCACCTATGGTCAATTAATCAACAACAAAGGAGGCAAGCCTATACAATGGATAAAAGGTAGTTACTTCAATAAGCGGTGCTAGGAAAACTGGACAGCTACATGTAAAAGAATGAAATTAAAACACTCCCTCACACCACACACAAAAATAAACTCAAGATGGATTAAAGACCTAAATGTAATACCAGACACTATAAAACTCTGAGAGGAAAACATAGGAAGAACACTCTTTGACATAAATCACAGCAAGATCTTTTTTGACCCACCTCCTAGAGTAATGAAAATAAAAACAAAAATAAACAAATGTGACCTAATGAAACTTAAAAGTTTTGCACAGCAAAGGAAACCATAAACAAAACGAAAGGACAACCTTCAGAATGGGAGAAAATATTTGCAAATGAAGAAACGGACAAGGGATTAATCTACAAAATATACAAACAGCTTGTGCAGCTCAATATCAAAAAAACAAACAACCCAATCAATCAAAAAATGGACGGAAGAACTAAATAGAGATTTCTCCAAAGAAGACATACAGATGGGGCTTCCCTGGTGGCACAGTGGTTGGGAATCTGCCTGCTGATGCAGGGGACACGGGTTTGAGCTCTTGTCTGGGAGGATCCCACATGCCGTGGAGCAACTGGGCCTGTGAGCCACAACTACTGAGCCTGCACGTCTGGAGCCTGTGCTCCGCAACAAGAGAGGCCACGATAGTGAGAGGCCTGCACACCGCGATGAAGAGTGGCCCCCGCTCGCCACAACTGGAGAAAGCCCTCACACAGAAACGAAGACCCAACACAGCCAAAAATAAATAAATAAATAAACAAATTTATATATTAAAAAAAGACATACAGATGGCTAAAAAACACATGAAAGGCTGCTCAACATCACTAATTATTAGAGAAATGCAAATCAAAACTACAATGAGGTATCACCTCATACCCATTAGAATGGGCATCATCAGAAAATCTACAAACAATAAATGCTGGAGAGGGGTGGAGAAAAGGGAACCCTCTTGCACTGTGGGTGGGAATGTAAATTGATACAGCCACTTTGGAGGATGGTATGGAGGTTCCTTAAAAAACTAAAAATAGAATTACCGTGTGACCCAGCAATCCCACTACTGGGCATATACCCAGAGAAAACCATAATTCAAAAAGACACATGCACCCCAATGTTCACTGCAGCACTATTTACAATAGCGAGGTCAGGGAAGCAACATAAATGCCCATCGACAGATGAATGGATAAAGAAGATTTGGTACATATATACAATGAAGTATTACTCAGCCATAAAAAGGAACGAAATTAGGTCATTTGTAGAGACGTGGATGGACCTAGAGACTGTCATACAGAGTGAAGTAAGTCAGAAAGAGAAAAACAAATATCGTATATTAACGCATATATATGGAATCCAGAAAAATGGTACAGATGAACAGGTTTGCAAGGCAGAAATAGAGACACAGATGTAGAGAACAAACATATGGACAGCAAGGTGGGAAAGTGGCGGGGTGCATTGACGGTGGTGGGATGAATTGGGAGATTGGGACTGACATATATACACTAATATATATAAAATAGATTACTAATAAGAACCTGCTGTATACAAATAAATAAAGAAAAGAAAAGATAATGATGGGAATACAATAAGAGACATTAACACTCTGCTGACATCAATGGACAGATCTACACAGAAAAATCAATAAGGCAACAGAGATCCTACATGACACAATAGAACACTTAGGCTTAATTGATATTTTCAGAACATTACATCAAAAAAAAAAAAAGCCCAGAATACACATTCTTTTCAAGTGCATATGGAACATTCTCTATGATTGACCACATACTAGGACACAAAACAATCCTCAACAAATTTATTAGGATAGAAATTATTTCAAGCATGTTTTCTGACCACAATGGGATGAAACTACAAATCAACCACAGAAAGAGAAATGAGAAAACGATTACATGGAGACTAAACAACATGGTGCTAAAAAAACCAATGAGTGAACGATGAAAGCAAAGAGGAAATTTTAAAAATACCTTGAGACAAATGACAATGAAAACACAACCATACAAAATCTATGGGATGCAGCAAAAGCAGTTCTTAGAGAAAAGTTCATAGCAATACAGGCCTTCCTCAAAAACAAGAAAAATCTGACATAAACAACTTAACGTACCACCTAGAAGAATTAGAAAAAGAAGAACAAATAAAACCTAAAGTCAGCAGAAGGAAGGAAATAATAAAGATCAGAGAGGAAATAAATAAAATAGAGATTAAAAAGTAGAAAAAAATCAATAAAACCTAAACCTACTTCTTTGAAACCATAAACCAAATCAAACTTCTGGCCAGGCTTACCAAGAAGAAAAGAGAGAAGATCAAAATAAACAAATAAGAAAATAAGAGAAGAAAAACAACTGATACTGTGAAATATTGTAAAAGAGTACTGTGAACAATTATATGCCAATAAATTGGACAACCTAGAAGAAACGGACAAGTCTCCAAAAAACAGACAGCCCACCAAAACCAAATCAGGAAGAACAGATGATCTGAACAGACTGATTACTAGAAGTGAAATAGAATCTGTAATAATAATTTTAAAAAACTCCCTGCCAAGAAAAGTCCAGGACCAGATGGCTTCACTAAGGAATTCCTCCAAACATACAAAGAAGAACTTATACTGATCCTTCTCAAACTCTTCCAAAAGACTGAAAAGGAGGGAACACTCCCAAAATCATTCTATGAAGCCACCATTATCCTGACCCCAAAACCAGACAAAGACAATACCAAAAAAGAAAATTACAGGTCAATATCTTTGATGAATAAAAATGAAAAAATTCTCAATAAAATATTAGCAAAGCAAATCCAACAACACATAAAAAAGATCATACACCATGATCAAGTTGGATTTATCCCAGGGTCACAAGGATCGTTCAACATGTGCAATTCAATCAATGTGATACACCACATCAACAAAAGAAAAGACAAAAACCACTTGATCATCTCAAAAGATTCAGAAAAAGCATTTGACAAAATTCAACATTCATTCATGATAAAAACTCACCGAAGTGGGTACAGAGAGAACATATCTCAACATAATAAAAGCCATTTATGAGAAACCCACAGCCAACATAATATTCAATGGTAAAAACCTGAAAGCCTTCCCACTAAATTCCAGAATAAGACAAGGATGGTCACTGTCACCACTTCTATTCAATATAGTATTGGAATCCTAACCACAGCAATCAGACAAGGAAAAGAAAAGATATCCAAATTGGAAGAGAAAGGTGAAATTGTCATTATATGCAGATGACATAATACTGTATATAGAAAAGCCTGAAGACTCCACAGAAAAACTACTAGAACTGATAAATGAATTCAGCAAGGTAGCAAGATACAAGATTAACATACAGATCTGTTGCATTTCTTTACACTAACAATGAAATATCGGAAAAGGAAAGTAAAAAAACAATCCCTTTTAAAATCACATTAAAAAAAACCTTAGGAATAAACCTGACCAAGGAAGTGAAAGACTCATATGCTGAGAACTATAGAACATTGATATAGGAAACTGAAGGTAATTCAAAGAAATGGAAAGATATCCCATTCCCTGGGATTGGAAGAATTAATATTGTTAAAATGGCCATACTACCCAAAGCAAACTACCGATTTAATGTGATCCATATCAAATTACCCATGACATTTTTCATTATAACGAGGACAAATAATCCTAAAATTTATATGGAACCACAAAAGACCCAGAATTGCCAAAGCAGTCATGAGGGAAAAGAACAAAGCTGGAGGCATAACCCTCCCAGACCTCAGACAATACTACAAACCAACAGAAATCAAAACAGCATGCAACTGGCACAAAAACAGACATATGGAGCAGTGGAACAGAATAGAGAGCCCAGAAATAAACCCAAACACTTACAATCAATTAATCTTCAACAAAGGAGGCTACAATATACAATGGAGAAAAGACACTCTCTTCAGCAAATGGTATTGGGAAAGCTGGATAGCCACATGTAAATCAATGAAGTTAAAACACACCCTCACACCATATACAAAAATAAACTCAAAATGGCTTAAAGACTTAAATATAAGACATCGCACCATAAAACTCCAAGAAGAGAAGATAGGCAAAACATTCTCTGACATAAATCATACCAATGTTTTCATAGATCAATCTCCCAAGGCAATAGAAATAAAAGCAAAAATAAACAAATGGGACCCAATCCAATTTATAAGCTTTTGCACAGCAAAGGAAACCATAAGCAAACCAAAAAATCAACCTATGGACTGGGAGAAAATATTTCCAAATGATGCAACTGACAAGGGCTTAATTTCCAAAATATACAAACAGCTCATAAGACTCAATAACAAAAAAAAACCAAACAAAATGGGCAGAAGACCAAAACAGACATTTCTCCAAAGAAGACAAACAGATTGCTAATAGGCACATGAAAAGATGCTCAACATCACTAATTATTAGAGAAATGCAAATCAAAATTACAATGAGGTACCATCTCACACCAGTCGGGATGGCCATCATTAAAAAGTCTACAAATAACAAATGCTGAAGAGGATGTGGAGAAAAGGGAACCCTCTTACACTGTTGGTGGAAATGTAAATTGGTGCGGCCACTATGGAAAACAGTAAGGAGGATCCTTAAAAAACTAAAAACAGTGTTGCCATATGATCCAGTGATCCCACTCCCAGGAATATATTCAGAGAAAACTATAATTTGAAAAGATACATGCACCCTAAGGTTCACAGCAGTACTATTTACAATAGCCAAGACATGGAAGCAACCTAAAGGTGCATCAACAGATGAATGGATAAAGAAGATGTGGTAGATATACACAATGGAATATTACTCAGCCATAAAAAAGAATGAAATAATGCCATTTGCAGCAACATGGATGGACCTAGAGATTATCATACTAAATGAAGTAAGTCAGAAAGGGAAAGACAAATATCATATCACTTATATATGGAATCTAAGATATGACACAAATTAACTTATTTACAAAAGAGAAATAGGCTCACAGACATAGAAAACAAACTTATGGTTACCAAAGGGGAAAGGGGGTGGGGGATGGATAAATTAGAAATTTGGGATTAGCAGATACAAACTATAAATAAAGCAGAAAAATAGATAAAAAATAAGGTCCTACTGTATAGTACAGGGAACATTATTCAATCTCCTGTTATAAACCATAATTGAAAAGAATATGAAAAAGAATATATATCACTGAATCACTGTGCTGTACACCAGAAACTAACATAACATTGTATACCAACTATACTTCAATAAAAAATAAAAGAAAAAATTAAAAAATCAGAAAATAAAACTTTTACCTTGGACTTTAAAGCTTTGCCATAAGCTATTGAGCATATTCGTAAGAATGTTCCTAAATGTTCCTCAGAGAATGTGGACCCCACAGTGTGAATAGGGGCTGGGCCATGGTTTATTTATTTTTTTATTTTTGGTAATTCCTTATGTTTTCCTCTGATGATTCCTTTCTTTCCTGAGCCTTTTTAGAAGAACACTCAACATTGCCTCTATAAAGCCTTATTCCTCTCCCAGCAAAGGTAACCCAACAATCTCTCATACTCGCTGGCTTCACCAGTTTGGAAGTTTCCTCTCTACTTTCCCTAGACCGCTGGAAAGGCCTCAAGCCTGGGATCTAATCCCAGGCTTGTGATTAACTGGCTGTGTGGCTTTGGCTGGCCCCAGTCTCTGTGAGCCTGCTGACCCTCATCTGTAAGAGGCAGCACTAGACTTAGATGATCTCTGAGGTCCCTGCTGACCTGGCCCCTCCCTCTCCTCATCAAGTAAACGGAACATAAACTTTAATAGGAGAACGTCCCTGCAAAATGTTCTCTCCTTCCTACAACAGGCTGCTTCTATATATGCCTGTTTCATACTAAGCATTTCTTTTCCTGGGAAATCACAAAAGCCATCCTTTCGCTCCAAAGTGAATTGGAGAGTGAACTGACCCCTGAAGAGGGGGTGGTAGGATCTGGCCACCTGGTGTGCAGTGGCTTTGAGCAGAGATATGACCATGGGAGGTGGTGGGAAGCTTTTCCTCTAACCTGGTGGCCCCAGTTGCTCCTCCAGACCTCAGCGCGTCCCCTCAGCTCATCCTCGTGACAGGCTCTCAGCGTGCTCCCGGCTTCTGTCACCACTCAGCACTCTCTCCAGCCTCAGTTAGCCACCAGCAGGGCCTGATAATGGACTCTTACTTTGATTGTGGTATTTTGGCCTCCAGGTGAAACCACTAAGAGCTCTGCCATGCACTCCAGTCCTGTGACCCTTGCCTTCCAGGAGCCATGCAAGAAGCAAAGCCACCAGAGGTCCTTAAAACTGCAGGGAGGATGGGCCTGCCCCCCTTCTTCACAGCTCCCTGTCTGCTGAGGAGGATCTGGGCCCCACTCCTCCACACCTGCTAGAGGGTCTGGAAGGAGTCAGAGATGTGGCCTGATGGGGCAGGGCGAAAGGCAGGGGGCCTCTCCTGCAGTTGAGGAATAACCAGTCAAGGTTCACTGGACCCAGAACTAAGCAAAACAGGCATAGTTTGTAGAGGACCTTGTGACACTGCTTCTGAACACCCCAAGGGTATGCGAACCAGCAACAGCACATTTCTCGCCTCATCCTCCGATCCTCCGAGGGTCAACTCAGGGGAAATAGGACCTGCTTCCTAGCAATAGAGCATGTGGTCCCCACACTGGAGTTCCACGGCAGATCGTAAAGCTCAGGACTGAGCAGCGGTGCCCTGAAGGACAGTGTTGGCAGGGGCCCAATGACCTGACCCAGGGCCAGCGCAGTGGGTCACAGTCAGGCTGGGCATTGGTCTACACTGCAGCACCTGAGTTCTTTGAATCCACGTGGTGAGAATAGTGACTCCCAGATGCCATCTTGTGCTTAGCCTAGACCTCCTATTTCTATTCTTTTATGATCTCCAAAGTGTGTACTCACCTCTCTCTAAGTATGCTGTCTTGTTTTGTCATCCTAACTTCACTCTGGGATCTGGGGACTAATGGCCACACCAAGCTCATTGGAAGTCTTGTGTAAAGCAAACCAGTGATCATTTTTAAGTGACATGTGTGAGGTCCCCAGTTGTGCTAAAGCCTAATCTGTGTCTTCACAGTGCTTAGAATGTGCTTATGTGTGTATAAATGTATAATATATATTTATATGTGTTGCTATAGTGATATGTTAAAGGCCAACATAACTGATGGATAGGGTCAGTGTGAGGAAATGAAAGTCTTTCTGGTGGCTATTAAATGTATATAAAGAAATAAAAAGTTTTCACTGCCTGTTTTGTTTCCCATTTCTGCACCAGTCCTTAGACTGAGCGGGTGAGAATAGGAAAGACAAACTGGCACTAAGAGCTCACCTCACTGTCTAATGCTTGAAGTCTAAGTTTAAAAGAATGATTTACTCTCCTGTCATTTTGTAAAAATCTCCAGTCTAAAAATATAAAAGGGTAGTTCTTACATTTAGAGTGCCTTAGAATCAGCTGTGGAGATTATAGAAGCTACTTCCTGGGCTCCAATCCCAAGAGATTTCATTGGTGTGGGGCTCTAGAGTCTACATATTTCATATAAACACAAGCAGATGTTTCTGATGCAGGTGGGCGACAGATCACAGTTTAAAACACGTTGCTCTATAACACTGAATCAAAATTATAAATTCATTTCTTTTCCTTTAATTAAGAAGCTTTAATTGAAAAGTATTTAAGTCACACCATAAATGTTGACATAATGATCTTAAGATCTTCCTTTGGGAAAAGACCTTAGTTATGTTCTTTTGCATTCCAGAATTAAAATAAAGCTATCATTCCACAATTATACCCTAGAGGCAGTAATAAATTAAAACAAACAACAACACAAAAAATTCAACCATGATCACAACCACCAACAACAAAAACAAACATATTCATCAACAGACTCAGGTCTGAGATAGAGACATGCCCCACTTTCATAGTAGATGGAGTGACCTCAACTTCTGCTTTTACACTGGGTTGTTTAAGCATTTTCCATGAGTGCCTTTGTCTGTCAATAAAGAGGAACTCACTGACAGAGTCAGCAGAATGGATGAAAAGTCGGCCAAACTATGGAGTATTACTTAAAGACAAAGTAGGAAAATTTGAGGGCCTCTTGCTCTGCAGTTATTCAAGCATCCCAGCAATTCTTCCTAAATCCAATGGAGAACTCAAACATTGCTTCTAAGAACTTCATTTTATGGTCATAACATTTATGAAAGCAACAACATGAATCATACAGATCTCAGAGCTGGTCAGGATCAAGTCACAAATTACTTATGGGGGAAAATTCCCAATAGCCATTCTTGTGTTTCACCCTTTGAAAAAGTTGCAAAAAATGTATCTTTGGAATGGAAGATTCTCCAATATTCAACTTTCCATAAATTACATTCTTTTCCTCTATATGTCAGAAACAGAACTCATTCTTAAAAATAAATCAACCTGCATGACCACCAATGTCTTCCAATTTGCCATAATTCAAATGAGAACCATGTTGGGTCCTGTGCAGGAAATAGGGTGAGAGCACTTTAGGAAAAAAATGGAAAGGAAGAAAGACGGCAGGTACCTAATGTAATGCTTCAAACATGTACAAACATCTCTTCTTTTAATAAATTTATTTTATTTATTTATTTTACTTATTTATTTTTGGCTGCATTGGGTCTTCGTCACTACACGCAGGCTTTCTCTAGTTGCGGCGAGCAGGGGCTACTCTTCATTGCGGTGCCAAGACTTCTCAATGCGGTGGCTTCTCTTGTTGCAGAGCATGGGCTCTAGGCGCACGGGCTTCAGTAGTTGTGGCTTGCGGGCTCTATAGCACAGGCTCATTAGTTGTGGCACACGAACTTAGTTGCTCCGTGGCATGTGGGATCTTCCCGGACCAGGGCTCGAACCGGTGTTCCCTGCATTGGCAGGCAGATTCTTAACCACTGTGCCACCAGGGAAGCCCAAACGTACAAATATCTCTTGATCTGTCAACCTAAGACAGGCAAACAACCTGCAGAATTTATACAGGGTTTATTATATCCTCCAGATCTTATTACTGCTAAAGTGAATATGCTAGGCACTTACTGAATTGGTTTTCTATTTCTGCTGTAACAAGTGACCATAACTTTAGTGTCTTAAAAGAACACACTTTTATTATATTACACTTCTGTAGGTTAAGAGTCCAACAAAGATCTCACTGGACTAAAATCAAGGAGTCAACACGACTGCCATACCTTCTGGAGGCTCTAAGGGATAATGTCTTTCCTTGCTTTCCTAAAAAGTTTTTAGAGGCCTCCCACATTCCCTGGCTTTTGACTCCTTCCTACAACTTCAAAACCAGAACAGCAGGTAAAGTCCTTCTAATTTCACACCATTTTGACCTTTTCTGTCTCTCAATTCTAAGGCCCCATGTAATTTCACGGGGCCCACCTGAATGGTCCAAGATAATCTCATCACAAGGTCTTTACCCTAATCACATCTGCAAAGTTTCCTTTCCTATGTGGTGTAATATATGAACAGGTTGGGGGAATTACAGCAGGGACATCCTGGGGGAGACAGTATTATTCTGCTGGTCACGAAACTATTAACTCAGATGCCAACTAATATTGGAACTATGAAAAAAAGAACTTCTCTAATTTCAACAAAGTTTAGTTAAAATACGACACTACCTGAAGGCACAATCTAGACCAGTGAATCAAGATAAAGTCAGCTTAGAACCCCAGAAGTGCTTCACTGCTGTCCATAAAATTGCACAAGTACTAGTCTCTTTAGATTTTTTTTTTCCAAAATGTAGCTTTTTCCCCCCTCCAAGCCTGAGTCTGATGGTAGAAATCTCATCCGAGACAAAGAGTGCGTGGTGGAGGAGGTGAAGGTGGTGGTGGAGTCGGTGCACCTGGGACCCCACTAACTTCTGACTATGAACTTGCAGCTGATCTCCATGGAACAGATGGGAGGGTTTTCTCAGACCTACCCTTGCATGAACAGAGGGATCCTTGTGCACCTTCGCCAGGCGGCTAGGAAGGGGAGCCACAGTCCTTTCCTTGGAACTTGCCTTGTAAAGAAGGCAGGCACCAAGATATTAACTTGTCTGGAATCTTGTGGACCAGATGTCAGCAATCCATGTCCAGAGGTTCCTGACTTTTGGTCACACGTCCCCAGGGTCGGCCTAAGGCCCGTGCTGCCTGGGTTGGCTGTGGAGGATGAGCTCCTGAGGCAGCATCTTGCTCTGTCTCCTCCAAACCAGGTTCTGACCAGAGAGAAATGTATTCGTTTTTCTCAGGCTGGTGGAAAATACTCCCTCATCGTCCTCTTGGACTGGGGCAGCCCCTTCCCATGTTGGCCTGCTTTGTGGGGGGAAGGGATGGGGAGGATGGGAACAAGAGGAGCGGGGACAAGGAGGAGGGGTGGGAACAAAAAAAGCCTGGGGAGAGGATAGGGGAGGACGGCGAGGAAGGAGAAGGCGGAAGCTGAGGATGAATAAGGAGGACGATGACCAGAGCGTGAATGCCATGGAGGTTCTAGTCTCTGGTCCCAGAATGGCAGCTGCCCTCTCTTGAACTTCCCCTGACCTCATGCTGGACACACACACACCCCAGCCTCCTCTCTCATCCTCCAAACTCCTTTAGTCACAGAAGAACAGCCTTTCAGCCCCTGCCCCCTCCCGTGCCCTGATTCTGGGGATTCTTTCCTTTTTCCCTAGGTTTCCCCAGAGCTAGGCACAGATTCCTCACCAGCAGCCAAACCCTGGTCTGTGGGTCTGGAGAGTCCAAAGCACGGAAATCTCTCGTGAGAAAAGGAAATGCAGGCCACATGGGGTCATGGGGTCACTCTGCAGAATCTCAGTCCAGCTGTCCAAGTCATGCTAGGTTGAAATTTAGGAAGATGTCAAACTCGTTCAAAAGAAACTCTAAGAAGATCCTTGGTGCAGGTCATTGTTACATGTAGCAAATGATGCTATTGAAATCCTAAACCAGGTGATCAATCTTCATTCCAAAGTCATGAATCAGCCTTAAGAAGTGCAAAGCAGGGCTTCCCTGGTGGCGCAGTGGTTGAGAATCTGCATGCCAGTGCAGGGGACACGGGTTCGAGCCCTGGTCTGGGAGGATCCCACATGCCGCTGGGCCCGTGAGCCACAACTACTGAGCCTGCGCGTCTGGAGCTTGTGCTCCGCAACAAGAGAGGCCACGACAGTGAAAGGCCCGTGCACGGCGATGAAGAGTGGCCCCCGCTTGCCGCAACTAGAGAAAGCCCTCGCACAGAAACGAAGACCCAACACAGCCAAAAATAAATAAATAAATATATATTAAAAAAAAAAAAAAAAAGAAGGGCAAAGCAGGTGGTGAGTGCTAATTACAGGAAATGAACAAAACTGGGGCAGATCCCAGAAAGGACCATGTAGGAGAAGGTGCTTAGGCCAATGGCTAAGTAACCATCTGTATTAGTCAGCTTGGGTTTCCAGAAAACAATACTATAGACCGGGTGGCTTAACCATAAATCTGTTTTCACACATTCTGGAGGCTGGAAGTCCAATATCAAGATTGACGTTCTCGCCAATTCAGTTTCCGACGCGAGCTCTCTTCCTGGCTTGTAGGTAGCAGATGCCTCGCTGGGTCCTCACATGGCCTTTTCTCCTTGCTTGAGCTGGGGTAGGGCAGGAGCCCAAGCTCTCTGGTATCTCCTCTTGTAAGGACACTAATCCTATCAGATCAGGGTCCCAAGGCTATGACCTCATTTAATCTTAATTACTTTTTTAAAGGCCCCTTCTCCAAATACAGCCCCACAGGGATTAGGGTTCAAGATATGAATTGGGGGGCAGGTGGTGGGACACATACATTCAATTCCTAACACCCTCCCCAGCCTCCTCCTCCCATGAAGGCATTTGCAGCTCTCAGCTCTGGTCCCTGGGAACTTCCCAGGCACTGGGTCCTCAGATTCCTCTCCCCACAGACTTTCTCCTTCTCTCTCTCTGACTCAAATGCCTCAACACAGGGCACAGCTGTTGACTGGCTGACAAAGACAGTGGACTGAGTTGCTTTCACCTGGCTGACTTTCAGAAGAGAGGGGCCACCACTGACTGATACGTTTGCAGAAATGTGTTCACTGAGGAGACTGGCTGTGGTGGCAGAATAATGTTTCCCCAAAGATGTCCACATCCTGGTCCCTGGAATTTGTGAACATGTTACTTGACATGGCAAAGGACACTTTGCAGGTGTGATTAAATTAAGGACCTTGAGATGGGGAGATTATCCTGGAGGGTCCAATAGAATCACAAGGGTCCATAAAGTGAAAGAGGGAGGAAGAAGATTTGGTGTCAGAATAATGCGTTGTGAGAATAACCTGATCAGCTGTGACTGGCTATGAAGATAGAAGGGGGCTATGAGAGTAGAATGTGGGCATCTTCAAGAGGCTGGAAAATGCAAAGAAAGAGATTCTCCCCTAGAGCCTCCAGAAAGAACCTCACCTCCACTGTCAGATTGATTTTAGCCCAGTGAGATGCATCTTGGACTTCTGATCTCCAGAACCATAAGATAATAAATGTGTGTTGTTTTAAGCCACTAAGTGTGTCGTAATGTGTTACAATAGCAACAGGAAACTCCTACAGTGGACATTGGTAGATAGAGAGGATTTAAAAACCAGTTCTGCCGCGATAGTGAGAGGCCCGCGCACCGCGATGAAGAGTGGCCCCCGCTCGCCGCAACTAGAGAAAGCCCTCGCACAGAAACGAAGACCCAACACAGCCAAAATAATTACTTAATTAATTAATTAATTAATTAAAAAAAAAAACCCAGTTCTGGTGGCTATTTGTTACCATGGCTTTAGAACAATTACTCTATCCCCAGAAATGTGAACTTTCAAACTTTTCAATTCTCAGTGTAGGTAATGTAAATAATACTGAGTGATATACCAACCATCACCATATAAGGAGTCAAAACCCTCACCCTGTGCTCAGGGTAAACGTCTAACATCATCCAAAATTGGGTGTGCACGGGTGTATGTTTGGGACAGGGTAGCAGGGGCTTCAGAACTGGATTTATAATGCTCCCCACAGGGCTGGCTTCAGGGTGTTGGGCACAGGAGAGTCTTTTGTCATATCTAGGCCATCTAGTATCTGAGCCCCCTTTGTTTGTATGAGAAACTTCCCACATTCTGAAACTTTTAAGGATCATGCACTTGCTGTCTTAGTTTTTCTAGGGGCTAAGATGTGGGTCTATTACCAAGAGCTGGCAAATCCCCATCAGCAACAACTACTCCAGCATTTGACAGGAGTTGAGAGACACAAGGAGCAGGCCCTGGGGAAATTTTTTCTGCAACAGAAGAATCTCCCCACCTCAAGATCCTTAGTTTAACACCGACCAGGTGCAGCAGAAGTCATAGGGCCATTGGCAGTGTCTAGTGTCCAGGGCCAGTAGTGTCACCTGTGCAAAGCTACAGGGTCTGTCACTCAGCAGGAGGCACTAGTGTCCTTTCCATTTGGTCTATGTGCTCCCTTCCATTGGCCTTCTTTATTCCTCCCTGTTTGTATAGCCTGGTTCTCCAGTTTGCTGGAGATTCTCTGAGCTATTACTATCCCTGGAATAAAGCATATTTGAGATGAAATGAGCCAGAATTTATTTCTGATGGCTGCAGAGAGAGAAAGGAGGGGAAAGAGGGAAAGCAGGGAGGAAGAAAGGAAGCCTCTTCCTGGAAGTTGGCTGGGTGCTGAGTTCCTTTGTTGTCGGCTCCAGGATTCTCCGGAAGAGTCAGCTTCCCCCTTAAGCCAAAGGCACCCTCAAGAATCAAGTTACTCCACTCCTTGCTCTCTGGTCTGAAAACACAAGTTGGCTGCTTTTGGCGGTCTCCCCGCTCCCCACCCTCAGGTCTAACCCAGTCTTACCCAGTAAGAGAAAACAAACAGACAAACAAACAAACCTCACTCTTCAAGCAAACACGTCATCTTTCTATCCCTTATCTTGGTCATCAGCTTCTTTTTCAGAATCTTCATTTCTTGTATTCTGTATGGTGGGGAAAGGAAAAACATGGTCCCTGGGATACCATGAGAATGAAGTAGGAAGGACGTGCACAGAAAATACACCGAGTAGCACTCTGAGATGTAACCCTGAATCTACATGTCTACACACAAGACACATACATAAATATACACTTGTATCCATTGTTTTACAACTTCTTTACTACTTAAAAATTTTTGGATCAGCGTAACACACGACCCCAGAATTCCTTTCCCCGGCGTGTAACCCAGGACAAAAGATAAGAATTCGAGGAGGCTGGCAAAATCCGCCGGCATCTCAGATAAAGGGTAAGAGGCGAGTTACCTCGGCTTGGTGGGCTCCTGAAGTGGGCGGACGTTATGACGTCACTTCCCCCTTCAGCAGCCGGCCCGCCCATTGGTCATCTCGGCAGGGCGGGGACAGGGCAGGGGTTGGAGGAGAGGCACCGCCTTAGAGGTCAGGAATGGGGCTTGGCTTATGTAAATCTCGCAGCGCAGGGGTACAATTCCCCGCGAGCCACTTCCCGGGCTGTGGAAGTTTTCCAGAGAAGTTGCTTGGATTTTATTAGCAGAGTCGTTTGGAGGGGCTGAGAGGCGTGGAAGGGGAGGGGGGTGCGGAGGGTGGGTAGGGAGCGTGTGTGTACAGTGTAGGAGACTAAGGCTGTACGGGGGGGCGGGGAAAAAATAGCTCATACTTACCTGGCAGGGGAGATACCATGATCATGAAGGTGGTTTTCCCAGGACGAGGCTCACCCATTGCACTGCGGGTGTGCTGACGCCTGCGATTTCTCCAAATGGGAGAAACTCGACTGCGTAATTTGTGGTAGTGGGGGACTGCGTGCGCGCTTTCCCCCCGCAGTTGGTGTTTAATAGCAGAGCTAAACAGTGGGGGGGAATAAAACGTGTAAGAATTTGTTTTCTGTGATTGTTTTCTATTTATATACTTGCGTTGTAGTAGGAGTTTTTGCGGGGTTTCTTTGTGTGTAGTTTCCTATATCCGCCCCCTTTTGTGATTTCTTGAACTCTGGTGGTTTAAGTAAGAGCGTTTTCGTATTCAGCCGTGTGATAAACGTTTTTTCTGCATGAAATTTTTCAGTGCTTTTTCAACGCACACGTAGCGGTGGTGCTACCATGAAATCAAAGTTTTTTCGCTTCTGATCCAATTGCCAAAGATAAAAAAAAAAAACATTTTGTGCCCCAACGAAACCAGCAGCAACTTGCGATCGCAAGGGAAGATCGTCCTCCCAAATCCTAAAGGCTGTTTGACGATGTTCTAAGCTCCCAAGAAAGCGGGAAGAGGACAACTACGAAAAAAACGGAAAAAAGTTTTGCTTTTCCTGGCAGGGATTTTACTTAAAGGGGAAACACTAGGGTTGCTCACCGCGCAGGTGGATTGGGGAGAAGCCCTGAAAACATTTCTTATCGCTCAGCCAGAATAGATTTCGTCTTTCTCCACCAGGTAGAAACCTGAAGAGACGGCGGAGGGCAGGCGCGTCAGGTTCCTCCTGGCGTCGCGGAGGAAGCGGGCTCGGGGAGGGGTGACGAGAGCGCTCGGCGGGAGGCCGCTCCTGGGCCCGCGGAGCTGTGCCCGTCCTGGCTCAGTAGAAGGAGCAGCGGAGCCGAAGGCGGAGGGTTCCATGGTGTAATGGTGAGCACTCTGGACTCTGAATCCAGCGATCCGAGTTCAAATCTCGGTGGGACCTTTCTGTTTAGTTAGAAGAAGGGGATTTTTTACTCCTCAGATGGGACGTGCTTTCCGTCTCCCGGGTCCCGGAGAGGCGCGGTTCGCGCGCTCCACGCGGATGTGGCGGGCAGGTGGGGGGACGAGCCCGCGACGTCCCCGCAGGACCCTAGTGATCCTGCCCGTCGCTGGTTATCGGAGGCCCCGGCCCCGCCGCCCAGGGGCGCAGCGACCGAGCCAGTGCCACCTGCTCGTCGGGTCACCCTGGGTCTCGGGGGCAGAAGGCAGAGGCTGCGTCCACTGAGTCCTGCCCCGCGAGGGGGCTTCGCCCCGCACGTCTTGTAACTAACTGCGCGGTTGTCACGGTGAGTAAAAGGTCGCGGGGCGGGGCTGTGACGTCGCTGAGCAGCCAGGGTGACAGCGTCTTATGGTTCCAGACCTGGATGGGAAGTAAAGAATTGTGTTCAGGTGCCCTACTTTATTCCGAATTTTAATTGATCCTATTCCACTTTGTTCCGATTTTATTCAGAATTTCTCACTCCTAAATCTAAATTGGACAAGAAAAGCCGCTGTTAGGCTAACATTTGAACCTTGACTCCAGGAAACCTCGTCCTTTCGTCCCAAGCTCAGCCAGAAGGAGGAGGAAGGCCAAGGATTCCGGCGTCTGGGGAGAGCAGGGATCCCTGACCCACCTCCACCCAGGCCTTTGAGACACGTGCAGATCTTATAGTCAAGGCTAGACCGTAGTGAATATGCCTTGTTTGGTTTGATTTGAGTTGGGAACCACATTCATTTTTTTTTATCATTATAAAATTAATCTTTTAAATATCAACTTTAGGGGCTTCCCTGGTGGCGCAGTGGTTGGGAGTCTGCCTGCCAATGCTAGGGGACAAGGGTTCGAGCCCTGGTGTGGGAGGATCCCACATGCCGTGCAGCGGCTAGGCCGGTGAGCCACGACCACTGAGCCTGCGCGTCTGGAGCCTGTGCTCCGCAATGGGAGAGGCCGGCGCACCGCGATGAAGAGTGGCCGCCGCTCGGCGGAACTGGAGAAAGCCCTCGCACAGAAACGAAGACCCAACACAGCCAAACATAATAAATAAGTAAATTTATAAATGTCACCTCTAGACATTGAAAAACACAATGTAACAAATGAACCTGTGTACGTCTTTTGTGGAACAACCATATTGGATAAGAACTCTCCGAAGAGACCATAAAACACAATATATATACCCCAGGACCGTGACAAAATTTTAAAAACTGCTTTCCTCAATTGTGTTACTATTGGCATTGTTGGTATTTCTTTATTCTTTTGTCTATATAATGCGGGAAGAAGCAAAGGAGACTGTAAAAGATATTGTATTTCTATTACTCCCAGTGTCCTTAAAGACAAAAATACTGGTATTAGAGAAAAGAGTTTCAGATGAAAGACGTTCAATAAAAAGCCTGTAGTTCTGAATTTGAATTATGAATGTGAATATATGTGAATACATACATACAAATATGAGTATGTATTTCCTAGCTCTGTCCACTGGAAAGGCCTAGAAAGAAACCAACTCCAATGAGTATCTTTAGGTTATACAATTTGATTTGGGAATAACGTTTTGCATAAAAAGAAACCAGAGATTCTTAGAGAAATGACTGAGTCCAGGTCAGGGGCAGAAAATATTCAGGATGAGACAGAAGCACCTTGTCATATTGATATCAAGAAAGGTCTCAAAGACTATTAGAATCTTATCAAAAGGATGAAGGAGCCAGCTTAAAGTCACTTTCACTGCTGAAGGAGAGGATAATTGGAGTATCAGTAAAGACTATATTGCAATGAATTGAAATACTTCAATGTGTTTGAAACTTTGAATTCATATTAGCACAGGGGAAAAAAAAAAAAAGAAATAAAAGAAACTAACTGGTGACCACAGAGGATGCTTGGGGAATTGCTCATTAAGCTGCAGTTTTCTTTACAGAGGGTACCACTAAGTAACTAAACAGTATTTAGTATTTAAGGGAAGTTTCTTTTTATACAAGTGTTCCAGTTAAATAATACATGACCATGGAATATCACCATTTTACTCCACATAATCAGTTAATGGATCTAAGCCTTGAACTCCGAGGGCTGCTAGTATTATTAGAAGAGACACACAGGACTTGATGTGCCTCCTGATCAGAGAGCACACACCACTTCTGAGGTAGTCTTGCCAAGATAGCAAATGTGAATCTCATCAGTCTCTGTATCTGCCAGGTCCAAAATAGGGGCCACTAGACACATATGGCTATTGAATACTTAGAATGTGGCTAGTAGGACTGAGGAAGTGGATTTTAATTATATTTAATTTATAATTCATGTGAATGTAAACTTAAAAGCTGAAGACATGCACAATATTTTTCTATTAAACACAACTTTAAAACTTTGCTGGAATTATATTTCCTTTAATGTGTAGCATTAATTAGCTATGTAGAAGATTATATTTGTATTATTGTCTGCTTATAGTTTTTACTTTTCATTGTGGCTACTAGAAAAATTTTAATTACATATGTGGCTTGCATTTTTATTACATTACAGCACTGCTGTAGATTCTACCACCAAAAAGAAAGTATGGACATTGGCTCTTGTCCATCCACTTGCTTATGATCATTTTGATTGTCTAGTAAGAAATTCAGAGACAGTGGGTCACAGTAAGCAAATCACGCCTCACACATACCTACTCAGTGAACACACCACGAGGACATTAATATTCTCAGTGCAAGAACATAATACATTAGCAGAGACATTCCAGGACACTTAAGTCTTAGAATTAGACTGGACCCCAGACCCATCAGGGAAATTCTCTTATTGATCTGGTAGAGCGCTCTCCCAATAGCCTTTGTTCTGATCCTGTATAAATAGTTCATAATATATTTTCCCCAGTGATCCTAGAAAATGAGCTGAGTTATTTTCTAGAATTGTTTCTACAATATTGGTTAGTCCCATCAGATTATGTGGTTGCTGATGGTTTAGAGGAATTTATACTTGAGACTAGAGTGATGGATGAATTGTATAAACCCTCAAACCAAAAAGAATCTTTGGTGCGACACAGAAACCATGGCCATTCAAGGCTGAAGGGACTGCCAGAGCCCAGCCTTGCTTCATGGAAACATCCAAACAAGGCAGTGGTACAGCTGTGTCTGTCCTGGTTTTCGGATGACTGCTTAGTTAACAGAAGCCAACATAGAGAAGATGGAGACTGGGACTGAGAGCAGGGAAACAACCTCTCCTAATGTATATGCAAGTCTGCCATTGTGTCTGGATAGGGAGAGAAAGGCCAGGGACATTGTACAAAAAAACAAAAATTAGATCATTGCAGGTGACAAGACACATTTGATCCAAACTAGGTCTGACAAACACCTCCTGTGGATTTCCACCCAAGGTGGATGAGAGTTTGTCACACCTGATTTGGGTCCAAATGCCTGACACTGGTGCCAGGGTGACAAAGGCATGACTGGGGCCTAGAAAAGGATAAAGGCTCCCTGAGCCACCTGATGTCTGTGTTTCATAATAGATCCTTTTCCCTGATTTAACCAAGATGTGTCTATAGGGACTATCTTCAGAGATGACCTTCCTCAGTCTACACAGGTGTGGGGAACAAAGAATATGGAGGCTACCTGGGAGATCGGTCGGAATTTCATCCTCTTTAGCATGGGAGCAACCACAGGCTCCATCCGGAGCAGGGCCCACTTCTGATTCATCAAATGCAAATTTGCCATCACTGTAAGGCTGGTTGCAGTCAGAACTTCCTTGGAGAATTGAAGGAGTCAAAACACATTCATCCTGGGATTCCTGAGGCACTTCCTTCTTTTCAACCTCCTGCAGCTCCACACTGTGCCAGGTGGGAGAGGGATAACAGAAAATTAAACGAAGAGGATCCGACCCCAAGCTGCCCTGGCTGGTTTTGATGGGAGGCATCGGGAGTGTCAGAGAAACCAAAAGGGCAGTCCCCTAAAGAGGGAAGGAACTATCCTCCCATATGTGAAGTGGAGTGTGGCTGCCACGGGGCAGGAGAGGGAGGCCAGCAGGTGCTCCGTGCACTGGCCACACAACGTCTGATGAGGAGTGAGACTCAACCATCCCAGTATGGTACCTTCAGGAACATGAAACACACATGAACTTCCATACCAGATGCTACCCCCGGGGTCCTAAGTCATGTTCAATTTAAGATAAAGTAGTCAAGTGAATATGGCTATTAAGGCATTATAGACTCCCAGAGATACTATGCCTTCTTTTTAGGAATAGAACTTACTACTGTCACATGACAACCAATCTTTTTTCTAGATAGTTGTCCTGATGCTTAATTTTTATGGTTACTTCTCTACTAATTCCTTTGCTAGGTACCTTCCTCCCAAGGACCTAAAACAACTGTGTAGGTGTAGATATTTATCTCACCTTGGAGTTCCTTTAGGAGAGAATAGATATTCTCTGTGTGTGCAGGAAATCCTAAGGGTGGTGCATTCACCTTGGGTCATACATACAAGTAGCACGGAGACAACAGACAACCAAGTTAACAGGGCCATTTCCATGTGGGTTGAGTAAAGTAAATCAATACAGTCTGCAGTTTTGCTTATCCTTGCATCTGGTATCTTGACTCTCTCTGACCCTGTCCATAATTTACCTACCCGTTACCCATTAACAGCTCCTGATAGTTCAGTTACCTGGGTGTGAGTGTCTCTTGTGCTTGTTCATCCTCCTCATCTTCATGAATTTCTGCAGACAAATTCAGAAATATCCAGTCAGCTTCTTGCCACTTCACTCACTACAAACACAGCAACTCACATGGTCATAGCGTCATAAATACCTATGCATGAATTAGTACCGTATGGAAGTTCTAATGCATTGTCTTTAAACAATTGCCCGAGCATGGATTTCTGATCCATCAGGCAGTCTGACTTTAAACCAGAGAATCACCATCATGACACTTTCTGCCTGAAATTGGACAAACATTTAAAGTGTCCTTTCTTCCTTATATCACTGCATACTTGTCCACCTTCCATCTTGACTTCTACAACTGGATCATCAATCCTGCCACAAATTCTGCCGAAGACACAGGCTCTATACATCTTCACAGCTCTCACAAGATCCTCTCCTTTCTCTAAGGAGAAGAACCATGTCCCACATCCCTGGGCTCTTCAAGGTGGCTTCTCTTGGTTATCAAGGGAAAGTCTCTCTATGGAAAGTGGTCCATTCTAAACAACTTTCCCAACACCGAGTCTGACTACATCAAGTACCTTATCTGGCACCACACAGTGAAGGGCTTTCTTTTTTCTGCAGTGCATTCGTAAATATTTCCCCATTTCATCACTACAGCTACCATCAACAGATTATTTAATCCATTTTACAGAAGAGGAAACAGATACTGGGATAGGAAAAAAATCACTCACTCACTCACTGTTACTAAAGACAGCCCTCAGGCTGGACCCTGGGAACTTTCATGCTTAGTCCAGGGCTCTTTTCACTCTAACAAGCTGCCTCCTGTCACATCGTCCTTTCTGTGCTTTAACACTGGGCGGATGCTGCCTCCTGCCCCAAAGGCCATGGTCTATCAGGGAGGAATCAGACAGTTGGAATACTATGCCCTCCACCCTGTGTATTTCTCCTCTGTTCTCCCACTCAGCCAGTCCTGTTCCTATCATAGCCCCAAACGGGACATGAAACAGGAAGGCTGATAAAAAACATTCCTAGTGCAGGTGTGGAGTCTCTTGTGAGCAGGGGACCTTGGAGCAGCTCAGTGCTATCAAGTACTGTGGCCCCCTTACCTGGGCTGAGCTTGTGGGCAAGGTGCTCTGCCAGCCTGTGTCCCTCCATCAGCCGCTCTTGGAAGCCCTGCCCCTGGTGGTTGTCAAGGTCGTTGTGGATGAGGAAGTCCTTGAGGTGCTGCTGGAGTAGGACAGTCATCTTTCACTTCCCATAATGTCCGCCATAACTGGGTCAGCTCTCGTGCCTGACTTCGAGTTAGGATATCACATGTCCCAAGGTGGGACAGAAGATACAATTTTAAAATGCAAAGATGACAGACTATTAGGGATTTCTGTGAGAACATCCCCAAGGAGTGTGGACAGATACAGCTGGTGTGAATTAGAAAATAAACATGAGAATGACACGGTCAAGAATAGATGATAAGGTGTAGTCAGTCAGGAGGGGGTTGTGATGTAAAGGTAAATGAGGTATTGATTGCACAACATTGTGATGGTACCAAATGCCACTGAGTTGTTCACTTGAATTTGGTGAATTTCATATGTGATTTTAAGTCAATAGTGTTTCTAAAAGCGGAGTAAATGAGGCTCTGAATAACAACTGGAGTCTGTAATTCACCAATTGGTGTTCTCCTGCTGGTTTATAAATATTGTGCCATGTGCCTGCCATGAACATCTCTGCCCTCCTTACCTCACCTCTCAGCTTGCGTGGGCTTCTCTGCCAGCTTCTCTGCTAGCCTCAGCGCCTCAAACAGCAGCTTCTCCCCCAGCACAGATTCAGTGATGTCCTTAAATGCTTCACACTCTGGGGAAACAGAGACGCTGCCTCAGGGGAAAGCTGGACAGGCTGCTGCGGTCACCGCCTTCAAGGGAGGAGGCAGGGTCCATCTCGGGGACAGATGTAACCTCGGTGCCAGGCTCCACGCAGGGATTTCCACATCTGATTCCTCAGCCTCCCACCTGCATGGCATTCGGTTACTCCCTGTTTTAGAGCTGAGGAAACAGAAGCTCCAAGGCACAGAAAGTAACTAGACAAGATGAACTGGTGTTTGGCAAACTGACACTGAATCCTGGGCCACTTACCAATATTTGCAGCCTCTTAGGTGAAACGCTGAGCAGGGGCATTCCTGGTGATTCCTGTGTGGTTGGGAAGACCCCTAGGACCATAGGACTGATGGTTCCCTTGTGCTGGGATTTCAGTAATGAACAAGTATCTCAAAGGTAAAAAACTCACTTGGATACACTTGTGTGAAAGAGAATACATGAAACCATAAGGACCTGGAAAACAATGTGCCCAAATACTATGAAAGTTTGTGTTATTAGACATAGTAGAACTTGAACTTACTGTGTTACACTGTGCCAGGGACTATTGTCAGAGCTTTGTCAGAAGTGACTCATTATTCATTACAACTCAAACAGGTAGCCATGGTTTCAGTGAGGGGCAGTCTCACCCTTAAGCTCCTTTTGAGCAGGTACTATCCCCTGCTATCCCATGTGTAACCACCACGTTAGCCCAGTGTAGCTAGCACAGGGCTTTGCCAATGGGACATCAGGGAAACTTGGACTGATGAACTCCATCCAATTTCCAGTCGTTTAGCCAACGGTGATGCAGGATCAGATACAGAACAGAACAGATTCCAATTGACACAGTTTAGCTTTGTTCCTGAGAGAAACAGGCAGTTCAGTGCCTGAACCAAGAATCAATATCTGGGATTTTAACTCTAATCTCACCCTACAACTCACCGCAAACCTGGAAAAGTGGCTCAACTCTTTGTGCCTGGGTTTTCCCATCCTCAGGGAACTGAGGGTAAAATAGCCACTTCCACCTTTCCTGGATTGTGGTCAGAATGAAATTCAAAATGACAAAGGGAATAGGAGACAAAGTCTGGAGAGTTTTTGTTTCTCAGAGGGAAGACAGTGACCATTCATCACTTTGGTGACCACGACCCCTAGGACTTAACTGTATCTCTGCAGCTGGTTGGCCAGGGAGTAGGCAGTAGCTTGGGATACAAGGAATTTCTCTGGGAGGTCTTGGAAGTTCTGCTTGTTCTTTGCCAGCTACAACTGAAGTTCCTGGTTGATTTCCGTGAGTGTAAATTCTACCCTTGGCTCAGATAAAGGGCCAAGAGATACTGCCATGGTGACATGTGCGAGAAAAGGTAGAGCCAGGGACTGGGGAGAAGAAATCCAAACATATGATGGATTAAAAACATGTGAAATCACATAAGTTTAATCAGGACTGAGGGATGACAGAAACTGGAATTCTTAACTTACTGTTGGGAGAAACTTGAGGGTTTGCAACTGCAAAAACAAGGTTCATTATGCCAGCACTCAGAGCCAAAGGCACCGTCTGTAGCTCACACTCAGACAGGAGTGACAGAGGGGGACCCAGCATGCTAGGTTACCGTTTGGAGTTGCAGTAACAGAACTGGTAGGTGTGGGGGCGGTCATGGAACCTTGGGGGCACCTGCCTTCCAGTTGCCTAGGCCATGCTAATACACAAGGCTGCCTGGGGGCTTGTGAAGGTCACCACTGATAGCAACCAACCCCTCAGCAGTCACTCTTAAGTTGTCTACACATGTCCTGATACCACTTACCTACCTCCTTCCAAAAAATATCTAAGTGGAGTTCTCATTGTTCATTCTTTTGTGTATAAAAAAATTCACAGGAGAAATAGTTTCTCAACAGGTCTTAATTTCTGTAGGGCTATCATGAAGTCACCCCACCTTCTCTTTAAACAGATCTTAAGGCTTTGCCACAAGTGAGAGACCTCAACCTTATAGACTGTCACGAAGTTCTTCAACCCTGCTGGAGGGTCTGGAAGGAGTCAGAGATGTGGCCTGGTGGGGCAGGGCGAAAGGCAGAGGGCCTCTCCTGCAGTTGTTGAGGAACAACCAGCCAAGGTCCACCGGGCCCAGCACTAAGCAAAACAGGCATCGTTGGTAGAGGACCTTGTGGCGCTGCTTCTGAACGCCCCAGGGGCTTGGGAACCAGCAACAGCACATTTCTCGCCTCATCCTCCGAGGGTCAACTCGGGGGAAACGGGACCTGCTTCCTAGCAATGGAGCATGTGGTCCCCACGCTGGAGCTCCACGGCAGATCGAAAAGCTCAGGACTGAGCAGCGGTGCCCCGCAGGACAGTGTCGGCAGGGGCCCGACGACCTGACCCGGGGCCAGCGCGGCTGGGTCACAGTCAGGCTGGGTGTCGGTCTACACTGCAGCACCTGAGTTCTTTGAATCCACGTGGTGAGAGCAGTGATCCCCAGATGCCGTCTCGTGCTTAGCCTAGACCTCCTATTTCTATGCTTTTATGATCTCCAAGAAGTGTACTGACCTCACTCTAAATACACTGTCCGATTTTGTCATCCTAACTTCTCTCTGGGACTTGGGGGCCACTGGCCACACCAAGCCTGTTGAAAGTCTTGTGTAAATGAACCAGTGATCATTTTTAAGTGACACGTGAGCGGCCCCCAGTTGTGCCAAAGCCTAGTCTGTGTCTTCACAGTGCTTTCGAATGTCTGTATGTGTGAATAAATGTATGATATATATTTATACATGCTGCTATAGCGATACGTTAAAGGCCAACATAACTGGTGGACAGGGTCAGTGAGAGGAAATGAAACAATCTTTTCGGTGGCTATTAAAGCAAAATGTGTGTAAAGAAATAAGGTTTTCTTCCCCTACTTTGTTTCTAATTTCTGCACGCGTCCCTAGGCTGAGTGGGGAAGAATAGGAAAGACAAACTGTCAGGAAGAGCTCACCTCGCTGTCCAACGCTTGAAGCCTAACTTTAAAAGAATGATTATTTACCCTCTTGTCATTTTGTAACAATCCCCTTATCTACAAATATTAAAGGGCAGTTCTTACAATTAGAGTGCCTCAGAATCAGCTGTGGAGATTACAGAAGCTCCTTCCTGGGCTCCAACCCCCAGAGGTTTCGTTGGTGTGGGGCCCTAGAGTCGGCATTTTTCACGTACACACAAACCACATGTTTCAGATGCGGGTGGGCTGCGGATCCCAGTTGAAAACCTGTTGTTCTGTAAGACTGATTCGAACCTATAAATAAGCTTGTTTTCCTTTAATTAAGAATCCTTAATTGAAAAAGTGGATAAGTCACACCACAAATTGACATAAAGATCTCAAAGCATTCCTTGGGAAAAGTCCTTAGTTACGTTCTTTTGCTTTCCAGCATTAAAACCAAGCACTTGCTCCACAATTATTTCCTAGTAACAGTTGAAAAATTAAAACAAACAACAACATGAACAAAAAAACTCACGGACTTCCCTGGCGGTGCAGGGTTTAGACTGTGAGCTTCCACTGCAGGGGGCACGGGTTCGATCCGTGGTCGGGGAACTAAGATCCCGCAGGCCCCGCCGGCGTGGCCAAAAAAATAAATAAATAAAATAAAGATAAAAAATAAAATAAAAAATAAAACAACTCAAACCTTGTCACCACCGCCGCCACCAGTTACCAAAAGACCCATCAAAAGACTCAGGCCTGAGGTAGACACATGCCCCACATCCGTAGCAGATGAAGTGACCTCGACTTCTGCTTTTACACTTGGTTGTTTAAGTATTTTCCGTAAGTGCCTTTGGCTGTCACTACAGAGGAACTCACTGGCAGCATCAGCAGAATGGATGAAAAGTCAGCCGAACTATGAAGTATTACTTAAAGATAAAGCAGTAAACTTTGAGGACCTCTTGCCCTGTGGTGATGCAAGCATCCCAGCAATTCTTCCTTCCTCCCTGTGCTGCCAGCGCTGGAAGGTATTGATGATATAACCAGTAATCAATGGAGAACTCAAATAATGCTTTTAAGAACTTCATTTTATGGACGTTAACGTTTATGAAAACAACAGCATATGCATCGTGTAAGTCTCAGACCTGGTCAGGGTTGAAACCGTGTACGAGCCCCCCGTGTCCTTGTCTTTTGAAGTAATAAAGACTTAATGATAGGGAATGTGAAGGTGTAGAAACAAAGAACAGCTGTTGGGCTGGGGAACGGGCAACAATTTAGACTCTAAATCCGCCACATGGCGGAATCACCGAACTTCCAGTTCACTGAAGCTACAGATAAAGGCCTGACACACACTCCTAAGTGGTTTTACAGGGAGCAGACCCCCTCCAGATGGAAAGTGCTGCCCACAGGCACATAGACCCTGGACTGGCTGAAACCAGAAAGTTGATGACGCTTGAAACTTCCCCTTGATGCCAGCCAGTCTGAGAACTGTCCGCGAGCTGATCACGCCCTGCTCCTCGGACACTGTAAGACTCCTCACTACGCCCTCCAGGGTGGGTCACACAGTCTTGAGGGCATTAGCCCGCCGTGGCCCCCTCTGCCTGGCAAAGCAATAAAAGCTACTCTTTTCTACTTCACCCAAAACTCTGTCTCCGCGTTCCTCTTCGGCACCGGTGAACAGAGGCCAAGTTTCGGCAACAGGATCCAGTCACAAATTACTTTGGGGGAAAATTCCTAAAAGCCAGTCTTGTGTTTCACCCTCTGAAAAGTAGTTCTTCACCCTAAAAAAAAGAAGAAAAAAAAAAAAAGTTGCAAAAAATGTATCTTTGGAATGGAGGATTCTACGGTATTTAACTTTCCATAAATTATATTCTTTCCCTCTACGTGTTAGAACCCATTCTTAAAAGCAAATGAAATCAACCTGTGTCACCACCACTGTCTTCCAATTTGCTGTAATTCCAGTGAGAACCATGTTGGGTACACCCGTGCTGGAAATAGGGCGAGAGTCCTTTAGGGAAAAAACGGAAAGGAAAAAAGATACCTAATGTAATGCTTTAAACATGTACCAATATCTCTTGACCTGTCAACCTAGGACAGACAGACAACCTGCAGATTTATATAGGGTTCATTAGGTCCCCCATCTTATTACTGCTAAGGTGAATGTGCTAGACACTTAGTGAATTGGTGTTCTATGTCTGCCGTAATAAGTGACCATGAGTTTAGTGGCTTAAAAGAACACACATTTATTATATTACAGTTCTGTAGGTTAGGAGTCCAACAAAGGTCTCACTGGACTAAAATCAAGGGGTCAATAGGGCTGCCTTACCTTCTGGAGGCTCTAGGGGATAATCTGTTTCCTTGTCTTTTCTAGAGATTTTTCTAGAGATCTTTTTCAGAGATTCTCTGAGCTATTACTCTCCCTGGAATAAAGCATATTTCAGATGAAATGAGCCAGAGTTTATTTCTGATGGCTGCAGAGAGAGAAAGGAGGGGAAAGGGGAAAAGCAGGGGGAGGAAAGGAAGCTTCTTCCTGGAAGTTAGCTGGGTGCTGAGTTCCTTTGTTGTCGGCTCCAGGATTCTCCGGAAGAGTCAGCTTCCCCCTTAAGCCAAAGGCACCCTCAAGGATCAAGTTACTCCGCTCCTTGCTCTCTGGTCTGAAAACACAAGTTGGCTGCCTTCTTCAGCCTCCCCTCGCCCCGCCCTCAGGTCTAACCCAGTCTCACCCAGGAAGAGAAGACAAACGAACAAACCAACCTCGCTCTTCAAGCAAACAGGTCATCTTCCTATCCCTTATTCTGGTCATCAGCTTCTTTTTCAGAATCGTCATTTCTTGTATTCTGTATGGTGAGGAAAGGAAAAACACGGTCCCTGGGATACCACGAGATTGAAGTAGGAAGGACGTGCACAGAAAATACACCGAGTAGCACTCTGAGATGTAACCCTGAATCTACATGTCTACACACAAGACACATACATAAATATACACTTGTATCCATTGTTTTACAACTTCTTTACTTCTTAAAAACATTTTGCATCAGCATAACACACGATCCCAGAATTCCTTTCCCCGGCGTGTAACGCAGGACAAAAGGTAAGAAGAATTCGAGGAGGCTGGCAAAATCCGCCGGTATCTCAGATAAAGGGTAAGAGGCGTGTTACCTCGGCTTGGTGGGCTCCCGAAGTGGGCGGGCGTGATGACATCACTTCCCCCCTCAGCAGCCGGCCCGCCCATTGGTCATCTCGGCAGGGCGGGGACAGGGCGGGGGTTAGAGAAGAGGCGCCGCCTTAGAGGTCAGGAATGGGGCTTGGCTTATGTAAATCTCGCAGCGCAGGGGTACAATTCCCCGCGAGCCACTTCCCGGGCTGTGGAAGTTTTCCAGAGAAGTTGCTTGGATTTTATTAGCAGAGTCGTTTGGAGGGGCTGAGAGGCGTGGAAGAGGAGGGGGCGCGGAGGGTGGGTAGGGAGCGTGTGTGTACAGTGTAGGAGACTAAGGCTGTACGGGGGGGCGGGGGCAGAGTGGTTCATACTTACCTGGCAGGGGAGATACCATGATCATGAAGGTGGTTTTCCCAGGGTGAGGCTCACTCATTGCACTGCGAGTGTGCTGACCCCTGCGATTTCCTCAAATGGGGGAAACTCGACTGCGTAATTTGTGGTAGTGGGGGACTGCGTGCGCGCTCTCCCCTGGCAATGAGTGTGCTAACGGCAGAATTAAAATTCCTAGCGGGGCCCCGTGCTTATTAAAGATCGCTTAATTAAAAATAATAGCCGGTTTTCTCGCGTGCTGTCTTGGGTTGTTGTTGTGTTTGTTCGATTTTTTTGTGTTCCCAGGCGTAGGGAATAGCCTAGCACCCCCCGGACCCCGATACGTGTGAGAGTGCGTGTTCGTTTTTTTTTTTTTTTTTTTTTTTCCTTTTCGTGTGAGTTGAGTATTAGCGTTCTGCGCAAGCGCCGAGAGTTTGTCTTACTACTTAAGAAGTCGGTCTTCCTTAGTCGGTTCCTTGCAGGATTCTTTCGAGAGTCTCCACAGGTTGCGGCCCAGCTTTGAACCTTGAAGCCGGGGCGGGGGTCACGCCACACGCAGGCACAGCAACTGCATTTGTTCCCCTGCTTCAAACAACAGTCACAGTCCCATGCGGGCAACGTGCAAAAACGTTTCCCCGGGGACTGGCCGTCTCGGTCTCCCTCGTAATGCAGTGGATAGCAATTAGCCTGCCAAGACAAGGGACACGGGTTCACGGCTTCAAGCCCTGATCCGCGAAGATCCCATACGCTACAGCGCAAGTGAGGCCCTCCTCTGACAACGCCTCAAGCCTGCGCGCCTGGAGCCCGCGCTCCGCAACGAGAAAGGCCACCCCTCCCGCTTTCGGCAATCAGGGGATAACCCGGGAGCAGCAACCTCGCCGCAATGCACCCAAAAATGAATAGAATCAATTTGTTAAAAGAAAAAAAAAAAAAAAAGGAAGAGAGAGAAGGCCTCCGGTGAACGAGGGCTGCGAGTGGTCCCCGAGAGCGGGGAAGCAATGGCTCCGATCTAAGGCCGGGAGAGTTTTCCAACCAAGGCACACGGGGGTCAACGGAGTGGACCTTGTTGAGCTAAGAGTCCAGGAAGGCCGAACGACTTCGCGTCCACAGGACAGACTCCCAGGGAGAAGAGAGAAATGCTAAAAGTAAAGCAGCGAGGAATGCAGCACCGGCCTGACCCGTGCAGCTCTGGGAGGAAACTCCCCGAGGTCGGGGGAAATTTTTGACAGCCTCGGAGACTCGCACAGATAATGCTCCTCCCCAGCAGATAGGCTAGAAGGAAAAACAAACAAACAAACAAAAAACAACCGCAACCAGAAAACATCGTAATTCAGGAGGGCATAGGGTGGAGTACTCAGGAATGTCTTGCCTCAGTAGCGGAAGCTAGTTAGCCCCAGACTCATCGCTGCTCGGAACCACTTCGCAAATCATAGAAGCAAGAGCGGAAACGACCGAACTGTTTGCAAGTAACTTAAATGCATCCATGAACAAAGTTGAGCAGTTACAGGAACACGCACCTTTCCAGCAAGGCACCATTCACCATGCCTGGCCTTCCATCAGAGATTTTGGGGTATCCAATGACCCCCCCCCCTCCATCATGCAGAGACACATCGGTCATTTGCCAATGACCCAGAGCTGACACAGATGTTAGAATCACCAGAGAAGGACAATTAAAACATTTATTCCAACTGTATTCCGTAACTTCCAACAGTTAAATGTACACACGGGAACCATTTAAAAAAGACCCACTCTAACGTAAAGAGGTGAAAACTACACTGTCTGAAAGGGAATGTACTGCAAGGGATTAACAGCGAGCAATTCGAAAACGCAGAAGAAAGAATTTTGAATAGGAACTGCATTGACTCTGCAGATCACTTTGAGTAGAAAGCGGCAGTCCCAAATGCAAGGGCTGAGGCGTCCTGAGGTGGGGCGGTGGATACTCCGCGCGGGTGGTGCCATGGAGCTTGATTGCCGACGTCGCAGCTTGAGTAAGGGATTGCCGCCACCCGTGTGCGTGTGCCTTCATCCTCTGGCAGTTGTCCTGGAACGTACAAGGCAGATGACTTAGTGAGGGCAGCCCTCCATGTGGTGCAGAGAGACCAGGGGCACCAGGTAAAAACCGGGAGCAGGCCGAGATCAGCTGGGTGGAGATTCCGGGAGAGGGGCGCTGGGGAGGAACTGAAAGGGCAGACGCATAAAAGCGACAGCTGAGACCTCGCTCATCAGATTCCAAGAACCAAGATTCGTCCCTGGGTGGGCTCGAACCACCAACCTTTCGGTTAACAGCCGAACGCGCTAACCGATTGCGCCACAGAGACGAGCCGCTGGGAAGCTTCCTTGTAACATCCTGGAATCAGAATGTATTCCCCGTCCCCTCCAACCCCAGCGGAAAGGAGATTCAAATGTCTCTATCTTGTCCAACCTCGCCGGCGCCGGAGACACTGAGTCTCGTGGACCGTGGACACCGAGCCCGAGTGAGCTGGGGGCTCCGACGAAACAAGGCCGGGCCCACGACCATCTTCGCCTGCTCCTGGCCGCCTCGAAAGCGGCCCCTCTACACGAGACGACTGCCGCCTCTCTCGGCCTCAAGTCCTCCATTTCCCACTCGTGATCGGCCTCACCCGTCGCGCTCACCGCAAGTCCCCCTCCAGGCCCGGGTGGTCGTACGGGGGAAGGACAGCAACCGGCTGTGTCCCCACCGTTCTGCCCCCTCTGGGCGCCTCCAGAGAAGGGCTCCACGAGGCAGGACCCGGAGTTTGCTCACCAGGCAGCCCCTCGCCCGGAGTAGGGCCTGGCATCCAGCAGGCGCCCAATATATGCCTCGCGGAGGATGCATTCCGCCGCCGGAGCCAGGGGTGGGGGGTAGACCAAGAATTCTTATGCCACCTGTAAGGTTTTAGTCCTCGAGGAACCTAGGCTTTTTCAGGTCAGGTGTTCTTCAAAACCTTTCTTCCAGCAGCTGATTTAGAACCAGATAAAAGTCCTAGAAGGGCCAGGAGGGCACCACCACGACCGGCTCTGAACTCCCCACCCGAGACGGTGCGGCGGCCTCAGCCTGCGGGCGCAGGTGTCGGGTCTGAGAGGCGTGAAGGAGGAAAGCTGCAAAGGAGAAAGACGGCTGCGCTAACGTGGATCCGACCACAGCTCCGTAGGTCCCCGGTGGAGCACAGTGGTCGTGGTGTGATTGGTGCGGTGATGGGAGCCTGGCTGCTTGGGTCTGAATTCGAATCCTAACAAAACGGGCTTCCCGTGCCTGATCACCACCGGCAACACCGTATGGTTCTACCTTTTGGACTTGGTGCCTTGCCCCCTACTGGCCACAGAGCAGGCGGGCGAGGTGGCGAGGCGCACAGCTCACCGGAGGACTCCACGTTCTGAGGACGCCCAGACTCCGCCCGAGACCCCCAAGGCCTGGAGTCAGCATTCCCTCCAGCTGCGCCCTCGCTGACGCTCCCGGTGCCGCCCACCCTGAGGAGAGCGCCTGCGGCTCCAAGAACAACCTTCTCCTCTGTCTGGGAGCATTTGTCTGGGTTGATCGGAATCTGCCCTTTTCGGGCCTCACACGTCCCGGAAAGTCCTAGGGCCTAGCGCCGGCCCTGCATGGGCCTGGAGGGGTCACTGTGCTCCTGCCGGTTGGAGCTTGGCTTGCAAAGAAAGGCTCCCGCCGATTTCGATTTCCCTGGCCTAGGCTGTGCATGCTGATCCAAGACTCAGGGGCTGCAGCGACCCAAAACAGGGAACCTCTCCTGTCGTTGTTTTTGCGAATGGCGTGCTCCTATACATAGAAAAATTCTCAATAACCCACACAAAACTACCAGAGTCAACAAACGAATTCTGTATAATGACAGGGTACAAGATAGACAAAAATCAGTTGTGTTTCTATACACTAGCAGTGAACAATTGTAAAAGAAATTAAGAAAACAATTCAATTTACGATAGCACCCAAAACGAATAAAATATCTACGAATTAACTTATCCAAGGAGGTGAAAGACTTGTAGACTGAAAACTACAAAACATAGCTGCAGGTGATTAAAGAATACCGAAGGCAATGGAAAGACAGCCTCTACCTATCTCTTTCTCTCTTTCTCCCTCATACTCCCAGGTTACCTAGCCCAGCCGTCTTTCTCCTTTGCAGCTTTCCTCCTTCACGCCTCTCAGACCCGACACCTGCGCCCACAGGCTGAGGCCGCCGCACCGTCTCGGGTGGGGAGTTCAGAGCCGGTCGTGGTGGTGCCCTCCTGGCCCTTCTAGGACTTTTATCTGGTTCTAAATCAGCTGCTGGAAGAAAGGTTTTGAAGAACACCTGACCTGAAAAAGCCTAGGTTCCTCGAGGACTAAAACCTTACAGGTGGCATAAGAATTCTTGGTCTACCCCCCACCCCTGGCTCCGGCGGCGGAATGCATCCTCCGCGAGGCATATATTGGGCGCCTGCTGGATGCCAGGCCCTACTCCGGGCGAGGGGCTGCCTGGTGAGCAAACTCCGGGTCCTGCCTCGTGGAGCCCTTCTCTGGAGGCGCCCAGAGGGGGCAGAACGGTGGGGACACAGCCGGTTGCTGTCCTTCCCCCGTACGACCACCCGGGCCTGGAGGGGGACTTGCGGTGAGCGCGACGGGTGAGGCCGATCACGAGTGGGAAATGGAGGACTTGAGGCCGAGAGAGGCGGCAGTCGTCTCGTGTAGAGGGGCCGCTTTCGAGGCGGCCAGGAGCAGGCGAAGATGGTCGTGGGCCCGGCCTTGTTTCGTCGGAGCCCCCAGCTCACTCGGGCTCGGTGTCCACGGTCCACGAGACTCAGTGTCTCCGGCGCCGGCGAGGTTGGACAAGATAGAGACATTTGAATCTCCTTTCCGCTGGGGTTGGAGGGGACGGGGAATACATTCTGATTCCAGGATGTTACAAGGAAGCTTCCCAGCGGCTCGTCTCTGTGGCGCAATCGGTTAGCGCGTTCGGCTGTTAACCGAAAGGTTGGTGGTTCGAGCCCACCCAGGGACGAATCTTGGTTCTTGGAATCTGATGAGCGAGGTCTCAGCTGTCGCTTTTATGCGTCTGCCCTTTCAGTTCCTCCCCAGCGCCCCTCTCCCGGAATCTCCACCCAGCTGATCTCGGCCTGCTCCCGGTTTTTACCTGGTGCCCCTGGTCTCTCTGCACCACATGGAGGGCTGCCCTCACTAAGTCATCTGCCTTGTACGTTCCAGGACAACTGCCAGAGGATGAAGGCACACGCACACGGGTGGCGGCAATCCCTTACTCAAGCTGCGACGTCGGCAATCAAGCTCCATGGCACCACCCGCGCGGAGTATCCACCGCCCCACCTCAGGACGCCTCAGCCCTTGCATTTGGGACTGCCGCTTTCTACTCAAAGTGATCTGCAGAGTCAATGCAGTTCCTATTCAAAATTCTTTCTTCTGCGTTTTCGAATTGCTCGCTGTTAATCCCTTGCAGTACATTCCCTTTCAGACAGTGTAGTTTTCACCTCTTTACGTTAGAGTGGGTCTTTTTTAAATGGTTCCCGTGTGTACATTTAACTGTTGGAAGTTACGGAATACAGTTGGAATAAATGTTTTAATTGTCCTTCTCTGGTGATTCTAACATCTGTGTCAGCTCTGGGTCATTGGCAAATGACCGATGTGTCTCTGCATGATGGAGGGGGGGGGGTCATTGGATACCCCAAAATCTCTGATGGAAGGCCAGGCATGGTGAATGGTGCCTTGCTGGAAAGGTGCGTGTTCCTGTAACTGCTCAACTTTGTTCATGGATGCATTTAAGTTACTTGCAAACAGTTCGGTCGTTTCCGCTCTTGCTTCTATGATTTGCGAAGTGGTTCCGAGCAGCGATGAGTCTGGGGCTAACTAGCTTCCGCTACTGAGGCAAGACATTCCTGAGTACTCCACCCTATGCCCTCCTGAATTACGATGTTTTCTGGTTGCGGTTGTTTTTTGTTTGTTTGTTTGTTTTTCCTTCTAGCCTATCTGCTGGGGAGGAGCATTATCTGTGCGAGTCTCCGAGGCTGTCAAAAATTTCCCCCGACCTCGGGGAGTTTCCTCCCAGAGCTGCACGGGTCAGGCCGGTGCTGCATTCCTCGCTGCTTTACTTTTAGCATTTCTCTCTTCTCCCTGGGAGTCTGTCCTGTGGACGCGAAGTCGTTCGGCCTTCCTGGACTCTTAGCTCAACAAGGTCCACTCCGTTGACCCCCGTGTGCCTTGGTTGGAAAACTCTCCCGGCCTTAGATCGGAGCCATTGCTTCCCCGCTCTCGGGGACCACTCGCAGCCCTCGTTCACCGGAGGCCTTCTCTCTCTTCCTTTTTTTTTTTTTTTTCTTTTAACAAATTGATTCTATTCATTTTTGGGTGCATTGCGGCGAGGTTGCTGCTCCCGGGTTATCCCCTGATTGCCGAAAGCGGGAGGGGTGGCCTTTCTCGTTGCGGAGCGCGGGCTCCAGGCGCGCAGGCTTGAGGCGTTGTCAGAGGAGGGCCTCACTTGCGCTGTAGCGTATGGGATCTTCGCGGATCAGGGCTTGAAGCCGTGAACCCGTGTCCCTTGTCTTGGCAGGCTAATTGCTATCCACTGCATTACGAGGGAGACCGAGACGGCCAGTCCCCGGGGAAACGTTTTTGCACGTTGCCCGCATGGGACTGTGACTGTTGTTTGAAGCAGGGGAACAAATGCAGTTGCTGTGCCTGCGTGTGGCGTGACCCCCGCCCCGGCTTCAAGGTTCAAAGCTGGGCCGCAACCTGTGGAGACTCTCGAAAGAATCCTGCAAGGAACCGACTAAGGAAGACCGACTTCTTAAGTAGTAAGACAAACTCTCGGCGCTTGCGCAGAACGCTAATACTCAACTCACACGAAAAGGAAAAAAAAAAAAAAAAAAAAACGAACACGCACTCTCACACGTATCGGGGTCCGGGGGGTGCTAGGCTATTCCCTACGCCTGGGAACACAAAAAAATCGAACAAACACAACAACAACCCAAGACAGCACGCGAGAAAACCGGCTATTATTTTTAATTAAGCGATCTTTAATAAGCACGGGGCCCCGCTAGGAATTTTAATTCTGTCGTTAGCACACTCATTGCCAGGGGAGAGCGCGCACGCAGTCCCCCACTACCACAAATTACGCAGTCGAGTTTCCCCCATTTGAGGAAATCGCAGGGGTCAGCACACTCGCAGTGCAATGAGTGAGCCTCACCCTGGGAAAACCACCTTCATGATCATGGTATCTCCCCTGCCAGGTAAGTATGAACCACTCTGCCCCCGCCCCCCCGTACAGCCTTAGTCTCCTACACTGTACACACACGCTCCCTACCCACCCTCCGCGCCCCCTCCTCTTCCACGCCTCTCAGCCCCTCCAAACGACTCTGCTAATAAAATCCAAGCAACTTCTCTGGAAAACTTCCACAGCCCGGGAAGTGGCTCGCGGGGAATTGTACCCCTGCGCTGCGAGATTTACATAAGCCAAGCCCCATTCCTGACCTCTAAGGCGGCGCCTCTTCTCTAACCCCCGCCCTGTCCCCGCCCTGCCGAGATGACCAATGGGCGGGCCGGCTGCTGAGGGGGGAAGTGATGTCATCACGCCCGCCCACTTCGGGAGCCCACCAAGCCGAGGTAACACGCCTCTTACCCTTTATCTGAGATACCGGCGGATTTTGCCAGCCTCCTCGAATTCTTCTTACCTTTTGTCCTGCGTTACACGCCGGGGAAAGGAATTCTGGGATCGTGTGTTATGCTGATGCAAAATGTTTTTAAGAAGTAAAGAAGTTGTAAAACAATGGATACAAGTGTATATTTATGTATGTGTCTTGTGTGTAGACATGTAGATTCAGGGTTACATCTCAGAGTGCTACTCGGTGTATTTTCTGTGCACGTCCTTCCTACTTCAATCTCGTGGTATCCCAGGGACCGTGTTTTTCCTTTCCTCACCATACAGAATACAAGAAATGACGATTCTGAAAAAGAAGCTGATGACCAGAATAAGGGATAGGAAGATGACCTGTTTGCTTGAAGAGCGAGGTTGGTTTGTTCGTTTGTCTTCTCTTCCTGGGTGAGACTGGGTTAGACCTGAGGGCGGGGCGAGGGGAGGCTGAAGAAGGCAGCCAACTTGTGTTTTCAGACCAGAGAGCAAGGAGCGGAGTAACTTGATCCTTGAGGGTGCCTTTGGCTTAAGGGGGAAGCTGACTCTTCCGGAGAATCCTGGAGCCGACAACAAAGGAACTCAGCACCCAGCTAACTTCCAGGAAGAAGCTTCCTTTCCTCCCCCTGCTTTTCCCCTTTCCCCTCCTTTCTCTCTCTGCAGCCATCAGAAATAAACTCTGGCTCATTTCATCTGAAATATGCTTTATTCCAGGGAGAGTAATAGCTCAGAGAATCTCTGAAAAAGATCTCTAGAAAAATCTCTAGAAAAGACAAGGAAACAGATTATCCCCTAGAGCCTCCAGAAGGTAAGGCAGCCCTATTGACCCCTTGATTTTAGTCCAGTGAGACCTTTGTTGGACTCCTAACCTACAGAACTGTAATATAATAAATGTGTGTTCTTTTAAGCCACTAAACTCATGGTCACTTATTACGGCAGACATAGAACACCAATTCACTAAGTGTCTAGCACATTCACCTTAGCAGTAATAAGATGGGGGACCTAATGAACCCTATATAAATCTGCAGGTTGTCTGTCTGTCCTAGGTTGACAGGTCAAGAGATATTGGTACATGTTTAAAGCATTACATTAGGTATCTTTTTTCCTTTCCGTTTTTTCCCTAAAGGACTCTCGCCCTATTTCCAGCACGGGTGTACCCAACATGGTTCTCACTGGAATTACAGCAAATTGGAAGACAGTGGTGGTGACACAGGTTGATTTCATTTGCTTTTAAGAATGGGTTCTAACACGTAGAGGGAAAGAATATAATTTATGGAAAGTTAAATACCGTAGAATCCTCCATTCCAAAGATACATTTTTTGCAACTTTTTTTTTTTTTCTTCTTTTTTTTAGGGTGAAGAACTACTTTTCAGAGGGTGAAACACAAGACTGGCTTTTAGGAATTTTCCCCCAAAGTAATTTGTGACTGGATCCTGTTGCCGAAACTTGGCCTCTGTTCACCGGTGCCGAAGAGGAACGCGGAGACAGAGTTTTGGGTGAAGTAGAAAAGAGTAGCTTTTATTGCTTTGCCAGGCAGAGGGGGCCACGGCGGGCTAATGCCCTCAAGACTGTGTGACCCACCCTGGAGGGCGTAGTGAGGAGTCTTACAGTGTCCGAGGAGCAGGGCGTGATCAGCTCGCGGACAGTTCTCAGACTGGCTGGCATCAAGGGGAAGTTTCAAGCGTCATCAACTTTCTGGTTTCAGCCAGTCCAGGGTCTATGTGCCTGTGGGCAGCACTTTCCATCTGGAGGGGGTCTGCTCCCTGTAAAACCACTTAGGAGTGTGTGTCAGGCCTTTATCTGTAGCTTCAGTGAACTGGAAGTTCGGTGATTCCGCCATGTGGCGGATTTAGAGTCTAAATTGTTGCCCGTTCCCCAGCCCAACAGCTGTTCTTTGTTTCTACACCTTCACATTCCCTATCATTAAGTCTTTATTACTTCAAAAGACAAGGACACGGGGGGCTCGTACACGGTTTCAACCCTGACCAGGTCTGAGACTTACACGATGCATATGCTGTTGTTTTCATAAACGTTAACGTCCATAAAATGAAGTTCTTAAAAGCATTATTTGAGTTCTCCATTGATTACTGGTTATATCATCAATACCTTCCAGCGCTGGCAGCACAGGGAGGAAGGAAGAATTGCTGGGATGCTTGCATCACCACAGGGCAAGAGGTCCTCAAAGTTTACTGCTTTATCTTTAAGTAATACTTCATAGTTCGGCTGACTTTTCATCCATTCTGCTGATGCTGCCAGTGAGTTCCTCTGTAGTGACAGCCAAAGGCACTTACGGAAAATACTTAAACAACCAAGTGTAAAAGCAGAAGTCGAGGTCACTTCATCTGCTACGGATGTGGGGCATGTGTCTACCTCAGGCCTGAGTCTTTTGATGGGTCTTTTGGTAACTGGTGGCGGCGGTGGTGACAAGGTTTGAGTTGTTTTATTTTTTATTTTATTTTTTATCTTTATTTTATTTATTTATTTTTTTGGCCACGCCGGCGGGGCCTGCGGGATCTTAGTTCCCCGACCACGGATCGAACCCGTGCCCCCTGCAGTGGAAGCTCACAGTCTAAACCCTGCACCGCCAGGGAAGTCCGTGAGTTTTTTTGTTCATGTTGTTGTTTGTTTTAATTTTTCAACTGTTACTAGGAAATAATTGTGGAGCAAGTGCTTGGTTTTAATGCTGGAAAGCAAAAGAACGTAACTAAGGACTTTTCCCAAGGAATGCTTTGAGATCTTTATGTCAATTTGTGGTGTGACTTATCCACTTTTTCAATTAAGGATTCTTAATTAAAGGAAAACAAGCTTATTTATAGGTTCGAATCAGTCTTACAGAACAACAGGTTTTCAACTGGGATCCGCAGCCCACCCGCATCTGAAACATGTGGTTTGTGTGTACGTGAAAAATGCCGACTCTAGGGCCCCACACCAACGAAACCTCTGGGGGTTGGAGCCCAGGAAGGAGCTTCTGTAATCTCCACAGCTGATTCTGAGGCACTCTAATTGTAAGAACTGCCCTTTAATATTTGTAGATAAGGGGATTGTTACAAAATGACAAGAGGGTAAATAATCATTCTTTTAAAGTTAGGCTTCAAGCGTTGGACAGCGAGGTGAGCTCTTCCTGACAGTTTGTCTTTCCTATTCTTCCCCACTCAGCCTAGGGACGCGTGCAGAAATTAGAAACAAAGTAGGGGAAGAAAACCTTATTTCTTTACACACATTTTGCTTTAATAGCCACCGAAAAGATTGTTTCATTTCCTCTCACTGACCCTGTCCACCAGTTATGTTGGCCTTTAACGTATCGCTATAGCAGCATGTATAAATATATATCATACATTTATTCACACATACAGACATTCGAAAGCACTGTGAAGACACAGACTAGGCTTTGGCACAACTGGGGGCCGCTCACGTGTCACTTAAAAATGATCACTGGTTCATTTACACAAGACTTTCAACAGGCTTGGTGTGGCCAGTGGCCCCCAAGTCCCAGAGAGAAGTTAGGATGACAAAATCGGACAGTGTATTTAGAGTGAGGTCAGTACACTTCTTGGAGATCATAAAAGCATAGAAATAGGAGGTCTAGGCTAAGCACGAGACGGCATCTGGGGATCACTGCTCTCACCACGTGGATTCAAAGAACTCAGGTGCTGCAGTGTAGACCGACACCCAGCCTGACTGTGACCCAGCCGCGCTGGCCCCGGGTCAGGTCGTCGGGCCCCTGCCGACACTGTCCTGCGGGGCACCGCTGCTCAGTCCTGAGCTTTTCGATCTGCCGTGGAGCTCCAGCGTGGGGACCACATGCTCCATTGCTAGGAAGCAGGTCCCGTTTCCCCCGAGTTGACCCTCGGAGGATGAGGCGAGAAATGTGCTGTTGCTGGTTCCCAAGCCCCTGGGGCGTTCAGAAGCAGCGCCACAAGGTCCTCTACCAACGATGCCTGTTTTGCTTAGTGCTGGGCCCGGTGGACCTTGGCTGGTTGTTCCTCAACAACTGCAGGAGAGGCCCTCTGCCTTTCGCCCTGCCCCACCAGGCCACATCTCTGACTCCTTCCAGACCCTCCAGCAGGTGTGGAGGAGTGGGACCCAGATCCTCCTCAGCAGACAGGGAGCTGTGAAGAAGGGGGGCAGGCCCATCCTTCTTGCAGTTTTAAGGACCTTTGGTGGCTTTGCTTCTTGCATGGCTCCTGGAAGGCAAGGGTCACAGGACTGGAGTGCATGGCAGAGCTCTTAGTGGTTTCACCTGGAGGCCAAAATACCACAATCAAAGTAAGAGTCCATTATCAGGCCCTGCTGGTGGCTAACTGAGGCTGGAGAGAGTGCTGAGTGGTGACAGAAGCCGGGAGCACGCTGAGAGCCTGTCACGAGGATGAGCTGAGGGGACGCGCTGAGGTCTGGAGGAGCAACTGGGGCCACCAGGTTAGAGGAAAAGCTTCCCACCACCTCCCGTGGTCATATCTCTGCTCAAAGCCACTGCACACCAGGTGGCCAGATCCTACCACTCCCTCTTCAGGGGCCAGTTCACTCTCCAATTCACTTTGGAGCAAAAGGATGGCTTTTGTGATTTCCCAGGAAAAGAAGTGCTTAGTATGAAACATGCACACGCAGACATGGTCTTTTGTAGGAAGGAGAGAACGTTTTCTATTGTGAAAATAGCTATTGGAGTTTTGGGTTTATTTTGCTCAAGAGTTCATTGAGAGTCTTCATTCTGTGTGTTTATACTTTTCCAAAAAGTTAGAAAATGTTGAGCCTTTATTTCTTCAAATATTTTTCTACCCCAGTCTCTCATCTCTTTTTGAGACAACAATTTCGGATATACTATATTACTTACCATCATCCCACAAGTCACTAAAACTTTTTTTTTCAGTCTTTTTTTCTCTTTGATTCATTTTGGATAAATTCTTTTTCTATGTCTTCAAGTTTAATGAAAATTTCTTCTGCAGTCTCTAATCTGCTATTAACCATATCCAGTAATATTTCTATTTCTGATATTTTGTTATCTCAAGGAGTTCCATTTATACTTATATCTTCCATTTCTCTCCTTCTTATGCTCATATTTCTTTTCATTTTTGAACATATAAGCATAATTATAATATATGTTTTAATATTTTTGCCTAACTCCATCATCTCTTTCATTTCTGAGTTTGTTTCTATTGTCTGATTTTTCTCCTGGTTATGGGTCATATTTTCCTGTCCTATGTATAATACTTTTTATTAGAAGCTGGACATTGTGAATTATACATTGTTGGTTACTGAATTTTGTTTTTAAAGACTGTTGAACTTTATTTTCCCCAGAAGTTAAGTTACTTGTGTTCAGTATGATTCTTTTGAGGCTTGTTTTAAAATTCATTCAGGGCAAGTCTATAGTAGTCTTTGCTCGAGGGCTGACTTGGACCCACTTCTAAGGCATGGCCTTTTTGATGTCTCTATTGGGTGCCCTGTATACTCAGTGAGATTTCTCCATTTTTCCACTCTGGCTGTAATGATCTCCAGCACAGTGTGATCTCTAGGAATTATTTGTCTTCTTCCTAGTCACTGTTCTTTGCCTGGAATCTGTTCTTTCCCAGCCTCATGGAGGTTTACCCTACCGTACACAGATTTATATTCAACTATTGATTCATGGGGCGCATTATGTATATTTCAGTAATTTTCTGTGTGTCTCCCTCCTCATTTACTCTGTGCAAAAATTCAAGATTTCTTGAATTGTGTTTATTTTCTTTAACTCAGCAAGTTTCCCGCACTTTTTTGTTGTTGTTGTCGTCGTTCCTTCCCTGTGCCATATTCCAGAAATTGTCTGCAAGAAGAAAGCTTAGGTGTGGTAGGATTCACCTTGTTTGTTTTCTTTTAGGGGTCACAGTTCAGAGCTTCCTATTGTCCAATGTCTGAAGACTTTTTTTCTATATTTTGTCCAGTTTTTTTTAAAAGAGTCACAAATTTATTTATTTATTTATTTATGGCTGCATTGGGTCTTTGTTGTTGCGCGTGGGCTTTCTCTAGTTGTGGCGAGCAGGGGCCACTCTTCGTTGTGGTGCGCGGGTTTCTCATTGCAGTGGCTTCTCTTTGTTGTGGAGCATGGCCTCTAGGTGCACGGGCTTCAGTAGTTCTGGCATGAGGGCTCAGTAGTTGTGGCTTGTGGGCTCTAGAGCACAGGCTCAGTAGTTGTGGCGCATGGGCTTAGCTGCTCCGTGGCATGTGGGATCTTCCTGGACTAGGGCTCAAACCCGTGTCCCTTGCATTGGCAGGCGGATTCTTAACCACTGTGCCACCAGGGAAGCCCCTCTCTTGTCTCCTTAAACTAGCTTGTGTTCATCTGCCTTAGGTGATGGAGGATTCACAAGTAGAAAGCATGAGCCTCTGTTCCTGTGGCTCAGTGAGGCAGGGTGTTGTCTGGTTCCAGTGGAATTACAATGAAGAAGCCTCTCTATCCTCCTTTCCTTAAGCTTTCCCAGTCTTGGGTGTGGAAAGAACTCAGTTGCTCCAGTTCAGCAACCCCTCAGCTCATTCTGCTTCACTAGTTGAACCAGCTTTTAAAAATTTTACAGCTGCATATTACTCCATTGTGTGGTTGTGCCATAATTTTCCAGCCCGTATCCTAGGTATGAATATTTAGGTAGCTTCAGTATTTTGCAATTAAAAATAATGCTCAAAAAGATCATGTGTATTTATCTTTTCTTAGTAGACATAGATCTTCAGGGTAAATTTATATAAGTGGGATTAATGGGTCAAAGAGTAAATGAATATGTAGTTTTGTTAGCTATTCCCCTATAGGGGAATTTGTATTCCCACTAGCAATATAATAATAGTGCCTATTTAGTTATACCTCTCTAAAAAAGCTTTTTGTCAAACATTTGAATTTTTGCCAATCTGATAAATGAGAAATGACTTATAAGCGGAGTTTTGAGTTTCACTAGTCATAAATGAAGTATAATAAAATTCTGGTTAATTGTCTGCTCATATCTTTTGTCCATTTTTTGTCATTTCTACCCTGATTTTTAAAAATTTATTTATTTAATTTATTTTTGACTGCATTGGGTCTTCGTTGCTGCATGCAGGCTTTCTCTAGTTGCAGTAAGTGAGGGCTACTCTTCATTGCGGTGTGCGGGCTTCTCATTGCAGTGGCTTCTCTTGTTGCGGAGCATGGGCTCTAGGCACACATGCTTCAGTAGTTGTGGTATGTGAGCTCAGTAGTTGTGGCTCGCAGGCTTTAGAGCGCAGGCTCAGTAGCTGTGGTGCACGGGCTTATTTGCTCCGCGGGATGTGGGATCTTACCGGACCAGGGATCGAACCCGTGTCCCCTGCATTGGCAGGTGGATTCTTAACCACTACACCACCAGGGAAGTCCCCAGGGGTATGTTAAAGTTTTCCTTGTATAGGTTTTACTCATTTCATGTTGATTTTATTCTTGAATATTTTATTTTTATTGTTGCAATTTTATTTTATTTTTTATTAAAGTATAGTTGATTACAATATTGTGTTAGTTTCAGGTTAGAGCAAAGTGATTCAGTTATATATATATATATATATATATATATATATATATATATATTATTTTTCAAATAATTTTCCATCATAGGTTATTACAGCATATTGGATATTGTTCCCTGTGCTATACAATAAATCCTTGTTGCTTATCTACTTTATGTATAGTAGTTTTTATATGTTAATCCCATACTCCTAATTTATCTCTCCCCTCTCTCCCTTTCCCCTTTAGTAACCATGTTTGTTTCCTGTCTGTAACTCCGCTTCTCTTTTGTATATAGATTCATTTGTATTAGTTTTTACATATAAATATTTTTCCACATATAAGTGATATCATATAATATTTGTCTTTCTGTGTCTGACTTACTTCATTTAGTAGGATAGTCTCTAGGTCCATCTCTGTTCCTGCAAATGGTAATATTTCATTCTTTTTTATGGCTGAGTAATATTACATTGTGTGATATATATATTACATCTTCCTGAACGACTCATCTGTTGATGGGCACTTGGGTTTTTTTCCATGTATTGGCTATTGTAAATAGTGCCTCAGTGAACACTGGGATGTGTGTATCTTTTCAAATTAGAGTTTTCATCTTTTCTGTATCTATGCCCAGGAGTGGGATTGCTGGATCATATGGTAACTCTATTTTTAGTTTGTAAGGAATCTCCATGCTGTTTTCCATAGTGGCTGCACCAAGTTACATTCCCACCAGCACTGTAGGGGGGTTCTCTTTTCTCCACATCCTCTCCAGCATTTATTATTTGTAAACTTTTTGATGATGGCTATTCTGACTGGTGTGAGGAGATAACTCATTGTAGTTTTGATTTGCGTTTCTCTAATTTAGTGATGTCGAGAATCTTTTCATGTACCTGTTGGCCATCTGTTGTATTCTTTGGAGAAATGTCTATTTAGGTCTTCTGCTCATTTTTTGATTGAATTGTTTGTTTTTGATATTGAGTTGTATGAGCTGTTTGTATATTTTGGAAATTAAGCCCTTGTCAGTCACATCGTTTGCAAATATTTTCTCCCAGTCCATAGGTTATCCTTTTGTTTTGTTTATGGTTTCCTTTGCTGTGCAAAAGCTTTTAAGTTTGATTAGGTCCACTTGTTTATATTTGCTTTTATTTCTATTGCCTTGGTAGACTGACCTAAGAAAACTTTGGTACAATTTATGCCCTATAGTGTTTTGCATGTGTTCTTTTCTAAGAGTGTTATGGTGTCATGTCTTATGTATAAGTCTTTAAGCCATTTTGAGTTTATTTTTGTGTGTGGCATGAGGGTGTGTTCTAACTTCATTGATTTACATGAGGCTGTCCAGCTTTCCCAACATCACTTGCTGAAGAGATTTTCATTTCCGCATTGTATAGTCTTGCCTCCTTTGTCAAAGATTAATTGACCGTAGGTGTGTGGGTTTATTTCTGGGCTCTCTGTTCTGTCGCATTGATTTATATGTCTGTTTTTGTGCCAAAACCATGCTGTTTTGATTACTGTAGCTTTGTGGTATGTCTGAAGTCTGGGTGGGTTATGCCTCTAGCTTTGTTCCTTTTCCTCAGGATTGCTTTGGCAATTCTGGGTCTTTTATGTTTCCATATAAATTTTAGGATTATTTGTTCTAGTTCTGCAAAAAATGTCATGGGTATTTTGATAGGGATTGCATTAAATCTGTAGATTGCTTTGGGTAGTATGGCCATTTTACAATATTAATTCTTCTAATCCAAGAGCATGGGATATGTTTCCATTTCTTTGAATCATATTCAATTTCCTTTATCAGTGTTTTGTAGTTTCTAGTATATAGGTTTATTTTCATTGGAATTTTAAATGTGTTCTTCTTCCTTGATGTTTTCTAATTATATATCATTTGTATATATGAAGACTGTTGAATTTGTATGTTAAAATTTTATATATTGCTACTTTACTGAGGGTTTTTATTTTTTTAATTGCCTGAGTTTATAATTGATTATTTAGTTAAACTCTCATATCACCTTTTAACATAGATAGTCTTACATCATCTTTCCAATTCTTATATCTCTGTTTTCTCTTTCTAGTTACATTGGCTAAAACCTCCAGGACAATGTTAAATAGTAGAGGAGATAATAGGTATCTTTCTTGGTTCTTGACCTTATTAGAAATGGCTTTAGTGTTTTCCCATTTAGTAAAATATTGGCTGTAGGAGTAAGGTGTATATATTTTATCATGTTTAGGCTGTATCCATCAATTCCTAATTTGAGTATTTTAAAAAATCAGAATGATTAGTGAAGTTTGTTAAAGACTTTTGTGGCATCTATGGTGATAATCTCATCCTTTTTTCTCCCTTCGATATGTTAGTACAGAGAAAATTACCTCAATTTATGCTATATATATAATTTGGTATAGTTAATCTTATTTCATGTGACTTAAGTTTCTCTTTTCTTTTTTTAAATTTTGGCTTTATTGAAGCATAATTGACACATAAATCTATGATATATATCTAGATAGAGAGATATAGCAAGAGAAACCATTTAAAACTATAGTTGTAAGTACAAAACAGTTAATGACAGTTATATTTTTCTTATACCTTTTATCGGTGTGATGTAATTTTCTTTGATGCTTTCTCTTGAACTTTATTTTGTTTAAAATTAACATTTGCCAATTCTGATTCTTGCTCTTAGTATTTCCTTGGCAAATAATAGTTCCTTGGCAAATTTCCATATATTATTATTTTATTATAAAAGGGAAGTAGTTTGCCATTTAATACAGTGTTGTTTGGCACCTGTGCAGTTCTTGCTGGGTGACAACCCAAATGTTAGTTGACTTATTTCCAAGTATGTGCAAACCATGTTATGATTCTGGGATCAAGTTTATGAGAGAGCTAGATATTTCATTTTCATCATACCTACTATCTCAATTGTTAAAATGAAATGGCTGTTTTCTCATTGTTTGTATTAGTTAATTTTTGATGTATAACAAACAACCAAACACTCTAAGTTTTCTACAGCAATAAGCATTTATTTCACTCGTGGATCTGCAAGTCCTCTGCTTTAGCTGAGGGAGCCCTGCCTCTCACTAAGTTCTGCAAGTCAGCCAGAGATAGCTTTGCTTCACATGTGTTCCACTAAGGTACAGGCTAACAGGATTACAGCTACTCATTGGAAGATCACATGGTGATAGCACAGGGCAAGAGGGCAACTATAAACAATTGAGGCCTCAAGACTGAGGCTCAGAATGGCAGACTATCACTTCTACCCACATTCCATTGATCCAAGCAGGTGATATAGCCACCCAAAGTCCAGGTGTGAGCATGTGGATACTGTAAAGGGTAAGTGTTAACACCAGTAATTTAGCCTACTACATTTACCATCTACCTTTGGTTCTATTTTTCGTCAGTGATTTTTTTTTCTTTGTTACATTTACTTATCTCTATATAGGACTACAAAAATAATTGTATATTCTATTTAACTCCCCATCACCCATCTATTGAGACAGCTAATATATTTAAGCTTATTCCAGGTGACTAACATTTATTCTCTTTTTTTTTCTTTTAAATTTTGGCTTTATTGAGGTATAATTAATATATAAAACTGTATGATATTTTAAGGGTATATTGTGATGATTTGATACATGCATACATTATGAAATGATTCCTTCCAAATTAACACAACCAATACCTCACATATTTATCTTTTTTTCTTCCTTTTGGTGAGAACATTTAAGTTCTACTCTCTTAGCAAATTTCGATTATATAATACAGTGTTATCAACTATAGTCACCATGTTTATATTAGATCTTCAGACCTTATTCATCTTGTAGCTGAAAGTTTGTACCCATTTACCAACCTCTCCCTATTTCTCCCAGCCTCCATCCCTGGCTTCCATTTTTCTACTCTCTGAGTTTGACTTTTTCTTTTAAGATTCCACATATAAGTGATACATGCAGTATTACTTTTTCTCTGTCAGGCTTATTTCACTTACCATAATGCCCTCACAGTCCATCCATGTTGTTGCAAATGTCAAGATTCCCATTTTTTCCTCTTTGATATTTTGTATTTGGAAATATAACCAGAAATGGATCACTGGGCCAAATGGTAATTTTGTTTTTAAGTTTTTGAGGAACCTCCATATTGTTTTCCACAGTGGCTGCACCAATTTACATTCCCACCAGCAGTGTACAAGGGTTCCCTGTTCTCCACACTCTCCAACACTTGTTATCTCTGTAGCCATTCTAACAGATGTGAGGTGTTATCTCATTGTGGTTTTGATTTGCATTTCCCTGATGATTAGTGATGTTGATCACTTTTGCATCAACCACTTAGCCATTTGTATGTCTTCTTTAGAAAACTGTCCATTCAGTTTCTCAGCCTACTTTTTAATTGTAGTGTTTGTGGTTCTTTGCTATTGAGTTGTATGAGTTTTTAAAATATTTTTTGGATATAAATCCCTCATCAGATATATGACTTGCAAAAACTTTCCCCTACTCTGTAGGTTCCTTTTCATTTTGTTGATGATTTCCTGTACAGAAGTTTTTAATTTCATATAGTCCCACTTATTTATTTTTGCTTTTGTTGCCTTTGTTTTTTGTGCCAAATCCAAAAAAAATCATTGCCAAGACTGATGTCAATGACCTTACCACCTATGTTTTCTAGGAGATTTATGATTTTAGGTCTTATTCAAGTCGTTAATCTATTTTGAATCAATTTTAGTATATGGTGTAAGATAGGGGTCCAGTTTCATTCTTTTGCATGTGACTGCCCAGTTTTCTCAGCACCATTTACTGAAGAGATTCTCCCTTCCCTTTGTATGTTTTGGGCTCCTTTGTTGTAAATTAATTGGCCATATACGTATTTCTGAGCTCTCTATTCTGTTCCATTGTCCTGTGCATCTGTTTTTATGTCAATCCCATACTCTTTTGATTACTATAGATTTGTAATATAGTTTGAAATCAGGAAGTGTGATGCTTCCAGCTTTGTTCTTATGATTGCTTTAGTTATTCAGTTATTTAGTTATTTGTGGTTCCATGCAAATTTAAGGATTATTTTTCTATTTCTGTGAAAAATGTCATTGGAATTTTCACACAGATTGCATTGAATCTGTAAATTGCTTTGGGTAATATAGTCATGGTAATAATATTAAATTTTCCAACCCATGAGCACAGAATATCTTCCCATTTATTTGTGTCTTCCTCAATTTCTTTCATCAATGTCTTATAGTTTTCACTGTACAGGTCTTTCACCTCCTTGGTTAAATTTATTCCCAGGTATTTTATTCTTTCTGATGCAATTGTAAATGGGTGTGTTTTCTTTATTTCTCTTTTCTGAGAGTTGTTATCAGTGTATAGAAATGCAATAGATTTTTGTATATTAATTTTTGTATCCTGCAACTTTACTTAATTTATTAGTTTTAACTGTGTTTTGGTGGAGTCTTTAGGGTTTTCTGTATATAAGATTATGTCATCTGCAAATAGAGACAGTTTTACTTTTTCTTTTCCAGTTTGGATGCCTTTTATTTCTTTTTCTTGCTTACACACTCTGGCAAAGACTTCCAATATTATGTTGAATAAAAGTGGCAAATTGGGCATCCTTGTCTAGCTCCTTACCTTAGTGGAAAAGCTTTCAGCTTTTAAACACTGAAATTGATGTTAGCTGTGGGCTTATCATATGTGGCTTTTTTATGTTGAGGTATGTTCCCCCATGCCCACTTTGTTGAGAGTTCTTATCATGAATAGATTTGAATTTTGTCACATGAATTTTCTGCGTCTATTGAGATGATCATATGGTTTTTACCCTTCATTTTGTTAATATGGTGTATCACATTGATTCAACATCTACAATTCAATTGTTCTTACATTCCCTGGGATAAATCCCACTTGATCATTGTGTAAGATTCTTTTAATGTATTATCGAATTTGTTTTGCTAATATTTCATTGAGGATTTTTGCACCTATGTTAATCAGGGATATTGGCCTATAATTTTCTTTCCTTGTGGTGTCCTTGTCTGGTTTTGGTATCGGGATAGTGCTGGCCTCATAAAATGAGTTTGAAAGTGTTCCCTTGTCTTCTATTTTTGGAAGAGTTTGAGAAAGATTGATGTTAATTTTTCTTTAAATGTTTGGTAGAATTTGCCAGTGAAGCTATCAGGTACTGGACTTTTGTTTGTTAGGAGGTTTTTAATTACTGATTCAATCCCCTTACCAGTAGTTGGTCTTATTTCTTCATAATTCAGTCTTGGTAGGTTATATACATTTCTAGGAATTTATCCATTTCTTCTAAGTTGTCCAATTTATTGACACGTAATTTTTCATAGTATTCTCTTATGATCCTTTGTATTTATGTGATTATCATTTGTAATATATCCTTGTTCTTTGTAATTGCACTTGAGTTCTCTTTTTTTGGTGAGTCTAAGTTTTTCTCTTTTGTTTATTTTTTTTTAAAAAAGCTCTTAGTTTCATTCATCTTTTTTATTTTCTTTTTAGTCTCTATTTATTTCCACTCCAGTCTTTAGTTCCTTCTTTCTACTAATGTGTTTAATTAGAAGATTGCCCCTAAGGCCACAGCTGTGAAGATAAGCTAATTGGCCCCTTTCACAGGAAGATGGTGGGTTCATCTTAGTGGCAGCTGGTTAAGAACTCTTTCTCCATTTGTTACAGTCCTATGGGACCCCTGAATGTAAGACCCACTGCCACAAGAGCCAGGTGATTGAGAGGTGTCACCTCTGCCTGATAAATCAGCCCCAATCAGGGCCTTCTGGTGGGGGTAGCACTGGGAAAGTTTCTCTTCCTGCTTCCCTTGTGACCACACTCATACACAGTTGACTCAAACATGAGTTTCAACTATGTGGGTCCACTTACTTATATGTGGATTATTTTAATAGTAAATACAACAGTACTACATGATCCGAGGTCTGTTGAATCCATGGATGTGTAACTGTAGATACAGAGGAACCACGAGTGTATGGAGGGCTGACTATAAGTTCTATGCAGGTTTTCAACTGCACAGAGGGTGGGTGCCCCTAACCCCCATGTTGTTCAAAGGCCAATTGTATTTTTTTTCCTTTTTCTCCAGTGGTGTATTGTATTCTCCCTTCAGGAGGGCTGGACTCTGCAGGTTCTCTCTTGTGGGTGAGTACCTAGCCACTTCAGCACTCACCTAATTCTTGCTCAACAGTAGCAAGAGGCATCCAGGAAGTCTCACTGGCTCTGCTGGTGCCACAGTTTGTATGGAGGTATGTCTGTCTGCTACTGGCTGAACTGGTGGGCGAGATTCCCCTTGGATCCCCTGGGGAAAGGTGCAAGATCTGGAAACCCTCACTGCGGCGCCCTTGTTCGTTATGGATGTCCAATTTGTTGATTGAAGAGGGGGATTAAAAAGGAGGAATATCTTATGCTGCCACATGCTGATGTCACTTTCCAACTTGTATTCTAAGTAAGTAGAGAATTCCTCTTTACTAACTGGTGTGGAAGTTTTTCATTGTTAACAAGTAGTGCTCTTGTACAGTGAGTATTAGCTGAGAATCAGCACCTTTGTTCCCACCTGTTATATGCCAGAAGTGTCAGATAAACTGATAAAATGTGTAGAAAAAGTTGATATTTTTGGAAGATTTACTAAAGATGAGTCACCAAAAAATTGATGTCAAATTACATTTGGACAAGATAATTGTAAAAAGTTAAGGAAAAATCATTTTAAAATATGTAGGACAATGCACTCAGTAGGCAGATAAGTCTTAAGTTCTTTTACTTGCTAAGTTATGAGAATAGATTTTTAATACTAATCTGTTAAATACAAAGTCAGTTTAACCGAATTAGTCCATACACATTGCCAGATTTGATTTGTTTTTATGTTATTTAGAATTTTTATACTTATGTTCATGAGTAAGAATAGCCTACCATTTTCCTTGCTTGTATTGGCTTTGTTTTATTAAGGTTATACTGGCCCCATGAAATGAATCAGAGACACCACCTCTTTATCTATCCTCTGGAAGAATGTATATATGCAAAAAGGGAATGACCTTCTGGGTTATTTGGTAGAAATTTTTTGTAAAGTGTTGTGGGCCTGGTGTTTCAGTATTCATTTGCCTGAGAATGTCTGTTTTGTTCTAATTTTTAAGTGATATTTTAACCAAGTAAACAATTCTAGGTTATTTTCTTTCAGCAATTTGAAGATATTATTCTACTATTTTTACCCTTCCATTTGCTATTGAGAAATTTGTTCTCAGTATAAATTTTATTCCTTGAAGTTTAGCTGGTTCATTGGTTTTGTTTATTTTTGTTTTTCTGTTTTTTTATTTATATTTGTTTTTTCTGTATGTCTATTTTAAGATCTTCTCTTAGTCTTTGGTGCCCTGAAGTTTTACTATGATATGTTTACATGGGGATTTCTTTTCATTTATTTATTCCCTGTTCGGGAATCATTGCTTCCTGAAACTTAAGTTTTAATATATTTCATAAATTTTAGAAAATTTCACCCATTGAATTTCCAGCGAATTGACTATTACCTCTCACCCATTGTCCCTATTCTCTTCTTTCATACAGTAAGTCCCCTACATACAAACCTTCAAGTTGTGAACTTTCAAAGATGTGAATGTGCCCTTGTATGCCAGCTGTTATACTGTACTACTGTACTTTTCAAAGTAGTGTACTGTAAGATTAAAAATGTTTTCTCTATTTTTTGTGTTTGTTTTTTATGTATTATTTGTGTGAAAAGTATTATAAACCTATTACAGTACAGTACTATATAACAGATTGTGTTAGTTGGGTACCTAGGCTAACTTTGTTGGAGTTATGAACAAATTGGACTTACGAATACACTCTCAGAATGGAACTCGTTCATATGTAGGGGACTTACTGTATTTTCCATCTTTGTCCTTCTTCACTGCATTCTTTAGATCTATGTTCCATTCCACTAATTCTCTTTTCATTGTGTCTAATCTGATTAACCCATTGTAGTAGTTTACTATTGCAGCCATATCAAATTGCCACAAATTTAAACAATGTTTAAAACAATAGAAATTTATGACCTTACAGTTCTATAGTTCAGAATTTCTAAATGGGTCTCCAGGCTAAAGTCAAAGGTTGTATTCCTTTCTGGAGGCTCTAGAGAAGAATCTGCTTCTTCGCCCTTTCCAGCTTCTAGAAATTGTTCACATTTGTTGGCTGATGGTTTGCTTCCTCCAGTTTGAAAATCACATCCATCACTCTGACACTGACTGTTTTGCCTCCCTCTTCAATTTTTAAGTACCCAAGTGATTGTATTGGGCCCACCCAGATAATCCAGTATTAGTCTTTTTATATTAAGGACATCTGATTAGCAAATTTAATTCCATCTGCAACCTTAATTCCTGCTGTCATGTAACATAACATATTCATAGGTTCCAGGGATTAGGACATGGACATCTTTGGGGGACCATTATTCTGCCTACCCTCCACTGAGTTAATTTCAATGATTTTATATCTCATTTCTAAAAGTTTATTTGGCTGTTTTTCTAGTCTGCCTGGTCATTTATTATAATCTCTCATTTCTTGTTCATATTTTTTTAAGACAAAGAAACCATAAATTGGACTTTGTTATAATAAAAAAGTTCTGTTCATCAAAAGACACTGTTAAGAAAACAGGTACATAACAGGCTGGAAGAAAATATTCATAATAAATACATTTGACAAAGGGCTTATAATACATATAGAATATGCATAGAATTCCTAGAGCTCACTAGTAATAAGTCATATAATTGTCTGCAAAATATTTAAACAAATGCTTCACAAAAATGACATGAATTAGTAATAAGCATATTAAAAAGTGTTCAACATCACTGATTCTCAAGGAAATGCAAATTAAAACAGAAATTGATAAAAGATTGACAATACCAAATGCTTTAGAGGATGTAGAGCATCTGGAAATCTCATACATAGCTGTAAAAATATAAAATGGTACAAACACTTCGGAAAATAGTTTGGCAGTTCCTTCAAAAGCTAAAAATACATATGTGCATCCCATGACTCAGCAGTTACACGCCTAGGTATTTATCTAAGAGAACTAGAGACATCTATCCACAAAAGCCTTGTTCTAGAATGTTTAGAACTACTTTATTTGTAGTAGCCCCAAACTGGAAAAAAACCCAGGTGTCCATCAACAGGAGAACAATGGTTAAATAATCTATGCTATATTTATACTATTGAACAACAATAAAAAGAAGTGAACTACTGATACACATAACAACATGGATAAATCTCAAAAACGTTAAGTAAAAGAAGCCAAAAACAAAGCAGTATATAATTTATAATTCCATTTATAAGAAGTTTAGAATAAGCAAAAGTAACCTATGGTAATAGAAATCAGATGAGCGGTTGCTTCTGGGGAACAAAGAAGAGGGATTACTGGAAAGAGGTGATGATAGAGAAGACAAATAATTAAAGTAACTTGTATTTTGAATGGTGCCAAATGGGGACATGAATGAGATGAATGAAAAGATTCACTGGTTTTGAAATAGCTTGAAGTTCTGGAATGAACAGACTAGATGATGTTTGATGTCTGTGGAATGGCTAAGCTAGAGCTATATTTCAGCAACTGGCTTGAACCTGGACTTCTGGTTAGGGAACAAAATGTGCCACACACTGGGCCATTCACTGGGATATGAACGTAAATAAAACAGTTCTGTACTTAAAGAATTCCCTTATTATTATAACAAAATAAATGTGGAATATTTATAGCCTGAATTAAGGTAACAAGCAGTGACGGACAAAATCTGGAAGGTATTTTCAAAATTTTTTCCTAAGTACTGTTTTATACTCAATGAAATGCACAGATCTTAAGTGGATAGGCTGTTCAGTTTGACAAATGAGTACACTTATGTAATCCACATCCTTATCGTCAAAATATTCCCATCACCTCAGAAAATTCCCTCCCACCTCTTGTTCATATTTTCAGTTCACTCTTATTTCTACAAATGTTATAAATATACTTTTAATATTTTATGTCTGATAATTCCAATATAAAGCTTGTTGGGTCTAATTCTGCTGTTTGTTACTCCTGATCTTTTAAGGTAAGAAGAATGATGAAGGAATATACAAGGTGCCTTAAAAAACATAAAAGAAGGATATTTGGAATATTCTTGAAGGTTAGGGGCCAATTCCCAGAAGCAATGATAACTAAAGTAAGTCCTTTTGGATGAATTAATACTCTTAAGAAGGGGTTAGGTGTGTCGAGAAAACCGTATAAACAAAGATACAGAATCCTGAAACAAATGGTGAATGCAGTGAACTAGGAGTGCTCGGTGTTATTGGAACAGATGAAAAAAGGTAGCTGAAAGAAAATAAGGCTAGAGAGGTTGGTTGACTGACTCTAAGTCAGAGTGAATTGAGTTGATGCTGTGAACCCTATTAGTGATGAGAGTTACTGAAAATTTTAAGCAGGGAATGATACAGTCAGATTTGGAGTCTTAAGTACGTAGCTCTACATATTTTTTGTTTTATTTTGTTTGTTTTGTTTTGCTTTATGCAATCTGATAAACTTAGTCTTTTAACTGGCAATTTAGTCCATTTATACTTACTGATTAATTACATCCTGATTTGCTTCTACTGTTTTATTTTTTTGTATCAATCTGTGTCAGTTTTCTTCCTCCTTACCTGATTTCTTTGTTTTGGGTTGTTAAATTGGTATTTATATGTTCCCTCTGAAAACAGGAGATGACTTCTTGGTTTTATCCCTGCCGTACCCTCTGCTTCTCAACTGCAACAGCATATGCAAGAAGACAATGTGGTTCTATTTTTAAATACTGAAGGAAAGACCTTTGAAACAGAGTTCGTATTTAGCTAAAAGTCATTCAAATGTATATGAATAATAAAAGATTCTCAGACATACTAAGTTCCTCAAGCAGGATGAGGGAGTAAGACAAGTTAGCAAGGTAGTATGTTGTCTAGGGAGCATCTGCTGGCTTTATTCCTCTTATTTGAATAATTCCTCCAAAAGTATATTTATTTATTTATAAATTTTATTTATTTATTTATCCTTTGGCTATGTTGGTATTTGTTGCTGCGCACGGGCTTTCTCTAGTTGTGATGAGCGGGGGCTACTCTTCGTTGCAGTGCGCGGGCTTCTCATTGTGGTGGCTTCTCTTGTGGCAAAGCAAGGGCTCTAGGTGCGCGGGCTTCAGTAGTTGTGGCATGCGGGCTTAGCTGCTCCATGGCATGTGGGATCTTCCCAGACCAGGGAACGAACCTATGTCCCCTGCATTGGCAGGCGGATTCTTAACCACGGCGCCACCAGGGAAGGCCCCAAAAGTATGTTTAAAATGGCTCTTTTTGTCGCAGAACTTCTGAGACTTTTAGAGATTATACCATAATGTGTCTAGGTGTACAGTTTCTTCTCTTTTAGGGTATGGGTTTTTCTTATTCCTTCTATTTAGTACTCTATGAACACTATTGATCTCAAGTTGTTAATATTTCTTTTTATTATTATTATTTTTTATTAAAATGTAATTTTAATCTTTTTAAACTATTTTTAATTTTAATTTTTTTCTTTTCCATTATTATTATTTTTTTACAGGAGATTGAATACAGTTCCCTGTGCTATACAATAGGACCTTGTTGTTTATCCATTCTATATATAATATTTTGCATCTGCTAGTCCCAAACACCCAATCCATCCCTCCCCATCCTGCCTCCCCCTTGGCAACCACATGTCTGTTCTCTATGTCTGTGAGTCTGTTTCTGTTTCATAAATAAGTTCATTTGTGTCATGTTTTAGATTCCACATGTAGGTGATATATGGTATTTGAGTTTCTCTTTCTGACTTACTTTGCTTAGTATAATAATCTCTAGGTCCATCCATGTACAAATGGCATTATTTCATTTTTTATTGATGAATAATATTCCACTGTATATATATATACATATATATATATATATACACCACATCTTCTCTATCCATTCATCTGTCGATGGACATTTAGGTTGTTTCCATGTCTTGGCTATTGTAAATAGTGCTGCAGTGAACACTGGGGTGCATGTATCTTTTTGAATTATGGTTTTGTCCAGATCTATGCCAAGGAGTGAGATTGCTGGATCATATGGCAACTTTATTTTTAGTTTTTTGAGGATCCTCCATACTGTTCTCCATAGTGGCTGCACCAATTTTTATTACCACCAACAGTATAGGAGGGTTCCCTTTTCTCCACACCCTCTCCAGCATTTATTATTTGTAGAATTTTTAATGATGGCCATTCTGACTGGTGTGAGGTGGTACCTCATGATAGTTTTTATTTGCATTTCTCTAATAATTAACAATGTTGAGCATCTTTTCATGTGCCTGTTGGCCATCTGTATGTCTTCTTTGGAGAAATGTCTATTTAGGTCTTCTGCCCATTTTTTGATTGAGTTGTTTGGTTTTTTGTTATTGAGTTTTCTGAGCTGTTTGTATATTTTGGAAATTAAACCCTTGTCAGTTGCATCTTTTGCAAATATTTTCTCCCAGTCCATAGGTTGTCTTTTCATTTTGTTTATGGTTTCCTTTGCTGTGCAAAAGCTTATAAGTTTGATTAGATCCCATTTATTTATATTTGCTCTTATTTCTATTGCCTTGGTAGACTGACCTAAGAAATCATTGGTACAATTTATGTCCTAGGAGTTTTATGGTGCCATGTCTTATATTTAAGTTTTTAAGCTATTTTGAGTTTATTTTTGTGTATGGCATGAGGGTATGTTCTAACTTCATTGATTTACATGTAGCTGTCCAGCTTTCCCAACACCACTTGCTGAAGAGATTTTCATTTCCGCATTGTATATTCTTGCCTCCTTTGTCAAAGATTAATTGACCGTAGGTGTGTGGGTTTATTTCTGGGCTCTCTATTCTGTCCCATTGATCCATATGTCTGTTTTTGTGCCAATACTACACTGTTTTGATTACTGTAACTTTATAGTATTGTCTGAAGTCTGGGAGGGTTATACCTTCTGCTTTGTTCTTTTACCTCAGGATTGCTTTGGCAATTCTGGGTCTTTTATGGTTTCGTATAAATTTTAGGATTATTTGTTCTAGTTCTGTGAAAAATGTCATGGTATTTTGATAGGGATCGCATTAAATCTGTAGATTGCTTTGGGTAGTATGGCCATTTTAACAATATTAATTCTTCCAACCAAGAGCATAGGATATCTTTCCATTTCTTTGAATCATATTCAATTTCCTTCACCAGTGTTTTATAGTTCTCAGCATATAAGACTTTCACCTCCTTGGTCAGGCTTATTCCTAAATATTTTTTTATGTGATTTTATTTATTTATTTATTTTTGGCTTTGTTGGGTCTTTGTTGCTGTGCGTGGGCTTTCTCCAGTTGCAGCAAGTGGGGGCTACTCTTTGTTGTGGTGTGTGGGCTTCTCATTGTGGTGGCTTCTCTTGTTGCAGAGCGTGGGCTCTAGGCGCGTGAGCTTCAGTAGTTGTGGTGCGTGGGCTCAGTAGTTGTGGCGCATGGGCTTAGTTGTTCTGCGACATGTGGGATCTTCCTGGACCAGGTATTGAATCCGTGTTCCCTGCATTGGCAAGCGGATTCTTAACCACTGAGCCACCAGGGAAGTCCCTGATGTGATTTTAAAAGGGATTGTTTTTTTACTTTCTCTTTCTGATATTTCATTGTTAGTGTAAAGAAATGCAACAGATTTCTGTAGTCAATCTTGTATCCTGCTATCTTGCTGAATTCGTTCATCAGTTCTAGTAGTTTTTGTGTGGAGTCTTCAGGGTTTTCTATATATAGTATCATGTCATCTGCATATAATGACAAGTTTTACCTCTTCCCTTCCATTTTGGATAACTTTTATTTCTTTTTCTTGTATGATTGCTGTGGCTAGGACTTTCAGTCCTCTGTTGAATAGAAGTGGTAAAAGTGGGAATCCTTCTCTCATTCCAGATTTTAGCAGGAAGATTTTCAGTTTTTCACCAGTGAGTATTATGTTGGCTGTGAGTTTGTCATAAATATCTTTTATTATGTTGAGATATATCCCCTCTATACCTACCTTGGTAAGAGTTTTTATCTGAAATGGATGTTGAATTTTGTCAAATATTTTTTCTGCGTCTGTTGAGATGATTGTGTGGTTTTTATCTTTTGTTTTGTTGATGTGGTGTATCACACTGATTGATTTGCATGTGTTGAAACATCCTTGTGACCCTCTGATTCATCCAGCTTGGTCGTGGTATATAATCTATTTTATGTGTTGTTGGATTTGGTTTGCTAACGTTTTGTTGAGAATTTTTGCATCTATATTCATCAAAGATATTGGCCTGTAATTTTCTTCTTTAGTATTGTCTTTGTGTAGTTTTGGTATCAGGGTGATGGTAGCTTCATAGGATGACTTTGGGAGTGTTCCCTCCTCTTCAGTCTTTTGGAAGAGTTTAAGAAAGATTGCCTAAGTTCTTCCTTGTATGTTTGGTATAATTACCTAGTGAAGCCATCTTGTCCTGGACTTTTGTTTGCAGGGAGTTTTTTTTGTGTTTTTTTGTTTTGTTTTTATTACAGATTCTATTTCACTTCTATTGATCAGTCTGTTTAAATTGTCTATTTCTTCTTGATTCAGTTTTGGTGGGCTGCATGTTTCTAGAATCTTGTCCATTTCTTCTAGGTTGTCAAATTTGTTGGCATATAATTGTTCAGAGTATTTTTTTTTTAATTTCTGCGGTATCAGTTGTTATTTCTCCTCTTTCTAAAGGTTTTTTTTTTTAATATTTATTTATTTACTTATTTGGCTGCGCCAGGTCTTAGTTGTGGCACAAAGGATCTTTGTTGCCACATACAAGATCTTCATTGTAGCATGTGGGATCTTTAGTTGTGTCATGCGGGATCCTTTAGTTGCGTCATGCAAACTCTTAGTTGCTGCATTTGGGATCTAGTTCCCTGACCAGGGATCAAACCTGGGCCACCTGCATTGGGAGTGCAGAGTTTTAGCCACTGGACTACCAGGGAAGTCCCAGTATTTCTCATCTGTAATTTCTCATTTTGTTTATTTGGGTTCTCTCTCTTTTCTTCTTGGTGAGCCTGGCCAGAAGTTTGTCAATTTTGTTTACCCTTTCAAAGAACCAACTCTTGGTTTTATTGATTATTTTTCTACTATTTTTTAAATCTCTATTTTATTTATTTCCTCTCTGATCTTCATTATTTCCTTCCTTCTGCTGACTTTAGTTTTTGTTTTTTCTTCTAATTCTTTTAGGTGGTAGCAAAGTGTAACCCCAAGTTCTGTTTCATTCACTGCTCAGGTTATATAAGCGTGGCATTCATATTAATTCTTTGATTACACCACAAAGATGGTACACCCTCTGCCAACGGCAACCTGATAAGATTAATGGTATCCAGATCATGTCAGTGATGGGCTTTGGCATATGCCAACCCTACCAAAACATGCATGATCGAGCACAGGTTAGTGAACAAGTTGTGTTTGCTGTCCATTATGTCCCTGCTCTGTTGGGTCACAGCAGGACACTAGCTGGCAGCATCTAGTGAGTCAGATATGGAGCTTAAGTAAAAGTTGTGACCATGGGTGAGAATTTGTACAGACTTCTTGAGTACATGGACTTAGACCTTTGGGCTCACGTTAGGATTATGTCAGTGTCCTAGGATAGAAAATCACTGCACTAGGATGAAAGAGGCTACAATCTTAAGAACCCCCTTCTGCTGTGGTTGACAAGAGCCCAAAGCCAACTCATGCCCTAACCCCACAAAGCTGGGTCTTAGGTTTGAAAAATGAGCACGCCTGTTGCAGACATGTATTCCTGAGACACTGTTATAACACTGATGCCAGGGAGTTCTCCCAACTCCATCCCTTCAAACTACTCAAAATTGGCATTCACAATTAATACTCATAATCAAAGAGTTTTAACAGTAAGAGAGTGCTTCTGGAAGGCCTATGATACACAGTAATTTATCATGAGGATAAAATAGCTACCCTATAATGGTGTTGTTAAAATTAAATGAAATAATTTTTTACAAGGAACTAAACACAAATTTGAATGTCCAGGATATTGTGAAGGAACAAAAAAGTTAAGTTGGGAATGAGCCTGGTGGTCACCTAAGTATCTACATCTTACCAGTGGAGACACAAGAAATCAGGATTTATCTCTCATTGTTGAGGTCCCATTGTAACCTCATTTGCTCAGGGAATCCACAGGCAAATGTTCCATAGTATTTTTCTCATATGTGTGGCCCATAGATATGGATTCTGAAGGTAAATAGAAAACACACACTCACACACAGAGTATGGGATGTCTACTCAATGGTGGGGTCATGGGGTCATGGATAGCCAGCTTTGATAGATGGTATTACTGTTCTCAGCTATTCACTTTCTCCCCTATAAGATGATTGTACATCCAGCCCTTAGCTAATAGACTTCAATGCCTCCCAATAGGCAGGGTCCGTATGATTTGCTTTGGTCAATGGAATACAAGTGGATGTGATGTACTCTATATGAGCTAAAGCTTTAAATGTGCTTGCTTAAATTGTTCCTACCCTTTGCCAAGAGAGCTATAGAAACCAAACAGGGGCTGTGCTGGTTAAACTCTTTCCTCATCTTTCCATGTCAGTACAATAAATTCGTCTCATTCAAAATAAAATTTTAAAAATATACTCAAAAAAAAAGTATATATTAGTCCAGGGGTCCCCAATCCCCTGGCCGCTGACCGGTAGCGGTCCATGGCCTGTTAGGAACTGGGCTGCACAGCAGGAGGTGAGCAGCGGGTGAGCAAGCGAAGCTTCATCTGCTGCTTCTGATCGCTCCCCATCGCTCACATTACAGCCTGATCCATCCCCCCCATCCATGGAAAAATTGTCTTCCACGAAACTGGTCCCTGGTGCCAAAAAGGTTGGGGACCACTGTATTAGTCTATAGTATGGTGTCCCATAATAGAGTCCTTCCCCATCTTGATGAACATTTATGAAGTTATTTCAAATTTTTCACTATTAATGCCACTTGATACTTGAACTCGATGTGCCAGGCCATGTGCTGAGCACTTTACATGTATATTATTTTCTCTGTTCCTCACAACAATGTACAGGGTAGGTAATATTCTAGTCCTCATTTTACAGATGAGAAAGCTGAGCCACAAAAATATTAAGTTGCCTGAGGTCAGAAAAGTAGTTAGTGGTAGAGTCCACATAGTCCGGCTCCAGCACCTAAGCTATACCCCAAACAATGCTACAATAAACATCTTTGTTTATACACATGTGTAACTATTTCTGCAGGAAATCCTGGAAGGGAATTGGTGGTAAAAGGAACTCACAGTTTTGATAAACTTGTTCCACATGAAGGCTTAATCAATTTATCTTCTACCCACAGTAGATGAGCATGCCCACTTCCATCACTTTTCCATTTCTGAATATGACCAATCTTTTTGTTTTGTTTTCCAATCTGATGAGGAAAACAGATATAATATTACCTAAAATTTCTTTGGTTACATGTCTGATTGAAGATCATTTTATAAACTAATTGGCCGTTTTTAGTTCCTTCTCTTTGAATGGCCTGTTCATATCATTTGCTTATTTTTCTATTGTCTTACTTGTCTTTTTTTAATAGCTGTGTGAAGCTCTTCACACATTTTGAATTTTAATCTTTTGTTGAATTCCTTATTTAGTATTATTTATATACAGAAGTTTTGAATTTGCATGTGTAAGACTTTTCCTTCACTGTTCTTGGATTTTTGTCTCTTACTTATAAATGCCTTCCTTTTCTCCCAGATTATACAAATATTCTCTTATATTTTCTCCTAGTAGTTCTCTAGTTTTGTTTTTTATATCTATCTCTGGAATTTGATACAATGCAGAGTCAGGACCTAACTTTACCTTTTTCCCTAAATAGATAACAAACATTATTTATTGATAATTCATCCTTTCTTACAATGATTAAAAGTAACATCTTTATTGCAAACTAAATTTCTTTAGGTACACGAGGCTATCTTTTTACACAACTATACCACACTGTTTGAATCACTATACTGCTCGTTTGTTTTTAAATATTTCTTTTCAATTTTTGTCTTTCAATTTTTTCACACATTTTCTTTTCCAGTATTCAATATAAATTTGAGAATCAACTCATCAAGGTCCATAAAAATTCAACTGAAATTTTGATTGGATTGTCTTGACATTACCAATTAATGTTGGGAGACTGGCAAACTTAATAATTTGTACAATACTAAGATTTCCTACCTGGGAACAAGATATTTATTCAAGTCATATTTTATGTCCTTTAGTCAGGTTTTATTGTTTTCTTCAAATTGGCCTTGCATATTACTTTTTTGTTTATCCTTAGGAAATGCTTAGTTTTCCCTGCTATTGGTTTTTTCCATTTTTTTTTTTTATATAATTTTTATTTGAGCTGCTATTTTTTCCATTGCACCTGCAAAGATAGGGACTCTTTTTTTTTTGGCTGCACTGCACAGCTTGTGGGATTTTAGTTCCCTAACCAGGGATCGAACCCGGGCCCTCAGCAGTGAGAGTGTGGAGTCCTAACCACCGGACCGTCAGGGAATTCCAGGGACTTTTTTTCATTTATTTATTTTTTTTGGCTGCATTGGGTCTTCATTGCTGTGTGCCAGCTTTCTCTAGTTGCAGTGAGTGGGGGCTACTCTTCATTGAGGTGCACAGGCTCCTCATTACAGTGGCTTCTCTTGTTGTGGAGCATGGGCTCTAGGCACACGGACTTCAGTACTTGCAGCTCGTGGGCTCAGTAGTTGTGACTCGAGGTCTCTAGAGTGCAGACTCAGTAGTTGTGGCGCACGGGCTTAGTTGTTCCGCAGCATATGGGGTCTTTCCAGACCAGGGATTGAACCCTTGTCCCCTGCACTGGCAGGCGGATTCTTAACCACTGCACCACAAGGGAAGCCCCCCTTTCCTGCTATTGTTAATGGGATCTTTTATTCTCTTACTTTTTTAACAGGTATATAGGAAAAAACATCAATTTGTGTATGTTGATCTTATATTCTGCCCCTTTATTGAACTGTCTTTTTTGTACAAATAGTTATTCAGTTGATTCTTCTAGATTTTTAAAATTTCCACTTATAAAAAATGTTACTGCATGTTACTGTGACCTTTAGTAAATGACTTAAAAGGTAAAATAAATGTGTTTTCAGAGTAAGAATGAGTCAGTAATGCCTAACAGAATGACAGATAACCATTAAAATATACTGGCATATATGGGGCCAGAGAGAATAAATAGCAACTATCTTATTTTATTGCACTACCAGCCACAAAATTGTAGGCTATGTGGACTTTCAGTTTGACCCAAGATGATGAGTCTAAACTCTCATGTTACCGAACCCACATCCGACTGCTTGCCACTTGAAAGTCAATTCTCTAGAGATAAGTGTTGGTAGGGAAGGAAAGCTTGCTTTATTTCAGAGCCTGGTAACCGGGGGAGAGGGTGGGCTCCTGTCGGAGAACCAACTCCCGACTGCTGCTCAGGGGAAGGGGATTTAAAGGGGAGTTTCAGGGCTGTATAGGAGGGAGCAGAACAGCACAGTCAGCTCTGACAGTCATCTTGAAACCGGTAATGTGGTGGTCTGATCAGTGTCACCTTGGTTGTTTTAAGTACAGTTAATCTTCAGTTCCAGGGTTTGTTCCCATTTCTTTGAGGCCACTTCTCGGAACGGTGGCAGCTTATGTCACAGCTTCAATTTGGTCATCATGTAGTCATCCTCCTCCACCTGGTGGGGGCTTCAGTATCTGCAAAACAGCTCACAGGACTTGGCTCAGAATATTATCTATAGCCCTGAAGGAGGAACTAAAGGTCCTTGACTGTGCTTAATGATTAAACTATTATTATTCGGTCTCCTTTGACTGTTTTCCTTGGTTTCTGCATTTCCTCACTTCTCTGATCAAACCTATTCTTTGGCTAAAGATTTTCCACAGACAAAAGGCAGACTGAGGACAGGGAGTGGGGCAAGGACCATAGGGTCTTGCTCCGTTTCACTAATATATCTCAACTTATTTATCTATTAATCATTTTAAAGTTTACACACAGCAAATTCACTCTTTGCTTTTTTTTTTTTTGGTTTACTGCTTTATGAGTTTTAATAATGCAGAGATCCTTATAACCACCACCACAAGCAAGATAAAGAACAATTCTAACACTCCTTAATCAGTCTCTCAACCCACCCCTAATCCCCAGAAACCATTGATCTCCTTGCCATTACTACAGTTTTATCTTTTCCCAAATGTCATATAAATGTAAATGTACATTATGTTACATTTTGAGACTGGCTTCTTCCACATAGCATAATGCATTTCAGATTCATCCATGTTGTTTGTGTAATAATAGCTTATTCCTTTTTAGTGATGAGTAGCACTCTATTATATGAATACACCACAGTTATTTATCTATTCGTCTGTTGAAGGCCATTTTGGGTTGTTTTCAGTCTTTGACAGTTATGAATAGTACTGCTGTGAACCTTTATGTACAAGTTTTTGTGTGGACATGTGTTTTCATTTCTCTAGACTAAATACATAGAAGTAGGATTGCTGGGTCACATAGGTATTTGATTAACTTTATTAGAAACTATCAACATGCTTTCCAGGATGATTATTCCATTTTGCATTCTTACAAGCAATGTAGGAGAGTTCCAGTTGCTATAGATCCTTACCAGCACTGGGTATTATCATTATTTTTTATTTTAGCCATTCTAATAGGTGTGCAAGAGTTTCCCATTTGGTTTTCATTTTCATTTCCGTCATGACTAATGGGTTCATCATGTGTTTTTTGCCATCCATATATCTTCTCTGGTGAAGTGTCTGTTCAAATCTTTTGCCCACTTTTTTTAAATTGTATTTTTTTTCAAGTTTTAAGAGTTCCTTATATATTCTAGGTAAACATTCTTTGTCAGATGTATGATTAGTAAACTTTTCTCCCAGCCCATGGCTTATCTTTTCATTCTCTTAATGTCTTTTGAGGAGAAAAAGTTTTAAGTTTCAACAAAGTCTAATTTATAAATTTGTTCTTCTATGGATTATGCTTTTGGTTTTGTATTAAGAAATTTTTGCCCCACCCAAAGTCATGAAAATTTTCTACTATAATTTCTTCCAATAGTTTTATACTTTTACATCTTACACTTAGGTCTATTATCCATTTTAAATTCATTTTCTATGTGGTGTGAGATACAGGTCAAGGTTCACCTTTTTTTTGCATATGGATGTCTAATTTTTCCAGAATCATTTGTGCAAAAGACTGTCCTTTCTCCATTGAATTGCCTCTGTATCATCATTAAAAATCAATAGGCTGAATTTGTGAAGGTCTATTTCTGGAGTCTATTCTGTTCCACTGATCTATGTGTCTATCCTTTCACCAATACCACTGTCTTCTTTACTGTAGCTTTATGATATATCTTAATGTGTAATGTGTCTTCCAACTGTGTTCTTGTTTTTCAAAATTGTTTTAGATACTTCAGTTTCTTCACATTTCCATATGAACTTTAGAATTACCTTTTCTATATTTGCAAAGAATTCTGCTGGGATTTTAATAGGGATTACATTAAATCTTTATATCATCTTAGGGAGAATTGACATCTTAACTATATTGAATTTTTCAATCAGTGAAAAGGGTATGTCTCACCATTCATTTAGGTCTTCTCTGCTTTATTTCATCAACATTTTTTGATTTTCAAAATAAAGATCCTGCATGTCCTACTATAATTATACCTAGTGTTTCATTTATGAAGAGCTATTGGTACCGTTTTTAACTTTTGTATTCCAATTGTTTATTACAAATATATAGAAATGCAAGTTGATTTTTGTATGTTGACCTTTTTTATACTGTGACCTTGCTAATCACTTGTAGATTCTAGTAGCTTTTTGTGTAGATTCCTTGGAATCCTCTACATGGACAAATGTGTTCTCTGCAAGTAGAGACATTTCTTCCTTTCCAGTTTAAATACCTCTCATTTCTTTTTCTTTTTAAAAAATATTTATTTATTTATCTATCTATTTATTTATTTATTTGGCTGTTCCGGGTCTCAGCCGTGGCACACGGGATCCTTGTTGCCGCATGAGGTATCTTCAGTTGCGGCATGCAGGATCTTCGTTGCCACATGTGTGATCTTTAGTTGAGGCATGCAGGATCCAGTACCCTGACCAGGGGTCGAACCCAGGCCCCCTGCATTGGGAGTGCAGAGCCACAGCACTGGACCACCAGGGAAGTCCCAGTTCTTTTTCTTATTATACCATCTAGGATTTCTAGTACATTTATGTCTATAAATTGGAATTAGTATTTTGTAGAATATTAAGTAAGAATCAAGCTTTGTGGGGTTTTTTCTGCCCAGCACCATTTATTGATAAGCTATTTTTCCAAGTGCTTTGCAGTGACAGCTTCATCATAAATCAATGTCTTTGTGTGCATGAACCAGTTTCTGGATTCTCTATGGTGCCCTATTCATCTACTTGACTATTCTTACACCAACACAACACAATTGTAGCTTAGTACAGCAAGTCTTCCACCTTGTTTTTTTTAACAAAAAGAATTATTGAAAAAAATTTTTTTGATTCCATTTTTTTAGACTTTTTTTTATTTTAGAGCAGTTTTAGCTTCAAAGTTAAATTGATAGGAGGTACAGAGACTTCCCATATACTCCCAGCCCCACACAGGCATAGCCTACCACATCATCAGCATCCCCCACCAGAGTGTTACATTTGTTACAATCAAAGAACCTACACTGACACATCATTATCACCCAAAGTCCATAGTTTACATTAGGGCTCACTCTTGGTGTTGTATATTCTATGGGCTTGAACAAATATAATATAATAACATAAATCCACCATTATATTATCATACAGAGTATTTTCACTGCACTAAAAATCCTCTGTGCTTCACCGATTCATCCCTCCCTCCCCTCAAGCCCCTGGCAACCGGTGATCATTTTACTGTCTTCATAGTTTTGCCTTTCCCAGAATGTTATATAATCAGAATCATATACTTTGTAGCTGTATTAGTCAGGGTTCTCCAGAGAAACAGAACTAATAGGATATATATATACACATAGATAGATAGATAGATAGATAGATAGATAGATAGATAGATAGATAGATAGATAGTAAGAGACTTATTATGAGGGATTTGTTCACTGATTATGGAATCTGAGAAATCTGATCTGCCACATGCAAGCTGGAGCACAGGAAAGCCAGTGGTGTAGTTCCAATCCCAATTTGAGAGCCTGAGAACCAGGGAAGCCAATGGTTTAATTCATAGTCCAGTCCAAAAGCCCAAGAACCAGGAGCAACCATGTGTGAGGGCAAGAGAAGATGGATGTCCTAGCTCAAGTAGAGAGCAAATTTGTCCTTCCCTCACCTTTTGGTTTTATTCAGGATGTTAATGGATTGGATAATGCCCACCCACATGGGTAGAGTGATCTTCTTTGCTCAGTCTGCCAATTCAAATGCTAATCTCGTCTAGAAACACCCTCACAGACACACTCAGAAATAATGTTTTACCAGCTATCTGGGCATACCTTAGCCCAGTCAAATTGACATTTAAAATTAACCATCACAGTAGCCTTTTCATTTTAGTTTCTTTCACTTAGTAACATGCATTTAAGTTTCCTCCATGTCTTTTTATGGTTTGGTAGTTCATTTCTTGTTAACACTGAATAATATTCTGCTGTCCAGATGTACCACAGTTTATTTATCCATTTGCCTACTGAAAGACATCCAAGTTGCTTCCAAGTTTTGGCAATTACAAATAAAGCTGCTATAGAGACTTCCCTGGTGGTCCAGTGGTTAAGACTCCATGCTCCCAATGCAGGGGGCCTGGGTTCAATCCCTGGTCAGGGAACTAAGATCCCACATACTGCAACTAAGCCCACGCACCACAACTACTGAGCCTGCGCACTCTAGAGCCTGCGCACTGCAACTAGAGAAGCCCACGTGCCACAACAAAGAGCCCACGTGCTGCAGTGAAGACTCAGTGCAGCCAAAATAAATAAATAATTTTAAAATGAAAAACAAACAAACAAATAAAGCTGGTATAAATCTGTGTCAACAACAGACTCCAAATAGCCAAAACAACCTTGAGAAAAAAAGAACAAAGCTGGAGGCATTACACGTCCTGATTTCAAACTACATTAAAAACCTATAGTGATCAAAGCAGTATGATACAAGCATAAAAAACAGACGCATAGACCAATGGAAGAGAGTGGACAGCCCAGAAATAAATGCATACATATACAGTTAACTAATCTTTGACATGGGTGCCAAGAATATAAAATGGGAAAAGGATAGTATCTTCAATAAATGAAGCAATCAATAGACAAGCAAGCAAAATATTAGTAAGGATATAGAACATTTGAGCAACAATACTAAGCAACTTAACTGACACTTGTAGAAAACTGTACTCAGCAGCTGTAGGTTGCTCCATCTTTTCAAGTGCTTATGGAACAATGAACAAAATATATGCTGAGCCATAAAACTAGTAATCAATTTCAAATGATTAAAATTATACAAAATATGTTCTTTAACCACAGAAAAAGTAAACCAGAAATCAATAACAATAAGATATCTGTTACCAAACCAAAACATGGGTCCACTCGCCTGGTGGGTTGTGGTGAGGGAAAGTGCAGCATTTATTGTAAGGCACCATATAAGGAACCCGGGACAACTAGTGCTCAGAAAGCCTGACCTCCCCAATGGGTTTCAGCAAGGCATTTTTAAAGGTAAGGTAAGGGAGGGGCATCCCAGTGTATGTGATGAGCTCCTGCCGAATTCTCTGATTGGTTGATGGTGAGGTAACAGGGCGGTGTCACAGGGGTTAACATTATCAATCCTCAGGCTCCAGTAGGTCTGCGGGCTACGTGCTCACAGTCATCAAGTAGTTAATTTCCTCCATTTGGTGGGGGTTTTAGAATTTATAAAACAACTCAAGAACTGTGTGTCAGATACAATCATCTAAGTAAAATACTTCAGAGGAGCTAAAGCAGAGGATATAGGGAAGAGGTCTGTTAGGGGAAGGACCCATAGGATCCTGTTTGGTTACATATCTAGAAAATCCCAAATCATCTGGAAATTAAGTAACTTACTTCTAAGTAACTGATTTCATCAAGGATGAAATTACAATAGAAATTAGAAAACATTTTGAAAGTAACAGCAGCTCTTAGATGGAAATTTGATGAATTAAGTATCTATCTCAACAAGGTACAAAAAAGAGAAGGTAGAAAGAAAGAAATAAAATCAGAGATTAATGAAATAGAAAAGAGATATAAAACAGAGAAAGTCAGGGACTTCCCTGGTGGCGCAGTGGTTAAGAATCTGCCTGCCAGTGTCGGGGACACAGGTTGGATCCCTGGTCCGGGAAGATCCCACATGCTGCGGAGCAACTAAGCCAGTGCGCCACAACTATTGAGCCTGCACTCTAGAGCCTGAGAGCCACAACTACGGAAGCCCTCATGCCTAGAGTCCGTGCTCTGCAACACGAGAAGCCACCACAATGAGAAGCAAGTGCACCACAATGAAGAGTAGCCCCCACTCTCCACAACTAGAGAAAGCCCGTGCACAGCAAGAAAGACCCAATGCAGCCAAAAATAAATAAATTAAAAAAAAAAAAAAAACAGAGAAAGTCAATGAAGCCAAAAGATGGTTCTTTGAAAAGATTAATAAAATTGACAGAATTGATCAAGGAAAAGAGTAAAAGAGAAAACAGATATACCTAATATCAAGGATGACAGAGGCAACATCAATATAGATGCCACATACATTAAAAAATAATATGAGGATTCATGAACAACTTTATGTCAATAAAGTTGACAGCCTAGATGTAATGGGCAACTTCTTAGGAAAACACAACTTACAGAAATTTTGAATAATCCTGTATCTTTTAATGAAATTAAATCCATAATTTATAACATTCCAACAACAAAAACACCAGATTCAGATGGCTACCCTGGTAAATGCTACCAAACTTTTAAGGAAAAATATTAACAATTTTACACAAAATCTTTCAGAGAGGCCAGCATAACCTTGATACCAAAACCTATCAAGGATATTACAAGAAAAAAAATTACAGAGTAATATCCCTTAAGAATACAGATGGAAAAAAAAAAATCCAAATGAAACACTAACAAATCAAATGCAGTATTATGTAAGAACCATACACATCATGGTCTTGTGAGTTTATTCCAGAAAGACATAGCTGGCTTAACACTTAAAAAGTCATTCAATATTATTTTAACAATGTCATCATTTTAAAAGATACAGAAAAAGCATTTTATAAAATTCAAAACCCATTCATAATAAAAACTATTAGTTGACTAAGAACAGAGAGAAACTTCCTCAATTTGATAAGATTATTTACCTAAAGCATACAAATAATATCACACTTAATGGTGACATAGTGTATGCTTTGCCCTAACAAGACAAGGAGATCTGTTATCACCACTTCTATTCAACATTGTATTGGAGTTCCTGCCAGTGCAATAAGGAGAGAAAAAAAAAATTTTTAATTGCAAAGGAAATAGTAAACTGTTTTTATTCATAAATGACATGATTGTGTACATAGAATATCCAAGGAATGTACAAACTACTAGAAGTAATAAGTGAATTAAGCAAGGCCATGTGATACAAAGTCAATATACAAGTATCAGCTGTATTTCTTTATACTTGCAGCAAACAATTGAAATATGAAAATGTAAAAATAATACCATTTACAATAGGATTTAAAACATAATAAGGTACACAGGACTAAATAAAATGCATAAGAGTCTACAGTGAAAATCATAAAACAAGGAGAAATCAAAGAAGACCTAATGAAAGAAGAAAGAGCCTATTTCACAGAGGAATATTTAATTGTTATGATGTCACTTCTCCCCAATTGGTCTATACATTTAATGCAATCCTAATCAAAATCCCAGCAGGCTTTTTTGGTAGAAATTGATAGGCTAATTTTAAAATTTAAATGCAATTTCAAAAAAACTTAGAATCGTCAAAATCATCTTTAAAATAAGCATAAAGATGGAAGATTTATGCTACCAATTTTCAAATTGATTTTACTATCAAGGTAAGTAATTAATACACTATGGTATAGGCATAAGGGTAAACAAATAGACCAATGGAACACAATAGAGTCCAGATAGAGGCTCACACATATACTGTTACTTGACCAATGAAAAAGACACCAATGCAATTCTAGGGGAAAGAAAGACCTTAGAATAAATGGTGTTGGAAGAACACAGCATCCAGGTAGAAAAAAAATAAACCTTGACTCTTACACTCATACCACTCACAAAAATTAATTTCAAATGGATTGCAGGGGACTTCCCTGGTGGTCCAGTGGTAAAGAATCTGCCTTCCAATGCAGGGGATGCGGGTTTGATCCCTGGTCAGGGAACTAAGTTCCCACGTGCCGTGGAGCAACTACGCTCGAATGCCACAACTACTGAGCTCGCGGGCCTCAATGAGAGAGCCCGCGTGCTGCAGACTACAGAGCCCACACGCCCTGGAGCCCAAGCACCACAACTAGAGAGAGAAAACCCACACGCCACAACAAACAGCCTGTGCCGCAAGGAAAAGATCCCACGTGCCTCAATGAAGATCCCGCATGCCACAACTAAGACCCGACGCAGCCAAAAAATAAAGAAAATAAATTTTTAAAAAATGGATTGCAGATCTAAATATGAAATCTAAGTTATAAATCTTCTACCTGGAAACACTGGAGACTGTATGAGCGTGGGGTAGGCAAAGATTTCTTATAAAAGAGCAAAAGGTACTAACCATAAAGAAAAAAAAGATAAAATAGATTTCATCCAAATTTAAAACTTGTGCTCATCAAAAAACACAATTAAGAAAGTGAGGGACTTCCCTGGTTGCGCAGTGGTTAAGAATCCGCCTGCCAATGCAGGGGACACAGGTTCCTGCCTGGTCTGGGAAGATCCCACACGCTGCAGAGCAACTAAGCCCGTGCGCCACAACTACTGAGCCTGTGCTCTAGAGGCTGCAAGCCACAACCACTGAGCCCGTGTGCCACAACTACTGAGGCTACGTGCCTAGAGCCCGTGCTCCTCAACAAGAGAATCCACCGCAATAAGAAGCCCACACACCACAATGAAGAGTAGCCCCTGCTCGCTGCAACTAGAGAAAGCCCACGCACAGCAACGAAGACCCAATGCAGCCAAAAATAAATAAATAAATATTTTGAAATACATACATCTGCAAAGGATTTGTAACCAGATAGTACAAAGAACTCTTAAAACTCAATAATAAGACCACTCAGCTTTTAAAAACGGGCAAAACGTTTTCACAAACACTTTGCAAAGAAGATATACAAATGGCCAAGAAATTAAACGGAAAGATGTTCAACATCATTAGTCACCAGGGAAATTCAAATCAAAAACACCATGAGATAATACCACACACCCACAAGAATGACTAACAGTACCAAGTGTTGAGAGGCTATGAAGCTACTGGAACTTTTATATATTGCAGGTGAGTGTATAAAATGGCACCTCTTTTGAAAACGTTTTGGCAGTTTCAACCAAAGTTAAACATAAACCTACCCTATGACCCAGCAATTGCACTCTTAGGCACACAAGAAAAATGAGAGCAGACGTCCACAAAAAAGACTTGTTCAAGAAGAAAACACCTTCATTACACCAAAAAGTGGAACTAATTCAAATATTCAACAATAGGATGGATAAACAAATTATATATTCATACAAATAAAAAGAGCAACCTACTGATACACGTAACTACCTGGATAAATCTTAAAATCACTACATTGTGTAACGATTCCAAGCACAGAGAGTGAGTACATACTATATAATTCTATTTATATGAAGTTTGAGAACTAATAAAAGCATCAGATGTTAACTATACTTATTTTGTTTATCATTTCACAATATACAAATATCATATGCAGATGTACAAGTATTGTACACCTGAAACTAATACGTTACTTGTCATTTATACCTCAGTCATAAAAAACAAACAAAAACAAAAGGAAACAATGCTTACCTCTGGAGGTGGATATTGGCTGGGAAAGTGCACAAGAAAACTCTCTATAGGACACCTCTGCTCCACATCCGTCATTACAGTCATTCTACCTCTGAACCATACCTAGAATCATCTCCTTCTCATGATCTCCACTGTCCCCACCCTAGGCCAAGTCTCAACTGTCTCTGATGTGCAGGCCACAAGAAGGACCCTGTGCCTGAGGAGCGAATGGGAGGACAAGAGCCCCCAGAAACTCATCAGATATGAGTGCTGTTCTTCTCTATGTGAATGAGCCATTACCACAAGACTTCCATTCCTACTGATCCAGAATTTTAACTGATTTTCTTTTGAGCTTCAGTTGGTTTTTACAATATTTCCACTGCCTTAACCATGGAAAATGACATTGTTTCTATGGGAAAATGTATTCTGATTTTCAACAATTGATTAAAATTGTTAAAATTGATTAACTTTTTAGAACCCAGTCATTTCTTCATTGGAGATTTTCCTCTTGTTTTTTATGGTATTTTTAAGTATCTCTAAATCTTTTTAATGGGTTTATTTTCTGCATTTCCAATCATCTTTGAAAATCACGAAGGGCAGGCTCTTCCATTACTTGTGTTTGTGTGTTAGAGCATGGCATGCTGCACTGGATACACAGGAAGCACAGCTGAAATGGAGCAGGACCCTGTGGTCCTCCCCCCACCCACCATGTCCTCTGCCTGCCTTTTGTCTGTAGAAAAACTTGAGTCAAAGTTGAGCCTGTATATACTCACTTGCAAATTTGCAGTTAGCCTAAACAGAGAAAATTTGAGTCAAGGTTTAAAACATTTTACAAGTAATTTAAACACAACATAAAACATATTTGCCAAGTTTAAAAGTAATTAATTACAAAACACAATTAAAGTAGTGGAGCAGGGCTTCCCTGGTGGCACAGTGGATGAGAATCCGCCTGCCAATGCAGGGGACATGGGTTCGATCCCTGGTCTCGGAAGATCCCACAGGCCGTGGAGCAACTAAGCCCTGTGTGCTACAACTACTAAGCCTGTGCTCTAGAGCCTGCAAGTCACATCTACTGAGCCTGTGTGCTGCAACTACTGAAGCCCGCGTGCCTAGAGCCAGTGCTCCGCTACAAGGGAAGCCACCGCAATGAGAACACTGTGCACCGCAACAAAGAGTAGCCCCAACTCACAGCAACTAGAGAAAGCCCACGCGCAGCAACAAAGACCAAACACAGCCAAAAATAAATAAATAAAATAAATAAGTTTATTTAAAAAAAAGTAGTAGAGCATTAAAATTACATTTTAAAATACTAAGTTTTAAAAGTAATTATTGTATTGTTCTAAAATTCTAAAACCGATTCAGTAGGGAGACATTAATATTCAGTTTATAAAAGTATTCATCAGTTTTCCTATAACTAGACATCTCTAGTACATTCAGAATTATCCAATTTACAAGTAATTCATTTATAAGTTAAACTTCCAATATGTAAAATGGTTGCATTAAAACACTCTTTTCAGAATTTTATTTTTAAAAGTACTATTATAGTATAAGTTCACATTTATAACTGAAAACTTTTATGAAAGTTATCAGTCTAAAAAGTTACAGGTCCAAAGAATATTGATACTAATATTATTAGGGTTGTCTAAACTGCTGTAAAAAGCAAAATTAAAAATTCGATAGCATAAACAAAATAGCAATTTACTTATCTCTCATGTAAGAGTCCAAGATTAATAGATCCAGATTAGAAGATCCAGTCATTTAGGGCCCCAATCTGATGGTGGACCTACTTCAATACATACTTCCCAAACACCTCTCTAGTTATCATTATTCTAGGCTACAGGAAAGAAGAGTGAGCAGAAGTCCAGGGCAAACCATTGTCTTTTAAATGGGTTAGGCAGAACTTAGTGAGAACTTAGTCATATGGCCACATGCAGCTGCAAGGGAAACTGGGAAATACTGTTGCTATTTGGGCAGCCCCATGCCAGCTACAGTCCTATAATGCTGTAATAGGAGGAAAACAGATTTTAATGAAGAGTCAGCAGTGTCTGACACCCCTCTAGCCACTAGAATTCTGTGTTCATCCTTCTCCTGATATGCTCATCCCCACCCCAAGGGAGACAACTCCAAATTCCATCCAGGTGCTACATCCAGCTCAAATTCTGGGATGTCTGGGTGACTTGCAATCATCTCCCTCAGACTCAGATTGGCTTTTTGTGGTCCAGCAACTGATTAACTCAAAGGAAGTCACTTACTTCTCCAACACCCAATAAACCATGGTCTAATAGAAACAGGATGATTATATGAGAACTTCTTGTTCTTTAGTATTCAGTGGCCCTTCTGCTGCCATAAATCTTGGGGAGGGATAAGACAAGAGATTAATATTTTTGAAATCTCAAGGGAGATGCGTTTAAGCAACTGGAAAAAAAAGAAACCTGCTTTTTCTTTCTAAGAGAAAGTAGCATTAGACAGAAGAAAAGATATTTGGTGACAAAAGACATTCTATTTCATGGTATTTGATGAGGAGGACACTAGTTAAATAAGGGATTTCTGGAGCAAAGTGAGAAGAGAATCCAGAACAAAAGTAAATAGTAGCTTTTTTTTTTAAAGAAAAATAAGAACTTTTTGATTAGCTTGTCTTAAGATGACTATTGAGAGATTAATGACATTTTGATAATAAGAACCATATCAAAAAGACAGAACCACATCAAAACACAAAAACACTTTAATTACTGAGAAATATGTATAACTCCATCCTTAAGCTTCTTTCCCTTTATTCTCCCATTAGGGTATGTTGATGTCCTGTGTTCCCCACTGTGTGTGTGCATGTGTGTGTGTGTTCATATAATTCAGACCATATTTTGAGCAGGAGTCTTCCTGATGGAGCCAAATGATATCCAAAACCAAAGATCTATTTTTAAACATATTTTAAAGTAGTTGAAATAAGGAAAGCTATGCTCTGCTAAAAGCAGTTCAGCTACAGTGTAAACTGTAAAGGCAGGAGTTAAGCAAAGGATAAGGATGCAATAGAGAGATGAGAAATGGACAAAGGACTTGTGGCTAAATAAGACGTAAAAATGTCCTCATACAGGAGCAGTATATATAGTGTTTGAAGCCAAGGCCTGAAGCCAGACTGCCAGGTGTACCTCCCTGCCTTTTCACTTACTTGCAGAAGAAGTGCTTGATAGTACTTTCTCCATGGGGTTGCTGAGAGGAATTCCTGTGTCCCTTCCTATTCTGCCTTTTGCACCATTACAAGGTAAACCCTTGAGAAATAACCATTGGTCTGGGAAGGATATTTCTGGGGTGAAGTCAGTAAGTCAAACCCAGGGCTGGGGACTTCCCTGGTGGCACAGTGGTTAAGAATCTGCCTGCCAATGCAGGGGACACGGGTTCAAGCCCTGGTCTGGGAAGATCCCACATGCCGCAGAGCAACTAAGCCCATGCACCACAACTACTGAGCCTGTGCTCTAGAACCCATGAGCCACAACTACTGAGCCCATGTGCCCCGACTACTGAAGCCTGTGTGCCTAGAGCCCATGCTCCGCCACAAAGAGAAGCCACCACAGTGAGAAGCCCGTACCACAACGAAGAGTAGCCCCTGCTCACCACAACTAGAGAAAGCCCTCACACAGCAACAAAGACCCAATGCAGCCAAAAATTAATTAATTAATTAATTTAAAAAAACCCAGGGCTGGCGTTATTGGCAACAAATCACCTTCAGCAAAGTTGACTCAGGCATTAGTAAAAGTGAAACTGATAGGTGGTGTTTTGTGGGGCTCCAAGGAGCTCCAGTCCTTTATGTCTCAACGCAGAAAGAATTCAGTGAGAGGCAAAGTGATCGATAAGAAGCAATTTATTAGAATAGGATGCTTGCAAAGCTTATAAGCAGGCAGGCCAGAGGGTGCCATGCCCTGAGAATTTAGTAGGCTACAGTTTTATAATCAAAGGAAAAGTGGGGAGGGGGAAAAGACCACCTTGTTCCTCGTTCTTTAGTAGGCGTCATGCTTGCATCTCAGCTCCTCCTCCAGGCTGGGCGGGGGAGTTTTCTTGTCCCTACATGGTCAAGCTATGACTGTCATGGCACTATGGAAAACTTATTTCAGGTCTCAGTACAATGAGGGTCTTTCACTTTGAAATGTCACCTTTCCATAAATTATTGTTTTTTAAGTGTGCAGAGAGCATGTCCTAGGGGTCATTAACTTACTGAGCTCACTGGGCAGGATGTGGGTCTCATACCACCATTGTTTTATTGTTTTGGGACATGTTTTGTCTTATGCTTCTGCTGCATGGGTTTTGTTGCTAAACAGGCCTGCTTGGTTTTGTGGTTAAGCAAACCTGCTTTCTTGAATGATCATTAACTTACAGGGGTCACCCATACTTTTTTCTTTACTTACAATCCCCTAGTGGGGTTAACTATTTAAGTACCTAATTTGTCCCTTTACTCTGTCCCTAACATAAGGGGCGCAAAGATGCATAGCATCAGCCACAACGTACCTCTCCCAGAAGCCCTTACACCTGTCAAAACAGACTCCTGGGTTGAATGAGCCCTGATTCTGACCCAATGTGTGAAATCTTATATCCATTACATTGGTATTTCGTGCATGATTTTGTATTTGAAGAAACTGTTACATTTTAAAAGTGGATATTTTGTGTTTGTAATCACACAGGTAACTGTGTGAGGAAAGCGATTTTTTACAGTATTTTTATTTTTTTGAAATTATCTGTGTATCAGTCTTCTCTACTAAACTATAAGCTCCTCTAAGCAGGAAACTTAATCCCCTCACTCCTCACTGTACCCCAGCACCCAGCTCAGTGCATGGGTATTTTAAAGTAAATTTCTTCCCATAGCACAGAACCAAAGATCTGATTTGTGGGGTTGGGGGTTGGGTTGGAGAGGTGGATGAGGGGCCGGGATGTGTTCTAACAGATCTCCTGAAAGATAGATGTTCTCCGCTTAAGCTTTTGGAGCAAGACTTGCTTCGCGGTTGTTGATGACAGTTTCCCTTCACCAGTAGGAGTTTGTCACTATAAGACAACACCAGGAAGTTAAAAGTGAATGGGAAGGGCGGGTGATGGAGATTCTGACCCCTAGGGTCTCCCCTGAGAGTAGCTGAGAGTGCGGGCAACTGCATGTGAAAAACAGAGAGGTCATAGGGTTAATTTTTTCTGCCCAGAGCAGGTTTGGCCCACGTTTTATCCCCTGGGGGGGGGTAATGGGTGCTGCTGAGTGGGCGGTGTGTTGGCTGAAAGGAGGTGGAGCTGAACAGCCCCTCCACATTGGCTATTGCTGCTGTTTGTACTTTGTTGCTTTACATTTCTTTGCAAAGAGCTGAAAGTGCAGTGCCCTCCAGATCGCAGCTGAAGGATCTGCCAGTGTTGGGGCAAAGGCAGCGAGGTCGGGTACCGCAGCAGAGCTCTCAGCTCTGGGTCTTCCAGGCACAGGGCTCACCCATCCAAGGTGTAGTAGTTCCCGGTGGTCCACGAGGACACTGGAATCTGGGTTCCCCAAAGGCACCTGCTGTTGCAGCATTTATCTAAATGCCACATTCAAGCTCTTCTTTGAAAGGTGTTAACTGATGTGTGCTTTCTGTCTTTTGTCATCCTTTCTTTAGGACAGGTTACACTGACCCAGCCCGGTGAAGATCTCTGGAGACCATGACCAAGAAAAGAATTGCTGTGATTGGGGGAGGAGTGAGTGGGCTCACGTCTATCAAGTGCTGCCTGGAAGAAGGCTTGGAGCCCGTCTGCTTTGAAGGGACTGATGACATCGGAGGGCTGTGGAGGTTTCAGGTAAATCTCCTGGTTCCTTAATACTTGGAACTCTCGCCGTAACTAGGTGCATAAGATATTTTACCTCGTGTCAGGAAGTATGACGGGCTTCACAGTGATTAAACCTGCCAGACTTCAACCTGCTGACCTCTTCTCAGCAGCCATCACCTCAGGTTCTATGCATGTTCCTCTTTCCCTACGCTGGCAGCAAAATGGGACGCAGGTATCACTCGTTTTTTCCTTTACTGATGTCTGTGAAAATGGCACAGAGATCATTTTCATTTACAGATCTTCCTTGATTTACAATGAGGTTACATCTTGATAAGTCCATCGTAAATTGAAAATATCCTGTTACAAATGTATTTAATACACCTAACCTACCTAACACCATAGCTGAGCCTAGCCTACCTTAAACGTGCTCAAAACAATTACGTTAGCCTACAGTCAGGCAAAATCATCTCACACAAAGCCTATTTTATAATAAAGTGTCGAATAGCTCATGTAATTTATTGAATGCTGTATTGAACATGAAAAACAGAATAGTTGTTTGGGTACAGAATGGTTGTAAGTCTATCAGTTGTTTACCGCCCTGATCCTTCCAGCTGACTGGAAGCTGCCACTGCCCAGCATCACCAGAGTATGATACAAAATATCGCTAACCGGGGAAAACATCAAAATTCAAAACCCAAAGTGTGGTTTCTATTGAATGTGTATCACTTTTGAACCATTGTAAAGTCAAAATATCACAAGTTGGGCACTGTCTGTAATGAGTTTTGCTGCTATCCAGAAAAGGGTAACAATCTTGGGGGTGGGTGTAGCAGAATGGCAGACATGTAAAGTGGTTGCTCTTGGTCTGCGTTCATCGGGAAGTGATCTAGAATACTGCTTACAACTCCTTCCAGGAATCCCCCTTTTCAATCTCTTCTAACCTTACTGTGTTTTTTTCTTTTCTTTCTTACCTTCCTTCCTTTGTTGCTTCCTTCCTTCTTTACTTTAAACAATTCTCTAATGATTCTAGTGCTTGAATAGGATATAAAATCTGGCTGCCTTCCTTGCTTTGCACTTTTCCTTCACTTGAGAAATCAAAGCAGTAGTCCTGTCTTCAGGGAAGGGCAGAGGGCACCTGCAACTGGGTTTTCTTGTCCTTGCACAGACTCAGTTTTAAAGTTGAGTTGCTTTAATATGCACACCCAGCCCTGCAACTTGTTACTAACAGTTAAGGTATCTTCTTACTTAAATGATAGTTAAGCTTATTATATGTCAAAGAATATCACCCTCCTTAACTGATCTCCAAAGCAACATCCATTGGGTTTGCTTTTCAACTCACTTTTTAAGCCAGTGAATGGTATTAAGGTGTCCAGATTTGTTTCATATTTCACAAAAAGAACACGGTGTTGGCCAGCTACTTAAAAGTGGTTTCATTCGTTCATAGCATTCCTTAGTAGAAGAGCAGTACAGTTGTTTTGCATCTTGGCTCTGCCTTGGGGACTAACTCTATTTGACAGTCGTCCTTATTCGGATCTAGGGCGGATACCCCTTAGCACACCACCCATGCCTCGGTCACAATCAGTCTTGGGCATGGGCTGAAAAGACTGTTAATAAATATTTTGTAATCAATAGAAAATTTTACTTTTGAAATCCAGCACAACATAGTGTAGAGGTTAAGAGCACGTCTGGGTTCAAATCCTACTGTGACGTTGGGGAAAACCATTAAACCTCTCTGTACCTCTGTGTTGTCATCTTTAAGAAGGAGACGATACTGGCACCCACTTCATAGAGTTATTGTGGGGATTAAGTGAATGAATAATTATGTCATGACTAATAACAGTGGCACAATAATTGCTAAACATCAGTTATTATTCAGTAGGCCTAGAGTGTGGCCCACACATTTGGTGTCTGGTAAGCATCCTAGCCAGGTCTGGCAACTACTGACCAGGCCTGAAATTAGTGAAGGGTCCACCATCCTACCTGATTGTCAGGTTTTATTTATTTCCAAAGTGGTTTAAACTTCTTCTCTGTTAAAGACCCAGTTTGGAGTTTTTTCTGATTATACTCTTGGCAAAATTTCAGCACCTTATAAACTGTTTTCTTGAAAATAAATAAGCTATATTTCATCATAATGCTCTGACTGCTGTTAAGACAGACCACATCTGTGTCTATTATATTATATATAACATACATATATTTTACATATATTATAAATGCACACACAAACACCACTATATTTCTAGAGCCACGGGGGATGCCTGGCATATATTAGGCACCAAATATATTTACATTTTATAAATGAATCCTAGAGAAGCAAAATATCTTGGGTGGCTGCTTAGAATGCTTGTGGAAATAGAGACCTTCATTCTCACATGTTCCACAGTTACACAGTTGTGGAGCCTGAGGTATTATAAACATCCATTAATTGCAGATTAAACATGTTTTACATGCTGATGCTGGTTTCCTCAAGAATTGCCTCTGAGATCTGCTTTTCTATGACCCCCTTGCTTGTTACTTGGAGTCTTCCTCTCCCCCATCCTACACCCTGTAAATTTTCTGTAATTCATTGGGGGGTTCATATATATGACCATCCCAAGCAATTTGGAATTCCACCATTGCTACCGGGTGTCCAGGAAGCCACTGGGAATTCAGGGCTTCCATTTTCTCTTTGTTTTAACAGGTCTCAGGGACTCAGTATAAATTTCTTTCTTCTTGATCTCCTCATTAATGTTAGACCAGACTGATGGTGAAAAGTCGGTAGTAATGGGAGACATATCACTTCAATTTTCATACTACAATATTACTTTATGAACGAAATAGCTTAAAATGATAAATCCTTATGAAATGCTGAGGTTTTAATAAGTATGTATTGCTGGAAAATAATTTTTAATATTCTTTAGTCAATCTGAATTTTAAAAATCCTTAAAGTATACCAAAGCAGTGCTTCTCCAAGTTTAGTGTGCACATGAATCACTGGAGCTTTTGCTGAGGTGTACATTGCGATTCATTAATCTGGGGTGGTGCCAAGATTCTATAGTTCAGGTAAAGCCCCAGGTGATGTTGATGCTGCTGATCTGATAACTACAGTTCACGTAGTGAGGTTCTGAAGTGTATACGTGATACAAAGGTACCACATGGATACAATGTAATGTAAAATGAGGCATATTTAATACATTTTAATTTAAAGTATGAAATTAACTAATAAACACCCTTAGATGAATAGGTGTTTTTAATTTTAAATATATCAACCGCCCCCACCACCATCAAAAACACAACTGAATGGATACAAAAATATTTAAAAGAGGGTAACTGTAGAGCAGTGGCTGTTAGCTTTGGCTGCAACACTGAACAATCACCTGGGGAACTTTAACAAACTTTAACAAATACTGATATCAGTCCATCCAGATTCTGGTTTTATTGGCCTGGGGTGTCAATAAACCTCTCCACTAGTTATTTCTAATGCACAGCCAACATGGAAACCTTTGCCCTTCAGCTTTTACCCCAGCTTTCCCAGGTGATAAATGAGGATGACATTGCGTGTTTAAAACAAAATCGATAACAGTTCATTGAGCAAACATTTCTGAAGCTCAGACTTTGTTAGATGGTGTGGAGATACAGAGTTATATAACCTCCTGCCACTGCCCTCAGGCACTCTGCAGTTTAGCTAAGGATGTATGGAGAAAAGACTTCTGAGGTGGATGGGATAAACTCTGGTGCCCTGAGCTTTCCGGGGCCAGCACACGACCTCTTACCAGCAGATCTCAACCTTGTCTACACATTAGACAAGGAGCAATTAAAACAGGGTCTCTGGGAGTAAGGACCAGGCATTAATATTTTAGAGTTCCCCAGATGAGTCCAGTGTGAAGACAATGCTGTGAACAACAGTCCTAAGACAGCTTCTGTCCCTCAGGATTCTGAGAGTCTGTCAAAGCAACAGAAGCTCCACACTGTTCTCACTCCTCCCACTGAAGGGGAGTCATTTTGCTCCTTTCTTCTGCCCTTACTATTGTCTCCATTCCCTTCAGTTCCAATTACACTACCCTACGTCCCCGGTTCTCTCTTTTCTCGTATGAACTTCCTACTCAATGCGAGTCATGTGCTTAGGCAGGAAATACAATCAAGATACATCTCTAGAGGTCAGGTTATTCGCCGATGGTAGGAAATACTAAAATGCAGGAGCAGAAGCTTCTTTTTCCACTCACTGACCCAGTACTGCTCTGCCCTCACTCTCTTTTGTAAAGCAGTGAGTTGACAGTAATGAACCCTACGTAGGATCCAATCAGGTGTTTAGAAGGGCTTGAAGGTTTTTGTTGACACACAATAACACTTTGTTGTCTTAGTTACTTGAAAAAGAATACAAATATATTATTATTGTCACAGGGGTAAGATCTGTGATTCATTTAGCTTAGTGACTCCAACAGACCTGCTGTGGAAAGCATGGCTCTACTCCTTGTACTGAACTTTGAACCCTTGGAAAACAGGGACAGACTTGTATTTTTTAGCATTAATATAGTGTTTTTATTACAGAGAGACTTTAGAAATATCTACTGAATGAATGAATGAAGTCAAATTTGATAGTTAGGAATGTGTCTACCCCTGCTGCCTCAAACATCTTGGTTCCAAAAGGACCCTACCAGTCATTAATTTTTTCAAAAAAAACGTACTATGTAAAAACAACATGTTTAAATAAACTTTGAATTTTAGAACTGTGTTAGATTTACAGAATTATTAGGAAGATAGTATAGAGTTCCCATATACCCCATGCCCAGATATTATTAACCTCTTATATTAGTATGATACCTTTGTCCTGATTAATGAACCAGTATTGATACATTATTATTAATTGAAGTCCATGCTTTATTCAGATTTACTTAGGTTTTTTCCTAACAGCCTTTTCCTGTTCCAGGTGTTCCCATCCAGGACAACACATTACACGTAGTTGTCATGTCTCCTTAGGCTCCTCTTGGCTGTGACAATTTCTCAGACTTTCCTTGTTTTTGATGACCCTGACAGTTTTGAGGATTACTGGTTAGGTATTTTATAGAATGTCCCTCAACTGGGATTTGTCTGATGTTTTCATCATGGTTAGACCGGAGTTATGAATTTCGGAGAGGAAGGCCTTAGAGGTAGGGTGCTGTTCTCATCACATCATATCAATGGTACATACTATCAAACTTATCACACTGATTGATGTTAACCTTGACGACCTGGCTTGAGATGGTGTTTATCAGGGTTTGCCACTGTAAAGTTGCTCTTTTTTTTCTCCCTTGTCATACTATACTCTTTGTAAGAAAGTCACTAGGCACAGTCCACATTTAAGGACAAAGTTGGCTATTCTAGGCCTTTTTTCTTTCCACATATATTTTAGAATCAGTTTGTCAATACCTACAAAATAGCTAGCTGGGATGTTGATTGGGATTGTGTTGAATCTACAGATCAAGCTGGGAAAACTGACATCTTAACAATACTGAGTCTTCCAATCTATGAGCACTGCATATCTTTCCATTTATTTATATCTTTGATTTTCTTCTTCTGTGTTTTATGGTATCTGCATATAAGTCTCATACATATTTTGTTAGATTTTTACCTAAGCACTTAATTTGGGGGGAGTGTTATTATAAATGGTAGTTTTTTTAAATTTCAAAGTCCAATTTTTCATTTCTGGTATATAGGAAAGTAATTGACTTTTGTATATTAACCTTGTATCTTGTAACCCTGCTATAATTGCTTATTAGTTCCAGGAATTTGTTTTTTAAACCTTTGAGATTTTCTACATAGTCATATCATCTGTGAATAAAAATAATTTTATTTATTCCTTTCCAGGCTGTATACTTTTTTTTTTTTTTTTTTTTTTTTTTGAGTACCATCATGATCAATCTTTTATTTCAATCATGAAATAAAATTGAAAGTCAATAATCAAAAAACTGAACACAACCATATTCATTTAAAAATGAATATCCATGTAACATCTACAACAATATCCATAGAATAGCTAAAAATCTATTGTTTTTTTTTTTTTTTTTAACATCTTTATTGAAGTATAATTGCCTTACAATGGTGTGTTAGCTTCTGCTTTATAACAAAGTGAATCAGTTATACATATACAATATGTTCCCATTTCTCTTCCCTCTTGCATCTCCCTCCCTCCCACCCTCCCCATCCCATCCCTCTAGGTGGTCACAAAGCACCGAGCTGATCTCCCTGTGCTATGCGGCTGCTTCCCACTAGTTATCTATTTTACATTTGGTAGTGTATATATGTCCATGACACTCTCTTACCCTGTCACATCTCACCCCACCCCCTCCTCATATCCTCAAGTCCATTCTCTAGTAGGTCTGTGTCTTTATTCCCGTCTTGCCACTAGGTTCTTCATGGCCTTTTTTTTTTTTTTTTTTTCCCCTTAGATTCCGTATATATGTGTTAGCATACTGTATTTGTTTTTCTCTTTCTGACTTACTTCACTCTGTATGACAGACTCTAACTCCATCCACCTCATTACAAATACCTCCATTTCATTTCTTTTTATGGCTGAGTAATATTCCATTGTATATATGTGCCACATCTTCTTTATCCATTCATCTGTCGATGGACATTTAGATTGCTTCCATGTCCTGGCTATTGTAAATAGAGCTGCAATGAACATTTTGGTACATGACTCTTTTTGACCTATGGTTTTCTCAGGGTATATGCCCAGTAGTGGGATTGCTGGGTCGTATGGTAGTTCTATTTGTAGTTTCTTAAGGAACCTCCATACTGTTCTCCATAGTGGCTGTATCAATTTACATTCCCACCAACAGTGCAAGAGTGTTCCCTTTCCTCCACACCCTCTCCAGCATTTATTGTTTCTAGATTTTTTGATGATGGCCATTCTGACCGGTGTGAGATGATATCTCATTGTAGTTTTGATTTGCATTTCTCTAATGATTAATGATGTTGAGCATTCTTTCATGTGTCTGTAGGCCATCTGTATATCTTCTTTGGAGAAATGTCTATTTAGCTCTTCGGCCCATTTTTGGATTGGGTTGTTCGTTTTTTTGTTATTGAGCTGCATGAGCTGCTTGTAAATCTTGGAGATTAATCCTTTGTCAGTTGCTTCATTTGCAAATATTTTCTCCCATTCTGATGGTTGTCTTTTGGTCTTGTTTATGGTTTCCTTTGCTGTGCAAAAGCTTTTAAGTTTCATTAGGTCCCATTTGTTTATTTGTGTTCTTATTTCCATTTCTCTGGGAGCTGGGTCAAAAAGAATCTTGCTGTGATGTATGTCATAGAGTGTTCTGCCTATGTTTTCCTCTAAGAGTTTGATAGTGTCTGCCCTTACACTTAGGTCTTTAATCCATTTTGAGTTTATTTTTGTGCATGGTGTCAGGGAGTGTTCTATTTTCATACTTTTACATGTACCTGTCCAATTTTCCCAGCACCACTTATTGAAGAGGCTGTCTTTTCTCCACTGTATATGCTTGCCTCCTTTATCAAAAATAAGGTGCCCATATGTGTGTGGGTTTATCTCTGGGCTTTCTATCCTGTTCCATTGATCTATATTTCTGTTTTTGTGCCAGTACCAAACTGTCTTGATTACTGAAGCTTTGTAATATAGTCTGAAGTCAGGGAGCCTGATTCCCCCAGCTCCATTTTTCGTTCTCAAGATTGCTTTGGCTATTCGGGGTCTTTTGTGTTTCCATACAAATTGTGAAATTTTTTGTTCTAGTTCTGTGAAAAATGCCAGTGGTAGTTTGATAGGGATTGCATTGAATCTGTAGATTGCTTTGGGTAGTAGAGTCATTTTCACAATGTTGATTCTTCCAATCCAGGAACATGGTATATCTCTCCATCTATTTGTATCATCTTTAATTTCTTTCATCAGTGTCTTATAATTTTCTGCATACAGGTCTTTTGTCTCCTTAGGTAGGTTTATTCCTAGATATTTTATTCTTTTTGTTGCAATGGTAAATGGGAGTGTTTTCTTAATTTCACTTTCAGATTTTTCGTCATTAGTGTATAGAAATGCAAGAGATTTCTGTGCATTAATTTTGTATCCTGCTACTTTACCAAATTCATTGATTAGCTCTAGGAGTTTTCTGGTAGCATCTTTAGGATTCTCTATGTATAGTATCATGTCATCTGCAAATAGTGACAGCTTTACTTCTTCTTTTCCGATTTGGATTCCTTTTATTTCTTTGTCTTCTCTGATTGCTGTGGCTAACACTTCCAAAACTATGTTGAATAATAGTGGTGAGAGTGGGCAACCTTGTCTTGTTCCTGATCTTAGTGGAAATGGTTTCAGTTTTTCACCATTGAGGACAATGTTGGCTGTGGGTTTGTCATATATGGCCTTTATTATGTTGAGGAAAGTTCCCTCTATGCCTACTTTCTGCAGGGCTTTTATCATAAATGGGTGTTGAATTTTGTCGAAAGCTTTCTCTGCATCTATTGAGATGATCATATGGTTTTTCTCCTTCAGTTTGTTAATATGATGTATCACATTGATTGATTTGCGTATATTGAAGAATCCTTGCATTCCTGGGATAAACCCCACTTGATCATGGTGTATGATCCTTTTAATGTGCTGTTGGATTCTGTTTGCTAGTATTTTGTTGAGGATTTTTGCATCTATGTTCATCAGTGATATTGGCCTGTAGTTTTCTTTCTTTGTGACATCTTTGTCTGGTTTTGGTATCAGGGTGATGGTGGCCTCGTAGAATGAGTTTGGGAGTGTTCCTCCCTCTGCAATATTTTGGAAGAGTTTGAGAAGGATAGGTGTTAGCTCTTCTCTAAATGTTTGATAGAATTCACCTGTGAAGCCATCTGGTCCTGGGCTTTTGTTTGTTGGAAGGTTTTTAATCACAGTTTCAATTTCAGTGCTTGTGATTGGTCTGTTCATATTTTCTATTTCTTCCTGGTTCAGTCTCGGCAGTTTGTGCCTTTCTAAGAATCTGTCCATTTCTTCCAGGTTGTCCATTTTATTGGCATAGAGTTGCTTGTAGTAATCTCTCATGATCTTTTGTATTTCTGCAGTGTCAGTGGTTACTTCTCCTTTTTCATTTCTAATTCTATTGATCTGAGTCTTCTCCCTTTTTCTCTTGATGAGTCTGGCTAATGGTTTATCAATTTTGTTTATCTTCTCAAAGAACCAGCTTTTAGTTTCATTGATTTTTGCTATTGTTTCCTTCATTTCTTTTTCATTTATTTCTGACCTGATCTTTATAATTTCTTTCCTTCTGCTGGCTTTGGGGTTTTTTTGTTCTTCTTTCTCTAATTGCTTTAGGTGCAAGGTTAGGTTGTTTATTAGAGATGTTTCCTGTTTCTTGAGGTAGGCTTGTATTGCTATAAACTTCCCTCTTAGCACTGCTTTTGCTGCGTCCCATAGGTTTTGGGTCGTCGTATCTCCATTGTCATTTGTTTCTAGGTATTTTTTGATTTCCCCTTTGATTCCTTCAGTGATCACTTCGTTATTAAGTAATGTATTGTGTAGCCTCCATGTGTTTGTATTTTTTACAGGTCTTTTCCTGTAATTGATATCTAGTCTCATAGCGTTGTGGTCGGAAAAGATACTTGATACGATTTCAATTTTCTTAAATTTACCAAGGCTTGATTTGTGACCCAAGATATGATCTATCCTGGAGAATGTTCCATGAGCACTTGAGAAAAATGTGTATTCTGTTGTTTTTGGATGGAATGTCCTATAAATATCAATTAAGTCAATCTTGTTTAATGTATCATTTAAAGCTTGTGTTTCCTTGTTTATTTTCATTTTGGATGATCTGTCCTTTGGTGAGAGTGGGGTGTTAAAGTCCCCTACTATGATTGTGTTGCTGTCGATTTCCCCTTTTATGGCTGTTAGTATTTGCCTTATGTATTGAGGTGCTCCTGTGTTGGGTGCATAAATATTTACAATTGTTATACCTTCCTCTTGTATCGATCCCTTGATCATTATATAGTGTCCTTCTTTGTCTCTTGTAATAGTCTTTATTTTAAAGTCTATTTTGTCTGATATGAGAATTGCTACTCCAGCTTTCTTTTGATTTCCATTTGCATGGAATATCTTTTTCCATCCCCTCACTTTCAGTCTATATGTGTCTCTAGGTCTGAAGTGGGTCTCTTGTAGACAGCATATATATGGGTCTTGTTTTTGTATCCATTCAGCCAGCCTGTGTCTTTTGGTGGGAGCATTTAATCCATTTACATTCAAGGTAATTATCGATATGTATGTTCCTATTCCCATTTTCTTAAATGTTTTGGGTTTGTTATTGTAGGTGTTTTTCTTCTCTTGTGTTTCTTGCCTAGAGAAGTTCCTTTAGCATTTGTTGTAAAGCTGGTTTGGTGGTGCTGAACTCTCTCAGCTTTTGCTTGTCTGTAAAGGTTTTAATTTCTCCATCGAATCTGAATGAGATCCTTGCTGGGTAGTGTAATCTTGGTTGCAGGTTTTTCTCCTTCATCACTTTAAGTATATCCTGCCACTCCCTTCTGGCTTGCAGAGTTTCTGCTGAAAGATCAGATGTTAACCTTATGGGGATTCCCTTGTGTGTTATTTGTTTTTTTTCCCTTGCTGCCTTTAATATGTTTTCCTTATATTTAATTTTTGACAGTTTGATTAATATGTGTCTTGGTGTGTTTCTCCTTGGGTTTATCCTGTATGGGACTCTCTGTGCTTCCAGGACTTGATTAACTATTTCCTTTCCCATATTAGGGAAGTTTTCAACTATAATCTCTTCAAATATCTTCTCAGTCCCTTTCTTTTTCTCTTCTTCTTCTGGGACCCCTATAATTAGAATGTTGGCGCGTTTAATGTTGTCCCAGAGGTCTCTGAGACTGTCCTCAGTTCTTTTCATTCTTTTTTCTTTATCCTGCTCTGCAGTAGTTATTTCCACCATTTTATCTTCCAGGTCACTTATCCTTTCTTCTGCCTCAGTTATTCTGCTATTGATCCCATCTAGAGTATTTTTAATTTCATTTATTGTGGTTTTCATCATTGCTTGGTTCCTCTTTAGTTCTTCTACGTCCTTGTTAAATGTTTCTTGCATTTTGTCTATTCTATTTCCAAGATTTTGGATCATCCTTACTATCATTATTCTGAATTCTTTTTCAGGTAGACTACCTATTTCCTCTTCATTTGTTAAGTCTGGTATGTTCTGACCCTGCTCCTTCATCTGCTGTGTGTTTTTCTGTCATCTCATTTTGCTTATCTTACTGTGTTTGGGGTCTCCTTTTCACAGGCTGCAGGTTCGTAGTTCCTGTTGTTTTTGGTATCTGTCCCCAGTGGCTAAGGTTGGTTCAGTGGGTTGTGTAGGCTTCCTGGTGGAGGGAACTAGTGCCTGAGCTCTGGTGGATGAGGTTGGCTCTTGTCTTTCTGGTGGGCACGTCCACGTCTGGTGGTGTATTTTGGGGTGTCTGTGGCCTTATTATGATTTTAGGCAGCCTCTCTGCTAATGGATGGGGCTGTGTTCCTGTCTTGCTAGTTGTTTGGCATATGGTGTCCAGCACTGTAGCTTGTTGGTCGTTGAGTGAAGCTGGGTCTTGATGTTGAGATAGAGATCTCTGAGAGATTTTTGCCGTTTGGTATTACGTGAAGCTGGGAGGTCTCTTGTGGACCAGTGTCCTGAAGTTGGTTCTCCCACCTCAGAGGCACGGCCCTGATGCCTGGCTGGAGCACCAAGAGCCTTTCGTCCACACGGCTCAGAGTAAAAGGGAGAAAAAATAGAAAGAAAGACAGAAAGAAAGAAAGAGGCTATAATATAGTGAAGTAAAATAAAGCTATTGTAAAGCAAAGCTATACAGACAAAATCGCACCCAGAAGCATATACATATACACTCACAAATAAAGGAAAAGGGGAAAAATTAATATATCCTGCTCCCAAAGTCCACCTCCTGAATTTGGGATGATTCGTTGTCTATTCAGGTATTCACCAGATGCAGGCACATCAAGTTGTTTGTGGAGTTTTAATCCGCTGCTTCTAAGGTTGCTGGGAGAGATTTCCCCTTATCTTCCCTGTTCGCACAGTTCCTGGGGTTCAGCTTTGGATTTGGACCCGCCTCTGCGTGTAGGTCGCCTGAGGGCGTCTATTCCCCGCACAGACAGGACGGGGTTAAAGGAGCAGCTGCTTCGGGGGCTCTGGCTCCCTCAGGCCGCGGGGAGGGAGGTGTACAGAGGAGGCGGGGTGAGCCTGCGGCGGCCGAGGCCGGCGTGACGTTGCACCAGCCTGAGGCGGGCAGTGCGTTCTCCCGGGGAACTTGTCCCCGGATCACGGGACCCTGGCAGTGGCGGGCTGCACAGGCTCCCGGGAGGGGCGATGTGGAGAGTGACTTGTGCTCACACACAGGCTTTTTGGAGGCGGCAGCAGCAGCCCCAGCGTCTCACGCCCGTCTCTGGGGTCCGTGCTGATCGCCGCGGCTCACGCCTTTCTCTGGAGTTCGTTTAGGCGGCACTCTGAATCCCCTCTCCTTGCGCGCCGCGAAACAAAGAGGCAAGAAAAAGTCTCTTGCCTCTTCGGCAGCTGCAGACTTTTTCCCGGACTCCCTACCAGCCAGCTGTGGTGCGCTAACCCCTTCAGGCTGTGTTCACGCCGCCAGCCCCAGTCCTCTCCCTGCGATCCAACCGAAACCGAAACCCGAGCCTCAGCTCCCAGCCCCGCCCGCCCCGGCGGGGGAGCAGACAAGCCTCTCGGGCTGGTGAGTGCTGCTCGGCACCGAGCCTCTGTGCGGGAGTCTCTCCGTTTTTTTCCTCTGCGCCCCTGTTGCTGTGGGGTCTGCGGTGATCGCCGCGGCTTGCGTCCTTCTCTGGAGTTCGTTTAGGCGGCGCTCTGAATCCCCTCTCCTTGCGCGCCGCGAAACAAAGAGGCAAGAAAAAGTCTCTTGCCTCTTCGGCAGCTGCAGACTTTTTCCCGGTCTCCCTCCCAGCCCGCTGTTGTGCGCTAATCCCTTCAGGCTGTGTTCACGCTGCCAGCCTCAGTCCTCTCCCTGCGATCCAACCGAAAACCCTGTATACTTTTATTTCCATTTCTTATCTTATTACATTAGTTAGGATTTCTAGTACAGTGTTGAGTAGAAGTTGTAAGAGAGGATATCCTTGCCTTGTTCTCAATTTTATGGGGGGGAAATTGTTCATTTTCTCACTATTAAGTATGCTGTTAGCTGCAGGTATTTTGTAGATGTTCTTTATTAAATTGAAGATGTTTCCCTCTATTCTTAGTTTGTTGAAGTTTTTTATCATCAAGGTGTAGTATAAACAACATTTCTACAAAAATAAAAGAAAAAATCCTACCTCCTTAATAAATCAATTTTTTTCCTACTTTGAAGTTTTATTGATTTAAAATAAATAAAATATACTCATATAACAGGCGAGAGATTATACAATGTATAATTATATGAACATGGGTAGACATAGGTATACAATTGCCCTAGGCATACATAATATTATATATTTGGTGATTAGAATGTGACCTTAATTTTGTAATATTACTTTTTCCACTTAAAGTTATATCATAGGCCATTTTCAGTGTTCCTATACAGATTTCAAAATCATAGTTTTAAGTATCTCCAAATTTAATCTCTATAATTCACTCATTAATTCATTTCAAAGCATTTATTAAGCATCCACTATATATGAGATACTGTTTTAATGATAGAGATGCAAAAAATAAGACACAAATCCTACTTTCGGGTACCTCACAGTCATAGAAAGAAATGCAGAATATTGTGTGTTCTAATTTGCCTTGATGGCAATCTGAGCAGAGAGTTTTGGCAGCTTGGAGGTTGATTGTGGCATTTAACTCAGTGGAGAGAACAAGAAATACTTCACCAAAGAAATGACATTTGATGTGACTCTTGAATTATAGATAGGAATTTTCCAAATGAAGGAGCAGTACTATACTGTTACAAAAGTTTAAAGTTGTGAAAGAGTCTGGAATGTTTCAACAACAATTTAATGACTCAGAAGCTTGAAATTAACTGAGGAGAGCACTAAATGAAGATAAAAAGATAGATTGGGATAAATTGTGAAACATGCTGAGTTTCAAAATAAGAAATTTGGTTTTCCAAATGGAATCAGTTGAAGCTATTAAGCAGTGGGGTGACAGGATCTGCTTTGAGTTTAGCAGGATACTTAAGGAGTGGTGTGATATGTAAATTCTGCATCATATTGAGATACCATAATTTATTAAACCCTTTTCCTATGGGGGGAGGGAGGAATTTTAAGTGGTTTCTAATTAATAGCTATTTTAAATACTATAAAATGAATATATCTATGCATTTGATTTTATATTATTTTGCAATTTTCCTTACAGCAAACTTCTGTGAATAAGATAAAAATATCTTATTCAACTGTTTTTGAAATGAATTTTGATGTATTTCATTATTTTGTTATGCATTTTGTGAAATTTATTTCCTTTTTTTATATGTACCTTTCTCAGTATAATTCAACGTACATCTATTAAATATCTACTAAGTGCTATTTATAATTTTATATGCTGTGGGAAAGATCATGAATACAAGTCAAGGGGCTTACAGTCTAGTTGGGGAGATAAAGAATAGACTCTAAGACGTTATGGAGGTCTTTGAATCCTAAGCTGAAAAATATAAACTAGAGAAAATGGGGCAGCATCTAAAATTTTAATTAGGGCAGAGATACAACCATACCCTAGAAAGAATACTTTGGTTGAAATAGGTAGGATAGATTAGAAGAGACTTGTGGAAACATTTTTAGCAGCCAAAGGGAACGAGATCTTGAAGTATAGGGCAGAGAAATGCGAATGGTCTATTCAGGTTTCTGAAATTGAAAAATTCTTCTCTAAAAATGGGAGGAAAATAATCTCTAATGTGGGCAAAACCAGTGAACACTCTCCATTGTGGCCATTTAATGTTCAGTAACATCCAAATATCTTTTTCTGGAATAAAAAGAGAAGAGGGGGTCCAAATTGGTTAAGGAAATTTTCCATAATCAAAACAATTTTTACAAATTCTAGTAGAGTTGAAAAGTCATCGTTTGTGATATCTCAGTGACAGACTAATATAACAATCTGGGTAGATATGGCGCTATTTTATGTGATCACTACAACACCCCCGTGAGGTAGTTATTAGAAGTTTTTGAGAAAGCAAAGAAGATAACCTTGATGGGGAAAGAACAGTGAACTGGGGTTAAATGTCAGCTAGAGCAATGCCTCTCTGCTTTCAGATGCATCTGAAACTCTTGAGGACTTTGTTAAAAGGCAGGTTCCGATTAAGTAGGTCTGGGGTGGGGCCTGAGATTCTGCGTTTCTAACAATCTCCCAAGTACTGCCCCTGCTGCTAGTCCACAGATCCTACTTTAGGTAGCAAAGATCTGGAGCAGTGCGTTCTCAAAATTACAGTGAATTTTGTTGGGCATTAAATGGTTCTGAGACCAATTCCAGGTGTGTATGTGGGTGGTGGGTGGTCCCCAGAAACCAGCAAACAATTCTCAAACAGTAGCAGGATGTCCAAGAATTAAACTCAATTCTGATCCCTATCTACCCAGAGACAGCATCAGATTCCACAAACTGAGGGCTCAGTCCTACAAGACTTCCCCCTCGACCCCACTTCAGACACCAGTCATAAGCCCTGGTTATTACCTGGGCTTCTGACCAACCAGCTACAGATTGGAGGTTCCAACAACCCCCTCCTTGGATTTGGACTTCAGTTGCCAGTCTCAAGTCCAGGTTGTTATGTATACTTCTGACCAACTGACCATAAATCAGAAATTCCCACGAACCCCTCCCCCATTGGGTTTGATTAATTTGCTAGAGCAGCTCCAGAATACAGGAAACCCATTTACTCACTAGGTAACTGGTTTGTTATAAAATAATATAATTTAGGAACAGGCAAATGAAAGAGATACATAGGGAAAAGGACACTGAGCTTCCATGCCCTCTCCAGGCACACTGCTCTTCTCTAATCTCTTCCGTTCACCATCCTGGGAGCTCCCTGAACCCCACTCTTTTGGGTTTTTATGGAGGATTTATGAAATAGGCATGATTGATTAAATCATTGGGCACTGGTTATTGATTCAACTTCCAGCCCCTGTCGCCTCCCCAGAGGTCAGGGGATAGGCAACTGAAAGTTACAACCCTCTAATCCCAGGGTTTGCTCCATTGGTAACCAGCCCCCATCTTTAGTTGCTTTCTAAAGGTCACCATACTAACATAACAAAAGACACTTTGTATCACTCTCAACACTTAGGAAATTAGGAGAGTTTTGGGAGCTCTAAGCCAGGAACTGTGGAGAAAGACCAAATATATATGAGAAATATATTTTGACCATCTGGATAACCAAATATATATTTCTTATAAATCACAATATTGTAGGCATTTAACTTATTTCATTTTTATGTTATAAATAATGCTATCATTAACATCCTTTAACATAAATCTTTGTCTACAATGCTGAATCTTTCTTTAAAAGGCTATGTTGCAAGGGTTTCATATTCTTGCCACATTGCTGTCCAGAAAACATTGTACTAAGATCTCATTTCACCTCATTTTTGCTAACACTGAGTAATTGTCTTTTAATTTAGTAAAAATGAGGTAAAATGGGAACACATAGTGCACAGAATATAAGTTAGTACAGTGTTTCCTGGAGAACAATGTGGCAAGTGTATGAAACTCTTGAAACTTCCCTAGGCTTTGAAATATATATACTATTTAAAAGATTATTACTCAGATGGGCAGTTCTCACTTGGAGTCTTATGTCATGGCAATCAGGTAACAGCTGGGACTGGACATGTGCTGTGACCTCTCTGCTCACATATTTAGAACGTCAGCTGGGATAACTAGAACTTCTGGGGGCTGGCTGCACATCTCTCTATCCCAAACATGCTCTTCATGTGGCTAGCTCGGGCTTCCTCACAGGATGGTGGTCTCAGGGTAGCTGGACTTCTTACGTGGCTGCTGACTTCCACCAGAGCCAGCTTTCTAAGAGACCCAGACAGAAGTTGCAAGACTACCTATCACTTAGTCTTGGAAGCCATTCAGTATCATTCCAACTGCATGCTGTTGGTCAAAAGCAAGTCATAAAGACAACGTAGATTCAAGGGGAAGAGACTGCATGAGGGCACAAATACTGGGAGATGTGAAGGGTTTTGGGGGGGGGGACTTTTTTTAATTGGCATTTCTTTCAGAAAACATTTTCAAATGTTTGTTGGCTGTTTATAAACCATGACCTTAATTCTCTAGTTGCTATGAATGCTTTTTATTTACTGCAGGAAGAACCTGAAGAAGGAAGGGCCAGTATTTACAAGTCAGTGATCATCAATACTTCTAAGGAAATGATGTGCTTCAGTGACTATCCCATCCCAGATCACTATCCTAACTTCATGCACAACTCCCAGGTCCTGGAGTATTTCAGGATGTATGCCAATGAATTTGACCTTCTAAAGTACATTCGATTTAAGGTAGGGAATTTCATGGGTATCTCTGTGTTCTGAGTTGTTCGTCAAGTAAATGAATAACTGGTCTCATTTACCGGTGCTTAGATTGGTTTGATATGCTCATGTATCTATCCTATCCAGACTCCACTCTGTGTCTTCTCTGTGTCTGAAAATATTCATGGAAAGGTCCCTCTTCTATGTATTTTGACTGCAGATCCAGGAAGCCACCTTCATTTCATTGCCTTCATTCTATATCATTTGATTACAATAAAACAATGAGGGGAACTGACAGGTATGGGAACTTTAAAACCTTCTGGTTCCACAACTTGTTCCACAACTTGCTGCTTAGCCCTTTTATACTTTCTGAAGTACTTTCCAGTGCATTATTTATGTGATCACAACAACCCAGTGAAGTAGGTATTGAAAAGTTATGAGGAAGCAAATAAGTTAACTCTGGTGTAGAGGGAAGAACACTGAATTGGGAAGCAAAAACTTGAGTTCTAGTCTTTGCTCTACCACTAATCAACTTGTGACTTCAGACAAGTAAGTTCCTCAACGTTGATGTGTCTTACGTTTATTTGTAAAACAAGATGATTGTACTAGATCACTTCATTGGTTCCTTCCTGCTGTAAAGTCTTCCGTGATATTCCTATCATTCTAAACCATGACCACAAAAGAATCGATATTTCTGACAGCTGGCAAAAAGCCCAAATCTTCTACCTTCTGATCATTCTACTAAATCATGACTCTTTCTCTTTAACAACAAAATTAAAATGGCAATATCCAGTGACGACTTCCAAAGTCAGTCATTTACAGCCTAGTGGTCCTTCTCTTCACTTGTTTAAACACTTATTGAACAGGTTTGTTACCATACTAAGCACTGAAGACACAAAAACAAAAAAAATTAGTGATTTCACAGTCTAGTGATAGAGATAGAAAAATGAAGAGAAATTTCACTGTAAACATAATTATTAAAAATAAAGAGTTAGTGATAGATACCACTGAAATCTATTCATTGCAGCTCAGAGGAGGGACACTTAACCCATCAGGGCATGAGGCATCAGGCACCAGGGAAGTTTTCTTAGAGGAGATAATACCAAGCTAAATGTTGAAGGGTGAGTATCTCCAAATGGAGAAAGAATAAAAGGATGATCCAGGCAGAAGCGCCAGCCTGTGTAAAAGTAAGACCGTGATAGAGAAGAACAATAAATAGTATAGGATGGCTCGGGTATACCAGAGGGGTATCTCTATTTAGTCAACCAAGACATTATGGTCATAAACCCTAGAAGCACATAGGAACACATTCTTAATGTTTCCTTAACCTGGGTAGAGTAACCCATATTTATTATTATTTTTTAAAGCTTAAAATTGTGCCACTGACTATCCCATCTCACACCTCCTTTCTTTATAGTTACTTGTAAAATGGGCATTTATGGGAGTGAAAGAGAGGTTCATTTACGTAAAATATGAGCCACTGAGATGTTTTTCTACTCTATTAGGAAAGGGAGCCCTCTAGCTCAGTCACAAGTTTAAGGCCAGACAGTGAGAACAGGACTTGAGGTAAGGAGGCATCAGAGGGTCTCAGGATGTCTGGGAATATGGGGAGGAATAGGCATTTAGTGCATGGAGTGTCTCAGAAGCACAAGAGAAGCCCAAACTTTATTCAAGTATCACATTGCCTTAGGGTATGGTCCAAGAGAACTAGTAATTTGCACTTTTCTAGAAGCAGAGGAGAGTGCAACATTAGTCTGCCAACTCTGATTTATTTAGCTTGCCTCATGGAAGTTTTCCACTATGACCACAGCCGCAAACAAAAAAGTTCTGATTTGTGGAGTATGAAAATCAAATACCCCTGCATGAGGCCTGTTATGTGGTATCAGCCCTTTGTTTACCCTCTGCAAGGAGAGTCCTGTCAGGGAAGTTGTCCACTATATAGGCTGTGGTTATAGTCTCCTGTGGCTACCCCTTTTCTTTTCAGACCACCGTGTGCTGTGTGAAGAAGCAGCCTGATTTCTCCACTTCAGGCCAATGGGAGGTGCTCACGGAATCTGAAGGGAAAAAGGAGGTGAATGTCTTCGATGGAGTTTTGATTTGCACTGGCCATCACACCAATGTTCACTTACCCTTGGAAAGCTTCCCTGGTAAGTAGCCTACAAGGAAGGAAGACACTTGAACCATGCCTGTGACCTGATCCCTAAAGAATGGGAGGATTGTTGTCTGAGTGATTCCTACCTTGGGATGAAATAAGGCTTATCTTAATTCTGCATATTCTGGGGTATGGGGTACCCCAGATGATGGGGTAACTTGTATTAATGCTATTTAGGAGGTAGAGATAACAGTAATTTGGGGGACTAGAGGAAAATTAGAAGGCTCTATATTTAGTTTCACAATAATTTTAGTTTTTTTAAGGATAAAAGTTGATCTGCATTAGATTGAATGAGGGATTTTTTCTTTTTTAATTTTTATTGGAGTATAGTTGATTTATAATGTTGTGTTAGTTTCTGCTGTACAGCAAAGTGAGTCAGTTATTCATATAAATATATCCACTCTTTTTTAGATTCTTTCCTCATATAAGTCATTACAGAGTACTGAGAAGAGTTCCCTGTGCTATACAGTAGGTACTTATCAGTTATCTATTTTATATATAGTAGTGTGTGTATATGTCAATCCCAGACTACCAGTTTAGGTGTCCCCCCCACCTTCCCCCTCTGGTAACCATAAGTTTGTTTTCTACCTCTGTGAGTCTATTTCTCTTTTTTAAATAAGTTCATTTGTACCATTTTTTTTCAGATTCCACATATAAGCAATATCATATGATATTTGTCTTTCTCTGACTTACTTCACTCAGTATGACAATCTCTATGTCCATCCATGTTGCTGCAAATGACATTATTTCATTCTTTTTTATGGCTGAGTAGTATTCCATTGTATATATTTACCACATCTTCTTTAACCTGAATGAGGGCTTTTTTAGCAATCGAGGAAATAAACAGAAATATTGAGTTTCTAAGGAAGAAAATAAAGCTTAAAGAAAGAGTTTAATTACAGTCTTTGGCCTGGATTTTCATTCTGAGAGGAAAAAAGCACTCTATGTATAGTTTAGAGTATATAAGAACATATATACTCCAATTGGAATGGAAGTAGATATTTACAGATGATGAAAAGAGGGGGTGGGGGCTGGGCAAAATAGGTGAAGGGGATTAAGAGATACAAGCTACCAGTTATAAAATAAATCAGTCACAGGGTTGTAATATACAGCACAAGGAATATAGTCAAAAGACTGTAATATTGTAATAACTTTGTATGTTGGAAAATCTATAAAAATATCAAGTTGCTATGCTGTACATCTGAAACTGATATAATATTATAAGTCAACTACACTTCAATTTAAAAAAAAATAAAGAGGATGAAAAGACAAAAGAGAATGGAGGTTTTTGGAAGCAGTTTGGATTTGTGAGTCCACAGGTCTAAAATACTAATAGATCCTGAGTTAAGCAGACTACTTATGATAAGGAAATCACAAGGTTCCACTCTGAGGCTATGGGAAAAGAAAACAGGCAAAAATATTCAGAAAGGCAAGAATGCACTTGAGTAAAAGGAGAACATACAGAGAATATATGCATAAACTCTACACACTGCAAAAAAACCCGAATGATTTAACAAATGATATCAGATAAACCATCACCCAGTAATTATTTTCCCTTCTCTTGCAGGAATTGAGAAGTTCAAAGGACAATACTTTCATAGTCGAGATTATAAGAATCCAGAGAGTTTCACTGGAAAGAGAGTCATTATAATTGGCCTTGGGAATTCTGGAAGCGATCTGGCTGTGGAAATTAGCCACACAGCCAAGCAGGTTTGAATTAGTAAATTATTTACTTTGCTTCACCAAGGAAGCTGCAGGTGGACCCAGCAGAGTGTATGGACACCTGCACACAGCCCATCAGTGCCAATGACAAATGCAGGGCTTGGTTTCACTGCCTCAGTTGGCAACATTATGATTGGTGATGTGATGGAGCCAAGGTTACAAGTTAGGTTCCCATCATTCATTTGGCCTCACACTAAGGAATTTGGTCATGACCACAGACTGTGCTCATAACCTCACTCAGCTGTCTCTTCAGAGTGTGCCTCTGGCTTTTAAGAAGACCAAGTGATTGCTGGGAGAGCTTGTTAGAATGCAACATTCGGAGTGTGGATCACCTGTTGGCCAGCAGAATTTCTATGCTCTTATCTGAAGGAAAGTGTACTCAGTCATTGAAAGCTTTTCACTCATAGGATGGTGGGGGAATGTTCCTCTTCACTCTTCTTCACTCCCCGAATGGAAAAAAGAAGTCTAATCCTTCTACAGACAACATGGGTATCAGTATGAAAACCATCCACATTTTAGCACATGCAAGCAGCTCTCCCCAGCCTTTGCATACAATTAGGTAACACAGAATTACATTTACTCTAAAGCAATTTCTATGTTCTTGACATTTTTTGGTTTGTTTTGTTTTTTGTATCATAGCTTTTTTAAAAAAATAAATTTATTTATTTTAGTATTTATTTATTTATTTTAGCTGCATTGGGTCTTTGTTGCTGCACACGGGCTTTCTCTCTAGTTGCAGTGAGCAGGGGCTACTCTTCGTTGCAGTGTGCAAGCTTCTCATTTCGGTGTCTTCTCTTGTTGCAGAGCACGGGCTCTAGGCGCGTGGGCTTCAGTAGTTGTGGCACGTGGGCTCAGTAGTTGTGGCCCACGGGCTTAGTTGCTCTGTGGCATGTGGGTTCTTCCCGGACCAGGGCTCGAACCCGTGTCCCCTGCATTGGCAGGCGGATTCTTAAACACTGGGCCACCAGGGAAACCCTGTATCATAGCTTTTGAACTGGGAAAAAAGTATCTTAGTTATAAATTCCTAGAAAAAGACATCATTAATATATTTTGTTATTCATGTCTTTATTGAATCATAATTTTGTTGGCAATACGTAAATGCCTGGTTGTTCTACAGTAACTTTAATTAAGTTGTGCTTCTCCACAAATTGTTTTTAAATTATTTTAAAAAATGGAAATTTAATGCCACAACTTTGTTAAATGAAGTTTACCCACAAACTCCATTCAATAACACTTCTCAGGCCTATCCCCATCTATCCCCCCAAAACTGATTTCATATATTACTCCACGAATTAATTCAACAAGCCTTTATTAGGAGATAGGTATATAAACAATAAAGGGTATGGGTGCTATGATAAAATAATGTACAAGGTATGTGGTGGGGACCGAAGGCATGAGCTTTCTTTAATACCATTGCTTGTTAAATGGTCAGTTATAGAGGAGCTGGGCCTTACAAGCACTGAGCAATTGTAAATTGCCAAAGAACAAGGCAGCAAGAGTGGGTGGAGGTAAGGTGGTTGTGTCTGAGAGAGCTTTGTGACGTATGTATTTTTGTCACTATTTTATACATAGAGAACTTTTTAACTGAAGCTCTGAGCATTTACATTACTCATAACCTATATTGAAAAAGTTATATAGACTGCACACAAAACCATTTGATTTCTAAGACCACGCAGGCTCTTTCAATTGTGACACGTAAAAGTGCTTATTTATGATAGCGGTTATGGTCACCACTGGTGAGAATATATGTATGAAGTACATGATTATCCCTCTATAGACAGGTCACCTTTTAACGTGAAGGGTTAGACAAAACACCATAAAACAATGTACTTATATAGCTTACAACCGTGGAAACTATCTCCAGAGAGTTTTATAATATAGAGAAAGTGATGCTTTTGCCAGGTAGTTGAATACCAAACTTTTATCAGCTCTGAATGTGGACTTTAGCCAGCAGATAACAGAAAGACGGACCAGCTTCCTGTGGTTCTACTTGCAATCTTCAGTTTTTCCCTTAAATAATCGATGAAACATTACTTAAGCACAGGCTTTGGAGTCAGTCAGACTTAGGTTGGAAATTCAGCTCTACCATTTAGTAGCTATATGATCTCAGGCAAGTTATTCATCCTCTCCATGCTTCTCATCCATAAAAAGGACATAACAATACCTACCTCAAGAGGCTGTTGTATTGATTAAATAAAAATATAGATAAAGGACCTAATACAGTGACTTACAGGTTACAATTCTCAATAAAAGGAAGTGATGCTGATGATAGGTTGGGGACTAAAGGGTGTATATGCTCTACCTCCCACCTTGGAGAAAACACATTTGGAAAGATTAAAAAATAAGAATATATAATGTTAAATATCAATATAAATAAGTTTTTTTGTAATAATGTAAACAATGTCAAAGGCAAAATAAAGACTGAAGATTTTGGATTAAATTATGTCCAGTTGCTTTCAGCTTTACTGTTCCATGATTTTAAATGAGTTGGACAGGTGACAAGTGCTAGAGAAGTTCAGAAGATGGAGAGAAAATTATCAGCCAGAACAGTCAGTGGTATCTTCATGGAGGAGGGAAACTTGATCTGGATCTTAAAAATGAATAGACTTTGGAGAATGAAGGGGATAGGGGGCTTTTCAGGGAGGCATAATGACATTAAACAGAAATGCACTGGTAGTTCAGAGCAAGACATAGTCTTGGTCAGTGACTACACCAATTTAATTGTAAGCTTAGTGCTTGAGAAGAAAACGGCAGGAAATTTAAAAATATATATATTGCCAGGGAATAAAAAGCCAGACTAATGAGTTTGAACTTCATCCTGAAGAAACTGGATTCCCATTCCTTCAGAGAAATGAGTCAGAGAATGGCAAAAACAAACATTTTTTTCCCATGCCTCAGGTTTTCCTCAGCACCAGAAGAGGGGCTTGGATCTTCAATCGTGTCGGAGACTATGGATATCCTTTTGATGTGTTGTTGACTTCTCGATTTCAATATTTTATGAGGAAGATTTGTGGTCAATCATTAGCAAATACATTTTTGGAAAAAAAGATGAACCAAAGGTTTGATCATGAAATGTTTGGCCTGAAGCCTAACCACAGGTATGTTCCCAGGCTGGGAGGTGGGCAGTAACAGCCAAGGCAAAGAAAAAGGACTGTTCACATAGGCTAATAGTATAGCTACCTCTACCTGTACTTTAAGCAAATCCACAGAATCTGAGATTAGATTTCTACCTTTCCCCCACAGAAGTCCAAGATCTACTGGTCTGTAATTTTCAGGCTATAATTCTCCTTGGCATTAACCATTTTATCATTCCCTGAGGTACCAGTTCTTTTTACATGATGCCCAATAGCAACAACAAAATGGTAGTAGAGGGCAGGTAATCATTCATTCATTCATTCATCCAACAAACTGAGCATCTGTTATGAGCCAAGCATTACACTGGCATGAGAATACTGAGACTAAAGACCTAATAGTAATAATAACACCCTACCTTTTTGAGGACTTAATGTAAGACAAGCATGGTACTAAATGAGTTACGTGCATTATCTCATTTAATCCTCACAGCAGCCCTATAGGTTGGTACTACTTTGATCTCCATTTTGCAAATATAAAAATTGACACTTAGAGAACCTAATTTACCCAAGATCACACAAGTAATAAATGACAGGCTGGAGAAATGGATATTTCCTTTAATACTCTAACAAGAAGACAGACAATAGAATATGATAAGGAAATGCATGGATTCCTATGAGAGTATGAAGGATAGGAGTCCTCACACAGCCTACAAGGTAGACTGTGATAGCATTTCCAGAGGCTGATTTTAAATGCTGTTTTCCCTTCCGACTTTTATTTTATTTTTTATTTATTTATTTATTTATTTATTTATTTATTTATTTATTTATTTATTTATTTTTGGCTACGTTAGGTCTTTGTTGCTGCACGTCGACTTTCTCTACCTGTGGTGAACAGGTGCTACTCTTTGTTATGGTACTTGGGCTTATCGCGGTGGCTTCTCTTGTTGCGGAGCACGGGCTCTAGGTGCACAGGCTTCAGTAGTTGTGGCATGCAGGCTCAGCAATTGTGTCTCACGGGCTCCAGAGCGCAGGCTCAGTAGTTGTGGCGCACGTGCTTAGTTGCTCCGCAGCATATGGGATCTTCCTGGACCTGGACTCGAACCCGTGTCCCCTGTATTGGCAGGCGGATTCTTAACCACTGTGCCAACAGGGAGTCCAATTTTTAGGTTTACTTGCTATAAAATAGTAAGTACAATATGCACCCATATACCCTTCACTTAGATTCACCTATTATTCACAGTTTACTATATTTGCTTTTTCCCTCTCCCTCACTGGAGATAGATACATACATATATAGCATCCATATATACATACATGTATACATACATTTTTTTTCTGAACCATTCGAGAGTAAGCTGCAGTCAGTAAGACATTTTACCCTACATTCTTTAGCATATATTGCCTAAGAAAAAGGGCATTCTTCTACATAAACATAATTATCACACTTAGTAAATTTAACATTGATAAAAATACCATTACCTAATATATTGCAAATTCAAATTTCCCAAATTGTTTCAATAATATTTGTAGCTTTTTAAAATTTTTAGCCGTGCCGTGTGGCTTAAAGTGCAGAGTCCTAACCATTGGACTGCCAGGGAATTACCTGTAGCTTTTTTATTTTTAAATCCAGGATCCTATCAGGTATTACAACATTGCATTTAGTTGTCATATCTCTTTAATCTCTCAGTCTGAAATAATTCTCTCTTTTTTTGACATGGATTTTTTTAAAGAATTGAAGCCATTTGTTTTGCAGAAAGTCTCTAAATTTGGACTTTCATAGTTGTTCTTCCTCTATTATATTTAGGTTAAACAGTTTTGGTGCGAATACTCATATGTTATGTTGGGCCTTCTTGGTGGATCACATCAGGAGCCATATGATAGCAGTTTACTGCATATTAATGATGTAGAATTTGATCACTTGGATTAGGTGGTATCTACTAGGTTTCTTTATTGTAAAGATATTTTTTCCTTTGAAATTAATCAGTGGGGTGATATTTTGAGACTGTGTCTGCCAAGAACCTTTCAGGCATTTATTTCACCCAATTATGGAAACTGTAGCATCCATAACTTTGGTGATCACAAAATATATTGAGGTTATATGGAATAATAGAAGAGAGTCAAACAAATAGGGGAAGGAAGTAGCATTCTAATTATAAATACAAGGTCTTGGAATAGCAAAAAATACATTATGCTCTGAGGCTGCACATAGTTTGGTTTGGCTGGACTATAGGCGAAGATGGAAGAGTGACTGAGTACATCTCCTGGTTCACTGGGCAAATACATGAAAATGTTTGTATGCTCTGCTAAATAAAAAGTTTAGAATGAAGACAGCCCAGAGCCATTGAAAGATTTTAAGCAAGTGAGTGACATAATAATAAATATATTTTGGAACAATCACTCCAAAAATGATGTAGAAGATAGATTGAAAGGGGATAGAACAGGAGGCCCTAAAGACAGCTGTAATGGCCCAGGTGAAACAGAATAAGTAAAACTATTCTGGGGATGTTAAGAGGAGAAAGGGTGGCCTTGGTGATCAGATGTAAGACTCACAGTTTTGTGGCTTGGGCAACAATGTGGATGATGGTACTGTTAGTGAAAAGGAGTAAGTTTGGAGAGAAAGATGAAATGATGAGGTTGGAATGAGAACAGAATCTGTACCTAAAGGTTTGCGTCAAAGAATTACTAAATGCAGCAAACCAATAATACTGTTTCAACATATCTTGTTCCTAAGAAGAGGCCAGCTCTGTCTGAACATGATGGGCTGAGGATTCTCAGAGCCTGTTAACACAGGATCCAAGTATTCACACTGCTTTTAGAAAGGTCCAAGATTCTGCACCTTATTCTATGCTATTTCTAGGAAATACTACTTACCATGCCCAGAGGAGCTCAAGGGAGTTCATAAAAAACCATTTTGATATAAATCCTAAAATCCTAGGCTGTGTGACCTTGGGCAAGCCACTTAACTTCTTTAGGCCTCAGTTTCCTCATCTATAAGACCTGGATAATGACAACTGTCCTGCTTCCTTCGTTGGGTTGGCGTGAGACTCAAATATGTTAATGTATGTAAAAACAGTTTATAACTCTAAGTCACTATACACATGTAATTTATTATACCATTTGGAAAATGATGGTCCAAGCCTAGCTCTTGGGCCTTTGAAGCAGAAAAGAGACTCAACAGAATGCTGATAGTCCAGTTCTGCAGATTTCTTGACATATGGATAGAAGCTACTAGACTGTGGCCTTATCATATCACTGAGAGCATTTTTAGTCCTTGAGAAACCATGCATGTACTCTTCAAATAAAACAGTCCTTCCCTCACTTCTCCAACAGCTTCTCTTTCAATGCCATCCAGTGTCCAACTTTTACTCTGAGATCCTTATCTTTATCAAGCTGGTATACATTAGACCTTTCCCAAATATCATGAATAAAGGGAGACTATTGGCATATTGATTAACCACCTCAATCAAAATAGAATTTTATTTACATGGCAATGATCTCTCTCTCTCATGATCTCTCTTGTTTTTCCTTCTTTATCATCTTTCACAGAGCTCTGAGTCAGCAACCAACCATAAATGATGATCTGCCAAACTGCATAATTTCTGGCTTGGTGAAGGTGAAATCAAACGTGAAGGAATTCACAGAGACAGCGGCCATATTTGAGGATGGCTCCAGGGAAGATGACATTGATGCTGTTATCTTTGCTACAGGCTATAGCTTTGCCTTTCCTTTTGTTGAAGATTGTGTCAAAGTAGTCAAAAACAAGCTATCTCTGTATAAAAAGGTCTTCCCTCCTAACCTAGAAAAGCCAACTCTTGCAATCATAGGCTTGATCCAGCCCTTGGGTGCCATTATGCCCATTTCAGAGCTCCAAGGACGCTGGGTCACTCAAGTATTTAAAGGTAAGTGACCATGCAAGATGACTACCTAATTACTTAGTGGCTTGTTTAATTATGTTTATGTTCTTGCTTATAAATAGCTGAGACAGTATGTATGATTGTAACAGTGCCTGGCACAAAATTAGTGCTCAAAAATTAATTTTTGAGGGAATATAAAGTAGTAACTTATAATCATGGACATATAGCAGAATCTCCTAGGAAGTTTCCCTAAAACAGACATGCTTTTCCTGATGGTGTTTATTTAATAAGTCTGGTGTGGGACTGACATAAGATTGCTGAGAAAATGTTCCCCAGGTGATTCCAATGTGCACTCCAGATTAAAATCCACTCATCTAGATTTTAGACAACTGATACATATTTGTGAAGCAAAAGAATTTAATCTTCTTTCATTATCGTTAGAGAAAGTCAAATATAGAAGTGCTGTGATTTCATTTCAGACAAAAATTAAGAGCTGGTTAAAGACTAGTCCAGAATGAAGAAGATTCAGCCACTCAAAGTCTTACTTTCCCCCCTTTATATTCCCTCTTTCAGAAAGTTTTGGCTAGGAAAACATGAGAAAAAACTTTGAGGTTTGGGATAGCAGGCTCAATATGAATCAGCAGAATGATGTGGCTTCCAAAAGACTTAACTATATCTGGCATCATTAAAAAACTATAATGTCCTGGAATTTACAACTCTTCTTCCCTGAACTGGTGAGACCACACCCACAGACATTTAAAAAATGAATCTGGCGTATGTTAAAAGGAGAGAGACAAGAGTGGTTAAGGGGTTTGAAAATGTGCCATTTGAAGTACAACTAAAGGAGCTGGAGAGGTTTGGCCTGGAGAGGATAAGATTTAGGGGAGATATGGAAGTTCCCTTCAGATACCTGAAGAGATGCCCCATGGCAGAAGGTTTTATATATTTGCTCAGTATCACTTCAAAGGGTTGAACCAGAACCAAGGAGTGAAATTTTGAGGGTTTGCACAATATCAGCTTAACATTAAAAATAAACTTTGGCCAGGCCAGTATGGAGTAGATTCAAGCCTCAGAATAGGGAGAAATCAAATGACTTTTAAGGTTCCTTCTAACAAGGAAGTTCTTTGATTCTATGGTTATTATAATAAAATTTGCTACCTTTACTAATGTTTAATTGAAACTATTCAAAGTTCTTGTTGAGGGACTTCCCTGGTGGTCCAGTGGCTAAGACTCCACATCCCCAATGCAGGGGGCCTGGGTCTGATCCCTGGTCAGGGAACTAGATCCCACATGCTGCAACTAAAGATCCCGCATGCCGCAAAGAGGATCCTGCGTGCCACAACTAAGACCCGGCACAGCCAAATAAATAAATAAACATGTTTTTTAAAAGTTCTTATTGAAATTACAGATTCTTCTTACCTATTGAAGATCCTCATGGTAGCAGAGAAAAAAGAAGCAATGATGTTAGAGTTGATAGATAAAAAACTTTTCCAAATTCCCCAAAGTTCTTTCATTTCTTTTTTTTTTTTTTAATTTTTTGGCTGTGCCGTGGGGCATGTGGGAATCATAGTTCCCCAACCAGGGATCGAACCCATGCCCCCTGCAGTGGAAGCATGGAGTCTTAACCACTGGACTGCCAGGGAAGTCCCAAAGTTCTTTTATTTCTTAATTCCTTTTAATTCTATCCAGTAGATCATGTACTCCTTGAGCAATGGACCAGCAATCCAATGCAAGTAACCCATTAAGTTGGCTTAATTCCAGTCATATAAAGTGGATCTTTTAATTGGGTCAATTAAGTAACAGGAAAAAGTTGCATTAAAATAGGCCACAGCATCTTGTACACTTTGAACAACTGAGACTCTTTTCCAGGACCAAGTGAACCATTGAGAGGATTAGGGAAAATGGGTATTTGGAAGATTCTGCATTATGGCTATGGGATTAGGGGATTTTAGGGGAAATGTACAAAAAGCCCAGTTTCCTCTGCTAGCAAATCTTAGTGCTAATCCCTCTAGCTTTCTTCTAACACTTGGAAGGAAGGAATCATCAGAGAATCCCTATAACTTTATCAAGTTTCCAAAAGGAACCCTGAGTTTTTTGTTTTACTGTCTGCCTACCAAATCCTTGCTTTCTCATCTCTGAATTCTGCTTTCACTGTGCCAATTTTAAGACCTTAGAATCAGCTAGTTTCTCCCATTCTTTCACACCTGCCCAACTCAGCCTGTCGTCTTCCCTGGCCTGTCCTTTACCCACCAAGCCTCGTTTCCCTTCTTCCTTTGTCCTCTACAATTACTCTTCTCTTGTCAAGAAAATATTCCACTCTTTTATAGAACATTGAACCCACTTGCTTGCCTTGACAGAAATCTAGTTTTCTTTTGTCTCATTTGTAGCCCTCTCAAGAGCCCTTGCAAGAGTTCCACTTTCATTTAATAGCTTTCTTCCCTTGCAAACCGTATGAAATGATACCAATTCTCTGGATCACAAGGAGGCATTATGTCATACCATGGCATTCAAGTTCCTCCACAAATTGGATACAGGCTGCTTTCTCAGGCCCATCTTTCACTCATCTTTACCATCCATCCTACAATCTTCTAGATGCACTGAATGACTTACCCACTATGCAGCAAACACAGCAGGTACTCTTGTACCCTGTGCCTTTGCTTCTGCTGTTCTCTCTGCCTGGTATGCCTGCCCTTTACTCGTTATTTGTGTGGGAAAAGCCTGTTTATTTCCTCCCTCTCTTTGTAGTATATTGAAAGCTCTTTAAGTAAAAGAATCATGTTTATTTGCCTTTGTCTTCCAACACTAGACCAGTGCCTAGCACATGGGAGGAAGCTAATACATCTCTATTCAGTGAATGCAAATTTAGTTTTGGAGGTTTTCTAAACTCTATAGTAGAAAGTTCTTATCTGAGGATCTCAGTTTGTGAACTACCGTCTCAATTTCCAGTCATGGTAAAGGCTGGACTGGACTGAAAGGGCAGAATGACAGCCACACCTCCTTTGTCTTGTAACATTATCTTTACATTTAATGTGCAGGGACTAGTCAGGACTACATAAATACAATCTGCCTTAGGCCTGAGAGCCCACTGAAAGACTTAGTTCCACAGAGTTATAATTCAGTCTCACCCCATTTGAACCTTGTCTTGCAACCCTTAGGAAATCTCTGAACTTCAGTTCCACACTGTTCTTCAACAACATTCTTCAGCTAACATTTACTGGCCTCTTAGTATATGCCAGACCCTCTGCTAGGTGCTGGAGATGCAAATATGACCAAACAGAAAATTCCTATCTTTATGGAACTCAGAGTCAAGCAAGGGAGACAAGTAAACAGACATTTAATGTGTTCATTCATTCAGCAGGTATTTACTATATCCTAAACAAGGGTCCAATAACAATGTAGAGGAGCTGGCTATGGGAGCAGGAAGGAACAAGTACCCAATTCTCCCTACAACTGCAAATACACCATAAAAAATAAGCGTTTACTAAAAGGACAAGGCCATCTTGACCATAACAGAGAAGAGAACAATGAGTAATATTTATGCAAAGTTAGAGAAAATGACAAAATAAGCCAAGTCCTGAGAACTATAAGGAGTTCAGAATTATGGAAAACAAAGTGTTATAGGAATTAAAGAAAATGAAGCTGGAGATACTTATAGAGGCAAAAACAAGAAAAATCCTTAGGTGCCATGCAAGAAGTTCACATTCAATGTAGGCAATAGAAAACAATTGAAGGATTAACTGGGAGAGGGAGAGTCAAATCAGATTTGTAATTCAGAAGATGTATTAGAGGGAAATGAAATGGGAAATAGGTCAGTTGCGAGCCTGTGACAAAAGTCCAAGAAAGACGTAATGAGGGCTTTAAACTAAGGTAAAGGAATACAAGGAGACAAATTTGAATGAAATTTCGTTGGTGAATTTGAAAAGATTTGGATGGAATGTATGTTGGAGATGAAAGCGAGAAAAAGATTCTGCTCAGGTTCTATGGTCATTGATGTAAACTGGTAATATAAGAGGAGGAGCAAGATAGGAAGGAGGGAGATACATATGGTAAAAATGACATGTGCCTGAATGAGGAAACACTGCAACAACAGTATCGATGAATTAAGAACTGCACCACCGGATACAGTACACATCTTTATATATTCCTATCTATCTACCTATCTAATTTATAGTGATTTTTTGTTTGGTTGGGTTTTTGCTTTGTTTTGTTTTTTGGATGAATTGGCTGCGTCACAGGCAAGAAATGACCTCCTCCTCCATAATGTTTCTAGTTAAGAGAAGTAAAAATTACGGTTGTTCTATGAGAAATAATTTGGAAATCAACTCTCAAACTGTGTTTCATGAGCATCTTAAGACCTGTGATTAACTTCAAATGAAGCATTTCAGTGATTCCTCATTGACTTATGAACATACGTAATAATTCCCAAGGCTAAAATGAAAAGAACACATGGCAAAACACAGAAGGCTATTTCTTGAGTGTTGAATTTGAGTCTCATGTTTTAAGAGGGACACACCAGGATAGTTACTAGAGTGTGCCCAGAGAAGGGTAACCAATGTGGCAGAATGTGAAACCTGTTACATGGGGAACTGTTAAGGCTTTAAGGCTGATAATGAAAAGAATTAAAGAACTTATGACAGTTGTTCTCAAATGGTTCAAAGGCTGTCATTTGTTAATACTAGACTCCTTGGTCCCAGAAGGCAGAGCTAAGTCCACTAGTGCCAGTTGCATACAGCCAGGTTCTGGGGTCAATGAAAAGAATAATGTTCCAGCAAGTAGAGCAGCCAAACAATTAAATCATCTCCTCAGGTGATGAGATCCCCATCACCAGAGATATTTAAGGAGGAATGAGATAACCCCTTGAATGTATTTGTAGAGAGAAGGATTGTATTAGGTAAGATATATTCCCATTCTAAAATTACACGTTCCAGAATTTTGTGGAGTAACACTTCAGAGTTGGGTGTGGCTAAAGTTTACTACATGGCATAGTGCCTGTAAATCTGGGCATAAAGCTAATCATTTAAATTTAGAGTTGTCTATGTCGACTTAAATACTATTCTACCTTTGTCTAGCCATGTCCTTGGAGTTAAATTCCTGCTACTGGAACTGTTCATTGGTGCTGAAATTTATCTGTTAAGATTGCGTATTATGAGTTGCCCTTGACCTTACCCCTCACTCTCAGTAAATAAAAAAATTTAGAAGGTAAGGCTTATCTTCCATGGAACTTTAGGCATAAAACAGGACTGAGAGTTTACTTTTACTTCCTTCTCCCTGAGGTATAAAGCCTCTTTGTTATTAAGAGTACAAGTACAGATGTGTTTCCCATATTCCCACCGCCCTTTTACTTTGTACCTCATTTTCCGTATACTTTTAAGGCCATTTATCATTTCCTCATGTCCATATTTCATTTCCCAATTGAAAGACTATGTTAGGGAGGAGGCAGGTATTGGTTGGAAAGCAGATTAGGAGAAATATCTTCCAAAGGCCAAGTAGAAAAGAGTATGCTACTGAGGTTAATATGATTATATTCTGGTGGTGGTAGGCTAAGGTGATCAAGTGAAGGTGTAACCTCCTTGGTACAGACAACTAGCCTGTATTCCTTTGAATTTTGCATAGCATGGTAATTGTTAATAGGATTAGTGTTCATACTGAGGTAATTTTACACTTAAAATTTTGATTTTCCTCTTTAGGGTTAAAGACATTGCCTTCACAAAATGAAATGATAAAAGAAATAGCTAAGGTTCAAGAGGATATGGCCAAAAGGTAAGAGTTCTCCCAAGAAGACAGGTGGTTAATTTTTCCCAGTTAGTTCTTTTTTTTTGGCAGGGGCTGCATTGGGTCTTTGTTGCTATGCGTGGGCTTTCTCTAGTTGCGGAGAGCAGGAGGCTACTCTTCTTTGTGGTGCATGGGCTTCTCATTGTGGTGGCTTCTCTTGTTGCAGAGCATGGGCTCTAGGCACGCGGGCTTCAGTAGTTGCAGCATGTGGGCCTTAGAGCGCACAGGCTTGTAGTTGTGGTGCATGGGCTCAGTAGTTGTGGTGCGTGGGCTCTAGGGCACGCGGGTGTTAGTAGTTGTGGCACATGGGCTCAGTAGTTGTGGCGCACAGGCTTAGTTGCTACACAGCATGTGGGATCTTCCTGGACCAGGGATCAAACCCGTGACCCCTGCATTGGCAGGCGGATTCTTAACCACTGCACCACCAGGGAAGTCCCCCCACTTAGTTCTTCATAAGAGCAATGTTGTACTGTATTTATTGTCCTTGTGTTCGTTTAAGGATTTAGATTATATTTTGAAGGAAAAGGAAATAATAGTTTGTGACAATGGAATAGAGAATTACCACCAAGTGGTTTGAATATGGATGGGAAAGGAGAGAAAAGCTTAAGAAAATTCTATGTTTAGGGCCTAAAAGAAAAGTCAATTAGGAAAAAGCACATGGAGAGAAAACCAGGTATATTATTTTGGCAAGGATTACTTGAAGGGCTGTTAGAGCTACCAGAGGAAGGAAGGGCAGCGATGAATTAATGAGAGGTAGATATGGTTAAATTACAAATCTGTAGGTAGCTTTACAAATCTGCAGAGGCCACTTTGCTGGCTGTCATGTGACAGCATACTCAGGTCACAGTGGCTCTTGGTATGAGTAATCTATAGGATCTGGGAAGGTGGTACCATCAGCCAGTATTTTAGTGCTTGGGTGGACACATTTAGCAATCTGAATTTCAGAACTTGTGCTTATTCACTTGGTGATCTTTATTTGAACAAAGTTGATGTAGATGAAGTTCCTAAATTTTTGTGGAAAAGTCAGAGGCACAATCATCCCATGCCCAAAGATGTGGTTTTCTTCAACTGATTATACCAGCATAACTCTCCCTTCTGCAAGGAGGAGAAAGACAGTTTTTACTTAACCCTGATACCCTTTCTAGGTGCTCTCCTATTTTCCTCCTTCCTTTCACTGCCAAACTTCTACAATATATATTCTACATTATATATATTGACTTGTAATACTTTCCTCTTTGTTCTCAGCTTATCTATTTCTTCCACATCCTTCAAGGACTTATCATAGCTCTATTTTAACTACCCACTTCTACATTTCTATTTAGCAGTCTAAAACCACGTGATTTACCATAAGTCTTATATTCTTGTCTGTTTCGTGTGAAGTCTTACATTCTTCTGTTTCATGTGTATCTATCTTATCTAGTTCAGTAGATTATAAGGCCCTTAAGAATAGAGACATGTCTTTTCTTTCTTCTCTATTTTCTACAGCTCCTAGCCCAATATTGAGCCAAGAGCAGATAGAAAGCATTGACTAATTGATGGATTGACTGAATTGTTAATAGGCATGCCTTCTGTCTTCTCTGCTTCAGGTATGTGGACAGCCAACGCCATACCATTCAGGGAGACTATATAGATACCATGGATGAGCTTGCTGATCTGGTGGGCGTCAGGCCCAATCTGCTGTCCTTGGCCTTCACTGACCCCAAATTGGCATTACAGTTATTTTGGGGACCCTGTACTCCAATCCAGTATCGGCTACAGGGCCCTGGAAAGTGGGATGGAGCTCGAAAAGCTATCCTCACCACAGAAGATCGTATCAGGAAGCCGCTAATGACAAGAGTAATTGAAAGCAACAATTCCACAACTTCAACAATAACAATGGCCAGGTTTATGCTGGCTGTGGCTTTCTTTGCTATAATTATGACCTATTTTTAGCTGTTCCATTGTCATTGTCCCAGTTTTCTTTGAAAGCTGGATCTGGAGATGCCTTCAGAACCTGACAAGATTGAACAACTCTCAGCTTCACATTGCCGAGAAATCTAATTTTATTTCTCTTTCCAAAGCATTAATCCTTTTTCCTCTTTTCCCTACAGTGAAATCCCACCTTTTCATTTGTACTGACTTACGCCCTTACTCTTAGGACCCATCACTTTTTCCTTTCAGTCATTCCTGGACTGTGAGCTCAGATACTCTTTTAGTTATCTTTGTTTGTCCTTAGCAGAGTACCTGACATGTGGTAGGCGCTTTCTTTTCTTTTTTTACATCTTTATTGGAGTATAAATGCTTTACAATATTGTGTTTGTTTCTGCTATACAACAAAGTGAGTCAGCTATATGTATACATATATTCCCATATCCCCTCCCTCTTGAGCCTCGCTCCCACCTTCCCTATCCCATCCCTCTACCTCTTCACAAAGCTCCGAGCTGATCTCCCTATGCTATGCAGCAGCTTCCCACTATCCATGCATTTTACATTTGGTAGTGTATATACGTCAATGCTGCTCTCTCACTTCATCCCAGCTTCCCCTTCCCCTTGTGTCCTCAAGTCCGTTCTCTAAGTCTGCGTCTTTATTCCTGCCCTGTCCCAGGCTCATCTGTACCGCTTTTTTAAATCGCATATATATGCGTTAGCATACAGTATTTGTTTTTCTCTTTCTGACTTACTTCACTCTGTATGACAGATTCTAGGTCCATGCACCTCAGCACAAATAACTCAATTTCGTTCCTTTTTATGGCTGAGTAATATTCCATTGTATATATGTGCCACATCTTCTTTATCCATTCATCTGTTAATGGACACTTAGGTTGGTTCCATGTCCTGGCTATTGTAAATAGTGCTGCAATGAACATTGTGGTACATGACTCTTTTTGAATTATGGTTTTCTCAGGGTATATGCCCAGTACTGGGATTGCTGGGTCATATGGTAGTTCTATTTTTAGTTTTTTAAGGAACCCCCATACTGTTCTCCATAGTGGCTGTATCAATTTACATTCCCACCAACAGTGCAAGAGTGTTCCCTTTTCTCCACACCCGCTCCAGCATTTATTGTTAATAGATTTTTTGCTGATGGCCATTTTGACCAGTGTGAGGTGATACCTCATTTTGGTTTTGATTTGCATTTCTCTAATGATTAGTAACGTTGAGCATATTTTCATGTATTTGTTAGCCATCTGTATGTCTTCTTTGGAGAAATGTCTATTTAGGTCTTCTGCCCATTTTTGGATTGGGTTGTTTGTTTTTATGATATTGAGCTGCATGAGCTGATTGTATGTTTTGGAGATTAATCCTTTGTCAGTTGCTTCGTTTGCAAATATTTTCTCCCATTCTGAGGGTTGTCTTTTCCTCTTGTTTACAGTTTCCTTTGCTGTGCAGAAACGGTTAAGTTTCATTAGGTCCCATTTGTTTATTTTTGTTTTTATTTCCCTTATTCTAGGAGGTGGGTCAAAAAGGATCTTGCTGTGATTTATGTCATAGAGTGTTCTCCCTATGTTTTCCTCTAAGCGTTTTATAGTGTCTGGCCTTACATTTAGGTCTTTAATTCATTTTCAGTTTATTTTTGTATCTGGAGTTAGGGTGTGTTCTAATTTCATTGTTTTACATGTAGGAGTCCAGTTTTCCCAGCACCACTTATTGAAGAGGCTGTGTTTCCTCCATTGTGTATTCTTGTATCCTTTATCAAAGACAAGGTGACCATATGTGCATGGGTTTATCTCTGGGCTTTCTATCCTGTTCTATTGATCTTTATTTCTGTTTTTGTGCCAGTACCATACTATCTTGATTACTGTAGCTTTGTAGTATAGTCTGAAGTCGGGGAGCCTGATTCCTCCAGTTCCATTTTTCTTTCTCAAGATTGCTTTGGCTATTCGGGGTCTTTTGTGTTTCCATACAAAATTGTGTAATTTTTTGTTCTAGTTCTGTGAAAAATGCCACTGGTAATTTGATAAGGATTGCATTGAATCTGTAGATTGCTTTGGGTAGTATTGTCATTTTCACAATATTGATTCTTCCAATCCAGGAGCATGGTATACCTCTCCATCTGTTTATGTTATCTTTGATTTCTTTCATCAGTGTTTTATAGTTTTCTAAGTTCAGGTCTTTTGCCTCCTGAGGTAGGTTTATTCCTAGGTATTTTATTTTTTTTGTTGTGATGGTAAATGGGATTGTTTCCTTAATTTCTCTTTCTGATCTTTTGTTGTTAGTGTATAGGAATGTAAGAGATTTCTGTGCATTAATTTTGTATCCTGCAACCTTACCAAATTCATTGATTAGCTCTAGTAGTTTTCTGGTGACATCTTTAGGATTTTCTATGTATAGTATCATGTCATCGGCAAACAGTCACAGTTTTACTTCTTTTCCAATTTGTATGCCTTTTATTTCTTTTTCTTCTCTGATTGCTGCAGCTAGGACTTCCAGTACTATGTTGAATAATAGTGCCAAGAGTGGACATCCTTGTCTTGTTCCTGATCTTAGAGGAAATGCTTTCAGTTTTTCACCATTGAGAATGATGTTTTCTGTGGGTTTGTCATATATGGCCTTTATTATGTTGAGGTAGGTTCCCTCTATGCCCACTTTCTGAAGTTTTTATCATAAACGGGTGTTGAATTTTGCCAAAAGCTTTTTCTGCATTTATTGAGATAATCATATGGTTTTTATTCCTTAATTTGTTAATATGGTGTATCACATTGATTGTTTTGTGTATATTGAAGAATCCTTGCATCGCTGGGATAAATCCCACTTGATCATGGTGTATGATTCTTTTCATGTGCTGTTGGATTCTGTTTGCTAGTATTTTGTTGAGGATTTTTGCGTCTATGTTCATCAGTGATATTGGTCTCTAATTTTCTTTTTTTGTGATATGTTTCTTTGGTTTTGGTATCAGGGTGATGGTGGCCCTCGTAGAATAATTTGGGAGTGTTCCTCCCTCCACAATTTTTTGGAAGAGTTTGAGAAGGATAGGTGTTACCTCTTCTCTAAGTGTTTGATAGAATTCCCCTGTGAAGCCATCTGGTCCTAGACTTTTGTTTGTTGGAAGATTTTTAATTACAGTTTCAATTTCATAACCTGTGATTGGTCTGTTTATGTTTTCTAATTCTTCCTGGTTCAATTATGGAAAGTTGTACTTTTCCAGGAATTTGTCCATTTCTTCCAGGTTGTCCATTTTATTGGCATAGAGTTGTTTGTAGTAGTCTCTTATAATCTTTTGTATTTCTGTGGTGTCAGTTGTAATCTCTCATTTTTCGTGTCTAATTTTATTGATTTGAGTCCTCTCCCTTTTTTTCTTGATAAGTCTGGCTAAAGGTTTATCAATTTTGTTTATCTTCTCAAAGAACCAGTTTTTAGTTTTATTGATCTTTGCTATTGTTTTCTTTGTTTCTATTTCATTTATTTTTGCTCTGATCTTATGATTTCTTTCCTTTTACTAATTTTGGGTTTTCTTTGTTCTTTTTCTAGTTGCTTTAGGTGTAAGGTTAGATTGTTTATTTGAGATTTTTCTTGTTGCTTGAGGTGAGCTTGAATTGCTATGAACTTCCCTCTTACAACTGCTTTAGCTGTGTCCCATAGGTTTTGGAACATTGTGTTTTTGTTGTCATTTGTTTCTAGGTATTTTTTGATTTCTTCATTGATCTCTTGGTTATTTAGCAGCACACTGTTTAGCCTCCATGTATTTGTGTGTTACTGTTCTTTTTCCTGTAACTGATTTCTAATCTCATAGCATTGTGGTCAGAAATCATGCTTGATACGATTTCAATTTTCTTAAATTTTCCAAGGCTTGATTTGTGATCTATTCTGGAAAGCATTCCATGTGCACCTCAGAAGAAAGTGTATTTTTCCATTTTCAGGTGGAATGTCCTAAAAATATCAATTAGGTCTCTTTGGTCTATTGTGTCTTTTAAAACTTGTGTTTCTTTATTTATTTTCTCTCTGGATGATCTGCCTATTGGTGTAAGTGGGGTGTTAAAGTCCCCCACTACTATTGTGTTACTGTCGATATCCCCTTTTATGGCTGTTAATATTTGCCTTATGTATTGAGGTACTCCTATGTTGGGTGCATAAATATTTATAGTTGTTACGTTTTCTTCTTGGATTGATCCCTTGATCATGATGTAGTGTCCTTCCTTATCTCTTGTAACAGTCTTTATTTTAAAACTATTTTATCTGATATGAGTATTGCTACTCCAGCTTTCTTTGGATTTCCATTGGCATGGAATATCTTTTTCCCTCCCCTCACTTTCAGTCTATATGTGTCCCTAGATCTGAAGTGGGTTTCTTGTAGACAGCATATATAAGGGTCTTGTTTTTGTATCCATTCAGCCAGTCTATGTCTTTTGGTTGGAGCATATAATCCATTTACATTCAAGGTTATTATCAATATGTATGTTCCTATTACCATTTTCTTAACTGATTTGGGTTTGTTTTTGTGGGTCTTTTTCTTCTCTAGTGTTTCCCGCTTACAGAAGTTCCTTTAGCAGTTTGTTGTAAAGCTGGTTTGGTGGTTCTGAATTCTCTTAGCTTTTGCTTGTCTGTAAAGCTTTTGATTTCTCCGTCAAATCTGAATGAGATCCTTGCCAGGTAGACTAATCCTGGTTGTCGGTTTTTCTCTCTCATCACTTTAAATATGTCCTGCCACTCCCTTCTGGCTTGCAGAGTTTCTGCTGAAAGATCAGCTGTTAATCTTATGGGGATTCCTTTGTATGTTATTTGTTGATTTTCCCATGTTGCTTTCAATATTTTTTCTTGTATTTAATTTTTAATAGTTTGATTAATATGCGTGTCAGCGTGTTTCTCTGGGTTCATCCTGTATGGAACTCTCTGTGCTTCCTGGACTTGATTGATTATTTCCTTTCCCATGTTATGGAAGTTTTTTTTTTGGAAGTTTTTGACTATAATCTATTCAAATATTTTCTCAGACACTTTCTTTTTCTCTTCTTCTTCTGGGACCCCTCTAATTCAAATGTTGGTGTGTTTAATGTTGTCCCAGAGGTCTCTGAGACTGTCTTCAATTCTTTTCATTCTTTTTTCTGCTCCCTGCAGTTATTTCTACCATTTTATCTTCCAGCTCACTTATCCGTTCTTCTGCCTCAGTTATTCTGCTATTGATTCCTTCTAGAGTATTTTTAATTTCAGTTATTGTATTGTTCATCACTGTTTGTTTCCTCTTTAGTTCTTCTAGATCCTTGTTAAATGTTTCCTGTATTTTCTCCATTCTGTTTCTGAGATTTTAAATCATCTTTAGTATCATTGCTCTGAATTCTTTTTCAGGTAGGTTGCCTATTTTGTCTTCATTCATTTGGTCTTGTAGGTTTTTACCTTGCTACTTTGTCTGCAGCATATCTTTTGTCATATTTTTTTTTTTATGGGTGGGGCTGTATTCCACTCTCACTGGTTGTTTGGCCTGAGGCATCCAGCACTGGAATTTGCAGGCAGTTGGATAGAGCCAGGTCTTGGTGCCAAGATGAGGACCTTTGGGAGGCCTCACTCTGATTAATATTCCCTGGGGTCTGAGGATCCTTGTTAGTCCAGTGGTTTGGATTCAGAGCTCCCACCACAGGAGCTCAGGCCCAACCTCTGGCCTGGGAACCAAGATCCCGCAAGCCACGTGGCATGGTTAAAAAGAGAAAAGAAGGAACAGTACAATAACAATGAGTAAAAAACAAAATAAAATTAGAAAGATAAAAAATGTATTAGGAAAAATAAAAATATAATTGAAACAACTGCAACAAGGTAAAACAAAACCACAACAGAAAAAAGAAAGAAAAAAAAGGGGGGGGGAGAAGACAAAAGGAGCAGAACAATAACAAAGTATAAAGAATAAAATAAAATAAGAAAAATAAAAGATTTATTAGAAAAAATAAAAATATAAATGAATCAACAACAAGGTAAAACAGAACCCCAATCTAAAAGAGGAAAAAGAAAAAGCCTTGGCTATGGGGGGCAGAGTTTAGGCAGGGGTGGAACTTAGGCAGTGGTGGGGGTGACTTTTGAGCGTGGGGCAGGGCCTAGTCAGGGTGACGTTCAAGCGTGGGGCGGAGCCCTGCTTAGGACCTGCCCGTGAAAGGGGAGAGGTAGCACCTCCAACGGAGGGCCCTCGGAATGTGGAGTTCCAGAGTTTGGAGGTAAGGCCCTGGGTGAGGGCGTGTGGATGGGGTTTAGGCCCAGCGTGGTTGGAGGGGCTTTCAGAGGGGGTCTCCGAGTGTAGAGGTAGGGCCCTGGGTGGGGGTGTAGGGGCGGGGCTTGGGCTCTGCGCGGCAGGAGGGAGGCTCCGAGGGAAGAGGATTAGGCCAGGGAGCTCCCCGGTGCCCAAGTGCACAGGGAAAACACTGGCCGGGTTCCCTTCCATTCCTCCACGCCCCTCTCCCCTGGTCTCCCCCAGGCTCTCCCCCATCCACGCTGGACTCCTAACCGTGGGTGGGCCCCACTGGGTGTAGGACTCCTCCCCTCCCCCAGCCAACCCTCAGGGGTGCTGGTCCTGTAGGTCCAGCCTTTACTTTTGCTCCCCTTTCCCTCCCTCCCACTCCCTCAGGACCTGTACAGCTGGAGGGGGCCTTGGTGCACAGAGGATCAGGCCCGGGATCTCAGCAGGCTCCCGGGGGCCCAAGTGGGCAGGGGAAACCTGGGCATGCTCCCTTTTGATCCTCTGCCCTCCCAATGACCAATTTTCCCCTTCAGGAGTGGGATCCCTTCCCTTCCCCCAGCTGCCCCTCAGGAGTGCCAGTCCCGTCCTGCCTTCACTTCTCCTCCCGCCTCACACACCGCATGCCCCACATCCTACTCGGTGGCTGGGGGTTCCTCCCATCCCCTTAGGTGTCCGTGGTCCCCCACCAGTACCTGGGAGGTGCCTTAGTTGTGCAGAGACGCGAATTCCACATTCTCCTAGTTCATCACCTTGACTCTGCCCTTGTGGTAGGTGCTTAATAAATGTTTGCTGTCATTTATCAAATATTATGGTGGGGAGCATAAGCCAATATCTACATAAGAAATGGGTGACTCCATGTAACTGTGCCTCTGACAGTATTTGGTTTTCTACTGGAAGTTTAATCTTTTATTTGTTTTTAATATTGTAACTACATGTATTTTTCCTGAGAGATAAGGGAAATAATGGATTTATAACAGTTGTATATATATATCTAAGATAAGATATACAGATACTTAAACACTTTGTTTCACTAGCTGTTCACTAGGGTGTCTGATACCTTGTCATTTTCACTCTTTTCCTCTAAGCAAAACATCTCTATTTTCTCAATGAAGAAACTACCTTCAACTTTCTAGGCTCATGGATCATTCTAACAATCTAGCAGCTGCCAACAGGTCCAACTTAGCTGGAAAAATTGGGATTTTAAATGAGCTGTCCAGTCTTTTTTTGATCTCTTAGTTCCCGTATTAGGATACAAGACTTTATCTTAAGAACTATGATAAGTAGCCATCAACTGCTGTGGTGTGGCCTACAAATGTGATTGGATTTTCTCCCCCCAACTCCTACTTTCTCCCCTCCTCACCCTCCCACACAGAGAGTCTAAGTAATAAGTATTCAAAGAGGTCAATTATGTAATAAATTAGGATTGATAACAACTAAATATAGGGGTATTCTGCTTATAATAGTTCTTCTTATGTCACACACTGTAGTTATGAAAAACAAAGCAAATGAAATGAAACCAGGGACTCCAGTTTATGTCCAAGTGCTGCTGTTGATTCTGTTTTCTCATCCCTAGAAGTTTTGCTCTGTTCTTGTCTGTCAGAGTAGTTAACTAAGTGTTAGATGTCTGGCACACCTAATTTCATGAAGAAAGGAACTGGATGTACCAGCCAAGTGTGTTCATAAGCTGTGGTGTAATACATTTGGGATTGCTACCTATTGCTTAACCAAAGAATAAATTTGAACAACTGGAAGAACAACATTAGAAATCATTATCTTTCCCAATGTACAATAAATAAGAGAACCAGAAATGTGAGAACAACAACTTCCTCCTAATCATGTAACTATTTGTACAATTCCCTGCTATTTCACCTAATTTCACCTGTGGAAATGCTTTTTGAGAATTAGAAGGTCTTTTTTCTTCCATAATCCTTGTGATACTGGGGATTTATCCTCTATTGAAATGGACCTAGTATCTTTTAATCTTCAGACTCTTCTAGTTCAAAAATAAATTGAAAGCTGCTTCTTTTAACAAATAAATTTGACTCTTTCAGCATGTAAGTATGTTGAATTAAAGTCCTTTGATAATGTAATTCCTAGTTATCAGCAATAAGTACCCCAGTTTCCTCTTTAAATAAAAAGCATGTAATTCTAAGTTCACTGATTCTCTCATTTTACTTATAATATGAAAGGTTACCTCCCCCCAAAAAAAATCATTGGTTAAATTCTAATCCAAGCTAAAAGTAGGATGTGAATAAGAAAGTGAACTCAAAACAACTCAAGATACAAAGCCCTAGCTACTGGTGAATGTGTATTAATATTCATCAATTTACCACATCTTGCTTTTGTAATTATATTAAAAGGTTGTATCATTTTCCCAATTATATTGTACAGAAAAATGCTTTCTTGTAGTGCCAGAAAGTAAGGAAGTGCTCAAAAAGCAAACTGATGGGGGGTATGTCACAGGGACACAGGAACCAACTGAAAGTGGTCCCAATGGCCAAAGCTGGAACAATTTGAACAACAATATAAATTGCCTAGCATTGGATTATAATATAAAGTATAAAAAATTCCCATCAGTCCATAATGGTATAAATAAGTGATTGAATAATAAGTGGGGTAGAATAGACAAAACTCCCATACGGAAGAATTTGAAACAATTTACATAAATACTCTGCCCTCCAGGAGTTGGAGCATAACTCCCCATTCCTTAAGTGTAGGCTGCATAGAGTGACTTCCTTCCAAAGAGCGGTAAAGGTAGAAAAATAACTTTACAGTGGAGAAATCTGACAAACACTACCTTAGCTGGGTGATCAAGATTAACATCAATAGTAAAGTCATGTGGATAGTATGTACTCTTGATATGATGTGATGAGAAGGGTACTTTGCCTCTGTGGTCTTCCTGCCTAAAACCATAACCGAGTCTAACCATGAGGAAAACATCAGACAAACCCAGGTTCAAGAATATCTTACAAAATACCTGACCATCTCAAAACTGTGAAGCTCATCAAAAAAAAGGAAGGTCTGAGAAATTGTCATAGTATAGAGGAGCCTAAGGAGACCTGATGTCTAAATGTAATGTATCTTGGATGGGATCTTGGAACATAAAAAGACATTAAGTAAAAATTGAAGAAATATTAATAAAGTATGGATTCTGCTTAATAACAATGTACTGATTGGTTTATTGGTTGTGACAAATGTAGCACTGTAACGTAAGATGTGAACAATAAAATAAATTGGGTGTGGGATATACAGGAACTCTGTACTATCTTCCCAATTTTTCTTAAATCTAAAACTATTCTAAAATTTTTAAATTATTAAAAAAAAATGTATTCTTTTGGTTCAGGATTTGACCCAGAGGCATAGTCTAGTGGAATTTTCTCAGAGGAGGAAGAATATTGGATAGTACCATTCATTTAAATTACTATCTTTTCCCTTGATTACTCTACAAATTAAGTTCTTCTAATAAAGCATACTATTACTTACTATAACAATTTTGTTCCTTTGTTGAATAAGTATAGACTACAGTTGTAGAGAGGAGAAAATGAGCTCAAAAGACACATTTTCTTAAAATACTTAGATAAGTTCTTATAGCTGAGCACATTAAGCCAATAGTCTCCACTAGCAAAATGTACGGTATATTAATAACAAGTACATTCATGAATGAGATAATTTTACTCAATACTGGATCTGTACATGGTTACTTTTGTCAGTAGTAATATAATGTATAATACTATACAAACATCCTCCAAGCTGCCTACTTGGAATTTCCCAAAGTGCTGTGTTTTTCCATGTTGCTACATACATTCTTATGTTTCCACTTGCCCAACCTATTTCACCTTCAAGATTCACGTAATCTGTTATCTGTTCTAGAAATCTCCAGGATGAAATAGGTGACCTATCTTTATGCTTCACACTGCACCTGGTATATTGCTCAATTATATGTGGTGACTATCATTTGTCACACTATATAATGTCAACTGTTTCTGTCACCTAGTTCCTCCTTGAACTAGTAAATTTCTTTGAGGAAGATACTTTGTAATTAATCTGTATGTCCCTAGTGCCTAATATAGTACCTGAAACACAGTAAGACCTCAGTAAATCAATGATTAATTAAATGATTAATTAATTAAGTTCAACATGGGAGATAAAAATATGGATGAGTTTTTAAAGGAATAAATAAAATAGTGAATAATACTTCACTATTTTATTAAAAAGTTATTGAGGAGATTATGGGGTGCTTAACATTTTGAAATGTCTGTGGGGCCAGCATGTTCCTCCAGAAAATATTCTGGAATAGATCATTGATCTGAGTCAGTATGTCATCTCTAATATTCTGTTTGGTTTGAAACACAAGTGACATGTCCTATCCATAACTTATTTCCTCAATCAAACACAGGATTTAAAAAGGCAATATCTTAGTGCAGGAATGAAGGTGGGGTGCGTGTCTTCCTTGATCCTCCTTGCTGCCTTGGTCCTCACTGCTGTTTTTCCCTGCTTTCTCAAATTCCCCAGCTTCTTTAAAGCACCCACTACCTCTCCTGTTTGAAATTATTTACGGACCTCCCATTTACTCCTCTTCATTCAGTGAAGATTTTAGCACCAAGCTTTCCACCTCTCTCTATATATAACTACTCCTGTAGTTAATTTTTTCAGCAGTTTTTTAACCTCAATTTTTTTATTGATATATAATTGACATATAACATTATATTAGTTTCAGGTGTACCATATAATAATTTCTATATATATTATGAAGTGGTCACCAAAGTACGTCTAGTTTACATCTATGGCCACAAATAGTTAACAAATTTTTTTCTTGTGATGAGAACTTTAAATATCTACTCTCTTAGCAACTTTCAAACTGTAGTCACCATGCTGTACATTATATCCCCAGGACTTGTTTATCATAACTGGAAGAATTTACCTTTTGACCCCCTTCACCCATTTTGCCCACCCCCCGCCTCTGCCAACCACCAATCTGTTCTGTGCATCTATGAGTTCAGGTGCTTTGTTCTGTTTTTTAGATTCCACATAGAAGTGAGATCATATAATATTTCTCTTACTCTGTCTTACTTATTTCACTTAGCATAATGCCTTCAAGGTCCATCCATGTTGTCGCAAAGGCAGGATTTCCTTCATTTCTTTGCTGAATAATATACTGTTGTGTATATACACCACATTTTCTTTATCTATTTCTCCACTGATGGACACTTAGGTTGTTTCCATGTTTTGGCTGTTGTGAATAATGCTGCCATGAACATGGATGTGCAGCATTATTCTGTAGTTCACATCTGTGTAGGTAATACTTTCACCAATACAGTGTATTAGTTAGGATTAGATTCAACTGCATATAATAGAAAAACCCAAAGTAACAATGGATTAAACAAGGTTAAAGTTTATTTCCCTCTCATATGAAGAAGTCTGGAGGAAGATAGTCCTGAAATGGTGTAACAGCTCCACAGCATCTCTTTCTGCTCCACTATCAGCATGTGGCTTCTACCTTATGGTCCAAGATGGCTGCTGGAGCTCCAGCCATTATATGGACATTCTACACAGAAGGAAAGAGAAATATAGAAGGTCACGCCCCTTTTCTTTTAAGGAAAATTACTAGAAGTTCCATATAACATTTCCACTTAGATCTCATTGGAAGTATTTAGTCACATATATCTAGCTACCAGGGAGGCTAGGAAATGTGTCTTTATACAGAGAGGCAATGTGTCCAGGTAAAATCAAGGTTCTGTTATTAAGGAGGAGGGGAGAATGAGTATGAGTGTTGAGGTAGACCTTTACCACCTGGCCTCTCACTTCAATAACCTTCTCATTCCAATGATTTCATAATCTATCTATGTCATTACCACCAAAATCTCGATTTCAAGCAACCCACTCTCCAAAACCTTCTCTTATCTTTTCAGCACATTCACTCCAGTACTCTAACTCCACAGTGTTTTGACTCCACTTCATGCCCTCCATCAACCTGCTCCATCTTCACTTCCTAGCCCACCTGGTCTATAAGCCATGGTCCAACATCATAATCATACCCTACCATGCACTCTCAATTCCTTTGCCCTTTCCTCCATACTTGCTTGGCTAAACATTACCTTTGGTTATGTGCCTGCACTAAAACACTTAAATATGGCAAGAGAAAAATATCACTATGCTCACTTGACGTCTTAAATTCATGAACACTAAACCTTGCTTCTTTTTTCTCTAAGAAAGTAGAAGCAGTCAGAAGACTTTCACAGCTTTCCACTCTGTGCCCAAGGTCTGTAATGAGGGCTAGTCACACAGGCACCCTCTGTCAGCACATATCAAAATTCCAGACTCCCAGAAGGAGAGCAGGTATTCAGTATAAACCACACGGTTACACAGTGTATGCACAGCAAGCCACTCTTATCAGTTAGGTGGTAAGAACCCACCCAAAATCCAAATTCCCAGACACGAGCCATCGGCCAAAGATGCGAGGTGGCCTTCCGAAGGACAAGCAACCTCAGGCCTGGGGTTACGCTCCACCTCCTTGAGAAGGCAATATACACATACATGTGGGATTTTTCTGTATAGGAGATTTGTTCCCCATATTCTGGTTGGTTTTAATTCTTTATTTTTGGAAATATGGGAAGCACTATTCTGGTTCCAAGTGTCAGCTAACTCTTTCCTTACACTGCCTTTTTTTTTTTTAAGAAGACTTTTTTTTTTTAATAGCTACTTTATTTATTTATTTATTTATTTATTTGGCTGTGTTGGGTCTTCGGTTCGTGCGAGGGCTTTCTCTAGCTACGGCAAGCGGGGGCCACTCTTCACCGCGGTGCGGGGAGCGCTCTTCATCGCGGTGCGCGGGCCTCTCACCATCGCGGCCCCTCCCGCTGCGGGGCACAGGCTCCAGACGCGCAGGCTCAGCAGTTGTGGCTCACGGGCCCAGCCGCTCCGCGGCATGTGGGATCCTCCCAGACCAGGGCTCGAACCCGTGTCCCCTGCACTAGCAGGCAGACTCTCAACCACTGCGCCACCAGGGAAGCCCCTTACACTGCCTTTTATTAGGGATCTCCCATACTGGTCTCCAGACTGTTGCCTGCCCCAGTGTTTCTCAAAATTTGGTTCTTGATCCAGAAACATCAGCATCATCTGGAATTTGATAGAAATTCTCAGACCCCATCCCAGACTTACTGAATCAGAAGTTCCGGTCACTAGTCATCTGTGTTTTAATAAGCCCTCCAAGTAATTCTGATGCATGGTAAAGTTTGAGAAACATTGATTTAGCCAAAAGGTGAGCAAGACCCGTACCTGCTCTTTCTGTCAGCCCTCAAACTGATCCTGACGTCTCCACTATCTGCCGGAACCAACAGATGTTGACTTATAAAAACTGAGTTGGGATGAGACTGGTGTGGAGCTGGGGTGTATTCAAACTAGCATCTTCCCTTCCTTGAGAATTTTATTTTTATTTTTAAAAAATATTTATTTGGTTGCACTGGGTCTTAGTTGCGGCAGGCAGTCTCCTTGTTTGCAGCCTGCAAACTCTTAGTTGTGGCATGCATGTGGGATCCAGCTGCCTGACCAGGGATTGAACCTGGGCCCCCTGCATTGGGAGCGTGGAGTCTTAACCACTGCACCACCAGGGAAGTCCCGAGAATTTTAAATAAATTTATTTTAAACTCTCTTTAGAGCATTCTTTTTCTCTATTTCTTTTGGTGCAAATTCTCTCATTTGAAGAGTCTTCTGACTAAAGATCATGGCATTGGACTTCCTCATGTGTTTTACTATTTGCTACTAGCCTTTACTGGCAAAGGTAAGGGCATAATTTCAGAGACTATAAACTTGACCCATGCACCAAAATTTGCCCATAGATCTTTTGTTGACAGGACTGTGTTTGTTTTCCTTCTTAATTAAATGCTTTTTGACGGTCATGCCTTACCATCAGATTAGTCACATGTAATGTCACTCTTTCTGTTCTCCACCCAGCAGTATACTGTTTATGCAATCCACCTAGCTAATCCCCAAAGCCTTTTGAGTTTTCCAACTCTGGAATTTAACCTTTGTGACATATTTCCACAGAAGTAACAGGACATCTCAATAATAAAATCATGAAGTCAAATGTTTCTCATGACGCAGCCTACATTGAGATAAATTTAGACAATATGAACTTGTTAGCAGAGGCTATAATCCCATGAACCCCCTTCTGCTGTGGCTGACAAGAGCCCAAAGCCATCTCATACCCTAACCCTACAAAGCTGGGTCTTAGGTTTGAAAAATGAGCACACCTGTTACAGATATGTATTCCTGAGACACTGTTATAACATTGATACAAGGGAGTTCTCCCAACTCCATCCCCCCAAACTGCTCAAAATTGGCATGCACAATTAATACTCATAATCAAAGAGTTTTAACAATAAGAGAGTGCTTCTGGAATGCCTATGATACACAGTAATTTATCATGAGGATAAAATAGCTACCCTATAATGGTGTTGTTAAAATTAAATGAAATAATTTTTTACAAGGAACTAAACACAAATTTGAATGTCCAGGATATTGTGAAGGAACAAAAAAGTTAAGTTGGGAATGAGCCTGGTGATCACCTAAGTATCTACATCTTACCAGTGAAGATACAAGAAATCAGGAATTATCTCTCATTGTTGAGGTCCCATTGTAACCTCATTTGCTCGGGGAATCCACAGGCAAATGTTCCATAGTGTTTTTCTCATATGTGTGGCCCATAGATACGGATTCTGAAGGTAAATAGAAAACACACACTCACACATAGAGTGTGGGATGTCTACTCAGTGGTGGGGTCATGGGGTCGTGGATAGCCTGTTTTGGTAGATGGTATTACTGTTCCCAACTATTCACTTTCTCCCCTGTAAAATGATTGTACATCCATGCCCTTAACTAATGACTTCAGTGCCTCCCAATAGGCCGGGTCCATATGATTTGCTTTGGTCAGTGGAATGCAAGTGGATGTGATGTTCTCTATGTGAGCTAAAGCTTTAAATGTGCTTGCTTAGATTGTTCCTACCCTTTGCCATGAGAGCTATAGAAACCAAACAGGGGCTGTGCTGGTTAAAATCTTTGCTAATCTTTCCATGTCAGTACAATAAATTCACCTCATTCAAAATAAATTTAAAAAAATATACATATATATATATATATATATATATATATATATATATATATATATATATGTCTACAGTATGGTGTCCCATAATAGAATCCTTGACCATCTTGATGAACATTTATGAAGTTATTTCAAATTTTTCACTATTAATGCCACCTGATAACTTGAACTCGTTGTGCCAGGCCATGTGCTGAGCACTTTACATGTATATTATTTTCTCTGTTCCTCACAACAATGTACAGGGTAGGTAATATTCTAGTCCTCATTTTACAGATGAGAAAGCTGAGCCACAAAAATATTAAGTTGCCTGAGGTCAGAAAAGTAGTTAGTGGTAGAGTCCACATAGTCCGGCTCCAGCACCTAAGCTATACCCCAAACAATGCTACAATAAACATCTTTGTTTATACACGTGTGTAACTATTTCTGCAGGAAATCCTGGAAGGGAATTGGTGGTAAAAGGAACTCACAGTTTTGATAAACTTGTTCCACATGAAGGCTTAATCAATTTATCTTCCACCCACAGTAGATGAGCATGCCCACTTCCATCACTTCTCCAATTCTGAATATGACCAATCCTTTTGTTTTGTTTTGTTTCCAATCTGATGAGGAAAACAGATAGCACATTACCTAAAATTTCTTTGGTTACATGTCTGATTGAAGATCATTTTATAAACTAATTGGCCATTTTTAGGTCCTTCTTTTTTGAATGGCCTGCTCATATCCTTTGCTTATTTTTCTATTGTCTTGTATTTTTAAAATAGTTGTGTGAAGCTCTTCACACATTTTAAATGTTAATCTTTTGTTGAATTCCTTATTTAGTATTATTTATATTCAGAAGTTTTGAATTTGCATGTGTAAAACTTTTCCTTCACTGTTCTTGTATTTGTCTCTTACTTATAAATGCCTTCCTTTTCTCACAGATTATACAAATAGTTTCTTATATTTTCTCCTAGTAGTTCTCTAGTTTTGTTTTTTATATCTATCTCTGGAATTTGATACAATGCAGAGTCAGGACTTAACTTTACCTTTTTCCTCAAATAGATAATAGACATCATTTATTGATAATTCATCCTTTCTTACAATCATTTGAAATAGCATCTTTATTGCAAACTGAATTCTTTTATATAAATGAGGCTATCTTTTTACGCAACAATACCACACTGTTTCAATCAATATAATGTTTGTTTTTAAATTTTTCTTTTCAATTTTTGTCTTCCTTTTAGTTTTTTGATGCATTTTCTTTTCCAGTATTCAATATAAGAATCAACTTATCAAGGTCCATAAAAAATTCAACTGAAATTTTGATTGGATTGCCAATTAATATTGGGAGACTGGCAAACAATAATTTGTACAATACTAAGATTCCCTATCTGGGAACAAGATATTTATCCAAGTCATATTTTATGTCTTTTAGTCAGGTTTTATTGTTTTCTTCAAATAGGTCTTGCATATTACTTTTTTGTTTATTCTTAGGAACTGTTTAGCTTTTCCTGCTATTGTTAATGGGATCTTTTATTCTATTACTTTTTAAAATTGGTATATGGGAAAAACATCAATTTGCATATGTTGATCTTATATTCTGCCCCTTCATTGAACTCTGTTTTTAGTACAAATAGTTATTCTGTTGATTCTTCTAGATTTTTAAAATTTCCAACTGTAAAAATGTTACTGCATGTTACTGTGACCTTTAGTATATGGTTTAAAAGGTAAAATAAATGTGTTTTCAGAGTGAGAATGAGTCGGTTATGCGTAACAGAACCATAGAAAACCATTAAAAGATACTGGCATATATGGGGTCAGAGAGGATAAATACCAACCATCTTATTGTTGGCACTATCAGTCATAAAATTGTAGACTATGCGGATTTTCAGTTTGCCCCAAGACGATGAGTCCAACTTCTAATATATCTCAACTTATTTATCTATTAATTATTTTAAAGTTTACATACAGTAAATTCACTCTTTTTTTTGGTTTACTGTTTTATGAGTTTTAAGAATGCATAGATTCGTATAACTACCACCACAAGCAGGGTAAAGAACAATTTTAATACTCCTTAATCAGTCTCTCAACCCACCCCTAACTCCTAGAAACCATTGATCTCTTCGCCATCACTTTAGTTTTATATTTTCCAGAATGTCACATAAATGGAAATATATGGTATGTAGCTTTTTGAGACTGGCTCCTTTCACTTAGCATAATGCATTTCAGATTCATCCATGTTGTTTGTGTATTAATAGTTTATTCCTTTTTACTGAGGAGTAGCACTCCATTGTATGAATACACCACAGTTGTTTATCCAACTGTTGAAGGACCATTTTGGGTTGTCTTCAGTTTTTGACAGTTATGAATAGTACTGCTATGAACATTTGTGTACAAGTTTTTGTGTGGACATGTGTTTTCATTTCTCTAGGCTAAATACATAGAAAGCAGAATTGCTGGGTCACATTGTAGGTATGTGTTTAACTTTATTAGAAAGTATCAAAATATTTTCCTGAATGATCATTCCATTTGCATGCTCACAAGCTAAGTAGGAGAGTTCCAGTTGCTTTAGATCCTTACCAGCACTGGGTATTGTCATTATTTTTTATTTTAACCATTATAATATGTGTCCAAGAGTTTCCCATTTGGTTTTCATTTTCATTTCCATAATGACTAATGGGTTCGTCATGTGTTTTTGCCATCCATATATCTCCTTTGGTGAAGTCTCTGTTCAAATCTTTTGCCCCCTTTTTCTAAATTGTATTTTTTTTTTCAAGTTTTAAGAGTTCTTTACATATTCTAGGTAAACATGATATATGTCATGTATGATTAGTAAACTTTGTCAGATGTATGATTAGTAAACTTTTCTCCCAGTCCATGGCTTGTCTTTTCATTCTCTTAATGTCTTTTGAGGAGAAAAGTTTGAAGTTTTAACAAAGTCTAATTTATCAATTTGTTCTTCTATGGATTATGCTTTTGGTTTTGTATCCAAGAAATCTTTGCCCTACCCAAGGTCATGAAGATTTTCTCCTATATTTTCTTCTAAGAGTTTTATAGTTTTACATCTCACACTTAGGTTTATTATCCATTTTGAATTCATTTTCTATACAGTGTGAGATGTAGGTCAAGGTTCACTTTTTTTTTTTTGCATATGGATGTCTAATTTTCCAGGATTATTTGTGCAAAAGACTGTCCTTTCTCCATTGAATTGCCTCTGCACCTTCATTAAAAATCAATAGACTGAATTTATGAAGATCTATTTCTGGAGTCTATTCTGTTCCACTGATCTATGTGTCTATCATTTCACCAATACCACTGTCTTCTTTACTGTAGCTTTATGATATAGCTTAATGTGTAATGTGAGTCTTCTGGTTCTTGCCCTTCAAAATTGTTTTGTCTACTTTAGCTTCTTCACATTTCCATATGAATTTTAGAATCATCTTTTCTATATTTGCAAAGAATTCTGCTGGGATTTTAATTGTGATTGCATTAAATCTTTATATCAACTTAGGGAGAATTGACATCTTAACTATATTGAATTTTTCCATCAGTGAAAAGGGTATGTCTCACCATTCATTTAGGTCTTCTCTGATTTCTTTCATCAACATTTTTTTGATTTTCAAAATAAAGATCCTGCATATCCTATTATAATTATACCTAGTGTTTCATTTATGACAAGCTATTGGTACTGCTTTTAACTTTTGGATTCCAGTTGTTTATTACAAGTATACAGAAATGGAAGTTGATTTTTGTATGTTGACCTGTTTTATACTGTGACCTTGCTAATCACTTGTAAGTTCTAGTAGCTTTTGTGTAGATTCCAGTTTCTGGATTCTCTATGGTGTCCTATTAATCCATTTGACTATTCTTTTTTTTATTATTATTACTTAAAAATATTTTATTTATTTACTTGGCTACACAGGGCCTTAGTTGCAGCACACAGAATCTTTGTTGAGGCATGTGGGATCTAGTTCCCTGACAAGGGATCGAACCCAGGCCCCCTGCATTGGGAGCATGGAGTCTTAACTGCTGGACCACCAGGAAAGTAGCCATTTGATTATTATGATACCAGCACAACACAACTGTAGCTTAGTACAGCTAGTCTTCCATCTTGTTTTTTTTAATGAAGAGAATTATTGAAAAAAATGTTTTTTAAGATTCCATTTTTTTAGACTTTATTTTTTTAGAGCAGTTTTAGCTTCACAGCTAAGTTGAGAGGTTCAGAGATTTCCCATGTACTCCCAGCCCCTACACATGCATAGCCTACCAAATCATCAACATCCCCCACCAGAGTGGTACATTTGTTACAATCAAAGAACCTACATTGAAACATCATTATCACCCAAAGTCCATAGTTTACATTAGGGCTCACTCTTGGTGTTGTATATTCTATGGGCTTGAACAAATATATAATGACATGAATCCACCATTACAGTATCATACAGAGTATTTTCACTGCCCTAAAAATCCTCTGTGTTTCACCTATTCATCCCTCCCTCCCCTCAAACCCCTGGCAACCACTGATCATTTTACTATCTTCATAGTTTTGCATTTCCCAGAATGTTATATAGTTGGAATCATATAGTATGTAGCTGTATTAGTCAGGGTTCTCCAGAGAAATAGAACTAATAGGATATATAGATATATTAAAAGACTTATTATGAGGGATTGGTTCACTGATTACGGAATCTGAGAAATCCCATGATCTGCCATCTGCAAGCTGGAGCACAGGAAGGCCATAGTTCCAATGCAAAATTTGAAAGCCTGAGAACCAGGGAAGCAAATGGTTTAAGTCATAGTCCAGTCCAAAAGCCCAAGAACCAGGAGTGACCATGTGTGAGGGCAAGAGAAGATGGATGTCCCAGCTCAAGTAGAGACCAAATTTGCCCTTCCTTCACCTTTTTGTTCTATTCAGGACCTCAGTGGATTGGATAATGCCCACTCACATTGGTGAAGGTGATCTTCTTTATTCAGTCTGCCAATTCAAATGCTAAATCTCATCTAGCAACACCCTCACAGACACACTCAGCTATCTGGGCATACCCTACTCCAGTCAAGTTGACACATAAAATTAACCCTCACAGTAGCCTTTTCATTTTAGTTTCTATCACTTAGTAAGATGCATTTCAGTTTCCTCCATATCTTTTCATGGCTTGGTAGCTGATTTCTTCTTAACACTGAATAATACTTTGCTGTCCAGATGTACCATTCGCCTACTGAAAGACATCCAAGTAGCTTCCAAGTTTTGGCAATTACAATAAAACTGCTATAAATGTCTGTGTCCACAAAAGACTCCAAAGACCCAAAACAATTTTGAGAAAAAAGAACAGAGCTGGAGGCATTACACATCCTGATTTCAAACTACATTAAAAACCTATAGTAATCAAAGCAGTATGATATTAGCATAAAAACAGACACATAGACCAAAGGAAGAGAGTCGAGAGCCAGAAATAAACCCATACATATACAGTTAACTAATCTTTGACATGGGTGCCAAGAACATAAAATGGGAAAAGGATAGTATCTTCAATAAATGGTGTTGGGAAAACTAGATATCCCCATTGCAAAAGAATGAAATTGGACCCCTATCTTACACCACTCACAAAACTAACTTGAAGGGCTTCCCTGGTGGTGCAGTGGTTGAGAATCTGCCTGCTAATGCAGGGGACACGGGTTCGAGCCCTGGTCTGGGAAGATCCCACATGCCGCGGAGCAACTAGGCCCGTGAGCCACAATTACTGAGCCTGCGTGTCTGGAGCCTGTGCTCCGCAACAAGAGAGGCCGCGATAGTGAGAGGCCCGCGCACCATGATGAAGAGTGGCCCCCGCTCGCCGCAACTAGAGAAAGCCCTCGCACAGAAATGAAGACCCAACACAGCCATAAATAAGTAAATTAAAAAAAAAAAAAAGAAAATTCTTAAAAAAAAAAAAAAAAAACTAACTTGAAATGGATTCAAGACTGAAATGTAAGACCTGAAACCATAAAACTCTTAGAAGAGAAAACATAGGGAAAACTCCTTGACATTGGTATTGGCAATGATGTTTTTTAGATGATCCAAAAGCACAAGCAACAAAAGCAAAAATAAACAAGAGGGACTACATCAAACCAAAAAGCTTCTGTATAGAAAAGGAAACAATCAAGAAAATGAAAAGACAACCTACAGAATGGGAGAAAATATTTACAAACCATATATCGGATAAGGGGTTAATATCTAAAATGTATGAGAAACTCAGGCAGCTCAATAGCAAGAAAACAAATAATCTGATTTTAAAGATGGGCAAAGGACCCAAATAGACATCTTTCCAAAGAAAATATACAAATGGCCAACAGGTACATAAAAAGGTGCTCAACATCAATAATCATCAGGGAAATGTAAATCAAAACCACAATGAGATATCACCTCACACCTGTTAGAATGGCTATTATCAAAAGAAATATATGTAAGAAATAACAAGTGTTGGCAACGACGTTGAAAAGGGGAACACTTGTACATTGTTGGTGGGAATGTAAATTTGCACTGCTATTGTGGAAAACGGTACGAAGGTTCCTCAAGAAATTAAAAATAGAACTGTGATAAGATCCAGAAATCTCACTTCTGAGTATGTATCTGAAGGAAGCAAAATCAGTATCTGGAAGAGATATGTGCACTTCCATATTCATTACAGCATTATTCATGATAGTCAAGATATGAAAATAGCCTAAATGTCTGCCAACAGATGCATAGATAAAGAAACTGCGTTATACATACATATAATAGAATATTACTCAACCATAAAAAGGAAATCCTGTCATTTGTGACAACATAGGTGAACCTAGAAGCCATTATGCAAGGTGAAATAAATCAGAAGGGAAAGACAAATGCTGTATGCTATCACATATAGTATGATGTGGAATTATTTTATGTGGAATCTGGAAAAAAAAAGTTGAGTTCATGTAAACAGAGTAGAATGGTGGTTACCAGGGGCTAGAAGGTAGGGAAAATGAAAAGATGTTGGTCAAAGGGTATAAACTTTCAGTTACAAGATGAATAAGTTCTGAGGATCTAACGTACAGCATGGTGACTATAGTTAATAATGCTGTATTGGATACTTGAAATTTGCTAAGGAAGTAAATGTTAAGCATTCTCACCACACATACACAAAAGGTAACTGTGCTAGGTGATGGATCTGTTAATTAACTTGATTGTGATAATCATTTCACAATGTATATAAATGTAGCAAATCATCATGGTGTACACTTTAAATATGTATAATTTTATTTGTCAATTATACCTCAATTAAGCTGTGGTGGGGGTATGGAAATCTGAGTGCAGGTTTATGTATGCACATAAGTTTTCAACTCCTTTGGGTAAATACCAAGACTCATGATTGCTGGAGGGTTGGATGCATGGTAAGAGTATGTATAGTTTGTAAGAAACCTCCAAAGTGGCTGTACCATTTTGCATTCCCACCAGCAATGAAAGAGTATCTGTTGTACCATAGCCCTGCCAGCATTTGGTGTCATCAGTGTTCTTGGTTTTTGGCCATTCTCATAGGTGTGTAGTGTTACCTCATTGTCACTTTAATTTGCATTTGCCTGATCATATATGATGTGGAACATCTTTTCATATGCTTATTTGCCATCTGTATGTCTTCTTTGGTGAGCCTTGTTCTTTTTCAGGTGTCTTGGCTAAGATTTTAAAATCAGCTACACACATACAGACACACACAAACACAGACACACACACACAGTTCTACACATTGAGATTTTGATTGGCATTGCATTGAATCTGAAGACTAAATTGCAGTGACCTGACATCCTTGTAATATTGATTCATAACTCATAAACATGGTATCTCACTCCATTAATTTAGGTCTCTTTAATATTTTCCAATATTTTTTCCCACTTTCTGCATAGAGGACTTGTATATTTTTGTTAGGTTTATTCCCAGGAGTTTAATATTTTGATATGGTGTAAATAGTATTTTTAAAATTTTCACTTCATATTCTTTTTAAAACACTGTTTGCTGTCTAAAACAATAATACTGTCAATGTATTATGGGGTTCATAACATGTTAAAACATATCATTGTAACATATGTAACATATATGACAATGATAACACAAAATTCAGAAAAGAAAAATAAAATTATAATTATACTGTTGTAAGGCTCTTACATTGTTTGTGGAGCTATTGAGCGCTAATTCAAGACAGATAGTAATAAATTAAAGATGTATATTGTAATCATTAGAGTAACTAGTAAATATATAAGAAATATATGTAAAAAGACAATAAAAGAGGAAAAATGGAGAACTAAAACATGCTTGAATAAGCTAAAGAAAGCTGGAAAGGAGGAACAAAGAAACAAGTAACAGATGGAACAAATTAAAAAACAAATATGGTATACTTAAAGCTAACCATATCAGTAATCACTATAAATTTAAATACACTAATCACTCTTTAAAAGAAAAAGATTGTCAGACTATTTTTTTAAAAAGAGCCAACAATATCTTGCCTACAAGAGACACACTTTAAATATAAATGATTTAAATATAAGTAATTGGAAATAAAACATGGGAAAAGATAGTCCATGAAAACAGTAACCATATGAAAACTAATATGGCTATATTATTAATGGTCAAAGTAGATGTTAAGGAAGAAGTAACAGAGAAAAAAAGGAAATTAATAATAATTAGAAGATTAATTCCATAGAAGAAATACATAATCCTAAATGTGTATGCACCTAATACATAATCCGAAATGTGTATGCACCTAATAATATAATAACGTCAAAATTTATGAAGTAAACAATTGACAGAACTGTATGGGAAAGACCAATCTAGAATCAGAGTTAGAGATTTTAACATACCTCCTCAGTAATCAATAGACCAGGCAGACAAAATATTAGTAAGGATATAGAACATTTGAGCAACGATACCAAGCAACTTAATTCACACTTGTAGAAAACTATACTCAAGAACTGTAGGTTACACCATCTTTTCAAATGCATATGGAACATTCAACAAAATATATGTTGAGCCATAAAACTAGTAATCAATTTCAAAGGATTAAAATTATACAAAATATGTTCTTTAACAACAGAAAAATTAAACTGGAAATCAATAGCAATAAGATATCTTTTATGGAACCAAAACTTGGGTCCACTCGTCTGCGAGCAGTAAAGCCAATCTACTGACACCAGGTTGTGGTGAAGGAAAGTGCAGCATTTATTTTAAGGCACCATATAAGGAACCCGGGACAACTAGTGCTCAAAAAGCCTGAACTTCCCAATGGGTTTCAGCAAGGCATTTTTAAAGGCAAGGTGAGGGAGGGGCATCCCAGTGTATGTGATGAGCTCCTGCCGATTTCTCTGATTGGTTGATGGTGAGGTAACAGGGTGATGTCACAGAGGTTAACATTATCAGTCCTTAGGTTCCAGTAGGTCTGCAGGCTAGTGCTCATGGTCATTAAGTACTGAATTTCTTCCATTTGGTGGGGGATTTAGCATCTGTAAAACAACTCAGGAACTGTGCGTCAGATACAATCATCTAAGTACTTCAGAGGAGCTAAAGCAGAGGTTATGGGGGAGGGGTCTGTCAGGGGAAGGACCCATAGGGGCCTGCTTGGTTACATATCTAGAAAATCCCAAATTATCTGGAAATTACGTAACTTATTTCTAAATAATCCTTCATCAAAGACAAAATTATAATAGAAATTAAAAATGTTTTGAAAGTAACAGTAATGAAAATACAGCATATCAAAATGTGTGAAATGCAGCTATAGTAGCTCTTAGATGGAAATTTGATGAATTAAGTATCTATTTCAACAAGCTACAAAAAAGAGAAGGTAGAAAGAAAGAAAGAAAATCAGAAATTAATGAAATAGAAAACATATAAAACAGAGAAAGTCAGGACTTCCCTGGTGGTCCAGCAGTTAAGACTCGGTGCTCCTAATGCAGGGGGCCTGGGTTTGATCCCTGGTCAGGGAACTAGATCCCATGTGCTGCAACTAAGACCTGGTGCAGCCAAATAAATAAATGAATATTAAAAAAAAAAAAAGAGAAACTCAATGAAGCCAAAAGACGGTTCTTTAAAAAGATTAATAAAATTGACAGAATTGTTCAAGGAAAGTAGTGAGAGAGAAAACAGGTGTACCTAATATCAAGAATGACAGAGGCAACATCACCACAGATGCTACACACGTTAAAAAAATAAAATGAGGATTCATAAACAACTTTATGTCAATAAAAACACTTATAGAACTTTTGAACTTACAGAAATTTTGAATAATCCTGTATCTTTTAATGAAATTAAATCCATAATTTATAACATTCCAACAACAAAAACACCAGATCCAGATGGCTACCCTGGTAAATGCTACCAAACTTTTAGGGGAAAATATTAACAATTCTACACAAAATCTTTCAGAGAGGCCAGCATAACCTTGATACCAAAACCCATCAAGGGCATTGCAAGAAAAAAAATTACAGAGTAATATCCCTTAAAAATACAGATGGTGGGCTTCCCTGGTGGCACAGTGGTTGAGAATCTGCCCACCAATGCAGGGGACACGGGTTCGAGCCCTGATCTGGGAAGATCCCACATGCCATGGAGCAACTAGGCCCATGAGCCACAACTACTGAGCCTGCGCGTCTGGAGCCTGTGCTCCGCAACAAGAGAGGCCGCGATAGTGAGAGGCCCACGCATCGCGATGAAGAGTGGCCCCCGCTCGCCACAACTAGAGAAAGCCCTCACACAGAAAAGAACACCCAACACAGCCAAAAATAAATAAATAAGTAAGTAAATAAATAAATATATATATATAAAAAAACAAAAAAAAATACAGATGGAAAAAAAAATTCCTAATGAAACACTAACAAATCAAATACAGTATTATGTAAGAACCATACACATCATGGTCTTGTGAGTTTATTACAAAAAGACATAGCTGGCTTAACACTTAAAAAGTCATGCAATATAATTTTAACAATGTGATCATCTTAAAAGGTACAGAAACAACATTTTATAAAATTCAAAACCCATTCATAATAAAAACTATTAGTTCGCTAAGAACAGAGAGAAATTTCCTCAATTTGATAAGATTATTTACCTAAAACATACAAATAATATCACACTTGATGGTGAAATAGTGAATGCTTCACCCTAACAAGACAAAGGTATCTGTTATCACCACTTCTATTCAACATTGTATTGGAGTTCCTGTCAGTACAATAAGAAGAGAAAAAAAAAATTTTTAATTGCAAAGGAGATAGAACAATCTTTATTCATAAATGACATGACTGTATACATAGAATATCCAAGGAATGTAGAAACTACTAGAAGTAATAGGTGAATTTATCAAGGCCATGCGACACAAAGTCAATATACAAATATAAACTGTATTTCTTTATACTTGTAGCAAACAATTGAAATATGAAAATGTAAAAATAATACCATTTACAATAGGATTTAAAAAATAATAAAGTACACAGGACTAAATAAAATGCATAAGGTTCTACAGTGAAAATTGTAAGATAGGCGAAATCAAAGAAGACCTAATAAAAGAAGAAAGAGCCTATTTCACAGAGGAAGATTTAATTGTTACAATGTCACTTCTTCCCAGTTGGTCTATACATTCAACGCAATCCTAATCAAAACCCCAGCAGGCTTTTTTGGTAGAAATTGATAGGATAATTTTAAAATTTAAATGCAATTGCAAAAAAACCTAGAATAGTCAAAATCATCTTTAAAATAAGCATAAAGATGGAGGATTTATACTACCAATTTTCAAATTTTACTCTCAAGGTAAGTAATTAATACACTGTGGTACAGGCATAAGGATAAACAAATAGATCAGTGGAACAGAATACAGTCCAGATATAGGCTCACACATATATTGTTACTTGACCAATGAAAAAGACACCAATGCAATTCTAGGGGAAAGAAAGGTCTTAGAATAAATGGTGTTGGAAGAACACAGCATCCAGATAGGAAAAAAAATAAACCTTGACTCTTACACTCATACCATTCACAAAAAATTAATTTTAAATGGATTGCAGATCTACATGTGAAATCTAAAATATAAATCTTCTAGCGAGAAACACAGGAGACTATATGAGCTCGGGGTAGGCAAAGATTTCTTAAATAAGAGCAAAAGGTATTAACCATAAAGGAAAAATGATAAAGTAGATTTCATCCAAATTTAAAACTTCTGCTCATCAGAAAACACATTAAGAAAGTGAACAGTTAAGTCACAGACTGGGAGAAAATATTTGAAATACATATATTTGCAAAGGATTTGTAACCAGACTGTACAAGAACTCTTACAACTCAATAATAAAACCACTCAGCTTTTAAAAAACAGGCAAAACATTTTCACAAACACTTTGCAAAAAAAGATACACAAATGGCCAAGAAATTAAATAGAAAGAGGTTCAACATCATTAGTCATCAGGGAAATTCAAATTAAAAACACCATGAGGTAATACCACACACTTACAAGAATGGCTAACAGTACCAAGTGTTGAGAGGCTATGGAGCTACAGGAATTTATATATATAACTGGTGATTTTATCAAATGGCACAACCTCTGGCAGTTTCAACTAAAGTTAAACATACACCTACCCTATGACCCAGCAATTCTAGTCTTAGGCACAAAAGAAAAATGAGAGCAGATGTCCAAAAAAAGACTTGTTCAAGAAGAAAACACCTTCTTCATAACACCAAAAAGTGGAAATAACCCAAATGTTCATCAATAGGAGGATGGATAAACAAATTATATATTCATACAGTTAAAAAGAGCAGCCTACTGATCATGTAACTACCTGGATAAATCTTAAAAACACTACATTGTATAGTGATTCCAAGCACAGAGAGTACATACTATATAATCCTATTTATATGAAGTTTGAGAGCAAATAAAGTCATCAAATGTTAACTAGACTTATTGTGGTGGTCATCTCACAATATATGAACAGCGTATTCATATATACAAGCGTTATACACCTGAAACTAATATGTTACATGTCAATTATATCTCAGTAATAAAAAACAAAAACAAAGGAATCTATGGTGATAGAAATAAAAACAATGCTTACCTCTGGAGGTGGATATTGGCTGGGAAAGTGCACAAGAAAACCCTCTGTATGACACCTCTGCTCCACCTCCGTCACTACAGTCATTCTACCTCTGAACCATACCTAGAATCATCTCCTTCTCATGATCTCCACTGTCCCCACCCTAGGCCAAGTCTCAGCTGTCTCTGATGTGCAGGCCACAAGAAGGACCCTGTGCCTGAAGAGTGAATGGGAGGACAAGAGCCCCCAGAGACTCATCAGATATGAGTGCTGTTCTTCTCAATGTGAATGAGCCATTACCACAAGACTTCCATTCTTACTGATCCAGAATTTTAACTGATTTTCTTTTGTGCTTCAATTGGTTTTTACATTTCCAGTGCATTAACCATGGAAAATGACATTGTTCCTATGGGAATACGTATTCTGATTTTCAGTAATTGATTAAAATTGATTAACTTTTTAGAACCCAGTCATTTCTTCATTGGAGATTTTCCTCTTGTTTTTTATGGTATTTTTAAGTATCTTTAAATCTTTTTAATGGGTTTATTTTCTGTATTTCCAATCATCTTTGAAAATCACGAAGGGCAGGGTCTTCCATTGCTTGTTTTTGTACCTTAGAGCAGGGGTCCCCAACCCCCGGGCCAGGGACCGATACTGGTCCGTGGCTTGTTAGGAACCGGGCTGCACAGCAGGAGGTGAGGGTGGGTGAGCGAGTGAAGCTTCATCTGTATTTACAGCTGCTCCCCATCACTCTCATTACCACCTGAGTTCCGCCTCCTGTCAGATCAGTTGCAGCATTAGGTTCTCATAGGAGTGCGAACCCTACTGTGAACTACACGTGTGAGGGATGTAGGTTGCGTGCTCCTTATGAGAATCTAATGCCTGATGATCTGAGGTGGGGCTGAGGAGGTGATGCTAGCACTTGGGAGTGGCTGAAAATACAGATTATCATTAGCAGAGAGGTCTGACTGCACAGAGACCATAATAAATCAATTGCTTGCACACTCATATCAAAACCCTATCAGTGAGGGGCAAGTGACAATTAACCTGCATCTGGTGGCAGGCTTTATAGTGGCAAGTGAGTTGATGTACTTCAATTGTACAGCTGCATCTGGTGGCAGGCTTCAAGTCAGAACCCGATACTTATTTTAGTCCACATGTGGCCCACGCATTATTTTATTTACCACTTCCATTTGCGCCTCTTTCCTGCACTGCGCACTTGTCTCAGTCACAGTTTTGGTAAGCCCACAAGCTAACCCTAGCCAAAATGAGTAAAAAACAAACGTTGCTGGAGAGCGTCTTTGAAAAGGGGGAAAGACCCATTGATGAGACAGCAGAAAACTCTAAGACTGCCAACAAAAAGAAAGCTGCATTTAAAAGAAAATACCGAGTCCTACTTAAATTATGGTTTCATTGCAACAGGTGGTTCACATTCTCCAAGCCCGTTTTGTATAATTATGTGGCGACTGGCTATCCAACGAAACCATGAAACCTTCAAAACTGCTTCACCACATGGAGACCAAGCACCCTGCATTAAAAGACAAGCCTTTAGAGTTTTTCAAAAGAAAAAAAACATGAACACGAAGAATAGAAGCAATTATTGAAGGCCACCACTTCATCAAATGTGTCTGCACTGAGATCATCATTCTTAGTGGCTAACCGCATTGCTAAAGCTAAGAAGCCCTTTACTGTTGGTGAGGAGTTGATCCTGCCTGCTGCTAAGGACATTTGTCGTGAACCTTTAGGATAGGCTGCAGTTCAAAGGGTAGCACATGTTCCTCTTTCGGCTAGCACCATAACTAGATGAATTGATGAAATAGCAAAGGATATTGGGGCACAATTTTTAGAGAGGACAAATGAGTCACCATGGTACACAATCCAGGTTGACGAGTCTACTGATGTTGACAACAAGGCAACAATTGCTTGTTTTTGTGTGACATATTTTTCAGGAGGATGGGCATGAGGATAAGTTATGTGCACTTTTGTTGCCAAACGACACCACAGCTGCAGAACTAGTCAAGTCTTTGAATGATTACATATCAGGAAAACTGAATTGGTCATTTTGTGTCAGAATATGCATGGACAGAGCGGCTGCCGTGACTGGACCACTTTCTGGTTTCACTACTTGGGTCAAAGAGGTTGCTTCTGAATGTGAGTCTACGCACTGTGTCATCCATAGAGAAATGCCGACTAGCCAAAAAATGTCACCTGAATTTAACGTTTTGCAGGATGTGATTAAAATTATCAACCACGTTAAGTACATGCCCTTAACTCACGTCTGTTGGCGCAGCTCTGTGAGGAGATTGACGCAGAGCACACACGTCTTCTCTGATACACAGAAGTGAGATGGCTTTCTAAAGGTAGATCACTGGCCAGGGTTTCTGAGTTACAAGAGTCGCTCCAGAGATTTCTTTTAGAAAAACAGTCACCACTGGCAGCACGTTTCAGTGACACAGAATGGGTTGCAAAACTTGCTTCCTTGTGTGACATATTCAACCTGATCAACGAACTCAATCTGTCACTTCAGGGGAGAATGACAACTATGTTCAAGTTGGCAGATAAAGTGGCTGCATTCAAAGCCAAACTGGAATTATGGGGGTGACGAGTGAACATTGGGATTTTTGACATGTTTCAAACATTAGCAGAGATTTTGAAAGACACTGAGCCAGGGCCTTCTTTCTCCCAGCTGGTGCATGATCACCTATCTCAGGCTGATGCATGATCACCTATCTCAGCTTTCAAAAGAGTTTAAGCATTACTTCCCAACCACAAAAGACCCCAGAACTGGCAAGGAATGGACACGACCCATTTGTGAATAAGCCAGGTGAATCGACTTTGTCCGTGCTAGAAGAGGATCAACTGCTTGAGATCGCAAATGACGGTGGCCTTAAAAATATGTTAGAGACAACTTCAAATCTCCGTATGTTCTGGATTAAAGTCAAGGCGGAATGTCCTGAGATTGCCACAAAAGCACTGAAAAGCCTGCTTCCATTTCCAACATCCTATCTTTGTGAAGCAGGGTTTTCTGCAGTGACAGCAACCAAAACGAGATTACAGAGTAGACTGGACATAAGCAACCCACTTTGGGTGTCACTGTCTCCCATCACCCCCATATGGGACCATCTAGTTGCAGGAAAACAAGCTCAGGGCTCCCACTGATTCTGCATTAGGGTGAGTTGTATAATTATTTCATTATATATTACAATGTAATAATAATAGAAATAAAGTGCACAATAAATATAATGCGCTCAAATCATCCCAAAATCATCCCCCCCGCCAACCACCCCCACCCCAGTCCGTGGAAAAATTGTCTTCCAGGAAACCAGTCCCTGGTGCCATAAAGGTTGGGGACCACTGCCTTAGAGCAAGGCATGCAGCACTGAATGCACAGGAGGCACAAATGAAATGGAGCAGGACCCTATGGTCCTCCCCCCAGCACCATGTCATCTGACTACCTTTTGTTTGTAGAAAAAATTAGTCAAAGTTGAGCCTGTATATACTCACTTGCAAATTTGCAGTTAGAGAAAATTTGAGTCAATGTTTAAAACTTTTTACAAGTAATTTAACAACAACACAAAACATTTTGCCAAGTTTAAAAGTAATTAATTACAAAACATAAAGTAGTACAGCATTAAAATAAAATTACATTTTAAAAAATTAAGTTTTCAAAGTAATTCTTGTATTGTTCTGAAATTGTAAAACTGATTCAGTAGAGAGAGATTAATATTCAGTTTATAAAAGTACTCATCAGTTTTCCTATAACTAGACATCTGTAGTACATTCAGAATTATCCAATTTACAAATTAATTTATAAGTTAAACTTCCAATAGGTAAAATGGTTGCATTAAAGCACTCTTTTCAGAATTTTCTTTTTAAAAGTACTATTATAGTATAAGTTCACATTTATAACTGAAAACTTTTATGAAGATATCAGTCTTTAAAAAGTTACAGGCCTGGGGCTTCCCGGGTGGCGCAGTGGCTGAGAGTCTGCCTGCTAATGCAGGGGACACGGGTTCGAGCCCTGGTCTGGGAGGATCCCACATGCCGCGGAGCAACTAGGCCCGTGAGCCACACCTACTGAGCCTGCGCGTCTGGAGCCTGTGCTCCGCAGCGAGAGGCCACGATAGTGAGAGGCCCGCGCACCGCGATGAAGAGTGGCCCCCGCTTGCTGCAACTAGAGGAAGCCCTCGCACAGAAACGAAGACCCAACACAGCCAAAAATAAATAAATAAATAAATAAATAAATAATTCAAAAAAAAAAAAAGACGAAAAAGTTACAGGCCCAAAGAATATTGATACTAATATTAATTAGGGTTGTCTACACAGCAAAATTAAAAATTCAATAGCACAAACAAAATAGCAATTTACTTATCTCTCATGTAAGAGTCCAAGATTAATAGATCCAGATTAGAAGATCCAGTCATTTAAGGCCCCAATCTGATAGTGGACCTACTTCAATACATAGTTCCCAAACATCTCTCTGGTTATCACTATTCTAGGCTACAGGAAAGAAGAGTGAGCAGAAGTCCAGGGAAAACCATTGCCTTTTAAATGGGTTAGGCAGAACTTAGTGAGAACTTAGTCATATGGCCACGTGCAGCTGCAAGGGAAACTGGGAAATACTGTTGCTATTTGGGCAGCCCCATCCCAGCTACAGTCCTATAATGCTGTAATAGGAGGAAAACAGATTTTAATGAAGAGTTAGCAGTGTCTGACACCCTTCTAGTCACTAGAATTCTGTGTTCATCCTTCTCCTATTATACTCATCCCCACCCCAAGGGAGACAACTCCAAATTCCATCCAGGTGCTACATCCAGCTCAAATTCTGGGATCTCTGGGTGACTTGCAATCATCTTCCTCAGACTCAGATTGGCTTTTTGTGGTCCAGCAACTGATTAACTCAAAGGAAGTCACTTACTTCTCCAACACCCAATAAACCATGGTCTAATAGAAACAGGATGATTATATGAGAACTTCTTGTTCTTTAGTATTCAGTGGCCCTTCTGCTGCCATAAATCTTGGGGAGGGATAAGACAAGAGGTTAATATTTTTGAAATCTCAAGGGAGATGCGTTTAGGCAACTGGAAAAAAAAGAAACCTGCTTTTTCTTTCTAAGAGAAAGTAGCATTAGACAGAAGAAAAGATATTTGGTGACAAAAGACATTCTATTTCATGGTATTTGATGGTGACAACACTAGTTAAATAAGGGATTTCTGGAGCAAAGTGAGAAGAGAATCCAGAACAAAAGTAAATAGTAGCTTTTTTTTTTAAAGAAAAATAAGAACTTTTTGATTAGCTTGTCTTAAGATGACTATTGAGAGATTAATGACATTTTGATAATAAGAACCATATCAAAAAGACAGAACCACATCAAAACACAAAAACACTTTAGTTACTGAGAAATATATATAATCCATCCTTAAGCTTCTTTCCCTTTATTCTCCCATTAGGATGTGTTGATGTCCTGTGTTCCCCACTGTGTGTGTGCATGTGTGTGTGTGTTCATATAATTCAGACCATATTTTGAGCAGGAGTCTTCCTGATGGAGCCAAATAATTTCCAAAACCAAAGATCTATTTTTAAACATATTTTAAAGTAGTTGAAATAAGGAAAGCTATGCTCAGCTAAAAGCAGTTCAGCTACAGTGTAAACTGTAAAGGCAGGAGTTAAGCAAAGGATAAGGATGCAATAGAGAGATGAGAAATGGACAAAGGACTTGTGGCTAAATAAGACGTAAAAATATCCTCATACAGGAGCAGTATATATAATGTTTGAAGCCAAGGCCTGAAGCCAGACTGCCAGGTGTACCGCCCTGCCTTTTCACTTACTTGCAGAAGAAGTGCTTGATAGTACTTTCTCCATGGGGTTGCTGAGAGGAATTCCTGTGTCCCTTCCTATGCTGCCTTTTGCACCATTACAAGGTAAACCCTTGAGAAATAACCATTGGTCTGGGAAGGATATTTCTGGGGTGAAGTCAGTAAGTCAAACCCAGGGCTGGGGACTTCCCTGGTGGCACGGTGGTTAAGAATCTGCCTGCCAATGCAGGGGACATGGGTTCAAGTCCTGGTCCGGGAAGATCCCAGATGCCGCAGAGCAACTAAGCCCATGCACCACAACTACTGAGCCTGTGCTCTAGAACCCATGAGCCACAACTACTGAGCCCACGTGCCCCAACTACTGAAGCCTGCGTGCCTAGAGCCCATGCTCCGCCACAAAGAGAAGCCACCACAATGAGAAGCCCGCACCACAACGAAGAGTAGCCCCTGCTCGCCACAACTAGAGAAAGCCCTCACGCAGCAACAAAGACCCAATGCAGCCAAAAATAAATAAATAAATAAATAAATTAATTAATTAATTAATTTTAAAAAAACACCCAGGGCTGGCATTATTGGCAACAAATCACCTTCAGCAGAGTTGACTCAGGCATTAGTAAAAGTGAAACCGATAGGTGGCGTTTTGCGGGGCTCCAAGGAGCTCCAGTCCTTTATGTCTCAATGCGGAAAGAATTCAGTGAGAGGCAAAGTGATCGATAAGAAGTGATTTATTAGAATAGGATGCTTGTAAAGCTTATAAGCGGGCAGGCCAGAGGGTGCCATGCCCTGAGAATTTAGTAGGCTACAGTTTTATAATCAAAGGAAAAGTGGGGAGGGGGAAAAGACCACCTTGTTCCTCATTCTTTAGTAGACGTCATGCTTGCATCTCAGCTCCTCCTCCAGGCTGGGCGGGGGAGTTTTCTTGTCCCTACATGGTCAAGCTACGACTGTCATGGCACTATGGAAAACTTATTTCAGGTCTCAGTACAATGAGGGTCTTTCACTTTGAAATGTCACCTTTCCATAAATTATTGTTTTTTAAGTGTGCAGAGAGCATGTCCTAGGGGTCATTAACTTACTGAGCTCACTGGGCAGGATGTGGGTCTCATACCACCATTGTTTTATTGTTTTGGGACATGTTTTGTCTTATGCTTCTGCTGCATGGGTTTTGTTGCTAAACAGGCCTGCTTGGTTTTGTGGTTAAGCAAACCTGCTTTCTTGAATGATCATTAACTTACAGGGGTCACCCATACTTTTTTCTTTACTTACAATCCCCTAGTGGGATTAACTATTTAAGTACCTAATTTGTCCCTTTACTCTGTCCCTAACATAAGGGGCGCAAAGATGCATAGCATCAGCCACAACGTACCTCTCCCAGAAGCCCTTACACCTGTCAAAACAGACTCCTGGGTTGAATGAGCCCTGATTCTGACCCAATGTGTGAAATCTTACATCCATTACATTGGTATTTCGTGCATGATTTTGTGTTTGAAGAATCTGTTACATTTTAAAAGTGGATATTTTGTGTGTGTGGTTTTTTTTAAATTAATTTATTTATTTTTTTAAAATTTTTTGACTGTGTTGGGTCTTCGTTTCTGTGCGAGGGCTTCCTCTAGTTGCGGCAAGCGGGGGCCACTCTTCATCGCCGTGCGCAGGCCTCTCACTGTCGTGGCCTCTCTTGTTGTGGAGCACAGGCTCCAGATGCGCAGGCTCAGTAATTGTGGCTCACAGGCCTAGTTGCTCCACGACTTGTGGGATCTTCCCAGACCAGGGCTCGAACCCGTGTCCCCTGCATTGGCGGGCAGATTCTCAACCACTGCACCATCAGGGAAGCCCGGATATTTTGTGTTTGTAATCACACAGGTAACTGTGTGAGGAAAGCACTTTTTTACAGTATTTTTATTTTTTTGAAATTATCTGTTTGTGTATCAGTCTTCTCTACTAAACTATAAGCTCCTCTAAGTAGGAAACTTAATCCACTCACTCCTCACTGTACCCCAGCACACAGCTCAGTGCATGGGTATTTTAAAGTAAATTTCTTCCCGTAGCACAGAACCAAAGATCCGATTTGTGGGGTTGGGGGTTGGGTTGGAGAGGTGGATGAGGGGCCGGGATGTGTTCTAACAGATCTCCTGAAAGACAGATGTTCTCCGCTTAAGCTTTTGGAGCAAGACTTGCTTCGGGGTTGTTGGTGACAGTTTCCCTTCACCAGTAGGAGTTTGTCACTATAAGACAACACCAGGAAGTTAAAAGTAAATGAGAAGGGCGGGTGATGGAGATTCTGACCCCTAGGGTCTCCCCTGAGAGTAGCTGAGAGTGCGGGCCACTGCAGGTGAAAAATAGAGAGGTCATAAGGTTAATTTTTTCTGCCCAGAGCAGGTTTGGCCCACGTTTTATCCCCTCTGTGAGAGTAATGGGTGCTGCTGAGTGGGCGGTGTGTTGGCTGAAAGGAGGTGGAGCTGAACAGCCCCTCCACATTGGCGATTGCTGCTGTGTGTACTTTGTTGCTTTATATTTCTTTGAAAAGAATGGAGGGACTTCACTGGTGGTACAGTGGTTAAGAATCCGCCTGCCAGTGCAGGGCACACAGGTTCGATCCCGGGAAGATCCCACATGCCGAAGAGCAACTGAGCCCGTGCGCCACAACTATTGAGCCTGCGCTCTAGAGCCCGAGAGCCACAACTACTGAAGCCCACGCGGCTAGAGGCTGCAGTTTACTTTCACGTAGTAAAGTTCTAAAGTGTATATGTGATATAATGTAAAATGAGGCATATTTAATACATTATTATATAAAATATAAAATTAAGTAATAATATTTAACACATTTTTATATAAAATTAAGTAATAAACACCCTTAGATGAATAGGTGTTTTTAATTTTAAATATATCAACCGCCCCCACCACCATCAAAAACACAACTGAATGGATACAAAAATATTTAAAAGAGGGTAACTGTAGAGCAGTGGCTGTTAGCTTTGGCTGCAACACTGAACAATCACCTGAGGAACTTTAACAAACTTTAACAAATACTGATATCAGTCCATCCAGATTCTGGTTTTATTGGCCTGGGGTGTCAATAAACCTCTCCACTAGTTATTTCTAATGCGCAGCCAACATGGAAACCTTTGCCCTTCAGCTTTTACCCCAGCTTTCCCAAGTGATAAATGAGGATGACATTGCGTGTTTAAAACAAAATCGATAACAGTTCATTGAGCAAACATTTCTGAAGCTCAGACTTTGTTAGATGGTGTGGAGATACAGAGTTATATAACCTCCTGCCACTGCCCTCAGGCACTCTGCAGTTTAGCTAAGGATGTATGGAGAAAAGACTTCTGAGGTGGATGGGATAAACTCTGGTGCCCTGAGCTTTCCGGGGCCAGCACACCACCTCTTACCAGCAGATCTCAACCTTGTCTACACATTAGACAAGGAGCAATTAAAACAGGGTCTCTGGGAGTAAGGACCAGGCATTAGTATTTTAGAGTTCCCCAGATGAGTCCAGTGTGAAGACAATGCTGTGAACAACAGTCCTAAGACAGCTTCTGTCCCTCAGGATTCTGAGAGTCTGTCAAAGCAACAGAAGCTCCACACTGTTCTCACTCCTCCCACTGAAGGGGAGTCATTTTGCTCCTTTCTTCTGCCCTTACTATTGTCTCCATTCCCTTCAGTTCCAATTACACTAACCTACGTCCCCGGTTCTCTCTTTTCCCATATGAACTTCCTACTCAATGCGAGTCATGTGCTTAGGCAGGAAATACAATCAAGGTACATCTCTAGAGGGCAGATTATTCACTTATGGTAGGAAATACTAAAATGCAGGAGCAGAAGCTTCTTTTTCCACTCATGGACCCAGTACTTCTCTGCCCTCACTCTCTTTTATAAATCAGTGAGTTGACAGTAATGAACCCTACGTAGGATCCAATCAGGTGTTTAGAAGGGCTTGAAGGTTTTTGTTGACACACAATAACACTTTGTTGTCTTAGTTACTTGAAAAAGAATACAAATATATGATTATTGTCACAGACGTAAGATCTGTGATTCATTTAGCTCAGTGACCCCAACAGACCTACTGTGGAAAGCATGGTTCTACTCCTTGTACTAAACTTTGAACCCTTGGAAAACAGGGACAGAGTTGTATTTTTTAGCACTAATATAGTGTTTTTATCACAGAGGGACTTTAGAAATATCTACTGAATGAATGAATGAAGTCAAATTTAATAGTTAGGAATGTGTCTACCCCTGCCCCCTCAAACATCTTGGTTTCAAAAGGACCCTACCACTCATTAATGTACTTTTTTTTTAAAAAAACTGCTATGTACAAACAACATGTTTAAATAAACTTTGAATTTTAGAACTGTGTTAGATTTACAGAATTATTAGGAAGTTAGTACAGAGTTCCCATATACCCCATGCCCAGATTATTTTTTTGAATTTTATTTTATTTATTTTTTTATACAGCAGTTTCTTATTAGTTATCCATTTTATACATATTAGTGTATATATGTCAGTCCCAGTCTCTCAGTTCATCACCCCACCCTCCCCAACCCCCCACCACTTTCCTCCCTTGGTGTCCATACATTTGTTCTCTATATCTGTGTCTCTATTTCTGCTCTGCAAACCGGTTCATCTGTACCATTTTCCTAGATTCCACATATATGTGTTAACATACGATATTTGTTTTTCTCTTTCTGACTTACTTCACTCTGTATGACAGTCTCTAGATCCATCCATGTCTCTACAGAAGACCCAATTCTTTCCTTTTTATGGCTAATAGTCCATTGTATATAGGTACCACATCTTCTTTATCCATTCGTCTGTCGATGGGCATTTAGGTTGCTTCCATGACCTGGCTATTGTAAATAGTTCTGCAATAAACATTGGGGTGCATGTGTCTTTTTGAATTATGGTTTTCTCTGGGTATACGCCCAGTAGTGGGATCGCCCAGTAGTGGGATTGCTGGGTCATATGGTAACTCTATTTTTAGTTTTTTAGGAACCTCCATACTGTTCTCCGTTGTGGCTGTATCAATTTACATTCCCACCAGCAGTGCAAGAGGGTTCCCTTTTCTCCACACCCTCCCCAGCATTTGTTGTTTGTAGATTTTCTGATGACGCCCATTCTAACGGGAGTGAGGTGATAGCTTATTGTAGTTTTGATTTGCATTTCTCTAATAATTCATGATGTTGAGCATCTTTTCATGGGCCTCTTGGCCATCTGTATGTCTTCTTTGGAGAAATGTCTATTTAGGTCTTCTGCCCATTTTTTGATTGGGTTGTTTGTTTTTTAAATATTGAGCTGCATGACTTGTTTATATATTTTGGAGATTAATCCCTTGTTCGCTGATTTGTTTGCAAATATTTTCTCCCATTCTGAGGGTTGTTTTTTCATCTTGTCTGTAGTTTCCTTTGCTTTGCAAAAGCTTTTAAGTTTCATTAGGTCCCATTTTTCATTTTTGTTTTTATTTCCATTACTCTAGGAGGTGGATCAAAAAAAGATCTTCCTATGATTTATGTCAAAGAGTGTTCTTCCTATGTTTTCCTCTAAGAGTTTTATAGTGTCCAGTCTTACATTTAGGTCTCCAGTACATTTTGAGGTTATTTTTCTGTATGGTGTTAGGGAGTGTTCTAATTTCATTCTTTTACATGTAGCAGTCGAGTTTTCCCAGCACTGCTTACTGAAGAGACTGTCTTTTCTCCATTGTATATCCTTGCCTCCTTTGTCATAGATTAGTTGACCATAGGTTCATGGGCTTATCTCTGGGCTTTCTATCTTGTTCCATTGATCTATATTTCTGTTTTTGTGCCAGTACCATATTGATTAGATTACTGTAGCTTTATAGTAGAGTCTGAAGTCAGGGAGTCTGATTCCTCCGGCTCCGTTTTTTTCCCTGAAGACTGCTTTGGCTATTTGGGGTCTTCTGTGTCTCCATACAAATTTTAAGATTTTTTTGTTCTAGTTCTGTAAAAAATGCCATTGGTAATTTGATACGGATTGCACTGAATCTGTAGATTGCTTTGGGTGGTATAGTCATTTTCACAATATTGATTCTTCCAATCCAAGAATACGATATATCTCTCCACCTGTTTGTACCATCTTTAATTTCTTTCGTCAGTGTCTAACAGTTTTCTGCATACAGGTCTTTTGTCTCCCTAGGTAGGTTTATTCCTAGGTATTTTATTCGTTTTGTTGCAGTGGTAAATGGGAGTGTTTCCTTAATTTCTCTTTCATATATTTCATCATTAGTGTATAGGAATGCAAGAGATTTCTGTGCATTAATTTTGTATCCTGTAACTTTACCAAATTCACTGATGAGCTCTAGTAGGTTTCTGGTGGCATCTTTAGGATTCTCTATGTATAGTATTATGTCTTCTGCAAACAGTCACAGTTTTACTTCTTCTTTTCCAATTTGTATTCTTTTTATTTCTTTTTCTTCTCTGATTATCATGGCTAGGACTTCCAAAACTATGATGAATAATAGTGGCAAGAGTGGACATCCTTGTCTTGTTCCTGATCTTAGAGGAAATGCTTTCAGTTTTTCACCATTGAGAATGATGTTTCCTGTGGGTTTGTTGCATATGGCCTTTATTATGTTGAGGTAGTTTCCCTCTATGCCCACTTTCTGGAGTTTTTATCATAAATGGGTGTTGAATTCTGCCAAAAGCTTTTTCTGCATCTATTGAGATGATCATATGGTTTTTCTTCTTCAATTTGTTAATATGGTGTATCACATTGATTGATTTGGGTATATTGAAGAAGCTTTTCATCCCTGGGATAAATCCCACTTGATCATGGTGTATGATCCTTTTACTGTGTTGTTGGATTCTGTTTGCTAGTATTTTGTTGAGGATTTTTGCACCTATATTCATCAGTGATATTGGTCTGTAATTTTCTTTTCTTGCAGTATCTTTGTCTGGTTTTGGTATCGGGGTGATGGTGGCCTCATAGAATGAGTTTGGGAGTGTTCCTTCGTCTGCAATTTTTTGGAAGAGTTTGAGAAGAATGGGTATTAGCTCTTCTCTAAATATTTGATAGAATTCACCTGTGAAGCCATCTGGTCCTGGACTTTTGTTTGTTGGAAGGTTTTTAATCACAGTTTTAATTTCATTACTTGTGATTGGTCTGTTCATATTTTCTATTTCTTCCTGGTTCAGTCTTGGAAGGTTATACCTTTCTAAGAATTCGTCCATTTCTTCCACGTTGTCCATTTTATTATCATAGAGTTGCCTGTAGTAGTCTCTTAGGATGCTTTGTATTTCTGTGGTGTCTGTTTTAACTTCTCCTTTTTCGTTTCTAATTTTATTGATTTCAGTCCTCTCCCTCTTTTTCTTGATGAGTCTGGTTAAAGGTTTATCAGTTTTGTTTATCTTCTCAGAGAACCAGCTTTTAGTTTTATTGATCTTTGCTATTGTTTTCTTTGTTTCTGTTTCATTTATTTCTGCTCTGATCTTTATGATTTAATTCCTTGTACTAACTTTGGGTTTTGTTTGTTCTTCTTTCTCTAATTCCTTTAGGTGTAAGGTTAGATTGTATATTTGAGATTTTTCTTGTTTCTTGAGGTAGGCTTGTATTGCTATAACTTCCCTCTTAGAACTGCTTTTGTTGCATCCCATAGGTTTTGGATTGTCATGTTTTCGTTGTAATTTGTCTCTAGGTATTTTTTGATTTCCTCTTTGATTTCTTCAGTGATCTCTTGGTTATTTAGTAATGTTTTGTTTACCCTCCATGTGTTTGTGTTTTTTACGTTTTTTTCCCTGTAATTGATTTCTAATCTCATAATGTTGTGGTCAGAAAAGATGCTTGATATGATTTCAATTTTCTTAAATTTACTGAGGCTTGATTTGTGACCCACGATGTGATCTACCATGGAGAATGTTCCATGTGCACTTGAGAAGAAAGTGTAATCTGCTGCTTTTGGATGGAATGTCCTATAAATATCAATTAAATCTATCTGGTCTATTGTGTCATTTAAACCTTGTATTTCCTCATTAATTTTCTGTTTGCATGATCTGTCCATCAGTGTAAGTGAGGTGTTAAAGTCCCCCACTGTTATTGTGTTACTGTCGATTTCCTCTTTTATAACTGTTAGCAGTTGCCTTATGTGTTGAGGTGCTCCTATGTTGAGTGAATATATATTTTAAATTGTTATAATTTCTTCTTGGATTGATTCCTTGATCATTATGTAGTGTCCTTCCTTGTCTCTTGTAACATTCTTTATTTCAAAGTCTATTTTATCTGATATGAGTATTGCTACTCCAGCTGTCTTTTGATTTCCATTTACATGGAACATCTCTTTCCATCCCTTCACTTTCAGTATGTATGTGTCCCTAGGTCTGAAGTGGGTCTTTTGTAGACAGCATATATATGGGTCTTGTTTTTGTATCCATTCAGTGAGCCTGTGTCTTTTGGTTGGAGCATTTAATCCATTCACGTTTAAGGTAATTATCGATATGTATGTTCCTATTACCATGTTCTTAATTGTTATGGGTTTGTTTTTGTAGGTCCTTTTCTTCTCTTGTGGTTCCCACTTAGAGAAGTTCCTTTAGCATTTGTTGTAGAGTTGGTTTGGTGGTGCTGAATTCTCTTAGCTTTTGCTTGTCTGTAAAGCTTTTGCTGTCTCTGTCGAATCTGAATGAGATCCTCACCATGTAGAGTAATCTTGGTTGTAGGTTCTTCCCTTTCATCACTTTAAATATATCATGCCACTCCCTTCTGGCTTGTAGAGTTTCTGCTGAGAAATCAGCTAACCTTATGGGAGTTCCCTTGTATGTTATTTGTTGTTTTTCCCTTGTTACTTTCAATAATTTTTCTTTGTCTCTAATTTTTGTCAATTTGATTACTATGTGTCTTGGCATGTTTCTCCTTGGGTTTATCCTGCCTGGGACTCTCTGACCTTCCTGGACTTGGTTGGCTATTTCCTTTCCCATGTTAGGGAAGTTTTCGACTATAATCTCTTCAAATATTTTCTCGGGTCCTTTCTCTCTCTCTTCTCCTTCTGGAACCCCTACAATGCGAATGTTGTTGTGTTTAATGATTTCCTAGAGGTCTCTTAGGCTGTCTTCTTTTCTTTTCATTGTTTTTTCTTTATTCTGTTCCATGTCCGTGAATTCCACCATTCTGTCTTCCAGGTCACTTATCCGTTCCTCTGCCTCAGTTTTTCTGCTATTGATTCCTTCTAGTGTATTTTTCATTTCAGTTATTGTATTGTTCATCTCTGTTTGTTTGTTCTTTAATTCTTCTAGGTGTTTGTTAAACATTTCTTGCATCTTCTAGATCTTTGCCTCCATTCTTTTTCCGAGGTCCTGGATCATCTTCACTATCATTATTCTGAATTCTTTTTCTGGAAGGTTGCCTATCTCCACTTCATTTAGTTGTTTTTCTGGGGTTTTATCTTGTTCCTTCAGCTGATACATAGCCCTCCGCCTTTTCATTTTGTCTATCTTTCTGTGAATGTGGTTTTTGTTCCACAGGCTGCAGGACTGTAGTTCTTCTTGTTTCTGCTGTCTGCCCTCTGGTGGATGAGGCTATCTAAGAGGCTTGTGCAAGTTTCCTGATGGGAGGGACTGGTGGTGGATAGAGCTGGGTGTTGCTCTGGTGGGCAGAGCTCAGTAAAACTTTAATCTGCTTGTCTGCTGATGGGTGGGGCTGGGTTCCCTCCCTGTTGGTTGTTTGGCCTGTGGCGACCCAACACTGGAGCCTACCCGGCTCTTTGGTGGGGACTCTGGGAGGGCTCACTCCAAGGAGTACTTCCCAGAACTTCTGCTGCCAGTGTCCTTGTCCACATGGTGAGCCACAGCCACTCCCCCGCCTCTGCAGGAGACCCTCCACACTAGCAGGTAGGTCTGGTTCAGTCTCCTACGGGGTCACTGTTTCTTCCCCTGGATCCCATTGCACACACTACTTGTGTGTGCCCTCCAAGAATGGAGTCTCTGTTTCCCCCAGTCCTGTCGAAGTCCTGCAATCAAATTCTGCTAGCCTTCAAAGTTTGATTCTCTAGGAATTCCTCCTCCCATTGCTGTATCCCCAGGTTGGGAAGCCTGACGTGGGGCTCAGAACCTTCACTCCAGTGGGTGGACTTCTGTGGTATAAGTGTTCTCCAGTTTGTGAGTTACCTACCCAGCAGTTGTGGGATTTGATTTTATTGTGATTGCACCCCTCCTACCGTCTCATTGTGGCTTCTCCTTTGTCTTTGGATGTGGGGTATCTTTTTTGGTGAGTTCCAGTGTCTTCCTGTCGATGATTGTTCAGCAGTTAGTTGTGATTCCGGTGCTCTCGCAAGAGGGAGTGAGCGCATGTCCTTCTACTCCACCATCTTGAACCAATCTCCCAGATATTATTAACATCTTACATTAGCATGATACTTTTGTCCTAATTAATGAACCAATATTGATGTATTATTGTTAATTGAGGTCCATGCTTTATTCAGATTTACTTAGGTTTTTTCCTAATGGCCTTTTCCTGTTCCAGGTGTTCCCGTCCAGGACAACACATTACATGTAGTTGTCATGTCTCCTTAGGCTCCTCTTGGCTGTGACAATTTCTCAGACTTTCCTTGTTTTTGATGACCTTGACAGTTTTGAGGATTACTGGTTAGGTATTTTTTTTTTTTTTTTTAATTTATTTTTGGGTGTGTTGGGACTTTGTTTCTGTGCGAGGGCTTTCTCCAGTTCCAGCAAGCGGGGTCCACTCTTCATCGCGGTGCGCGGGCCTCTCACTGTCGCGGCCTCTCTTGTTGCGGAGCACGGGCTCCAGACGCGCAGGCTCAGTAGTCGTGGCTCACGGGCCTAGCCGCTCTGCGGCATGTGGGATCTTCCCAGACCAGGGCTCGAACCCGTGTCCCCTGCATTGGCAGGCAGACTCTCAACCACTGCGCCAACTGGTTAGGTATTTTATAGAATGTCCCTCAACTGGGATTTTTCTGACGTTTTCATCATGGTTAGACTGGGGTTATGAATTTTGGGGAGGAAGACCCTAGAGGCAAAGTGCTATTCTCATCACATCATATCTATGGTACATGCTATCAAACTGATCACATTGATTGATGTTAACCTTGACGACCTAGCAAACAGGGTTTACCACTGTAAAGTTGCTCTTTTTTTTCTCCCTTATCATACTATACTCTTTGGAAGAAAGTTACTATGCACAGTCCACACTTCAGGACAAAGCTGGCTATTCTAGACCTTTTCTCTTTCCACATAAATTTTAGAATCAGTTTGTCAATATCTACAAAATAGCTAGCTGGGATGTTGGTTGGGATTGTGCTGAATCTACAGATCAAGCTGGGAAAACTGACATCTTAACAATACTGAGTCTTCCAATCTATGAGCACAGCATATCTTTCCATTTATTTATATCTTTGTTTTTCTTCTTCTCTGTTTTATGGTATCTGCATATAAGTCTCATACATATTTTGTTAGATTTTTCCTAAGCACTTAATTGGGGGGTGTTATTATAAATGGTACTGTATTTCAAAGTCCAATTTTTCATTTCTGGTATATAGGAAAGTAAGTGACTTTTGTATATTAACCTTGTATCCTGCAACACTGCTATAATTGCTTATTAGTTTCAGGAATTTTTTTTTTAATTCTTTGGGATTTTCTACCTAGACAGTCATATCATCTGTGAATAAAAATCATTTTATTTATTCCTTCCCAGGCTGTATTCTTTTATTTCCATTTCTTATCTTATTACATTAGTTAGGATTTCTAGTACAGTGTTGAATAGAAGTGGTACGAGAGGCTGTCCTTAACTTGTTCTCAATTTTATGGGGAAATTGTCCACTTTCTCGCTATTAAGTACACTGTTAGCTGCAGGTATTTTGTAGATGTTCTTTATCAGATTGAAGATATTTCCCTCTATTCCTAGTTTGCTGAAGTTTTTTTATCATGAAGGTGTTATATAAACAACATTTCTCCAAAAATAAAGAAAAAATCCTACCTCCTTAATAAATCAATTTGTTTTTCCTATTTTCAAGTTTTATTGATTTCAAATAAATAAAATATACTCGTATAACAGGGGAGAGATTATACAGTGTGTAATTATATAAACATGGTTAGACATAGGTATACAATTGCCCCAGGCACACATAATATTATATATTTGGTGATTAGAATGTGACCTTAATTTTGTAATATTACTTTTTCCACTTAAAGTTATATCATAGGCCATTTTCACTATTCCTACACAGATTTCAAAATCATAGTTTTAAGTGTCTCCAAATTCAATCTCTTTAATTCACTCATTCATTCATTTCAAAGCATTTATTAACCATTCTCTATACATCAGGTACTATGTTGATGATAGAGATACAAAATAATAAAACCCATTACTACTTTCGGGTACCTCACAATCATAGAAACAAATTCAGAACATCGTGTGTTCTATGTTGCCTTGATGGCAATATGAGCAGAAAGTTTTTGCAGCTTGGAGGTTGAATGGGGCATTTAATTCTGTGGAGAGAACAAGAAATACTTCACCAAAGAAGTGACATTTGATGTGACTCTTGAATGATAGATAGGAATTTTCCAAATGAAGATGCAGTACTGTAGTGTTACAAAAGTTTAAAGTTGTGAAAGAGTCTGGAAAGTTTCAACAACAATTTAATGACTCAGAAGCTTGAAATTAATTGAGGAGAGCACTAAGTGAAGATACAAAGGTGGATTGGGATAGATTGTGAAATATGCTGAATTTCAAAATAAGAAATTTGGTTTTCCAAATGGAATGAGTCGAAGCCATTAAGTAGTGGGGTGAAAGATCAGCTTTGAATTTAGCAGAATACTTAAGGAGTGGCATGGAAGACAAATTCCGCATCATATTGAGATACCATAACTTGCCTATTGGGGGAAGGCATTTTACAATAAGTGGTTTCTAATTCATTGTTATTTTAAATAATACAAAATGAATATCTTTATGCATTTGTTTTTATATTATTTTTCAGTTTTCCTTACAACAAATTCTTGTGAATAAGATAAAAACATCTCATTTAACTGTTTTTGAAATGAATTTTTATGTATTTCATTAGTCTGTTATGCATTTTGTGAAATTTACTTCCTTTTTCTATATGTACCTTTCTCAATATAATTCAACATACATCTATTAAATATCTACTAAGTGCTATTTACAATTTTATATGCTGTGGGGAAGATCATGAATACAAGTCAAGGGGCTTACAATCTAGTTGGGAAGATAAAGAATAGACTCTAAGACATTACGGAGGTCTTTGAATCCTAAGCTGAAAAATATAAACTAGAGAAAATGGGGCAGTATCCAAAATTTTAATTAGGGCAGAGATACAACCATACCCTAGAAAGAACACTTTGGTTGAAATAGATAGGTAGATTAGAAAAGACTCGTATAAACATTATTAGTAGCCAAAGGGAACGAGATCTTGAAGTATGGGGCAGAGAAATTGGAATGATCTATTCAGGATTCTGAAATTGAAAAATTCTTCTCTAAAAATGGAAGGAAAATCATCTCTAATGTGGGCAAAACCAATAAACACTCTCCTTTGTGGCCATTTAATGTTCAGTAACATCCAAATATCTTTTTCTGGAATAAAAAGAGAAGAGGGGGTCCAAATTGGTTAAGGTAATTTTCCATAATCAAAACAATTTTTAAAACTTCTAATAGAGTTGAAAAGTCATCGTTTGTGATATCTCAGTGACAGACTAATATAACAATCTGGGTAGATATGGTGCTATTTTATGTGATCACTACAACACCCCCATGAGGTAGTTATTAGAAGTTTTTGAGGAAGCAAAGAAGATAATCTTGATGGGGAAAGAACAGTGAACTGGGATTTAATGTCAGCTAGAGCAATGCTTCTCAGCTTTCAGATGCATCTGAATCACTTGAGGATTTTGCTAAAAGGCAGGTTCCGATTCAGTAGGTCTGGGATGGGGCCTGAGATTCTGCATTTCTACCAATCTCCCAAGTGATGCCCCTGCTGCTAGTCCACAGATCCTACTTCAGGTAGCACAGATCTGGAGCAGTGGTTCTCAAATTACAGTGTATTTTGTTGGGCATTAAATGGTTCTGAGACCAATGCCAATGTGTGTGTGTGTGCGTGGGCAGGGAGTGGTCTCCAGATACCAGCAAACAATTCTCAAACACTAGTAGGATGTTCAAGAAGTCAACTCAGTTCTGATGCTTACCTACCCAAGATATAACATCAGATTCCACAAATTGAGGGCTCAGTCCTACAGGACTGCCCCCTCGAACCCACTTCAGACACCAGTCATAAGCCCAGGTTATTACCTGGGCTTCTGACCAACCAGCTACAGATTGGAGGTTCCAACGACCCCCTCCTTGGATTTGGACTTCAGATGCCATTCTCAAGCCACGTTGTTACCTATGCTTCTAACCAACTGACTACAAATCAGAAATTCCCACAACCCCTTCCTTGGGTTTGATTAATTTGTTAAAAGCAGCTCACAGAACACAGGAAACCCATTTACTCACTAGATTACCGGTTTGTGAATATAACGCAGGAACAACCAAATGGAAGAGATGCACAGGGGAAAGCACGCTGAGATTCCATGCCCTCTCCAGGCACACCGCTCTCCCCTAATCTCTTCAGTTCACCATGCCGGGAGCTCCCTGAACCCCACTCTTTTGGGTTTTTATGGAGGATTTATGAAATAGGCATGACTGATTAAATCATTGGGCATTGGCTATTGATTCAACTTCCAGCCCCTGTCGCCTCCCCAGAGGTCAGGGGATAGGCAACTGAAAGTTACAACCCTCTAATCACAGTGCTTGCTCCACTGGTAACCAGCCCCTATCCTTAGTTACTTTCTAAAAGTCAGCATATTAACATAACAAAGGGCACATTTTATCACTCTCAACAGTTAGGAAATTAGGAAAGTATTGGGAGCTCTGAGCCAGGAACAGTGGAGAAAGACCAAATATATATGAGAAATATATTTTGACCATCTGGATAACCAAATATATATTTCTTATAAATCACAATATTGCAGGTATTTAACTTATTTCATTTTTATGTTATAAATAATGCTATCATTAACATCCTTTAACATAAATCTTTGTCTACAATGCTGAATCTTTCTTTAAAAGGCTAAGTTGCAAGGGTTTCATATTCTTGCCACATTGCTGTCCAGAAAACATTGTACTAAGATCTCATTTCACCTCATTTTTGCTAACACTGAGTAATTGTCTTTTAATTTAGTAAAAACGAGGTAAAATGAGAACACACAGTGGACAGAATGTAAGTTAGTATAGTGTTTCCTGGAGAACAATGTGGCAAGTGTATGAAACTCTTGAAACTTCCCTAGGCTTTGAAATATATATACTATTTAAAAGACTATTACTCAGATGGGCAGTTCTCACTTGGAGTCTTATGTCATGGCAATCAGGTGACAGCTGAGACGACGTGTGCTATGACCTCTCTGCTCACATATCTAGAACGTCAGCTGGGATAACTAGAACTTCTGGGGACTGGCTGCACATCTCTCTATCCCGAACATGCTCTTCACGTGGCTAGCTCAGGCTTCCTCACAGGATGATGATCTCAGAGTAGCTGGACTTCTTACGTGGCTGTTGACTTCCACCAGAGCAAACTTTCTAAGAGACCCAGACAGAAGCTGCAAGACTACCTATCACTTAGTCTTGGAAGCCATTCAGTGTCATTCCAACTGCATGCTGTTGGTCAAAAGCAAGCCATGAAGACAGCTTAGATTCAAGGGGAAGAGACTGCACGAGGGCACAAATACTGGGAGATGTGAAGGGTTGTGGGGAGGGGACTTTTCTTTAATTGGCATTTCTTTCGGAAAACATTTTCAAATGTTTGTTGGCTGTTTATAAACCATGACCTTAATTCTCATGTTGCTATGAATGCTTTTTATTTACTGCAGGAAGAACCTGAAGAAGGAACGGCCTGTATTTACAAGTCAGTGATCACCAATACTTCTAAGGAGATGATGTGCTTCAGTGACTATCCCATCCCAGATCACTATCCTAACTTCATGCACAACTCCCAGGTCCTGAAGTATTTCAGGATGTATGCCAATGAATTTGACCTTCTAAAGTACATTCGATTTAAGGTAGGGAATTTCATGGGTATCTCTGTGTTCTGAGTTGTTCGTCAAGTAAATGAATAACCGGTCTCATTTACCGGTGCTTAGATTGGTTTGATATGCTCATGTATCTATCCTATCCAGACTCCATTCTGTGTCTTCTCTGTGTCTGAAAATATTCATGGAAAGGTCCCTCTTCTATGTATTTTGACTGCAGATCCGGGAAGCCACCTTCATTTCATTGCCTTCATTCTATATCATTTGCTTACAATAAAACAATGAGGGGAACTGACAGGTATGGGAACTTTAAAACCTTCTGGTTCCACAACTTGTTCCACAACTTGCTGCTTAGCCCTTTCATAGTTTCTGAAGTACTTTCCAGTGCATTATTTATGTGATCACAACAACCCAGTGAAGTAGGTATTGAAAAGTTATGAGGAAGCAAATAAGTTAACTCTGGCATACAGGGAGGAACATGGAATTGGGAAGCAAAAACTTGAGTTCTAGTCTATGCTCTACCACTAATCAACTTGTGACTTCAGACAAGTAAGTTCCTCAATGCCGATGTGTCTTAAGTTTATCTGTAAAACAAGATGATTGTACTAGATCACTTCATTGGTTCCTTCCTGCTGTAAAGTCTTCCATGATATTCCTATCATTCTAAACCATGCCCATAAAAGAATCAATACTTCTGACAGCTGGCAAAAAGCCCAAATCTTCTACCTTCTTATCATTCTACTAAATCATGCCTTTTTCTGTTTAATGACAAAATTAAAATGGCAATATCCATTGACGACTTCCAAAGTCAGTCATTTACAGCCTAGTGGTCCTTCTCTTCACTTGTTTAAACACTTATTGAACAGGTTTGTTACCATACTAAGCACTGAAGACACACACACAAAAAAATTAGTGATTTCACAGTCTAGTTAAGGAGATAGAAAAATGAAATTTAATTGTAAACATAATTATTAAAAATAAAGAGTTACAGAGTGATAAATGCCACTGAAATCTATTCATTGCAGCTCAGAGGAGGGACACTTAACCCATCAGGGCATGAGGCATCAGGCACCAGGGAAATTTTCTTAGAGGAGATAATACCAAGCTAAATGTTGAAGGGTGAGTATCTCCAAATGGAGAAAGAATAAAAGGATGATCCAGGCAGAAGCACCAGCCTGTGTAAAAGTAAGAACGTGATAGAGAAAAACAATAAATAGTATAGGAAGGCTCGGGTATACAAGAGGGGTATCTCTATTAGTCAACCAAGACATTATGGTCATAAACCCGAGAAGTACACAGGAACACATTCTTAATATTTCCTTAACCTGGGTAGAGTAACCCATATTTATTATTATTTTTTAAAGCTAAAAATTGTGCCACTGACTATCCCATCTCACACCTTCTTTCTTTATAGTTACTTGTAAAATGGGCATTTATGGGAGTCAAAGGTTCATTTACATAAAATATGAGCCACTGAGATGTTTTTCTACTCTATTAGGAAAGGGAGCCCTCTAGCTCAGTCACAAGTTTAAGGCCAGACAGTGAGAACAGGACTTGAGGTAAGAAGGCATCAGAGAGTCTCAGGATGTCTGGGGATATGGGGAGGAATAGGCATTTAGTGCATGGAGTGTCTCAGAAGCACAAGAGAAGCCCAAACTTTATTCAAGTATCACATTGCCTTAGGGTATGGTCCAAGAGAACTAGTAATCTGCACTTTTCTAGAAGCAGAGGAGAGTGCAACATTAGTCTGCCAACTATGTTTTATTTAGCTTGCCTCATGGAAGTTTTCTCACTCTGACCACAGCCTGAAACAAAAAAGTTCTGATTTGTGGAGTATGAAAATCAAATACCCCTGCATGAGGCCTGTTATGTGGTATCCGCCCTTTGTTTACCCTCTGCAAGGAGAGTCCTGTCAGGGAAGATGTCCACTATATAGGCGGTGGTTATAGTCTCCTGTGGCTATCCCTTTTCTTTTTAGACCACCATGTGCAGTGTGAAGAAGCAGCCTGATTTCTCCACTTCAGGCCAATGGGAGGTGGTCACGGAATCTGAAGGGAAAAAGGAGGTGAATGTCTTCGATGGAGTTATGGTTTGCACTGGCCATCACACCAATGCTCACTTACCCTTGGAAACCTTCCCTGGTAAGTAGCCTACCAGGAAGGAAGACACTTGGACTATGCCTGTGACCTGATCCCTAAAGAATGGGAGGATTGTTGTCTGAGTGATTCCTACCTTGGGATGAAATAAGGCTTATCCTAATTCTGCATATTCTTCGGAAAGATGATGGGGTAACTTGTATTAATGCTATTTAGGAGGTAGAGATAACAGTAATTTGGGGGACTAGAGGAAAATCAGAAGGCTCTATATTTAGTTTCACAATGATTTTAGTTTTCCTAAGGATAATAAGAGTTGATCTGCATTAGGTTGAATGAAGGCTTTTTTAGCAATTGAAGTAACAAACAGAAATATTGAGTTTCTAAGGAAGAAAACAAAGAAAGCTTAAAGAAAGAGTTTAATTACAGTCTTTGGCCTGGATTTTCATTTTGAGGGGAAAAAAAACCACTCTATGCATACTCTAGGGTATATAAAAACATATATACTCTCATTGGAATGGAAGTAGGTATTTAGAGAAGATGAAAAGAGGGGGTGGGGGATGGGCAAAATAGGTGAAGGGGATTAAGAGATACAAACTACCAGTTATAAAATAAATCAGTCACAGGGTTGTAATATACAGCACAAGGAATATAGTCAAAACACTGTAATATTTTTTTTCTTTTTTAAATTAATTTTTATTGCAGTATAATTGACATACAACTCTATATTAGTTTCAGGTCTACAACATAATGATTCAATGTTTGTATATATTGTGAAATGATCACCACTATAAGTCTATTTAACAACCATCACCATACATAGTTAACAGAATTTTGTTTTTCTTGTGCTGAAAGCTCTTAAGATCTACTCTTGTAGCAACTTTAAATATGCAACACAATATTATTAACTATAATCACCATGCTATACATTACATCCCCATGACTTGATAGTTTTATAACTGGAAGTTTGTACCTTTTGACTCCCTTCCCCTGGTTCACCCAGCCCTCCACCCCCCACCTCTGGCAACCACTAATCTGTTGTCTGTATCTATGAGCTCGGTTCTGTTTTTTTTTTTCTTTAAGCCTATTTGATGAACTCTGGTGTTTTGTTTGTTTGTTTATTTTTGGCTGCACCGGTTCTTAGTTGCAGTATGCAGACTTCTTAGTTGCAGCACGTGGGATCTAGTTCCCCGACCAGGGATTGAATCTGGGCCCCCTGCATCTTACCCACTGGACCACCAAGGATGTCCCTGGTTTTGGTTTTTTGTTTGTGTTTTGCTTTGTTTTTACATTCTACATATAAGTGAGATCATACAGTATTTATTTGTCTTTCTCTATCTGACTTATTTCACTTAGCATAATGCCCTCTATTCACGTTGTCACAAATGGCGAAATGTCATTCTTTTTTATGTCTGAATGATATTCCATTGTACATATACCACATTTTCTTTATCCACTCAGCCATCAGTGGACATTTAGGTTGTTTCCCTAAGATTATTTCTTATTACAGCAACTGATTCATGCCCACCTCCCTAACATGATTGTCTTTATTTTACTATAGGCATGTAAATTGTCACTGACATGGGAGGTAAAAGGAAATGGCATTTCCTGTGCAATTGTTGGCTGGCCATGGACCTTGGTGACTGAAAACACTGTAATATTGTAATAACTTTGTATGTTGCAAAATCCATAAAAATATCAAGTTCCTATGTTGTACATCTGAAACTGCTATAATATTATAAGTCAACTACACTTCAATTAAAAAAAATAGAGAGGATGAAAAGGCAAAAGAGAATGGAGATTTTCTGAAGCAGTTTGGATTTGTGAGTCCACAGGTCCAAAATACTAACAGATCCTGAATTAAGCAGACTACTTATGATAAGGAAAGCACAAGGTTACACTCTGAGGCTATGGGAAAAGAAAACAGGCAAAAATATTCAGAAAGGCAAGAGTGCACCTGAGTAAAAGGAGAACATACAGAGAAAATATGCATAAACTCTACACACTGCAAAAAAAAAATGAATGATTTAACAAATGATATCAGATAAACCATCACCCAGTAATTATTTTCCCTTCTCTTGCAGGAATTGAGAAGTTCAAAGGACAATGCTTTCATAGTCGAGATTATAAGAATCCAGAGAGTTTCACTGGAAAGAGTCATTATAATTGGCATTGGGAATTCTGGAAGCGATCTGGCTGTGGAAATTAGCCACACAGCCAAGCAGGTTTGAATTAGTAAATTATTTACTTTGCTTCACCAAGGAAGCTGCAGGTGGACCCAGCAGAGTGTATGGACACCTGCACACAGCCCATCAGTGCCAATGGCAAATGCAGGGCTTGGTTTCACTGCCTCAGTTGGCAACATTATGATTGATGATGTGATGGAGCCAAGGTTACAAGTTAGATTCCCATCATTCATTTGGCCTCACACTAAGGAATTTGGTCATGACCACAGACAGTGCTCATAATCTCACTCAGCTGTCTCTTCAGAGTGTGCCTCTGGCTCTGAAGAAGACCAAGTGATTGCTGGGAGAGCTTGTTAGAATGCAGCATTTGGAGTGTGGATCACCTGTTGGCCAGCAGAAGTGCTATGCTCTTATCTGAAGGAAAGTGTACTCAGTCATTGAAAGCTTTTCACTCATAGGATGGTGGGGGAATACTCTTCTTCACTCTTCTTTACTCCCCAAATGGAAAAAAGAAGCAGTCTAATCCTTCTAAAGACAACAATCCCACTACAGGGCATATACCCTGAGAAAAACATAGTTCAAAAAGAGTCATGTACCACAATGTTCATTGCAGCACTATTTACAATAGCCAGGACATGGAAGCAACCTAGGTGTCTATCGACAGATGAATGGATAAAGAAGATGTGGCACATATATACAATGGAATATTGTTCACCATAAAGAGAAATGAAATTGAGTCATTTGTAGTGAGGCGGATGGACTTAGAGTCTGTCATACAGAGTGAAGTAAGTCAGAAAGAGAAAAACAAATACCATATGCTAACTCATATATATGGAATCTAAAAAAAAAAAATGGTACTGATGAACCTAGTTGCAGGGCAGGAATAAAGATGTAGACATAGATAATGGACTTGAGGACACGGGGTGGGAGGGGGAAGCTGGGGCGAAGTGAGAATAGCATCGACATATATGCACTACCAAATATAAAGTAGTTAGCTAGTGGGAAGAAGCAGCATAGCACAGGGAGATCAGCTCAGTGCTTTGCGATGTCCTAGAGGGGTGGGATAGGGAGGATGGGACGGAGGCTCAAGAGGGAGGAGATATGGGGACATACGTATGCATATGGCTGATTCACTTTGGTGTACAACAGAAACTAACACAGTATCGTGAAGCAATTATACTCCAATAAAGATCTATTAAAAAAATAAATAAAAAAGAGAAGACATACCTGCTGCTGCTGTGTGTTTTCACCACCAGTAATGTCTCCCACCACGGAATGGACACGTCCTCCTGCAGAAATGTACAATCCAGTGAGCTACAGAGGTACACCTGGTTGAATGCAACCTTGAAAGAACTGACTAGTTTAGTAAAAGAAATCTACCCAGGAGCTAGAAAGGGTACATAGATCAATTCTGTGATTGTTTTATGGCACTTAAAACATTCAGCTATCAACTAAGAAGACTGGCAGTACCATGTCTAGGAGAAAGAAGACTGATGATTCTGTAACCCTGCAGTCTCACGAGTTCCCTGTAGGAGATCACTTTGACATAACAATCACCCCTCTAAATGGGGCACTGCCTCCTTCTGGCTACATGAGACCCTATTAAATTTTATTTACAGTTTCTTGGGAAAATAAGAAGCAATGCTTAATCTTCTTTAGTTTATATTTTTATGGATATATGTTATTAATATGTTTCCAAAATTGTATGAAGTTCCTAGAAATTTGTCAATGTCTTTGGTGTCCATGATATGTCTTGTTATAATGCAATTAGTCATAATTCCAGTTATTATCTTAAAATGTTATGTCACTGAAACAATCAAATTTCCTAGTCAGTTACATTAAAGTGAACTCTCATCAGGTCTTTAGAACTAAAAAAAAAAAAAAAAAAAAGACAACATGGATATCAGTATGAAAAGCAACCACTGCATTGTAGCACATACAAGCAGCTCTCCCCAGCCTTTGCATACAATTAGGTAACACAGAATAACATTCACTCTAAAGCAGTTTCTATGTCCTTGCGGTTTTTGAGTTGTTTGTTTTGTTTTTTGTATGATAGATTTTGAACTGGGAAGAAAGTATCTTCATTATAAATTCCTAGAAAAAGACATTATTGATACATTTTGCTATTCATGTCTTTATTGAATCATAATTTTGCTGGCAATAGGTAAATGCCTGGTTGTTCTTCAGTAACTTTAATTAAGCTGTGCTTCTCCACAAATTGTTTTTAAATTATTTTTAAAAATAGAAGTTTAATGCCACAACTTTGTTAAATGAACTTTACCCACAAACTCCGTTCAGTAACACTTCCTCTCGGTCTATCCCCATTGATCACCACAAAACTGATTTAATATATTACTCCACGAATTAATTCAACAAGCATTTATTAGGAAATAGGTATATAAACAATAAAGGGTATGGGTGCTATGATAAAAGAATGTACAAGGTATGTGGTGGGGACCGAAGGCATGAGCTTTCTTTAATACCATTGCTTGTTAAATGGTCAGTTGTAGAGGAGCTGGGCCTTACAAGCACTGAGCAATTGTAAATTGCCAAAGAACAAGGCAGCAAGAGCGGGTGGAGGTAAGGTGGTTGTGTCTGAGAGAGCTTTGTGACCTATGTATTATTGTCACTGTTTTATACATAGAGAACTTTTTAACTGAAGCTCTGAGCATTTACATTACTCATAACCTATATTTTAGAAGTTATATAGAGTGCACAAAAAGCCATTGATTCTTAAGACCATGCAGGCTCTTTCAACGGTGACACGTAAAAGTGCTTAATTGTGGTAGAGTTTAAGGTCACCATCGGTGAGAATATATGTATGAAGTACATGATTATCCCTCTATAGACAGGTCACCTTTTAACATGAACTGTTAGACAAAACACCATAAAACAATACACTTATATAGCTTACAACCCTGGAAACTATCTCCAGAGACTTTTATAATATAGAGAAAGTGATGCTTCTGCCAGGTAGTTGAATACCAAACTTTTATCAGCTCTGAATGTGGACTTTAGCCAACAGATAACAGAAAGACGGACCAGCTTCCTGTGGTTCTACTTGCAATCTTCAGTTTTTCCCTTAAATAATCGATGAAACATGACTTAAGCACAGGCTTTGGAGTCAGTCAGACTTAGGTTGGAAATTCAGCTCTACCATTTAGTAGCTATATGACCTCAGGCAAGTTATTCATCCTCTCCATGCTTCTCATCCATAAAAAGGACATAACAATACCTACCTCAAGAGGCTGTTGTATTGATTAAATAAAAATATAGATAAAGGACCTAATACAGTGACTTACAGGTTACAATTCTCAATAAAAGGAAGTGATGCTGATGATAGGTTGGGGACTAAAGGGTGTATATGCTCTACCTCCCATCTTGGAGAAAACACATTTGGAAAGATTAAAAAATAAGAATATATAATGTTAAATATCAATATAAATAAGTTTTTTTGTAATAATGTAAACAATGTCAAAGGCAAAATAAAGACTGAAGATTTTGGATTAAATGATGTCCAGTTGCTTTCAGCTTCACTGTTCCACGATTTTAAATGAGTTGGACAGGTGACAAGTGCTAGAGAAGTTCAGAAAATGGAGAGAAAATTATCAGCCAGAACAGTCAGTGGTATCTTCATGGAGGAGGGAAACTTGATCTGGATCTTAAAAATGAATAGGCTTTGGAGAATGAAGGGGATAGGGGGCTTTTCAGGGAGGCATAATGACATTAAACAGAAATGCGCTGGTAGTTCAGAGCAAGACAGTCTTGGTCAGTGACTACACCAATTTAATTGTAAGCTTAGTGTTTGAGAAGAAAACGGCAGGAAATTTAAAAATATATATATTGCCAGGGAATAAAAAGCCAGACTAATGAGTTTGAACTTCATCTTGAAAAAACTGGGTTCCCAGTCCTTCAGAGAAATGAGTCAGGGAATGGCAAAAACAAACATTTTTTCCCCATGCCTCAGGTTTTCCTCAGCACCAGAAGAGGGGCTTGGATCTTCAATCGTGTCGGAGACTATGGATATCCTTTTGATGTGTTGTTGACTTCTCGATTTCAATATTTTATGAAGAAGATTTGTGGTCAATCATTAGCAAATATATTTTTGGAAAAAAAGACGAACCAAAGGTTTGATCATGAAATGTTTGGCCTGAAGCCTAAACACAGGTATGTTCCCAGGCTGGGAGGTGGGCAGTAACAGCCAAGGCAAAGAATAAGGACTGTTCACATAGGCTAATAGTAGGGTTACCTCTATGTTTACATTAAGCAAGTCCACAGAATCTGAGATTAGATTTCTACCTTTCCCCAGGTACCAGTTCTTTTTACATGATGCCCAATAGCAACAACAAAATAGTAGTAGCGGGCAATGCATCATTCATTCATTCATCCAACAAACAACTAAGCATCTGTTAGGAGCCAAGCATTATACTGGCATGAGAATACTGAGACTAAAGACCTAATAGTAATAGTAATACTAATAATAACACCGTACTTTCTTGAGGACTTAATATAAGACAAGCACGGTGCTAAATGTTACACGCGTTATCTCATTTAATCCTCACAACAGCCCTATAGGTTGGTGCTATTTTGATCTCCATTTTGCAAATATAAAAATTGACACTTAAGAGAACCTAATTTGGGCTTCCCTGGTGGCGCAGTGGTTGAGAATCTGCCTGCCAATGCAGGGGACACGGGTTCGAGCCCTGGTCTGGGAAGATCCCACATGCCACGGAGCGACTAGGCCCGTGAGCCACAATTACTGAGCCTGTGCATCTGGAGTCTGTGCTCTGCAGCAAGAGAGGCCGCGATAATAAGAGGCCCGCGCACCGCGATGAAAAGTGGCCCCCACTTGCCGCAACTAGAGAAAGCCCTCGCGCAGAAACGAAGATCCAACACAGCCATAAATAAATAAATAAATAAATAAATAAATAAATAAAAAAAAAGAGAACCTAATTTGCCCAAGATCAGACAAGTAATAAATGACAGACTGGAGAAATGGATATTTCCTTTAATACTCTAACAAGAAGACAGACAATAGAATATGATAAGGAAATGCATGGATTCCTATGAGAGTATGAAGGATAGGAGTCCTCACACAGCCTACAAGGTAGACTGTGATAGCATTTCCAGAGGCTGATTTTAAATGCTGTTTTCCCTTTCAACTTCTTTTTATTTTATTTTTATTAAATTATGTATGTATGTATTTATTTATTTATTTATGGCTGTGTTGGGTCTTCGTTGCTGCGCGTGGGCTTTCTCTAGCTGCGGTGAGCGGGGGCTACTTTTCGTTTCGGTGCGCGGGCTTCTCATTGCAGTGGCTTCTTGTTGCAGAGCACAGGTGTAGGCGCGCAGGCTTTGGTAGTTGCAGCACGTGGGCTCAGTAGTTGTGGCTAGAGGGCTCCAGAGTGCAGGCTCAGTAGCTGTGGCACACTGGCTTTGTTGCTCTGCGGCATGTGGGATCTTCCCGGACTCAAACCCATGTCCCCGTGTCCCTGTGCCACCAGGGATGTCCAATGTTTAGATTTACTTCCTATAAAATAGTGAGTGCAATAAGCACCCATATACCCTTCACTTAGATTCACCTATTATTCACAGTTTACTATATTTGCTTTCTCCCTCTCCCTCTCTCTGGAGATAGATAGATCCATACATATATAGCATCCATATATATATATATGTATTCATACATTTTGTTTTCTGAACGATTCGAGAGTAACTTGCAGTCAATAAGACACTTTACCCTACATTCTTTAGCATATATTGCCTAAGAAAAAGGGCATTCTTTACATAAACATAATTATCACACTTAGTAAATTTAACATTGATAAAAATACCATTATCTAATATACTGCATATTCAAATTTCCCAAATTGTTTCAATAATACTTGTAGCTTTTCTTTATTTTTGGCCATGCCGTGTGGCTTAAAGTGTGGAGTCCTAACCACTGGACTGCCACGGAATTCCCTGTAGCTTTTTTATTTTTAAATCCAGGATTCTGTCAGGTATTACACCATTGCATTTAGTTGTCATACCTCTTTAATCTCTCAGTCTGAAATAATTCTCTATTTTTTTGACATGGATTTTTGTTTATTTAAGAATTGAAGCCATTTATTTTGCAGAAAGTCTCTAAATTTGGACTTTCATAGTTGTTCTTCCTCTATTAGATTTAGGTTAAACAGTTTTGGTGCGAATACTCATATGTTATGTTGGGCCTTCTTGGTGGATCACATCAGGAGCCATATGATAGCAGTTTACTGCATATTAATGATGTAGAATTTGATCACTTGGATTAGGTGGTATCTACTAGGTTTCTTTAGTGTAAAGATATTTTTTCCTTTGAAATTAATCAGTGGGGTGATATTTTGAGACTGTGTCTGCCAACAACCTTTCAGGCATTTATTTCACCCAATTATGGAAACTGTAGCGTCCATAACTTTGGTGATCACAAAATAAATTGAGGCTTTATGGAATAATAAGAGATAGTCAAACAAACAGGGTAAGGAAGTAGCATTCTAATTATAAATACAAGGTCTTGGAATAGCAAAAAATACATTATGCTCTGAGACCTGCACATAGTTTGGTTTGGCTGGACTATAGGCGAAGATGGAAGAGTGACTGAGTACATCTCCTGGTTCACTGGGCAGATACATGAAAATGTTTGTATGCTCTGCTAAATAAAAAGTTTAGAATGAAGACAGCCCAGAGCCATTGAAAGATTTTAAGCAAGTGAGTGACATAATAATAAATATATTTTGGAACAATCACTCCAAAAATGATGTAGAAGATAGATTGAAAGGGGATGGAGCAGGAGGCCCTAAAAGACAGCTGTAATGGCCCAGGTGAAACAGAATAAGTAAAACTGTTCTGGGGATGTTAAGAGGAGAAAGGGTGGCCTTGGTGACCAGATGTAAGACTCACAGTTTTGTGGCTTGGGTAATAATGTGGATGGTGGTACTGTTATTGAAAAGGAGTAAGTTTGGAGAGAAAGATGAAATGATGAGGTTGGAATGAGAACAGAATCTGTACCTAAAGGTTTGCATCAAAGAATTACTAAATGCAGCAAACAAGTAATACTGTTTCAACATATCTTGTTCCTAAGAAGAGGCCAGCTCTGTCTGAACATGATGGGCTGAGGATTCTCAGTCTGTTAACACAGGATCCAAGGATTCACACTGCTTTTAGAAAGGTCCAAGATTCTGCACCTTATCCTATGCTATTTCTAGGAAATACTACTTACCATGCCCAGAGGAGCTCAAGAGAGTTCATAAAAAACCATTTTGATATAAATCCTAAAATCCTAGGCTGTGTGACCTTGGGCAAGCCACTTAACTTCTTTAGGCCTCAGTTTCCTCATCTATAAAATCTGGATAATGACAATTGTCCTGCTTCCTTCGTTGGGTTTGTGTGAAACTCAAATAAGTTAATGTATGTACAATCAATTTATAACTGTAAGTCACTATACACATGTAATTTATTATACCATTTGGAAAATGATGGTCCAAGCCTAGCTCTTGCACCTTTGAAGCGGAAAAGAGACTCAACAGAATGCTGGTAGTCCAGTTCTGCAGATTTCTTGACATATGGATAGAAGCTACTAGACTGTGGCCTTATCATATCACTGAGAGCATTATTAGTCCTTGAGAAACCATGCATGTAATCTTCAAACAAAACAATCCTTCCCTCACTTCTCCAGCACCTTCTCTTTCAATGCCATCAGGGTCCAACTTTTACTCTGAGATCCTTATCTTTATCAAGCTGGTATACATTAGACCTTTCCCAAATTTCATGAATAAAGGGAGACTATTGGCATATTGACTAACCACCTCAATCAAAGTAGAATTTTACTTACATGGTAATGATCTCTCTCTCTCATGATCTCTCTCGTTTTTCCTTGTTTATCATCTTTCACAGACCTCTGAGTCAGCAACCAACTATAAATGATGATCTGCCAAACTGCATAATTTCTGGCTTGGTGAAGGTGAAAACAAATGTGTAGGAATTCACAGATACAGTGGCCATATTTGAGGATGGCTCCAGGGAAGATGACATTGATGCTGTTATCTTTGCTACAGGCTATAGCTTTGCCTTTCCGTTTGTTTTTTTGTTTGTTTGTTTTTTGTTTTGGTTGCGTTGGGTTTCTGTTGCTGTGCAAGGGCTTTCTCTAGTTGCGAAGAGTGGGAGCTACTCTTCGTTGTGGTGCATGGGCTTCTCATTGTGGTGGCTTCTCTTGTTGTGGAGCACGGGCTCTAGGCGTCTGGGCTTCAGTAGTTGTGGCTCCTGGGCTCTAGAGTGCAGGCTCAGTAGCTGTGGTGCACGGGGTTAGTGTCTCTGCGGCATGTGGGATCTTTCTGCGGCATGTGGGATCTTCCCGGACCAGGGATTGAACTCGTGTCCCCTGCACTGGCAGGCAGATTCTTAACTGCTGCGCCACCAGGGAAGTCCTGCCTTTCCTTTTCCTGAAGATTCTGTCAAAGTAATCAAAAACAAGATATCCCTGTATAAAAAGGTCTTCCCTCCTAACCTAGAAAAGCCAACTCTTGCAATCATAGGCTTGATCCAGCCCTTGGGTGCCATTATGCCTGTTTCAGAGCTCCACGGACACTGGGTCACTCAAATATTTAAAGGTAAGTGACCATGTAAGATGACTATCTAATTTCTTAGTGGTGTGTTTAATTATGTTTATGTTCTTGCTCATAAATAGCTGAGACAGTATGTATGATTGTAACAGTGCCTAGCACAAAATTAGTGCTCAATAATTAATTTTTGAGGGAATATAAAGTAGTAATTTATAACCACGGATATATAGCAGAATCTACTAGGAAGTTTTCCCAGAATGGGCATGCTTTGCCTGATGCTGTTTATTTAATAAGTCTTGGGTGGGGCAGACATAAGAGCCCCACATTTGAGAAAATGTTCCCCAGGTGATTCCAATGTGCACTCCAGTTTAAAATCCACTCATCTAGTTTTGAGACAACTAATATATATTTGTGAAGCAAAAGAATTTAATCTTCTTTAATTATAGTTAGAGAAAGTCAAATATAGAAGTGCTGTGATTTGATTTAAGCCAAAAATTAAGACCTGGTTAAAGACTAGTCCAGAATGTAGAAAATTCAGCCATTCGAATTCTCACTTTCCTCTCTTTATATTCCCTCTTTCAGAAAGTTTTGGCTAGGAGAATGTGAGAAAAAAGTTTGAGGTTTGAGATAGTAGGCTCAATATGAATCAAAAGAATGATGTGGCTTCCAAAAGACTTCACTATATCTGGCATTATTAAAAAAACATAATGTCCTGGAATTTACAACTGTTCTTCCTTGAACTGGTCAGACCACACCCAAAGATATTTAAAAAGTGAAACTGTAGTACGTTAAAAGGAGCGAGACAAGAATGGTTAAGGGATTTGAAAATGTGCCATTTGAAGTACAACTAAAGGAGCTGGAGAGGTGTGGCTAGAGAGGATAAGATTTAGGGGAGATATGAAAGTTCCATTCAGATATCTAAAGAGATGCCCCAAGGCAGAAGGTTTTATTTCCTTAGTATCTCTTCAAAGGGTTGAACTAGAAACACGGAGCGAAACTTTGAGGGTTTGCACAATATCAGCTTAACATTAAAAATAAACTTTTGCCAGGCCAATGTGGAGTAGATTCAAGCCTCAGAATAGGGAGAAATCAGATGATTTTTAAGGTCCCTTCTAACAAAGAAGTTCCTTGACTCTATGATTGTTATAATAAAATTTGCTACCATTACTAATGTTTAATTAAAACCATTCAAAGTGCTGGTTGAAATTACAGCATCTTCTCCCCTAGTAAAGATCCTCATGGTAGCAGAGAAAAAATAAGCAATGGTGTTAGAGCTGATAGATAAAAAACTTTTCCAAATTTCCTCAAAGTTCTTTCATTTCTTAATTCCTTTCAATTCTATCCAGTAGATCATGTACTCCTTGAGCACTGGACCAGCAATCCAATGCAAGTAAACCATTAAGTTGGCTTAATTCCAGTCATATAAATTGGATCTTTTAATTGGGTCAATTAAATAAGAGGAAAAAGTTGCATTAAAATAGGCCACAGCATCTTAGTACACTTAGAACAACTGAGACTCTTTTCCAGGACCAAGTGAACCATTGAGAGGATTAAGAAAAATGAGTATTTGGAAGATTCTGCATCATGGCCACAGCATTAGGGGATCTTAGGGGAAATACACAAAAAGCCCAGTTTCCTCTGCTAGCAAAGCTTAGTGCTAATTCCTCCAGCTTTCTTTTAACACTTGGAAGGAAGGAATCATCAGAGAATCCCTATAACTTTATCAAACTTCCAACAGGAACCCTGAGTTTTTTGTTGTACCCATAGCCCTACTGTCTCTGCCTACCAAATCCTTGCCTTTCTCATCTCTGAATTCTACCTTCACTGTGCCAATTTTAAGACCTTACTTAGAATCAGCTAGTTTCTCCCATTCTTTCACACCTGCCCAACTCAGCCTGTCCTCTTCCCTGGCCTGTCCTTTCCCTACCAAGCCCCATTTCCCTTCTTCCTTTGTTCTCTAGAATTACTATTCTCTTGTCAAGAAAATATTCCACCCTTTTATAGAACACTGAACCCACTTGCTTGCCTTGACAGAAATCTAGTTTTCTTTTGTCTCATTTGTAGCCCTCTCAAGAGCCCTTGCAAGTGTTCCACTTTCATTTAGTAACTTTCTTCCCTTGAAAACCTTGCAAACTGTATGAAATGATACCAATTCTCTGGATCACAAGGAGGCATTATGTCATACCATGGCATTCAAGTTCCTCCACAAATTGGATACAGGCTGCTTTCTCAGGCCCATCTTTCACTAGTCTTTACCATCCATCCAACAATCTTCTAGATGCACTGAATGACTTACCCACTATGCAGCAAACACAGCAGGTACTCTTGTACCCTGTGCCTTTGCTTCTGCTGTTCTCTCTGCCTGGTATGCCTTCTCTTTACTCGTTATTTGTGTGGAAAAAGCCTATTTCCTCCCTCTCTTTGTAGTATATTGAAAGCTCTTTAAGTAAAAGTATCATGTTTATTTGCCTTTGTCTTCCAAGACTAGACCAGTGCTTAGCACATGGGAGGTAGCTAATACATCTCTATTCAATGTCTGCAAGTTTAGTTTTGGAGGTTTTCTAAACTCTACAGTAGAAAGTTCTTATCTGAGGATCTCAGCTTATAGACTACTTTCTCAATTTCCAGTCATGGTAAAGGCTGGACTGGACTGAAAGAGCAGAATGGCAACCACACCTCCTTTCTCTTGTAACATTATCTTTAGATTAAACATGCAGGGACTAGTCAGGATTACATAAATACAATCTGCCTTAGGCCTGAGAGCCCACTGAAAGACTTAGTTCCACAGAGTTATAATTCAGGCTCGCCCCTTTTGAACCTTGTCTTGCAACCCTTAGGAAATCTCTGAACTTCAGTTCCACACTGTTCTTCAACAACATTCTTCAGCTAACATTTACTGGCCTCTTAGTATATGCCAGACCCTCTGCTAGGTGCTGGAGATGCAAATATGACCAAACAGAAAATTCTTATCTTTACGGAACTCAGAGTCAAGCAAGGAAGACAGACAAGTAAACAGACATTTAATGTGTTCATTCATTCAGCAGATACTTACTATATTCTAATCAAGTGTCCATTAACAATGTAGACAAGCTGGCTATGGGAGCAGGAAGGAACAAGTACCCAATTCTCCCTACAACTGCAAATACACTGTAAAGGAAAGTTAGAGTTTACTAAAAGGACAAGGACATTTTGACCATAACAGAAAAGAGAACAATTCATGATATTTATGCAAAGTTAGAGAAAAATGACAGAATAAACCAAGTCCTAAAAACTACAAGGAGTTCAGAATTCTGGAAAACAAAGTATTACAGGAATTAAAGAAAATGAAGCTGGAGATATTTATAGAGGCAAAGCCAAGAAAAATCCTTAGGTGCCATGAAAGAAGTTTACATTCAGTGTAGGCAACAGAGAACATTTGAAGGATTTTAACTGGGAGAGGGGGAGTCAAATCAGATCTGTAATTCAGAAGATGTGTTACAGGGGAGTGAAATGGGAAATAGGTCAGTTTCAAGCCTGTGATAAAAGTCCAAGTAAGACATGATGAGGGCTTTAAACTAAGGTAAAGGAATATGGGGAGACAAATTTGAATGAAATTTCACTGGTGAATTTGAAAGGATTTGGATGGAATGTATGTTGGAGATGAAAGAGAGAAAAGAATCTGCTCAGGTGCTATGGCCATTGATTTAAACTGGTAATATAAGAGGAGGAGCAAGATAGGAAGGAGGATACTCCTAGTTGCAGGGCAGGAATAAAGATGTAGACATAGAGGGCTTCCCTGGTGGCACAGTGGTTAAGAATCCACCTGCCAATGCAGGGGACAGGGGTTCGAGCCCTGGTCCGGGAAGATCCCACGTGCCACAGAGCAACTAAGCCTGTGCGCTACAACTACTGAGCCTGCGCTCTAGAGCCCGTGAGCCACAACTACTGAAGCCCACTCGCCTAGAGCCTCTGCTCCGCAGCAAGAGAAGCCACCGCAATGAGAAGCCCGCATATAGTAACAAAGACCCAATGCAGCCAAAAATTTAAAAAATAAATTAAAAAAAAAAAAAGTTGTTGACATAGAGAATGGACTTGAGTACACAGGGTGGGAGGGGGAAGCTGGGGCGAAGTGAGAGTAGCATTGACATGCATACACTACTGAATGTAAAATAGTTAGCTAGTAGGAAGCAGCAGCATATCACAGGGAGATCAGCTCTGTGCTTTGTGACCACCTAGAGGGGTGGGATAGGGAGGATAGGAGGGAGGCTCAAGAGGGAGGGGATATGGGGACATGTGTATGCATATGGCTGATTCACTTTTGTATACAACAGAAACTAACACAGTATTGTGAAGCAATTATACTCCAATAAAGATCTATTTAAAATAAATAAATAAATAAATAAATGAAAGTATCTTCTAAAAAAAAAAAAAAAGACATGTTGCCTGAATGAGGAAACACTGCAACAACAGTACCAATGAATTAAGAAAGAATTGCACCACTGGGTAACGTACACATTTTTATACATTCCTATCTATCTACCTATCTAATTTATAGTGATTTTTTGTTTGGTTGGGTTTTTTTTGGATGAATTGGCTGCCTCTCACAGGCAGAAAATGGACCTCTTCCTCCATAATGTTTTTAGTTAAGAGAAGTAAAAGTTATGGTTGTACTATTAGAAATAATTTGCAAATCAACTCTCAAAATGTGTTTCATGAGCCTCTTAAAACCTGTGATTAACCTCAAATGAAGCATTTCAGTGATTCCTCATTGACTTATGAATATACATAGTAATTCCCAAGGCTAAAATGAAAAGAACACATGGCAAAGCACAGAAGCCTATTTCTTGAGTGTTGAATTTCTGAGTCTCATGTTTTAAGAGGGACACACCAGGATAGTTACTAGAGTGTGCCCAGAGAAGTGTAACCAATGTGGCAGAGAACGTGAAACCTGTTATATGGGGGACTAGTACTATTAAGGCTTTAACGCTAATAATGAGAAGACTTAAAGAAGTTATGACAGTTGTTCTCAAGTGGTTCAAACGCTGTCATTTTTTAATACTAGACTCCTTGGCCCCAGAAGGCAGAGCTAAGTCCACTAGTGCCAGTTGCATACAGCCAGGTTCTGGGGTCAATGAAAAGAATAATGTTCCAGCAAGTAGAGCAGCCAAACAATTAAATCATCTCCTCAGGTGATGAGATCCCCATCACCAGAGATATTTAAGGAGGAATGAGATAACCACTTGAATGTATTTGTAGAGAGAAGGATTGTATTAGGTAAGATATATTCCCATTCTAAAATTACACTTTCCAGAATTTTGTGGAGTAACACTTTAGAGTTAGATGTGGCTAAAGTTTTCTACATGGCATAGTGCCTGTAAATCTGGGCATAAGGCTAATCATTTAAATTGAGAGTTGTCTATGTCAACTTAAATACTATTCTACCTTTGTCTAGCCATGTCCTTGGTGTTAAATTCCTGCTACTGGAACTGTTCATTTGTGCTGAAATTTATCTGTTAAGATTTCGTATTATGAGTTGCCCTTGACCTTACCCTTCACTCTCAGTAAATCAAAAAATTTAGAAGGTAAGGCTTATCTTCCATGGAGATTTAGGCATAAAACAGGACTGAGAGTTTACTTTTACTTCCTTCTCCCTGAGGTATAAAGCCTCTTTGTTATTAAGAGTACAAGTACAGGTGTGTTTCCCATATTCCCCCCACTCTTTTACTTTGTACCTCATTTTCCGTATACTTTTAAGGCCATTTATCATTTCCTCATGTCCATATTTCATTTCCCAATTGAAAGACTATGTTAGGGAGGAGGCAGGTATTGGTTGGAAAGCAGATTAGGAGAAATATCTTCCAAAGGCAAAGTAGAAAAGAGTAAGCTACTGAGGTTAATATGATTATATTCTGGTGGTGGTAGGGTAAGGTGATCAAGTGAAGGTGTAACCTCCTTGCTACAGACAACTAACCTGTATTCCTTTGAATTTTGCATAGCATGGTAATTGTTAATAGGATTAGTGTTCATACTGAGGTAATTTTACACTTAAAATTTTGATTTTTCTCTTTAGGGATAAAGACATTGCCCTCACAAAATGAAATGATAAAAGAAATAGCTAAGGTTCGAGAGGATATGGCCAAAAGGTAAGAATTCTCCTAGGAAGATAGGTGGTTATTTTTTCCTACTTCTTTCTTAATAAGAGCAATGTTGTACTGTATTTATTGTCCTTGTGTTTGTTTAAGGATTTAGATTATATTTTGAAGGAAAAGGAAATAATAGTTTGTGACAATAGATTAGAGAAATACCACCAAGTGGTTTGAATATGGATGGGAAAGGAGAGAAAAGCTTAAGAAAATTCTATGTTTAGGGCCTAAAAGAAAAGTCAAGTAGGAAAAAGCACATGGAGAGAAAACCAGGTATATTATTTTGGCAAGGATTACTTGAAGGGCTATTAGAGCTGCCAGAGAGAGGAAAGGCAGCGATGAATTAATGAGACGTAGATATGGTTAAATTACAAATCTGTAGGTAGATTTACAAATCTGCAGAGGCCACTTTGCTGGCTGTCATGTGACAGCATACTCAGGTCACAGTGGCTCTTGGTATGAGTAATCTATATGATCTGGGAAGGTGGTACCATCAGCCAGTATTTTAGTGATTGGGTGGACACATTTAGCAATCTGAATTTCAGAACTTGTGCTTATTCACTTGGTGATCTTTATTTGAACAAAGTTATGTTGATGCAGTTCCTAGATTTTTGTGGAAAAGTCAGAGGCACAATCATCCCATGCCCAAAGACGTGGTTTTCTTCAATTGATTATACCAGCATAACTCTCCCTTCTGCAAGGAGGAGAAAGACATTTTTTATTTAACCCTGATACCCTTTCTACGTGCTCTCCTATTTTCCTCCTCCCTTTCACTGCCAAACTCCTACAATAAATTTTCTACATTATATATATTGACTTGTAATACTTTCCTCTTTGTTCTCAGCTTATCTATTTCTTCCACATCCTTCAAGGACTTATCATAGCTCTATTTTAACTACCCTCTTCTACATTTTTATTTAGCAGTCTTAAATTACGATTTACCAAAAGTCTTACATTCTTCTCTGTTTCATGTGTATCTATCTTATCTAGTCCAGTGGATTATAATGCTCTTAAGGATAGAGACAGTGTCTTTTCTTTCTTCTCTGTTTACTACAGCTCCTAGCCCAATATTGAGCCAAGAGCAGATTCTCAGAAAGCATTGATTAATTGACTGATTGACTGAATTCTTAATAGGCCAGTGTTTCCCTCTTCTCTGCTTCAGGTATGTGGACAGCAAACCACATAACATTCAGGGAGACTAATTTGAAGAGGTCAGTTATGTAATAAATTAGGATTGATGATAAGTAAATATAGGGGGTATTCTTCTTATAACAGTTCTTCTTATGTCAGACATTGTAGTTATGAAAAACAAAGCAAATGAAATGAAAACCAGGGACTCCAGTTGATGTCCAAGTGCTCCTGTTGATTCTGTTTTCTCATCCATAGAACTTTTGCTCTGTTCTTGTCTTTCCAAGAAGTAAACTAAGTGTTAGTTGTTGGGCATACTGAATTTCATGAAGAAAGCTACTGGATGTACCAGCCAAGTGTGTTCATAAATAAGCTATGGTGTAATACATTTTGGGATTGCTGCCTATTGCTTAACCAAAGAATAAATTTGAACATCTGAAAGAACATTAGAAATTATTATCTTTCCCAATGTACAATAAATAAGAGAACCAGAAATGTGAGAATGACAACTTCCTCTTAATAACTGTTCGTACAATTCCCTGCTATTTTGCCTAATTACACCTGTGGAAATGCTTTTTGAGTATTAGAAGGTCTTTTTTCTTCCATAATCCTTGTGATACTGGGGATTTATCCTCTATTAAAATGGACCTAGTATCTTTTAATCTGCAGACTATTCTAGTTCAAAAGTAAATTGAAAGCCGCTTCTTTTGCATTTCCTTCTTTTAACATATAAATTTGCCTCTTTCAGCATGGAAGTTTTTTGAATTAACAGTCTTTTGATAATATAATTCCTAGTTATCAGTAATAAGTACCTCAGTTTCCTCTTTAAATAAAAGGCATGTAATTCTAAGTTCATTGACGCTCTCATTTTACTTATAATATGAAAGGTTACCAAAAAAAAATCATTGGTTAAATTCTAAACCAAGGTAAAAGTAAGATGTGAATAGGAAAGTGAACTCAAAACAACTCAAGATACAAAGCCCTAGTTATGGATGAATGTGTATTAATATTCATCAATTTACAACATCTTGCTTTTGTAATTATACTGAGAGGTTATATCATTTTCCCAATTATATTATAGAAGAAAAAAAAATGCTTTCTTGTAGTGCCAGAAAGTAAGGAAGTTCTCAAAAAGCAAACTGATGAGGGTATGTCGCAGGGACACAGGAACCAACTGAAAGTGGTTCCAGTGGCCAAAGCTGGAACAATTTGAACAACAATATAAATTACCTAGTATTGGACTATAATATAAAGTATAAAAAATACCCATGAGTCCATACTGATATAAATAAGTGATAGAATAATAAGAGGGGTAGAATAGAGAAAACTCCCATACGGAAGAATTTCAAACAATTTACATAAATAAACTCTACCCTTCAGGAGGCGGAGCATAACTCCCCATTCCTTAAGTGTAGGCGGCATAGAGTGACTTCCTTCCAAACAGAATGCGTGAAATCTCGGCTTCAGTACCCCGGTGCTGAATAGAAATATGGAGACAGAATTTCGGAGGAAAGAGAAACAGTAGCTTTATTTCTTTGCCAGGCAAAGAGGGAACACAGCAGGCTAGCGCCTCAAAAACTGTGCCCACCCACCCCACCCCACCCCCACCTCAGGAGAGGATGGTGAGAAGTTTTATAGTAATTGTTCAAAGAGGGCGTGATCAGCTTGGGGACATTCTTCTGATGGGTTGGTGGTGAGATAAGTAGGAGTCAGCATCATCAACCTTCAGGTTCCAATTGGTGTGGGGTCTACGTGCTTGTGGGCAGCATGCCATCGTTAATCCTTAACTTCTCCCACGTGGAGGGGGTTTCAAGTATCTGAAAAACAGCTCCACGATATCTTTGTATCTGTTGGATGGAAAACCAGGACCTTGCCCCAAGGCTTCACTATTGTTTCTCTTGACTGTTTCTCCCTGATCTCACATCCCCTCCCTTCCCTAATTAGCAACCGCTTGAATCTGCCCGTTGGAAGTCCGGAAAGGTCATGGAGTCTGAATGAAGGCTATTTCCTGTAATCAAAGAAATGGGGGACACAGAAAGGCTGTGTGCCCAGGAGTCCCACAGGGCCCTGCTCAGCATCAAACCCAGCAGGCAACAACAGCCACCAAGCAACAGTGATATATTTGCACTGCACTTGGCTCAGATTACCTGAGAAAATACAGTAGTCAAAAAAAATAGAAGAGGGGGCTTCCCTGGTGGCGCAGTGGTTGAGAATCTGCCTGCTAATGCAGGGGACACGGGTTCGAGCCCTGGTCTGGGAAGATCCCACATGCCGTGGAGCAACTGGGCCTGTGAGCCACAACTGCTAAGCCTGTGCGTCTGGAGCTTGTGCTCCGCAACAAGAGAGGCTGCGATAGTGAGGGGCCCGCGCACCGCGATGGGGAGTGGCCCCCGCTTGCCACAACTAGAGAAAGCCCTCGCACAGAAACGAAGACCCAACACAGCCAAAAATAAAAAACTAAAATTAAAAAAAAAAAAATAGAAGAGAACAGAGAAAAATCATATGATTTAAGCTTTTCCAGAATGTCACTTAAGTCAATGAGTGTGAACTCACTTGAAGAAATCTCTCAATAAGGAGTTGATTGTTGTCAAAAGTAAATGGTAAGTACAGAAGCTATTCCGTGTGGCAAGAGTGTGGAGAAAAAGAGTTTTCTCATAAATGATTGGAAATATGAATTGGTAAAGCATCTTTTCAAGGAAATAGGGCAGGCGTTAGCAAAATTAGATATGTATGTACAAGTATATTTCTAAACCGAGCAATTGCCTTTACAGGAATAGCTATTAGAGAAATACACAAACAGTGATGCAAAATAGTTGGCCCTCAGTATCCATGGGTTGGGCATCCAAAAATTCAACAAACCATGAATTAAAATATTCAGAAAAAATTTTCCAGAAAGTTCCAAAAGCAAAACTTAAATTTGTTGGGCGTATTTGCTTTACCAAGTCCAAGCTAACTCTGCTCGCCTCATGACAGCCCAATAAATCAGAAACAAGGTGTTGAGGCAAGGAATATGACTTTATTTGGAAAGCTGGCCGAATGAGAAAATGGCAGACTAGTGTCTCAAAATAACTATCTTATCGGGGTCTGGATGCCCGTTTCTTTTATAGAATCAGAGAGGGAGAAGCGGTGAGGAAGTAAAAAGACCATCAGTCTTGCAAAACATCTCCTGGAATGGCCAGCCTCAGGGAGGGGATGTGTTAATTTCTTCTTTATTGCAGCCATTCACAGGTGGGTAGAGTTCCCTGAGTCAGGCCATTATGTATGATTATAATAACAAAAGCAACGAAAAGCAAAGGCTAAAGTCAAAGAAACAGATCCAACATGGAGTCAAAATTGGCTCTTCCCTGTTACATTTGCCTAGAATTTACATAGTATTAGGTGTTTAACTTAAGTAATTTAGAGATGATTTAAAGTATACAGGAGGATGTGCATAGGTTATATGCAAACACTACACCACTTTATATAACAAACTTGAGCATCTGCAGTATGAACGGGGGTCCTGGAACCAATCCCCAGAGTATACCAAGATATTACTGGATTAGATATAGACATGTAGATGTCCCCTGCAGTATTATGTGTATAAATGAACACTGGAGCCAATTTCATGTCCATCAACTGGAGAACATTTATTTATAATAATCCATTCATACCCTGAAAGGGTCTGCAGTTATTTAAAAGAATAAGGCAGATGATAAAAATGCTGAGAGTGATGGACTGATAAAAGCTAACATGTATTATTTACTATGTGCCAGGCACTGGGCTTAATGCTTTACCTGCACTTCTCATTTAAAACCTAGGACAACCCATGTAGGAAGAACTCTTATTTGTCCCATTTTTAAGTGAGAAATTGAGCTACAGAAAATTCCAGAAACTTTGTTAAAGTCACTCTGATACCCAGTCAGGTTTGCACCTACAGCTTAAAAGACCAGAGTGCTCTCTTTTCTTGTTCTCTGTTATAGGGATTTCACAGCCTGACTGATTTGTTCTCATGTTGGAAATAAACAATCTCAGATACAGAATATCAACTTCAGACAGGCTACCTCAGGATTTTGTCCAGTCACAGAGAAAAACAAGGTCACTGTGCAACCTACAAAAATTTAAACATCTTCCTCTTTTCATAAGGAAATGACTGTAACTTTCTTATTCCAATCATACAATTGCCCATGCTAACAGTATTCAATATGGAGCAAACCCTGCTTCCTCCCATCTTCCCACAAATCACCCAACTAAAGCCCAAATCCTATAACAGGATTACACCTGGCCACACCTTGAAAACACATCCCCTTAACACCAAGTTCCTCTGGGGAGTTTATTTTTAACCTCTCTATCAAAAATATTATTCCTTTTCTTGTCTAACACCTTTGTTCCTCTCAAGACTGAGGAGTATCAAAGAAAACGGGGCACAGAAATGGAGCAGGACCCTGTGGGGATCTCCCATGTCCAAAAGCCTTTCCATGCCCCCCATTTCTTGTTTGTAGGAAAAAGGTTTCAGCCTCCTCACTGAGTTCCGAAGGGCAGATTCAAATAGTTACTAATTAGAGGACTGAGGAAATGCAGAAACAAAGGAAATGCAGTCAAGAAACAATAATGCAGCCATGGGGCAGGGTGCAGTTTCCTCCTCAAGGAATATACATAACTATCTGATACAGGTCTCTTGAGGTCTTCTACAGGAACTAGGGACCCACCCAGGTCGGGAGGATGGTAAATTCACAGTGGGCCCAAGAACCTGGACCCCAGATTGGTTGGAACCAGAAGGCTGATTGAGATTCCTAGAACACCACCCTGTCACCTCACCACCAACCAGTCAGAGGAAGGTCACACACTCTGCAGCCACCCCCCCACCCCAAATTTTGCCTATGAAAACTCTTCCCTGAAACTGATCTCTGAGAGGCAGCAGTGAGTGAGGGGCGTGAAGCAAGATCTTAATTCCCTGCCCAGGAATTGAACCTGGGTAGCCTGGATGAAAACTAGGAATCTTAGCCACCACGCCCCCTGGCTCTTGCCCCCAGTGAAAAATGAATTTCTCATGGACGTAAAACTGTAAAAACAGGTACAAAGTTTATTATTAGAGACATAGCACAACAACAAGTGGGAGAGCACACAGAGAAACTGTTTAGTGAAGATAGAAGCAAGGCAGAGATGCCCGCCCGGAGAGGAAGGGTGTGGGCGGGGGCGTCCTCCCTAATGAGGAGCGCAGTAAAGAGGCCATTAAGTCATTTATATCGGGCAGTCTTTCCAGGTCTTTGTTTACCTTGGGCCAATTATCTGGTTTTTTTTCCACACCTGACCTGCCCTAGGACGCTCCCCAACACACACGAGCAACTTTTTTTCCAAGATGGATTACAGCCCAGAGACCTTAGCATCACATATTATGGGGTGGTGCCCCCTCCTTTTTGACCCCCCAAGGTGCAATGTTTCCCTTGCCCCAAGGATGAGAAATGTATGACCACTTGATCTTTCAACAGGGTTTAGTCCTACTCTGTCCCTGCCATAAAAAATGTCCAATGTCTGATTATTTACCCTATTTGTGTTGCTGGTTTTTATATTGAGGTGCAGATCTCGAAATATAGACAAGAGTCCGGTCATAAATATGTCGTCCTGGAGCCCGTTTGTCTCTTGCTTCAGGAAATGTAAACAGGGGCACTGAGGGGAGAAGATGGCGGAAGAGTAAGACGCGGAGATCACCTTCCTTCCCACAGATACACTAGAAATACATCTACACGTGGAACTGCTCCTATAGAACACCCACTGAACGCTGGCAGAAGACCTCAGACCTCCCAAAAGGCAAGAAACTCCCCACGTACCAGGGTAGGGCAAAAGAAAAAAGAAATAACAGAGACAAAAGAATAGGGACGGGACCTGCACCAGTGGGAGGGAGCTGTGAAGGAGGAAAGGTTTCCACACACTAGGAAGCCCCTTCGCGGGCGGAGACTGCGGGTGGCAGAGGGGGGAAGCTTCGGAGCCACGGAGGAGAGCGCAGCCACAGGGGTGAGGAGGGCGCAGCCACAGGGGTGAGGAGGGCAAAGCGGAGAGATTCCCGCAGGAGGCTCGGTGCTGACCAGCACTCACCAGCCCGAGAGGCTTGTCTGCTCACCCGCCGGGGCGGGCGGGGCTGGGAGCTGAGGCTCGGGCTTCGGTCAGGTCGCAGGGAGAGGACTGGGGTTGGCGGCGTGAACACAGCCTGAAGGGGGCTAGTGTGCCACGGCTAGCTGGGAGGGAGTCCGGGAAAAAGTCTGGAGCTGCCTAAGAGGCAAGAGACTTTTTCTTCGCTCTTTGTTTCCTGGTGTGAGAGAAGAGGGGATTAAGAGCGCTGCTTAAAGGAGCTCCAAAGACGGGCGTGAGCCATGGCTATCAGCGCAGACCCCAGAGATGGGCATGAGACGCTAAGGCTGCTGCTGCCGCCACCAAGAAGCCTGTATGCAAGCACAGGTCACTCTCCACACCGCCCCTCCCGGGAGCCTGTGCAGCCCGCCACTGCCAGGGTCCCGTAATCCAGGGACAACTTACCCGGGAGAACACACGGTGCGCCTCAGGCTGATGCAACGTCACGCCGGCCTCTGCCGCCGCAGGCTCGCCCAGCACTCCTACCCCTCCCTCCCCCAGGCCTGAGTGAGCCAGAGCCCCCGAAGCAGCTGCTACTTTAACCCCGTCCTGTCTGAGCGAAGAACAGACACCCTCAGGCGACCTACATGCAGAGGCGGGGCCAAATCCAAAGCTGAACCCCGGGAGCTATTCGAACAAAGAAGAGAAAGGGAACTTTCTCCCAGCAGCCTCAGGAGCAGCGGATTAAAGCTCCACAATCAACTTGATATACCTGTATCTGTGGAATACCGGAATAGACAACGAATCATCCCAAACTGAGGAGGTGGACTTTGGGAGCAAGATATATTATTTTTTTGCCTTTTCCTCTTTTTCTGAGTGTGTATGTGTATGCTTCTGTGTGAGATTTTGTCTGTATAGCTTTGCTTTCACCATTTGTCCTAGGGTTCTGTCTCTCCGTTTTTGTTGTTGTTGTTGTTGTTTTTTACTTAAAAAATTTTCTCTTAATAATTATTTTTTAATTTTTAATTTTAATAACTTTATTTTATTTTATCTTACTTTATTTTATTTTATCCTCTTTCTTTCTTTCTATTTTTTCTCCCTTTTATTCTGAGCCGTGTGGATAAAAGGCTCTTGGTGCTCCAACCAGGCATCAGAGCTGTGCCTCTGAGGTGGGAGAGCCAACTTCAGGACACCAGTCCACAAGAGACCTCCCAGCTCCACATGATACCAAATGGCGAAAATCTCCCAGAGATGTCCATCTCAACACCAAGACCCAGCTTCACTGAATGACCAGCAAGCTACAGTGCTGGACACCCTATGTCAAACAACTAGCAAGACAGGAACACAAACCCACCCATTAGCAGAGAGGCTACCTAAAATCATAAAAAGCTCACAGACACCCCAACACACACCACCAGACGTGGACCTGCCCACCAGAAAGACAAGATCCAGCCTCATCCACCAGAACACAGGCACTAGTCCCCTCCACAAGAAAGCCTACACAACCCACTGAACCAACCTTAGCCACTGAGGACAGACACCAAAAACAACAGGAACTACGAACCTGCAGCCTGCGAAAAGGAGACCCCAAACACAGTAAGATAAGCAAAATGAGAAGACAGAAAAACACACAGCAGATGAAGGAGCAAGGTAAAAACATGCCAAACCTAAAAAATGAAGAGGAAATAGGCAGTCTACCTGAAAAAGAATTCAGAATAATGATAGTAAATATGATCCAAAATCTTGGAAATAGAATAGACAAAATGCAAGAAACATTTAACAAGGACCTAGAAGAACTAAAGAGGAAACAAGCAACAATGAACAACACAATAAATGAAATTAAAAATACTCTAAAAGGGATCAATAGCAGAATAACTGAGGCAGAAGAAGGGATAAGTGACCTGGAAGATAAAATAGTGGAAATAACTACCGCAGAGCAGAATAAAGAAAAAAGAATGAAAAGAATTGAGGACAGTCTCAGGGACCTGTGTGACAACATTAAACACACCAACATTCGAATTATAGGGGTCCCAGAAGAAGAAGAGAAAAAGAAAGGGACTGAGAAAATATTTGAAGAGATTATAGTTGAAAACTTCCCCAATATGGGAAAGGAAATAGTTAATCAAGTCCTAGAAGCACAGAGAGTCCCATACAGGATAAATCCAAGGAGAAACATGCCAAGACACATATTAATCAAACTATCAAAAATTAAATATAAAGAAAACATATTAAAAGCAGCAAGGGAAAAACAACAAATAACACACAAAGGAATCCCCATACGGTTAACAGCTGATCCTTCAGCAGAAACTCTGCAAGCCAGAAGGGAGTGGCAGGACATATTTAAAGTGATGAAGGAGAAAAACCTACAACCAAGATTACTCTACCCAGCAAGGATCTCATTCAGATTTGATGGAGAAATTAAAACCTTTACAGACAAGCAAAAGCTGAGAGAGTTCAGCACCACCAAACCAGCTTTACAACAAATGCTAAAGGAACTTCTCTAGGCAAGAAACACAAGAGAAGAAAAACACCTACAATAACAAACCCAAAACATTCAAGAAAATGGGAATAGGAACATACATATCGATAATTACCTTAAATGTAAATGGATTAAATGCTCCCACCAAGAGACACAGACTGGCTGAATGGATACAAAAGCAAGACCCATATATATGCTGTCTACAAGAGACCCACTTCAGACCTAGGGACACATACAGACTGAAAGTGAGGGGATGGAAAAAGATATTCCATGCAAATGAAATCAAAAGAAAGCTGGAGTAGCAATTCTCATATCAGACAAAATAGACTTTAAAATAAAGACTATTACAAGAGACAAAGAAGGACACTATATAATGATCAGGGATCAATTCAAAAAGAAGATATAAGAATTGTAAATATTTATGCACCCAACATAGGAGCACCTCAATACATAAGGCAAATACTAACAGACAGAAAAGGGGAAATCGACAGTAACACAATCATAGTAGGGGACTTTAACACCCCACTTTCACCAATGGACAGATCATCCAAAATGAAAATAAGTAAGGAAACACAAGCTTTAAATGATACATTAAACAAGATGGACTTAATTGATATTTATAGGACATTCCACCCAAAAACAACAGAATACACATTTTTCTCAAGTGCTCATGGAACATTCTCCAGGATAGATCATATCTTGGGTCACAAATCAAGCCTTGGTAAATTTAAGAAAATTGAAATCGTATCAACTATCTTTTCTGACCACAATGCTATGAGACTACATATCAATTACAGGAAAAGACCTGTAAAAAATACAAACACATGGAGGCTACACAATACACTACTTAATAACGAAGTGATCACTGAAGAAATCAAAAGGGAAATCAAAAAATACCTAGAAACAAATGACAGTGGAGACACGACGACCCAAAACTTATGGGATGCAGCAAAAGCAGTTCTAAGAGGGAAGTTTATAGCAGTACAATCCTACCTTAAGAAACAGGAAACATCTCAAATAAACAACCTAACCTTGCACCTAAAGCAGTTAGAGAAAGAAGAACAAAAAAACCCCAAAGTTAGCAAAAGGAAAGAAATCATAAAGATCAGATCACAAATAAATGAAAAAGAAATGAAGGAAACGATAGCAAAGATCAATAAAACTAAAAGCTGGTTCTTTGAGAACATAAACAAAATTGATAATCCATTAGCCAGACTCATCAGGAAAAAAAGGGAGAAGACACAGATCAATAGAATTAGAAATGAAAAAGGAGAAGTAACAACTGTCACTGCAGAAATACCAACGATCATGAGAGATTACTACAAGCAACTGTATGCCAATAAAATGGACAACCTGGAAGAAATGGACAAATTCTGAGAAATGCACAACCTGCCGAGACTGAACCAGGAAGAAATAGAGAATATGAACAGACCAATCACAAGCACTGATATTGAAACTGTAATTAAAAATCTTCCAACAAACAAAAGCTCAGGACCAGATGGCTTCACAGGCAAATTCTATCAAACATTTAGAGAAGAGCTAACACCTATCCTTCTCAAACTCTTCCAAAATATTGCAGAGGGAGGAACACTCCCCAACTCATTCTACGAGGCCACCATCACCCTGATACCAGAACCAGACAAAGATGTCACAAAGAATGAAAACTACAGGCCAATATCACTGATGAACATAGATGCAAAAATCCTCAGCAAAATACTAGCAAACAGAATCCAAAAGCACATTAAAAGGATCATACACCATGATCAAGTGGGGTTTATTCCAGGAATGCAAGGATTCTTCAATATATGCAAATCAATCAATGTGATACACCATATTAACAAATTGAAGGAGAAAAACCATATGATCATCTCAATAGATGCAGAGAAAGCTTTTGACAAAATTCAACACCCATTTATGATAAAAACCCTCCAGAAAGTAGGCATAGAGGGAACTTTCCTCAACATAATAAAGGCCATATATGATAAACCCACAGCCAACATCGTCCTCAGTGGTGAAAAACTGAAACCATTTCCACTAAGATCAGGAACAAGACAAGGTTGCCCACTCTCACCACTATTATTCAACATAGTTTTGGAAGTTTTAGCCACAGCAATCAGAGAAGGAAAAGAAATTAAAGGAATCCAAATCAGAAAAGAAGAAGTAAAGCTGTCACTGTTTGCAGATGACATGATACTATATATAGAGAATCCTAAAGGTGCTACCAGAAAACTACTAGAGCTAATCAATGAATTTGGTAAAGTAGCAGAATACAAAATTAATGCACAGAAATCTCTTGCATTCCTATACACTAATGATGAAAAATCTGAAAGTGAAATTAAGAAAACACTCCCATTTACCATTGCAACAAAAAGAGTAAAGTATCTAGGAATAAACCTACCTAAGGAGACAAAAGACCTGTATGCAGAAAATTATAAGACACTGATGAAAGAAATTAAAGATGATACAAATAGATGGAGAGATATAGCATGTTCTTGGATTGGAAGAATCAACATTGCGAAAATGACTCTACTACCCAAAGCAATCTACAGATTCAATGCAATCCCTATCAAACTACCACTGGCATTTTTCACAGAACTAGAACAAAAAATTTCACAATTTGTATGGAAACACAAAAGACCCTGAATAGCCAAAGCAATCTTGAGAACGAAAAATGGAGCTGGAGGAATCAGGCTCCCTGACTTCAGACTATACTACAAAGCTACAGTAATCAAGACAGTATGGTACTAGCACAAAAACAGAAATATAGATCAATGGAACAGGATAGAAAGCCCAGAGATAAACCCACACACATATGGTCACCTTATCTTTGATAAAGGAGGCAAGCATATACAGTGGAGAAAAGACAGCCTCTTCAATAAGTGGTGCTGGGAAAACTGGACAGCTACATGTAAAAGTATGAAATTAGAACACTCCCTAACACCATACACAAAAATAAACTCAAAATGGATTAAAGACCTAAATGTAAGGCCAGACACTATCAAGCTCTTAGAGGATAACATAGGCAGAACACTCTATGACATAAATCACAGCAAGATCCTTTTTGACCTGCTCCTAGAGAAATGGAAATAAAAACAAAAATAAACAAATGGGACCTAATGAAACTTAAAAGCTTTTGCACAGCAAAGGAAACCATAAACAAGACCAAAAGACAACCCTCAGAATGGGAGAAAATATTTGCAAATGAAGCAACTGACAAAGGATTAATCTCCAAAATTTACAAGCAGCTCATGCAGCTCAATATCAAAAAAACAAACAACCCAATCCAAAAATGGGCAGAAGACCTAAACAGACATTTCTCCAAAGAAGATACACAGATTGCCAACAAACACATGAAAGAATGCTAAACATCATTAATCATTAGAGAAATGCAAATCAAAACTACAATGAGATATCATCTCACACCGGTCAGAATGGCCATCATCAAAAAATCTAGGAACAATAAATGCTGGAGAGGGTGTGGAGAAAAGGGAACCCTCTTGCACTGTTGGTGGGCATGTAAATTGATACAGCCACTATGGAGAACAGTATGGAGGTTTCTTAAAAAACTACAAATAGAACTACCATACGACCCAGCAATTCCACTACTGGGCATGTACCCTGAGAAAACCACAATTCAAAAAGAGTCATGTACCAAAATGTTCATTGCAGCTCTATTTACAGTAGCCAGGACACGGAAGCAACCTCAGTGTCCCATCATTGGATGAATGGATAAAGAAGATGTGGCACATATATACAATGGAATATTACTCAGCCATAAAAAGAAACAAAATTGAGTTATTTGTAGTGAGGTGGATGGAGTTAGAGTCTGTCATACAAAGTGAAGTAAGTCAGAAAGAGAAAAACAAATACAGTATGCTAACACATATATATGGAATCTAAGGAGAAAAAAAAAGGTCACGAAGAACCTAGTGGCAAGACGGGAATAAAGACACAGACCTACTAGAGAATGGACTTGAGGATATGGGGAGGGAGAAGGGTACGCTGGGACAAAGTGAGAGAGTGGCATGGACATATACACACTACCAAAAGTAAAATAGATAGCTAGTGGGAAGCAGCCTCATAGCACAGGGAGATCAGCTCGGTGCTTTGTGACCACCTAGAGGGGTGGGATAGGGAGGGTGGGAGGGAGGGAGATGCAAGAGGGAAGAGATATGGGAACATATGTATATGTATAACTGATTCACTTTGTTATAAAGCAGAAACTAACACACCATTGTAAAACAATTATACTCCAATAAAGATGTTAAAAAAAAAAAAGCAAAGTGGAAAAAAAGAAAAAGCAGGGGACTGGTAATGAATGTCGGGCCTGGAGCCCATCTTCTTCTCACCCCGGGAAGTGTGAACAGGCGGCCAGTTTTAAACGTGTAGCCTGGAGCCCATCTATCTCCTGCCTCACAACCTATCAGGGAGTTTGGGTCTTTTGAACAGGAGTCCACTTTCTCCGTGCGTGGCCCTGCGGTAAACCTTTCTCTGCTTCAAACTCCAGAATATCCCGTTGTTTGCCCTCACCGCGCCTTCAGCAGGGAACCTTGCGTTACACAACCTGGCAGGCCATGAGCCGCCCTGGGTGCTCGCAGTGCGACGTGTGCGGCCGGATCCCGCAGCAAAGCCCCCAGCACCCAGCGATTCTACCCTTGGACCTGGGGTCCCAGGGAGGGGACATCCCACGAAGTCCCAAGAGCTGTTCTGAGGGTCTTCAGAGCTCCCAGGGCAGCGGGAAGAGGACACTTCGAAAGAAGAGGAAAGGAACCTTTTTTTCTTCCTCGCGGGAATTTTACCTCAGGGCAGAAAACTCTAGAAATGCCGGCAGAGCAGGTGGATTTGGGGGAGCCCTAAAAGCCCTTCCCTGTCGCTCACCCCGAATGGATTTCATCTCATTCCACGACAAACAAACCTGAAGAGACGGCCTAGGGCAGGCGAGTCAGGCGCCTCCTGGCGTCGCGGAGGAAGCGGGCTCGGGGCGGGGTGACGTGAGCGCCGGGCGGGAGGCCGCTCCTGGGCCCGCGGGGCTGTGTGCGGCCTGGCTCAGTGGCGGCAGCAGTGAAGCGACCGGCAGAGGGTTCCATGGTGTAATGGTGAGCACTCTGGACTCTGAATCCAGCGATCCGAGTTCAAATCTCGGTGGGACCTTTCCCTTTAGGCAGCGCCCCAGCCGTCTTTTACTCAGTTTCCTCCCGAAAGCGAACTCGCGCCTCAGATGCGCGCTGCCTGGATGCGCTTTCCCGCCCCCGCATCCTCCTCAGTCCTGCTCTCGACCCGACCGTCTGGGTCCCGAGAAAGAGGCTTCCCGGACCCGCGACCCTCCTGCCGCCGCCCGTGCCTCGCAGCCGCGTCCCCCGCGCTCTGCCGCCTCCTCCTGAGGAAAACCGGCTGCTCCGAGTGGCGCGGTCCACGCCGACGTGGCGGGCAGGTGGGGGGGATGAGCCCACGGCGTCCCCGCTGGACCCTGGCGACTCTGCCCGTCGCGGGCCGTCGGAGGCCCCGGCCCCGCCGCCCAGGGGCGCAGCGACCGAGCCAGTGCCACCTGCTCGTCGGGTCACCCTGGGTCTCGGGGGCGAAAGGCAGAGGCTGCGCCCACTGAGTCCTGCCCCGCGAGGGGGCTTCGCCCCGCACGTCTTGTAACTAACTGCGCGGTTGTCCCTGTGAGTAAATGGTCGCGGGGCGGGGCTGTGACGTCGCTGAGCAGCCAGGGTGACAGCGTCTTAGCTTTCGGGTCGAGGGTTCCAGACCTGGATGGGAAGTACTGTATTGTATTCAGGTGCCCTAATTTATTCAGAATTTTAATTGATCCTATTCCAGTTTATTCCCATTTTATTCAGAATTTCTTGCTTCTAAGTCTCCATTGGACACGGAAAGCCGCTGTTAGGCTAAGATTTGAACCTTGACTCCAGGAAACCTCGTCCTTTCGTCCCAAGCTCAGCCAGAAGGAGGAGGAAGGCCAAGGATTCCGGCGTCTGAGGAGAGCAGGGATCCCTGACCCACCTCCACCCAGGCCTTTGAGACACGTGCAGATCTTATAGTCAAGGCTAGACTGTAGTGAATATGCCTTGTTTGGTTTGATTTGAGTTGGGAACCACATTCATTTTTTTTATCATTATAAAATTAAATTAATTGTTTAAATGTCGCCTCTAGACATTGAAAACACAGTGTAACAAATGAACCTGTGTATGCCTTTTGTGGAACAAGCATATGGATAAGAACTCTCCCAAGAGGCTATAAAACACAATAATTTATATATACCCCAGGACAGTGACAGAATAAAAAACTGCTTTCCTCAATTGTGTTGTTATTGGCATTGTTAGTATTTCTTTATTCTTTTGTCCATATAATGTGGGAAAAAGCAAAGGAGACTGTATGAAATATCGTATTTCTATTAGTCTCAGTGTCCTTAAAAACAAAAATACTGGTATTAGAGAAAAGAGATTCAGATGAAAGATAGACGTTCAATAAAAAGCCTGTAGTTCTGAATTTGAATTGTGAATGTGGATATATGTGAATACATGAATACATACAAATATGAATATGTATTTGCTAGCTATGTCCACTGGAAAGACCTGGAAATAAACCCATTCCAATGAGTACCTTTAGGTTACACAATTTGACTTGAGAATAATGTTTTGCACAAAAAGAAGCCAGAGATTCTTAGAGAAATGACTGAGTCCAAGTCAGGGGCAGAAAATATTCAAGATGAGACAGAATCACCTTGTCATACTGATATCAGGAAAGTTCTCAAAGACTATTAGGATCTTATCAAAAGGCTGAAGGAGCCAGCTTAAAGTCACTTTCACTGCTGAAGGAGAGGATAATTGGAATATCAGTAAAGACTATATTGCCATGAATTGAAATACTTCAATGTGTTTGAAACTTTGAATTCATATTAGCACAGGGGAAAAAAAAAAGAAATAAAAGAAACTAACTGGTGACCACAGAGGATGCTTGGGGAATTGCTCATTAAGCTGCAGTTTTCTTTACAGAGGGTACCACTAAATAACTAAACAGTATTTAGTATTTAGGGGAAGTTTCTTTTTATACAAGTGTTCCAGTTAAATAATACATGACCATGGAATATCACCATTTTACTCCACATAATCAGTTAATGGATCTAGGCCTTGAACTCCGAGGGCTGCTACTATTATTAGAAGAGACACACAGGACTTGATGTGCCTCCTGATCAGAGAGCACACACCACTTCTGAGGTAGTCTTGCCAAGATAGCAAATGTGAATCTCATCAGTCTCTGTATCTGCCAGGTCCAAAATAGGGGCCACTAGACATATATGGCTGTTGAACACTTAGAATGTAGCTAGTGGGACTGAGGAACTGGATTTTAATTATATTTAATTTATAATTCATGTGAATGTAAACTTGAAAACTGAAGACATGCACTATATTTTTCTATTAAACATAACTTTAAAACTTTGGTAGAATTATATTTCCTTTACTGTGTAGCATTAACTAGCTATGTATTGAATAGATCATATTTATATTATTGTGTGATTGTACTTTTTTAGCTTTGTGTGGCTACTAGAAAAATTTAAATTACATATGTGCCTTGCATTTTCTTTTTATTACAGCACTGCTCTAGATTCTACCACCAAAAAGGAAATATGGAGGACAAGAGAATTTATTAAGAAGTACACCCAGGTATTCAATTTAGACTGCAGGAATGCTACAGAACAAACAGCTCAGTTTCTTCAACAAATGAATGATATGAAAAAAAAAAAAAAGGACAGCAAGAGACCAAGAGAGAGCTAGAGCAAGAGAGAGAGAGAGAGAGGAAGGAAGGAAGGAAGGAGGGAAGGAGGGAAGGAAGGAAGGGAGGAACTGAGGGTAAACATATATGTAAAGACTTAAACACATATCCTACTGATTACAATTTGTGGATTTTATTTGGCTCCCAAGAAAGGATACTAACTTAAAAACAATAACTGTGAATTTGAACACTATTTTATGATATTAAAGATTTTAAATTGATTTATGAATAATTGTAGTGCTATGATAATACTTTCAGAAAGAGTCTTCATTTAGGGAAACATACTGGCGTAATTACAGATGAAATATGATGTCTGAGATTTGCTTTAAATAATACAGGAAAAGATGAGTGGGTGGAATTGTAGTAAAACAATTTCAGCCATAAGTTGATACATGTTGAATGTGGCTGACAAAGATGGGGATGTTCTGTTATATAATTCTATTTTGTGTACTATTGAAATTCTGCCTTTGAAAAAGAATGATGGGAGACCACAGATCCACCTAGGATAATGGCAGCTGAATCTATCAACACATATTTCAGAGGGCTAGAGACTAACATAGAGAGTCAAAGACACCACTCATAACCCTGCCCTAAACAACCAGAGGCCAGAGAACACTGTGGATTCCAACTGGTTTGTTTTTACCCAGGGCTTGGAGCCACACAGCAGTAGACGGATCAGCAAAGACTCTGCATATAAAGAAGAGGAGAGCAAGGAGGACATACTCAGGGGGGAACCCAGGTAAAATTACTCACAGAAAGAGCATGTGGATAAACTCAGAGGATGCCTGAGACCTGGTCGTATATAGCTCTGGTGTCTGGGGAATTGACAGGAAGGGGTTTGACAGTGCAGAGGAGCAGAGGGTGACAATTTTGAGGAGGCACAATTACTGGGATCAAGTGTGAGACCTAAATGAAGGTAGCATCCTTTGGAAGCTTGTGGTGAAGAGAAAGAATGAAGTAACTGGTAGAAATTAAAGGTCCTACTGGAAGAAACAGAATCCCAGAATCAGGAGACACACCATGCCTTTCCCCAAAACCTCCTTACATCTGCTAGAATAATTGCACAAGACAGATCTAGAACTAAGAAATCGACTAAGCCACTCAAAGCACTAATCTGTTCCTACCTAGAACTGCTGTTTCTCGTTCAAGTAAATACAGTCATGTTAAAATGAAAATCATACAACAGACATTTATTCTAAGATGACAGGAAAAAAAACATAAATAGTCAAAAATTTCAGGTCATGAAAAAATTCCCTTCAAAATCAATCACAAAACACAGGAAAAGTGTAAAATGGCATCTGTATCTGAATTAAGTGTTCGTGAACAAAGCATTTGTAGATAAACACACACACACACACACACACACACACACACAGGGAAAAGCCCCAAAACTTCACATAATAAATACACAACACAAAATAGAAGTAGACAAGAAAGAAGAAATGAGAAATTAGAATTGGCAGAGATTAGAAAAAATTGAAGGAAAAGAAAATTCTCTGAAAAAGAGGCTAAATGACAAGGTACATAAGGGATCATATTTGTCTGAAATTATAAGGGACATTGAACTAAAAAATGAAAGCATCAAACAGAATAGTAATGAATAAAAGATAATTAGAAAGGATCAGAGAGAAAGTCATAGAGACCTGGGAGAAATAGAACTGGAACGGTCAACTCTAAGACCTATCCTATTAGAGCTAAAAGATTTTATTTTATTTATTTTATTATTATTATTATTTATTTATTTATTTTTAAGATTAAAAAAAAAATTTCCTGTGAAGCTCCAGGCCTCCCTTTGCCCTCAATGGAGAGAAAGTTACATTCTACATCTCAATAGAACATACAAAGCAAGAAGATGTTTTTTAAAAAATCAATAAATTCATTATGGTCAAGTCATTTATATTCAGTCAAGCTGTCCACCTATCAAAGCAATAGAAAACAAGTATTAAATATGCTAAACTTAGGGAGTCCTTACTCCATCATGAGGAATCTTTAAGGATGAACTCTACTCATCAAGAGCTGACTGAGGAAACTCTGAGTTTTGTACAGCTGGTCATCATTGAATATATGTAATTGTAGATTTAAGCCAGTGTGTCATGGGCCCTGCTCTGGGCGCAGCCTGGGCATACCCTCGGGCCTCTGCAGGGAGGCTGCTGGCACTCCCAGGGTGGGGCAGCCATCCTGTGCCACTAGGGGGTCTAAAGGGCCCGGTGGGCCCCTCCTCCAGCTCCTACCCCTACCTTGCCGGTTCCCGCATTAAAAAAAAAAAAAAAAGAGGTGAGGACAAGGTGGGAAAAATAGTATGTAAAGGGTATACATTTGATTGGGTTGAAATAATACTGCAAGAAGTGGTAGGTAAAGACAGAAGAAAAGAGAAAAGTAAAATAATGTCCTTGATCATCACAGTGGTAAAAGTTGAAGTTGAGAGATGTCATTTAAAACTTATACTCCAAATATTAGAAATGTGACAACATACTAAGGGACTAAGGGGTCAAAAATTTTAGTGCACTAGCTAGCCAGTCCTTCCTAAATACCAAATACACACACACACATATACAAATATGCACACACAAAGAAAATAAGATAACACAGAAAAGAAACACAGTAAATACAATCGACTACAAATGGTAAATATAGCTTTAAAAATGTGGGAGAGTTTAAGATATAAAGATGAATAGGAGAAACAAGAATATTTATATTAATTTATATCTATACCCACTAAAATCAATCATGATAATAATGGATTATAACACTGAATTTTAAAAACGCATGAGTCCACAGTGAAACTCAAAAAACCTTTTAATGATATGGAAGGGGTATGGATTGTCTTTCCCACAGCACAAGGCCAGTAATACAAGTTTACAGAATGATTGAATTAGAAAATGTCCAGGATACAAACACAAGTATGATAATTGACACACATGAGGGAACAATAAGGGATGGTAAAATTTTTAGAGAAAGAGCATCACAGAACAAGATATTCATAAACTCTCAAAGTACCACTAATCAAGTTACTGATTATAGACAGAAAACATGTCTTTCCAGTGAACAGATCTCATGGCCCCTGCATAACAAAGTGTCCAATACTAAAATGACAATAGTGGTGACAGGCAAAGTGGACACTCTTAGTCTCCAAAGAGGCTGTGCTTGGAAGCACACAGCATGCAGTAGGTGGTGTTCTTGGCAAAAGGGGTTCAACTGAACCCTTGAGGAAATGATCAGACAACTGCAAAATGTAGACCTTTGAGCCAGACAACTGACCTGTCCTCTGCAAGCAAGTCAAGTCACCACCATTGAAGACAACCACAAAAAGCTGAGGAGAGGTTTTGGGTTCCCAAGGACTAAAGAAATATACTGACACAATCTTTTTAGTCCTTGGGAATCCAAAACACCTATTCTCCTTTTTGTTGTCTTATTTGTGGAGACGTTGACTGTTTGAAGAAAGACAGGCCACTTGTCTTGTTCAGTGGCCTAAATTATGCAGTCATCTGATAACTACCTCATGATGAAACTCAGGCTAAACAGTTTCAGCAAGAACACTGCATAGTTAATGCCGTCAGATCCTAGTACAGTCCATCTAGTGGCAAAGAATGACCGGGTTGACATGTTGCCTTCTTCCAGTTGCTCCTGATGCCAGTGTGTGGAGGATGAACATTGAGACGAGCAAGAGTTAAGGTCTCTCCAAACTGTGACCATCAAAGCATTGGTCTCCTTATCGATTGATCACACTTGGAGGCTGATGACTGGGATTTCTTCCATCAGATCTATGTCTTGGAGTGTGGAGAGTAGTTGTTGGTTGTAAGGTTGATTCTCAGGAAAGGATCCCTCCAGTGTTCTGTTTGGGCTTTAACTTGACTTGCTGCTGTAGATTTTTTTTCATCAAATGGAAAAGGTACATTTTATAATGTGGTTTCTTCCAAATTGGCGATATCTTTTCTTAGTTCCTAAAGTAATTGGTATCTGTGAAAGACAGAGAGAGAGAGAGAGAGGGAGAGAGAGAGATATGAAATGTTAGTTTTGTTAGGTCCTGCTGATAGCTGAGCCTGGAGGGATGGCTACATGGTGACAGAGGCCAGGGGCAGGCTGCACTCCTGTTGACAGGAGGAGCTGAAGGGGGAGCCACAGGCTGGCTGAAGTGGAGAGTGAGGTACATCAGTTAGAAGAAATACCTCCCTAAACTTTCATCCAGCCTGTGGTGCAGAATCTAGGGACCCCTGTCCTCACCCCACCAGTGCTTGGTGACATCTCAGCTCAAAGCTGCTGCAGAGCCTTAGCCAGTTTCCTACCACCCAATTCTCAGCAGCCACATCCCTCTTGAATCCCCTTCATCTGAACCGAATGATGACTTTCTCACATGTACCAGGATGGATGTGCTTAGCATCCCTTGTACACATTCAGAAACAGACTGCTATGGGAGCAGAGGATCCTTGGTAGAGAAACACACCCTCTTCTATCTCTACGTCCCTGCCTTCTGAGGAGGAGGGGCAGGCTACAGGGAAAGCCCTGGAATGTGAGAGCCAACAGGGACCTCAGAATGTATCCAAGTCCAGTTCCACCTTTTACAGATGAGGAGCTATGTTTCCAAGGGGCTAGGGACTAACTAAAACCACGTGGCCTGTTATTGACAACCCTGGCCCTAGAACCCAGGCCACAGGCCCTTTCCATACATTTGGGGGAATGGAGCAGAAAGGCTCCAATCTGGAGGCGTCAACAGTTAATGGAGGCTGTTTGGTCACCCTCCTGGACAGGAATAAGGCTTTGCAGAGAAATCCTTCTCCAAAGGGGCTGAGGAACAAATGGAAAAACAGGAAACTCAAATGAAATTAGCAAAAAGAGAGCAGGGAGTGTAACTGGCCCAACCCATTTGCATCCCATGGACACCAACATTCTAGAAAGGTAATTTCACGCTGGATCCACCTTAGGGCATTTCTAGGAATATTCTCAACATATAGACAAAAAAAACTCTGAAGTAAAAGTGAAAAAGCATTAGTTTTAGTTATACTAGATTCTCATCACTTTTTTCTCAAACTTTTCCCAAAGAAAGAGTCTCTCCTAGTATTTTATGCTAGTGCATAGAAGGGCATGAAAAAAGATAAACATAGGAGAATGAGGCCTAAGATTCATTATGGGGTTTTTGCATAAGGAAAAAATTAAATGAAAAAAAAAAACCAATTTGTTGATTCTGCAGTTCTGAACCCATTAGGGAAATCCATTTAGTGAATAGCAAACTGCAAGTTGCATTTTCACAGTAGAAAAGGAAACACTAAATTTCATTATTGTGGGAAGGGGAGATACTATTTTATACTCTGGGTTTTTATGTAATTTTTTTTAACTCTATTTTGTATGATAAAAATTGTGAGAAACTTGGATCCAAACAGAGATATTATATATCTAACCTATCTTTTTTCTCTTTTCTCTTCTCTGAGCTGTACAAATAGTTCTGTTGAGAGAAGAATGCTAATTCCCTTAATGGCTGATATTCAGCTTTTCTATGAAGTAGCCACACAATGGACACTGCCATACTGGTTACTGATATCCTACCAGATCCACAGTCCTTCTAATCCCTAGATGCATATTAGCAGAGCTTTTAAAAATACTGATACCCAAACCTCACTGCAGAACTTTAGAATCAGAATTTCAATGGATTGGGTTAAGGCATTCATGGTAGATCAAAACTCACCCAGTTTTTATTTTATAATAGCATGATTTAGAACTACTCATTAGACCTACACTATTTCACACCATTCTTTTTCTTCTCTCCATCTACTCCAGCATGGACTTCTTTCCCACTGGCCCTAAAGATTTTTCGGTCTTTCTCTGACACTCTCATATAAATAACTTGCCTTCTCAATTAGATTTGTCTGAAGCAATGATCATCTTGTATTCTTGTGTATCTCCCTGGGTCTTCATAAATCTGGCCCAAAGTTAATTCACTACAATGCTCGCCTACATTCCTTGGCCTCAGATTCCAACTCAGTTCATTTCTTCTGGATTCTTACTGAACATGTAGAAGGAGTAATTTTAAGAAAGGGGAGAGGTCTGAATGCCTATGCACTTCATGCTCTTATGCATATTGAAAACCTGGCCTCTGGATCTCCTTTTGGCCAACGTCCCTTTAGGGTGCCATCTACTGTCCTCCACCTACTGCCAGCTCGTCAGTCCCTGGAAGCCCCATGCACATTAGCACAGAACTGCCCACCTGGGGCTGAGGGGAACCTGACTCCAGGCCAGTCCAGCACTCCTACCTATGACCCAGGTTCTTACTTAGTTTTTATACTCAGTGCTCTTTTTCCTCAGTTTCAGTTCTTCTTATTCATGTGCAGAGGTTGAGGGTTAAGGGTTTTCCTAGATAAGGTTCTCCAAAAGCCAACCCAACATGCAAGTGATTCATTAACACATGATCCTGGAAGAAACAGGCAGTGGAGTTTGGGAACAGGGAAGGGAGAATAAGGCAAAGAAACCAAGAAAGTGTGTGATATCAGGCGAAGTACTATGTGTTCAGTGGCCTAAATGATGCTCTTCTGATGAGGAGGACCATGGATTTGGGCTTCCCTGTGGCTAAAAGGAAAGGTCAGAGGGACTATTAGGACAGCAGCTATAGGAACTCAACAGAGTTCAGAGTGCAAACAGGAGATGGAGATGGAAGGGCCATGGCAGGGTGGCAGCCCCCATGGAAAAGAGAGGAAAGACAAGACGAGGTAGCATCAGTTGTTGAGTGAACAAACGAGGAAGAGAAAAAATAGTGGGAGACTGAGCTATAATCTTAGGTAAAGAGTATAAGGAAGAAGTACACGTAAGAGCCTCAGATGTGATTATCTCTGTACCCTAAGCTTGAAGGCCAGGGAATTGGCATGCTAGTCTCCACTTGCTGAACAGCAGTTTTCTTCGGATAATCTTCTGTTTCAGGACACTTAAGGCATTAATCTTGCTATAGACCAGACACTCATGCTTGCTGGCAGCTAAGACCTCACCCTTCAGCTTGGGAGGGTTCTTCATTCCAATGGAAGCATCCAAACCCAGCTCTGAAGATAAAGCCACAGCCAACAGGATCCGTTGTTATGCATGATCTAACTATGACTTACTCCCCCACTCAGGAGGGACATCAAGTAAGGAAAGTGTCCAGGAACAAGAAAGGCCATCTGAAAGTCTATGGTGAGTGGAAACCAATGGAGACATTTTTATATTTGCTTTTTGTTGATATTCCTAACACTACCCAGTACTGGTAAGATTGCCACGGGGCAAACATGTTCCCAAATGCCAAAGGAAAAAGTCAAGAAAAATAAAACTGATTAAAAAAAAGTTTCCTAGGTAGAAAAGACAAAGGCAAGAAAATCATGCTGGACATAGGCTATACTGCCGGGAGGGAAGAGATTGTAGAGATCAAGCAAAGTCAAAATTGAAGGAAAACCTCAGGATAGAAAAGAACTGGGGAGGTCTAAAACTAGAAAAATTTTCAAATGTGCGTCAATATATATTTCACATATATATGTATCCATACTATGTATAATACGTATACATACTCAATCTAAATAAGGCATGGAAGATATGATAAAAATGCAACAACACAAGTGTGTGTGTGTGTGTGTGTGTGTGTGTGTGTGTATAATGGAACAAATGCATGAGGGTGTTGAGATACTGAATGGACCATTCTAATATCCTTCTGATGAGCTGAATTTGGAAAAGAAAAAAGAAAACCAAGAAGAATGAGACAGAAGCTCTGGTGGGTGACAGGAGCTATTAGATATGGGGGGCAGGAATCACTGGGTGGAGGAGTGTGAAAATAAAGGGCATTAACATTATCCTTTGCTGCAAAATCTTCTGTGAAGCCTGGATTCATCTCAGGCCTCCGTGGAAAGTGAGCGGGAGACAGAGTGACTGAGCCAGTGGGGTTAGGTCTTGGCTGGTAATGTGGGAAGCCAAGGACAAGAAGAGGAGAGACTAGAGGGAAGAGAAGACAACTAAATACCACAAGCCCTAATGGCTCTTGTCAGGGCTACGCATCCCCTACATTCCCTTCATTCCCTGAGCACTTTCTGTGAGACTCTCCATGGTGCCACAGGGGCGCTCCTTCTTATCTCACCTCCACCTGAGGACGTGGGTCTCTCCTCATTTCTCAGATGAGGTCATCGCCTGAGCGATGAGCACCAGCCAGCCCCTGGCTCCAGTGCAGATGTGGAGAGAGGTGGAGGGTAAGGATGAACACGTCCCAGAAGAAATGGATGTGAGGGTTTGAAAGCGCTTTTAAGAAAATCTGAGCAGAGGTGGATCCCAAGGAGAAGAAAACTGAGGACATGGCCATGGAGATGAGTGAAGATGATGAATTAAATGGAGTGTCCTAAAATAGACAGATCAGTACACCTCATGGGTGAGGGTGGCCCTTTATTTTAAAAAGAGGGGAAAAAAGGAAAATAACCTGGATATGAAAACTAAACTGGAGGCTGAGTTGTGTGGCCAGGGTTTACATTGCTACAGAATGTTACTAATACACTGTTACTGAGAGCACCTAGCAGGGGAAAATTGACTTGAGGGTGGATGTTGAAAGGAGAGGAAAATACTGGCCAACCTGCCTTTCTGAGGAAGTCAGGGAAGACGGGTCCCAGAGAAAGTGGGGATCAAAAAAGTGCTCTACCTCAGAGGAAATAACTCATGTGCAATCATTTTGTAAGTGTTAAAGCACCAGAAAGACACAATGGTTAGATGTTATATATTCATAGTTGTTATCAAACCATTTTTACTGATCAGGCATTCTGGACATCATGTTGCTTAATATTCCTAACAACCATGGAATGGGGATATAATTTTTCAAGAGTTCAGATGAGGGACGTGAGATGTGAATACCTAAGGAGATAAATAACGTGGCCCAGTTAAACAATCAGGAGTTTGCAAACCCAGGGCCTGAGGCAGAGCTGGTCCTAAATCCCAGGCTCTTGCTCACCTCACTCTGTTAGAGCATAACAGATTTCAACCGGACCTACAGCGGCCGTGGGAGAGGCCCCATTGCCTCCTCCACCCTCAACCCTGAGACAACTAGAGCTTCCTAATCCCCTTTTATTTTTTACCTAGGAAGAGTGGTCCTTTGCTTCCAGAATCGGGGCTGGCAGTAAAGCCCCAGATGGTGGAGGAAAGACGGAGCGTGGCTTTGCTGTGCCCACAGTTGAAATGCTGGTCCAGCTGCAGTTGCAGATAATTGGTCATGTGGGTGCTTTTCTGCAGCTGTGCTTGTGAAGTTTGTACCCCTGGGCCTTGGAAACTCAAAGACCTTTGGTGACAGTCCTCCCAGGTGTCACCTGAAAGGAAAAGAGGGTTCAGTAGGACCAATCCAAGTTTTCCTGTGCTAATCCCTCCCAGAACACCCATTTCTGATGTCCCTGCCTATGAGTGAAACCACCCAATAACCCAGACAATAAAGGCAGACATCATGTACATGAAGGAGATGTCATTTTTATGGCTGTGCCTGGGCATGCTGAGATGGCAGGTGCTAGGCTGCAACATCCTTGAAATGAAAATTCACCCACGTGAATCTAGAGGGCTTTGGATGGCATATGAGGTCACGCCTATTATTCAGCTATTAGCCTTAGTCCTGTAGCCTAGAGAGAAGGCTCTAAACAGGCCTCAAGGCATGGGGGAGAAAGAGTTGTTGATATCTACCCACAAGAATAAAAGAACAGGGGAAGAAGTATGGCCTAAAGACTTCAGGTACCACTAGAAAAAGGAATTGAGAATCTACAGTATATGGACCAAGTTAATAGAATGTTTCACAGTTCTGGAACCTTTCGAACTTCCTTACGTTTAATTTTTGTCTACCTTTCCACTCACACATACATGTGTATATTCTATTGCCACATGGGGCAGAGTGGGGATGGATGGTATTAGCAGATAGAAGTAGTGTAGTAGAGGCCTGAATCCCTCATTGGAAGCTTAGGTACAGAAGTATTACAGAATCAGCTAGCCACACTGTCCTCAGGTTACCATCAGAACCCAGACACAGGTGGATCTGTGTATTATTTACATGTTCCATTCATTCCTCTCAGCCCATCTGTGTGGGGGGGGGGAATTTGGCTTTTCCTGGCCCATTCTGAATGATGGCCTGGCAGGGCTGTGCCATATCACACACATCTCACTTCTGAGACGTGTGTCGGAGAATTTCTTCTCCTCCTCATGGAAACTCAGACCCAGCTGTTGGTGTTTCTGAGACAGAGCTCTGCAGCTTTTAAAGGGCACCAGCACAGCCAAATTCAAGGCCTCCCTGGACCCTGAGTGAGAGCAGATAATTCTGGGGGCAGGAGGTGCTGAGAGACATGGACCTCTCTCCCCTGGCTGATTTTCCACGGAGAGCCTCATGGAGCTGTGGCTTCGCCTGGAGGGGCTGGATGAGCAGCCGGCTCTGCTCACGGGACAAAGTGCACTGATGGATTAGGAGCTGGCAGATCTGAGCCAGGGACCACAGGAGTTCTCTGCGTCAGTCTGGCAACTTTGTGTTTAAGATTCAGATAGTGTCAAATCATTCGGTTCAGGGCAAAAAGGAAAAGGTGAGCAACATCCTCTCTTAGTCGCTGACGGGTCCGACTGCTGAGAGGAGCGCACAGAGCCTGAGCCAGGGAGTCAGGCCAAGGAGTGGCCAATGTCCCACATCCCAGTGGCCGGGAGTCTTGGGCAAGTGAAGGGACCTTGCTGAGCCTCAGTGCCCTCGGCTCTACCATGAGATACCACACCTACATGAGAGTGTCCCACGAGGACTGAATGGGTTATGGCTCACGTGGAGCTTGCTTAGTCAGGTGCATGGTATACAACAGGCGCACAATAACCATGTGTTCCATTTCTGGTTTGTGAACTACTATAATCCTGAGAAAGCCTTTGCTTCTCTCTACCTCAGGGAGGAACGGGAAACAGGAAAGAGGATGATCCCAATGTGAAAAGGCACACACTGAACAAGAACGATTTTTCATGGCCAATTTAATTATACAAGAAGACAGATATAGTCCGATACATAATGGGGTTTCTTCTACTTTTTCAAGATGATTTTATGAGTAAAGCTTCTAACAATCCAAATGCTTCTCATATAGAAGAAAAGTCAAAAAAATAGCCCGAGAAGTAAGGCAAACCAGGTTTTAATCTACACGCCCTATGAACTGCTGCCCAAGGGGATCTTGCTCATAAATTAGGCCAATACCCCCATCAGGTGTACAGGTTGCAGATAGTTTCCATGAGATTATACCACTGAGACTACACACACGATTGAAACTATAACCCACACATGGAAGGCTCGTCGTTGCTACACAAAGGAGGAGAACCATGGCTATTTCTGAAGGATGGGACACCAGAGCCAGATCTTTGGCTTCCCGGAAATCACAGGGCATGGACAGGATTTCATATTCAAGATCTGGTATGTAAATGCTTCAGAGGGAGGTACGCAGCCCAGGGAAAAAGCCTGGAGCTGGGGAACAATATAACAGACACTGCAAATATGGAGCAGACTGCAAACGTGTGGAAAGCCAGAAACTTTGTAAGAAACTCTTCAAGAAATAAAATTAGCAACATAATTTCATGAGTATGAGGATCCTTATCTTGAAAAAAAGAGGTCTGTTACACAAATTCCTGCAGGTGAGACCGTGGCAGCCGAGATCCTGCCCTTACCCCTCCACTTCCCCTCTCTAGCCTGACTTGATACCGAATGCCTGCACTGGTGAGGGGGGTCCAGGTGACAGAGGGCAGCCTGGGACAAGAAGAATGAAAAGGCACATGATGGATGCCTTTTAAAAATTAAATCCAAGAACGTAATTCAAATCAACATGAGTCTGAGGACCTGTTTACAGGGATGCCGTTCATAGCCTGTACTGGTTGTTGGATACAAAGAATATAGATGCTACCTCGTGACCTACTAGGATCTTACTGCTCTTTATAATGGGAGTACTCACCATTTACGGATAGAACTGAGGAGACCTCCCTTTTATCCGACTGGAATGAGGCACTTCTGTAAGGCGTACAGGAGTCTGACAGATGATGGCCAATAGAACCAGCCAAATCACATTCATCCAGTGAGTCCTGCTGGACTTCATTCTCTTCTATCACCAGCAGCTCCATACTGAGATTTGTGGGGTCGGGAGGACTGATGATTAAACAGCAAATATTCGTGAACACAGAGTCCTGGCGGGTTTTGATGGGAGGGTTAAGGGACCGGTCATGTTATGGGTTTGGTGTGCGTTGTGTTGGAGAGTTTCAACCGAGGAGGTCAACGGACGAATCTGGACCAGCCACCTCGGTCCTTGTAATGGTAAGCAAAGAATTGCAAACTAACACTTCGGGTGTAAGCTCAAAGCAAAGTTTACTTAAAGCATAGACACACTCTCAGAGAGCGGACTGGCTTCTGCGAAGTGAAACCAGCCCAGCTATACGGGCGCGGGGTGTTTATAAGTGCTTTGAACCTAAGGGTAGGGGTTGGGTTAAGATCAAGTGACAAGGTCTCGTCAAGTGAGTGACGGGTTTTACTGCGCATGCTTTTACCCCAAATTCCATGTTTTTACCCAAAATTCGCTAAGAAAAGCCCATGGGGTGGGGGGTGGGGTGAAGCCACATGTAAATTCTATTATAGTGATGACATAATGAGGTTGGGGTTATCTCCGGTTATCGCTTGGCTCAAACTGCGCCTGCGTGCCTCGGGGAATTCCCCTTCGGCCAGGTGCTTCCTGCTGCTTCAGGATGTGCTGACCGCAGCCTGCCCCTCAGGCCCTGTTTGGCTCACATATCCCGAGTCTCCACCTCCACCTTCCCTTGCTGCTCATCTCTAGCTAGCTGCCTAACAGTCACAGAAAACAAATGGGAAGTCCCCATAAAGGGAGGTATAACAATCCTCTCCTATCTGGGGAAAGGGAGAGAGAGGGAGGGGGAGAAAGTGAGCATGAGGTGCTCTGAGCACTGATCAGAAACGAGCCCAGGAGGAGGGAGACTGAAGTACCCCAGTACACAGCAGTCACATCACACACGCCTTCAGAAACCATAAAGGCAGCTTCAACTATAGCATAAGTTTTTGGTGAAATTTTCATGTAGCAGCCAAGTGAACACAGGCTCTGGCAGCATAATGGGCTCCTAGAAATCCTGTGTCTTCAAGGCCAATTTCTCTAATACTGAGATGTGACACGAATTTTTTTTCTCGTTACTTTCCTTGCCATCAAATACCTGCCAGTGTGGTAAGGCCAAACAGGCAGAGGCAGATTTGCATCTCACGCTGGTTTTAATAAAAAGGAGAGAACAGGAGACTGCAAGAAATTGGGTGACTGATTAGTACCCCTGCATCAACTGACTGTAGGTTACTATAATTGAGAGGGATTCATAAAGGGGTCTATATAAGTACCACAGTGAAAACAGACAACATTATTAAAAGGGACACTTTGTGGTTGTCAGAATGGAAGAAATAGGCATATTCAGCACTTTCTGATTTCCCTGCATCTGAGATGACCAGAAGTCACCACTGAATTAAGACGCATGTTTCATCATAGTTACCTAGAACAGATAAGGTCTTGATCTTCCTCTTCCTCAAGAACAGTATGACTTCCTACGGATAAGTTCAGACAGGGCCAGAAACATTAAGCAGATCATCCTGTGTATGATAATAATCCAGTATCCAATACTACCATGGGGACAAAAACATCACCAGTGGGACGATAGGATATTTTAAGAAGAATATTCCAGGAGGCCTCAGGTTGTGTCTTGTGTACCTGCCTTGGTTTGCTTTCCTGAGCCATCAGCCAAAATCTCCCTGACCTGGTAGATCCTCACCACAGTATCCTCTTCCAAGTCTGAGTAAAAAGTTAAACACATCTTTTCCCCACAGATTCTGGGGAGTAGCTCACCTGCATTCTAACAGAATACTGTAATATTCAGGCTTTTCTCATAATATGCTGGCTGGTTTAGCAGAATGATGGATGGAATCTACAAAACCTTGAATCAAAATGAACGTTTGTTGCTACACTGAATCTTAGGCCATTCATGGGTAGGGAAATGCCAGGGCTCTGCCTTGGTTCATGGAAATATACAAGCAAGGTGATGGTAGAGGTCTTCGTGTCCTGGTGTTCAGATGGCTGCTTCACTAAGACAGCCAACTTAGAGGAGACAGACACTGGGGATGACAGCAGTGACACCAGGGAAACAACAAATCCAAAAATGGAGTTAAGGCTGTCAACATCTCTGGAAAGGCACAGAAATTTAAGGGACATTCTTTGGGTATGAAAATGGCAGGCTTGTATGTAAGAAGAGACATTTCATAGGAATCAGGAAAAAAGACAGTCATCTCTGTGCACTTGTACAGCTGCAAGTGAGTGAGTTTGTCACACCTGCCTTGGATCCATTATCTAACTTGGGGCCTGACCCATAGGCTTGGCCTGGATGAAGAAGAGAGCACAGCTCCCTGACCCACCCGATGTCTGTGCTTAAAACTCTATGATAGAGCCTGATTTTAATCACTATGTCTACAGAGCTTCTACACAGGTATGACAAATCTCAGCACTGCCTGAGGGGTGGGATACAAAGAATACAGAGTCTACCTGGGAGTCCAGTTGGAGTTTTATCACATTGATAAAGAATACTCACTGGTTACATCCTGAGCATAAGAGACATCCACTTCCTCAAATGAGATGAAGGCAGCACTTGTATAAGGCCAGAAGGAGTCTGACAGACCAGGAAGAACTGAGTAAATCAAATAGTATTCATCCAGCAGTGAGTCCCATGGGACACCATTCTCTACCATCTGTGGCAGCTCCCTGCTGAGCCTGGTGGGGAGGCAGGACTGAAGATTAACCCAAGAGGGACCAGCAATCTTAGAGTCCTATCTAGTTCTAATGGCATGTTTAAGGGAGTGGTGAAGCAAGCCAAGGGCCTGATCCTTTAAAGAGGGAAAAACTCCCTTTTGTGTGTGGGACAGAGTGTGCTTTTTCACAGGGCCAGGAGATAGAAAGGACACTAGGCGCTCAGTGCTCTGGCCAAATAACAAGCTGACGAAGAAAGAGACTGAATTATCTCTGGATGGTACAGTCATGACTCACAACATATAGAGTCACGTAACAGTGGCTTTCATCCTTTCATTTACATTGCATTGAGTGTCACATGAAACGGACAAGTGCATACAGGTTTTGGGGCATCTGGTGTCCCAGAAATCTCATGCCATCGAGGCCTCTCTAAATACTGTGGCATAGTATAATAATATTATGGTCTATTTACATTTCTTGCTATGACATACATGCCAACATGCTAACGCCAAACAGGCAAAAGACAGGTATGCATATCACTCTATAAACCACACTGGAGATAACAAGTGAGTGCAAAAAATCACTCTGACTTAGTTCACCTGGGTCAACTGGCTTGGGTTATAAACTTGAGAAGTTAATAAGAAATGGGAAACAATATAAGTACCACAATGAAAGCAGAAAACATTACAAAAAAGGATAATTCGTGGTTGGGAAAATTGATGATACAATATATTCAACACTTTCTGCTTTTCCCTGGACCAGAGATCTGCAGATGTCATCACTGTATTAACGGCCCACAAATATTAAAATTACCTTGTGGCAATAGCCTCTGGTCCTTTCAGGTCACTGTGATCAGTTTGGTTCTCTACAAATAAATTAACAGGACAATTACATCAGGCAAAACCCCTTCACAAATGCCCAATCCTGTTCCAGTCTTCATAGTGTGATAACAGGCTATTGTGAGAGAAATAGTCCAGGAGGCCCCAGACAGAGCCTCATAAGAAGGCACTGGGTTTCCTTCTTGAGCCATTGGACAAATTTCCTTGATATGACAGGTCATCTTCAGAGTATCCTATGTCCTGAGTCTGTGCAAATGGCTAAACAAATCCTTTTTCCCACAGATCCTGGGGAAATACCTAGCTACCATCCTAGAGAGTTGTTTAATAGTCAGGCTTTTCCATCTGAAATGCTGTTTATTAATGGGTTAGATGAATTATACATTGAGATTAGATGGGAGTGGAATCTACACACCATCAAGTCAAAAGAATCTTCAGGGACTTTCCTTGTGGCAGAGTGGTTAAGAATCTGCCTGCCAATGCAGGGGACATGGGTTCGAGCCCTGGTCCGGGAAGATCCCACATTCCATGGAGCAACTAAGCCCCTGCACCACAACTACTGAGCCTGCACTCTAGAGCCCACAAGCCACAACTACTGAGCCCGTGCACCACAGCTACTGAAGCCCGTGCACCTAGAGCCCGTGCTCCGCAGCAAGAGAAGCCACCGCAATGAGAAGCCCACATGCTGTAAGGAAGAGTAGCCCCCACTTGCAGCAATGCACGGAAGAAAGCCCGTGCGGAGCAACGAAGACCCAACACAGCCAAAAATAAATTAAAAAAAAAAAAAAGATTTATTCTCACTGGTTTGTGATCAACCAACTTGATAGATATGTACATTATATACCATTGTATACAGTGAGCTGACTGTCCTCTTCCTTTTTACCTGTTTCCTGTTAGGTGCCTGAAAGGTGGTATAATGTCACTCACTATTTCCATTGACATTCCAGGATGACATTGTGGTAATCTATAAAAACTTTTGTCTTTGTTTTTCTTTTTTTTTTCTTAACATGAAAACTTTATTTTGCCTTTTGCCTACAAGCAAAACTAGTGAAAATTAAAATTAATGTATAAAAATAAATATAATTTACATTAATGGACATTCCACTCAAAGTAAGAATAACAAAAATAACATACATAAATAAAAATCCATTAAAAGCACAAAACAATGTCTGGCACTTTTATGAGAAAAAGCTGTGAACATTAAAAAATGTGTAAAACACACAAAGTTTTATCCTAAAAAAAAAAAACTCTAGTTTTGCATCCTTAATCTAAAACTAGTTTAACTTTCTCTGAAACATACTATTTGTTGTAGCCAATTTGCATTACTGTACGCAAAACTTTTAGCATCTATCTTTCATACTGAAAGACCCACAATGATATGAGTAAGCTGTATCCTGAGTTTTCAGAATGATAGAGCACAATTTATCATATTAAGAAGATAATTTTGATACACTTTGCCCACAAATATAAATTGGTAACTCAGACATTTTTGACTGTGTTCTATTTCTAATTTGCTGATTCACTCATTAAATAAATGATACATCTCAATAAAGAAAATCAAGTTTACCCCCAGAGTGATTACTATTTTCTGCCTACAACTAGATGTAAAAGTTAAATTTTAAATGGAACAGAAAATCGAAGAAAACAATCTTTATCTCAACATTCTTAAGAGAATGTTAAGAATATATACAGTCTGCATTTTCAAAATCCCAGGATTTTTTGAAAATTCAAGTTAGAAAGATTAAATGTAAACATAAATGTTCCCAATTTTATGTGAGAAGCACAAAGCCCTTTTGGAAAGGGCATGATAAATTAACAGTGACATTCTTTTTCATAAAATCATATTCTCCTGGTAATATTTTTTGGTTTATATTTTAAATGAATGTGTAGGTGATGAAAAACCTTAAACATTAGTGCCTCTTACGTAATGCAGACTTTCAACTGGACAATATTATTATCCCATTTGAAAATCTGAATTTATCATATTATATAGCCCTTTATTCTCTCCTAAATCAAGCATGCTAAAAAAAGCAGACTCTGGAGACAGGAGAAGCAAGGAGAACAACAATCTTACAGCCTTCAGGATGAAAAGCACAATCACAGAAAGACAGACAAAATGAAAAGGCAGAAGACTATGTCCCAGATGAAGGAGCAGGATAAAACCCCAGAAAAACAACTAAATGAAGTGGAGAGAGGCAAGCTTCCAGAAAAAGAATTCAGAATAATGATAGTGCAGATGATCCAGGACCTCGGAAAAAGAATGGAAGAAAAGATTGAGAAGATGCAAGAAACATTTAACAAAGACCTAGAAGAATTAAAGAACAAAAACCAGAGATTAACAATACAATAACTGAAATGAAAAATACACTAGAAGGAATCAATAGCAGAATAACTGAGGCAGAAGAACAGATAAGTGACCTGGAAGACAGAATGGTGGAATTCACTGCCACAGAACAGAATAAAGAGAAAAGAATGAAAAGAAATGAAGACAGCCTAAGAGACCTCTGGGACAACATTAAATGCACAAACATTCACATTATAGGGGATCCCAGAAGGAGAAGAGAGAGAGAAAGGACCTGAGAAAATATTTGAAGAGATTACAGTCAAAAACTTCCCTAACATGGGAAGGGAAATAGTCACCCAAGTCCAGGAAGGATAGAGAGTCCCAGGCAGGATAAACCCAAGGAGAAACATGCCAAGACACAGAGTAATCAAATTGACAAAAATTAAAGATAAAGAAAAATTATTGAAAGCAACAAAGGAAAAATGACAAATAACATACAAAGGAACTCCCATAAGGTTAACAGCTGATTTCTCAGCAGAAACTCTACAAGCCAGAAGGGAGTGGCATGATATATTTAAAGTGATGAAAGGGAGGAAACTACAACCAAGATTACTCTACCCAGCAAGAATCTCATTCAGATTTGATGGAGAAATCAAAAGCTTTACAGACAAGCAAAAGCTAAGGGAATTCAGCACCACCAAACCAGCTCTACAACAAATTCTAAAGGAACTTCTCTAAATGGGAACCACAAGAGAAGAAAAGAACCTGCAAAAACAAACCCATAACAAGAACATGGTAATAGGAACATACATATCGATAATTAACTTAAACGTGAATGGATTAAATGCTCCAACCGAAAGACACAGGCTCACTGAATGGATACAGAAACAAGACCCATATATATGATGTCTACATGAGACCCACTTCAGACCTAGGGACACATACAGACTGAAATTGAGGGGATGGAAAAAGATATTCCATGCAAATGTAAATCAAAAAAAGCTGGAATAGCAATACTCATATCAGATAAAATAGACTTTAAAATAAAGAATGTTACAAGAGACAAGGAAGGACACTACATGATGATCAAGGGATCAATCTAAGAAGAAGATATAACAATTGTAAATATATATGCACCCAACGTAGGAGCACCTGAATACATAAGGCAAATGCTAACAGCTATAAAAGAAGAAATTGACAGTAACACAGTAATAGTGGGGGACTTTAACACCTCACTTACACCAATGGACAGATCATCCAGACAGAAAATTAATAAGGAAACAGAAGCTTTAAATGACACAATACACCAGATAGATTTAATTGATATTTATAGGACATTCCATTCAAAAACAGCAGATTACACTCTCTTCTCAAGTGTGCACAGAACATTCTCCAGGGTAGATCACATCTTGGGTCACAAATCAAGCCTCAGTAAATTTAAGAAAATTGAAATCATATCAAGCATCTTTTCTGACTACAACGCTATGAGATTAGAAATGAATTACAGGGGAAAAAAAAGGAAAAAACACAAACACATGGAGGCGAAACAATACGTTACTAAATAACCAAGAGATCACTGAAGAAATCAACAAGGAAATCAAAAAATACTTAGAGACAAATGACAATGAAAACACGACGGTCCAAAACCTATAGGATGCAGCGAAAGCAGTTCTAAGAGGGAAGTATATAGCAATACAAGCCTACCTCAAGAAACAAGAAAAATCTCAAATAAACAATCTAACCTTACACCTAAAGGAACTAGAGAAAGAAGAACAAACAAAACCCAAAGTTAGCAGAAGGAAAGGAATCATAAAGATCAGAGCAGAAATAAATGAAATAGAAACAAAGAAAACAAGAGCAAAGATCAATAAAACTAAAAGCTGGTTCTTTGAGAAGATAAACAAAATTGATAAACCATTAGCCAGACTCATCAAGAAAAAGAGGGAGAGGACACATATTAATAAAATTAGAAATGAAAAAGGAGAAGTTACAACAGACACCACAGAAATACAAAGCATCCTAAGAGACTACCACAAGCAACTCTATGCCAATAAAATGGACAACCTGGAAGAAATGAACAAATTCTTAGAAAGGTATAAGCTTCCAAGACTGAAGCAGGAAGAAATAGAAAATATGAACAGACCTATCACAAGTAATGAAATTGAAACTGTGATTAAAAATCTTCCAACAAACAAAAGTTCAGGACCAGATGGCTTCACGGGTGAATTCTATCAAACATTTAGAGAAGAGCTAACATCCACCCTTCTCAAACTCTTCCAAAAAATTGCAGAGGAAGGAACACTCCCAAACTCATTGTATGAGGCCACCATCACCCTGATACCAAAACCAAACAAAGATACTACAAAAAAAAGAAAATTACAGACCAATATCACTGATGAACATAGATGCAAAAATCCTCAACAAAATACTAGCAAACAGAATCCAACAGCACATTAAAAGGATCATACACTATGATCAAGTGGGATTTATCACAGGGATGAAAGGATTCTTCAATATACGCAAATCAATCAATGTGATACACCATATTAACAAATTGAAGAATAAAAACCATATGATCATCTCAATAGATGCAGCAAAAGCTTTTGACAAAATTCAACACCCATTTATGATAAAAACTCTCCAGAAAGTAGGCATAGAGAGAAACTACCTCAACATAATAAAGGCCATATGCGACAAACCCACAGCAAACATCATTCTCAATGGTGAAAAACTGAAAGCATTTCCTCTAAGATCAGGAACAAGACAAGGATGTCCACTCTCACCACTATTATTCAACATAGTTTTGGAAATCCTAGCCATGGCAATCAGAGAAGAAAAAGAAATAAAAGGAATACAAATTGGAAAAGAAGAAGTAAAACTGTCAGTGTTTGCAGATGACATGATACTATACATAGAGAATCCTAAAGATGCCACCAGGAAACTACTAGAGCTCATCAAAGAATTTGGTAAAGTTGCAAGATACAAAATTAATGCACAGAAATCTCTTGCATTCCTATACACTAATGATGAAAAATCTGAAGGAGAAATTAAGGAAACACCCCTATTTACCATTGCAACAAAAAGAATGAAATACCTAAGAATAAACCTACCTAGGGAGACAAAAGACCTGTATGCAGAAAACTATTATACACTGATGAAAGAAATTAAAGGTGGAGCAAACAGATGGACAGATATACTGTGTTCTTGGATTGGAAGAATCAATATTGTGAAAATGACTATACTACCTAAAGCAATCTACAGATTCAACGCAATCCCTATCAAATCACCAATGGCATTTTTTACAGAACTAGAATAAAAAAACCTTAGAATATGTATGGAGACACAGAAGACCCTGAATAGACAAAGCAGTCTTGAGGGAAAAAAACAGAGCTGGAGGAATCAGACTCCCTGACTTCAGACTATACTACAAAGCTACAGTGATCTAGACAGTATGGTACTGGCACAAAAACAGAAATGTAGATCAATGAAACAGGATAGAAAGCCCAGAGATAAACCCATGCACCTATGGTCAACTAATCTATGACAAAGGAGGCAAGGATATACAATGGAGAAAGGACAGTCTCTTCAATAAGTGGTGCTGGGAAAACTGGACAGCTACATGTAAAAGAATGAAATTAGAACACTCCCTAACACCATACACAAAAATAAACTCAAAATGGATTAGAGACCTAAATGTAAGACTGGGCACTATAAAACTCTTAGAAGAAAACATAGGAAGAACACTCTTTGACATAAATCACAGCAAGATCTTTTTAGATCCACCTCTTAGAGTAATGGAAATAAAAACAAAAATAAACAAATGAGACCTAATGAAACTTAAAAGCTTTTGCACAGCAAAGGAAACCATAAACAAGACGAAAAGACAGCCCTCAGAATGGGAGAAAATATTTTCAAACGAATCAATGGACAAAAGATTAATCTCCAAAATATATAAACAGCTCATGTAGCTCAATATTAAAATAACAAACAACCCAATCCAATAATGCGCCGAAGACCTAAATAGACATTTCTCCAAAGAAGACATACAGATGGCCAAGAAGCACATGAAAAGCTGCTCAACATCACTAATTATTAGAGAAATGCAAATCAAAACTACCATGAGGTATCACCTCACACCGGTTAGAATGGGCAGCATCAGAATTTCTATAAACAACAAATGCTGGAGAGGGTGTGGAGAAAAGGGAACCCTCTTGCACTGTTGGTGGGAATGTAAATTGATACAGCCACTATGGAGAACAGTATGGAGGTTCCTTAGAAAACTAAAAGTAGAATTACCGTATGACCCAGCAATCCCACTACTGGGCACATACCCTGAGAAAACCATAATTCAAAAAAACACATGAACCCCAATGTTCATTGTTGCACTATTTACAATAGCCAGGTCATGGAAGCCACCTAAATGCCCATCGACAGCCGAATGGATAAAGAAGATGTGGTACATATATAGAATGGAATATTGCTTAGCCATAAAAGGAATGAAATTGGGTCATTTGTAGAGACGTGGATGAATCTAGAGACTGTCATACAGAGTGAAGTAAGTCAGAAAGAGAAAAACAAATATCATATATTACCGCATTTATGTGGAACATAGAAAAATGGTACAGATGAACCGGTTTTGCAGAGCAGAAATTGAGACGCAGATGCAGAGAACAAATGTACGGACACCAAGGGGGGAAAGCCATGGGATGTGGTGGTGGTGGTGATGGGATGAATTGGGAGGCTGGGATTGACATGTATACGCTAATATGTATAAAATGGATAACTAATAAGAACCTGCTGTATAAAAAATAAATAAAGTAAAATTCAAAAAAAAATGTATACAAAGAAATAAGATTTTCTTCCCCTACTTTGTTTCTAATTTCTGCACCAGTCCCTAGGCTGAGTGGGGAAGAATAGGAAAGACAAATTGTCCCTAAGAGCTCACCTCACTGTCTAATTCTTGAAGTCTAAGTTTAAAAGAATGATTTACCCTCTTGTCATTTTGTAACAATCCCCTATCTAAAAATATTAAAGGGCAGTTCTTACTTTTAGAGTGCCTCAGAATCAGCTGTGGAGATTACAGAAGCTCCTCCTGGGCTCCAATCCCCAGAGGTTTTGTTGGCGTGGGGCCCTAGAGTCTGCATTTTTCACATAAACACAAACCACATGTTTCTGATGCGGGTGGGCTGCAGATTCCAGTTTAAAACTTATTGTTCTATAACACTGATTCAAACCTATAAATAAGCTTGTTTTCCTTTAAGAATCTTTAATTGAAAAGTGTATAAGTCATACCACAAATTGACATAAAGATCTCAAAGCATTCCTTGGGAAAGTCCTTAGTTATGTTCTTTTGCCTGCCAGAATTAAAATCAAGCACTCACGCCACAATTATTTCCTAGTAATGGTTGAAAAATTAAGCAACAACATGAACAAAAAACTCAACCATTGTCACCACCACCACCATCAATCACGAAAAGATCCATCAAAAGAATCATGCCTGAGGTAGACACATGCCCTCCTTTCGTAGTAGATGAAGTGACCTCGACTTCTTCTTTTACACTTGGTTGTTTAAGTATTTTCCATGAGTGCCTTTAGCTGTCACTACAGAGGAACTCACTGGCAGAATTAGCAGAATGGATGAAAAGTCAGCCAAACTATGAAGTATTACTTAAAGACAAAGTAGTAAAATTTGAGGACATCTTGCCCTGTGGTTATTCAAGCATCCCAGCAATTCTTCCTTCCTCCCTGTGCTGCCAGGGCTGGAAAGCATTGATGATGTAATCAGTAATCAATGGAGAACTCAAATATTACTTCTAAGAACTTCATTTATGGATGTAACATTTATGAAAACAACAGCATATGAATCCAGTGAATCTCAGACCTGGTCAGGATCAATTACTTTTAGGGAAAATTCCTAAAAGGCATTCTTGTGTTTCATCTTTGAAAAGTAGTTATTCACCCTAATAAAAAAAAAGTTGCAAAAAATGTAACTTTGGAATGGAGGATTCTACAGTATTTAACTTTCCATAAATTATGTTGTTTCACTCTACATGTTAGAACCCATTCTTAAAAGCAAATGTGTCATCACCAATGTCTTCAATTTGCTGTAATTCCAATGAGAACCATCTTGGGTACACCTGTACAGGAAACAGGGTGAGAGTTCTTTAGGGGAAAAAATGGAAAGGAAAAAAGATACCTAATGTAATGCTTCAAACATGTACCAATATCTCTTGACCTGTCAGCCTAAGACAGACAACCTGCAGATTTATACAGGGTTCATTATGTCCCCCATCTTATTATTGCTAAGGTGAATGTGCTAGACACTTATTGAATTGGTGTTCTATGTCTGCTGTAATAAGTGACTATGAGTTTAGTGGCTTAAAAGAACACACATTTATTATATTACAGTTCTGTAGGTTAGGAGTCCAACAAAGGTCTCACTGGACTAAAATCAAGGGGTCAATAGGGCTGCCTTACCTTCTGGAGGCTCTAGGGGATAATTTGTTTCCTTGTCTTTTCTGAAAAGGTTTTAGAGGTCACCCACATTCCTTGGCTTGTGCCCTCTTTATCCATCTTCACAACTAGCAACAGCAGGTAGAATCCTTCTCACTTTGCATCATCCTGACCTTCTTTTCTGCTTCCCAATTTTAAGGTCCCATGTAATTACAGGGGGCCCATCTGAATAGTCCAGGATAATCGCCTCATCTCAAGGTCTTTATCCTTATCACAGCTGCAAAGTTTCCTTTTCTACGTGATGTAATATATTCACAGGTTTGGGGAATTACAACAGGGACAACCTAGAGGGGGCATTATTCTGCTGCTGAGAACACTACTAACTAAGGTGCCAAGTAATATTGGAACAAAGAAAAAAAAAACTTGTCTACTTTCAACAACGTTTAGTAAAATTAAGACAGTATATGAAAGTGCAATGTAGAACAGCAAAGCAAGACAAAGTCAAGTCAGAACCCTAGAAACGCTCCATTGATGACCGTACTATTGCACAAGAAGTAGTCAGTTTAGATTAGGTTTCTTTTCCCAGATGTTGCTTCCCCACCCTCCCCCCACCCCCAGGTTGACTTTGATGGTGGAAATCTCATCCGAGACTAAGAGCCTGTGGTGGAGGAAGTGAAGGTGGTGGTGGAGTCGGTACGCCTGGGACCCCAGTAACTTCTGACTATGAACTTTCAGCTGGTCTCCATGGAACAGATGGGTTTTCTCAGACCTACCCTTGCGTAAACACCAGGCGGCCAGTGGGGGACGCCATGCCCCTTCCCTTGGAACTTGCCTTGTAAAGAAGGCAGGCACCAAGATATTAACTTGTCTGGAATCTTGTGGACCAGATGTCAGCAATCCATGTCCAGAGGTTCCTGACTTTTGGTCACACGTCCCCGGGGTCGGCCTAAGGCCCGTGCTGCCTCGGTTGGCTGTGGAGGATGAGCTCCTGAGGCAGCATCTTGTTCTGTCTCCTCCAAACCAAGTTCTGACCAGAGAGAAATGTATTCGTGTTTCTCAGGCTGGTGGAAAATACTCCCTCATCGTCCTCTCGGACTGGGGCAGCCCCTTCCCATGTTGGCCTGCTTTGTGGGGGGAAGGGATGGGGAGGATGGGAGCAAGAGGAGCGGGGACAAGGAGGAGGGGTGGGAACAAAAAAAGCCTGGGGAGAGGATAGGGGAGGACGGCGAGGAAGGAGAAGGCGGAAGCTGAGGAAGAATAAGGAGGACGATGACCAGAGCGTGAATGCCTTGGAGGTTCTAGTCTCTGGTCCCAGAATGGCAGCTGCCCTCTCTTGAACTTCCCCTGACCTCATGCTGGACACACACACACCCCAGCCTCCTCTCTCATTCTCCAAACTCCTTTAGTCACAGAAGAACAGCCTCTCAGCCCCTGCCCCCTCCCGTGCCCTGATTCTGGGGATTCTTTCCTTTTTCCCTAGGTTTCCCCAGAGCTAGGCACAGATTCCTCACCAGCAGCCAAACCCTGGTCTGTGGTTCTGGAGAGTCCAAAGCATGGAAATCTCCCATGAGAAAAGGAAATGCAGGCCACGTGGGGTCATGGGGGCACTCTGCAGAATCTCAGTCCAGCTGTCCAAGTCATGCTAGGTTGATATTTGGGAAGACGTCAAACTTGTTTAAAAAAAAAAAAAACTCTAAAAAGATCCTTGGTGCAGGTCATTGTTACATGGAGTAAATTACACTACGAAATCCTAAACCAAGTGATCAATCTTCATTCTAAAGTCACCGATCAGCCCTAACAAGGGCAAAACAGGTTGTGAGTACTAGTTACAGGGAATGAACAAAACTGGGGCAGATCCCACAAAGGCCCAGGTAGGAGAAGCTGCTTGGGCCAATGGCTAAGTAACGTCCTGTATTAGTCAGCTTGGGCTGCCATAAAAAATTACCATAGACTGGGTGGCTTAACCATAAATCTGTTTTCACACATTCTGGAGGCTGGAAGTCCAATATCAAGATTGACGTTCTCGCCAATTCAGTTTCCGACGCGAGCTCTCTTCCTGGCTTGTAGATAGCAGATGCCTCGCTGGGTCCTCACATGGCCTTTTCTCCTTGCTTGAGCTGGGGTAGGGCAGGAGCCCAAGCTCTCTGGTATCTCCTCTTGTAAGGACACTAATCCTATCAGATCAGGGTCCCAAGGCTATGACCTCATTTAATCTTAATTACTTTTTTAAAGGCCCCTTCTCCAAATACAGCCCCACAGGGATTAGGGTTCAAGATATGAATTGGGGGGCAGGTGGTGGGACACATACATTCAATTCCTAACACCCTCCCCAGCCTCCTCCTCCCATGAAGGCATTTGCAGCTCTCAGCTCTGGTCCCTGGGAACTTCCCAGGCACTGGGTCCTCAGATTCCTCTCCCCACAGACCTTCTCCTTCTCTCTCTCTGACTCAAATGCCTCAACACAGGGCACAGCTGTTGACTGGCTGACACTCAAAGACAGTGGACTGAGTTGCTTTCACCTGGCTGACTTTCAGAAGAGAGGGGCCACCACTGACAGGTTTGCAGAAATGTGTTCACTGAGGAGACTGGCTGTGGTGGCAGAATAATGTTTCCCCAAAGATGTCCACATCCTGGTCCCTGGAACTTGTGAACATGTTACTTGACATGGGAAAGGACACTTTGCAGGTGTGATTAAATTAAGGACCTTGACATCTGGGTGGGGGGGCGGATTATCCTGGTGGGTCCAATGGAATCACAAGGGTCCATATAAGTGAAAGAGGGAGGAAGGAGAGTTGGTGTCAGAATAATATTTTGTGAGAACAACTTGATCAGCTGTGACTGGCTTTGAAGATGGAAGGGGGCTTTGAGAGTAAAATGTGAGCATCTTCTAGAGGCTGGAAAAGGCAAAGAAAGAGATTCTCCCTTAGAGCCTCCAGAAAGAACCTCAACTCCACTGTCACATTAATTTTAGCCCAGTGAGGTGCATCTTGGACTTCTGACCTCCAGAACCATAAGATAATAAATGCATGTTTTTACAAGCCACTGTGTGGTAATATGTTACAGTAGCAACAGGAAACTCCTACATTGGACATTGGTGGATAGAGAGGATTTAGAACCAGTTTTGGTGGCTATTTCTTACCATGGCTTTAGACCAATTACTCTACCCCAGAAATACGAACTTTCAAACTTTTCAATTCTCAGTGGAGATAATGTAAATAATACTGGATGATGTACCCACCATCCCTGTATAAGAGGTTGAAACCCTCACCCTGTGCTCAGGGATAAACATCTAGTATGCTCTGAGGTTGGGTTGTGCACGCATGTATATTTGAGGCAGGGCTGCAGTGGCTTGGGCACCGGACTTATAATGTTCTCCACAGGGCTGGCTACAGGGTGCTGGGTACGGGGGGGGGGGGGGTTTGCCATATCTAGGCCATCTACTATCTGAACCGCCTTCCTTTGTATGAGGAACTTCCCACATTCTGCAACTTTTAAGGATCACGTACTTGCTTTCTTAGTTTTCCTAGGGGCTAAGATGTGGGTCTATTACCGAGAGCTGGCCAATCCCCATCAGCAACAACTACTCCAGCATTTGACAGGAGTTGAGAGACACAAGGAGCAGGCCCTGGGGAAATTTTTTCTGTCCCCTGCAACAGAAGAATCTCCCACCTCAATATCCTTAGTTTAACACCGACCAGGTGCAGCAGAAGTCATGGAACCATTGAAGGTGTCTAGTGTCCAGGGCCAGTAGTGTCACCTGTGCAAAGCTACAGGGTCTGTCACTCAGCAGGGGGCACTAGTGTCCTTCCCATTTGGTCTGTGTGCTCCCTTCCATTGGCCTTTCTTATTCCTCCCTGTTTGTACAGTCTAGTTCTCCAGTTTGCTGGAGATTCTCTGAGCTATTACTATCCCTGGAATAAAGCATATTTGAGATGAAATGAGCCAGAATTTATTTCTGATGGCTGCAGAGAGAGAAAGGAGGGGAAAGGGGGAAAGCAGGGAGGAAGAAAGGAAGCCTCTTCCTGGAAGTTGGCTGGGTGCTGAGTTCCTTTGTTGTCGGCTCCAAGATTCTCCGGAAGAGTCAACTTCCCCCTTAAGCCAAAGGCACCCTCAAGGATCAAGTTACTCCACTCCTTGCTCTCTGGTCTGAAAACACAAGTTGGCTGCTTTCTGCAGTCTCCCCGCTCCCCGCCCTCAGGTCTAACCCAGTCTCACCCAGTAAGAGAAAACAAACCAACCAAGCAACCTCACTCCTCAAGCAAACACGTCATCTTTCTATCCCTTATCTTGGTCATCAGCTTCATTTTCAGAATCTTCATTTCTTGTATTCTGTATGGTGGGGAAAGGAAAAACATGGTCCCTGGGATACCATGAGAATGAAGTAGGAAGGACGTGCACAGAAAATACACCGAGTAGCACTCTGAGATGTAACCCTAAATCTGTATGTTTATACACAAGACATACATAAATATATACTTGTATCCATTGTTTTACAACTTCTTTATTACTTAAAAAATTTTTGGATCAGCGTAACACACGACCCCAGAATTCCTTTCCCCGGCGTGTAACGCAGGACAAAAGGTAAGAATTCGAGGAGAGTGGCAAAATCCGGCTGTATCTCAGATAAAGGATAAGTTACCGCCGCTTGGTGGGCTCCCGAAGTGGGCGGGCGTGATGACATCACTTCCCCCCTCAGCAGCCGGCCCGCCCATTGGTCATCTCGGCAGGGCGGGGACAGGGCGGGGGTTGGAGGAGAGGAGCCTCCTTAGAGGTCAGGAATGGGGCTTGGCTTATGTAAATCTTGCAGCGCAGGGGTACAATTCCCCGCGAGCCACTTCCCGGGCTATGGAAGTTTTCCAAAGAAGTTGCTTGGATTTTATTAGAAGAGTCGTTTGGAGGGGCTGAGAGGCGTGGAAGTGGGGGGGCGCGGAGGGTGGGTAGGGAGCGTGTGTGTACAGTGTAGGAATCTAAGGCTGTACGGGGGGGCGGGGAAAAAGCGGTTCATACTTACCTGGCAGGGGAGATACCATGATCATGAAGGTGGTTTTCCCAGGATGAGGCGCACCCATTGCACTGAGGGTGTGCTGACGCCTGCGATTTCTCCAAATGGGAGAAACTCGACTGCAAAATTTGTGGTAGTGGGGGACTGCGTGCGCGCTTTCCCCCCCCAATTGCTGTTGAACAGTAGAATTAGTTTGTGTAGATTTTTAAATAAGGGTAAACGTAAGGGTCTTATATGTCCTGTTAAATTTTTTTCTCGTGATTTGGAAAATACCTTAAAAGAATCCCAGTTGTATGGGGTGGTGGGTGCTAGTCGTACTGATTGTTTTGCTGTGGAGAATCGTGTATGAACTTTTCAGGCAATTGGGTTGGTTCTTTGGAAATGAAAGTTTCGAAAAATTGCCTTAGTACTTAAAGAATTTCTGCAAAAACTACTTTGTATTTCCACAGATTTTCTTTTTTTTAATGTTAGGCTTTGAACAGCAAACAACTCCTGGGAACGGGGAACAAAGGATTTCCGGTGTTTGGCTTTCCGGGTTTTCCTGGTAGTGCAGTGATTAAGAATCCAGCAGGCTACGCAGGGGACATGGGCGCGAGTTTGCAGGAGTCCCCGTGTCGAAGCTACTGTAGTCTGAGGGCGGGAAAGACCTACTCTGCAGCAAGACATGCCATTGCGTTAAGAAGCACCGCGATGACTAATAACCACCGCCACCGCTACTGCTTACAGCAATAAGAGGAAAGCCCGCGCGGAGGAACAGAGACCCAACGCAGGAGGAGATCAGTGAAAGTAATTTACTAAAAAGACTGGGCGTCTGATGAAAAACGGTAGTGAATAATCCTTCACGGATGCGGAATTATGGGTCCAGTTTACTGCCTGGGGAGTTTCCAAGCGACGCACCCGAGGGTAAAAGGAGCCCAGTGGACCTTGTTCAGTTAAGAACACGGAGCTTTACAGTGCAGGGAGGCCGGAGGAACTAGCGTCCACAGGACAGACTCACAGAGAAGAGAGAGATGCTGAAAGTAAAACAGAACTGCACAGGAGTTCTGTTCATCGTGCAGCACAGTACTGAGCAGTGCGGCCCTAGGAGGAAACTCCCCAAGGTCCGGAGAAATCTTTGACGAGACAAGAGACTCACACAGATAGTGCTTTCCCCAAGCAGATAGACTAAAAGGAAAAACAACAAGAAAAATCGTGATTCATGAGGGCAGGGGCTGGAGTACGCGGTAATAGCTTGCCTGAGTAGCGAAAACTAGTTAGCCCCAGACTGAGCGCTGCTCGGAACCACTTCGCAAATCATAAAAGCAAGACCAGAAACGATCAAACTCTAAGTAATTTACTACATCCATGAACGAAGTTCAGCGTTTACAGGAACACACAACTGTCCAGTCTCCAACAAGGCAACATCCCACAGTGCGTGGCGTTCCATCAGCGATCTTGAGGTATCCAAAGAGGCAGGAGGAATGACCCATCATGTAGAGACACATCGGTCATTTGCAAATCACCCAGAGCTGACACAGATGTTATAATCACCAGAGAAGGACATTAAAACATTTATTCCACCTGTATTCCGTAAGTTCCAACAGTTAAATGTACACACGGGAAACATTAAAAAAAGACCCACTGTAACGTAAAGAGATGAAAACTACACCGTCTGTAAAGGAAACGTACTGAAAGGGATTAACAGCGAGCAATTCGAAAACGCAGAAGAAAAAATTTTGAATAGGAATTGCCTTGACTTTGCAGATCACTTGACGTAGAAAGCGACAGTCCCAAATGGAAGGACGGCAGCGTCCTAAGATGGGGCGGTGGATACTCCGCGCGGGTGGTGCCATGGAGCTTGATTTCCGACGTCGCAGCTTGAGTAAGGGATTGCCGCCACCCGTGTGCGTGTGCCTTCATCCTCTGGCAGTTGTCCTGGAACGTACAAGGCAGATGACTTAGTGAGGGCAGCCCTCCACGTGGTGCAGAGAGACCAGGGGCACCAGGTAAAAACCGGGAGCAGGCCGAGATCAGCTGGGTGGAGATTCCGGGAGAGGGGCGCTGGGGGGGAACTGAAAGGGCAGACGCATAAAAGCGACAGTTAAGACCTCGCCCATCAGATTCCAAGAACCAAGATTCGTCCCTGGGTGGGCTCGAACCACCAACCTTTCGGTTAACAGCCGAACGCGCTAACCGATTGCGCCACAGAGACGAGCCGCTGGGAAGCTTTCTTGTAACATCCTGGAATCAGAATGTATTCCCCGTCCCCTCCAACCCCAGCGGAAAGGAGATTCAAATGTCTCTATCTTGTCCAACCTCGCCGGCGCCGGAGACACTGAGTCTCGTGGACCGTGGACACCGAGCCCGAGTGAGCTGGGGGCTCCGACGAAACAAGGCCGGGCCCACGACCATCCTCGCCTGCTCCTGGCCGCCTCGAAAGCGGCCCCTCTACACGAGACGACTGCCGCCTCTCTCGGCCTCAAGTCCTCCATTTCCCACTCGTGATCGGCCTCACCCGTCGCGCTCACCGCAAGTCCCCCTCCAGGCCCGGGTGGTCGTACGGGGGAAGGACAGCAACCGGCTGTGTCCCCACCGTTCTGCCCCCTCTGGGCGCCTCCAGAGAAGGGCTCCACGAGGCACGACCCGGAGTTTGCTCACCAGGCAGCCCCTCGCCCGGAGTAGGGCCTGGCATCCAGCAGGCGCCCAATATATGCCTCGCGGAGGATGCATTCCGCCGCCGGGGCCAGGGGTGGGGGGTAGACCAAGAATTCTTATGCCACCTGTAAGGTTTTAGTCCTCGAGGAACCTAGGCTTTTTCAGGTCAGGTGTTCTTCAAAACCTTTCTTCCAGCAGCTGATTTAGAACCAGATAAAAGTCCTAGAAGGGCCAGGAGGGCACCACCACGACCGGCTCTGAACTCCCCACCCGAGACGGTGCGGCGGCCTCAGCCTGTGGGCTCAGGTGTCGGGTCTGAGAGGCGTGAAGGAGGAAAGCTGCAAAGGAGAAAGACGGTTGCGCTAACGTGGATCCGACCACAGCTCCGTAGGTCCCCGGTGGAGCACAGTGGTCGTGGTGTGATTGGTGCGGTGATGGGAGCCTGGCTGCTTGGGTCTGAATTCGAATCCTAACAAAACGGGCTTCCCGTGCCTGATCACCACCGGCAACACCGTATGGTTCTACCTTTTGGACTTGGTGCCTTGCCCCCTACTGGCCACAGAGCAGGCGGGCGAGGTGGCGAGGCGCACAGCTCACCGGAGGACTCCACGTTCTGAGGACGCCCAGACTCCGCCCGAGACCCCCAAGGCCTGGAGTCAGCATTCCCTCCAGCTGCGCCCTCGCTGACGCTCCCGGTGCCGCCCACCCTGAGGAGAGCGCCTGCGGCTCCAAGAACAACCTTCTCCTCTGTCTGGGAGCATTTGGCTGGGTTCATTTGTTACATTGTGTTTTCAATGTCTAGAGGCGACCTTTTAAAAATTAACTTTATAATGATTAAAAAAAATGAATGTGGTTCCCAACTCAAATCAAACCAAACAAGGCATATTCACTATAGTCTAGCCTTGACTATAAGATCTGCACGTGTCTCAAAGGCCTGGGTGGAGGTGGGTCAGGGATCCCTGCTCTCCTCAGACGCCGGAATCCGCAGCCCGGGCTCCTCTTTCTGGCTGAGCTTGGGATGAAAGGATGAGATTTCCTGGAGCCCAGGTTCAAATCTTAGCCTAATAGTGCCTTTTCGTGTCCAATGGAGACTTAGAAGCGAGAAATCCTGAATAAAATGGGAATAAACTGGAATAGGATCAATTAAAATTCTGAATAAAATAGGGCACCTGAATACAATACAGTACTTCCCATCCAGGTCTGGAACCCTCGACCCGAAAGCTAAGACGCTGTCACCCTGGCTGCTCAGCGACGTCACAGCCCCGCCCCGCGACCATTTACTCACAGGGACAACCGCGCAGTTAGTTACAAGACGTGCGGGGCGAAGCCCCCTCGCGGGGCAGGACTCAGTGGGAGCAGCCTCTGCCTTTCGCCCCCGAGATCCAGGGTGACCCGACGAGGGGGCGGCAGTGGCTCGGTCGCTGCGCCCCTGGGCGGCGGGGCCGGGGACTCCGATGGCCCGCGACGGGCAGAGTCGCCAGGGTCCAGCGGGGACGCCGCGGGCTCGTCCCCTCACCTGCCCGCCACGTCCGCGTGGAGCGCGCGGACCGCGCCTCTCGGGGACGCGGGAGCGGGAAAGCACGTCCCATCTGAGGAGTAAAAAATCCCCTTCTTCTAACTAAACAGAAAGGTCCCACCGAGATTTGAACTCGGATCGCTGGATTCAGAGTCCAGAGTGCTCACCATTACACCATGGAACCCTCTGCCGGTCGCTTCACTGCTGCCGCCACTGAGCCAGGCCGCACACAGCCCCGCGGGCCCAGGAGCGGCCTCCCGCCCGGCGCTCACGTCACCCCGCCCCGAGCCCGCTTCCTCCGCGACGCCAGGAGGCGCCTGACTCGCCTGCCCTAGGCCGTCTCTTCAGGTTTGTTTGTCGTGGAATGAGATGAAATCCATTCGGGGTGAGCGACAGGGAAGGGCTTTTAGGGCTCCCCCAAATCCACCTGCTCTGCCGGCATTTCTAGAGTTTTCTGCCCTGAGGTAAAATTCCCGCGAGGAAAAAAAAAAAGGTTCCTTTCCTCTCCTTTCCAAGTGTCCTCTTCCCGCTGCCCTGGGAGCTCTGAAGACCCTCAGAACAGCCCTTGGGACTTCGTGGGATTGCCTCCTCCTCCTCCTCCGCCTCCGATTCTACTCTCGAGAGCCCTCTCTCCTCCCTGCGTTCCTTGCTGTCTTCCTCCTCATCTTTCCCGCTTCCTGCATCTGCTTTGCTATCACTCGTCCTCACTTTCCCTGCGCCCGCCCCAGTACACAGCTCAGGCTATCAGAACATGGGGAAGAGCGGCCACAGTCTGACAGGAAGGTGAGGAACATTTTCCATCAACGCGAGAAGCCCGACTGCTTCTCGGGTCAGGACCCTTTAGGGGACTTTGCTCGAGGGAGTGGCTGAGCGTCCATAGCCAGTGCTCGAGGCCTTTTGCCCGCCTGGGACCACCCTGGAGCCGGGGTGACTCCAAGATGAAGAACTTTGGGTTCGGCGCAGCTCCTGGGTGATTGGTCAAATGCCACGAAAGTGAACCGTCAGCACTCTTCTTTAGGCCTTCAATTGTGACAAATCAGTGGCTCATATCGCCCCCTCGTGGCTACATCCGGTACCGCGCACAATGATGGGGTGCAGTAGATACCAGAAAATTCAAAGAACGCTGGGCGATACTCAAGACCTTGAAATTAAACGTCTGACAAACTACCGACTAAAATAGATTAATGGAGGGAAAAAAGCATGCTCCTCCCTTTTGGCTACAAGCGGGGCTTGAAAAAGCAACTTTCTAATGTTTTAGGATTCAGGCAGAAGAAAGATGAATGGGTCAGAAATGGCAGTTGGTTTGTGGCCTTTTTGTAGCGTATTGTTCATAATTGTCCCAACAGTGAAGGTGTGCAGTTATTTTTAGTCCGTTATAGTTTCTTTGTATTCTGTTGCTCTAGGAGATGTTTGTCCAGGTGCAAGCACTCCAGTAAAGGGTCCTAGGTCCCAGCCTATCTCAACAGGATGCTATCTTTTATGTAAAGAAAAGGGGAAATAGATATGCTTATCTTGCAGGAAGGATAGGCCAGAAACTAATGAAAATGTTTTTATCTAGGAATGGAGTCTAAGATATGGAGATGGGAGGGGATTTTTTCTAAGAGTATCTTACAGTTTTCATTTTTTAAACGATGTCACTGTTTTACATATTCCAAAAGAGGATGAAAAAGCTAACCTTAAAATTAAAAAATAAAAGCAGAACAAAAGAATGTAATTATATATCAAATGATAATATAACCACATAGAATATAATTAATTCAAGTAAATTTTGAAAGCAGTGCTTGTCTGTACACCCACAGTGGGATATATCCTAAGGACATCTTGAACTTTACTTAATAGGTTTAAGGTTGGTCGTAGAATTGGTATAATAATTCTGAAGCTGTCTTGTGTGTATAGTAGGATAGAGCAAATAAGTAAAAATGTTGATATTGTCAGGAATCAAGGTTATCAACTTGGGAGATGGAGGACAAAATGATGAAATGGGAAGAGCTGAGGAAGAACCTTATAGTGTTGGACTGGAATTGGAGATAGCCATATCAACTAATTGTTACCGAGTCCAAGCTCTCCTAACCTGTGCTGCACAACAGGCCAATAAATTGAGAGGTGAGTTGTTGGGACAAGAAAAAGTGACTCTATTCAGAAAGCCAGCAGACAGAGAAGATGGCGGACTAATGTCCCAAAGAACCATCTTATGGATTTAGAATTCAGGCTTCTTTTATACTGAAAGGGGAGGGAAAGTGATGGATTATTGAAAATTTCTTGGTGCCAGAATCCTTTGCTCTTGCAGCTGTTTGAGTAGGTCTGATCACAGTGTTCCTATAAACCTCCAACAAGACATTATGCCTTTTAAAGGTCAGAGCCTTGAGAATGGGCTGTCTTGTATATTTCAGGCTATAGGCAACATTCTTTTAGTTATTAACTTGTAGCAAAAGCAATAGAATACAAAGGTTAAAGTAAAAGAACCAGATCCAATCTGAAGTCAAATTTGTTCTTCCCTATTACATAATGATACCCACTGATAAGGTCTAGAAGCAGTGATACCTCACAGCAATGAGCTCATCTAGTGGTCAGTTTCTAAATACCATTTGTCTGGGATCCCTTGTAGAAATGCCTGATTTTGTGTTGGGGAAGAAAAGTATAAGTGAGCCTGCAACATTTTGTTGTGTCCAAAGACTAGTACAGACATGTCAAAAGATCACAGAAGCCAGCCTGAAAAGTTCCCCTGTTTAAATTGGAGACCAATGGAGCATCAAAAAGAATAATGATTATATTATTACATACTGAATGAGAGAGGACTCCATATAATATATATGTAGTATACACATAGTATAATCCATGTGCTATACTTAAAGAAAAGATGGAGGAGGGAAAGCTGTATTTTATAGAAGAATAGCAGTTAATAAGTGTGGAATGAAAAATAAGGTTGTTTGTTAGAGTGCATGTTTACAAGAAATGATTAAGTTTTCATTTTTTGGGGGGGACCAAAGCTAAACTGGGTGACCACAGGTTTTTTGTTTATCTCAGGTTCTAGATGTGTTTATTTTCTTGACTGCAGATGGTGTACATGTTTATTCATAATGGTGAAAGGGCAAAATGTCAGTTTTACTACCCTAGTTCCTCTCTGTAGTCAAATTTCTACCTGTAAGGCATGGTTCCATTCACCTAAGTGGTTGGCAATTTTCTGGTTCAATACAATTATTTTGAATTTTTCTTTTATTTGACAAGTTTTATTTGCATAGCTGTAAAAAGAAATGTTGATTAATGCTCATAAACATCCTTGTTAACATATAGTTAATATAATTAGATACTAAGGCTATGAGTTAACTTCTTTCTGGAAGCCTTGTAAAGCCTCTGGGGTTGTCATTTATTTTGGAGGGAATGCAAGAAGTATTTTATTCTCTTATCAGTTTTACTGAGATCAAGAACTAATAATTATCCAGACTACCTCTACCAGGATTTATCTGCTGCACCTAAAACTGTATGGGTCCTCTTTCCCTAAGATCCCCATACTTGTCAATGTTGTGGCCTATAGAAAGGGACATCTTTTAGTATCTATAAGCCTGGGATTCCATAAGCCGTATACCAGGTAAGGGACCATTTTTCTGAAAGGACTTTGTAGGCATCAGTTCTATAAGTGAAGTATGGCTCTTATGCCTTAAAGTGAGTTTGCACACCAAATTTAACAAGATCTGTGGCATAGTCATATATTACAATGTAATTACAATATAATATATTATTATGTTCTGGTAGGAAGAATAAGGATTCTTACTGAATATTTGTAAGTAACTACAAGATCATGAAAAGTAAAGGAATTTAATAAAAGCATTTTCCATTATGTTTAACCATTGTTACATTATGCTGAATAGTTTTGTAAGCCAATCAACACATACTTTTTTTTTTTTTTGACCGTGGCATGTGGGATCCTAGTTCCCCGACCAGGGATCGAACCCGTGCCCCGTGCAGTGGAAGCATGGAGTCCCAACCACTGGACCACCAGGGAATTTCCCATATTATTTTCTATAGAGTCATTATTCTTAAAATTTCTTGATGTTTAATTAGCTTACAGTCTATAGTAAGACTTCCCCAGGATGTCTTTTCAGTATTCCAAAGACTCAGGTATCATAAAATACCATTTAAACAATGTTTCATTTCAGTTTGTACAAATAGACCCTGTTAAACTGAGGAGTCAAGGTATATTAAAAAGAAAAGGGGTTTTCTCATATGCACACTAAAGAGAGAATATTAACCACAATTTGATTAGTTCTTTTGGTACATTTTTTTTTTTGGCATTTTCCTTTATTTTATTTTATTTTTTTCCACACACACACACACACACACACTGTATTTTATTTTTACAAGAGATAAATAGACTGACACCAAGCATTGTACATGGATGACCACAACAAAAGCAACAATGATTGCAATTACCAAACATGAAACACACTCATACTATGTCATAATATTGACATTCAGTCCAGTAATCCTCCACTGTAACAGCTCCTTTACTTTGCAGTGCAAAATTGATTTGTATATTCTTTGCCTCTGAGTCCTTGTGGGATTTTTTTTTTTAAATTCAGACAGAAAGTCACAAAAATTATACTCATCCTCATCAGTTCACTCAGTCCCATGTAATCAATTTTTTTTTCCATCTTGATCTTTTGTTAGCACTTTTATGAGTTCATCAGTTTTTCATTAGAGTTCTGAAAATGCTTATTCATTCAGTTCAGCAGTACAGTCAGTTACCAGAAACCTGTACTTGTCAGAGTCTTTTCCATGAATTTCTTGAAGATGAAACCCTTTTATAGGAACATATTTGCAAAAGCATCAGAGTACACCCAGAACTGTCTGTAAATGACAAAAGATTTTAAAATGACCACAGTTAAAGATTTGATGAAAGTTCATAATAATGCAGTTGACAAGAAAATTAGTTATTTATGAGATATACATTTTAAAGTAATAACTAGGATTATTACTTAAACATTATACTAGAACATATAAGATTTTTAGAAATTTCATGTAATGTCTGAAACATTTATATTAATATATTTCTATACATATTTCCATACAAATACAAATATAAGATTTTTAGAAATTTCATGTAATGTCTGAAACATTTATATTAACATATTTCCATACATATTTCCATACAAATACAAATATAAGATTTTTAGAAATTTCATGTAATGTCTGAAACATTTATATTAACATATTTCCATACAAATAACCCAATGAAAGTTTAGTATTAGTTGTTTTGTTTGTTTGTTTTTTTATACTGCAGGTTCTTATTAGGCATCAATTTTATACACATCAGTGTATACATGTCAATCCCAATCGCCCAATTCAGCACACCACCATCCCCACCCCACCGCAGTTTTCCCCCCTTGGTGTCCATATGTCCATTCTCTACATCTGTGTCTCAACTTCTGCCCTGCAAACCGGATCATCTGTACCATTTTTCTAGGTTCCACATACATGCATTAATATACAATATTTGTTTTTCTCTTTCTGACTTACTTCACTCTGTATGACAGTCTCTAGATCCATCCACTTCTCAACAAATGACTAAATTTCGTTCCTTTTTATGGCTGAGTAATATTCCATTGTATATATGTACCACTTCTTCTTTATCCATTCGTCTGTTGATGGGCATTTAGGTTGCTTCCATGACCTGGCTATTGTAAATAGTGCTGCAATGAACATTCGGGTGCATGTGTCTTTTTGAATTACGGTTTTCTCTGGGTATATGCCCAGTAGTGGGATTGCTGGGTCATATGGTAATTCTATTTTTAGTTTTTTAAGGAACCTCCATATTGTTCTCCATAGTGGCTGTATCAATTTACATTCCCACCAACAGTGCAAGAGGGTTCCCTTTTCTCCACACCCTCTCCAGCATTTGTTGTTTGTAGATTTTCTGATGATGCCCATTCTAACAGGAGTGAGGTGATACCTCATTGTAGTTTTGATTTGCATTTCTCTAATAATTAGTGATGTTGAGCATCTTTTCATGTGTTTCGTGGCCGTCTGTATGTCTTCTTTGGAGAAATGTCTATTTAGGTCTTCTGCCCATTTTTGGATTGGGGTGTTTGTTTCTTTGATATTGAGCTGAATGAGCTGTTTATATATTTTGGAGATTAATCCTTTGTCCGTTGATTCGTTTGCAAATATTTTCTCCCATTCTGAGGGCTGTCTTTTCGTCTTGTTTATGGTTTCCTTTGCTGTGCAAAAGCTTTGAAGTTTCATTAGGTCCCATTTGTTTATTTTTGTTTTTATTTCCATTACTCTAGGAGGTGGATCAAAAAAGATCTTGCTGTGATTTATGTCAAAGAGTGTTCTTCCTATGTTTTCCTCTAAGAGTTTTATAGTGTCCAGTCTTATATTTAGGTCTCTAATCCATTTTGAGTTTATTTTTGTGTATGGTGTTAGGGAGTATTCTAATTTCATTCTTTTACATGTAGCTGTCCAGTTTACCCAGCACCACTTATTGAAGAGACTGTCTTTTCTCCATTGTATATCTTTGCCTCCTTTGTCATAGATTAGTTGACCATAGGTGCGTGGGTTAATCTCTGGGCTTTCTATCTTGTTCCATTGATCTATGTTTCTGTTTTTGTGCCAGTACCATATTGTCTTGATTACTGTAGCTTTGTAGTATAGTCTGAAGTCAGGGAGTCTGATTCCTCCAGCTCCGTTTTTTTCCCTCAAGACTGCTTCGGCTATTCGGGGTCTTTTGTGACTCCATACAAATTTTAAGATGATTTGTTCTAGCTCCGTAAAAAATGCCATTGGTAATTTGATAGGGATTGCATTGAATCTGTAGATCGCTTTGGGTAGTATACTCATTTTCACAATGTTGATTCTTCCAATCCAAGAACATGGTATATCTCTCCATCTGTTGGTATCATCTTTAATTTCTTTCATCAGTGTCTTATAGTTTTCTGCATACAGGTCTTTTGTCTCCCTAGGTAGGTTTATTCCTAGGTATTTTATTCTTTTTGTTGCAATGGTAAATGGGAGTGTTTCCATAATTTCTCTTTCAGATTTTTCATTATTAGTGTATAGGAATGCAAGAGATTTCTGTGCATTAATTTTGTATCCTGCAACTTTACCATATTCATTAATTAGCTCTAGCAGTTTTCTGGTGGCAGTTTTAGGATTCTCTATGTATAGTATCATGTCATCTGCAAACAGTGACAGTTTTACTTCTTCTTTTCCAATTTGTATTCGTTTTATTTCTTTTTCTTCTCTGATTGCCGTGGCTAGGACTTCCAGAACTATGTTGAATAATAGTGGTGAGAGTGGACATCCTTGTCTCGTTCCTGATCTTAGAGGAAATGCTTTCAGTTTTTCACCATTGAGAATGATGTTTGCTGTGGGTTTGTCATATATGGCCTTTATTATGTTGAGGTAGGTTCCCTCTATGCCCACTTTCTGGAGAGTTTTTATCATAAATGGGTGTTGAATTTTGTCTAAAGCTTTTTCTGCATCTATTGAGATGATCATATGGTTTTTATTCTTCAATTTGTTAATATGGTGTATCACACTGATTGATTTGCGTATATTGAAGAATCCTTGCATCTCTGGGATAAATCCCACTTGATCGTGGTGTATGATCCTTTTAATGTGTTGTTGGATTCTGTTTGCTAGTATTCTGTTGAGGATTTTTGCATCTATATTCATCAGTGATATTGGTCTGTAATTTTCTTTTTTTGTAGTGTCTTTGTCTGGTTTTGGTATCAGGGTGATGGTGGCCTCATAGAATGAGTTTGGGAGTGTTCCTTCCTCTGCAATATTTTGGAAGAGTTTGAGAAGGATAGGTGTTAGCTCTTCTCTAAATGTTTGATAGAATTCACCTGTGAAGCCATCTGGTCCTGGACTTTTGTTTGTTGGAAGATTTTTAATCACAGTTTCAATTTCATTACTTGTGATTGGTCTGTTCATATTTTCTGTTTCTTCCTGGTTCAGTCTTGGAAGGTTATACCTTTCTAAAAATTTGTCCATTTCTTCCAGGTTGTCCATTTTATTGGCATAAAGTTGCTTGTAGTAGTCTCTTAGGATGCTTTGTATTTCTGCGGTGTCTGTTGTAACTTCTCCTTTTTCATTTCTGATTTTATTGATTTGAGTCCTCTCCCTCTTTTTCTTGATGAGTCTGGCTAATGGCTTATCAGTTTTGTTTATCTTCTCAAAGAACCAACTTTTAGTTTTATTGATCTTTGCTATTGTTTTCTTTGTTTCTATTTCATTTATTTCTGCTCTGATCTTTATGATTTCTTTCCTTCTGCTAACTTTGGGTTTTGTTTGTTCTTCTTTCTCTAGTTTCCTTAGGTGTAAGGTTAGATTGTTTACTTGAGATTTTTCTTGTTTCTTTAGGTAGGCTTGTATAGCTATAAACTTCCCTCTTAGAACTGCCTTCGCTGCATCCCATAGGTTTTGGATCTTCGTGTTTCCGTTGTCATTTGTCTCTAGGTGTTTTTTTATTTCCTCTTTGATTTCTTCAGTGATCTCTTGGTTATTTAGTAACGTATTGTTTAGCCTCCATGTGTTTGTCTTTTTTACGTTTTTTCCCCTGTAATTCATTTCTAATCTCATAGCGTTGTGGTCAGAAAAGATGCTTGATATGATTTCAATTTTCTTAAATTTACTGAGGCTTGATTTGTGACCCAAGATGTGATCTATCCTGGAGAATGTTCCGTGCGCACTTGAGAAGAACGTGTAATCTGCTGTTTTTGGATGGAATGTCCTATATATATCAATTAAATCTATCTGGTCTATTGTGTCATTTAAAGCTTCTGTTTCCTTATTTATTTTCATTTTGGATGATCTGTCCATTGGTGTAAGTGAGGTGTTAAAGTCCCCCACTATGATTGTGTTACTGTCAATTTCCTCTTTTATAGCTGTTAGCAGTTGCCTTATGTATTGAGGTGCTCCTATGTTGGGTGCATATATATTTATAATTGTTATATCTTCTTCTTGGATTGATCCCTTGATCATTATGTAGTGTCCTTCCTTGTCTCTTGTAACATTCTTTATTTTAAAGTCTATTTTATCTGATATGAGTATAGCTACTCCAGCTTTCTTTTGATTTCCATTTGCATGGAATATCTTTTTCCATCCCCTCACTTTCAGTCTGTATGTGTCCCTAGGTCTAAAGTGGGTCTCTTGTAGACAGCATATATATGGGTCTTGTTTTTGTATCCATTCAGCCAGTCTATGTCTTTTGGTTGGGGCATTTAATCCATTCACGTTTAAGGTAATTATCGATATGTATGTTCCTATGACCATTTTCTTAATTGTTTTGGGTTTGTTTTTGTAGGTCCTTTTCTTCTCTTGTGTTTCCCACTTAGAGAAGTTCCTTTAGCATTTGTTGTAGAGCTGGTTTGGTCTGCTGAATTCTCTTAGCTTTTGCTTGTCTGTAAAGCTTTTGATTTCTCCATCAAATCTAAATGAGATCCTTGCCGGGTAGAGTAATCTTGGTTGTAGGTTCTTCCCTTTCATCACTTTCAGTATATCATGCCACTCCCTTCTGGCTTGCAGAGTTTCTGCTGAGAAATCAGCTGTTAACCTTATGGGAGTTCCCTTGTATGTTATTTGTCATTTTTCCCTTGCTGCTTTCAATAATTTTTCTTTGTCTTTAATTTTTGCCACTTTGATTACTATGTGTCTCGGTGTGTTTCTCCTTGGGTTTATCCTGTATGGGACTCTCTGCGCTTCCTGGACTTGGGTGGCTATTTCCTTTCCCATGTTAGGGAAGTTTTCAACTATAATCTCTTCAAATATTTTCTCTGGTCCTTTCTCTGTCTCTTCTCCTTCTGGGACCCCTATAATGCGAATGTTGTTGCGTTTAATGTTGTCCCAGAGGTCTCTTAGGCTGTCTTCATTTCTTTTCATTCTTTTTTCTTTAGTCTGTTCCGCAGCAGTGAATTCCACCATTCTGTCTTCCTGGTCACTTATCCGTTCTTCTGCCTCAGTTATTCTGCTATTGATTCCTTCTAGTGTATTTTTCATTTCAGTTATTGTATTGGTCATCTCTGTTTGTTTGTGCTTTAATTCTTCTAGGTCTTTGTTAATCAATTCTTGCATCTTCTCAATCTTTGCCTCCATTCTTATTCCGAGGTCCTGGATCATCTTCACTCTCATTATTCTGAATTCTTTTTCTGGAAGGTTGCCTATCTCCACTTCATTTAGTTGTTTTTCTGGGGTTTTTTCTTGTTCCTTCATCTGGTATATATCCCTCTGCCTTTTCATCTTGTCTATCTTTCTGTAACTGTGGTTTTTGTTCCAGGATTGTAGTTTTTCTTGCTTCTGCTGTCTGCCCTCTGGTGGTTGAGGCTATCTAAGAGGCTTGATGGGAGGCTCTGGTGGTGGGTAGAGCTGCTCTTTTGGTACATTTAGACCCAGTAATTAATTCATGTTTTGTTGATCTTGGGTAAGTAATCTACTTCCTTACAAAGTCATCTGCTTCTGGGTAAAAGAGTCCTGGAAATCCTTGCAGGAATCCTTGTACAAGTTGGAGTCACTTGCACAGTCTGACAAGTGTCTGTCTGAGGTGATGATGTTAGCTTACACTGGAAGCTGTACCCATGAGTCTATTTCCTGTACTATTAACAGTTAAGAAGACTAGATACAGTCTTTTACTGAGGCTCTTTTGATGTTTCTTTCAGAAGCCTCAATTTCTAATCTGTAGTTTGTAGGAGGGACATTGCATAAGGGAAAAGCAAAAATCACTGTGTATGAAAAGACTGAATGGCTCTGGATAATTCTATATTATAACCAATAATCTCAGTATGGCTAAGAGTGCAGTTGTCTATAGAAATATACAGAAAACAAATTAATTAGAATTTAATCAGTGATTACCCTGAGACTTGTACCAATTAAGCCAATAAGTTATGTCTTCCTTGCTAACATAGGGAGTTTGAGAGCATTCATGATTGGGAGTATGCAGGTAACATGGTGTTCAATCTCTCTCTCTCTCTCTCCCTCTCCCTCTCCCTCCCCCCTCCACCCACATACAACTGCCTTATTTGCACAGATTTACTATAAATAGCTTTATGCATTTAGTAAGTTACAGGCCAATAAATTCAACTGAGCAGTTGTGAAATCTAACATGCAAGAGCTTGACTTAACCTTAGACAGTGATTCACAATGTTTCTGACATGTCTTCAACTGGTGAAAGAGAATATTTGATTTCCTTCTTATTTTCAACCTGTTATTTGACTATCTTCCCAATGAACATATTTCATGTTCTTCTTTTCCATTCTTGTTTTTGCTTTTGGATCAGAAGCAATATGACTTGCATACACTTAAGCCCAAATAAAGCTCTTATATTTCTGTTGAACAGTTTCAATGCCTGTCAATATATTTTGCTGAAAAGTCAAGATTTTCAAGTCTACCTTGGTTATATTTAACTTCAGCTTCCGGCTGACAGCATCCCTAGATCTGACAGGGTGTGTTGTGTGGATTTGTCACCATAAGCTTCTCTAAACTAAAGGCTTCTTTGCATAATTGTGTTCATTGATGTATAGTTCTACAAGTTTATGCTATGCTTCTTGGTCCCCAACCCAGATTCTTCTAAATACTCATTCATGTTAATTCTGAACAGCTTCCACATTTCCCCAGGGGCTTTTTGAATTTCAATTTTATGTTTTCTTATAGAAGTATCAGCTGGATCTTCTTGTAAAATTGGGTCACATAGCTATATAACATCATTATATCTTTCCATGGCGTCAGATTTCACTTGACTCTGTGACTGCCAGGAAACTTCAACTCCTGAAGGCAAAACAATGCCAAGGCATACTGACCATAGCCTAGGGCTACAATCATTACCTATTCACATATTGTCCAACTACCATCTCCAACCATAGAAGCATATTCACTAATTAACTCTTAAACTTCTACCATTTGACCACTATTTCAGGAACTTTGTTCTTTCCTTTTTCTCATTTTATCTCACATCTTCTTCCCAAAGCTCAAATCTTCTAAAAGATAAGACCTTTGTCATCTTTCCAGGATCTAGAGGCAGCTGTGCACTTTCCCTGGAGAATTTTTAAAATTATAATCTTGTGATCATTTTGTTTTTCATGTCTTCATTCTTTTTTTTTTGAATTTTATTTTTTTATACAGCAGGTTCTTATTAGTTATCCATTTTATACATATTAGTGTATACATGTCAATCGCAATCTCCCAATTCATCACACCACCACCACTGCCACCCCCCTGCCACTTTCCCCCATTGGCGTCCATAGGTTTGTTCTCTACATCTGTGTTTCTATTTTTGCCCTGCAAACCGGTTCATCTGTACCATTTTTCTAGCTTCCACATATATGCGTTAATATACGATATTTTTCTTTCTCTTTCTGACTTACTTCACTCTGTATGACAGTCTCTAGATCCATCCACGTCTCTACAAATGACCCAATTTTGTTCCTTTTTATGGCTGAGTAATATTCCATTGGGTATATGTACCACATCTTCTTTATCCATTCATCTGTCGATGGGCATTTAGGTTGCTTCCATGACCTGGCTATTGTAAATAGTGCTGCAATGAATATTGGGGTTCATGTGTCTTTTTGAGTTATGGTTTTCTTTGGGTATATGCCAAGTAGTGGGATTGCTGGGTCATATGGTAGTTCTATTTTTATTTTTTTAAGGAACCTCCATACTGTTCTCCATAGTGGCTGTATCAATTTACATTCCCACCAACAGTGCAAGAGGGTTCCCTTTTCTCCACACCCTCTCCAGCATTTGTTGTTTGTAGATATTCTGATGCTGCCCATTCTAACTGGTGTGAGGTGATACCTCATGGTAGTTTTGATTTGCATTTCTCTAATAATTAGTGATGTTGAGCAGCTTTTCATGTGCTTCTTGACCATCTGCATGGCTTCTTTGGAGAAATGTCTATTTAGGTCTTCTGCCCATTTTTGGATTGGGTTCTTTGTTTTTTTAATATTGAGCTGCATGAGCTGTTTATGTATTTTGGAGATTAATCCTTTGTCTGTTGATTCATTTGCAAATATTTTCTCCCATTCTGAGGGTTGTCTTTTCATCTTGTTTATAGTTTCCTTTGCTGTGCAAAAGCTTTTAAGTATCATTAGGTCCCATTTGTTTATTTTTGTTTTTATTTCCATTACTCTAGGAGGTGGATCAAAAAAGATCTTGCTGTGATTTATGTCAAAGAGTGTTCTTCCTATGTTTTCCTCTAAGAGTTTTATAGTGTCCAGTCTTACCTTTAGGTCTCTAATCCATTTTGAGTTTATTTTTGTGTATGGTGTTAGGGAGTATTCTAATTTCATTCTTTTACATGTAGCTGTCCAGTTTTCCCAGCACCACTTATTGAAGAGACTGTCCTTTCTCCATTGTATATCCTTGTCTCCTTTGTCATAGATTAGTTGACCATAGGTGCATGGGTTTATCTCTGGGCTTTCTATCTTGTTCCATTGATCTATATTTCTGTTTTTGTGCCAGTACCATATTGATTAGATTACTGTGGCTTTATAGTATAGTCTGAAGTCAGGGAGTCTGATTCCTCCAGCTCTGTTTTTCTCCCTCAAGACTGCTTTGGCTATTTGGGGTCTTTTGTGTCTCCATACAAATTTTAAGATTTTTTTTGTTCTAGTTCTGTAAAAAATGCCATTGGTAATTTGATACGGATTGCACTGAATCTGTAGATTGCTTTGGGTATTATAGTCATTTTCACAATGTTGATTCTTCCAATCCAAGAACATGGTATATCTTTCCATCTGTTGGTATCATCTTTAATTTCTTTCATCAGTGTCTTATAGTTTTCTCCATACATGTCTTTATGTCTTTTATTCTTTTTGTTGCAATGGTAAATGGGAGTGTTTCCATAATTTCTCTTTCAGATTTTTCCCCATTAGTGTATAGGAATGCAAGAGATTTCTGTGCATTAATTTTGTATCCTGCAACTTTACCAGATTCATTGATTAGCTCTAGTAGTTTTCTGATGGCATCTTTAGGATTCTCTATGTATAGTATCATGTCATCTGCAAATAGTGACAGTTTTACTTCTTCTTTTCCAATTTGTACTGCTTTTATTTCTTTTTCTTCTCTAATTGCCATGGCTAGGACTTTCAAAACTATGTTGAATAATAGTAGTGAGAGTGGACATCCTTGTCTTGTTCCTGATCTTAGAGGAAATGCTTTTGGTTTTTCACCATTGAGAATGATGTTTCCTGTGGGTTTGTCATATATGGCCTTTATTATGTTGAGGTAGGTTGCCTCTATGCCCACTTTCTGGAGAGTTTTTATCATAAATGGGTGTTGAATTTTGTCAGTTTGTTCTTCTTTCTCTAGTTCCTTTAGGTGTAAGTTTAGGTTGTTTATTTGAGATTTTTCTTGTTTCTTGAGGTAGGCTTGTATTGCTATAAACTTCCCTCTTAGAACTGCTTTTGCTGCATCCGATAGGTTTTGGATCATCATGTTTTCATTGTAATTTGTCTCTAGGTATTTTCTGATTTCCTCTTCGATTTTTTCAGTGATCTCTTTGTTATTTAGTAACGTATTGTTTAGCCTCCATGTGTTTATGTTTTTTAGATTTTTTTCCCTGTAATTGATTTCTAATCTCATAGCGCTGTGGTCAGAAAAGTTGCTTGATATGATTTCAATTTTCTTAAATTTACTGAGGTTTGATCTGTGACCCAGGATGTGATCTATCCTGGAGAATGTTCCATGTGCACTTGAGAAGAAAGTGCAATCTGCTGTTTTTGGATGGAATGTCCTATAAATATCAATTAAATCTAGCTGGTCTGCTGTGTCATTTAAAGCTTCTGTTTCCTTATTTATTTTCATTTTGGATGATCTGTCCATTGGTGTAAGTGAAGTGTTAAAGTCCCCCACTATTATTGTGTTACTGTCGATTTCCTCTTTTATAGCTGTTAGCAGTTTCCATATGTATTGAGGTGCTCCTATGTTGGGTGCATATATATTTACAATTGTTATATCTTCGTCTTGGATTGATCCCTTTATCATTCTGTAGTGTCCTTCCTTGTCTCTTGTAACATTCTTTATTTTAAAGTCTATTTTATCTGATATAAGTATTGCTACTCCAGCTTTCTTTTGATTTCCATTTGCATGGAATATCTTTTTCCATCCCCTCACTTTCAGTCTGTATGTGTCCCTAGGTCTGAAGTGGGTCTCTTGTAGATAGCATATATATGGGTCTTGTTTTTGTATCCATTCAGTGAGCCTGTGTCTTTTGGTTGGAGCATTTAATCCATTCACGTTTAAGATAATTATCGATATGTATGTTCCTATTACCATTTTCTTAATTGTTATGGGTTTATTTTTATAGGTCCTTTTCTTCTCTTGTGGTTCCCACTTAGAGAAGTTCCTTTAGCATTTGTTGTAGAGCTGGTTTGGTGGTGCTGAATTCTCTTAGCTTTTGCTTGTCTGTAAAACTTTTGATTTCTCCATCAAATCTGAATATGATCCTTGCTGGGTAGAGTAATCTTGGTTGTAGTTTCTTCCCTTTCATCACTTTAAATATATCATGCCACTCCCTTCTGGCTTGTAGAGTTTCTGCTGAGAAATCAGCTGTTAACCTTATGGAAGTTCCCTTGTATGTTATTTGTTGTTTTTTCCTTGTTGCTTTCAATAATTTTCTTTGTCTTCAATTTTTGTCAATTTGATTACTATGTGTCCTGGTGTGTTTCTCCTTGGGTTTATCCTGCTGGAGACTCTCTGTCCTTCCCGGACTTGGGTGGCTATCTCCCTTCCCATGTTAGGGAAGTTTTCGACTGTAATCTCTTCAAATATTTTCTCGGGTCCTTTCTCTCTCTCTTCTCCTTCTGGGACCCCTATAATGTGAATGTTGTTGTGTTTAATGTTGTCCCAGAGGTCTCTTAGGCTGTCTTCATTTCTTTTCATTCTTTTTTCTTTATTTTGTTCCGTGGCAGTGAATTCCACCATTCTGTCTTCCTGGTCACTTATCCATTCTTCTGCCTTAGTTATTCTGCTATTGATTCCTTCTAGTGTATTTTTCATTTCAGTTATTGTATTGTTCATCTCTGTTTGTTTGTTCTTTAATTTTTCTAGGTGTTTGTTCTTTAATTCTTCTAGGTCTTTGTTAAACATTTCTTGCATATTCTTGATCTTTGCCTCCATTTTTTTTCTGAGGTCCTGGATCATCTTCACTATCATTACTCTGAATTCTTTTTCTGGAAGGTTACCTATCTCCACTTCATTTAGTTGTTTTTCTGGGGTTTTATCTTGTTCCTTCATCTGGTACATAGCCCTTTGCCTTTTCATCTTGTTTATATTTCTGTGAATGTGGTTTTTGTCCACAGGCTGCAGGACTGTAGTTCTTCTTGCTTCTGCTGTCTGCCCTCTGGGGGATGAGGCTATCTAAGAGGCTTGTGCAAGTTTCCTGATTGGAGCGACTGGTGGTGGATAGAGCTGGGTGTTGCTCTGGTGGGCAGAGCTCAGTAAAACTTTAATCTGCTTGTCTGCTGATGGGTGGGGCTGGGTTCCCTCCCTGTTGGTTGTTTGGCCTGAGGCAACCCAATACTGGAGCCTACCTGGCTCTTTGGTGGGGCTAATGGCGGACTCTGGGAGGGCTCACACTAAGGAGTACTTCCCAGAACTTCTGATGCCAGTGTCCTTGTCCTCACGGTGAGACACAGCCAACCCCTGCCTCTGCAGGAGACCCTCCAACACTAGCAGGTAGGTCTGGTTCAGTCTCCTATGCGGTCACTGCTCCTTCCTTTGGGTCCCGATGCACACACTACTTTGTGTGTTCCCTCCAAGAGTGGAGTCTCTGTTTCCCCCAGTCCTGTCAAAGTCCTGCAATCAAATCCTGCTAGCCTTCAAAGTCTGATTCTCTAGGAATTCCTCCTCCTGTTGACGGACCCCCAGGTTGGAAAGCCTGATGTAGGGCTCAGAACCTTCACTCCAGTGGGTGGACTTCTGTTATATAAGTGTTCTCCAGTTTGTGAGTCACCCACCCGGCAGTTGTGGAATATGATTTTATTGTGATTTTGCCCCTCCTACTGTCTCATTGTGGCTTCTCCTTTGTCTTTGGATGTGAGTATCTTTTTTGGTGAGTTCCAGTATCTTCCTGTCGATGATTGTTCAGGAGTTAGTTGTGATTCTGGTGCTCTCACAGGAGGGAGTGAGTGCACATCCTTCTACTCCACCCTCTTGAACCAATCTCCCATGTCATCATTCTTAATGCCAGTCCTTTTATCCTGAATCATCACAAAATAGCTTGCCTGGCTTAAGTTCTAAACAGACTTATGTGTGTGATATTTTGGACAAGTAAAATGCAGCTTTGTTCCCACATTCAAACTACAATTGAACTATATGAAGATATCATGATGGATTATTTTCTTTATTTCCCAGAGTTACTGACCTAAAACACCAATTTGTTTAATTTTTCCCACAGTCTTGAGGATCTCTGATAATACAAAATATAGAATCTCCCTAATGCACAGCCTTACCTGTCAAGGAGTTATCATTGAGCTTTGCTTTTTATAGTCTATGTCTTGAAAATAGTGGGCTTTTTTCGAATATCTTTTCTCAAACAATACATGTGCCTCTTTCCCTCCTTCACCCCGATATTGTTTCAACACCTGTCATTTCTTCCTTCTTATTGAGAAAATCTGTCCTAGTTATTCTGTTCCCCATTCCCATGTTTCAAAGCATTTTTCCTTGATGTTACACCAGTCACTAAGCTCCCTGTTCTGAGACTGTAGATTCCTGAGAAACCTAATTTAGGGGCTGAGCTAATCACTGATCATCCAGGAGATAATTCTTCAGATTTTGAACTACCTATTTACTTTGCTTCTTCAGTGGTGGTATAAGAATTACCTAGGAAATTTGTGGAAGAAAGAAGGGTCCTGTGCCCTATTCCTATGCCCAGAGATTATTAACAAGTTCCTCATGTGATTTTGGTGTAAATGATCCCTAGGTCTGCAGCCAGTGCACCAAGGATTGGAGAATAAGGAATTCATATTAATTGAGTGACTTCTCAGACACTGAACCTAGTAGTTTGTCTGTATGTCTGTCTGTCTGTCTAGCCACACACACACACACACACCCATACATACGCAAACACATACACATATTTAAAATCATCCAAAAGATCTATACATAATGTTATATTCTCTATTTTGTAAAACGGGATAATGAGGCTCAAAGAGATTAAAGAAATTGTCTACTATTGCATATTTAGTTAGTGGTAGATCTGGTATACAAATCCAATAATATCTTTTCCAAATCCATGGTTTTATTTCTTCAATCCAGCCCCAGTAAAGGATTTTGTGAGGAATACACTTGGAACTAAGGAATATTGGTAAAAATTAGCTGTTAATAAAATAAAAGTTTATACTGACTTTTATTCATTCATTCAACAAGTATTTATTGACTATTCTATGTGGCAGGGACTCGTATAGTAAGGACATGGGGGGAACAAGACAGGTCCTACACACACAAAGATTGTCTTCTAACAGCCAAACATTATATAGATAATTACTAAATATATTGTAATTGTGATGAGTGTTAATTATTATTTATGTGTTCCTTCATCTAGTTTCATCAGCTAGGGATTGAAAGCTGACTGAGCATAAAAAATAGACCCATGGAATCCATGAGAATATATTTTTCCTGGGCAGGAATCTTCTGATTTTTTCATCTTAAAAGTGAGAAAATCACTGTTTATTCCACTCTGACATTCTAATATGAAGCTGTGTGGCACAGTGCAAAGAGCACTAACCTGGAAGTCTTGAGATTCCCAGATTTATAAAGGTACCTCTGCCACCAACAAGCTGTGGGAACTCTAGCAAGTTTCTTAATCTTTGTAAGTCTCAGTTTCTTCATCTATAAAATTAGGTTATTGTCCTTCATTTTTCCAGTTTTGCAAATTTCCTATAGAGGAACAGCCCTGCCATGGTGCCCTGGAAACCTTCTTTGTATTCACATAGTTCACACAGGCTTAAATTGCAGCTAATCTGAGTTTTGGCAGAATGCATTTTTATCCTCTGGAATGCAAGAGGATGGGAGGCTTGTGAGAAGTTGCCTTGAAGATCCCACTAGTCTCCCTGTTTCCCCTGCTAGTCTCTCATGAGATAGGTTATCAACACCTACCAGGTTTCGATGAGATATGATGCTTTCTGCCTGCTTTTCTCAAGGTACAGCTGAGACTACAAAACCAATTAGTTCCAGTCTAGAATTGGCTCTTCAGCAGTGGGTGTCCTACAACTCACATTGCAGTCATCAGCCCCTTTTGTTTTGGTGGTGTACTTTTTGGTATATAAGACAACGGCCCAGGGAGCTGGTACGTTTGACTACTCTTTTTTCACTGTCTATGTAAGTAATAAACTGCATGTAAAAGTGGCTCATTGTATTTTTGCCAGCTGAGTCAGTCAGGCCTTCGTCTTATCTTGTGCGCTTGACAGTTTCTTTGAGCTGTGATGAACTCGGTGTGTGTTAAACGGTCATTAGGAACTGCAGTCAAGACCAGGCCATAGTCCTTGGTGTATGTATTTGCTGAATAAACATTATGCTTAGCCTATGCCCTGAGAACATATAACTGAGGAACTAGCTGGAAGAGTGTCTACATGTTTAGAGAATTATAAAAGCACGTTGAAGGATGAGCAGATGGTAGTCTCTTGGTAGCCAAAGGGGATGAGAATAAGGACAGTATTCAGGCTAGGTTAGGAAAGTTTGAGGGGAAAATAAGAAATGCCTACAACAATATCCAACTCCTTAAGGGGCAGCCCGAGCTGAGCAGTGTGGCCTGAGTAGCTTACCCCACAGTGAATTGTGCACCTGGCCAAGGAGGTCCACAGGATGGACCCAGGGCTCATCTATACTGCTGGGGAGCATCACCTCCAGGGAGAGGAGGATGTAATCATGAGGCTCTGCTGCATACCTCAGAATTCAACCTTGGGGCTGTCCTTACAGTAGATGCCTACCAAATAACTTTTGGATTAGCAGGAATGAAAGATGCTTGAAGATGTATAATGAATTTTACCTTAATGGATCTTCTTCATAGGATCAGAAGGGGCTAAGGAAAAAGGACCATTGCATGTAAAGAAATATAGTAATAATCATTTTCTTCTGTACTTGCAGTTTACAAAGGTTTTTATACACATTGTTTCATGAATATTTATTGAGTACTTAATTTCCTGACTCCATGCTAGGCACTGGAGTCACAGAGTCAGTCAAGTTCTCCTTGAGAACCTCAAATTGGTAGGAAATAAGTGCTCAAAAACAGATACTTTTATCAGAATGTGGCAACTGTCCTAACCTTTGGATATTATAGCAGCATAGAGGAGGGGCATGTAGTACAAGACAAGAACATGTCTTGCTAATGGGAAGGTGAAACAGTGAGAATTTTCAAGGACAATCCTATTCTCATGATAGTTCACCACAAGAGAATGTCCTCGGGAATGGATGGTATAAGGCAGGGTCTTTCTAAGGAAGGGTCTTTGCTGCATCTTTGGAGAGTGCAGACAATCCCTCAGAGGATTCTTGGGATAAAAATGCAGGGAGCTAAAAGCCATCTAAATTTTAAAAGGAGAAGTAAATTATCTCTGTTCACAGATGCCATGATCTCATATGTAAGAAACGCTAAAGATTCCACACCAAAAAAAATTTAGAAAAAATAAATGAATTCAGCAAAATAGTGGGATACAAAATCAACACACAAAAATCAGTTGTGTTTCTATACCCTAACAATGAACTACTTAAAAAAGAAATTAATAAAACAATTCCATTTGCCTCAAAAAGAATTAAATACTTGGAAATTAACCAAGGAGATGAAAGACTTGTACAATGAAATTATAAAACATTGCTGAAAGAAATTAAAGAAGACAAAAATAAATGGAAAGTTGGCCAATGTTCATGGATTGGAAGACTTAATATTGCTAAGATGTCCATACTGCCCCAAGTGATCTGCAGATCCAATGCATTCCCTATCAAAATCCCAACTTTTTTCACAAAAATAGAAAAATCCACCTTAAAATTCATATGGAATTTCAAGAGATCCTGAATATCCAAAACAATTTTGAAAATGAAGAACAAAGTTGGAAAACTCACATTTCCTGATTTCAAAACCTACTACAAAGTGACAGTAATCAAAAATTGTTGTATTGGCATAAAGACAGACATATAGACCAATGGAATAGAATAGAGACCAGAAATAAACTCTTGCATATATGGTCAAATGATTTTTGACAAGGGTGCCAAGACCATTCAATGGATGAAAGGACAGTCTTTTCAACAAAGAGTTCTGGGAGAAATGCATATCCACCAGCACTAGAATAAAGCTGAACTCTTATTTAACACCATATCCAAAAATTAACTCAAAATTGATCAAAGACCTAAATGTAAGAGCTAAAACCATAAAACTCTTAGAACAAAACACAGGGGGAAAGCTTCATGACATTGGATTTGGCAATGATTTCTTAGCTATAACATCAAAGGCACAGGCAACAAAAGAAAAAAATAGGTAAATTGGACTTTATCAAAATGAAAAATTTTTGTGCATCAAAGGACTTCTATCATCAGAGTAAAAAGGCAACCCACAGAAAAGGAGAAAATATTTGCAAATCATATATCTGATATGGGATTAATATCCAGGAAATATAGGGAACTCTTAAAACTCAACAACAAAAAACATACAACCCAATTTAAAAATGGGCAAAGGACTTGAATGGACATTTCTTCAAAGAAGAACAAAAATGGCCAATAAGCATGTGAAAAGATGTCAACATGACTGATCATTAGGGCAATGCAAATTAAAACCACAATGAGGTTTCACTTCACACTCATTAGGATGGCTATTATAACAATTTTAAAGATCTCTAAACAAGAAAACAAAACAAAACAGTTTCTACTCAGAGGTTGAGAATGTTTCCAGGAAAATTATGTACTCTATAATACCCCCTCTATCTCTTCCTGAGCACATATGTGAAGTTACTTTCTTACAGAATAGCCTTCAAATTAAACAAAATTCTTTATGTTCTCAAGGACAGTGTTTTCTCTTACCTAGTCTGGCAATCTTAATCTTTTAGTTCATTGAAATTTAATATAATTACTACTATAGCTGGGTATATGTCTACCACTTTATTACTTGGTTTCTATATTTACCATATGTTTTATGTTCCACTTTCCCCTCCTTCTTTGCTTTCTTTTTGATTAGACAAATATTTTATGTTATTACATTTTCGCCTATTAACTTACTTTACCATTCTTTAAGAGTTTACCTTAGAAATATCAACATGCAACATTTTTCATTTAGTATATTTTTATACAAATTATTATTTTCACAATACTGCTAGAATTCCAACTAGGATTACTTTCATTCTTTCATAATAAGTAGTTTTAATATATTTGTAATATCCTTTGCTGGTGAGTCTCCTCAGTTTTTGTTTGTCTAAAAACATAGTTATTTCACCGTCATTTTTTACTTCTTAACATGTTTTGATTTATTGAGGTATAATTAACATATAATTAACTACACATATTTAAAGTGCACACTTGATCTGTGAGGCATCACCACACTCATGATAATGAACATAACCATCATCCCCCAGAGTTTCCTCCTGCTCTTTCGTTATCTCTCCCTCTTTCCTATCCCTACCATTGATACCTCCATCCCTAGATAATCACTGATCTGATTTCTGGATCATATGGTATATGCTCTTTTCTGTTGGCTTCTTTTGCTCAGCCTAATGTTTTTGAGATTTAACCATGTTATTATGTTGTGATGGTTTATTTTATGTGTCAACTTGACTTGCCCAAATAGGATGCTCAGATAAGTGGCAAAACATTATTTCTGTGTGTCTGTGAGGATGTTTCTGGAAGAGATTAGCATTTTATCTATTAAGCTCTATCTCTGTGCAGCTTTCTCCTCCTTGGTACTCTACCCCGTGCACTCTGCATTGTTGGTCTTTGCAGACTTACCAGGCTGGAAATGCTCAAGGTATTCAGCCTGGGCAATTAAAGGGCTCACTTCATTTGTTTCCTGTATTTCAGGGATTACTGTCCTTCATTGCTTGTTTTTGAATGTCTAAAAACCATTATTTAATATATTTTGTCTGGATCTTTGGTTGTTTTAGATGTGAGGATAAATCTAGTCCCTGTTATTCTATTTTGATCAGAAATAGAAGTCTCCTGGTAATTTTTGATTGGATGTCAAATATTGTGACTGTTTACATTGTTGAGTGCTGGATGTTTTTGTACTCCTATAGGTATTCTTGAGTTTTGTCTTGGCATGCAATTATTTGGGAACCATTTGGCCTTTCAAGAATTTTTAGTATAGTTCTTTTGTGTCCCATCCCACATTAGTCCAATACTTGACAAATGTCTTGGGACCATGTGCTTCAATCAAGCCCCTTTTCTCTAGTTAGTCTTTATTACCTCAGAACCAGGAGACTTTGGGAGATTTCACTCTGCTTTTTATAAGCTCTCATGCTAGCTCTTAAGCCTTCCGTGCAGTCCAGACTTCAGTAAGTGTCCTTTAGGGAAAACTAGCTGTGCATCTGATGCCCTTCAAGTTTTCAACTCATCCCTCTATCACCACATACCACTAAGAGCTTTGTTGGTTTCACTTTACCCCCATCAGATACCCTCTGCCTGGGCAAAGCTCAGTCCTCAGCCCATGCCCAGAATCAGCAAATAGCTACAGCGAATAAGATGGCTGGTGATCTCAGTTCACCCTGGACAGTTCTGCTTTCCCTCCTGAACGTTAGATCATTTAGTCCTGGCTGCAGCCACAGTTCTTTGTTACATCTAAAAATAAGATGCCACTCTCAGAATCCATTCTGTGCTCAGACTGGCTCTTGATCAGGTAGATCCCTGGATTGTCAAATTCCTTTACTCTCCTCAGCTATCCTAACTCTAGGTCACTCTCCCAGACAACCTACAGGAACCAGCTCTGCTAATTCGGGGAGAAAAAGAAACACCATCTTCAGGTTGCAACAAATGTTTCCATTTGTGGATACAACAAAAGACCCCAAACATTCAAAATATCTCCAGTCTGTCCCCTGACCCTCAGAAATATTTTCTGAGATCCTGTTGAATGTAACACCCATTCCACTACCCAATCCCAAAATATAACTTGTAACTGTGACCCAGACTATTGTAATCGATGACAAAGATCCCTGAAAACAAGAACTAAGTTAGGTCTGTAGTCATAGTTTTGAGGATCAGTTGGCCTGGAGTTAAGACTTTTACCCCTAAGATCCAGGTATACAGGTCTGCAGTAATCTTTGTGGCTCTTTCAGGTGTTTAGACTTCTCACCTGATGTTCTCATCATAAGCTATCACTAGCGGGAGGGCTTTGGAAGTTGTAGTGAAGGGAAATTAGTTCTGGAGTAGTTGAGAATTTGGTGAAAAACTACTTTTGGTTTTAAAATATCATATAGCATATGGCCTTCTGACAAAGAACCTTGACCTCCTCCCTAGAAAGTCAATGAAGAGAATACTCTCAAGACAGGAGTCTCCTTCAGCATATGACTGAGTGCCTGAAGAATTCTTACTGGTAAAAGAGCACAGAGAAGTTCATCTGTAAGTGCCCTGGAGCCAGGGAACGGGTTAGGGAAAGGGAGGTGGTACTCCAGATCTGCATATGTGCTGCTGGATGAATAGTGACCAAATAGGGCAGCGGAGAGACTCACAATGTCTCCCAACCACCTGTGTCATGGGTAATTGTCGATGCAGGGGAGGAGTTTGGAAGGGATACAACAAAAGACCCCAGTTCAACTGGGCCAGAAGGATGCACTTTGGAAAGCATATGTCAGTGCAAGTGTGGGTCTTGACAGAATTCTGGTGCCGTTTTATTGTTTCAGTGACCAGGGAACATGATGTTTAGGAGACCATTCTGTCAGTGCCTGAGTCCACGTTACACCTACCACTCTCTGCCTCTGGTCTGCAGGCAGTCTTCTGACCTGCTGTTGAGCTTTGAGGTTAACTGTTTTGGTCCATTTCTACTATCACATGTCTTCATTACCTGTCCTTCTACTTTACATCTCCACTTCTCTCTTCAACTCCCTCTATTCTTCTCACCCTCTAGTCACTCCCACAGTGTCATTCTCTTCTCTCCCTTGAGGAAATTTAACTCAGTTGAATCTTTACAGCAGCAAATACAGGGTAACCTTGTTGTGTTATTTGAAGAAAAGTCCAGAGACCAGCTATGTAAAAACCCCATGAAATAAAGGGATGGAAAATAAAAAGGATATTATAATCATGGCCCTGAACAAAGACATCTGAGGGAAGTGATTGCTGTCAGAATGAAGTATATAACCTGCTTTCAAGTACATATCTGACAGAGAAAGAATGAGTAGGGAAGTTCCAGGATAATGGATATATACATGTTAGAATCACCTGGGGAGCTTAATAAATATAGATACCTGGATCCCATAGCAGAGATTTTCATTTAATCGGGGTGGAGGTAGTAGACTGGGCATCAATATTTTTATAGAATCTGTATAGGTAGTATTAATGTCAGCCAGGCTTGAAAATCATTAGACTAGGATCTCAGCTAATCCAGCACAGGATGATAGCTAAGTGTGCAGTTTACAGAAAGTGCTAAAAATCAAATCAGAGTTTGCATTCCTCTAGTTAATGTTGGCATAGCCTGGAACAAAAAGAAGAGGAAAGGTGGCAGATGGAGGGATGACACCATGTGTCCCATATACCTATTACTTTTCTCTTTATTCGAAAGTATCTGGGTGGCAATTTACATTCTTTAGATCCTGAGGCTAACTGAGTGGATAGGTCTTGATAATATAATCAGTAATCAATGAAGACCTCAAATATTATTGCTGTATAATACTTTTATTCAAGTTTTATGGAAAAAAACCCCTCACATTTCTGTATGTGTTATATCACACAATTTTCAGACACGTCAGAGTCCGGTGAAAAATTACATTTGGAGAAAAGCTTTAAAATTCATTCTTGTATGCCACTCCTTTGTGAAATACTGAAAAGCAGCTCTGTATCGCAGCACTAAAGGTTACAAAAAGCACCATTTAAAGGAGGACTCACATATTTAATTCCCTTTATAGTCTTATTCCCCCTTTATAACAGAGCTGTACTCACTCAAAATGCTTCAGTGTAGTAACAACCAACATTCTCCAATTTACCAAAATTCAAACAAGTTTCACATATGGGGCCCAGTGTGGAGATTAGGACTAATCAACATTAGTGAGCTTTGGCTGTTCTAAAACCGCAACCTGGGTAGGTGTTCTGTAGATGGGAATAGAAAAGAAATAAGATGATGAACACATAATGTAATACTTATAGTAGGTACCTCCTCGACCATTTTAACCTGACTATAAAATCCACATAGCATTTAGTTTTTCATATCAATCTTACTGCAAAAGCACTGTGCTACACAAAATTCGACTACAACTAATGTTGGAACTAAAACAAAATTTAATTTTTAACAAAACTTATTCATTCAAAGCACAACTGAGTAAAGCAAATCAAGACAAAGCCCAAATTTGAATCCTAGAGGGATTCCACTGCGAAGAATTGGATTTCGTAAGTAACAGACTCTTGGAGTTTTTTCCTTTTCTTTCTTTTTTGTTATAATTTTTAAAGATTTGGCCTTTTTACTCCAAAAATTTGAGTTCATTGCAGAAATCACAGCCCTTCAACCTCCAGTTGTGACTGGTGCTTAAGGAGAGACAAATGCCTAGATCCAGAGTTTTAAAAGACCCTAACTCCTATCCCTCCCAGGTCCTCCATCCCATGGGTAACTAGAGTCAGCAGTTCCTAGAAGACAGCAACAACTCAGCTTTAAGGATGAGTCACAATAATACAGGGACCAACTGTGTATCTGCTCTTAAGCCTAGGCCCCAAATCACTAGAACGTGAGGATTTAGAAATCTCTGAGAATAGAATGTACTTCAAACATACACAAACATAGACTATTGCATATCATTTTTAGTTGAGGTCAAAAATTTAAAAGCTCTACTTCCCCAATTAAAAGCAGGGGATTCTATCATTAATATGTCTCCTTCATTTATACCCAGATTAATATAAGCCCAGTCTAGAGGTAACACTTCTTTCTGAATTTAACTTCATTTTAGCAGCATATGTGGAGTACCAACACTTTTCAAAGATTTTATCTCAGATCCATTAGGTCTACGAGACTAGAAATAATTGGGGTGAAGTGAGTGGGCCTGGGTTTGTAGGATCCTGTCAGAAACCTCTCTTGGATTCTTCTTTTACAGAGCTTCTTTACCATATATAAGCATTGTTTTAAAAAAAAGCCAACACTGTTGAGGCCAGGTATGACCTTCAGGGGTTTTGCCTACAGTGATTAAATCCCATTCAACTTTAAGCTTAAAACAAGCTAATAACCATGACACAGAAGTTCTCCTTACCAGCAAGATGACTAATATTTGTTTTAGGTAATGTTTGACTTTAGACCCTGGTAAAGTCTGCCTGACACGTGAAGTTAAAGCACAACATAGAAGAAAGTGTAGAAAATAGAAACAAGAAAAAGATTTTTTATACCGTAAATTCTGTACAATGAAATCCAAAGACACCAGTATATGTTTGATTTAATTTAAAAAAGGATATTTTTAGTTCTGAGTTACTTAAGCCTTAACTTTCCTAGTACCACTCCTCAGCTCAGTTACTCTCTCTTTTTCCCATAACTCCTAAACCATGATACAGTTCAAGAGTCAGCCCTCCCTAAGAATTACATTCTTACTCTTTGACTGTGAAACTCTTACAGGCAAAACAAATAAGAAAACCCTAAAAAAATTTTTTTCCTTTATTCATTTTCAAATTCTGTCAAATTCTTCTGCAGAAAATAAACTATCCCTTTCACCAATATAAAAGAATGAGTGAGCTGTACTCTTGGGTACCTTCCTCCCTCCCACTCAACCTTCTAGAACACTTTCTAGGGGACAGACTGAGAGTATGATAGGAATTCTCAAGGCCATGGTGTGTTAATCAGCAGTACAGAGAAGGGACAGGGCTGAGTGAGTCATCATCCAATTCCTCTTCCTGGTCCCTTTCCATACCAGCTGGTAGGCTCCACTTTCACATCTGGCTGAAAGATTACCTCAGAATTTGGAAAACTGACACTTTCTACACATTTCCAGATTAGAAAGATCTGAAGGTCACCAGCACCAAAACCTACTGTCACTGGAGACAGACCCATTTCACAGAAGCCTCTGGCCTGAGAGAAACTGAAGGAATCTCTTTTCCTGCCACTCTCTAATGATCTATCTGTGCAGAATAGAGATTTTAATACAGGAGCACACAGACAATTACATGTCAATACTGCTGACAAGACATATGAGTACAACAAAATCCTCTATGTAACAACCAAGATTTTAAATCCTCCTAAGTGGCCCACTTGTTTAATGGGTAACGGAAAAAACAAAATTCTAGTATAACTGAAGACAATGTAGATCCTGAGAGTTGGTAGTAACAGAATTTGGCCTGGATTTTTTAAATGGCACACCATTCTAAAAGTGATTGGAACCATAAAATGTTCTCCACAAAAGCCTTTTGAGGCAGATGGTGGCCTTGAGTGGCTAAAGCAATATTTACTCTCAGCAATTAACCACCAAAGCACTTAGCAATTTGCATTCCCAGCGAGACAACAATCCCATACCCTGCTGCCTCACACACAGGATCTAAGAGTTCTACATACCCGAAGACAACTGTATCATCAGCTTTACATGGGAAAGACAGGAGGTAGCTAATTTACCTGTGGGTGCCCTTTCAGTGGGGCTGGGCTCATCTTAGCAGTCAAGGAGCCTCTCCAGCAACAAGTTTAGCCTCCTTCAGTATTGAATGTTTGGCTTGTATTTATCTGTAATGGAAGAGCCACAGAAACTTGGGGAAAAGTATCTTATCTCTGAATCTCAAGAGTGGATTGAATAGATACTTTTTACTCCGCAAATGGAAATCACTGACCCCACTTCATCAACAAACACTTTCTGGAAGATACAGAAGAACAAGATAACTCTTGTTAGCATTTAGTGCATGAAAGTGATACTTTTCATGGCTGGGAACACGAAGGGTAATTTCTTGCCTCTTGGTCTAATGAATCTTTAAGTTGAGGGACACTTTTAGGTACATGAAATGAGTTTGAATGGGTCTGTATCTAGAGCAATGTTTACTGTAATGATGTACACAGAGTCAGCCTCATTAATGTAAGACTGTAGGGGGCTAGACTAGAGAAGAAAATATTGGGAGCAATTTATCATAAGCCTGAAGTTCTCCAAATGCAGTCTCCTAAGACCAATGAAAAGGCATTTTTTGATAAAAGAAAAATGTAGGCACATAAAAATCTTCCAAGGACGAAAGACAGGAAAGTTTTCCCTGGTTTCACTCCTACCTTCAAAGCTATCTGCTCTGTGAAAGAAAACATGGAAGCAGGGCCAAACCAGGTGGGAAAAAGTATGGGAATGTGCCAATACAGCCTAAACTGTGGCACCAAACCAAAACAAAAAAGTAGACCTGCATTCTGCCTTTCATATAATGCTGAGCCGTATTTTCTTCAGTAGAAGTTAAAATAAGTGGTAACAAAGTGTCATGGGCCTGTGCTGAGCTTAAAAAGGAGACTTTCTGGCAGCCATAGTCTGTAAGGTGGGTCAGGTCTCACACAGCCTTTGAAAGGGGTCACTTACCCACTGAGTTTTGCGTTAGGCAAGGGTCAGATATAGGATCTGAAGGTTAACAAAGCAAGAATGTGAAATGAGAGGAAAAAGGGTTCTTGTGGGGCACCTGGTATCATATAAAAAACACAGATTGTGCACATACTCTGGGAATACAGAGAACCCATGCAAGAAAAGCCGCTCCTGCAAGAAGGCAGCTGTAAGTAGGGCAGCAGTCTGGCACAAGTCCATCCCTTGGAGAGCCAAGGTAGCAGTGATAGAATCTCCACCCAACAAGGATCCTGAGTTTGCTCTTCATTCACTTTAGGAAAAAAGCTTCCTGTTATGGTTCTTCCTGCAGCTCTCCCCAACAGGTCTTGGTGAGTTCCCACAGGCAGAGAGAATACATCTAGCTAGGAGGCTTCCATTAACTTTCCTCTCATGTGCGTGTGTGTGTGTGTGTATATATATATATGATTTTTTCTTAAAATAAATTCCATGAACTCCTAAAGCTCTCATTTGCAATCAAACGCAAAAGCAGAGCATCCTACTCAGAGGCACTGAAACACACATATTAGCCTCAAAGCAAATCAGCCTTCCAGCCCCAGGTAAGACTGGTCTAGTCCAGAAAGGCAAGGGAGATGCTTCTGAATCCTGGGAGGCAGGAAGGAATCCCTTCAGATGGGCTTGTACAGCAGAGTAGTGACATACTTCTTCTTGTAGCGATGGGTTGCGCTAAGGACCATCACACTGTCCTGCAAGGGAAATAAACATATGTAGTTAATTCACTAGTTCAGGATGTAGGCAGCTGTTCCCAGCCATTAATCCTTCACAACTGCTCACTTTTAACACAGTTAGTTTGATATTATAAAAAAAGGTTGGTTTTGGATTCAAATCAATTTAAGTTTGATCCTGACTCCAACTGTTACTCTATTTGTGACCTTGAGTAATCTACTTAATGTCTCTAAGTCTTTTTTCTCATCATTACAAAGGATAACACCTACCGTTAATATGGCTCTGATGATTACATGAAAATATCTGACACAGAAAGTAGGTGCTGAAAAAATATTAGTCTCCTACCTCACTTCCTTCCCCACCTCACCTTCAAATATTGGGCTTAAAACTATAATGGAAAAAAAGAAATATCCTGATATCCATTTCTAGAAGGAAGTCTTAAAAGCAATGAGAAAAAAGGGTAGTGGTCCTTTTGAAAAACCATTTCCAAGCCCCATTTAATACCAGGGATGAACTTTAAAAAAAGTCATCTCTGATCAAGAGGGGACTCAGGAATCATCTTCTATCCTTGAACAAAGTGGACCCTAAAATCCTCCTTGGAAAGACACTCAATCCAATGGATCAATTCCAAACAGCTTAAACAATCTGAGAGAACCAGGGATAGGTCAAGGCCAAGCTGAATCACAACAATCAAGACCTTAACCTGGGTCAGAACCAGTGTGAAGAGTAAGAGGTGCCATTTCCCAAGCAGTGTTACAGACCGTGGGTGTACCATAGAAAGAGATGGCAGACCTGTGGACATCACCTGATAGCCAAAGAGCAGATACAGGAGGCAAAATTCAGTTAGATCACAAAGAATCCAAGCAAATCCAATTAAGAAACCAGTGCCTCTTCCTATTTTCCTCTATATTGTATCATCTACAATGAATACTTCTCAGATTGACATTCTGTGACCACAGTATGCAGATCACAGCCTAAAAATGACAGAAGCAAGGCAGGTAAAAAATTCAACTCCAGAAAGAGTTTGGTGGAAATGAGAAGTGGGTGAGAAAAAGACCTACTTGGAAGAACCAGCCCAATGGTCTCTAGGAAAGGACATGGAATGAGGATGGGAGGACTGGACCTCAGTTCTCTCTCTGGTGCTTACTGGCAATATGACCTTCTATGAGCCTTAGTTTCTTTATCTATAAAACAGGGTTAAAAAATAATACTTATCTCACAAGGTTATTATAAAAATTAAATTCAATAATATATATTTAATAAGTACCACGTAATCTGTTAAAGACAGCTGTATCAGTGATTTCCCTAATCTGGCTGCACATCTAAGAAATATAAGCAGCTTAAAAAAATTACTGAGGCCCATCCTAGATGCACTTATTCAGAATCCCTGGGGATGGAGCCTTTGAATCTATATTTTCACAAACTTTCCCCAAGTGATTCTGATGATGTTCAGCTTAGTTTGGTAACTACAGAACTATATAAAATATTATTCCAATAGCCAGACCACAAAGACATGACAAGACTGAACAGATATTTTCAATCCAGAATCTAAAGCAGCAGAGAAACCAAGAAGCATTCTAAGAGTTGGAACGGGGATGGGGGGGACAGGGCAAGTCTGGTCACATTTCTCCTTTACGAGTGTATAGGAAAGATGCAAGCACTTGGGTATATAGGACTCAGGCACCTGAAAGCAGCTCATGTCCACCTTTAAAAAAGTGGAAGCCTTAATATCACATTCAAGCATTCTTTGAACTGGAAGGTAGACTTGCTTTTTCTGTAAATGAAATCCTAGTACTATGAACTCAAACTTAATTAAGTAGGTGGTGCAAAGGTTATAGCTACCCAAAAAGAAACCAGGAAGCAAAAAAGTCCATTCAATCACAGCGCAATTCAGCTAGCCAGAACTCAGACATTGAGACTAAAACAAACAAACTCACCCACTAGTTAAAAAAAGAAACTTCTTCTCCTATAATTTGACTATTACTGCCAGCTTCAGCTTCAGTGAAGTAGCAGAGCAAGTAGCCACTAGGGAACACGTGTTCAACTCTTCCCCTCCCATTTTGGGGAACTATGTGAAGAACCAGGCCCACCACTTACCTTAATGGACAGTGCATAGAGATGGTTCAGCATAACATGATTGGGCTCGGGGAGCAAGGCTGGATCACACTAAGAGGGGTAAAAAGAAAACAAACCAAAAAAACCCACTAAATGGGGTTAAATGCACAATCCTAAACCAAACAGTTTATTCCTACTCAGAGATCTTTGGGACTGTTGAGAAACTCAAAACTAGAATGTATTATTTCTTTTAAGTAATGCACTCATCCTAGTATATATAAATAATACATTCTCATTACAGAAAATCAGGAAAATTCTGAGTCCAGGGCAGAAACCCTTAGCCTCACTATCTATTCATCCTCTTTAATAGACCTTGCCCACAACACATATAGAAGATTTGTGTAAGAGGCAAAAATAATCTTAGTGGGAATCAAGTGAATTGACTAGAAATGTAAATTATACGCAAAATATACTTCTTTTGGATATCCCCAAATGATAAATACTCCTCATCTTATGTTGGAATAGAAGTCTTAGAAACTGGTTCTAGCAATCCATAGCTCTGAGCCTGATATATTAGGACCAGAAGACAACTATGAATTTTGATAACAGTATCTGGAAAAGTCGCAACTCAGCCCTGGAAAAAGGAACTTGTAAAGCTACTGATACGTATATGATTTATACTCAACACACCTTTGTAATAATCCCAACCTCTAGGATTACTACACTGTAGCTCAAATGGTCCTAGTAACCCCCAGATGCCCCAGCAATACTCTTAGGATACTCACAGATATATTAGTGTCCTTGTTAAGAATAACTTGGAGAAGGTGAGGAGGCAGGATGGGTGGGGATTTGAATCTCTCCTCTGATCGAAACACATACATTTCTTGACCATAAGGCCCTGGGGGTGAGCTGGAAAGGTCTGGAAGATATTTATTCAAATATAAGGGAAAGTTGGAGAGCTATTAAAGATGCATGAAAAAACTGTCAGTACATGGCAGCTAATATTAAATATGGTAGAAGTCAAGAATCATAAACTTGTGACTTGTTGGGTCTACAACTGTAAGGCAAACAAAGGAAAAGTCTGCGTCACCCTGAACATAAATCATGAAGTTCCTCAACATGGTAACATGACGTGAAGGATAGGGGAGGAGATGAGGGGTAAAAGATGTAGGTTCAGGGAAGAGCTACTCCATCTATCAATTGTATGACTTGGGACAAATCCCTCTACTATAGTCAGTTTCCTCATTCATAAAATGAAAATAACAATCTCTGCCCTATTTCACAGTGCTTTTATAGGAATCAAATGAGACAACAGATGTGACAATGCCTTATAAACTATCAAACAATATGAAAATATTAGATTTGTTCTTTTTTCCAGTCAAGCAACAACAAGGTTATAAACTCTAAGACTACTGATACTACGATGACTGCAACAAAAAGGAAAAATTAATAACAATGTAGTAGTCATTAGGGGAATGCAAATCAAAACCACAATGAGATACCACTTCACACTCATTAAGATGGCTAGAATAAAAAAAGACAGACAATAATAATTATTGGCGATGATGTGAAGCAATTGGAACCTTTGTATTATTCCCATTGCTGGTTGGAATGCAAAATGGTGCACCACTTTGGAGAACAGTTTGGCAGTTCCTCCAAAAGTTAAGCACAAAGTTACCATATGACCCAGCAATTATACTCCTGGATACATGCCCAAGAGAAATGAAAACATATGTCCACACAAAAACTTGAACACAAATGTTCATAACACCATTATTTGTAACAGATAAAAAGTGGAAACAATCCAAATGTCCGTCAGCTAATGAATGGATAAATAAAATGGTATATCCATACAATGTAATTTTATTCAGCCATAAAAAGGAATGAAGTAATTATATATATTACAACATGGATGAACCCTGAAAACATTATGCTAAGTGAAAGAAGCCAGACACAAAAGACCACATAGTGTATGATCCCATTTATATGAAATGTCCAAAACAGGCAAATCCATAGAGACACAAAGTAGATTTGTGGTTGCCAGAGGTGGAGGGAAGGAGGCAATGGGAAGTGACTGCTAATGGGGATGGGGTTCCTTTTGGGAGTGATTAAAATACTCTGGAATTTGGACTTCCCTGGTGGTCCAGTGGTTAAGAATCCACCTGCCAATGCAGGGGACACAGGTTTGATCCCTGGTCCGGGAAGATGCCACATGCCGTGGAGCAACTAAGCCCGTGCGCCACAACTACTGAGCCTGCGCTCTAGAGCCTGCGAGCTACAACTACTGAGCCGCGTGCCTAGAGCCCGTGCTCTGCAACAAGAGAAGCCACTGCAATGAGAAGCCCACACACTGCAACGAAGAGTAGCCCCCGCTCGCCGCAACTAGAGAAAGCCCGCGTGCAACAGTGAAGACCCAGTGCAGCCAAAAAAAAAACCAAAAAACAAAACCCTGCAATTATATAGCAATGATGGTTGCACAACTCTGTGAATATACTAAAACTTACTGAATTGCACACCTTATCAGAGTGAATTTTATGGCATGGAAATTATACCTTAAAAAAATGGAAAAAATGTATGCAGACAAGAATAGAAATACACAAAAATGAAGAGAACTATAATTTTTTGCTTAAAAATTTTTAATGTTTTTTACAGTTTCTAGTAAAAAGGATTTTAATAACCAGTTCAGCATAAGAACTCAGATTTCAATTAAATATATGTGGGACAAAAGAAAAGAGTAGCAAAAATACTGTTATATTAAAGAGTATCTTAAAAATGTATAGAACTTGAAACTTTTCAAAGTACTCTCAGTTATTTTGTCATGGATCCACAAAAACACTCTTTGCAAGTACATAGAACAGTATTTTTTTTTTTCCCTTTCCATCAGAAAAAAAAATGGTTGTCATTTACCCAAAGTCACATACATGGCAAAGATGGTCACCGAGTGCAGATTAAAACCCATTATCTGAAGATTCCTAATAAAATGTATTTAAACCCTACCTTAGTGGATCAGGAAATTGGGTGAAAGTGGGAAGAGAGAAATATCAAAAGTATGCTAGTCCTCTTTCTCTGTAATTATGATTATATGTCTATTATTCATTGGTTGCTTTGCTAGAATCATATAATGCAAAAATTTAGAGTAACTAGTGGCCTCATCATTTAATTCAGTATTTTTTTTTTAAAAATTGAACCATCTTTTCCCCTTTTATTTATTTATTTATTTATTATTTATGGCTGTGTTGGGTCTTCGTTTCCACGTGAGGGCCCTCCCTAGTTGCGGCAAGCGGGGGCCACTCTTCATCACGGTGCGCGGGCCTCTCACTATCGCGGCCTCTCTTGTTGCGGAGCACAGGCTCCAGACGCGCCGGCTCAGTAATTGTGGCTCACGGGCCCAGCTGCTCCGCGGCACGTGGGATCCTCCCAGACCAGGGCTCAAACCCGTGTCCCCTGCATTAGCAGGTAGACCCTCAACCACTGCGCCACCAGGGAAGCCCCTAATTCAGTATTTTTAAACTCTTTTAAATCTCTGCGCCACCAGTTAAGAACAATGTCCAGCCTTACTTTCTGAGCTTATATAATGAAAACAATATCTTTGTAATTTTCCTAAACAATTATTATACTATTGATTATTCTTTTAGAAACTGCATAAGCCACTCTTGTGTCCTGAGATTTTAATATGTCTCACTTCAGGTATTGTGTCTTCTCAGCTGTGAATCACTGAGAGTCTAAGCCTCTGATTTTACTGATAAGGAACCAAGAACCAAAACGGTTGAAGGAGTTGTCCGTGATGGCAAAGCTAGTTAGTAGCATAGGCAGGCTTTGAACTCACAAGGGAGAAGTGTGCTTACTGGAAACAGTTCTTTAGACAGTCATAGCCTTTACTGTAAAACAACAAAATTGGTAACTGTGCGTATGGATAGCAAATAACTTTTCTGGTATTATAGCTAATGTAAGTAGAGATGAAGGCCTTGGAAAAAGCATTGGGAGAAACAAAAGGATACAGGTCTTTTCCTCTACGAAGGGATTTTTTTTTTAACCCAAAACTTACAAAACTTCAGTTAACATATAGACAAAAGAAATGTGAGGTTTTGGAACTTCCCTGGTGGTCCAATGGGTAAGACTCCATGCTCCCACTGCAGGGGGCCCGGGTTTGATCCCTGGTTGGGAACTAGATCCTGCATGCATGCCGCAACTAAGAAGCCCACCTGCTGTAATTAAAAGATCCCACATGCCACAACAAAGAGCCTGTGTGCCGCAACTAGGACACGGCGCAGCCAAAATAAATAAATTAATTAATTAATTTTTAAAAGAATTAAAAAAAAAAAAAGAAATGTGAGGTTTTTATAACCCTTTTTCCCCCCAAAACTGCCATATATGTAGGGCCCTATAAAATTATAGAACTGCCAACTGAGCTATCAAACTGGCAGGATTAAGCTGAGGCAGCTAAACGAGGCATATGAGACACAGCTAGCCCCTGCTAGTTGATACTCTCAAAGGTCAATGAAAAACTTGAAATATTACTAGAAATAGCTTTTTAAACTATAGATCATAGCCCATTAGTGGTTTATAAAAAGAAGGATAAAATAGAAAATAGAGTGCTTTACATGTAATAAAGGCAAACATTATACTGTAAGACTTGTGTTACTGTTGTGTGTGTGTGAGTGTGTATTGGGTTACAGTGTAAACCTACTGGTTAAAAAGTTTGAAATCAAATACACTAGACAGATTTTTTTCTTGAAGACGGGGACCTAATGTTTATAGGAGAAACATATACATACAATTCATAGGATTCCTAAGGAGAAAATGAAAAAACACAAACAAAAACCACTCTTGGGAAGAAACACGCATTATAAGAAAAACAGATCAAGAAAGAGCAAATACTACAAAATTACCTCGACAAGATGTCTCTGAGCTTTCCATTGAATCTAGCTTTAAAGCATCAAACACCTCAAAATCAGATTTCTTGACATGGATCAAATTGTTAATTGTGCCAAGCTGACTGGTAACCACAGGCTGAAACAATGAATGGAAAAAAAATTCATGAATCCCCATTTCAAATACATCTGTTCTATTCAACTCTCCTCTTTTTAAAAGGGATCATACTTGGCACCACCATCTTTTATCAAGAAAGAAATCCAACAGTATAGGAGCCTATCAATCCTGACTGCAATGATGTTTGACACCAAGGGGAATGATAGTTTAAAGGAGACTGTTAAGTCAGTGGTTACCCTCGGAGATCAAGGCCTTACCTCTGACGGATCATGAACCCACTGTCCATCCACAAAGAACTTGTACTGGTGCTCTCCCTCAGGGAGGTCCAGGATGGCAACAAAGTCATTATGGCTATAGAAGAAAACAGAAAGTTAAATAGGCCAGATTTCTATTACAAGACAGAATATAAATGTAAAAGCCACGAGGCAATCACAATATCATACCAATGATCTCCCGCATTCTTAAGTGATTGCAACCCCTGGAGTAAAAAATAATTTATAAACCCATTCTCCTTTTTTATATCACCTTGAGCATGTATTTGCTAGCCCCTCCCAATAACTTTAGTTCTTAACTAATATCTGGAAAAGAACAATAAAGATGTTAATCCTCTCGAATGTTCCACTAACTTAGTACAACTATTTTGCTTCAGCAAAACGGATCCCTCATGAATGTAAATAAGATAGCAAGTAGGTTCAGGATAAGAAGTGCCTCAAGGTACCCTTCCATATTTTGGGGAGCAGATTCTAGGAAATTACCTTTATACAAAGGGCCATAACCAGTTACATAATTCACTGTTGCTCTGCAAGCAACAAACAACATTACTACCTAGAACTTTACAGTGTGTTTTGTTTTAGTGCAGAAGTCAGAGCAACTGGACTCAGGCAGTTATGGAAGACTTCCCACAAGCATAGAAAGGACTTGTATTAACACAGTCCTAAAGAAAATGACATTCTAAGTGGTAAAACATTTCTGACTCACTATGAGGTTAGAAAAAAATGTCACAGATATAGTTATTGGTCACAGAAAATGTTCTAGAGAGAGTCCCTAGCAGGTAGAGAGGAGTAGTCCAGCCAGGTCTCTCTCCTGAGAAAGGAAATCAAGTCTCTACTCCTGGACCCTGTAGACTCAACCAAGACACTTGTCTTCACCTCTTAATCAGTGGAATCTTGGTGCTCCAATTGTTGAAGGACCCAGAGATGAAGACCTCCTTGCCTCCTTCAGACCAGCGGATAACAGTGGGCCGGGCCTGCTGTGTGGGCTTTACGGAGTCCTCCAAATCCTGCTGCCATGATACAAACTCTTTGTCCCCAGGGAGCTGTAAGAAGGATTAGGTCATCCCTAAATTGTGACCCAGGAATTCTGAAAAGGTCACTCTCCTCCCTAGGGCAGAGAGGGGTGCTACGTTTCTGCTAAGGACTAATAAGCCTTGAAATTAGCAACTAAATCAGATTTTGAACAAACTATAGAAAAAGAACTCATCTAGGACCAAAATGGTCAAATGGCTTATGCTCAAAGGCTACCCAAATCACAGCCTAACTTCTGAGTCTGCATATATCACTCATTCTTTCAGAGCCTTAGGATTTCCCTTAAGAAAGAAACAAACAAAAAACCTTACTTCCTCTTACCAGATTAACTCATAGGCAGACAATTATGATATGCTTCTGAGTGTCTCTTAAGAGAAAAAATATGAAAATAAAGTATGGTTCTACAAAAAATAACTAAGTTAACCATGTATTTTTCACATGCAAATATGAGCAGCTCTCAATTTATCAGTTGTAATAGAAATTAGAGATGCTAAAATTCATAAGTAATTCATAACCTCCACTTTAGTTAATAGGTTACAAAAGGACATTAAAAATGTAAAAATCAGATCATTGGTTTCATAAATTTTGAGAAATGGTTATGAAATCTTACTTGTTCACCTATGCCAGGTTTATACTAGTTATTTCAGGAGTAGGGATGAAAATTCTGGAGCTCAAGAAGCATCATATCAAAAACACAAGTTTCCTTTAAAAAAGTGGTTCCAATATCAAATGAAGTATGTAGGGTTCCGGAAAAAAAACTGACTCCTTACTTAGTTTCTTTTCATTACCATCCTTCAGAACAGGAATTGGCAAACTATGGCCAGTGAGCCAGATGCTTTTACAAATAAGGTTTTATCAGAAAATAGCCACACTCTTTCACTTACTCATTTTCTACAGCTGCTTTCATGCTACAATGGCAGAAGTGAGTAGTTGTGACAGAGACCGTATGGTCCGCAAAGTCTAAAATATTATCTATCTGGCCCTTTATAGAAAAAGTTTGCTCACCCCCACTTCAGATTGGCTTACATGACTTTGGTAAATAAGACTATGTGGTACCAAGCCAAAATATTACCAAATAAAATAATGTGGGTGAAAAAAAAAAGGACTAGTTTATTCATTTGGGCTTTACTTTCAAAATGGCTGAGGCAGACTACCTTCCATACTGTCTCTCAATATTCCTCAAAACTACACTATGAGATACCAGTAGCAGCATAATCCAAAGCAAGCAGAGAAAGAGAATTGAAGGAACTTTCACATTATATAAGGAAGTGGCTTAAGAGAAAAGTTTGATCTCCATTTTCTCAAAGCAATGAACTCTTATTTGTCAGGCTGCATTAGAATTACAGAAATGTTTACATATGCCTAACAATTACATATGCCTCAGATTCTGATTCAGATATAAGGCCTGAGAATCTATTTTTAAAAAGCTTCCCAGACAATAATACTGAAATTATATTAAAAATAAAGAAAGAAACCTCATCTTTAGAGATACATCCTAAAATATTTACAGATAAAGTAATATTTGATATGATGGTCTGGGATTTGCTTCAAAATAATTGGTGGGGGAAGAGTGGATTGGGGTATAGGTGACATAAATTCATTCATGATTTGATCATTGTTTAAACTGGATGACAGTTATATAGGCGTTCATTACACTGTTCTCCTGACTTTGAAACATGGAAAATGTTTCAAATTTTCTATGCAGTGTTCAAACAAATCTCAGGTGAGTCTAATGTGCAAATAGGACTGAAAACCATTGAACTAGTCCACTGAAGAAGGCTGGCATTTGAAGCAATGTAGGCCCGCCTGCCACTGTTTCTATTATTTACTTGTATGATTTAATAGTTTCAGTTTAGAATTTGAAAGCTACAAACTATTAATATGCCTCGCTTTGGAAGAAAGCCCTTCCACGTATGACATGACATTTCTGTGGTAGGCATGAGTGCAGCTGACTAGCAAAAAGATTGTTTACTCCAAGTCAAATAGTCAGCAAAATCATCAGGAAAAGAGGCAAAACAATTAGAATTATAATTGAAAAATGTTTAAGTGAAACATTGAGGGAAGAAATAGATTGAGAACTATAAAATCTTAGATTTGGAAGTGACCTTCGGAATTATTTGAACCAATTTTCTTATTTCACAAATGTCAAGATTGAGGTAAGGGAAAGAATGATCCAAAATAGGCTCCATTTCAGATAGAGCAACCTGGCTGTTATTCAGGACGCCGACTACTGCAGTCACAGCTTGACAAATACACTGTACTTAAATCCTGAGTCATCAATGTAGGAAACTGGTAAAAATACAATCACCTTGAGAAAGCTCTGAAGAAGTAAATTCAGATGACTGAGAAGAGGGCCCAAATGTTGAGGAAGAAGTCCTGAAGTGGGAGAAGGAAGAAAGGAACGAAGAAGAAACCCCAAGAAATCACCCTCACTTCTCTTTGTGATTATGTTCTCAATTGTGATCCAAGAAAATAAACAGTAGAATCCACATTTCATGTGTTATCAACCTGGCAAATTATTCTCTATTTACAAGAGTAAATAAAATAAAACCCCAGATGGGTGGGACAAGATGAGTGATAACATCAAACCTACCCCAATCTCCCCAACCCCTCCATTTTTCTACTTCATTCTAGTCAGACTACCAGGAGGAATTAATGTATTTAATGCCTACAGCTCTGAAAGTGATTAGAAACATTCGAATGGTAATTACATTGCTGTCAGCTCCATCTATCCTTTCTGTAGGGTGAATACAAGTTGCCACTTTCCTGAAAGTCCTTGATTGAGAGCAAGGTCTTCAGGGCAACTGTGGGTTGTCCATTTTCAGCCGCGGTACGGTAACATTATGAAGTACTACCGGAAATTAGAGAAATCCTGGAATTATTTGCTCTCCCACTTGAGAAGCAGCTGGATGTGAAAGAAGCAGCTCAGCCAAGACAACTGTAAAGTATGAGATGAAAACTAAGCAGTCAACCAAATAATGTCCTTTATTGATCCCCAAGACTAGAAGAAAGTATTCATATAAGCAAGTGGTTGCTGCTCGCAGCCATGCCAAAGGGGAAGAGGATCTGAAGTGATGAGCTCCCAGAAGAGCAAAAATGATACTGATACACAACAGTTATCAGGAAAAAGAAATTCATTTACCTACCTCAAGGCAAATGCGAGGAAATGCCGCCTATGGTCAGCAACTCGGGTAACCTACCCTCTTAAGTTTTTCACCAGGGCTCACAACCTACAAATTCATCAGTACTCTAGAAGAGGGCACCCGTCCGTGCCTGTTAGGAGAACCAAGGGCGACCGGGCGGAGGTTTGTTGGCCTCATCCTAAAAATGTGGCCAAAAGAGTAGTCGAGTAACAAGAACTCCGCCTCTATCCCATTTTGAGACAGCACCGCGAAAGGAATTACCACTCAATATCTCCGTCCCCGAAAAAAGCCTTTAATTCTAAAAACCGTAACCCAGGTCAGTGTGATAAGAAAAAATCAAAATAGGGAGGAGGAGCCCTGACACCCAGACTACTGCAGCATCGCCACCAACTGGGGGCGTGGGGACACTCACCTTGGAATCCGGCAGGCTGAAGACGCTGGGGTCATCGGTGCTCCCCACCATGATCTTATGTTCCTTGCCCGGGGCATGGCCGCCGGCGCCCTCGGCGCGCGCAGCCTTGGCGCCGTGGCGCTCCCCGGCCACCCGGTCGCTGGTGGTGTTTCCCATGGCGGTGCAGCTCGAGTCGGGGGCCACCTGCCGTGGGGAACAACACGGGGCTAGGGACACCCCGGCGGTCGCGTCTAGGGAGCCCCTGGCCCCGCCCCTGCGTCTGGGGACTCGGGCAAGGGAATCCCCGCCCCAGGAAAGCCGCGCGCGGGGGAGCCCTCCCTCCCTGGCCTCCAGGAACCCCCGGAACCCCCAATCCTAGTTACCTGCTGCTCAAGAAACCCGCTTTCGGAAACTCCCCCGCACGCCCCGCGCTCACTGCCCAGGGGCGCTCACTGCCCAGGGGCGCTCCCACCCCAATCACCTCCCGCGATGCTCTGCCTCCTCCCGGGACCAATGATGCGATGGCTGTTCTGCAGATAAGGCCACCAATAAAGTTATTGAAATTGAAGCCACGCCCCGGGCTAGCGACCTGTGTTTCCTCCTAAAATGGCTACAAGGCCAGAGGCGCGGGGTCGCCCCGCGCGCGTTCCCTGCGGCCGCGCCGCGGCAGCGCCCGGGGCCCGCCGGCCTCTCTAGCCACCGTCGCCTCGATGGTGGGCAGCCGCGCGCAGCCTCCAGTGCCAGGCGGGGGCGCCGGTTCCGCAATCCGCTGCGTGCGGGGTTGGGACTGCTTCGCTGGCAAGACTGCGCCGAGATCTTCGGTTGCTTGAGCCTCAGGGATTGCCATCTGGTGGGGACGGTCACCGAAGGACACGGGGTCCCCTCACGGGCTCTGGTGCTCCGCACCCGGTGGAGCGGCATTGCTTTTTCCCCCGCCCCCTCACCTGGCCTCAGGTTCGCCAAACGTTTTCATTTTGTAGCGTCTTTTCGACAGGCATCCCGGAGAGGTGAGTTCCTATAGGGAATAAGAAAACGGACTTGCAACTGATAGCTAAGTAAGTAGTAGTGGTAATTGCTCGAGGTTAAAACTAAGTGCTATGGGGAGCAGTCAGCTTGACTGGGTCCCCAGGGAAGAGGGAATAATTAGGAGATAAATTTTTTTAAAATTTATTTTCATTTATTTATTTTTGGCTGCATTGGGTCTTCGTTGCTGTGCACGGGCTTTCTCTAGTTTGGGTGAGTGGGGGCTACTCTTTGTTGTGGTGCGCGGGCTTATTGCGGTGGCTTCTCTTGTTGCGGAGCATGGGCTCTAGGCGCATAGGCTTCAGTAGTTGTGGCTCTCCGGCTCTAGAGCGCAGGCTTAGTAGTTGTGGTGCACGGGCTTAGTTGCTCCGCGGCATGTGGGATCTTCCCAGACCAGGGATCGAACCCATGTCCCCTGTATTGGCAGGCAGATTCTTAACCACTGCGCCACCAGGGAAGTCCCAGGAGATAAATCTTGACAAATTGTTAAAATTAGTATAAGGAGAAGGAGAAAGCTATTCTAGGCTAAGAAACAGCACTTGCAGTGAGCAACCCCAGAAGAAATGAAATTCAAGAAAGAGAGCAACAGAAGCATCAGAAGGAATACTTAGGTAGAAAAGGGCAACGACAGTCTTGTTGGAGCAGATTCAGGTTTCTACTGATAATTAATGGGACTTCTGTGGTATTTACTAATTCTTACTTTGTATTATGACTATATTGCATGTCTCACTACCTACTAGAAACCCTTGTCACTCAGCATGTGTTATAGTGACCAGCAGCATTGGCATCACCTGGGAGCTTGTTAGAAATGCTGAATCTGAGGCCCCATCCTACAGAATCAGATTCTGCATTTTAACAAGATCCCCAAGGGAATGTGTATACACATTAAAGTGTAAGAACCACTGCATTGACAACTGGCAGAGAGCAAATCTAGGTTTGATTCTTCTTCATGTTCTTGCATGCACCTTGTACAGAGTAAACTTTAAATTAACATTTGCAGAATGAAGGGTACATGAATACTGTTTACTACATTTATAACAGGATAATTGCACTTAGTCTTAAACACAGCCAGTAATGGGGAACCCCAAGTCACACAAGGCCACCCTTTCTGAATGAGCAGCTCTGTTAAAAAGTTCATTTTATATTAAGTTGAAAACCCATCCGCTTAAGTCCAACAAATCTGCTGCTCCCCCTTTTGTTTTTGCTCTGCCCCTAATAAACTCAGTTATTCTGTAGCTCTTAACCAAAGACAGTTTGCAGAAAAAAAGGTACATTTTTTTTACTGCAACCTTTTGCTCACCCCTCCAAAATCATTACTGTCTAGTTACCTCCTTCTTGGATAATCTTACCCCCCCCTTATTCCCCGAGTTCCTTTCAGTCTTTCCACAGGACTCTGAAGCAAGGCCCTTGAAGGACTAATACAATAAACATTAACTTGTGTACTGTTCAGCTTTCTAGCCCCAGGGTGGTTTCTCCATGCCAAGTAATATGTCCCTAGTACGTATTTCCTTACAAGCGTCAAATCAGCATAGGAGAAGCAAATCTGCTTTGGGGATTATTCATGACACTGTCCTGCTCTAATAGCATTTATAAATTGGTCAATAGTTAATAATAAAAGTCAACTTGGCATATTGTGTATTTTAGACATAAGACAAAAGTAATTTGACACTGTAGGAAGGATTAATTGCTTCTCCCTAGTCCCATGTTTGTTTGTTTTTTCCTTATACTCAGGAAAGACTAGGTAAAGAAACATGATCTCTTAACCAACACCAGTATAATTTCTCTCTTCAGGCTTAATGCTGTTGCCCCAGTGTCCTTCCTTCTAGAGGGAAGGAAAAGAAGAAGGTAATACGCAAAATAATTGGTGGGGGTTCTCTTGATGTTACTGTATCTCAGATGTCATTGCCACTTGTCTCCTCAGATAAGCCATTCTGCGTGATAAACTGAGGCGAATAATGGAGAGCACAGGAGGCTTCACAACACAGTATACTTTTATGCATGCTGCTAAAGGTGTCCTACTTCCTCTGAGAGGTGAGGATGGGGGAATGGGGGAAGAATATATCGATTTTACAGAACTGGATGACAGGTTAGATTAGGCATCTGGAGCTGTACTTTCCTGTCTGCTCTCCAGTTTGCATCCCCACTTGTGATCAGGAATGAGTGTGACATCTCATCTTGGTGATTTCCATTTCAAAAACAGTCTGATCTTTTTTATAAAGTTAAACATACACCTAACATGCAGTTTAGTAATCCCACTCTTAGGTATTTATTCAAGTGAAATAAAGACAGGTTTACACAAAAACCTGCACATAAATATTTATTTGTACAAAACATATGTGGCTTCACTCATTTTCACCCCAAAAGGTAAACAACACAAGTGTCTTTTGCCTGGTAAATCTATAAACAAAATGTGGTATAGCCATAAATGGAATACTGCTCAGCAATGAAAAGGATTAAACTCTTGATACACACAACATGGATGAATATCAAATGCATTATGGGAAGTGAAAGAAGCCAGAGTCTATTTACATGACATTCTGGAAAAAGCAAGACTTAGGGTCAGAAAACAGATCAGTGCTTTCCAGGAGTTGAAGGTGGGAAGAGGGGTTGACTACAAAGGGGCCTGAGGAAATTTGGGGGAGTTATAGAATACTTCTGTGTCTTGATTGTAATGGTGTTATGCATCTGTCAAAATTTACAGAACTGTACACTAAAAAGGGTGATTTTATTGTGTGAACATTATACCTCAATAAAAAATAAAAACAATTTAATACCATTTAAAATATCAGCTTTAGGAAGAGGAATGATACAAGTTTATACACAAAAGAGACTACTCAACCATTGTGGAAAGTAATTATTTTTAAAAACAAATACCATTGATATTAATTTTTTCCAGCTTTATTGAGGTATAATGATAAAATTATATATATTTAAAGTATGCAGCATGATGACTTGATGTATGTGAACACTGTGAAATGATTCCCACAATCAAGGTAATTCACATCTATCACTTCACACCTCTGTGTGTTTGTGTGGGAAAATGCTTAAGATTTACTCTCTTAGCAAATTTCAGGTATATAGCACAGTATTATTAACTATAGTCACCATGCTGTGCTTATTCATCTTATAACTTAAAGTTTATACCCTTTGACCAACATCTTCCCATTTCCCCTAACTCCTGACCCCTGGCAACTCTCATTCTACCCTCTGTTTCTCTGAGTTCAACTTTTTTTTTAGATTCTAGGTATAAGTGATACAATACAGTATTTGTCTTTCTCTGACTTATTTCACTTAGCATAATGCCCTCAAGGCCCATCCATGATGTTGCACATGGCAGGATTTTCTTCTCATGGCTAAATAGTATTCCATTGTGTATGTATATGCTACATTTTCTTTATCCATTCATCTTTAGACAGATACTTAGGTTGTTTCCATATCTTGGCTACTGTGAGTAATACTGCAGTGAACATGGGAGTGCAGATGTGTCTTCATTTCCTTTGGATATATACCCATAAGTGGGATTTCATTTCCTTTGGATATATACCCATAAGTGGGATTACTGGATCATATGGTAGTTCTATTTTTTAATTTTTGAGGAATCTCCATACTGTTTTCCACAGTGGCTATACCAGTTTACATTCCCACAAAAGCATGCAAGGTTTCCCTTTTCTCCAAGTCCTTGCCGACTCTTATCTCTTGTCTTTTTGGAAATAACCATTCGAACAGATGAGGTGATGATATCTCATTGTAGTTCTGATTTACATTTCCCTGATGATTAGCAATGTTGAGTGCCTTTTCCTGTACCTGTTGGCCATTTGTATACCTTCTTTGGAGAAATACCTATTCAGGTCTGTGATATCATGGTTTATAATAGGAAACATATATTTGGTCTTTGTCCCTCTTTCTGAAATCCCAAAACCCTTGGCATTTCCTAAGTGATGAGAGCATTAAAGGTGTTTCTTGTTAGGTTAATGAAATGCCTTTTGGACTGAACCTAAGAATGGGGGCTGTTGTCAGGGAAACCAAACACGTGATGAGAGGGTTGGAACTTTCAGTCCCACACCCCAACCTCTGGGGAAGGGAGAGGAGCTGGAGGTTGAAACAGTTGCCAATGGACAATGATTTAATCAATCATGCCTGTGTACTGAAGCCTCCACAAACCCCCAAAAAGGACAGGAATTTGGAGAGCTTCCAGGTGGGTGAACACATGGAGATTCATGGAGAGTGGCTCGCTTGGAGAGGGCATGGAAACTCTGAGCCCTTTCCCCATACTCTGCCCTCAAGGAGATGGATCATAACTGTCTACCCCTTAGGTATGGGCGGAGCATATTAACTTCCTTCCAAAGAATACAATATAGAAAAGGGGAAAAAAGGATAACTTTACAGTGGAGAAACTTCATAAACACCACCTCAGCCAGCTTAACATCATTAGTGGGAAGTCAGTAGCAGTACCTTTGATATAAGGTGATGAGAATAGCACTTTACCTCTCTAGTTTTCCTCCTGACAGCCCAAACCCCTAGACTAATCATGAGGAAAAAATATCAGACAATCACAAATTAAGGGATAGTCTACAAAATACTTAACCAGTACTCCTCAAAACTGTCAAGATCATCAAAAACAAGGAAAGTGTAAGAAACTGTCACAGTGTAAAGCAGCCTAATGATAAGGAGTAATGTGATACCCTAAGTGGGAGCCTGTGATAGAAAAAGCATTAGGTATAAAGTAAATAAATCAGAATAAAGTATGGAACTTAGTTCTTTTCAAATTGTCAAGGTCCTGAAAGAAACAAAACACTGAAGAACTGATGAAGATTAGAGGAGATTAATGATACATAACAACTAAATGCAATATAAGATCCTGGAACAAAAAAGGGAACTTAGTGGGAAAAGTGGTGAAAATTGAATAAGTGATTTAGTTACAGTTTTATATCAATGTAAATTTTCTTGTTTTGATAATTGTTGTAATGTTATGTGAAGTCTTATCTTTAGGGAACCTGGGTAAAGCTTATACAAGAAGTCTTTGTGTTATTTTTGCAACTTTTCTGAAAGAATGAAATCAGTTCAAAATAAAAAGTTTAAAAAATTACTAAAGTAATCCAAATAGCAAAACACATGAGGAAACCCAGTGACATGATCTTGAGTCAGAAGACTTTTTTTTTTTTTTTTTACTTTTTGGCTGTGCTGCGCAGCATGTGGGATCTTAGTTCCCCGACCAGGGATCAAACCCGCATCCCCTGCATTGGAAGCACAGTCTTAACCTCTGGACTGCCAGAGAAGTCCCAGAAGACTCTTCAAATGAGAGCATTTGCACCCAAAGAAATAGAGAAAAAGAATACTCTGAAGAGAGCTTTAAAATAAGTTTATTTAAAATCCTCAAGGAAGGGAAGATGCTAGTTTGAATACACCCCCAGCTCCACACCACTCTCATCCCAGCCCAATTTTCATAACTCAGCATCTGTTGGTTCTGGTAGATAGTAGAGACCTCAGAATCTGTTCAAGTCCTGACAGAAAGAGCAATTACAGGTCTTCCTCACCTTTTGGCTAAATCAGTGGTTCTCAAACTTTACCATGCATCCGGAGGGCTTACTAAAACACAGATGACTGGTGACTGGAACTTCTGATTCAGTAAGTCTGGGATGGGGTCTGAGAATTTCTATCAAGTTCCAGATGATGCTGATGTTTCTGGCTCAAGAACCAAATTTTGAGAAACACTGGGGCAGGCAACAGTCTGGAGACCAGTATGGGAGATCCCTAATAAAAGGCAGTGTAAGGAAAGAGTTAGCCGACTCTTGGAACCATAATAGTGCTTCCCATATCTCCAAAAATAAAGAATTAAAACCAACCAGAATATGGGGAACAAATCTCCTATACAGAAAAATCCCACATGTATGTGTATATTGCCTTCTCAAGGAGATGGAGCGTAACCCCAGGCCTGAGGTTGCTTGTCCTTCGGAAGGCCACCTCGCATCTTTGGCCGATGGCTGGTGTCTGGGAATTTGGATTTTGGGAGGGTTCTTACCACCCCAACTGATAAGAGTGGCTCTCTGTGCCTATACTGTGTAACCGTGTGATTTATACTGAACACCTGCTCTCCTTCTGGGAGTCTGGAATTTTGATATGTGCTGGCAGAGGGTGCCTGTGTGACTAGCCCTCATTACAGACCTTGGGCACAGAGTGGAAAGCTGTGAAAGTCTTCTGACTGCTTCTACTTTCTTAGAGAAAAAAGAAGCAAGGTTTAGTGGTCATGAATTTAAGACGTCAAATGAGCACAGTGATATTTTTGTCTTGCCATATTTAAGTGTTTTAGTGCAGGCACATAACCAAAGGTAATGTTTAGCCAAGCAAGTATGGAGGAAAGGGCAAAGGAATTGAGAGTGCATGGTAGGGTATGATTATGATGTTGGACCCATAGACCAGGTGGGCTAGGAAGTGAAGATAGCGCAGGTTGATGGAGGGCATGAAGTGGAGTCAAAAAAGTGGAGTTAGAGTACTGGAGTGAATGTGCTGAAAAGATAAGAAAAGGTTTTGGAGAGTGGGTTGCTTGAAATCGAGATTTTGGTGGTAATGACATAGATAGATTATAAAATCATTGGAATGAGAAGGTTATTGAAGTGAGAGGCCAGGTGGTAAAGGTCTGCCTCAACACTCATACTCATTCTCCCCTCCTCCTTAATAACAGAACCTTGATTTTACCTGGACACATTGCCTCTCCGTATAAAGACACGTTTCCTAGCCTCCCTGGATATATGCTAGATATATGTGACTAAATACTTCCAATGAGATCTAAGTGGAAATGTTATATGGAACTTTTAGTAATTTTCCTTAAAAGGGGCGTGGCCTTCTTCTATATTTCTCTTTTCTTCTGTGTAGAATGTCCATATAATGGCTGGAACTCCAGCAGCCGTCTTGGACCATAAGGTAGAAGCCATATGCTGATAATGGAGCAGAAAGAGATGCTGTGGAGCTATTATACCATTTCAGGACTATCTTCCTCCAGACTTTTTCATATGAGAGGGAAATAAACTTTAACCTTGTTTAATCCATTGTTACTTTGGGTTTTTCTATTATATGCAGTTGAATCTAATCCTAACTAATACATTGGATTGGTGAAAGTATTACCTACACAGATGTGAACTACAGAATAATGCTGCACATCCATGTTCATGGCAGCATTATTCACAACAGCCAAAACATGGAAACAACCTAAGTGTCCATCAGTGGAGAAATAGATAAAGAAAATTGTGGTGTATATACACAATGGTATATTATTCAGCAAAGAAATGAAGGAAATTCTGCCTTTGTAACAACATGGATGGACCTTGAAGGCATTATGCTAAGTGAAATAAGTAAGACAGAGAAAGAGAAGTATCGTATGCTCTCACTTCTATGTGGAATCTAAAAAACAGAACAAAGCACCTGAACTCATAGATGCCAGAACAGATTGGTGGTTGGCAGAGGCGGGGGGTGGGCAAAATGGGTGAAGGGCGTCAAAAGGTAAATACTTCCAGTTATAAGATAAACAAGTCCTGGGGATATAATGTACAGCATGGTGACTACAGTTAACAATACTGTACTGTATATTTGAAAGTTGCTAAGAGAGTAGATCTTTAAAGTTCTCATCACGAGAAAAAAATTTGTTAACTATTTGTGGCCATAGACATAAACTAGATTTACTTTGGTGATCACTTCATAATATATATAGAAATTATTGTATGGTACACCTGAAATTAATATAATGTTATATGTCAATTATATATCAATAAAAAAAAGTTGAGGTTAAAAAAACTGCTGAAAAAATTAACTACAGGAGTAGTTATATATAGAGAGAGGTGGAAAGCTTGGTGCTAAAATCTTCACTGAATGAAGAGGAGTAAACGGGAGGTCCGTAAATAATTTCAAACAAGAGAGGTAGTGGGTGCTTTAAATTAGCTGGGGAATTTGAGAAAGCAGGGAGAAACAGCAGTGAGGACCAACGCAGCAAGGAGGATCAAGGAAGACACGCACCCCACCTTCGTTCCTGCACTAAGATATTTCCTTTTTAAATCCTGTGTTTGATTGAGGAAATAAGTTATGGATAGGACATGTCACTTGTGTTTCAAACCAAACAGAATATTAGAGATGACATACTGACTCAGATCAATGATCCATCCCAGAATATTTTCTGGAAGAACATGCTGGCCCCACAGACATTTCAAAATGTTAAACACCCTATAATCTCCTCTATAACTTTTTAATAAAATAGTGAAGTATTATTCACTATTTTATTTACTCCTTTAAAAACTCATCCATATTTTTATCTCCCATGTTGAACTTAATTAATTAATCATTTAATTAATCATTGATTTACTGAGGTCTTACTGTGTTTCAGGTACTATATTAGGCACTAGGAACATACAGATTAATTACAAAGTATCTTCCTCAAAGGAATTTACTAGTTCAAGGAGGAACTAGGTGACAGAAACGATTGACATTATATAGTGTGACAAATGATAGTCACCACATAAAATTGAGCAATATACCAGGTGCAGTGTGAAGCATAAAGATAGGTCACCTATTTCATCCTGGAGATTTCTAGAACATAAGAGATTACGTGAATCTTGAAGGTGAAATAGGTTGGGCAAGTGGAAACATAAGAATGTATGTAGAAACATGGAAAAACACAGCACTTTGGGAAATTCCAAGTAGGCAGCTTGGAGGATGTTTGTATAGTATTATACATTATATTACTACTGACAAAAGTAACCATGCACAGATCCAGTATTGAGTAAAATTATCTTATTCATGAATGTACTTGTTATTAATATACCATACATTTTGCTAGTGGAGACTATTGGCTTAATGTGCTCAGCTATAAGAACTTATTTAAGTATTTTAAGAAAATGTGTCTTTTGACCTCATATTACCATTTTCTCCTCTCTACAACTGTAGTCTATACTTATCCAACAAACGAACAAAATTGCTATAGTAAGTAATAGTATACTTTATTAGAAGAACTTAATTTGTAGAGTAATCAAGGGAAAAGATAGTAATTTAAATGAATGGTACTATCCAATATTCTTCCTCTTCTGAGAAAATTCCACTAGACTATGCCTCTGGGTCAAATCCTGAAGCAAAAGAATACATTTCTTTTTTTAAAAAATAATTTTAAAATTTTAGAATAGTTTTAGATTTAAGAAAAACTTGCGAAGTTAGTACAGAGTTCCTGTATATCCCACACACAATTTATTGTATTGTTCACATCTTACGTTACAGTGCTACATTTGTCACAACCAATAAACCAATCAGTACATTGTTATTAACCAGAATCCATACTTTATTAATATTTCTTCAATTTTTACTTAATGTCTTTTTATGTTCCAAGATCCCATCCAAGGTACATTGCATTTAGACATCAGGTCTTAGGCTCCTCTATACTGTGACAATTTCTCAGACATTCCTTTTTCTTTGATGAGCTTCACAGTTTTGAGATGGTCAGGTATTTTGTAAGATATTCCTGAACCTGGGTTTGTCTGATGTTTTCCTCATGGTTAGACTGGGTTATGGTTTTAGGCAGGAAGACCACAGAGGCAAAGTACCCTTCTCATCACATCATACCAAGAGTACATACTATCCACATGACTTTACTGTTGATGTTAATCTTGATCACCCAGCTGAGGTAGTGTTTGTCAGATTTCTCCACTCTAAAGTTATTTTTCTCCCTTTACCGCTCTTTGGAAGGAAGTCACTCTATACAGCCTACACTTAAGGAATGGGGAGTTATGCTCCAACTCCTGGAGGGCAGAGTATTTATGTAAATTGTTTGAAATTCTTCCATATGGGAGTTTTCTCTATTCTACCCCACTTATTATTCAATCACTTATTTATACCATTATGGACTGATGGGTATTTTTTATACTTTATATTATAAACCAATACTAAGTTATTTATATTGTTCAAATTGTTCCAGCTTTGGCCATTGGGACCACTTTCGGTTAGTTCCTGTGTCCCTGTGACATTCCCCCATCGATTTGCTTTTTGAGAACTTCCTTACTTTCTGGCACTACAAGAAAGCATTTTTCTGTATAATGTAATTGGGAAAATGATACAACCTTTTAATATAATTACAAAAGTAAGATGTGGTAAATTGATGATTAATACACATTCATCAGTAACTAGGGCTTTGTATCTTGAGTTGTTTTGAGTTCACTTTCCTATTCACATCTTACTTTTACCTTGGTTTAGAATTTAACCAATGATTTTTTTTTTTTTGGTAACTTTTCATATTATAAGGAAACTGAGAGAGTCAGTGAGCTTAGAATTACATGCTTTTTATTTAAAGAGGAGACTGGGGTACTTATTACTGATAACTAGGAATTACATTATCAAAGGACTTTAATTCAACAGACTTACATGCTGAAAGAGGCAAATTTATATGTTGAAAGAAGGAAATGGAAAAGAAGCGGCTTTCAATTTAATTTTGAACTAGAATAGTCTGCAGATTAAAAGATACTAGGTCCATTTTAATAGAGGGTAAATCCCCAGTATCATAAAGATTATGGAAGAAAAAAGACCTTCCAATTCTCAAAAAGCATGTCCACAGGCAAAATTAGACGAAATAGCAGGGAATTCTACAAATAGTTATATGATTAGGAGGAAGTTGTTGTTCTCACGTTTCTGGTTCTCTTATTTACTGTACATTGGGAAAGATAATGATTTGTAATGTTGTTCTTTCAGTTGTTCGAATTTATTCTTGGGTAAACAATAGGTAGCAATCCCAAATGTATTACACCACAGCTTATTTATTAACACACTTGGCTGGTAAATCCAAGTTCCTTTCTTCATGAAATTAGGTGTGCCAGACATCTAACACTTAGTTAACTACTCTGACAGACAAGAACAGAGCAAAACTTCTAGGGATGAGAAAACAGAATCAACAGCAGCACTTGGACATAAACTGGAGTCCTTGGTTTCATTTCATTTGCTTTGTCTTTCATAACTACAGTGTGCGACACAAGAAGAACTATTATAAGCAGAATACCCCTATATTTAGTTGTTATCAATCCTAATTTATTACATAACTGACCTCTTTGAATACTTATTACTTAGACTCTCTGTGTGGGAGGGTGAGGAGGGGAGAAAGTAGGAGTTGGGGGGAGAAAATCCAATCACGTTTGTAGGCTACACCACAGCAGTTGATGACTACTTATCATAGTTCCTAAGATAAAGTCTTGTATCCTATTATAGGAACTAAGAGATCAAAAAAGACTGGACATCTCATTTAAAATCCCAATTTTTCCAGCCAAGTTGAACCTGCTGGAAGCTGCTAGATTGTTAAAATGATCCATGAGCCTAGGAAGTTGGAGGTAGTTTCTTCATTGAGCAAATAGAGATGTGTTGCTTAGAGGAAAAGAGTGAAAATGACCAGGTATCAGACACACTAGTGAACAGCTAGTGAACCAAAGTGTTTAAGTATCTATATATCTTATCTTAGATATATACAACTGTTATAAGACCATTATTTCTCTTATCTCTGAGGAAAAATACATTTAGTTACAATATTAAAAACAAATTAAAGATTAAAAGTCTAGTAGAAAACCAAATCCTGTCAGAAGCACAGTTACATGGAATCTCCCATTTGTTATGTAGATATTGGCTTATGCTCCCCACCATAATATTTGATAAATGACAGCAAACATTTATTAAGCACCTACCGCAAGGGTGGAGTCAAGATGGCGGACTAGGAGGACGTGGAATTCACATCTCCGCATAACTAGGGCACCCACCAGACACTGGTGGGGGACCACAGACAACTATGGGGAATGGGAGGAACCCCCAGTGATGGGGTAGGATGTGGGGCTTGAGGTGGGGAGTGAGGGAGGAGGAGAAGTGGAGGTGGGACAGGACTGGTGCCCCTGAGGGGCGGCTGGGGGAAGGGAAGGGATCCCATGCCCGAAGGGGGAAATTGGGGGACCATTGGAAGGGCAGAGGATCAAAAGGGAGCATGCCCAAGTTTCCCCTGCCCTCTTGGGCCTCTGGGCGCCTGCTGAGATCCTGGGCCTGATCCTCTGCCCACCGAGGCCCCCTCCAGCCATGCGGGTCCTGACGGAGTGGGAGGGAGGGAAGGGGGAGCAAAAGTAAAGGCTGGACCTACAGGACCGGCACCCCTGAGGGCTGGCTGGGGGAGGGGAGGAGTTCCTACTCCCAGTGGGACCGACCCACGGTTAGGGGGATGGCAGTTGGGGGGACACCCTAGAGGGTGGTGTGGAGGAATGGAAGGGAACGTGGCCAGCGCTTTCCCTGTCCCCTTAGGCACCAGGGAGCCTGTTGGGCTCCCAGGCCTAATCCTCTTACTTCGGAGCCTCCTTCCTGCCGTGCAGAGCCCAAGCCCGGCCCCTACACCCCACCCAGGGACCTACCTCTACACTCGGAGACCCCCTCTGAGAGCCCCTCCAACCACACTGGGCCTAAACCCCACCCACACACCCTCACCCAGGGCCTTACCTCCAAACTCCGGAACTCCACACTCCAGACGCCCCCCTTTGGATGTGCTGCCTCTCCCCTTCTGCACAGACCCTAAGCAGAGCCCCTGCCCCACGTTTGAACGTAGCCCGCCTAGGCCTCGCCCCCAAGGCCTTTTCCAGCTACATGGGTCCTGAGCCTAGGCCCTGCCCCACGCCCAAAAGTCACCCATCTCTCGCCTAGTTTCCCCCCCCCCCAAAGCCCACCACTGCCTAATTTCCACCTGCGCCTAAACTCTGTGCCCCATAGCCAAGGCTTTTTTCTTTTCTCTTTTTCCTCTTTTAGATTGAGGTTCCGTTTTACGTTGATTCATTCTTGTTGATTCATGTATACTTTTATTTTTTCCAATAAATCTTTTATTTAGTTTAATTTTATTCTTTATACTTTGTTATTCTTCTGCTCCTTTCGGCTTGTTCCCCCCTTTTTCTTTCCCTTTCTTTTTTCTGTTGTGGTTTTGTTGTATCTTGCTGCAGTTGTTTCACTTATATTTTTATTTTTCCTAATATATTTTTTATCTTTCTAATTTTATTTTGTTTTTTATTCTTTGTTCTTGTACTGCTTTTTTTTTTCTTTTTTTTTTTTGCTGAGCCATGTGGCTTGCGGGATCTTGGTTCCCAGGCCGGAAGTCAGGCCTGACCTCCTGAGGTGGGAGTTCTGTGTCCAAACCACTGGACTAAGAGAGAACCTCAGACCCTAGAGAATATTAATTGGAGTGAGGCCTCCCGGAAGTCCTCATCTCGGCACCAAGACCCGGCTCTATCCACCTGCCCGCAAACTCCAGTGCTGGATGCCTCAGGCCAAACAACCAGTAACACAGGAATACAGCCTCACCCATCAAAAAAAAAAAAAAAAAAAACACACACACACAAAAAATGTGTTACAGACGAAGAAGCAAGGTGAAAACTTACAAGACCAAATAAATGACGAAATAAGCAACCTACCTGAAAAAGAATTCAGAGTAATGATAGTAAAGATGATCCAGAATCTCGGAAACAGAATGGAGAAAATACAAGAAACATTTAACAAGTATCTAGAAGAACTAAACAGCAAACAAACAGTGATGAACAACACAGTAACTGAAATTAAAAATCCTCTAGAAGGAATCAGTAGCAGAATAACTGAGGCAGAAGAATGGATAAGTGAGCTGGAGATAAAATAGTGGAAATAACTGCCAGGGAGCAGAATAAAGAAAAAAGAATTAAAAGAATTGAGCACAGTCCCAGAGACCTCTGGGACAACATTAAACGCACCAACATTCAAATTATAGGGGTCGCAGAAGAAGAGAAAAAGAAAGGGTCTGAGAAGATATTTGAAGAGATCATAGTCGAAAACGTCCCTAATATGGGAAAGGAAATAGTCAATCAAGTCCAGGAAGCACAGAGAGTCCCATACAGGATAAACCCAAAGAAAACCATGCTGAAACACACATTAATCAAACTATCAAAAATTACATACAAATAAAAAATTTAAAAGCAGTAAGGGAAAAGCAACAAATGGCATACAAGGGAATCCCCACAAGGTTAACAGTTGATCTTTCAGCAGAAACTCTGCAAGCCACAAGGGAGTGGCAGGACATATGTAGAGTGATGAAAGGGGAACACCAACAACCAAGATTACCTGGCAAGGATCTCATTCAGATTTGATGGAGAAATCGAAAGCTTTACAGACAAGCAAAAGCTAAGGGAATTCAGCACCACCAAACCAGCTTTACAACAAAATGCTAAAGGAACTTCTCTAAGTGGGAAACACTAGAGAAGAAAAAGACCCACAAAAACAAACCCAAATCAATTAAGAAAGTGGTAATAGGAACATACATATTGATAATAACCTTGAATGTAAATGGATTAAATGCTCCAACCAAAAGACACAGACTGGCTGAATGGATACAAAAACAAGACCCTTATATATGCTGTCTACAAGAAACCCACTTCAGACGTAGGGACACATATAGAGTCAAAGTGAGGGGATGGAAAAAGATATTCCACGCCAATGGAAGTCACAAGAAAGCTGGATTATAGAGAAATGGAAATAAAAACAAAAATAAACAAATGGGACCTAATGAAACTTAAAAGCTTTTGCACAGCGAAGGAAACCATAAACAAGACGAAAAGACAACCCTCAGAACGGGAGAAAATATTTGCAAATGAAGCAACTGATGAAGGATTAATCTCCAAAATATACAAGCAGCTCATGCAGCTCAATAACACAAAAACAAACAACCCAATCCAAAAATGGGCAGAAGACCTAAATAGATATTTCTCCAAAGAAGACATACAGATGGCCAAGAGACACATGAAGAGATGCTCAATATCACTAATTATTAGAGACATGCAACTCAAAACTACAATGAGGTATTACCTCACACCCATTAGAATGGGCAACATCAGAAAATCTAGAAACAATAAATGCTGGACAGGGTGTGGAGGAAAGGGAACCCTCTTGCACTGTTGGTGGGAATGTAAATTGATACAGCCACTATGGAGAACAGTATGGAGGTTCCTTAAAAAACTAAAAATAGAACTACCATATGAACCAGCAGTCCCACTACTGGGCATATACCCTGAGAAAACCGTAATTCAAATAGAGTCACGTACCACAATGTTCATTGCAGCACTATTTACAATAGCCAGGACATGGAAGCAACCTAAGTGTCCATCAACAGATGAATGGATAAAGAAGATGTGGCACATATATACAATGGAATATTACTCAGCCATAAAAAGGAACGAAATTGAATTATTTGTGCTGAGGTGCATGGACCTAGAATCTGTCATACAGAATGAAGTAAGTTAGAAAGAGAAAAACAAATACCGTATGTTAACGCATATATATGGGATTTAAAGAAGCGGTACTGATGAACCTAGTGGCAGAGCAGGAATAAAGATGCAGACATAGAGAACTGACTTGACACCGTGGGGAAGGGGAAGCTGGGATGAAGTGAGAGAGTAGCATTGACATATATACACTACCAAATGTAAAATGGATGGCTAGTGGGAAGCTGCTGCATAGCATAGGGAGATCAGCTCGGAGCTTTGTGAAGAGGTAGAGGGATGGGATAGGGAAGGTGGGAGCGAGGCTCAAGAGGGAGGGAATATGGGGATATATGTATACATATAGCTGAATCACTTTGTTGTATAGCAGAAACTAACACAATATTTTAAAGCCTTTCTACTCCAATAAAGATGTGAAAAAAAGAAAAGAAAGCACCTACCACATGTCAGGAACTCTGCTAAGGACAAAACAAAGATGACTAAAAGAGTATCTGAGCTCACAGTCCAGGAATGACTGAAAGGAAAAAGTGATGGGTCCTAAGAGTAAGGGCGGTAAGTCAGTACAAATGAAAAGGTGGGATTTCACTGTAGGGAAAAGAGGAAAAAGGATTAATGCTTTGGAAAGAGAAATAAAAGTAGATTTCTGGGCAATGTGAAGCTGAGAGTTGTTCAATCTTGTCAGGTTCTGAAGGCATCTCCAGATCCAGCTTTCAAAGAAAACTGGGACAATGACAATGGAACAGCTAAAAATAGGTCATAATTATAGCAAAGAAAGCCACAGCCAGCATAAACCTGGCCATTGTTATTGTTGAAGTTGTGGAATTGCTGCTTTCAATTACTCTTGTCATTAGCGGCTTCCTGATACGATCTTCTGTGGTGAGGATAGCTTTTCGAGCTCCATCCCACTTTCCAGGGCCCTGTAGCCGATACTGGATTGGAGTACAGGGTCCCCAAAATAACTGTAATGCCAATTTGGGGTCAGTGAAGGCCAGGGACAGTAGATTGGGCCTGACACCCACCAGATCAGCAAGCTCATCCATGGTATCTATATAGTCTCCCTGAATGGTATGGCGTTGGCTGTCCACATACCTGAAGCAGAGAAGACAGAAGGCATGCCTATTAACAATTCAGTCACTCCATCAATTAATCAATGCTTTCTATCTGCTCTTGGCTCAATTTTGGGCTAGGAGCTGTAGAAAATAGAGAAGAAAGAAAAGACATGTCTATTCTTAAGGGCCTTATAATCTACTGAACTAGATAAGATAGATACACATGAAACAGAAGGTAAGACTTCACATGAAACAGACAAGAATATAAGACTTATGGTAAACCACGTGGTTTTAGACTGCTAAATAGAAATGTAGAAGTGGGTAGTTAAAATAGACCTATGATAAGTCCTTGAAGGATGTGGAAGAAATAGATAAGCTGAGAACAAAGAGGAAAGTATTACAAGTCAATATATATAATGTAGAATATATATTGTAGAAGTTTGGCAGTGAAAGGAAGGAGGAAAATAGGAGAGCACCTAGAAAGGGTATCAGGGTTAAGTAAAAACTGTCTTTCTCCTCCTTGCAGAAGGGAGAGTTATGCTGGTATAATCAGTTGAAGAAAACCACATCTTTGGGCATGGGATGATTGTGCCTCTGACTTCTCCACAAAAATCTAGGAACTTCATCAACATCAACTTTGTTCAAATAAAAATCACCAGTGAATAAGCACAAGTTCTGAAATTCAGATTGCTAAATGTGTCCACCCAGTCACTAAAATACTGGCTGATGGTACCACCTTCCCAGATCCTATAGATTACTCATACTAAGAGCCACTGTGACCTAAGTATGCTGTCACATGACAGCCAGTAAAGTGGCCTCTGCAGATTTGTAAACCTACCTACAGATTTGTAATTTAACCATATCTACCTCTCATTAATTCATCATTGCCCTTCCTCTGGCAGCTCTAATAGCCCTTCATGTAGTCCTTGCCAAAATAATATACCAGGTTTTCTCTCCATGTGCTTTTTCCTACTTGAGTTTTCTTTTAGGCCCTAAACGTAGAATTTTCTTAAGGTTTTCTCTCCTTTCCCATCCATATTCAAACCACTTGGTGGTAATTCTCTATTCTATTGTCACAAACTATTATTTCCTTTTCCTTCAAAATATAATCTAAATCCTTAAACGAACACAAGGACAATAAATACAGTACAACATTGCTCTTATTAAGAAGTAAGTTGGGGGACTTCCCTGGTGGTGCAGTGGTTAAGAATCTGCCTGCCTATGCAGGGGTCACGGGTTCGATCCCTGGTCCAGAAAGATCCCACATGCTGTGGAGCAACTAAGCCTGTGTGCCACAACTACTGAGCCCGTTTGCCACAACTCCTAAACCCCATGCACCCTAGAGCCCATGCACCACAACTACTGAAGCCCACACGCTCTAGGGCCCACATGCTGCAACTACTGAAGCCCACGTGCCTAGAGCCCATGCTCCGCAAAAGAGAAGCCACCACAATGAGAAGCCCATGCACCGCAAAGAAGAGTAGCCCCCTGCTCTCCAGAACTAGAGAAAGCGCACGCACAGGAACGAAGACCCAATGTAGCCAAAAAAAAAAGAAGAACTAAGTGGGGAAAATTAACCACCTGTCTTCCTGGGAGTACTCTTACCTTTTGCCCATATCCTCTTGAACCTTAGCTATTTCTTTTATCATTTCATTTTGTGAGGGTAATGTCTTTATCCCTAAAGAGAAAAATCAAAATTTTAAGTGTAAAATTACCTCAGTATGAACACTAATCCTATTAACAATTACCATGCTATGGAAAATTCAGAGAAATACAGGCTAGTTGTCTGTAGCAAGGGGGTTACACCTTCACTTGATCACCTTAGCCTACCACCACCAAAATATAATCATATTAACCTCAGTAACTTACTCTTTTCTACTTTGTCTTTGAAAGATATTTCTCCTAATCTGCTTTCCAACCAAAAGCTGCCTCCTCCCTAACATAGTCTTTCAATTGGGAAATGAAATCTGGACATGAGGAAATGATAAATGGCCTTAAAAGTATATGGAAAATGAGGTACAAAGTAAAAGGAGGGGGGAGGATTGGAAACACACCTGTACTTGTACTCTTAATAACAAAGAGGCTTTATACCACAGGGAGAAAGAAGTAAAAGTAAACTCTCAGTCCTATTGTATGCCTAAAGTGCCATGGAAGACAAGCCTTACTTTCTAAATTTTTTATTTGGTGAGAGTGAGGGGGAAGGTCAAAGGCAACTCATAATACCCAATTTTAACAAATAAATTTAAGCACTAATGCACAAACAGTTCCAGTAGCAGGAATTTAACACCAAGGACATGGCTAGACAAAGGTAGAATAGTATTTAAGTCAACATAGACAACTCTTAATTTAAATGATTAGCTTTATGCCCGGATTTACAATCACTATGCCATGTAGAAAACTTTAGCCACACCCAACTCTAAAGTGTTACTCCACAAAATTCTGGAACGTGTAATTTTAGAATGGGAATATATCTTACTTAATACGATCCTTCTCTCTACAAGTACTCTCAAGTGGTTATCTCATTCCTCCTTAAATATCTCTGGTGATGGGGATCTCATCACCTGAGGAGATGATTTAATTGTTTGGCTGCTCTACTTGCTGGAACATTATTCTTTTCATTGACCCCAGAACCTGGCTCCATGCAACTGGCACCAGTGGACTTAGCTCTGCCTTCTGGAGCCAAGGAGTCTAGTATTAACAAATGACAGCCTTTGAACCATTTGAGAACCACTGTCATAACTTCTTTAAGTCTTCCCATTATCAGCCTTAAAGCCTTAACAGTTCCCCATATAACAGGTTTCACGTTCTCTGCTCCACTGTTTGCCTTTCTCTGGGCACACTCCAGTAACTATCCTGGTGTGTCCCTCTTAAAACATGAGACTCAAAATTCAACACTCAAGAAATAGCCTTCTGTGTTTTGCCATGTGTTCTTTTCATTTTAGCCTTGGGAATTATTATATACATAAGTCAATGAGGAATCACTGAAACGCTTCATTTGAAGTTAATCACAGGTCTTAAGATGCTCATGAAACACAGTTTGAAAGTTGATTTCCAAATTATTTCTCATAGTAAAACCGTAATTTTTACTTCTCTTAACTAGAAACATTATGGAGGAGGAGGTGATTTCTTGCCTGTGAAGCAGCCAATTCATCCAAAAAACAAAACAAAACAAAAAACAAAAACCCAACCAAACAAAAAATCACTATAAATTAGATAGGTAGATAGATAGGAATATATAAAGATGTGTACTGTATCCGGTGGTGCAGTTCTTAATTCATTGATACTGTTGTTGCAGTGTTTCCTCATTCAGGCACATGTCATTTTTACCATATGTATCTCCCTCCTTCCTATCTTGCTCCTCCTCTTATATTACCAGTTTACATCAATGGCCATAGCCCCTGAGCAGATTCTTTTCTCTCTTTCATCTCCAACCTACATTCCATCCAAATCCTTTCAAATTCACCAATGAAATTTCATTCAAATATTTCTCCTCGTATTCCTTTACCTTACTTTAAAGCCCTCATTATGTCTTTCTTCGACATTTGTCACAGGCTCGAAACTGACCTATTTCCCATTTCATTTCCCTCTAATACATCTTCTGAATTACAAATCTGATTTGACTCTCCCTCTCCCAGTTAATCCTTCAATTGTTCTCTATTGCCTACATTGAAAGTAAACTTCTGGCATGGCACCTAAGGATTTTTCTTGGTTTTGCCTCTATAAATATCTCCAGCTTCATTTTCTTTAATTCCTATAATACTTTATTCTCCAGAATTCTGAACTCCTTGTAGTTCTCAGGACTTAGTTTATTTTGTCATTTTCTCTAACTTTGCATAAATATTACTAATTGTTCTCTGTTATGGTCAAGATGGCCTTGTCCTTTTAGTAAAATCTTACTTTCTTACAGTGTGTTAGCAGTTGTAGGGAGAATTGGGTACTTGTTCCTTCCTGCTCCCATAGCCAGCTCCTCTACATTGTTATTGGACCCTTGTTTAGGATATAGTAAATATCTGCTGAATGAATGAACACATTAAATGTCTGTTTACTTGTCTCCCTTGCTTGACTCTGAGTTCCATAAAGATAGGAATTTTCTGTTTGGTCATATTTGCATCTCCAGCACCTAGCAGAGGGTCTGGCATATACTAAGAGGCCAGTAAATGTTAGCTGAAGAATGTTGTTGAAGAACAGTGTGGAACTGAAGTTCAGAGATTTCCTAAGGGTTCCAAAACAAGGTTCAAAAGGGGCGAGCCTGAATTATAACTCTGTGGAACTAAGTCTTTCAGTCGGCTCTTGGGCCTATGGCAGATTGTATTTATGTAATCCTGACTAGTCCCTGCATGTTTAATCTAAAGATAATGTTACAAGAGAAAGGAGGTGTGACTGCCATTCTGCTCTTTCAGTCCAGTCCAGCCTTTTACCATGACTGGAAATTGAGAAGGTAGTTCATAAGCTGAGATCCTCTGATAAGAACTTTCTACTGTAGAGTTTAGAAAACCTCCAAAACTAAACTTGCAGTCATTGAATAGAGATGTATTAGCTACCTCCCATGTGCTAGGCACTGGTCTAGACTTGGAAGACAAAGGCAAATAAACATGATTCTTTTATTTAAAGAGCTTTCAATATACTACAAAGAGAGGGAGGAAATAAACAGGCTTTTCCCACACAAATAACGAGTAAAGGGGAGGAATACCAGGCAGAGAGAACAGCAGAAGCAAAGGCACAGGGTACAAGAGTATCTACTGTGTTTGCTGCATAGTGGGTAAGTCATTCAGTGCATCTAGAAGACTGTAGGATGGATGGTAAAGACCTGCAAAAGATGGGCCTGAGAAAGCAGCCTGTATCCAATTTGTGGAGGAACTTGAATGCCATCCTATGACATAATGCCTCCTTGTGATCCAGAGAATTGGTATCATTTCATACGGTTTGCAAGGGAAGAAAGTTACTAAATGCAAGTGGAACACTTGCAAGGGCTCTTGAGAGGGCTACAAGCGAGACAAAAGAAAACTAGATTTCTGCCAAGGCAAGCAAGTGGGTTCAGTGTTCTAGAAAAGGGTGGAATATTTTCTTGACAAGATAATAGTAATTCTAGAGAACAAAGGAAGTAGGGAAATGGGGTTTGGTGGCTAAAGGACAGGCCAGGGAAGAGGACAGGCTGAGTTGGGCAGGTGTGAAAGAATGGTCTTAAAATTGGCACAGTGAAGGTAGAATTCTGGGATGAGAAAGGCAAGGATTTGGTAGGCAGACAGTAGAACAAAAAACTCAGGGTTCCTTTTGGAAATTTGATAAAGTTATAGGGATTCTCTGATGATTCCTTCCTTTCAAGTGTTAAGAAGAAAGCTAGAGGGATTAGCACTAACTAAGATTTGCTAGCATAGGAAACTGAGCTTTTTGTGCATTTCCCCTAAGATCCCCTAATCCCACAGTCATAATGTGGAATCTTCCAAATACTCATTTTCCCTAATCCTCTCAATGGTTCACTTGGTCCTGGAAAAGAGTCTCGTTTTTGTTCAAAGTGTACTAAGATGATGTGGCCTATTTTAAAACAACTTTTTCCTCTTACTTTATTGACCCAATTAAAAGATCCACTTTATATGACTGGAATTAAGCCAACTTAACGGGTTACTTGCATTGGATTGCTGGTCCAGTGCTCAAGGAATACATGATCTACTGGATAGAATTAAGAGGAATTGAAAATGAAAGAATGAAGAATGAAGAATGAAGAAATGAAAGAACTTTGGGAGTTCCCTGGCAGTCCAGAGGTTAAGATTCCATGCTTCCACTGCACGGTGCATGGGTTCGATCCCTGGTTGGGGAACTATGATTCCCACATGCCACACGGCACAGCCAAAAAATTAAAAAAAAAAAAAAAAAAGAAATGAAAGAATTTTGGGGAATTTGGAAAAGTTTTTTATCTATCAACTCTAACATCATTGCTTCTTTTTTGTCTGCTACCATGAGGATCTTCACTAGGGAAGAAGAATCTGTAATTTCAATAAGAACGTTTTTAAAAAATATTTATTTATTTATTTGGCTGCGCCGGGTCTTAGTTGTGGCACGCAAGATCCTCTTTGCAGCATGCATGATCTTTAGTTGAGGCACGTGGGATCTAGTTCCCTGACCAGAGATCAAACCCAGGCCCCCTGCATTGGGGATGCGGAGTCTTAGCCACTAGACCACCAGGGAAGTCCCTCAACAAGAACTTTGAATATTTTTAATTAAACATTAGTAATGGTAACAAATTTTATTATAATAACCATAGAATCAAAGGACTTCTTTGTTAGAAGGAACCTTAAAAGTCATCTGATTTCTCCCTATTCTGAGGCTTGAATCTGCTTCATATTGGCCTGGTCAAAGTTTATTTTTAATGTTAAGCTGATACTGTGCAAACTCTCAGAATTTCACTCCTTGCTTCTGGTTCAACCCTTTGAAGTGATACTGAGCAAATATATAAAACCTTCTGCCATGGGGCATCTATTCAGGTATCTGAAGGGAACTTTCATATCTCCCCTAAATCTTATCCTCTCCAGGCCAAACCTCTCCAGCTCCTTTAGTTGTACTTCAAATGGCACATTTTCAAATCCCTTAACCATTCTTGTCTCTCTCCTTTTAATGTATTCCAGTTTCACTTTTTAAATGTCTGTGGGTGTGGTCTTGCCAGTTCAGGGAAGAACAGTTGTAAATTCCAGGACATTATAGTTTTTTAATGATGCCAGATATAGTTAAGTCTTTTGGAAGCCACATCATTCTGCTGATTCATATTGAGCCTACTATCTCAAACCCCAAAGTTTTTTCTCATGTTTTCCTAGGCAAAACTTTCTGAAAGAGGGAATATAAAGGGGGGAAAGTAAGACTTTGAGTGGCTGAATCTTTTTCATTCTGGACTAGTCTTTAACCAGCTCTTAATTTTTGTCTGAAATGAAATCACAGCACTTCTATATTTGACTTTCTCTAACTATAATGAAAGAAGATTAAATTCTTTTGCTTCACAAATATGTATCAGTTGTCTAAAATCTAGATGAGTGGATTTTAATCTGGAGTGCATGTTGGAATCACCTGGGGAACATTTTCTCAACAATCTTATGTCAGCCCCACCCGAGACTTATTAAATAAACACCACCAGGCAAAGCATGCCTATTTTCAGAAAACTTCCTAGTAGATTTTGCTATATGTCCATGGTTATAAATTACTACTTTATATTCCCTCAAAAATTAATTTTTGAGCACTAATTTTGTGCCAGGCACTGTTACAATCATACATACTCTCTCAGCTATTTATAAGCAAGAACATAAACATAATTAAACACGCCACTAAGTAATTAGGTAGTCATCTTGCATGGTCACTTACCTTTAAATACTTGAGTGACCCAGCGTCCTTGGAGCTCTGAAATGGGCATAATGGCACCCAAGGGCTGGATCAAGCCTATGATTGCAAGAGTTGGCTTTTCTAGGTTAGGAGGGAAGACCTTTTTATAAAGAGATATCTTGTTTTTGACTACTTTGACACAATCTTCAACAAAAGGAAAGGCAAAGCTATAGCCTGTAGCAAAGATAACAGCATCAATGTCATCTTCCCTGGAGCCATCCTCAAATATGGCCGCTGTCTCTGTGAATTCCTTCACGTTTGATTTCACCTTCACCAAGCCAGAAATTATACAATTTGGCAGAAAGTCATTTACCGTTGGATGCTGACTCAGAGCTCTGTGAATGATGATAAAGAAGGAGAAATCAAGAGAGATCATGAGAGGGAACGATCATTAACATGTAAGTAAAATTCTATTTTGATTGAGGTGGTTAATCAATATGCTAGTAGTCTCCCTTTATTCATGAAATTTGGGAAAGGTCTAATGTATACCAGCTTGATAAAGATAAGGATCTCAGAGTAAAAGTTGGACCCTGGATGACATTTAAAGAGAAGATGTTGGAGAACTGAGGGAAGAATTATTTTATTTGATGAGTACGTGCATGGCTTCTCAAGGACTAATAATGCTCTCAGTGATATGATAAGTCCACAGTCTAGTAGCTTCTATGCATATATCAAGAAATATGCAGAACTGGACTATCAGCATTCTGTTGGGTCTCTTTTCCTCTTCAAAGGCCCAAGAGCTAGGTTTGGACCATCATTTTCCAAATGGTATAATAAATTACACGTGTATAGTGACTTACAGTTATAAATTGATTTTACATACATTAACGTATTTGAGTCTCACGCAAACCCAACGAAGGAGGCAGGACAATTGTCATTATCCAGGTCTTATAGATGAGGAAACTGAGGCCTAAAGAAGTTAAGTGGCTTGTCCAAGGTCACACAGCCTAGGATTTTAGGATTTATATCAAATGGTTTTTATGAACTCCCTTGAGATACTCTAGGCATGGTAAGTAGTGTTTCCTCGAAATAGCATAGGATAAGGTGAGAACCTTGGACCTTTCTAAAAGCAGTGTGAATACTTGGATCCTGTGTTAACAGACTCTGAGAATCCTCAGCCCATCATGTTCAGACAGAGCTGGCCTCTTCTTAGGAACAACATATGTTTAAACAGTATTACTTGTTTGCTACATTTAGTAATTCTTTGATGCAAACATTTAGGTACAGATTCTGTTCTCATTCCAACCTCATCATTTCATCTTTCTCTCCAAACTTACTCCTGTTCACTAACAGTACCACCATCCACATTGTTGCCCAAGCCACAAAACTGTGAGTCTTACATCTGATCACCAAAGCCACCCTTTCTCCTCTTAACATCCCCAGAACAGTTTTACTTATTCTGTTTCACCTGGGCCATTACAGCTGTCTTTTAGGGCCTACTGCTCCATCCCCTTTCAATCTATCTTCTACATCATTTTTGGAGTGATTGTTCCAAAATATATTTATTATTATGTCACTCACTTGCTTAAAATCTTTCAATGGCTCTGGGCTGTCTTCATTCTAAACTTTTTATTTAGCAGAGCATACAAACATTTTCATGTATCTGCCCAGTGAACCAGGAGATGTACTCAGTCACTCTTCCATCTTCGCCTATAGTCCAGCCAAACCAAACTATGTTCAGCCTCAGAGCATAATGTATTTTTTGCTATTCCAAGACCTTGTATTTATAATTAGAATGCTACTTCCTTACCCTGTTTGTTTGACTATGTCTTATTATTCCATAAAGCCTCAATTTATTTTGTGATCACCAAAGTTATGGATGCTACAGTTTCCATAATTGGGTGAAATAAATGGCTGAAAGGTTGGGGAACACAGTCTCAAAGTATCACCCCACTGGTTAGTTTCAAAGGAAAAAACATCTTTACAAAAGAGAAACCTGGTAGACCACCTAATCCAAGTTGTCAAATTTTACATCATTAATATGCTATAAACTGCTATCATATGGCTCCTGATGTGATCCACCAAGAAAGTACAACATAACCTATGAATATTCACACCAAAATTGTTTAACCTAAATATAATAGAGGAAGAACAACTATGAAAGTCCAAATTTAGAGACTTTCTGCAAAACAAATGGCTTCAATTCTTAAAAAAAACAAAAATCCATGTCAAGAAAATGGAGATTTATTTCAGATTAAGAGAGATTAAAGAGATATGACAACTAAATACAATGGTGTAATACCTTACAGGACCCTGGATTTAAAACTATAAAAGCTACAGGAAATTCCCTGGCATTCCAGTTGTTAGGACTCCAAACTTTAAGCAATGCAGTGTGGCCAAAAAAATAAATAAGTAAGCTACAAATATTATTGAAACAATTTGGAAAATGTGAATATGCATTATATTAGATAATGGTATTTTATCAATGTTAAATTTACTAAGTGTGATAATTATGTTTATGTAGAAGGATGCCCTTTTTCTTAGGCAATATATGCTAAAGAATGTAGGGTAAAGTGTCATATTGACTGCAGCTTACTCTCAAGTGTTTCAGAAAAAATGTATGAATATATGTATGTATATATGGATGCTATATATGTATGGATCTATCTGTCTCCAGAGAGAGGGAGAGGGAAAAAGCAAATATAGTAAACTGTGAATAATAGGTGAATCTAAGTGAAGGGTATATGGGTGCTTATTGTACTTACTATTTTATAGCAAGTAAATCTAAACATTAAAAAAATTAAAAGCTGGAGGGGAAAACAGCATTTAGAATCAGCTTCTAGAAATGCTGTCACAGTCTACCTTCTAGGCTGTGTGAGAACTCCCATCCTTCTTACTCTCATAGCACTCCATGCATTTCTTTATCATAGTCTATTGTTTGTCTTCTTGTTAGAGTATTAAAGGAAATATCCATTTCTCGAGTCTGTCATTTATTACTTGTGTGATCTTGGGCAAATTAGTTTCTCTAAGTGTCAGTTTTTATATCTGCAAAATGGAGATCAAAATAGTACCCACCTATAGCACTGTTGTGAGGATTACATGAGATAATGCGTGTAACTCATTTAAAACCATGCTTGTCTTATATTAAGTCCTCAAAAAGGTACGGTGTTATTATTAGTATTACTATTACTATTAGGTCTTTAGTCTCAGTATTCTCATGCCAGTGTAATGCTTGGCTCATAACAGATGCTCAGTTGTTTGTTGGATGAATGAATGAATGATACATTGCCTGCTACTACCATTTTGTTGTTGCTATTGGGCATCATGTAAAAAGAACTGGTACCTCGGGGAATGATAAAATGGTTAATGCCAAGGAGAATTATAGCCTGAAAATTATAGACCAATAGATCTTGGACTTCTGTGGGGGAAAGGTAGAAATCTAATCTCAGATTCTGTGGATTTGCTTAAAGTACAGATAGAGGTAGCTATACTATTAGCCTATGTGAACAGTCCTTATTCTTTGCCTTGGCTGTTACTGCCCACCTCCCAGCCTGGGAACATACCTGTGTTTAGGCTTCAGGCCAAATATTTCATGATCAAACCTTTGGTTCATCTTTTTTTCCAAAAATATATTTGCTAATGATTGACCACAAATCTTCCTCATAAAATATTGAAATCGAGAAGTCAACAACACATCAAAAGGATATCCATAGTCTCCGACACGATTGAAGATCCAAGCCCCTCTTCTGGTGCTGAGGAAAACCTGAGGCATGGGAAAAAAATGTTTGGTTTTGCCATTCCCTGACTCATTTCTCTGAAGGAATGGGAACCCATTTTCTTCAAGATGAATTTCAAACTGATTAGTCTGGCTTTTTATTCCCTGCCAATATATATAGATTTAAATTTCCTGCCATTTTCTTCTCAAACACTAAGCTTACAATTAAATTGGTGTAGTCACTGACCAAGACTATGTCTTGCTCTGAACTACCAGTGCATTTCTGTTTAATGTCATTATGCCTCCCTGAAAAGCCCCCTATCCCCTTCATTTTCCAAAGCCTATTCATTTTTAAGATCCAGATCAAGTCTCCCTCCTCCATGAAGACACTACTGACCGTTCTGGCTGATAATTTTCTCCCCATCTTCTGAACTTCTCTAGCACTTGTCACCTGTCCAACTCATTTAAAATCATGGAACAGTGAAGCTGAAAGCAACTGGACATCATTTGATCTGAAATCTTGTCTTTTTTTTTTTGCCTTTGACATTGTTTGCAGTAATAGAAAAAACTTATCATTTATATTGATATTTAATATTATATATTCTTATCTTTTATCTTTCCAAATGTGTTTTCTCCAAGGTGGGAGGTAGAGCATATACACCCTTTAGTCCCCAACCTATCATCAGCATCACTTCCTTTTATTGAGAATTGTAACCTGTCAGTCACTGTACTAGGTCCTTTATCTATATTTTTATTTGATCAATACAACAACCTCTTGAGGTAGGTATTGTTATGTCCATTTTATGGATGAGAAGCATGGAGAGGACGAATAACTTGCCTGAGATCATATAGCTACTAAATGGTAGAGCTGAATTTCCAACCTAAGTCTAACTGACTCCAAAGCCTGTGCTTAAGTAATGTTTCATTGATGATTTAAGGGAAAAACTGAAGATTGCAAGTAGAACCACAGGGAGCTGGTCCGTCTTTCTGTGTTATCTGCTGGCTAAAGTCCACTTAATAAAAGTTTGGTATTCAACTACCTGGCAAAAGCATCACTTTCTCTATATTATAAAACTCGCTGGAGATAGTTTCCAGGGTTGTAAGCTATATAAGTACATTGTTTTATGGTCTTTTGTCTAAGCCCTCATGTTAAAAGGTGACCTGTCTACAGAGGGATAATCATGTACTTCATAAATATATTCTCACCGATGGTGACCTTAACTGCTATCATAAATAAGCACTTTTACGTGTCACCGTTGAAAGAGCCTGTGTGTAGTCTTAGAAATCAAATGGTTTTGTGTGCAGTGTGTATAACTTTTTTAGTATCGGTTACGAGTAATGTAAATGCTCAGAGCTTCAGTTAAAAAGTTCTCTATGTATAAAATAGTGGCAATAATACATACGTCACAAAGCTCTCTCAGACACAACCACCTTACCGCCACCCGCTCTTGCTGCCTTGTTCTTTGGCAATTTACAATTGCTCAGTGCTTGTAAGGCTCAGCTCCTCTATAACTGACCATTTAACAAGCCAATGGTATTAAAGAAAGCTCATGCCTTCGGTCCCCACCACATACCTTGTACATTCTTTTATCATAGCACCCACATACATTTTTACCCTTTATTGTTTATATACCTATTTCCTAATAAATGCTTATTGAATTAATTCATGGAGTAATATATGAAATCAGTTTTGTGGGGATAGATGGGGATAGACCTGAGAAGAAGTGTTATTGAATGGAGTTTGTGGGTAAAGTTCATTTCACAAAGTTGTGGCATTAAACTTCTATTTGGGGTGGGATAGGGAGGGCGGGAGGGAGGGAGATGTAAGACGGAAGAGATATGGGGATATATGTATATGTATAGCTGGTTCACTTTGTTATACAGCAGAAACTAACACACCATTGTAAAGCAATTATACTCCAATAAAGATGTTAAAAAAATAAATAAATAAAAATAAAGTAAATGCCAACCCTAAAAAAATAATAATAATAATAATAATTTAAAAACAATTTGTGGAGAAGCACAGCTTAATTAAATTACTGAAGAACAGCCAGACATTTACTTATTGCCAACAAAGTTACAATTCAATAAAGATGTGAATAACAAAATATATCAATGATGTCTTTTTCTAGGAATTTATAATTAAGATACTTTTTTCCCAGTTCAAAAGCTATGATACAAAAAAGAGAACAAACAAACCAAAAAACCTCAAGGTCATAGAAATTGCTTCAGAGTGAATGTTATTCTGTGTTACCTAATGGTATGCAAAGGCTGGGGAGAACTGCTTGCATGTGCTACAATGTGGATGGTTTTCATACTGATACCCATGTTGTCTGTAGAAGGATTAGACTTCTTTTTTCCATTCGGGTAGTGATGAAGAGTGAAGAGGAAAATTCCCCCACCATCCTATGAGTGAAAAGCTTTCAATGACTGAGTACACTTTCCTTCAGATAAGAGCATAGCACTTCTGCTGGCCAACAGGTGATCCACACTCCAAATGCTGCATTCTAACAAGCTCTCCCAGCAATCACCTGGTCTTCTTCAGAGCCAGAGGCACACTCTGAAGAGACAGCTGAGTGAGGTTATGAGCACAGTCTGTGGTCATGACCAAATTCCTTAGTGTGAGGCCAAATGAATGATGAGACTCTAACTTGTAACTTTGGCTCCATCACATCATCAATCATAATGTTGCCAACTGAGGCAGTGAAACCAAGCCCTGCATTTGTCATTGGCACTGATGGGCTGTGTGCAGGTATCCATACACTCTGCTGGGTCCACCTGCAGCTTCCTTGGTGAAGCAAAGTAAATAATTTACTAATTCAAACCTGCTTGGCTGTATGGCTAATTTCCACAGCCAGATCGCCTCCAGAATTCCCAATGCCAATTATAATGACTCTCTTTCCAGTGAAACTCTCTGAATTCTTATAATCTCGACTATGAAAGTATTGTCCTTTGAACTTCTCAATTCCTGCAAGAGAAGGGAAAATAATTATTGGGTGATGGTTTATCTGATATCATTTGTTAAATCATTCATTTTTTTGCAGTGTGTAGAGTTTATGCATATATTCTCCATATGTTCTGCTTTTACTCAGGTGCACTCTTACCTTTCTGAATATTTTGCCTGTTTCCTTTTCCCATAGCCTAAGAGTGGAACCTTGTGATTTCCTTATCATAAGTAGTCTGCTTAACTCGGGATCTGTTAGTATTTTGGACCTGTGGACTCACAAATCCAAACTGCTTCAGAAAATCTCCATTCTCTTTTGTCTTTTCATCCTGTTTATTTTTTTTTAATTGAAGTATAGTTGACATAATATTATATCAGTTTTTGATGTACAACATAGTAACTTGATATTTATATAGATTATGCAACATACAAAGTTATTACAGTATTACAGTATTTTGACTATATTCCTTGTGCTGTATATTACAACCGTGTGACTGATTTATTTTATAACTGGTAGCTTGTATCTCTTAATCCCCTTCACCTATTTTGCCCATCCCCCACCCCCTCTTTTCATCATCTGTAAATACCTACTTACATTCCAATTGGAGTATATATGTTCTTATATACTCTAAACTATACATAGAGTGCTTTTTTCCCCCAAAGATGAAAATCCAGGTCAAAGACTGTAATTAAATTCTTTCTTTAAGCTTTATTTTCTTCCTTAGAAACTCAGTATTTCTGTTTGTTTCCTCGATTGCTAAAAAAGCCCTCATTCAGGTTGAAGAAGATGTGGTAAAAATATACAATGGAATATTACTCAACAATAAAAAAGAGCAAAATAATGTCATTTGCCCCAACATGGATGGACCTAGAGATTGTCATACTGAGTGAAGTAAGTCGGAGAAAGACAAATATACGATATCGCTTATATGTGGAATCTAAAAAAATGGTACAAATGAACTTATTTAGAAAACAGAAATCGGGGCTTCCCTGGTGGCGCAGTGGTTGAGAATCTGCCTGCCAATGCAGGGGACACGGGTTCGAGCCCTGGTCTGGGAAGATCCCACATGCCGCAGAGCAACTGGGCCCGTGAGCCACAATTATTGAGCCTGCACGTCTGGAGCCTGTGCTCCGCAACAAGAGAGGCCGCGATAGTGAGAGGCCCGCACACTGTGATGAAGAGTGGCCCCCGCTTGCCACAACTAGAGAAAGCCCTCGCACAGAAATGAAGACCCAACACAGCCATAAATAAAAAAATAAAGAAAAATTTAAAAAAACAGAAATAGACTCACAGAGGTAGAAAACAAACTTATGGTTACCAGGGGGGAAAGGTGGGGGGGACGCCTAAACTGGTAGACTGGGATTGACATATACACACACTACTATATATAAAATAGATAACTAATAGGTACCTACTGTATAGCGCAGGGAACTCTTCTTAGTACTCTGTAATGAGCTATATGAGAAAAGAATCTAAAAAAGAGTGGATATATGTATATGTATAATGAATTCACTTTGCTGTACAGCAGAAACTAACACAACATTTTTTTTTAAATAAATTTATTTATTTTTGGCTGTGTTGGGTTTTCGTTTCTGTGCGAGGGCTTTCTCCAGTTGCGGCGAGAGGGCGCCACTCTTCATCGCGGTGTGCGGTCCTCTCACTATCGCGGCCTCTCTTGTTGCGGAGCACAGGCTCCAGACGTGCAGGCTCAATAATTGTGGCTCACGGGCCCAGTTGCTCCGCGGCATGTGGGATCTTCCCAGACCAGGGCTCGAACCGGTGTCCCCTGCATTGGCAGGCAGATTCTCAACCACTGCGCCACCAGGGAAGCCCTTACACAACATTTAAAATCAACTGTTCTCCAATAAAAATTTAAAAAGAAAAAAAGGCCTCATTCAATCTAATGCGGATCAACTTTTTATCCTTAAAAAAACTAAAATTATTGTAAAACTAAATATAGAACCTTCTAATTTTCCTCTAGTCCCCCAAATTACTGTTATCTCTACATCCTAAATAGCATTAATACAAGTTACCCCAACATCTTTCAGGAGAATATGCAGAATTAAGATAAGCCTTATTTCATCCCAAGGTAGGAATCACTCAGACCACAGTCCTCCCATTCTTTAGGGATCAGGTCACAGGCATAGTTCAAGTGTCTTCCTTCCTGGTAGGCTACTTACCAGGGAAGGTTTCCAAGGGTAAGTAAGCATTGGTGTGATGGCCAGTGCAAACCATAACTCCATCGAAGACATTCACCTCCTTTTTCCCTTCAGATTCTGTGACCACCTCCCATTGGCCTGAAGTGGAGAAATCAGGCTGCTTCTTCACACAGCACACGGTGGTCTAAAAAGAAAAGGGGTAGCCACAGGAGACTATAACCACAGCCTATATAGTGGACATCTTCCCTGACAGGACTCTCCTTGCAGAGGGTAAACAAAGGGCGGATACCACATAACAGGCCTCATGCAGGGGTATTTGGTTTTCATACTCCACAAATCAGAACTTTTTTGTTTGGGGCTGTGGTCAGAGTGAGAAAACTTCCATGAGGCAAGCTAAGTAAAACATAGAGTTGGCAGACTAATGTTGCACTCTCCTCTGCTTCTAGAAAAGTGCAAATTACTAGTTCTCTTGGACCATACCCTAAGGCAATGTGATACTTGAATAAAGTTTGGGCTTCTCTTGTTCTTCTGAGACACTCCATGCACTAAATGCCTATTCCTCCCCATATCCCCAGACATCCTGAGACTCTCTGATGCCTTCTTACCTCAAGTCCTGTTCTCACTGTCTGGCCTTAAACTTGTGACTGAGCTAGAGGGCTCCCTTTCAATAGAGTAGAAAAACATCTCAGTGGCTCATATTTTATGTAAATGAACCTCTCTTTGACTCCCATAAATGCCCATTTTACAAGTAACTATAAAGAAAGGAGGTGTGAGGTGGGATAGTCAGTGGCACAATTTTTAGCTTTAAAAAATAATCATAAATATGGGTTACTCTACCCAGCTTAAGGAAACATTAAAAATGTGTTCCTGTGCTTCTAGGGTTTATGACCATAATGTCTTGGTTGACTAGTAGAGATACCCCTCTTGTATACCTGAGACATCCTATACTATTTATAGTTCCTCTCTATCATGTTCTTATTTTTACACAAGCTGGTGCTTCTGCCTGGATCATCCTTTTACTCTTTCTTCATTTGGAGATACTCACCCTTCAACATTTAGCTTGGTATTATCGCCTCTAAGAAAAATTCCCAGGTGCCTGATGCCTCATGCCCTGATGGGCTGTGTCCCTCCTCTGAGCTGCAATGTATAGATTTCAGTGGCATTTATCACTCTGTAGCTCTTTATTTTTATAATTATGTTTACAATGAAATTTCTTTTCATTATTCTATCTCCTTAACTAGACTGTGAAATCACTGTTTTTTTTTTTTGTTTTGTTTTTGTGTCTTCACTGCTTAGTATGGTAACAAACCTGTTCAATAAGTGTTTAAAGAAGTGAAGAGAAGGACCACTAGGCTGTAAATGACTGACTTTGGAAGTCGTCACTGGATATTGCCATTTAAATTTTGTTGTTAAAGAGAAAGTCATGATTTAGTAGAATGATCAGAAGGTAGAAGATTTCAGCTTTTTGCCAGCTGTTAGAAATATCGATTATTTTATGGTCATGGTTTAGAATGATAGAAATAACGCCGAAGACTTTATAGCCGGAAGGAATCACTGACGTGATCTAGTACAATCATCTTGTTTTACAAATAAACTTAAGACACATCAACATTGAGGAACTTACTTGTCTGAAGTCACAAGTTGATTAGTGGTAGAGCAAAGACTAGAATTCAAGTTTTTGTTTCCCAATTCAATGTTCCTCCCTCTACACCAGAGTTAACTTATTTGTTCCCTCATAACTTTTCAATATCTACTTTACTGGGTTGTTGTGATCACATAAATAATGCACTGGAAAGTACTTCAGAAAGTATAAAAGGGCTAAGCAGGAAGTTGTGGAACAAGTTGTGGAACCAGAAGGTTTTAAAGTTCCCATACCTGTCAGTTCCCTTCATTGTTTTATTGTAATCAAATGATATAGAATGAAGGCAATGAAATGAAGGTGGCTTCCTGGATCTGCAGTCAAAATATATAGAAGAGGGACCTTTCCATGAATATTTTCAGACACAGAGAAGACAGAGTAGAATCTGTCTGGATAGGATAGATACATGAGCATATCAAACCAATCTATACATAAGCACTGGTAAATGAGAACAGTTATTCATTTACTTGAAACTCTGAACACAGAGATACCCACGAAGTTCCCTACCTTAAATCGAATGTACTTTAGAAGGTCAAATTCTTTGGCATACATCCTGAAATACTCCAGGACCTGGGAGTTGTGCATGAAGTTAGGATAGTGATCTGGGATGGGATAGTCACTGAAGCACATCATCTCCTTAGAAGTGTTGATGATCAGTGACTTGTAAATACTGGCCCTTCCTTCTTCAGGTTCTTCCTGCAGTAAATAAAAAGCATTCAGAGCAACTTGAGAATTAAGGTCATGGTTTATAAACAGCCAACAAACATTTGAAAATGTTTTCTGAAAGAAATGCCAATTAAAGAAAAGTCCCCTCCCCACAACCCTTCACATCTCCCAGTATTTGTGCCTTCATGCAGTCTCTTCCCCTTGAATCTAAATTGTCTTTATGACTTGCTTTTGACCAACAGCATGCAGTTGGAATGATACTGAATGGCTTCCAAGACTAAGTGATAGGTAGTCTTGCAGCTTCTGTCTGGGTCTCTTAGAAAGCTTGCTCTGGTGGAAGTCAGCAGCCACGTAAGAAGTCCAGCTACCCTGAGACCACCATCCTGTGAGGAAGCCCGAGCTAGCCACATGAAGAGCATGTTTGGGATAGAGAGATGTCCAGCTAGCCCCCAGAAGTTCTAGTTATCCCAGCTGATGTTCTAAATACGTGAGCAGAGAGGTCACAGCACACGTCCAGTCCCAGCTGTCACCTGAGTGCCATGACATAAGACTCCAAGTGAGAACTGCCCATCTGAGTAATAGTCTTTTAAATAGTATATATATTTCAAAGCTTAGGGAAGTTTCAAGAGTTTCATACACTTGCCACATTGTTCTCCAGGAAACACTGTACTAACTTATATTCTGTCCACTATGTGTTCCCATTTTACCTCGTTTTTACTAAATTAAAAGACAATTACTCAGTGTTAGCAAAAATGAGGTGAAATGAGATCTTAGTACAATGTTTTCTGGAGAGCAGTGTGGCAAGAATATGAAACCCTTGCAACTTAGCCTTTTAAAGAAAGATTCAGCATTGTAGACAAAGATTTATGTTAAAGGATGTTAATGATAGCATTATTTATAACATAAAAATGAAATAAGCTAAATGCCTGCAATATTGTGATTTATAGGAAATATATATTTGGTCATCCAGATGGTCAAAATATATTTCTCATATATATTTGGTCTTTCTCCACAGTTCTTAGCTCAGAGCTCCCAAAACTCTCCTAGTTTCCTAAGTGTTGAGAGTGATAAAAAGTGCCCTTTGTTATGTTAATATGCTGACTTTTAGAAAGCAACTAAGGATGGGGGATGGTTGCCAATGGAGCAAACCCTGTGATTAGAGGGTTGTAACTTTCAGTTGCCTATCCCCTGATCTCTGGGGAGGGGACAGGGGCTGGAAGTTGAATCAATAGCCAATGCCCAATGATTTAATCAATCATGCCTATGTCATGAAGCCTCTATAATAACCTAAAAGAATGGGGTTCAGGGAGCTTCCAGGTTGGTGAACCAAAGAGATCAGGGGAGAGCGGTGTGCCTGGAGAGTGTATGGAAGCTCAGTGTCCTTTTCCCTATGTATCTCTTTCATTTGCCTGTTCCTAAATTATATTCTTTTATTACAAACCGGTAAACTAGTGAGTAAATGGGTTTCCTGTGTTCTGTGAGCTGCCCTAGCAAATTAATCAAACCCAAGGGGAGGGGGTGGGGGGTCATGGGAATTTCTGATTTATAGTCAGTTGGTCAGAGGTATAGGTAACAAACAACCTGGACCTGAGACTGTCATCTGAAGTCCAAATCCAAGGAGGGGGTCGTTGGAACCTCCAATCTGTAGCTGGTTGGTCAGAAGCCCAGGTAATAACTTGGGCTTATGACTGGTGTCTGAAGTGGGTTCGAGGGGGCAGTCTTGTAGAACTGAGCCCTCAATCTGTGGAATATGACGCTGTCTCTGGTTAGATAGGCATCAGAATTGAGTTGAATTCTTGGACATCCTGCTAGTGTTGAGAATTGTTTGCTGGTGTCTGGGGACCACCCGCCACCCACGCACACACACACACATTGGAATTGGTCTCAGAACCATTTAATGCCCAACAAAATTCACTGTAATTTTGAGAACGCACTGCTCCAGATCTTTGCTACCTAAAGTAGGATCTGTGGACTAGCAGCAGGGGCAGCACTTGGGAGATTGTTAGAAACGCAGAATCTCAGGCCCCACCCCAGACCTACTGAATCGGAACCTGCCTTTTAACAAAGTCCTCAAGAGTTTCAGATGCATCTGAAAGCTGAGAAGCATTGATCTAGCTGATATCAAACCCCAGTTCACTGTTCTTCCCCCATCAAGTTTAACTTCTTTGCTTCCTCAAAAACTTCTAATAACTACCTCATGGGAGTGTTGTAGTGATCACATAAAATAAAGCAGTATCTACCCAGATTGTTATATTAGCCTGTCACTGAGATATCACAAACCATGACTTTTCAACTCTATTAGACTTTTTAAAAACTGTTTTGATTATGGAAAATTACCTTAACCAATTTGGACCCCCTCTTCTCTTTTTATTCCAGAAATAGATATTTGGATGCTGGGTATTGTTGAACATTAAATGGCCATAAAGGAGAGTGTTCACTGGCTTTGCCCACATTAGAGATGATTTTCCTCCCATATTTAGAGAAGAATTTTTCAGTTTCAGAATCCTGAATTGATCATTCCCATTTCTCTGCCCCATCCTTCAAGATCTCATTCCCTTTGGCTGCTAATGATGTTTTTACAAGTCTCTTCTAATCTATCCTACCTATTTCAACCAAAATGTTCTTTCTAGGGTATGATTGTATCTCTGTCCTAATTAAAATTTTGGATACTGCCCCATTTTCTCTAGTGTGTGTTTTTCAGCTTAGGATTCAAAGACCTCCATAATGTCTTATAGTCTATTCCTTATCTCCCCAACTAGATTGTAAGCCCCTTTACTTGTATTCATGAGCCTTCCTACAGCATATAAAATTATAAATAGCACTTAGTAGATATTTAATAGACATATGTTGAATTATATTGAGAAAGGTACATATAGAAACAGGAAGTAAATTTACATAATGCATAACAAACTAATGAAATACATCAAAATTCATTTAAAAACAGTTGAATAAGATATTTTAATCTTATTCACAAAAATTTGTTGTAAGGAAAATTGCAAAATAATATAAAATCAAATGCATAGAGATATTCATTTTATAGTATTTAAAATACCTATTAATTAGAAACCACTTAAAATGCCCCCCTCCCCCAATAGGAAAAGAGTTTAGTAAATTACGGTATCTCAATATGATTCAGAATTTACCTTCTACACTACTCCTTAAGTATCCTGCTAAATTCAAAGCAGACCCTGTCACCCCACTGCTTCATGGGCTCTACTGATTCCATTTGGAAAAGCAAATTTCTTATTTTGAAACTCAGCATATTTCACAATCTATTCCAATCTACCTTTTTATCTTCATTTAGTTAACTTCAAGCTTCTGAGTCATTAAATTGTTGTTGAAACATTCCAGACTCTTTCACAACTTTAAACTTTTGTAACACTACAGTACTGCTTCTTCATTTGGAAAATTCCTATCTATCATTCAAAAGTTACATCAAATGTCACTTCTTTGGAGAAGTATTTCTTGTTCTCTCCACTGAGTTAAATGCCCCATTCAACCTCCAAGCTGCCAAAACTCTCCACTCATATTGCCATCAAGGCAACTTAGAACACACGATATTCTGCATTTGTTTCTATGACTGTGAGGTACCCAAAAGTAGAATTTGTGTCTTATTTTTTGCATCTCTATCATCAAAACAGTACCTCATATATAGTGGATGCATAATAAATGCTTTGAAATGAATTAATGGGTGAATTATAGAGATTGAATTTGGAGATACTTAAAACTATGATTTTGAAATCTGTGTAGAAACATTGAAAATGGCCTATGATATAACTTTACGTGGAAAAAGTAATATTACAAAATTCAGGTCACATTCCAATCACCAAGTATATAATATTATGTATGCCTAGGGCAACTGTATACCCATGTCTACCCATATTTATATAATTACACATTGTATAATCTCGCCCCTGTTATACGAGTATATTTTATTTATTTTAAATCAATAAAACTTGAAAGTAGGAAAAACAAATTGATTTATTAAGGAGGTATGATTTTTTCTTTAATTTTTTAGAAACGTTGTTTATACTACACCTTCATGTTAAAAACCTTCAGCAAACTAGGAATAGAGGGAAACATCTTCAATTTGATAAAGAACATCTACAAAATACCTGCAGCTAACAGCATACTTAATAGTGAGAAAATGGACAATTTCTCCATAAAACTGAGAACATGTTAAGGATAGCCTCCCTTACATTTCTATTCAACACTGTACTAGAAATCCTAACTAATGTAATAAGATAAGAAATGGAAATAAGCGTATACAGATTGGGAAGGAATAAATAAAATGATTTTTATTCACAGATAATATGACTGTCTATGTAGAAAATTGCAAAGAAGTAAAAAAAAAAAATTCCTGGAACTAATAAGCAATTTTAGCAGGGTTGCAAGATACAAGGTTAATATACAAAAGCCAATTACCTTCTTATATACCAGAAATGAAAAATTGAACTTTGAAATTAAAAAAAAAATACTAATTATAATAACACTACCCAAATTAAATGCTTAGGTAAAAATCTAACAAAATATGTGTGAGACTTACATGCAGATACCATAAAACACAGAAGAAGAAAATCAAAGATATAAATAAATGGAAAGATATGCTGTGCTCATAGATTGGAAGACTCAGTATCGTTAAGATGTCAATTTCCCCAACTTGATTCGTAGATTCAACGCAATCCCAGTCAACATCCCAGGTAACTATTTTGTAGATATTGACAAACTAATTCTAAAATTTATGTGGAAAAAAAAGAGGCTTAGAATAGCCAACTTTGACCTTAAGTGTGGACTGTGCATAGTGACTTTCTTCCAAAGAGTATAGTATGACAAGGGAGAAAAAAAAGAGCAACTTTACAGTGGCAAACCCTGATAAACACCATCTCAAGCCAGGTCGGCAAGGTTAACATCAATCAGTGTGATAAGTTTGATAGTATGTACCATTGATATGATGTGAAAAGAATAGCACTTTACCTCTAAGGTCTTCCTCCCCAAAATTCATAACTCCAGTCTAACCATGATGAAAACATCAGGCAAATCCCAGTTGAGGGACATTCTATAAAATACCTAACGAGTAATCCTCAAAACTGTCAGGGTCATCAAAAACAAGGAAAGTCTGAGAAATTGTCACAGCCAAGAGGAGCCTAAGGAGACATGACAGCTACATGTAATGTGTTGTCCTGGATGGGAACAACTGGAACAGGAAAAGGCCATTAGGAAAGAAACCTAAGTAAATCTGAATAAAGCATGGACTTCAGTTAATAATAATGTATTAATACTGGTTCATTAATCAGGACAAATGTGTCATGCTAATGTAAGATGTTAATAATATCTGGGCATGGGGTATATGGGAACTCTGTACTATCTTCCTAATAATTCTGTAAATCTAACACAGCTCTAAAATTCAAAGTTTATTTAAACATGTTGTTTGTACATAGCACGTTTTTTAAAAAAAATTAAATTAATGAGTGGTAGTGTCCTTTTGGAACCAAGATGTTTGAGGCAGCAGGGGTAGACACATTCCTAACTATCAAATTTGACTTCATTCATTCATTCAGTAGATATTTCTAAAGTCTCTCTGTAATAAAAACACTATATTAATGCTAAAAAATACAAGTCTGTCCCTGTTTTCCAAGGGTTCAAAGTTTAGTACAAGGAGTAGAGCCATGCTTTCCACAGCAGGTCTGTTGGGGTCACTAAGCTAAATGAATCACAGATCTTACCCCGTGACAATAATCATATATTTGTATTCTTTTTCAAGTAACTAAGACAACGAAGTGTTATTGTGTGTCAACAAAAACCTTCAAGCCCTTCTAAACACCTGATTGGATCCTAGGTGGTGTTCATCACTGTCAACTCACTGCTTTATAAAACAGAGTGAGGGCAGAGCAGTACTGGGTCAGTGAGTGGAAAAAGAAGCTTCTGCTCCTGCATTTTAGTATTTCCTACCATCAGCGAATAATCTGACCTCTAGAGATGTGCCTTGATTCTATTTCCTGCCTAAGCACATGACTCGCATTGAGTAGGAAGTTCATATGAGAAAAGAGAGAACCAGGGACGTAGGGTAGTGTAATTGGAACTGAAGGGAGTGGAGGCAATAGTAAGGGCAGAAGAAAGGAGAAAAATGACTCCCCTTCAGTGGGAGGAGTGAGATCAGTGTGGAGCTTCTGTTGCTTTGACAGACTCTCAGAATCCCGTGGGACAGAAGCTGTCTTAGGACTGTTGTTCACAGCATTGTCTTCACACTGGACTCATCTGGGGAACTCTAAAATACTAATGCCTGGTCCTTACTCCCAGAGACCCTGTTTTAATTGCTCCTTGTCTAATGTGTAGACAAGGTTGAGATCTGCTGGTAAGAGGTGGTGTGCTGGCCCCGGAAAGCTCAGGGCACCAGAGTTTATCCCATCCACCTCAGAAGTCCTTTCTCCATACATCCTTAGCTAAACTGCAGAATGCCTGAGGGCAGTGGCAGGAGGTTATATAACTCTGTATCTCCACACCATCTAACAAAGTCTGAGCTTCAGAAATGTTTGTTCAATGAACTGTTATCGATTTTGTTTTAAAGATGCAATGTCATCCTCATTTATCACCTGGGAAAGCTGGGGTAAAAGCTGAAGGGCAAAGGTTTCCATGTTGGCTGCACATTAGAAATAACTAGTGGAGAGGTTTATTGGCACCCAGGCCAATAAAACTAGAATCTGGATGGACTGATATCAGTATTTGTTAAAGTTTGTTAAAGTTCCCCAGGTGATTGTTCAGTGTTGCAGCCAAAGCTAACAGCCACTGCTCTACAGTTACCCTCTTTTAAGTATTTTTGTATACATTCAGTTGTCTTTTTTTTTTGGGGGGGGTGGTTGATATTTAAGAATTAAAAACACCTATTCATCTAAGGGTGTTTATTACATAATTTTATACTTTAAATTAAAATGTATTAAATATGCCTCATTTTACATTACATTGTATCCATGTGGTACCTTTGTATCACATATACACTTCAGAACCTCACTACGTGAACTGTAGTTATCAGATCAGCAGCATCAACATCACCTGGGGCTTTACCTGAAATATAGAATCTTGGCACCACCCCAGATTAATGAATCGCAATGTACACCTCAGCAAAAGCTCCAGTGATTCATGTGCATATTAAACGTGGAGAAGCACTGCTTTGGTATACTTTAAGGATTTTTAAAATTCAGATTGACTAAAGAATATTAAAAATTATTTTCCAGCAATACATACTTATTAAAACCTCAGCATTTCATAAGGGATTTATCATTTTAAGCTATTTTGTTCATAAAGTAATATTGTAGTATGAAAATTAAAGTGATATGTCTCCCATTACTACCGACTTTTCACCATCAGTCTGGTCTAACATTAATGAGGAGATCAAGAAGAAAGAAATTTATACTGAGTCCCTGAGACCTGTTAAAACAAAGAGAAAATGGAAGCCCTGAGTTCCCAGTGGCTTCCTGGACACCCGGTAGCAATGGTGGAATTCCAAATTGCTTGGGTTGATCCTATATATGAAACCCCCAATGAATTACAGAAAATTTACAGGGTGTAGGATGGGGGAGAGGAAGACTCCAAGTAACAAGCAAGGGGGTCATAGAAAAGCAGATCTCAGAGGCAATTCTTGAGGAAACCAGCATCAGCATGTAAAACATGTTTAATCGGCAATTAATGGATGTTTATAATACCTCAGGCTCCACAACTGTGTAACTGTGGAATATGTGAGAATGAAGGTCTCTATTTCCACAAGCATTCTAAGCAGCCACCCAAGATATTTTGCTTCTCTAGGATTCATTTATAAAATGTAAATATATTTGGTGCCTAATATATGCCAGGCATCCCCCGTGGCTCTAGAAATATAGTGGTGTTTGTGTGTGCATTTATAATATATGTAAAATATATGTATGTTATATATAATATAATAGACACAGATGTGGTCTGTCTTAACAGCAGTCAGAGCATTATGATGAAATATAGCCTATTTATTTTCAAGAAAACAGTTTATAAGGTGCTGAAATTTTGCCAAGAGTATAATCAGAAAAAACTCCAAATTGGGTGTTTAACAGAGAAGAAGTTTAAACCACTTTGGAAATAAAACCTGACAATCAGGTAGGATGGTGGACCCTTCACTAATTTCATGCCTGGTCAGTAGTTGCCAGACCTGGCTAGGATGCTTACCAGACACCAAATGTGTGGGCCACACTCTAGGCCTACTGAATAATAACTGATGTTTAGCAATTATTGTGCCACTGTTATTAGTCATGACATAATTATTCATTCACTTAATCCCCACAATAACTCTATGAAGTGGGTGCCAGTATCATCTCCTTCTTAAAGATGACAACACAGAGGTACAGAGAGGTTTAATGGTTTTCCCCAACGTCACAGTAGGATTTGAACCCAGACGTGCTCTTAACCTCTACACTATGTTGTGCTGGATTTCAAAAGTAAAATTTTCTATTGATTACAAAATATTTATTAACAGTCTTTTCAGCCCATGCCCAAGACTGATTGTGACCGAGGCATGGGTGGTGTGCTAAGGGGTATCCGCCCTAGATCCGAATAAGGACGATTGTCAAATAGAGTTAGTCCCCAAGGCAGAGCCAAGATGCAAAACAACTGTACTGCTCTTCTACTAAGGAATGCTATGAACGAATGAAACCACTTTTAAGTAGCTGGCCAACACCGTGTTCTTTTTGTGAAATATGAAACAAATCTGGACACCTTAATACCATTCACTGGCTTAAAAAGTGAGTTGAAAAGCAAATCCAATGGATGTTGCTTTGGAGATCAGTTAAGGAGGGTGATATTCTTTGACATATAATAAGCTTAACTATCATTTAAGTAAGAAGATACCTTAACTGTTAGTAACAAGTTGCAGGGTTGGGTGTACATATTAAAGCAACTCAACTTTAAAACTGAGTCTGTGCAAGGACAAGAAAACCCAGTTGCAGGTGCCCTCTGCCTTTCCCTGAAGACAGGACTACTGCTTTGATTTCTCAAGTGAAGGAAAAGTGCAAAGCAAGGAAGGCAGCCAGACTTTATATCCTATTCAAGCACTAGAATCATTAGAGAACTGTTTAAAGTAATGAAGGAAGGAAGCAACAAAGGAAGAAAGGTAAGAAAGAAAAGAAAAAAAAACAGTAATGTTAGAAGAGATTGAAAAGGGGGATTTCTGGAAGGAGTTGTAAGCAGTATTCTAGATCACTTCCCGATGAACGCAGACCAAGAGCAACCACTTTACATGTCTGCCATTCTGCTACACCCCCCCACCAAGATTGTTACCCTTTTCTGGATAGGAGCAAAACTCATTACAGACAGTGCCCAACTTGTGATATTTTGACTTTACAATGGTTCAAAAGTGATACACATTCAATAGAAACCACACTTTGGGTTTTGAATTTTGATCTTTTCCCCGGTTAGCGATATTTTGTATCATACTCTGGTGATGCTGGGCAGTGGCAGCTTCCAGTCAGCTGGAAGGATCAGGGCTGTAAACAACTGATAGACTTACAACCATTCTGTACCCAAACAACCATTCTGTTTTTCATGTTCAATACAGCATTCAATAAATTACATGAGCTATTCGACACTTTATTATAAAATAGGCTTTGTGTGAGATGATTTTGCCTGACTGTAGGCTAACGTAAGTGTTTTGAGCACGTTTAAGGTAGGCTAGGCTCAGCTATGGTGTTAGGTAGGTTAGGTGTATTAAATACATTTGTAACAGGATATTTTCAATTTACGATGGGCTTATCAAGATGTAACCTCATTGTAAATCAAGGAAGATCTGTAAATGAAAATGATCTCTGTGCCATTTTCACAGACATCAGTAAAGGAAAAAACGAGTGATAGCTGAGTCCCATTTTGCTGCCAGAGTAGGGAAAGAGGAACCTGCATAGAACCTGAGGTGATGGCTGCTGAGAGGAAGTCAGCAGGTTGAAGTCTGGCAGGTTTAATCACTGTGAAGCCCATCATACTTCCTGACACGAGGTAAAATATCTTATGCACCTAGTTACGGCGAGAGTTCCAAGTATTAAGGAACCAGGAGATTTACCTGAAACCTCCACAGCCCTCCGATGTCATCAGTCCCTTCAAAGCAGACGGGCTCCAAGCCTTCTTCCAGGCAGCACTTGATAGACGTGAGCCCACTCACTCCTCCCCCAATCACAGCAATTCTTTTCTTGGTCATGGTCTCCAGAGATCTTCACCGGGCTGGGTCAGTGTAACCTGTCCTAAAGAAAGGATGACAAAAGACAGAAAGCACACATCAGTTAACACCTTTCAAAGAAGAGCTTGAATGTGGCATTTAGATAAATGCTGCAACAGCAGGTGCCTTTGGGGAACCCAGATTCCAGTGTCCTCGTGGACCACCGGGAACTTCTACACCTTGGATGGGTGAGCCCTGTGCCTGGAAGACCCAGAGCTGAGACCCAGAGCTGAGAGCTCTGCTGCGGTACCCGACCTCGCTGCCTTTGCCCCAACACTGGCAGATCCTGCTGCGATCTGGAGGGCACTGCACTTTCAGCTCTTTGCAAAGAAATGTAAAGCAACAAAGTACAAACAGCAGCAATAGCCAATGTGGAGGGGCTGTTCAGCTCCACCTCCTTTCAGCCAACACACCGCCCACTCAGCAGCACCCATTACCCCCCCCCAGGGGATAAAACGTGGGCCAAACCTGCTCTGGGCAGAAAAAATTAACCCTATAACCTCTGTTTTTCACCTGCAGTTGCCCACACTCTGAGCTACTCTCAGGGGAGACCCTAGGGGTCGGAATCTCCATCACCCGCCCTTCCCATTCACTTTTTTTTTTTTTTTTTTTAAGGTTTTCAATATAACATTTATTTCTTAAAAGTTAACATGTGCATAATAGGAAACCAAAGAACACAAGAAGCAAAAAACAAAGTCATCCATCATCACAAGCAGTTTACCATCTGATGTGTCCTTCTAGGTCTCGTTTGTGTATTTAAACACAACTAAGCATCCATTTTTATGTAATTAAGATCATACAGTTACGTATCATGCTTTTCACACATCATGAATATTTACCACTTCAAAGTCCCAAAGCTATGAGTATTTTGATAACCAAAAATACACTACACCAACTCAATCTGGAAGGAAAAAAAATGTAATCCTTTCTTGGCGACAAAAACTTCAGAAAAGACAAAAATGGCAACAGGCCTCTAGATAAAGATATTGGCAGAGTTATGCTTAAAATACTACATTCCCTTAACGTTCAATTAAAAATGAGACATAAAGCAACACAGTACCCAAAGTATAATGCTTTTAAGAGAATTCATTATCTGATCTAAACTATTAAAGTATTAGCAAGGAGGTATGTTTCCACTGAATTACTTAACAATGTATTCCTATAGTACAGCTAAGAGATGCACACACATCAATGGTTATCATCAAAATATAAAAAGGAACAGATCCACATACTTCCCTCCCTTTTATACTTCCTTCTGCCCCTCTGCTGCCAACCTAATGAACAAGTCCTGGTGTACATTTCTCAGATGGTTTAACAATTCCATGTCCAAGATGCTACTTTTTTATCAATGGTAACAAAGATATTTACAAATTGGTTAATTCACTAGCTCTACTTTTTATCATACATTGTCACCTCAGGACTCCTAAAAAGCCTAGATGTTGCAAAATAATGAATGAACCTTGTCCATAATAAGCATTGGTACTTTACAAAAATGCACATTTAGACCTATGGTTATAACCTAAAACTGTCTTCTAGATATGGAGATATTAGCCAAGAGCCCTTCCCTTCACCCTTCCTCTTACCCCTCCTCCAGCATATCAGCGACTAAGTACAGGACTATATCTAGCTCCAAGAGGTGGATTAACATAGACGCTCCCAGAAGACACAGCCCTTCCTAAAAACCAACAAAAGGGCATTTATTAAGGGGTTATTTTACTACCTCTACTTTTAATATACTTTGGGCATTAGGACTTGCTTATTCTTTAATACACAGCAATTAACTAAAACACACAAATAGAACAATGGTTAGACAATCTGAACTTGTCTAAAGACTCATGGGCACAGATCCCTTCTCTGTACTTCCTTCCCTGTCCGCTCCCCGCCTCCCCACCACCCAGTGAATAGTCAGCTTACTCTCCAAGACTCAAGTTTAACAATTTCCACTCCCCCAATACAACCATTCCTATGAATTAACAGAAAAAATATACTTAAAACGTGTTACTTTTAACTCTCTACTTTCAACATATGTTGTGCACTTTTACACATCTAGAAAGATTAGATGTTTCAAATACGGATTTAAGTTTGTCCACTATATATACATGTAGTAGCACTGAAGAAACTGCACACAAAGGGTATAGTCACAAAGTGTCTCCTAAACAGGAACACTCTGGCCTAGAAGCTTCCCCTTCTCATCTCTATCAACCCAGCGGACAAGAATAATAAGCATCTGTAATGCTTAGAGGGGATTTTAACAATTTTACTTCCTCCAGTTGTTTTCAGAAGTCTTTCCTATGAATTTTAACACAAAGTGTACACAATGTATTTATCGGCTATTTTTGTCATACACTGGCAACCTCTTTAACATATAGGAAGACTAGATGTTGTAAATTTGGACCTCTGTCCTTTATGTACACTATGTACACAGCCAAGTAAAACAAAACGCAGAGACATACCGGACAATGGTTAGTCTTGGTATAAAGCCCTTTACACTTTCTTCTTTCTCCCTGAACCAGCACAAATAAAATAATGTGTACTGCTCAGAGAGGTGGTTTGATCATTTTGATCACTCCATTTCTAAAAGACAGTATTTCATATGGATTTTAACAAAAGGATATATCTACAAAATATGTTACTTCACTACCTCTACTTTTAACATACTTTGTGCACTTCTAAACATCTAGAAAGACTAGATGTTTCAAATAAGGACTTAAGTTTGTCCACTATATACACAGTAGTGTTGAATAAACTACACACATGTAACAATGGTTAGATCTGAAAGTGTCTTCTACATAGGAACATTCTAATCTAGAACACTTCATTTCTCCCAGTACCTCCTTTCGGCCATCCATCCAACATTGGGCAAGTACAGGCACAGGTGTCACTTAGATGTGATTTACAATTTCACTTCCAAAGGTCCTTTTCAGAAGACGGCCTTTCAATGAATTTTAACACAAAGTGTACAAAATGTGTTAGTTTACTAACTCTACTTTTGTCATACATTGGCAACCTCTTTAATATCTAGAAACTAGATATTATAAAATTGGGACCCATTGGTCCAGTATATACAAAATATATACAGTAAAGTTAAACAAAATGCATGTCACATATAGAGCAATGGGTAAGCTGCAATGTTCTAGTAACTGCTAGCAAAACGCCTTTTGCAATCTTCCCTCCCACCTCCTTAAACCCAATGAACAAGCACAGAGTATACTGTTCAGAGAGGAGGTTTAACAATTCCATTTCCAAAGACAGTATTTCCCATCAGTTTTTAAAAGCTATTTACAAGAAGCATTATTCTACTAAAACTACTTTTAAATACATCAAGCACTTCTAAACATCTAGAAAGAATAGATATTTCATATAAGAACTTACTTGTCCACTATGTACACAGCACTGTTAAATAAAATTGCACACATGTAACAAGGGTTATAATCTGAGGTATCTTCTAAATATGACCATTTTGGCCTGAACCATTTCCTCCCTCACTTCCTTCTCTCCGCCGCCAATCCAGTGGACAAGTACATGCATGTGTAATGCTTAGAGATGGTTGAACAAATTCATATCCAAAAGTCATTTACAGAAGACAAGCTTTCCTATGAATTTCAATAAAGTGGACAAAATGTGCTAATTTTACTAACTACTTTGTCATACACTGGCAACCCCTTTAACATCTAGAGACTAGATGTTGCAAAATTAGGGCTCAATTTGTCCATTATATACACTATATACACAGCAAAACAAAATGAACATACAAAAAATGGTTTTGTATGAAAACGTCCAGGTATGAACACACTAGCATATTACCTTTTGCAATTCTTTCCCTCCCTCCTCCAAACCACTGAACAAGTATAGACAATAGTATACTGTTCAGAGAGGTGGTTTAACATTTAACATTCCCAAAGACAGTACTTCCTATGAATTTTAGCAAAAAGATATTTACAAAGTGATATTTTACTACCTCTACATTTAACATACGTTGGGCACTTCTAAACATCTAGATGGACTAGATGTTTCAAATAAGGACTTAATTTGTCCACTATATACAGAGCAGTATTGAACGAACTGCACACATGTAACAGTTATAATCTGAAAGTGTCTTCAAAATACCAGCATTCTAGCCATTCTAAGACCAACCCCCTTCTCTCTCTCCCCCGCCTCCAACCCAGAGGGCTATAATGCTCAAATTTTCAGAAGACAGTCTTTCCTAGAAATTTTAACACAAAATGTACAAAATGTATTATTTACTAACTCTATTTTTGTCATACACTGGCAACCTCTTTAACATCTAGAAAGACTAGGTGTTGTAAATTAGGACTCATTTGTCCATTATATACACTATATACACAGCAAAGTGAAACAAAATGCAGGAACATAAAAAAGACAATGGTTAATCTTGCCTCACTATAAACACACTGGCACAGAGCTCTCTGCACTTCCTTCTCCTCTCCCCGACCTTGAACCAGTGCACAAACACAGTGCATACTGCGTACTGTTCAAAAAGGTGGTTTGGCCACCCCTCCCCCCCAAAACAACATTTCATACGAATTTTAACAAAAAGATATTTACAAAATGTCTTTTTACTACCTCTACTTTGAACATATATCAGGCACTTCAGAACATCTAGAAAGACTAGATATTTCAAAAAAGTACTTATTGTCAACTACATTACAGTAGTAAGGAATAAAATGCACACACAAAACAATGGTTCTAACATGGAAAAGTCTTCTAACTGTGACCAGTCTGGCATAGAACCTTCTTTTCTTCCTCCTCAACGTCTGCCATTCCATGTCCTCAACCCACTGGACAAACGTGGACCTCTGTGGCTCCTGATGTCGCCTCTAGAGGTGGTCAAACAACTCCATTTCGAAAAGTCATTTCCAGAAGACATTTCTTTTCTACGGTTTTTTTAAAGAAACAAATGGGCATTTACAAGACATGTGACTTTAACTCTATCATACGTCGGCAACCTCTTCACATCTAGAAGGCCTATATGTAGCGAAAAGTTTTCTTTCGAAAGGTTGACGGGAAAGTTGAGAGCAGCTTTTTCATATTATATACACAGGCCTTCTATAAACGGCCAGTAAATCTTCCCAAAGGGTGGCGGGCACTTCCTATTGGCCGCATGTGGTACGTTATTCTACCATTTCTATCTTCCGACATCGAAGTCTTGGTAGAACGACGACCAACCGCCCGATGACCCGCTAACGTTCCACCCGTCGTCGACCGGGGCTCCGCTCACCTTCCGGGCCCGTTCAGGCCTTTGTCCGTAGTTCTCCGGACGAGGTGAGGTCTCGTCCAACTGGGACAGAGAGGTCACCTCAGGTCCCGGATCCGCGCGGGCTCCAAGGCCTAAGGGTGGCTGAGCTGGCGTCCATGCAGACCCCCCTTCCCGGGCCCTCGAAACTCTAAGGGCCCTCCGCGGCGTTCCAGTGGCCGCCATTCTTCTCGCCCTGCCACGCCCGACGCCCAAAGGCGCCACGTCCTCGGTGGCCTGCCGGGAGGCTTCGCCTAACCCCTGCAGCGTGGGGTCAAGAGACCCGGCGGTGGGCGGGATCTGGGCTCCAAGGGGCCGCCGCCATTAGGTCGCGGACGTGGGGGTGGGGGAGAAGTTCGTTGCTGCTTCCAGGCTCGGGCCCTGCCAGTGGGCTGCTGCGGCGAGGGCTCTGGGGCTCGGCAAGACACAGCCTGAGCCTGTCCCGGGGGTCCCCCAGTTCACCTGCCGACCAGAGGCCGGAGGGCCTGGAGGGCCCCGGGCTAGAAGGCCGCGATCCGCTTCTCACCGCGCTCTCTGCCGGAACTCCCCATTCACTTTTAACTTCCTGGTGTTGTCTTATAGTGACAAACTCCTACTGGTGAAGGGAAACTGTCACCAACAACCGCGAAGCAAGTCTTGTTCCAAAAGCTTAAGCGGAGAACATCTATCTTTCAGGAGATCTGTTAAAACACATCCCGGCCCCTCATCCACCTCTCCAACCCAACCCCCAACCCCACAAATTGGATCTTTGGTTCTGTGCTACGGGAAGAAATTTACTTAAAATACCCATGCACTGAGCTGGGTGCTGGGGTACGGTGGGGAGTGAGGGCATTAAGTTTCCTACTTAGAGGAGTTTATAGTTTAGTAGAGAAGACTGAAACACGAACATAATTTCAAAAAAATAAAAATACTGTAAAAAAAGAACTTTTCTCACACAGTTGCCTGTGTGATTACAAACACAAAATATCCACTTTTAAAATGTAACAAATTTTTCGAATTATTCAGAAAAGACCAATGTAATGGATATAGGATTTCATACACTGGGTCAGAATCAGGGCTTATTCAACCCAGGAGTCTATTTTGACAGGTGTAAGGGGTTCTGGGAGAGCTGGGTTGTGACCGATGCCATGCATCTTTGTGCGCCTTATATTACTCCCTTAGTCAACCTTGCTGAAGATGATTTGATGCCAATAATTCCAGCACTGGGTTTTGACTTACTGACCTGGTTTTGACTTAGTGACCTCACCCCGAAAGTATCCTTCCAGACCAATGGGTTATTTCTCAAGGGTTTACCTTATATGGTGCAAAAGATACAATGGGAATGGATCGTATCTTTTGGGAATGCACACACGTAATCCTCTCGGCAACCCCATGAAGAAAGGACTATCAAGTACTTCCAAGTACTATCAAGTAAGAAAAAGTACTTGTACTTTCAAGTAAGTACTATCAAGTTCTTACTTACTTGCAAGTAAGTGAAAAGGCAGGTAGGTACACCTGGCAGTCTGGCTTCAGGCCTGGGCTTCAATCACTATATATACTCTCCTTTATGAGAATATTTTAACATCTTATTTAGCCACAAGTCCTTTGTCCATTTCTCATCTCTCTATTGCATCCCTTTTCTTTGCCTAACTCCTGCCTTTACAGTTTACACTTTAGTTGAACTGCTTTTAGCTGTTGCCTTATTTCAACTACTTTAAAGTATGTTTAAAAATAGATCTTTGGTTTTGGAAATCATTTGGCTCCATCAGGAAGACTCCTGCTCAAAATATGGTCTGAATTATATGAACACACACACACATAAACACAGACACACAGTGGGGAACACAGGACATCAACATAGCCTAATGGGAGAATAAAGGGAAAGAAGCTTAAGGATGGAGTTATATATATTTCTGAGTAATTAAAAAAAGTTTTTGTTTTTCGATGTAGTTCTCTCTTTTTGATATGGTTCTTATTTATCAAAATGTCATTAATCTCTCAATAGTCATCTCAAGATGAGCTAATCAAAAAGTTCATATTTTTCTTTAAAAAAAAGCTACTATTTACTTTTGTTCTGGATTCTCTTCTCACTTTGCTCCAGAAATCCCTTATTTAACTAGTGTCCTCACCGTCAAATACCATGAAATAGAATGTCTTTTGCCACCAAATATCTTTTCTGCTGTCTAAGGCTACTTTCTCCTAGAAAGAAAAAGCAGGGTTTTTTGGTTTTTTTCCAGTTACCTCTTGTCTTATCCCTCCCCAAGATTTATGGCAGTGGAGGGGCCACCGAATACTAAAGAACAAGAAGTTCTCATATAACCATCCTGTTTCTATTAGACCATGGTTTATCGGGTGTTGGAGAAGTAAGTGACTTCCTTTGAGTTAATGAGTTGCTGGACCACAAAAAGCCAATCTGAGTCTGAGGGCGATGATTGCAAGTCACCCAGAGATCCCAGAATTTGAGCTGGATGTAGCACCTGGATGGAATTTGGAGTTGTCTCCCTTGGGGAGGGTATGAGCATATCAGGAGAAGAATGAACACAGAATTCTAGTGGCTAGAGGGGTGTCAGACACTGCTAACTCTTCATTAAAATCTGTTTTCCTCCTATTACAGCATTATAGGACTGTAGCTGGCATGGGGCTGCCCAAATAGTAACAGTATTTCCCAGTTTCCCTTGCAGCTGCATGTGGCCATATGACTAAGTTCTCACTAAGTTCTGCCTAACCTGTTTAAAAGACAATGGTTTGCCCTGGACTTCTGCTCACTCTTCTTTCCTGTAGCCTAGAATAATGATAACTAGAGAGGTGTTTGGGAACTATGTACTGAAGTAGGTCCACCATCAGATTGGGGTCCTAAATGACTGGATCTTCTAATATGGATCTATTAATCTTGGACTCTTACATGAGAGATAAGTAAACTGCTATTTTGTTTGTGCTATCGAGTTTTTAATTTTGCTTTTTACAGCTGTTTAGACAACCCTAATTAATATTAGTATCAATATTCTTTGGACCTGTAACTTTTTAAAGACTGATATCTTTCATAAAAGTTTTCAGTTATAGGGCTTCCCTGGTGGTGCAGTGGTTAAGAATCCACCGGCCCGTGCAGGGGACACGGGTTCGAGCCCTGGTCCGGGAAGATCCCACATGCCGCGGAGCAACTAAGCCCGTGTGCCACAACTACTAAGCCTGCGTTCTAGAGCCCTCAATCCACAACTACTGAGCCCACATGCCACAACTACTGAAGCCCACGCACCTAGAGCCCGTGCTCCACAACAAGAGAAGCCACCGCCATGAGAAGCCCGCGCACCGCAACAAAGAGTAGCCCCCACTCGCCGCAACTAGAGAAAGCCCACGTGCAGCAACAAAGACCCAATGCAGCCAAAAATAAATAAATTAATAAAAAAGGTTTTCAGTTATAAATGTGAACTTACACTATGATAATACTTTTAAAAATAAAATTCTGAAAAGAGTGTTTTAATGCAACCTTTTTACATATTGGAATTTTAACTTATAAATGAATTACTTGAATAATTTTAATGTATTAGAGATGCCTAGTTATAGGAAAACTGATGAATACTTTTATAAACTGAATATTAATCTCTCCCTACTGAATCAGTTTTACAATTTCAGAACAATACAAGAATTACTTTTAAAACTTCATATTTTAAAATGTAATTTTAATGCTCTACTACTTTAATTGTGTTTTGTAATTAATTACTTTTAAACGTGGCAAATATGTTTTATGTTGTGTTTAAATTACTTGTAAAATGTTTTAAACCTTGACTCAAATTTTCTCTGTTTAGGCTAACTGCAAATTTGCAAGTGAGTATATACAGGCTCAACTTTGACTCAAGTTTTTCTACAGACAAAAGGCAGGCAGAGGACATGGTGGGTGGGGGGAGGACCACAGGGTCCTGCTCCATTTCAGCTGTGCTTCCTGTGTATCCAGTGCTGCATGCCATGCTCTAACACACAAACACAAGTAATGGAAGAGCCTGCCCTTCGTGATTTTCAAAGATGATTGGAAATGCAGAAAATAAACCCATTAAAAAGATTTAGAGATACTTAAAAATACCATAAAAAACAAGAGGAAAATCTCCAATGAAGAAATGACTGGGTTCTAAAAAGTTAATCAATTTTAACAATTTTAATCAATTGTTGAAAATCAGTATACATTTTCCCATAGAAACAATGTCATTTTCCATGGTTAAGGCAATGGAAATATTGTAATAACCAACTGAAGCTCAAAAGAAAATCAGTTAAAATTCTGGATCAGTAGGAATGGAAGTCTTGTGGTAATGGCTCATTCACATAGAGAAGAACAGCACTCATATCTGATGAGTCTCTGGGGGTTCTTGTCCTCCCATTCGCTCCTCAGGCACAGGGTCCTTCTTGTGGCCTGCACATCAGAGACAGTTGAGACTTCTCCTAGGGTGGGGACAGTGGAGATCATGAGAAGGAGATGATTCTAGGTATGGTTCAGAGGTAGAATGACTGTAATGAAGGATGTGGAGCAGAGGTGTCCTATAGAGAGTTTTCTTGTGCACTTTCCCAGCCAATATCCACCTCCAGAGGTAAGCATTGTTTCCTTTTGTTTTTGTTTGTTTTTTATGACTGAGGTATAACTGACATGCAACATATTAGTTTCAGGTGTACAACACTTGTGCATCTGAATGATATTTGTATATTGTGAAATGATAACCAAAATAAGTCTAGTTAACATCTGATGCTTTTATTTGTTCTCAAACTTCATATAAATAGAATTATATAGTATGTACTCTCTGTGCTTGGAATCGTTACACAATGTAGTGTTTTTAAGATTTATCCAGAAAAAAAAAAACAAACATTTATCCAGGTAGTTGTGTGTATCAGTATGTTGCTCTTTTTATTTGTATGAATATATAATTTGTTTATCCATTCTCCTATTGATGAATATTTGGATTATTTCCACTTTTTGGTGTAATGAAGAAGGTGTTTTATTCTTGAACAAGTCTTTTTTGTGGACGTCTGCTCTCATTTTTCTTGTGTGCCTAAGAGTGCAATTGCTGGGTCATAGGGTAGGTTTATGTTTAACTTTAGTTGAAACTGCCAAAAAGTTTTCAAAAGAGGTTGTGCCATTTTATACACTCACCTGTAATATATAAAAGTTCCAGTAGCTTCATAGCCTCTCAACACTTGGTACTGTTAGTCATTCTTGTGGGTGTGTGGTATTATCTCATGGTGTTTTTGGTTTGAATTTCCCTGATGACTTATGACATTGAACCTCTTTCCATTCAATTTCTTGGCCATTTGTACATCTTCTTTGCAAAGTGTTTGTGAAAACGTTTTGCCTGTTTTTAAAAAGCTGAGTGGTCTTATTATTGAGTTGTAAGAGTTCTTTGTACAAGCCAGTTACAAATTCTTTGCAGATATATTTATTTCAAAATATTTATTTATTTATTTATTTATTTATGGCTGTGTTGGGTCTTCACTGCTGTGCGCGGGCTTTCTCTATTTGCAGAGAGTGGGGGTTACTCTTCGTTGCAGTGAGCAGGCTTCTCATTGCGGTGGCTTCTCTTGCTGTGGAGCACAGGCTCTAGGTGCGTGGGCTTCAGTAGTTGTGGCATGCAGGCTCAGTGGTTGTGGCTTGCAGGCTCTAGAGCGCAGGCTCAGTAGTTGTGGCACACGGGCTTAGTTGCTCTGCGACATGTGGGATCTTCCCGGACCAGGGCACGAACCTGTGTCCCCTGCACTGGCAGACGGATTCTTAACCACTGCACCACCAGGGAAGTCCCTCACTTTCTTAATTGTGTTTATTGATGAGCAGAAGTTTTAAATTTGGATGAAATCTACTTTGTCATTTTTTCCTTTACGGTTAGTACTTTTTGCTCTTATTTAAGAAATCTTTGCTTACTCCTCATATAGTCATATAGTCTCCTGTGTTTCCAGCTAGATTTATATTTTAGATTTCACATTTAGATCTGCAATCCATTTTTTAAAAAATTTATTTTCTTTATTTTTTGGCTGTCGGGTCTTAGTTGCGGCATGCGGGATCTTCACTGAGGCATGCGGGCTTCTCTCTAGTTGTTTCTCTCTAGTTGTGGCATGTGGGTTTTCCCTCTCTAGTTGTGGCGCTTAAGCTTCAGGGCGCATGGGCTCTGTAGTGTACGGCACGCAGGCTCTCTTCTTGAGGCGCGAGCTCAGTAGTTGTGGCACTCAGGCTTAGTTGCCGCATGATCTTAGTTCCCTGACCAGGGATCAAACCTGCCTCCACAGTATTGGAAGGTGGATTCTTTACCACTGGACCACCAGGGAAGTCCCCTGCAATCCATTTTAAATTAATTTTTTTCTGAATGGTATGAGTGTAAGAGTCAAGGTTTATTTTTTTCTATCTGGATGCTGTATTCTACCAACACCATTTATTCTAAGACCTTTCTTTCCCTATGAATTGCATTGGTGTCTTTTTCATTGGTCAAGTAACAATATATGTGTGAGCCTATATCTGGACTCTATTCTGTTCCATTGGTCTATTTGTTTATCCTTATGCCTATACCATACTGTATTAATTACTTGCCTTGATAGTAAAATTAGAAAATTGGTAGCATAAATCCTCCATCTTTATTTTAAAGATGATTTTGACTTTCTAGGGTTTTTTGCAATTGCATTTAAATTTTAAAATTAGCCTATCAATTTCTACCAAAAAAGCCTGCTGGCATTCTGATTAGGATTGCATTGAATGTATAGACCAATTGGGGAGAAGTGACATCATAACAATTAAACCTTATTCCATGTAATAGGCTATTTCTTCTTTTATTAGGTCTTCTTTGATTTCTCCTTGTTTTATGATTTTCACTGTAGAATTTTCTGCATTTTATTTAGTCCTGTGTACCTTATTATTTTTTAAATCCTATTGTAAATGGTATTATTTTTACACTTTCATATTTCAATTGTTTGCTGCAAGTATAAAGACATATAGCTGATATTTGTATATTGACTTTATATCACATGGCCTTGCTAAATTCACTTATTACTTCTAGTAGTTTGTAGATTCCTTGGATATTCTATGTACACAATCATGCCATTTATGAATAAAGATAGTTTTACTATTTCCTTTGCAACAAAAAAATTTTTTTTTTCTCCTTATTGCACTGGCAGGAACTCCAATACAATGTTGAATATAAGTGGTGATAACAGACATCCTTATCTTGTAAGTGCGAAGCATTCAGTATTTCACCATTAAGTATGATATTATTTGTATGTTTTAGGTAAATAATCTTATCAAATTGAGGAAGTTTCTCTCTATTCTTAGTCAACTAATAGTTTTTATTATGAATGGGTTCTGAATTTTATAAAATGCTTTTTCTGTATCTTTTAAGATGATGACATTGTTAAAATTATATTGAATGACTTTTTAAGTGTTAAGCCAGCTATGTCTTTCTGAAATAAACTCACAAGACCATGATATGTATGGTTCTTACATAATACTGTATCTGATTTGTTAGTATTTCATTTGGATTTTTTTTCCACCTGTATTCTTAAGGGATATTACTCTGTAATTTTTTTTTCTTGTAATGTCCTTGATAGATTTTGGTATCAAGGTTATGCTGGCCTCTCTGAAAGATTATGTGTAGAATTGTTCATCTTTTTCCTTAAAAGTTTGGTAGCATTTATCAGGGTAGCCATCTGGATCTGGTGTTTTTGTTGTTGGAATGTTATAAATTATGGACTTAATTTCATTAAAAGATACAGGATTATTCAAAATTTCTGTAAGTTGTGTTTTTCTAAAAAGTTGCCCATTTCATCTAGGTTGTCAACTTTATTGACATAAAGTTGTTCATGAACCCTCATATTATTTTTTTAATGTATGTGGCATCTATAGTGATGTTACCTCTGTCATTCTTGATATTAGGTACATCTGTTTTCTCTCTTACTCTTTTCCTTGATCAATTCTATCAATTTTATTAATCTTTTCAGAGAACCATCTTTTGGCTTCATTGACTTTCTCAGTTTTTTAAATTTTTATTTTAATTATTTATTTTTGGCTGCATTGGGTCTTCGTTGCTGGGTGCGGGCTTTCTCTAGTTGCGGCGAGCGGGGGCTACCATTTGTTGCGGTGCGCAGGCTTCATTGTGGTTGCTTCTCTTGTTGTGGAGCACGGGCTCTAGTCACAAGGGCTGCAGTAGTTGTGGCTCGCGGGCTCTAGAGCACAGGCTCAATAGTTGTGGCACACGGGTTTAGTTGCTCCGCGGCATGTGGGATCTTTCCAGACCAGGGATCGAACCCGTGTGCCCTGCATTGGCAGGGAGATTCTTAACCACTGTGCCACCAGGGAAGTCCCTGACTTTCTCTGTTTTATATCTCTTTTCTATTTCATTAATCTCTGATTTTATTTCTTTCTTTCTACCTTCTCTTTTTTGTACCTTGTTGAGCTAGATAATTAGTTCATCAAATTTCCATCTAAGAACTACTCTAGCTGTGTCTCACAAATTTTGATATGTTGTATTTTCATTACTGTTACTTTCAAAATGTTTTCTAATTTCTATTGTAATTTCGTCTTTGATGAATCAGTTACTTAGAAGTAAGTTACTTAATTTCCAGATGATTTGGGATTTTCTAGATATGTAACCAAACAGGATCCTATGGGTCCTTCCCCTGAACAGACCTCTTCCCTATACCCTCTGCTTTAGCTCCTCTGAAGTATTGTACTTAGATGATTGTATCTGACACACAGTTCCTGAGTTGTTTTATAGATGCTAAAACCCGCACCAAATGGAATAAATTAACTACTTGATGACTGTGGGCACGTAGCCCGCAGACCTACTGGAGCCTGAGGATTGATAATGTTAACCCCTGTGACACCGCCCTGTTACCTCACCATCAACCAATCAGAGAATTCGGCAGGAGCTCATCACATACCCTGGGATGCCCCTCCCTTACCTTACCTTTAAAAATGCCTTGCTGAAACCCATTGGGGAGGTCAGGCTTTTTGAGCACTAGGTGTCCCGGGTTCCTTATATGGCGCCTTACAATAAATGCTGCACTTTCCCTCACCACAACCCACCAGGCTAGTGGACCCACGTTTTGGCTTGGTAACAGATATCTTATTGTTATTGATTTCTGGTTTAATTTTTCTGTGGTTAAAGAACATATTTTGTATAATTTTAATCCTTTGAAATTGATTACTAGTTTTATGGCTCAGCATATGATATATTTTGTTCATTGTTCCATAAGCACTTGAAAAGATGGAGCAACCTACAGCTGTTGAGTACAGTTTTCTACAAGTGTCAGTTAAGTTGCTTAGTATTGTTGCTCAAATGTTCTATATCCTTACTAATATTTTGTCTTCTTGTTCTATTGATTACTGAGGAGGTATGTTAAAATCTCCAATTCTAATTCTATATTTGTCTTTCCCATACAGTTCTGTCAATTTTTTGCTTCATAAATTTTGAAGTTATATTATTAGGTGCATATACATTTAGGATTATGTATTTCTCCTATGGAATTGATCTTCTAATTATTATGAATTTCCTTTTTTTCTCTGTTACTTCTTCCTTAACATCTATTTTGACCATTAATAATATAGCCATATCAGTTTTCATATGATTACTGTTTTCACGGAGTATCTCTTCCCATGTTTTATTTCCAATTACTTATATTTAAATCAATTATGTTTAAGGTGTATCTCTTGTAGTCAGGATATTGTTGGTTCTTTTTAAAAATATAGTCTGACAATCTTTTTCTTTTAAAGAGTTATTAGTCCCTTTAAATTTTTTGTGATTACTGATATGGTTAGCTTTAAATATATCATATTTGTGTTTTTAATTTGTTCCATCTGTTACTTGTTTGTTCCTCTTTTCCAGCTTTCTTTCAGGTTAGTCAAGTATGTTTTAGTTCTCCATTTTTCCTCTTTTATTGTCTTTTTACATATAGTTCTTATATATTTAGTAGTTACCTTAATGATTACAATATACATCTTTAATTTATTACTATCTTGAATTAGTACTTAATTGCTTCACAAACAACATAAGAGCCTTACAACCATATAATTATAATTTTATTTATCTTTCCTGAATTTTGTGTTATCATTGTCATATATGTTACTTCAACATGTTATGAACCCCATAATACATTGACAGTATTATTGTTTTAAACAGCAAATAGTCTTTTAAAAAGAGTATGAAGTGAAAATTTTTAAATTTTAAATTTCTACCATTTATACCATATCAAGATATCAAATTCCTGGGAATAAACCTAACCAAAGATATACAAGTCCTCTATGCAGAAAGTGGGAAAAAATATTGGAAGAAATTAAAGAGACCTAAAGTAATGGAGTGAGATAACATGTTTATGCGTTATGAGTCAATATTGCAAGGATGTCAGGTCACTGCAATTTAGTCTTCAGATTCAATGCAATGCCAATCAGAATCTCAATGTGTAGTGTGTGTACACGTGTGTCTGTGTGTGTGTAGCTGATTTTAAAATCTTAGCCAAGGCACCTGAAAAAGAACAAGGCTCACCAAAGAAGATATACAGATGGCAAATTCTAAGACTCACGATTGAAAAGCATATGAAAAGATGTTCCACATCATATGTCATCAGGCAAATGCAAATTAAGGTGACAGTGGCATAACACTACACACCTATGAGAATGGCCAAAAACCAAGAACACTGATGACACCAAATGCTGTCAAGGTTATGGTGCAACAGATACTCTTTCACTGCTGGCAGGAATGCAAAATGGTACACCCACTTTGAAGGTTTCTTACAAACTTTACATACATCCAGCCATCAGCAATTGTGAGTCTTGGTATTTCCCAACGGAGTTGAAACTTATGTCCATATGTAAACCTGCACTCAGATTTCCACGCCCCACCACCCAGCTTAATTGAGGTATAATTGACAAATAAAATTATATATATTTAAAGTGTACACCACGATGATTTGCTACATTTATACATTGTCAAATGATTACCACAATCAAGTTAATTAACACATCCATCACCTAACATAGTTACCTTTTGTGTGTGTGTGGTGAGAAAGCTTAACATTTACTTCCTTAGCAAATTTCAACTATCCAATACAGAATTATTAACTATAGTCACCATGCTGTACATTAGATCCTCAGAACTTATTCATCTTATAACTGAAATTTTATACCCTTTGACCAACATCTCCTCATTTCCCCTACCTTCTAGCCCTTGGTAACCACCGATCTATTCTGTTTTAATGAGCTCAACTTTTTTTTTTTCAGATTCCACATATAATAATTCCACATCCTACTATTTGTGATAGCATACAATACTTATCTTTCCCTTCTGGTTTATTTCACCTAGCATAATGCCTTCTAGGTTCACCCATGTTGTCACAAATGACAGGATTCCCTTTTTATGGCTGAATAATATTTTATTGTATGTATATATAACATAGTTTCTTTATCCATTCACCTTTTGGTGTACACTTAGGCTGTTTTCATATCTTGACTATCGTGAATAATGCTGTAATGAATATGGAAGTGCACATATCTCTTCCAGATACTGATTTTGCTTCCTTCAGATACATACCCAAAAGTGGGATTTCTGGATCTTATCATAGTTCTATTTTTAATTTCTTGAGGAACCTCCATACTGTTTTCCATAATAGCGGTACAAAATTACATTCCCACCAACAGTGTACAAGAGTTCCCTTTTTGCCACATTCTTGCCAACATTTCATTTGTTATTTCTTACATATATTTCTTTTGATAATAGCCATTCTAACAGGTATGAGGTGATAGCTCATCGTAGTTTTGATTTGCATTTCCCTGATAATTATTGACGTTGAGCACCTTTTTATCTATCTGTTGGCCATTTGTATATTTTCTTTGGAAAGATATCTATTCACATCCTTTGTCCAGTTTTTAATCAGATTATTTGTTTTCTTCCTATTGAGTTACATGAGTTTCTTATATATTTTAGATATCAACCCCTTATCAGATATATGATTTACAAATATTTTCTCCCATTCTGTAGGTTGTCTTCTCATTTCCTTTATTGTTTCCTTTGCTGTACAGAAGCTTTTTGGTTTGATGTAGTCCCAGTTGTTTATTTTTGCTTTTGTTGCTTGCGATTTTGGATGATCTAAAAAAATCATTGCCAACGCCAATGTCAAGGAGGTTTTCCCTATGTTTTTTTCAAAGAGTTTTATCGTTTCTGGTCTTACATTTCAGTCTTGAATCCATTTCAAGTTAGTTTTGTGAGTGGTATAAAATGGGGGTCTAATTTCATCCTTTTGCAATGTGGATATCTAGTTTTCCCAACACCATTTATTGAAGATACTATCCTTTTCCCATTCTATATTCTTGGCACCCATGTCAAAGATTAGTTAACTGTATACATATGCATTTATTTCTGGGCTGTCCACTCTCTTCCCTTGGTCTATGTGTCTGTTTTTTATGCTTGTATCATACTGCTTTGATTACTATAGGTTTTTAATGTAGTTTGAAATCAGGACGTGTAATGCCTCCAGCTTTGTTCTTTTTTCTCAAGGTTGTTTTGGCTATTTGGAGTCTTTTGTTGATACAGATGTTTATAGCAGTTTTATTTGTTTGTTTTTCATTTTTTAATTAATTATTTATTTATTTAGGCTTCGCTGAGTCTTCGTTGCAGCACGTGGGCTCTTTGTTGCGGCATGTGGGCTTCTCTAGTTGCGGTGTGCAGGCTCTAGAGTGCATAGGCTCAGTAGTTGTGGTGTGTGGGCTTAGTTGCGGTATGTGGGATCTTAGTTCCCCGACCAAGGATGGAACCCTGGCCCCCTGCTTTGGGAGCATGGAGTCTTAACCACTGGACCACCAGGGAAGTCTCTATAGCAGCTTTATTTGTAATTGCCAAAACTTGGAAGCAACTTGGATGTCTTTCAGTAGGCAAATGGATAAATAAACTGTGGTACATCTGGACAGCAGAATATTATTCAGTGTTAAGAAGAAATGAACTACCAAGCCATAAAAAGACATGGAGGAAACTTAAATGCATGTTACTAAGTGAAAGAAACTAAAATGAAAAGGCTACTGTGATGGTTAATTTTAAGTGTCAACTTGACTGGGCTAAGGTATGCCCAGATAGCTGGTGAAACATTATTTCTGAGTGTGTCTGTGAGGGTGTTTCTAGATGAGATTAGCATTTGAATTGGCAGACTGAGTAAAGAAGATCACTCTACCCATGTGGGTGGGCATTATCCAATCCATTAACATCCTGAATAAAACAAAAAGGTGGGGCTTCCCTGGTGGTGCAGTGGTTGAGAATCTGCCTGCCAATGCAGGGGACACGGGTTCGAGCCCTGGTCTGGGAAGATCCCACATGCCGCGGAGTGACTAGGCCCGTGAGCCACAATTGCTGAGCCTGCGCGTCTGGAGCCTGTGCTCCACAACAAGAGAGGCCGCGATAGTGAGAGGCCCGCGCACCGCGATGAAGAGTGACCCCCACTTGCTGCAACTAGAGAAAGCCCTCACACAGAAACGAAGACCCAACACAGCCATAAATAAATAAATAAATATTAAAAAAAAAAGAAAATATTTGTATAATCTGGGAGGAAAGGAAGGCATTTATAATAAGTAAGAGACCAAAATCCAAGAACAGTGAAGAAGTCTTACACATGCAAATTCAAAACTCTGTATATAAATAATGATAAATAAGGAATTCAACAAAAGATTAAAATTCAAAACGCATGAAGAACTTCACACAACTATTAAAAAACGACAAGACAGTAGAAAAATAAGCAAATGATATGAACAGTCCATTCAAATAGAAGGAACTAAAAACGGCCAATTAGTTTATTCAGACATGTAACCAAAGAAATTTTAGGTAATATTATATCTGTTTTCCTCATCAGATTGGAAAACAAAACAAAAAGATTGGTCATATTCAGAACTGGAGAAGTGATGGAAGTGGGCATGCTCATCTACTGTGGGTGGAAGATAAATTAATTAAGCTTTCATGTGTAACAATTTTATCAAAACTGTGAGTTCCTTTTACCACCAATTCCCTTCCAGGATTTCCTGCAGAAATAGTTACACATGTGTATAAACAAAGATGTCTACTGTAGCATTGTTTGGGGTATAGCTTAGGTGCTGGAGCCGGACTATGTGGACTCTACCACTAACTACTTTTCTGACCTCAGGCAACTTAATATTTTTGTGGCTCAGCTTTCTCATCTGTAAAATGAGGACTAGAATATTACCTACCCTGTACATTGTTGTGAGGAACAGAGAAAATAATATACATGTAAAGTGCTCAGCACATGGCCTGGCACAACGAGTTCAAGTTATCAGGTGGCATTAACAGTGAAAAATTTGAAATAACTTCATAAATGTTCATCAAGATGGTCAAGGATTCTATTATGGGACACCATACTGTAGACTAATACAGTGGTCCCCAGCCTTTTTGGCACCAGGGACTGGTTTCGTGGAAGACAGTTTTTCCATGGATTGAGGGGATAGTTCAGGCGATAATGGGAGCTATGGGGAGCGATCGGCAGAGGCAGATGAAGCTTTGCTCTCTCGCCCGCCTCTCACCTCCTGCTGTGCAGCCGGGTTCCTAACAGGCCATGGACAGCTACCAGTCAGCGGCTGGGGGGTTGGGGACCCCTGGACTAATACATACATATATATATATATTTTTAAATTAATTAATTAATTAATTTATTTATTTATTTATGGCTGTGTTGGGTCTTCGTTTCTGTGCCGGGGCTTTCTCCAGCTGCGGCGAGCGGGGGCCACTCTTCATCGCGGTGTGCGGGCCTCTCACTGTCACGACCTCTCTTGTTGCGGAGCACAGGCTCCAGACACGCAGGCTCAGCAGTTGTGGCTCACAGGCCTAGTTGCTCCACGGCATGTGGGATCTTCCCAGACCAGGGCTCGAACCCGTGTTCCCTGCATTAGCAGGCAGATTCCCAACCACTGCGCCACCAGGGAAGCCCCATACATATATTGTTTTAAAGTATATTTTTAAGAATTTATTTTGAATGAGACGAATTTATTGTACTGACATGGGAAGATTAGGAAAGAGTTTAACCAGCACAGTCCCTGTTTGGTTTCTATAGCTCTCTTGGCAAAGGGTAGGGACAATTGAAGCAAGCACATTTAAAGCTTTAGCTCATATAGAGAACATCACATCCACTTGCATTCCATTGACCAAAGCAAATCATATGGACCCTGCCTATTGGGAGGCACTGAAGTCTATTAGCTAAGGGCTGAATGTACAATCATCTTATAGGGGAGAAAGTGAATAGTTGGGAACAGTAATACCATCTATCAAAGCTGGGTATCCACGACCCCACGACCCCACCATTGAGTAGACATCCCACACTCTATGTGTGAGTGTGTGTTTTTATTTACCTTCAGAATCCGTATCTATGGGTCACACATATGAGAAAAACACTATGGAACATTTGCCTGTGGATTCCCCGAGCAAATGAGGTTACAATGGGACCTCAGCAATGAGAGATAAATCCTGATTTCTCGTGTCTCCACTGGTAAGATGTAGTAGATACTTAGGTGATCACCAGGCTCATTCCCAACTTAACTTTTTTGTTCCTTCACAATATCCTGGACATTCAAATTTGTGTTTAGTTCCTTGCAAAAAATTATTTCATTTAATTTTAACAACACCATTATGGGGTAGCTATTTTATCCTCATTATAAATTATTGTGTATCATAGGCCTTCCAGAAGCACTCTCTTATTGTTAAAACTCTTTGATTATGAGTATTAATTGTGCATGCCAATTTTGAGCAGTTTGGGGGGATGGTGTTGGGAGAACTCCCTGGCATCAGTGTTATAACAGTGTCTCAGGAATACATGTCTGCAGCAGGTGTGCTCATTTTTCAAACCTAAGACCCAGCTTTGTGGGGTTAGGGCATGAGTTGGCTTTGGGCTCTTGTCAACCACAGCAGAAGGGGGTACTTAAGATTGTAGCCCCTTTCATCCTAGTGCAGTCACTAGGCCACTGACATAGGGCACTGACGTAATCCTAACCTGAGCCCAAAGGTCTAAGTCCATGTACTCAACAAGAAGTCTGTACAAATTTTCACCCATGGTCACAACTTTTACTCAAGCTCCATATCTGACTCACTAGATGCTGCCAGCTAGTGTCCTGCTGTGACCCAACAGAGCAGAGACATAACGGACAGCAAACACAACTTGTTCACTATCCTGTGCTCGATCATGCATGTTTTGGTAGGGTTGGCATATGCCAAAGCCCATCACTGACATGATTTGGATACTATTAATCTTATCAGGTTGCCGTTGGCAGAGAGTGTACCTTCTCTGTGGTGTAGTCAAAGAATTACTATGAACACCATGCTTATATAACCTGAGCAATGAATGAAACAGGACTTGGGGTTATACTTTATTCTGGAAGTTAACACTGACTCACTAGAAAACATTGGACAAGTTGCCTAAACTCACTGCACCTTCGTTTACCCATTTGTGAAATATCCTCTCTGTACCTCAAGGTTATAATAATCATAGGTCCTGGATTTTAGAATTGTTCTACAGATACCTCATTCAAACATTCAGCAATACTTATTATGTCAGGCACTCTTCTAGGTACAGTTGAATTTTCAACATATCTAAAAGTGAAATCATTATCTTCTCTTCCTCAAACCAGCTTTTATCTCCTATATTCTCTGTCTCAGTGGTGGCATCAACATCTATCCAGTTGCCTGAGGCAGAAACCCCTGGGCGTCAGTCTCAGTGTTTCTCTTTCCCTCAGGCCTACATCGGTCCTCTCAAGTGTACCCTCACCAATTAAAAGAATCTATTACTCCCTTGCTAACCCTGCCTCAGTGTTTTCACCCTTGTGGTCTCTCTGCCTTGAACACGCTCCTTCCTGATTTCACATAGCTGGCTTCTCATCATTCAGATCTTAGCTCAAATGTCATTTTGTTAGTGACATGTTCTTCAACCCATCCAATACAGAGCTGCTCCCCAGTTCTGCTCTTAATCTATTACCCTTTTTTATTTTTTACCATCTTATTAGCACTAATACTACCTGATAACTCACTTGTACACCGCCTCCCAACCGCCACCACCATTTTGTCTGTCTCCAACACAGAATCTAAGCTCTGTAAGTGCAGGGACATTTTCTGACTTGTTCACCTCCATTCCAGACACTGGGGATGTGGCTAGCATAACCACTATTTATTGTATTCATCTGGAAAAATCCAACCTGGTAAAATCCAGTTCTCTAACTATTCCTCATTTGCACCCAGCACACACTATGCAGACTGGTCTCGTGACCATAAACCTCAAGTGTCCCTTGCTGCTGTTTGGCATTTTTCTCCAGTCAATTCACTCTCCCACTTCCCCAGAAAATTATTTCACACCTTTCCCTCCTCAAACCTCTAACCCCACTCCCCCTCCTCAAGCTCATCTGATGACTTTGTTACTTACTTCACATAAACAACAAAAACAGAAGAGATCTTCCACGTGCTCTCCCCACGACTTCTGTACATACATTGTGCCTCTGTGTGTTCCAATGTGTGGACTGTCCATGCTCCTATCTGGACCAACCCCTCCACTCGTGCATTGGGTCCCACCTCCTCTCACTCAAGGACATCACTCCTGCAGCATCAGTTTTTCTCTCGATTGTTTTTCCCTGAGCTTTCAATATGCTCTAATGTCACCCATCTGCAAAACAACCCTCCCCTTGACCCTATTTCCCCTTTCAGTTATTGCTCCCAGTTTTCTGCTCCCTTTTACAGCAAAACTCTTTGAAAGAGGCATGAAACATTTTGTCTCCACTTTCTTTCCTCCTATTCCATTTTTAAAACCCACTTCTATATACAGAAATCATTCTTGTCACGGTCAACAATGACTACCATATTGCCCAATCCAGTGGTTATTTCTCTATCCTACCTTTACTCCACCTCTTAGCTGCATTTGACACAATCACTCACTTCTTATAACGCCTCATTTGGCTCAGGGACAGCATGTTCTTAGTTCTCATACTATGTCACAGGCTGTTCTTCTTAGTCTCTTCTGCTGGTTCCGCCTCATCTTCTTGACTTCTAAATATTAGTTGTCCAAGGCTTAGCCTCTTTTATAGTTTCAGTCATCTCTTAGGGGGACCCATCTAGTATCAAGGCTTAAGGTCTATCTTAAAATGAGGACTTCCATATTTATACATTCAGTTCCAGTCTCTCCCCTGAATTCCAGACTAATCTGATTATCTATTCAAAATCTATACTTGACTATCTAGTAACCATTTCATGCTACTCCGTCCAAAAATGAATTCTTCATGTTCCTCAAACCTCCTGATTCTCAGTCTTCTCCCTTCCATAAATGGAAACTCCATTCTACCATTTTCTTAGGCCAAATCCCTGAAATCACCCTTTATTCCCCTACTTCTCTCAGATACTTAGTCAGTGTATTTTTTTTTAAACTTTAAACAAAATTTTATTTATTTATTTATCTTTGGCTGCATTGGGTCTTTGTTGCTGCACGCAGGCTTTCTCTAGTTGCGGCGAGTGGGGTCTACTCTTCCTTGCAGTGCGCGGGCTTCTCATTGTGGTGGCTTCTCTCGCTGCGGAGCACGGGATCTAGGCGCGTAGGTTTTAGTAGCTGTGGCACGCAGGCTCCGTAGTTGTGGCTCACGGGCTCTAGAGCGCAGGCTCAGCAGTTGTGGTGCGCAGGCTTAGCAGCTCCTTGGCATGTGGGATCTTCCTGGACCAGGGCTCGAACCCATGTCCCCTGCATTGGCAGGTGGATTCTTAACCACTGCGCCACCAGGGAAGTCCCTGAATCAGTGTATTTTATAAGCTCTACCTTTTAAAAATATCTAGTATCTTACCACCTCTCACCACTCCACTGCCACCACAGTGACCCAACAACTATCATCTCTTGCCCAGACACCTGCAACAGTCTCCTAACTGGTCTCCCTGCTTCCACTCTGCTCTCTTCTATAGACTTTTCATACAGCATTCAGAGTAAACTTATAGGCATCATCTCAACTAGCTGACTTGGAGTCTCTCAGTTACCTTTATACAGTTATCTAGCTGTGCTTTAGATGCCAGACTAAATATACCAACAGAACACTTAGCTTAAAGCTAGTATCCTATCTCTGGTATTATACAAAAACAAATGTACTTTAAGTTAAAAATAATGAACACCCTTTTGTTTGAGCTGCAGGTGGTTGATATTGCTGCTTTAGTGGATAAGTCTACCCACAGAGCCTAGAGGGGAAGAAATAAGTCAAACACAGAGGCCAGGATGCACACGCCACTCAGGAGCAGCCACATAGGACAGAGGCCCTCCAGAGAAGCCAGCAAAGGGCACAAGTCTATGTTAAGGTTTTGAGAAAATACCCAGGTAGGAAATCAGTGTAGCCCCATTAAATGACTTTCTCTTTCACCTTAACGTTGATCACTACTTGATTTTATTTGCTTATTACTTGTCTCCTCCTTTTGAAATATAAGCTTAAAACTATAAACTTAATATAAGTATAATTTACTTAAATATTCTACAGATGAGATCAGTGGCCTCTATCTCCAGTGCCAAGAGTGCCTGGCACACAGTAGATGTTCAATCAGTATTTACAGAATGACTCAAGACACAAAGCTAGCTTCACAAACAGTGCTTTGTTTGAGTTTTTATGAATAAACCAACCTGAAGACATCTCCTTTGTAGCTAAGTTCCCCCCTTTATTTAAAGGGGATGAAGACGTGGGGAGTGCAACTTTAATCTGTGTTTACTGAAGGTGGAAGCACCAAGATTAACCTAAATGGGAATTCAGTATTGTTATTACATTATCCAGAGAATAACATGGCTCCTGTTCCAGCTTTGTCAATTACCATTCCAAGTCACAGTTTCTTCAACTGTGGAGGAACAATTATGGTACCTATTTATAGGGTTATTGGGAGGATTAAATGAGACAGCAACTCTAACGCATCAATAAATGCAGGTATTTGGTTGTTATCATAATATTTGTATTAGCGGTACACGACTAATCATAAATCACTACATCTTAAATCCACTTAAAGTTTATGTTGAGTCATGGTGACTCACAATCTAACACATCGCTTCAATTCGCTCCCCATAATTCACTTAAGAAACCCACTGTGGCAACGACATCTTTCATGATTTTAATTTTCTACCATTCAGAAGTTCCAGCCTACAGACAACAGGGAGTAAGTAAGAGGATTTCAGGGCCCAAGCCAATTTATTACTCGTGTGAACTGAACTTTACAATCTTGCTGTGAATTGCTGAGGGGCAGAGACGATGTCGTATTGAATGCTATAACCCCAGAGCCCAGCAGAGCACCTGGCACATGACAGTCAATGTTGATTAAATAATAAGTGAGTGACGAGTGTTTCAGGTCATCAGTCGCCTAGAGAGGGCATAAGCACAGCCAGAGGCACAGGTGTGAGAATCGAGCGGCCCCACGCGCACGCGGCTGCAAGCGCTCCTCAGCAGCGGGTAGGACACCTTCCGGCACTCTCCGCGCCCAGACCTCAGTGCAGGACGCGCCCTCTGGCGGCGGCGGCGCCCGGGGGTCAGGCCGCGAACGTCGGGAAGGAAGCGCGCGGGGCGGCGCAGGGCGGAGCTTCGCCGTGGCTGGATGGAGCGTGAGGGCGCTGCGACCCGCGAGGGCGACATGCCCGGCTTTCTACAGATTCTTCAGAGCGAGAGCCGAGTCGAGGCGGCGCGGGCGCGGGTGCAGGAGCAGGACCTGCGGCAGTGGGGCCTGACAGGTTAGTGGCTGCGGGGAAACTTCCGGCTACGTCGGCCGACTCTGGGACTCTCCTCTCCCGGCCCGGGACCCGGCGCCAGGAACGGTCCGGCGGCGCCGCGGGTGGACCGTCTTGTGGGTTTTTAACCTGCGGGCAACAGGGCCTTCCTTTCCCGCCCCTGCGGTGGGGCTGGGCGGAGAGGAACCTCGCCTGGGGCCAGGTAGCCGTTACCCCGCCTGCGCGGCGCGCGGGGCCCGCGGACGCGGGAGGAATGTGTTTCCCGGCCGGGAAGCGAGGCCCGCCCTTGGCCCCCGCCACCCGGCACGCTGGCCCTGGGGCGGGGGAACTTGGTGAGGCCCCTGTCCGGAAGGTAGGACCGTCCTCGGAAGAAGCGGAGGGCGTCCTGGCGCCGCAAGGGTATGGGTTTAAAATGTCTGTTCCGGTGGGTTTGGAGGCCTGGCTTGGGGGGTTTAACTGGTTGCTTGTGTAACTCTTGAGAACTCTTCTCCAAGCTTCACTTTTCTTCTTCGTTTACCGTGCGCGCGCAGTTCTTTGATAATACTCCACTGGTTAATTCTCCCTCGACGCTATAATTTGAAATATGCAGCTAAGCAAAGTTCATAAGCTCATTACTGCATGTAGCTATTTTATTTATAGTAGCCTTTCCCTAGAAACTTCGAAGCGCGAAAACTTGCATCCCCCTGAGGTCTGCAGGCAGTGGGGCAGACCGCATCTCTGGTTGGAGGTCATAGGACGGAGAGACCCAGGTCCTAGTTCCTGGCCTGCTGTTGACTCACCACCTAACCGCTCCCATACTCGTTTTATTTATAAAATGGGGAACGCAGTGCTGTGCCTTAACTGTCTTACTCTTGGATCAATAATAATGATATAGTCGTTAACTCATTATTTATTGAGTGCTACTGAGAGCCACATGCTACAAGATGTTAGGTGCAGAGATGAGGATACAAATGTGGGCCCTGCTCTCCTAGAGTTTCTAGACTGGAGTCTGTGAGTGATTTCAAAAATATAAACAAGTATTTATTGAACTCATACTGTGTGGCAAATACGAAGGAAGTGTGAGGTTTTGTTATGAATGAAACAAAAGGGGCAGTTCTATGTCCAACTTAGAAGAGGGGTGGGAAGAGATAAATGGATAGGATACAGACATGGAAGAGAAAGACCTCTCCCTTCTTGAGGCTCTGAGTCTATGAAAATGGTATCTCTGTGTCTGTAAGGAGTATGTATCCAACTTAAATATGAATTTACAGACTGATGCTTTTAAGTTTGGTGTAAAGTTTATATGTTTATAGAGCCAAAGTTTATACGTGATTATTTGTGTGTTTGCCTATTTCCTTGCATGTGTTTTTGGATATAATACTATGTGTGAGAGAAGGCTAGTTCTAATGTGCACATTGATACTGGACTGTCAGTAATACACTTGGAGAAATATACATATGGACAAGTGCTGTTACTGTAGTGAAATTGAGAAGATAGATAAGAGGTTGCAAGTTTGCCTGGATGAATTAGAGTGAGTGAATGAAGAAACAAATAGACAAATGTGGAAGCTTGGTGGTGGGCATGGATAAGTGGATAGTGGGGGGAAAGAAAAAATTAGAAGATAGGTATACTTAGAGGAATAACCATTTAATCTTATAACTTGAAATTCCTATTTCTATTTGCCAGAATAAATTAATATTCTTAGAAACTATTCTGTGAGTTGGTTAAACATGGTTACTGATTTTTTTTCCTTCTGATTGACAGAAGTAGTACATGTTCTCTGTAAATCATTTAGGGTAATATTTTATGCATAAAGAAAAAACAGTAATATACATAATCCTATTACTGTTAACATCTTATTATCTATCCTGCCATTTCTTGGTCTGTGCATGCATATGTGTGTATGTAATTTCTTTTTTTCTTTCTTTTCCAGGGTGGAGCAGGGACTGAGGGAGAAGTGCAAAAATGGGGTTTCATGTACATACTTTTTGGAAACCATAATTTTTTTCCTTATTATCGTATAGTCTTCTTCAATATCATATTTACTAGTTACAGACTATTTCAGTGTATGGATGTGCTGTAATTTAGCCAGCCACTCTATTTAGGTATTTGGTTCTTTTTTTGTTGTTTTAAATAATACTGAAAAATATCCTTGGAACCAAATATTTATTATTGCTATGAATTTTTTTTTAATTGGGGTATAATAGTTTTCCAATGTTGTGTTAGTTTCTACTGTACAGCGAAGTGGAGTTCCCTGTGCTATACAGCAGGTTCTGATTAGTTATCTCTCTTATACATATTAGTGTATATATGTCAGTCCCAACCTCCCAATTCATCCAACCCCCCCTTTCCCCCTTTGGTGTCCATACGTTTGTTCCCTACATCTGTGTCTCTATTTCTGCCTTGCAAACCGGTTCATCTGTACCATTTTTCTAGATTCCACAAATATGCATTAATGTACGATATTTGTTTTTCTCTTCCTTACTTCACTCTGTATTACAGTGTCTAGGTCCATCCACATTTCTACAAATGAACCAATTTCGTTCCTTTTTATGACTAAATAATATTCCATTGTGTATATGTACCACATCTTCTCTATCCATTCGTCTGTCGATGGACATTTAGGTTGCTTCCATGACTTGTAAATAGTGCTGCAGTGAACATTGGGGTGCATGTGTCTTTTTGAATTATCCTTTTCTCAGGGTATATGCCCAGTAATGGGATTGCTGGGTCATATGATAATTCTATTGTTAGTTTTTTAAGGAACCTCCATACTGTTCTCCATAGTGGCTCTATCAATTTACATTCCCAACAACAGTGGAAGAGGGTTCCCTTTTCTCCACACCCTCTCCACCATTTATTGTTTGTAGATTTTCTGATGACGCCCATTCTAACCGGTGTAAGGTGATGCCTCATTGTAGTTTTGATTTGCCTTTCTCTAATAATTAGTGATGTTGAGCATGTTTTCATGTACCTCTTGGCCATCTGTGTGTCTTCTTTGCAGAAATGTCTATTCAGGTCTTCGGCTCATTTTTTCATTGGGTTATTTGTTTTTTTCATATTGAGCTGCATGAGCTGCTTGTATATTTTGGAGATTAATACTTTGTTGATTCATTTGCAAATGTTTTCTCCCATTCTGAGGGTTATCATTTTTTGTTTATGGTTTCCTTTGCTATACAAAAGCTTTTAAGTTTCATTAGGTCCCATTTGTTTTTTTTTTTTAAATTTACTTATTTATTTATTTATTTTTGGCTGTGCTGGGTCTTCGTTTCTGTGCGAGGGCTTTCTCTAGTTGTGGTAAGCAGGGGCCACTCTTCATTGCGGTGCGCAGGCCTCCCACCACCGTGGCCTCCCCCGTTGGGAGCACAGGCTCCAGACGCGCAGGCTCAGCAGTTGTGGCTCACGGGCCCAGTTGCTCCGCGGCATGCGGGATCCTCCCAGACCAGGGCTCGAACCCGTGTCCGCTGCATTGGCAGGCAGACTCTCAACCACTGCACCACCAGGGAAGCCCCGTCCCATTTGTTTTTATTTCCATTACTCTAGTAGGTGGGTCAAAAAAGATCTTGCTGTGATTCATGTCCAAGAGTGTTCTTCCTATGTTTTCCTTTAAGAGTTTTGTAGTGTCCGGTCTTACATTTAGGTCTTTAATCCATTTGCAGTTTATTTTATTTTATTCATTCATTCATTCATTCATTCATTCATTCATTCGTGGCTGTGCTGGGTCTCCACTGCTGCACACGGGCTTTCTCTAGTTGTGGCGAGCAGGGGCTACACCTCGTTGCAATGCGCAGGCTTCTCATTGCAGTGGCTTCTCTTGTTGCAGAGCACAGGCTCTAGGCGCACAGGCTTCAGTAGTTGTGGCATGCGGGCTCTAGAGTGCAGGCTCAGTAGTTGTGGCTCACGGGCTCTAGAGCGCAGGCTCAGTAGTTGTGGCGCACGGGCTTAGCTGCTCTGTGGCATGTGGGATTTTCCCGGACCAGGGCTCGAACCTGTGTCCCCTGCATTGGCAGGTGGATTCTTGACCACTGTGCCACCAGGGAAGTCCTGCACCGAGTCTTAGTTGTGGCAGGTGGGCTCCTTAGTTGTGGCTTGTGGGCTTCTTCATTGTGGCAGCCAGGCTCTTTAGTTGCGGCATGCATGTGGGATCTAGTGCACTGACCAGGGATTGAACCTGGGCCCCCTGCAGTGTGAGCGCAGGGGCTTATCCACTGTGCCACCAGGGAAGTCCCTCAAATTTATTCCTTCCCCAACCCCCAAGCATGCCTTACTGCCTCCTAGAGGTTAGAAAGAAAAAGACTACATTTCCGAGACTTGCCTGGAGTTCTGTTGTGCTTGTGACTTGACTTCCACCTGGCAGATGACTGTGGAAGATTTGGAAGAGGAAAGTGAGGGAGAAAGGCTGCAGTCCCTGAGGGATTTAAATTTTCTACTTTTCTCTTGGCCCTGACTCTTAACCTCAGCGGGGTTGGGTAGGGTACTGAGCATCCACTTTGCTGGCATGGATTGCAGCTGAGGCAGTAGGGTCTTGGAGCTGACAGTTGGGGTAATAGCCTCCTGGTTTTTCCCCTCTAGGTAACTTATGTCATTTTTCTCTGGCTGCTTTCAAGATATTTTCTTTGTCTTTAGTTTTTAGAAAGTTAATTATGATGTGTCTTGGTATATATTTCTTTGGATTTATTCTTTCATTATGTTTGAAGTTCATTCACCTTGAATCTGTAGGCCTTTTGCCAAATGTGGGAAGTTTTCACCCATTTTTGTGAGTACTCTTTTTTAGCCCTGTCCTGTTTCTCATCTCTTTCTGGGATGCCAATGAATGAATGTAGTTCTTTTGTTAGAGACTTGCAGTTCCCTGAAGCTCTGTTCATTTGTTTTCAGTCTGTTTTCTCTCCATTGTTCAGGTTGAGTAATTGCTATGGTTCTGTCTTATAGTTCACTGATTCTTTCTTTTCTCCATTCTGCTATCAAGGATGTCCTCTGAGCTTTTTACTTTAGTTATTGTATTTTTCAATATCTTCTTTTTCTTTGCTGAGACTTTCTATTTCTTTACTGAGGCTTTCTATTTTTTCAGTTGTTTTAAGCATGTTCATGGTTGCTTGTTGAAGCATTTTATCATTGCTGCTTCAAAATAAGTGTAACATCTGTGTCATCTGGGTTGGCATCTGTGGATTATCTTTTTTCATTCAGTTTGAAACCTTCCTGGTTCTTGGTATAATGTATGATCTTTTTTATTGAAACCTGGAAATTTTTGGGTTATGTTTTGAGACGCAGGATCTTATTTAAACCTTCTTTTCAATTGTCTGTTTCATGCTGCTCTGGCAGGGGAACGGGGGTTGCTGCTTTGTTACTACCAGGTGGAAATAGAAGTCAGGCTCCCCCTCTGAGCTTCTCTTGATACCTGGGGATAGGGAGGGGGTTCCTCCTTACTTCTGGGTGAGAATGAGAGTACTGGCTCCCAACTTGGTCCCCACTGACACTGGTAGGGGTGGTCTCATTATCTCTAGGCAGTGATAAAAATCCTGAGTCTCCACTGGGCTTCCTTTGACACCATTTCTAGGGGTAGTTGGGGAGGGGGCTCATATGATCTAGTAGGGGTAGAAGTCCAGGCTCACTATGTGGTCTCCATTGACCTGCATGGGAGGGAGAAGTGGAGTGGGGATGGCCTCATTATTGGTGAGTGGGGATGAAAATCCTGGCTCCCTCCCTAGCCCTCTCTGGTACCTTCCTGCTGGGGATGTTGGGGAACTTCATTACAGCCTCTTGAGGGTGGAGGTCTAGGCTCCCACTTGGCCTTTGCTGATGTGGTGGGGCCACTTTTTTTCCCTGTGGTGTTTGGCTTAACTGGAGTGGTTATTGTCTAAAAGTTTACATTTTCTGTCTCTCTAGGCTGTCCCTTTTCCTTTGGCTAGTGGGAGTAGGCTTTTGTGGGCTTTTTTTTTTTTTTTTCTTTCTATGTCCATTGGCATTTCTGGGTGACCAATTTCTTCACCTCTACGTCTGGGATATATGAGGCAAAAAGAAACCCAGGGAACTCATCACTGTGTTGTTTGCTGGGTCCCGAGGTTACTAACCAGTCTGCCTTCTTCACCCCACCTTTTCAGAGTCATCTTATTATGTTCCTTTTCTTTGTAATATTCAGGAGTTTTAGTTGTATTAGCAAGAGAAATGGGGAAAAGAACATCTCCATCTTCCCAAAAGCAGAAGTCTCCAGATTTCACATTTTAATCTTCTTTGATTTTCTGAATTTTCTAACGTACAATATGCGGATAATACCTAGTGCATGGGATCATTATCAGCATTAAATGGGGTAACTTATGTACAGTGTTTACTACTCTCCGTGGTATTTAGTAAGTGTTTAATAAAAATAATTCGTTAATCTTTTTAATGTTCTACAATTATATATTGTTTAGTTTCTTTTTAAATGTCATGAGTTCAAACCAGAGTTTTACTTCTGTTAATAGTTTTTCTATAAAGTATGTTTGGGGTCTTCCGTCTCCCAAAGATATGGCTGTTCTCTGAAATTGGATTCTTTTTTCAAGAGAGAGAGAGAAAAGACAGGCGGCAGAAGCTCTATGTGGATTTCAGACATTTTCTGTTGTCCCTGTGCACTGTTAAAACACCTTCTATGTAACATTGTTTCCATTCTTAACAGCACTGCTTCTTGATTGAAGCATGAGTTAATCTTGTCCTGTCTTGATTTTTTTCCTTTAGCACCTGAGGGCAAATTTACATCGTTGCAATTAAGCAAGCAGACACATGTACAGTCTTTGTGTTGTTTGCTGTTGTATTGCATCAGTAAAGCCTCATTTCCTAGAATGGACACTGGCATGAGACTCAGGCAGTCTACAGGCCTAATCCCAGGCTGATTTTCTCAACTGTCAAGTGGATCCTGTAACTCTGACAGGCTGTTCTGGGCTTTGATTATAGTGGTGATTAAGTCTGCTCAAAAAGTAGTTTGGAAGTCAGCAAATATTTGCATATCTAACTTCTCAGCAAAGGATATGGCCAGTAAGGTTTTGGGTATGGGAATTTAGGCTGTGTTCTTTAGTCGAAGTCTTAAGCATAGCCTGTGTGTATGCTTAAATGTCTGCTCTTTGGACTTGCTGCTTTTTTTATTTCTAGGGATCCATCTACACCCTTATCAGCTGGAGGGAGTCAACTGGCTAGCCCAACGCTTCCATTGTCAGAATGGCTGCATACTGGGAGATGAGATGGGCTTGGGTAAGACCTGCCAGGTATGTTACTGTGGAGGGAGTACTGTTCACCTCTACTGAAGTACCTCCACACGACTCATTACTATCTTTAGCTGCCAGCTGTTGGTATGTATTTTAATACTAAGAGGTAAAATGCCTGAACCTTTGTTAAGAGATCATGACCTTGGACTTGACTTTTCTCTTCATGGAGATGGTTTTGAACTGTGTCACTACCTTTATGTTATCTATCACTCGACATATAGAATCACAATTAATGGGCAGGGTTTTTCTCTATATAAAGCAAATATACCTGTCCCAGGAATCAAATTGACTCTGCCCTCCTTAGTAATATTTTATCTAGTTAAGATAACTGGATCATTTCTAATATTAGTCTCCCTTCCTCAGTGGGTGGTGGGGCTAATTCCCATTTCTCTGCCATGCTAGAGAAGTACAGAGGAAATACTCTATGTTTTCCAAAATGCCTTGGCCATCTAATTGTAGGATATAGTCTAGGCACCTGGAGAATTAGATGTGACTTCCTTGGGCATTGATTAGCAGGTTGCATGTTGAGATTGATGCTTCCAGTAGGATGATCACCAATACAGCTCATGTTGACAGATGTCAGTGGTAGGCTTGAATTGATGAAAAGTCCAGACACAGATACTCCTTGGGTTCATCACACAAGGTTTATTCATCTATAAGGTACCAAAGAAAGTCAGTGCAGTCAGGATACACAACAGAGGCAACTTGAGCAGAAACCATGGAACTGTAGGTTTCTTGATTCCAAAAAGTTTTCATCAGTGAACCCACAGAGTGAGTAAAGTTCTCATTAATCCTTTTAGAAGCTTAACCTGCCCCCTCTAACCTCACATCCATAAACGTCAAGCTGGAGCAGTTCTGCTCAGAGTCTAGGCTGACCATGTGTTGGAGACGCCTTAATCTAATCCAGGTATACCTCATCAATCTTGTGGTTATTCAGGATACAGTATGACCTCTGAGCATGGTAGCCCCAGGTACCTCATTTATTACCCTCAGGTTTCTCAGGCAATAATTCTGGTTCTAGTATATTCCTGAACTGAGAGCTATGGAACAAAGGTAAGTTTCCTAGTGTTTCTGGGAGGGAGGCTAACGGACTCTTGTACTCAGGTACAGAGCCCTCCTTGCAGTCTCCTGTGCCATGGACATTGGAATCGCCCAGACTTGATTCAGAGCCAGCAAATTCCACATGTCCTTTGCCTTTCCCATGGTGTTCATATAGCTCTACTTTAAGTGCCCTAAAAATCACGCCTCCAAATTCATCTTATTAAAATTTTGTTTAGAATTTTTGCATCTGTGTAATTTTGCATTGAGTAATGTCTTTGTATGGTTTTGGTATTGGGGTAAATCTGGCTTCATAAAGTGAGTTGAGAAGTATCCCTTCCTTTTCAGATTTATGTAAGAGTTTGTGTAGAGTTGTTACTGTTTCTTCCTTAAATGTTTGGAAGAATCCACTAGTGAATCCAAATTTGTGTTGTAGATAGCTGGTTTAAGATAATAAAAGATAAATGTTCTCTAAATAGGGTCTTCAGCAAAAACTAAACAGAATGGTTTTAATTCAGTAAATACTTATTGGGTGGTTGTCTGGGCATAGTCTGGGCTGGGAAACCATGGGTAGTTAAAAAAGAAAAATATTTCCATTATGAAATTAATGTATTATCAGTTAAAACCCGTAACCATAGCACTCTAGCCATAATCATGAATAGCAATATGTGTTTTACATGGTTGAAATTATAGTGCACATATAGTTTGCATTTTATTAATCTAATAGTAATTGTTATTTTCCATTTTATATTCTTCACAGTGATTATTTTCTATTGGCTGCATAATAGTCCATCAAGGGAATTGATCATAATTTACTTGAATGTTCTACAGATGAGGAATGGAGAGTTCCCCTCTTTTGTGATATTTAAATTAACCTCTATAGGAACATCTTTGGGCTTGTATAGCTTTCTTAGGATTTTGGATTATATCCTTAGGATAGATTTTTCTAAGAAACAGTTCAGCCATTGGGGATGGTGGGCCCTCAAACTTTTTGTTTTATAAAAGAGTGCTATTTTCTCTATGTATCACAACAACCTTTTAAAGAAAATTTTCTGGTTAAAAGTGTGTATAGCCATATCCTAAAATAAGCTATTGGGCTTTACAAAGATTTTCAGTTTAGACCCTGACCTGAGTTCATGAGGCTATATTATTGTTTGTTTTCCTCACTGGAATGTGTGCCCCAGGAGAACTAGGAGTTTTGTTTGTTTTGTTCACTATTATATACCAGAGCTCAGAATAGTGCCTAGTAAATAGAAGGTGCACCATCAATGCACATGGAGGCAGGAAGGAAAACATCGTCTCTTAGGAGATGCTGGCCAACAGCAAGAGGCCACCACATGGTTGGGCCTCTTTGCAGTCAAGTCTTGATACTTCTTACCTTATGTTTTTAGAGCATTCCTGACCTTGTGCATCATTTGCATTGTTTTTGTTGATTTCTATTGTCTTTCCTGATGTTTTCCTTTGTATAAAAGGTTCAGTTACATAAATTTTGGGCACCATTGCTTGTTGACTGTTGATGTAATTGAGTACCATACATTTCTTTGGCAGTCATATTGAGGCTTACCTGATTTCACTCTAGGAATGGGTGACTCTCCTAATGTGTGGAGGATTGTACATTATTTTTGTTTTTTGTAAAGCAAGTCTTCTACAACAATTTGTGTTTGTGTTTTATTATTTTTGATGCGATTGTAAGTGTTCTCTACAAGGTTGTGGGGACTTTATCGTTGTTTCTCACGTGGAAATGTGGTCAAAACCGCCTTCCTTTTCTGTGTTCCAGACTATTGCTCTCTTCATTTACTTGGCAGGAAGATTAAACGATGAAGGACCGTTTCTGATTCTTTGTCCCTTGTCTGTTTTGAGCAACTGGAAAGAAGAGATGGAGAGGTACAAGAGTAGATGTTGCTGAAATTTTATTTTTTACATTAAGGTTTTGTTTTCTAGGTGCTATGTGAAATATGATAAAACAACATATTGTCCTAAGCAGTGAGTTTATTTCTTCCAGAAAACTCTGACATGAGACAGTGTAGATAGAGACTGAGGATCTGATGGGGGAGGGTCCAATGGATGTTATTGTTACCTTTTGTCAATTTGAAGGTCAGTACTCATTTTTAGTAAATTTTGCTGAACTAAGGAAGAAACCATCTTTTTCATAGTGATATAGTGACACTTCATAGGAAGTAACGAATGTGGAAAAATAGTTTTTTTTTTACAGTTAACACAAGGCCCTTTTAGATGTTTATCTGACATGTCTCCCTCTTCACACGGGGACTTACCCTTAGGTTTACCCATTACTGTAGGTAAGATTTCAGGGTCCCAGGACTCATTCTGACTGCAGGGCATCCTGGGGTCTGCACATCTGCAATCCTTCCATGAAAAGTAATTTTCCAGACATGCACCCCTTTTCCATGGCTCTATGTTTGTGCTCATCTACCTCTTTTCTTGGATTCAGATTTGCTCCAGGTCTTTCCTGTGTAACATATTCAGGTGACAAGGAGGAGAGAGCCCACCTACAGCAAGACCTAAGGCAGGAGTCACGTTTTCATGTGCTGCTAACTACCTATGAGGTATCTGTTTGTTTTTCTACAGCCAGAACTCTTAACCTGGGACCTTAGAAGTTGTAGAATCTACTGGAATTATATTTAATTTTTTTTTTTGAGGGTTCATATTGTTCTGAGAAGAAGGTCTACCTTTATTAGATTCTCACAGAGAGGCTGTGAGCAAAGGAAGCGAAAGACCATTGTGCTCCAAGTTAGTTAGCTATCTCTCCCTCTCTGTCCTGGTGGATCAAGGGGGAAGGCTTCCCAGGTAGGTACTACTTGAGCTGCCTCTTGGCCAATGAGTAGAAGGAGGCAGGCAGGCAGGGGAAAGGGTTTTTTGGGCTGAGGCATCGTCTCTTGTTACTGGAGGGTGGGAAAGGAGGACACTTAGTTCCAGACACTTAGTTCCAGTCCCTGTTTAAGTCCTTGTTCTTCAAGCTAAGACTGTCCAGGTCACTGTAAGCAAGACCTTCCACTCATTCATGCCTCCCTTTGTTTGTCTGTAAGATGGTGCTACCTAGAAGTTATGCTCAGAATTTCTTACGTAGTGAATGAATAAGACTTAGCTAAATCCTGTAGTTTAGGAGAGTTAATAAAAAGTTAGCTTATTAATATCAGAGTTATATCAATATCAGCCTTTGTAATGTGTCTTCCTTAATTTTTCAGGTTTGCTTGAAAGATGCATCGTTTCTAAAGTCGTGAGTATGTTGCACTACTTCAGAAATTGCCTTAAATGTATCATGAAAGTCACGTCTTTACTTCACATTTTAGCACTTTGCGTTTTCTCCTGATGTGTCATCCATGAGTCTTATCTGGTGTGCGGCGTGGCAGGAGTCTTACAGTCTAACCCCCTACTCATTAGGTGTAAATCTGTGGGTTCATTACTTAACCTCTGTGAACTTCAGCTTCTTCATCTGTAAAATGGGGATAATGAAATTTTTACCTTGGATGTTTGTTGTGAGGATTAAATAAGATAAGGTATACGTGGTGGGTGGTTAATAGAGATACTAGATTCTTTACATCACAACTTGCATAGACACCTTTCAGGACTGCAGTGTGGAGATTTTACTACAACACAGTAGGTGAATTATTTGAGCCTCTTCCTGGAAGTATCCTAAAAGATACTATAAAATTAGCTTTTTATTTATTTATTTTTTTTTTACATCTTTATTGGAGTATAACTGCTTTACAATGGTGTGTTAGTTTCTGCTTTATAACAAAGTGAATCAGTTATACATATACATATGTTCCCATATCTCTTCCCTCTTGCGTCTCCCTCCCTCCGACCCTCCCTATCCCACCCCTCTTAGGTAGTCACAGAGCACCGAGCTGATCTCCCTGTGCTATGCGGCTGCTTCCCACTAGCTATCTATTTTACGGTTTGGCAGTGTATATATGTCCATGCCACTCTCTCACTTTGTCCCAGCTTACGCTTCCCCCTCCCCATATCCTCAAGTCCATTCTCTAGTAGGTCTGTGTCTTTATTCCCGTCTTGCCCCTAGGTTCTTCAGAAAGGGATCTTTAAGTATACTTCTTTCCAGTGAATTGGCCTTCAGGCCTCTCCTCAGCTCGTGAAGTGCAGGAAACGTAGATGTAACTCTTAGTACTACCTGGCAGTGGGGACAAGGTGTTGCAGTATGTGGTTAAGACAACAGTCACCATGTAAATCAAACAAGCGCTAGTTTTAGGTGAATAAGAAGTTATGTGGACAGAGTTTCATTCTCCATAGCATGTGTAGTTATGACATGGTTAGGTGGGGTTTGCATCTTTAATATTTGGAGACTTTTCAAAGTGCTTTATCAATATTTTCAATGTTATTTCCTATCCAGGTTCTTCTGAGTTGGATTTTTATTTTCATCTTATTTTGAAACACTAAAGGCTCAGTCATAGACTTCATGACTTCCATCTAGTGTTTTTGTTTCACTTAAGTTTCATTTAAGTAAGCATATTACCTTACTTTTCTTAGGAAAAGTATATGTGTTCCCTCTCACTTCTTTTTTATTATTAATATCCAACTTAATATTTATTGAAGATGTGTCCCCTGGAAAGACACTGTTCTGGGAGTTATCAGCAATACCAGGAAAGTAAACCATAGAGTGACACTAAGAGGACATAAACTCCAGTAGAGGGGTAAGAAGGGTAGAGATATCCATAATACAAGGCAATATATCGGAAGTCTCAACAGACAAGAAGATTGGGAGATAGATGTTACTGGGTACTTTACATAAATTATCCTATTTAATCTTCATGAAAACCCTAAGGTGGGTATTATCATCCGTTTTATAGATGAGAAAGGTAAGAGATTAGGTGACCCATCCCAGGGCATGTTGCTAGTAAATGGCAAAGCAGACATCCAAACCCACCACTCAGTGCTGGGGAGCTTCTTCGTAAGAGAGCTTTACAAAGTATCTCGGTGCACTGGAGTTGCACATTTTCAGCAGAAATACAGTCTTTCTATATTAGATCATCTGCCTTCAATCCATTCCAGGTGAATTTAAGAACCTAAATAATAAAGAGACATCTATAATGTTTACTTAGTATGAACTCTAAGAACACGGATTTAGTCTTTTTTTTTTTTAATAGATCTTTATTGGAGTGTAGTTGTTTCACAATACTGTGTTAGTTTCTGTTGTACACCAAAGTGAGTCAGCCATATGCATACATATGTCCCCATATCCCCTCCCTCTTGAGCCTCCCTCTCATCCTCCCTATCCCACCCCTCTAGGTCATCGCAAAGCACCAAGCTGATCTCCCTGTGCTACGCTGCTGCTTCCCACTAGCTAGCTATTTTACATTCGGTAGTGTATATTATGTCGATGCTACTCTCACTTCGCCCCAGCTTCCCCTTCCCACCCCATGTCCTCAGATCCATTCTCTATGTCTGCCTCTTTATCCCTGCCCTGCAACTAGGTTCATGTATTTGGCAAAGTTATACTTTGTATTACTGTACTGCACACTCTGAGAACAGCCAGGGAGTGTAATGTAATCTTTGCCCTAAAGAGGCTTATCATATAAAGGAGGCAGGCATATACAGTGGAGAAAAGACAGCCTCTTCAATAAGTGGTGCTGAGAAAATTGGACAGGTACATGTAAAAGTATGAAATTAGAACACTCCCTAACACCATACACAAAAATAAACTCAAAATGGATTAAAGACCTAAATGTAAGGCCAGACACTATCAAACTCTTAGAGGAAAACATAGGCAGAACACTCTATGACATAAATCACAGCAAGATCCTTTTTGACCCAGCTCCTAGAGAAATGGAAATAAAAACAAAATTAAACAAATGGGACCTAATGAAATGTAAAAGCTTTTGCACAACAAAGGAAACCATAAACAAGACCAAAAGACAACCCTCAGAATGGGAGAAAATATTTGCAAATGAAGCAACTGACAGAGGATTAATCTCCAAGATTTACAAGCAGCTCATGCAGCTCAGTAACAAAAAAACAAACAACCCAATCCAAGAATGGGCAGAAGACCTAAAGAGACATTTCTCCGAAGAAGATATACAGATTGCCAACAAACACATGAAAGAATGCTCAACATCATTAAGCATTAGAGAAATGCAAATCAAAACTACAATGAGATATCATCTCACTCCGGTCAGAATGGCCATCATCAAAAAATCTAGGAACAATAAATGCTGGAGAGGGTGTGGAGAAAAGGGAACCCTCTTGCACTGTTGGTGGGCATGTAAATTGATACAGCCACTATGGAGAACAGTATGGAGGTTCCTTAAAAAACTACAAATAGAACTACCATACGACCCAGCAATCCCACTACTGGGCATATACCCTGAGAAAACCATAATTCAAAAAGAGTCACGTACCAAAATGTTCATTGCAGCTCTATTTACAATAGCCAGGACATGGAAGCAACCTAAGTGTCCATCATCGGATGAATGGATAAAGAAGATGTGGCACATATATACAATGGAATATTACTCAGCCATAAAAAGAAACGAAATGGAGTTATTTGTAGTGAGGTGGATGGAGTTAGAGTGTGTCATACAGAGTGAAGTAAGTCAGAAAGAGAAAAACAAATACAGTATGTTAACACATATATATGGAATCTAAGGGAAAAAAAAAAAAAAGGTCATGAAGAACCTAGTGGCAAGATAGGAATAAAGACACAGACCTACTAGAGAATGGACTTGAGGATTTGGGGAGGGGGAAGGGTAAGATGTGACAGAGAGAGTGACATGGACATATATACACTACCAAACGTAAAATAGATAGCTAGTGGGAAGCAACCGCATAGCACAGGGAGATCAGCTCTGTGCTTTGTGACCACCTAGAGGTGTGGGGTGGGGAGGGCGGGAGGGAGGGAGATGCAAGAGGGAAGAGATACGGGAACATGTGTATATGTATAACTGATTCACTTTGTTATAAAGCAGAAACTAACACACCATTGTAAAGCAATTATACTCCAATAAAGATGTAAAAAAAAAAAAAAAAAAAGCTTATAGAGAGCTGAGACTGTGCATGTAACAGTATGAAAAATCAGAAAATTTTTTGACAGCAGACTTACAAAATCTTTGGATCAAGGGGACTAGAAGTTACTTTGTCCCACTTTCTGTTCAGTGCTGGAATTCCCTGTGCCTCATCCTCTCCAGGAAACATCCCTTGGCGTGTCCTTTGATGAGTGACTTGACCTCCTTCTTTCACTGAGCCCAGATCCACCTCCCTGAAGTCTGTTTCATTGAATACACTTTTTATTGGATGCTTGCGGTGTGTAAAAACCTGAATATCTAGTTCTTAATACCTTAATAATACCATAATAATCTTAATAGATTAATACCTAATCTATTTTGAATGGTAATTCAAACAGGAGCCAGGCACTGTACTGCAGCCACTTTCACACCTTATCTCATGACCAGTGTCCAACATCAGCTGCATTCTTATTCTTTATTATCCTTCAGTGCAGCCCCTGGTCCTGCTACCCAGCAGGAATGATCCCAATTCCTACTGGAATTTTACCCGTTTTTTGGATTTTCTTTGTGGCCTCAGAGGAAGAAGGCTTCTTCCTCTAAGGCCAACCTCTGCTCAAGATCTTCCTCTAATATTTGAGGGATTTTTATTTCCATACCTACTGTCTTCCCAATATTCTGCTTTACTTGTATATACATTTAGTTTTTTAAGTATAAAAATAATGTAATGGGAGTACAGAATGTTTACAAATGAAATAAAAAGTTAAAAACCTTATAACTTCCACTTTATTATCTTTTGCATGGTTTTCACATTTGTGAAAAAGATATATAATACCTTTTTTAGTTATATAGGCCTTTATATTATAACATAATCATATTTATCATTTAAAATGCTATATTTTGTCACTCATTATTGGACCTATTATTATTATTTTCAATTTTTTGCTGTTTTAAATAATGGAGCTTGGAACATATTCATACATACATAGTTTTCCATATTTTGAATTTTTTTGGTGGGAAAAACAGCTTCCCAGGAGTATATGCAGAGGATGTGCTTTTATGACTACAACCTCTTGAGAGTTTGTGGTCGTAGCTATCATGCTGCAGAAGTGCTCTGGCACAGCTACCAACGACTGCCACGTTAACAGAGCCAATGATGTATCCTACTATCTGTAACATTTGATCATGTTCACCACGTCCCCATCTTAAAATCATACTTTTTTAGCTACTGTGACACCACTGTCCCTTGGCTTTTCTTCTGGGTCTGAATCTCAGTTCTGCCTCATACTAGCTTTATGACCTTGACCAAGTCTCTACCTTTCTGAGCTTTAGTCTGTGTTGTTAAAATGGGTACAATAATGTCTGCTCACTTTATATTTTTGATTTAAATAACATACCTCAAGCCCCAAGCTGAGTGTCTGGCACATAGTAGGTGGTCATAAGCGTTTTCTTTTGCTTTATGTCTCCGACTCCTTTCTTTCTGCCTTCAATGCATAGATCTTTCCCATAAATTTCCTTAATTTTACTACCTTATCCAGATTGTCTTATGTACGTGGCTAGCTCTCAGATAAGAAGGCAATTTGGGTGTGTTTCTAATAGAATGGGCTTGCTATTAGTCTTCCCAGCAAGAGTCATCGTTTTGTGGTAAGACTTTTGGTTTTGAGATATATGTTTGAGTTACACAAAACTGAAAGCTTGGATTTTTCCCTCACAGCTTCCCTTGGAGTGTTCTTGTTGTGGATGAAGCTCACAGGTTGAAAAACCAAAGCTCCTTGCTGCATAAGACACTTTCAGAGGTAAACTCCCAGGATACTCTTAGCTTTTATATAACTCCATTTTAAAAAATATTAGTTTAGTCCTATATAGGGCCAATTCAGTTGAAATTTTTTTTTTCAGTGAGATTTCTGCAGGGCTCAGTGAACATATATGGTGACAGGAGTAGTACTTAATATGGCTTAACTACTTCTTCCTCTTTTACACAGGAGGTGATGTTTACTAAAATCTGGTTATCAAATGAATAAGACTCTACCCCAGGAAAATATATTGTATTTTTGGAAACGTTTCAACTGTCTTTTTGATCTTCTTCAAAGAGGCAGTTTCTTTAAAAATAATCTTACTGTAGTTTTTCTGTCTGCAGTAACAAACATATCTGACATATTGTACCCCTCCCCCACTTACCTGTTTAAAAAATTTGACAGTTCACAGAGTCGTGAAGAGACTGATTTCACACCGTTGAATAGTCCCTCCAATCTCTCCTGTCTTTGTCATACTTTTGAGTATGACACCCTTGATCTTATTCCATTCTCTTAATCTCTGGCATCATTCCGGCAAAGTAAATGAGAAATGTCATTGTAGCCCTAGATATGCTCTCTTTTCTGAGGAGCCAGTGGAACAGCTTGTGAGTATGAAGTGCCCTTCTCCTTGTTGACCTAGTAAAGGCTCGTTCGTTCATGAGACCCCCACGTGTGAATGTGTGGGACCATCACTGAATTTTGGTCCCTATCCTAAAATAGATCAATTAATAAATTTAGAGGTCTTTTGGAAGAAAGTCTTAGATTTTAATTCTATATTTATTGGCTAAAAATTGCAGTTTTTAGTGTTAATGCAGATATGGCCACTGTATTATTCGCACAGTCTCAAAGATTCCTGTCCCTTATTGGGGGCCCCTCTGCTCTGTAGTGTCCTTTACGTTCTTTTTAGGGACTCGTAACAGTATCTCTTTCCCAAAAGGTTGTCATATCCTGGCGCCTAACCTTATAAGAGACTGCTTCATAAACTACCATGCCAGTTTACTGATTTACAGTGGGAGAAGAGAAGCGGGTGTAGTAAAAGAACCCTGAGCTTGGAGTGGGGGAAGCTAAAGTCTGTTGCCTGCTCCAGAGCCTTTTCTTCTTACTCATAAGGAAACTAAGGCTCAGAGGGGCTAAGTGAGGAAATTGTTCTGCATCATGTAAGTATTCCTTTTTAGGTGAGGTTTGAATTGCAGACAACTAGTTGGTCAGAAAAAAACACTCACTTTTATAATTTTTATTTTTTTTCTTTTCCATTATGGTTTATTACAGGATATTGAATAGAGTTCCCTGTTTTATGCAGTAGGAACTTGTTGTTTATCGATTCTATGTATAATAGTTTGTATCTGCTAATCCCAAACTCCCAATCTATCCCTTCCCCACCCCCCCTTCCCCTTGGCAACCTCAAGTCTGCTCTCTATATCTGAATATTCACATTTATTGATTGGTGGGGAGAAGGGTACTGCCTTTTCCTCCTTCCTAATGTTGTTTTGAGCTTGTTTGTAAAAGTTGGAAGCAACCTAAATGTGAATATAAGGAATTGGTTATACAATTTATGCTATACCCATACAGTACACTTACAAAGTAAGGCTGCCATGAAAAATTATGCATAAGAATATTTAATAATGTAGAAAATATTTGCAAAATATTTTATACAAAAATGTTTACAAAATATTGTACACAAACAGATTGTCTCCGGACCTTTTTTTTTTTTTAAATAAATTTATTTATTTATTTGTATTTGGCTGCGTTGGGTCTTCGTTGCTGTGCGCGGGCTTTCTCTAGTTGCTGCGAAGGGGGGGGTTACTCTTTGTTGCATTGCACGGGCTTCTCATTGCGGTGGCTTCTCGTTGCGGAGCAAGGGCTCTAGGCGTGTGGGCTTCAGTAGTTATGGCACGCGGGCTCAGTAGTTGTGGCTCACGGGCTCTAGAGCACAGGCTCAGTAGTTGTGGTGCACGGGCTTAGTTGCTCCGAGGCATGTGGGATCTTCCCGGACCAGGGCTTGAGCCCATATCCCCTGCATTGGCAGGCAGATTCTTAACCACTGCACCACCAGGGAAGCCCCGTCTCTGGACTTCTTTTTTTTTTTTCCCCGAGTATAAGTTTTGATGCCAAAATGGACACTGCTTTGAATAAAAATGTTAACTCATGTGATAGTGTAAGTTGATTTTAGTGACTGACAACCTTGATTATCTTTGTTGACCTCATTATTTTGGTCACTTTAGTTCTTTGCTTGGTGAACACATATTTTAAAAATGTGATTTGGTTATTGGAAACCTTTATTGTTGAACTACTATGAAAACACTGTCCTACAAGCAGAGCAGGCATGAATGGGCATTGATTAGACAATTTAAAAATAAACGAAAAAAAGGAGAGTGCCCCCCCAAAAAAAAAAGATTTTGAAATCAATTTTAATTGATTGTGTCGTTTCATTTATCACCTTTTCTTATCTCAAAAGCATTGTCTCCTTTTTTTAATTTAATTTTTTTAAATTTTTGGCCGCACTGTGTGGCTTGTGGGCTCTTAGTTCCCTGACCAGGAATTGAACCTGCACCCTCGGCAGTGAAAGCACGGAGTCCTAACCACTGGACCGCCAGGGAATTCCCAAAACCAGTGTCTTCTTATGACCCCCTCCCAAATCAAAATATAGAAACACAAGAAGAAAAGTAAAAGCTACCAAAAATCCTACTCCACTGCATATGGTAACATTTGGTGTATATGCTGCCACATCCTTTGCAGTGCTGTGTATACCCAAACATAAATATGCATATATATTATTTAAAAAATAAAAATATATTACTTTAAATATCAAAGTGTATACATGTATCTATATAGATACATACACTCATACATAATGTATTTTGATGTTTAACATATATACACAGGATATGGCTTTCTCTTTGTGCTGTATTATTTAACTCAAGTGGTCTAAGTTCTTGTTAATGTTAGTTCAGAGGTTGTCCTTTGCTTTGCCTAATATCTGTTGTTACTGTTTTTCCTAACCTTTTACTTCATTAGTCTGTTATTCTTGGTGTTCTCATCTTTTGCTCAAAATTTAAAGAGTTTGTTTCCATTTTGGACTCTATATGGTCCAGAAATGTCCAGAAGTCTTGATGCCTTGCATTGGCTGCACCTGTAAAGTTTTACAAAAGGACATTCTTTTAAAAGAGATCTTCTTGCTTCTTGCTTGTAGTGGTGGGTCCTGCTGCTATTGCTTTGGGCTTCTCAAACTGCTTAGGTATATGCTGTGTGCTTGAATTCCCACATAGATTGAATAACAGTACCCATATTCAATACTCATGCAGTACTTTAGCGTTCAAAATGTGATTTTACTTACCTTATAATGGTATCTCCTTCACAGGATTATTACCCCTTCTTATAGTCTAAACTGAAGAGATATTATTTCCTACATCAAACAGTTATATACATTTTGAACCTGAGCCTTCTGATTTCATGTCCCTTTCGTCATTTCATTAAATCATGCCTCTCTTTGTAAAGGCTGTGATGGGTAACTCAGTCTTGCTTTCCAGGGTTATGGATTTTTCACTTTATTTATTTATATATTTGAGTTTTCAGTCGTCTTCAATCTCCTGTTGACTGGAACTCCCATCCAGAACAGCCTTCGAGAGCTCTACTCTCTCCTCAGTTTTGTGGAGCCTGATCTCTTTTCCAAGGAGCAGGTGGAAGATTTCATTCAGCGTTACCAGGATATTGAGAAAGAGTCTGAGTCAGGTAAGTTCCCTTCTTACAAATCATGCCCAAGAGGGCTGGCCCAGAGACTTCCCTAGCGCATGAGGGTTATAGATAGAAAAGAAAGAGAATCGATAACCAGAGGACACCTTCCGGGGAGATACAGAGCCACACAAAGATAAGGTGATGTCAGAGCCCTCCTGCTGTTCCCAGCTCCTGCTATTCATGACTCTCTAACTCGTTTGTTACATGATTCTATAGTCGTGCTTATTTGGGTCATTTTCAGAAGAAATAATATCTGCTGATTTGCAGACCTTTTTTTTTCCAACATGTAATTTCTATAAGGACATTGTTAACTTCTTGTGCTACTCCCTGAGGCAGAAAAGTATGCGGGTGCTATAGTCTGAAACTGTCATTCAGCGTTCCACAGCACTGGTGTTTCTTTTAACACTGCACCAAAACCAAAAGTCTGGGATGGATGGTGGTGGAAGTACAGGGGAAAGCCTTCCTTGTTTGTACAGTCACCATTCGTAGTCTTCTTCCTCTTGCACCTTTGCCCCCCTGCCTCATAGCGTTGTCTGTCTATCTCTGTGATATTATCCCAGGATGATTACTCAAAACAAGTGGTAGGCATGCCAACTAGTGGGTATGTATGTACTAGGTGAGTGTGAGTTGGAAAGGCTCCTCACAGCAGAGATCCCCACACCACAGGCTGAAATTTACCTGGGGAACCTGCTCTGATTGTTCCCATGTTTAGGGTTGCTAGATAAAATATATGACACCCAGTCAAGTATTACACAGGACATACTGATATTAAAAAAAATGATTTGTTTATCAAATTCAAATTTAACTGGGCACTTGTATTTTTATTTGCCATATCTGGTAATCCTACATGCAGTGTAATTCCAATTTAGGCTAGTTTTCGAAGTTCACGACAGCTGGGGAAGGAACAAGGGCGTTGAAGTCAAAGAACTAAGTTTGAGTGCTAGCAACATTAGAGCCAGCTATGTGACTTTGGATAAGGGGTTTAATTCCTCTGAGCTTCACTTAACTTAGTTATACAAATAGAGACAATATTACGTATTGCCCTACATTTCTGAGTTGTTATGCTGATCAAATGCAAAAGTATCCTGGAAACAGACTGGCTCTATGCAAATCAGATTATTAGTAAGAATCAGAAGGAGTTGGAAAGAAGAACCCAATGAAGGAAGAAATACTATGAAAAATTACCGTGCTGGCCTAGAACCCAGAAATGAGAAACAAAAATAAACTGTTGTATGTTCTCTAGTAATTGATTGCCTTGGTCTTGCTTTTGTCCCACACTACTCTTGTGTGTGTGTGTGTGTTTTTCCCTCATACAGCAAGTGAACTATACAAACTCTTGCAGCCATTTCTGCTAAGGCGAGTGAAAGCTGAGGTAGCCACAGAGCTTCCCAAGAAGACGGAAGTAGTGATATATCATGGCATGTCAGCACTGCAGAAAAAATACTACAAGGCCATTTTGATGAAAGACCTAGGTAATCAGAGGGCACTTGTCCATTTAGAAACTAAATGAGGATATGATTTGCATGCAAGGAAATATTTTATAATCACACTCACTTTGTATAGCAAGAATATGGGATGGAATTTTGTATTCTGAATAATATTCGGGTCAGCTGCAGAGTATCTTTAGTATAACTCAGACTTTATTGGTTGTTGCATTTGTGAAATTTCCTCCCCATCCCCCTGCTCCTGGTTTTCCTTATTGCCTTTAGTTAAGCAAACTCTTCTAGGTGTCCCAGTCATGCCTTTCATTTTCCTATCTTGACACATATTTAACACATTGCAAAACGTTTCGGTTAAATCATATTGGGTTGGCCAAAAAGTTCGTTTGGGTTTTTCTGTAAGATGTTACCCGAATGAACATTTTGGCCAACCCAATACTATCTGGAAGGAATGGGGACTGGGAAGGGAGAGATAGGAATAGACAGATCTCTCAATTTGCACTTTTTTGTCCCTTGGCTCCAGAATAGCAGTTGAAGAAGGAAATTTAGAATTCTGCAAAAGAGTAACAAAGTACCCCCTGAGTTTGTTTTATAGTTAGGCTTCTTTCTTGAAACAAGGTGATGGTTAAGAAAACGTTATATCGATGTGCTATTAATTCTTAATGCGATTCAGTGAAATTTGGGAAGTTAATATAGGTTTGAAAGATATATTATTGAAATGAGTAAGGTTATGTATGGACACTTACAGGGTTTTTTCTGTTGTTGTCCAGTAGTCCATCTCTCTCTCTCTTTTTTAAATTTCAGACGCGTTTGAAAATGAGATGGCAAAGAAAGTGAAACTTCAGAATGTCTTGTCCCAGCTTCGAAAGTGTGTGGATCACCCATATTTATTTGATGGTGAGGCAGTGCCCTTTTTTCTCACATTACTTTTTTTTTTTTTTTTAACATCTTTATTGAAGTATAATTGCCTTACAATGGTGTGTTAGCTTCTGCTTTATAACAGAGTGAATCAGTTATACATATACAACATGTTCCCATTTCTCTTCCCTCTTGCATCTCCCTCCCTCCCACCCTCCCTATCCCACCCCTCTAGGTGGTCACAAAGCACCGAGCTGATCTCCCTGTGCTATGCGGCTGCTTCCCACTAGTTATCTATTTTACATTCGGTAGTGTATATATGTCCATGACACTCTCTTACCCTGTCACATCTCACCCCACCCCCTCCCCATATCCTCAAGTCCATTCTGTAGTAGGTCTGTGTCTTTATTCCCGTCTTGCCACTAGGTTCTTCATGGCCTTTTTTTTTTTTTTTCCCCTTAGATTCCGTATATATGTGTTAGCATACTGTATTTGTTTTTCTCTTTCTGACTTACTTCACTCTGTATGACAGACTCTAACTCCATCCACCTCATTACAAATACCTCCATTTCATTTCTTTTTATGGCTGAGTAATATTCCATTGTATATATGTGCCACATCTTCTTTATCCATTCATCTGTCGATGGACATTTAGGTTGCTTCCATGTCCTGGCTATTGTAAATAGAGCTGCAATGAACATTTTGGTACATGACTCTTTTTGACCTATGGTTTTCTCAGGGTATATGCCCAGTATTGGGATTGCTGGGTCGTATGGTAGTTCTATTTGTAGTTTTTTAAGGAACCTCCATACTGTTCTCCATAGTGGCTGTATCAATTTACATTCCCACCAACAGTGCAAGAGTGTTCCCTTTCCTCCACACCCTCTCCAGCATTTATTGTTTCTAGATTTTTTGATGATGGCCATTCTGACCGGTGTGAGATGATATCTCATTGTAGTTTTGATTTGCATTTCTCTAATGATTAATGATGTTGAGCATTCTTTCATGTGTCTGTAGGCCATCTGTATATCTTCTTTGGAGAAATGTCTATTTAGGTCTTCTGCCCATTTTTGGATTGGGTTGTTCGTTTTTTTGTTATTGAGCTGCATGAGCTGCTTGTAAATCTTGGAGATTAATCCTTTGTCAGTTGCTTCATTTGCAAGTATTTTCTCCCATTCTGATGGTTGTCTTTTGGTCTTGTTTATGTTTTCCTTTGCTGTGCAAAAGCTTTTAAGTTTCATTAGGTCCCATTTGTTTATTTGTGTTCTTATTTCCATTTCTCTGGGAGCTGGGTCAAAAAGAATCTTGCTGTGATGTATGTCATAGAGTGTTCTGCCTATGTTTTCCTCTAAGAGTTTGATAGTGTCTGCCCTTACACTTAGGTCTTTAATCCATTTTGAGTTTATTTTTGTGCATGGTGTCAGGGAGTGTTCTAATTTCATACTTTTACATGTACCTGTCCAATTTTCCCAGCACCACTTATTGAAGAGGCTGTCTTTTCTCCACTGTATATGCTTGCCTCCTTTATCAAAGATAAGGTGACCATAGGTGTGTGGGTTTATCTCTGGGCTTTCTATCCTGTTCCATTGATCTATATTTCTGTTTTTGTGCCAGTACCAAACTGTCTTGATTACTGAAGCTTTGTAATATAGTCTGAAGTCAGGGAGCCTGATTCCCCCAGCTCCATTTTTCGTTCTCAAGATTGCTTTGGCTATTCGGGGTCTTTTGTGTTTCCATACAAATTGTGAAATTTTTTGTTCTAGTTCTGTGAAAAATGCTGGTGGTAGTTTGATAGGGATTGCATTGAATCTGTAGATTGCTTTGGGTAGTAGAGTCATTTTCACAATGGTGATTCTTCCAATCCAGGAACATGGTATATCTCTCCATCTATTTGTATCATCTTTAATTTCTTTCATCAGTGTCTTATAATTTTCTGCATACAGGTCTTTTGTCTCCTTAGGTAGGTTTATTCCTAGATATTTTATTCTTTTTGTTGCAATGGTAAATGGGAGTGTTTTCTTAATTTCACTTTCAGATTTTTCGTCATTAGTGTATAGAAATGCAAGAGATTTCTGTGCATTAATTTTGTATCCTGCTACTTTACCAAATTCATTGATTAGCTCTAGGAGTTTTCTGGTAGCATCTTTAGGATTCTCTATGTATAGTATCATGTCATCTGCAAATAGTGACAGCTTTACTTCTTCTTTTCCGATTTGGATTCCTTTTATTTCTTTGTCTTCTCTGATTGCTGTGGCTAACACTTCCAAAACTATGTTGAATAATAGTGGTGAGAGTGGGCAACCTTGTCTTGTTCCTGATCTTAGTGGAAATGGTTTCAGTTTTTCACCATTGAGGACAATGTTGGCTGTGGCTTTGTCATATATGGCCTTTATTATGTTGAGGAAAGTTCCCTCTATGCCTACTTTCTGCAGGGCTTTTATCATAAATGGGTGTTGAATTTTGTCGAAAGCTTTCTCTGCATCTATTGAGATGATCATATGGTTTTTCTCCTTCAATTTGTTAATATGGTGTATCACATTGATTGATTTGCGTATATTGAAGAATCCTTGCATTCCTGGGATAAATCCCACTTGATCATGGTGTATGATCCTTTTAATGTGCTGTTGGATTCTGTTTGCTAGTATTTTGTTGAGGATTTTTGCATCTATGTTCATCAGTGATATTGGCCTGTAGTTTTCTTTCTTTGTGACATCTTTGTCTGGTTTTGGTATCAGGGTGATGGTGGCCTCGTAGAATGAGTTTGGGAGTGTTCCTTCCTCTGCAATATTTTGGAAGAGTTTGAGAAGGATAGGTGTTAGCTCTTCTCTAAATGTTTGATAGAATTCACCTGTGAAGCCATCTGGTCCTGGGCTTTTGTTTGTTGGAAGGTTTTTAATCACAGTTTCACTTTCAGTGCTTGTGATTGGTCTGTTCATATTTTCTAATTCTTCCTGGTTCAGTCTCGGCAGTTTCTGCATTTCTAAGAATCTGTCCATTTCTTGCAGGTTGTCCATTTTATTGGCATAGAGTTGCTTGTAGTAATCTCTCATGATCTTTTGTATTTCTGCAGTGTCAGCGGTTACTTCTCCTTTTTCATTTCTAATTCTATTGATCTGAGTCTTCTCCCTTTTTCTCTTGATGAGTCTGGCTAATGGTTTATCAATTTTGTTTATCTTCTCAAAGAACCAGCTTTTAGTTTCATTGATTTTTGCTATTGTTTCCTTCATTTCTTTTTCATTTATTTCTGACCTGATCTTTATAATTTCTTTCCTTCTGCTGGCTTTGGGGTTTTTTTGTTCTTCTTTCTCTAATTGCTTTAGGTGCAAGGTTAGGTTGTTTATTAGAGATGTTTCCTGTTTCTTGAGGTAGGCTTGTATTGCTATAAACTTCCCTCTTAGCACTGCTTTTGCTGCGTCCCATAGGTTTTGGGTCGTCGTATCTCCATTGTCATTTGTTTCTAGGTATTTTTTGATTTCCCCTTTGATTTCTTCAGTAATCACTTCGTTATTAAGTAATGTATTGTGTAGCCTCCATGTGTTTGTATTTTTTACAGATTTTTTCCTGTAATTGATATCTAGTCTCATAGCGTTGTGGTCGGAAAAGATACTTGATACGATTTCAATTTTCTTAAATTTACCAAGGCTTGATTTGTGACCCAAGATATGATCTATCCTGGAGAATGTTCCATGAGCACTTGAGAAAAATGTGTATTCTGTTGTTTTTGGGTGGAATGTCCTATAAATATCAATTAAGTCCATCTTGTTTAATGTATCATTTAAAGCTTGTGTTTCCTTATTTATTTTCATTTTGGATGATCTGTCCATTGGTGAAAGTGGAGTGTTAAAGTCCCCTACTATGATTGTGTTACTGTCGATTTCCCCTTTTATGGCTGTTAGTATTTGCCTTATGTATTGAGGTGCTCCTATGTTGGGTGCATAAATATTTACAATTGTTATACCTTCCTCTTGGATCGATCCCTTGATCATTATATAGTGTCCTTCTTTGTCTCTTGTAATAGTCTTTATTTTAAAGTCTGTTTTGTCTGATATGAGAATTGCTACTCCAGCTTCTTTCGATTTCCATTTGCATGGAATATCTTTTTCCATCCCCTCACTTTCAGTCTGTATGTGTCTCTAGGTCTGAAATGGGTCTCTTGTAGACAGCATATATATGGGTCTTGTTTTTGTATCCATTCAGCCAGCCTGTGTCTTTTGGTGGGAGCATTTAATCCATTTACATTCAAGGTAATTATCGATATGTATGTTCCTATTCCCATTTTCTTAAATGTTTTGGGTTTGTTATTGTAGGTGTTTTCCTTCTCTTGTGTTTCTTGCCTAGAGAAGTTCCTTTAGCATTTGTTGTAAAGCTGGTTTGGTGGTGCTGAACTCTCTCAACTTTTGCTTGTCTGTAAAGGTTTTAATTTCTCCATCGAATCTGAATGAGATCCTTGCTGGGTAGTGTAATCTTGGTTGTAGGTTTTTCTCCTTCATCACTTTAAGTATATCCTGCCACTCCCTTCTGGCTTGCAGAGTTTCTGCTGAAAGATCAGATGTTAACCTTATGGGGATTCCCTTGTGTGTTATTTGTTTTTTTTCCCTTGCTGCCTTTAATATGTTTTCCTTATATTTAATATTTGACAGTTTGATTAATATGTGTCTTGGCGTGTTTCTCCTTGGGTTTATCCTGTATGGGACTCTCTGTGCTTCCAGGACTTGATTAACTATTTCCTTTCCCATATTAGGGAAGTTTTCAACTATAATCTCTTCAAATATTTTCTCAGTCCCTTTCTTTCTCTCTTCTTCTTCTGGGACCCCTATAATTCGAATGTTGGTGCATTTAATGTTGTCCCAGAGGTCTCTGAGACTGTCCTCAGTTCTTTTCTTTCTTTTTTCTTTATCCTGCTCTGTAGTAGTTATTTCCACCATTTTATCTTCCAGGTCACTTATCCTTTCTTCTGCCTCAGTTATTCTGCTATTGATCCCATCTAGAGTATTTTTAATTTCATTTATTGTGTTTTTCATCATTGCTTGGTTCCTCTTCAGTTCTTCTACGTCCTTGTTAAATGTTTCTTGCATTTTGTCTATTCTATTTCCAAGATTTTAGATCATCCTTACTATCATTATTCTGAATTCTTTTTCAGGTAGACTACCTATTTCCTCTTCATTTGTTAAGTCTGGTGTGTTTTGACCCTGCTCCTTCATCTGCTGTGTGTTTTTCTGTCGTCTCATTTTTGCTTATCTTACTGTGTTTGGGGTCTCCTTTTCACAGGCTGCAGGTTTGTAGTTCCCGTTGTTTTTGGTGTCTGTCCCCAGTGGCTAAGGTTGGTTCAGTGGGTTGTGTAGGCTTCCTGGTGGAGGGAACTAGTGCCTGAGCTCTGGTGGATGAGGCTGGATCTTGTCTTTCTGGTGGGGATGTCCACGTCTGGTGGTGTATTTTGGGGTGTCTGTGGCCTTATTATGATTTTAGGCAGCCTCTCTGCTAATGGATGGGGCTGTGTTCCTGTCTTGCTAGTTGTTTGGCATAGGGTGTCCAGCACTGTAGCTTGCTGGTCGTTGAGTGAAGCTGGGTCTTGATGTTGAGATGGAGATCTCTGAGAGATTTTTGCCGTTTGGTATTACGTGAAGCTGGGAGGTCTCTTGTGGACCAGTGTCCTGAAGTTGGCTCTCCCACCTCAGAGGCACGGCCCTGATGCCTGGCTGGAGCACCAAGAGCCTTTCGTCCACACGGCTCAGAGTAAAAGGGAGACAAAATAGAAAGAAAGAAAGAAAGAGGCTATAATATAGTGAAGTAAAATAAAGCTATTGTAAAGCAAGGCTATACAGACAAAATCTCACCCAGAAGCATATACATATACACTCACAAAAAAAAGGAAAAGGGGAAAAATTAATATATCCTGCTCCCAAAGTCCACCTCCTGAATTTGGGATGATTCGTTGTCTATTCAGGTATTCAACAGATGCAGGCACATCAAGTTGTTTGTGGAGTTTTAATCCGCTGCTTCTGAGGCTGCTGGGAGAGATTTCCCCTTCTCTTCCCTGTTCGCACAGCTCCTGGGGTTCAGCTTTGGATTTGGACCCGCCTCTGCGTGTAGGTTGCCTGAGGGCGTCTGTTCCCCACCCAGACAGGACGGGGTTAAAGGAGCAGCTGCTTCGGGGGCTCTGGCTCACCCAGGCCGCGGGGAGGGAGGGGTACGGAGGAGGCGGGGTGAGCCTGCGGCGGCAGAGGCCGGCGTGACTTTGCACCAGCCTGAGGCGTGCAGTGTGTTCTCCCGGGGAAGTTGTCCCCGGATCACGGGACCCTGGCAGTGGCGGGCTGCACAGGCTACCGGGAGGGGCGGTGTGGAGAGTGACCTGTGCTCACACACAGGCTTTTTGGAGGCAGCAGCAGCAGCCCCAGCGTCTCATGCCCGTCTCTGGGGTCCGCGCTGATCGCCACGGCTCGCGCCCTTTTCTGGAGTTCGTTTAGGCGGCGCTCTGAATCCCCTCTCCTTGCGCGCCGCGAAACAAAGAGGCAAGAAAAAGTCTCTTGCCTCTTGGGCAGCTGCAGACCTTTTCCCGGTCTCCCTCCCAGCCAGCTGTGGTGCGCCAACCCCTTCAGGCTGTGTTCACACCGCCAGCCCCAGTCCTCTCCCTGCGATCCGACTGAAGCCGAGCCTCAGCTCCCAGCCCCGCCCGCCCCGGCGGGGGAGCAGACAAGCCTCTCGGGCTGCTGAGTGCTGCTTGGCGCCGAGCCTCTGTGCGGGAATCTCTCCGTTTTTCCCTCTGCGCCCCTGTTGCTGTGGGATCCGCGCTGATAGCCGCGGCTCGCGCCAGTCTCTGAAGTTCGTTTAGGCGGCGCTCTGAATCCCCTCTCCTCGCGCACCAGGAAACAAAGAGGGAAGAAAAAGTCTCTTGCCTCTTCCGGCAGCTGCAGACTTTTTCCCCGGACTCCCTCCCGGCTAGCTGTGGTGCGCCAACCCCTTCAGGCTGTGTTCACACCGCCAGCCCCAGTCCTCTCCCTGCGATCCGACTGAAGCCGAGCCTCAGCTCCCAGCCCCGCCCGCCCCGGCGGGGGAGCAGACAAGCCTCTCGGGCTGGTGAGTGCTGGTCGGCGCCGAGCCTCTGTGCGGGAGTCTCTCCGCTTTGCCCTCCGCACCCCTGTGGCTGCGCTCTCCTCCGTGGCTCCGAAGCTTCCCCTCTCTGCCACCCGCAGCCTCTGCCCGCGAAGGGGCTTCCTAGTGCGTGGAAATCTTTCCTCCTTCACAGCTCCCTCCCACTGGTGCAGGTGCCGTCCCTATTCTTTTGTCTCTGTTATTTCTTTTTTCTTTTGCCCTACCCAAGTACGGGGGGAGTTTCTTGCCTTTTTGGAGGTCGGACGTTTTCTGCCAGCGTTCAGTGGGTGTTCTGTAGGAGCAGTTCCACGTGTAGATGTATTTCTACTGTATCTGTGGGAAGGAAGGTGATCTCCGCGTCTTACTCTTCCGCCATCTTCTCTCCTGCCTCTCACATTACTTTTTGTTGTCATTTCTGTGGCCAACTTCACAGCAAAATTCTTCAAAAGATTTGCCTATACTTACTGTCTATTTTCCCCCATTTTCTCTTGTTAATTTTTTATGTTGATGTTATCTAATGTATTGTTCATATTCAGATTTCTTCAATTGTCTCCTAAACATCCCTTATGACTTTGTTTTTCTTTTTTCTTTTCTTTTCTTTTTTTAAAGTAATTTTATTTTTATTTTAGATACAATGGGAAAACACAGGAGAATTTTAATCAGAGGAGTGACATTATCTGATTTACATGTTTTTATTGTTTTGAGCTACGGACACTTAAAAAAGAAACAACAGCAAAAACGAAACAAACAATCCAACCCCCAAAACAGCAGGTGCAGAAAGGATAACATATCCATCGCCCCATCCCCTCCCACCATGAAGACCTCCTCCCTTTGCTGGGAGGAGAGTGACATGGTTATACTCAAGGGCAGAAATGGGAGAATGAGAGAATTCTGTACAAATAGGCCTTGTTAAACACAATTCTCATTCTCCTTAGCCTTTCCCACGTAGTGTGGTTCCTTTTTCACAATTGCCTCTCTTTGTTCAGCACAATAGAAAAGCATTTAAATTTTGCCACTTTTCTGGGTCTTTCTTCATTTCCTTAGGAGAGCTCCCTGTGTCATGTAAAAACTTATGGGAAATAATGTGTATGCTTCTCTCCTGTGAATCTGTCTCGTGTCTGTCTTTTTTTTAAATTCAAGATCTAGTCATAGATGCTGCATTGCGTTTGTCATTTTTTTAAACTTAATTCACTTATATTGGTAGCCTTCGGGACAATTCCAGGCTTTTTGTGGCTGTGAGGGCTCTCTTTACTCTCCTATAATCTAGAAATGTTCCTCAGCATTTTTTTTTGGTCTTTCATGAAATTGACAGTTTTGAAGAATCAAGGCGGGTTGTTTTATGTGATGTCTCATAATCTGAATTTATCTGATCATTTTTTTTTAACATCTTTATTGGAGTATAATTGCTTTACAATGTTCTGTTAGTTTCTGCTGTATAACAAAGTGAATCATTATCTGATCATTTCTTTATGATTGGATGCCCCTTGGTCTTGAACCCACTTGTTGAGCCTTTTATCACTACCATTCGTAGTTCACCAGTGGTCTCCGAGTGGCTCAAGCAACAGTTGTCAGTTCACATTTTAATTACCCTCTCAAAATCTTGACGTTGTTGATTGCGTCTTGAGACGCCTTTATCCTTTGGCTTCTGGGACAATACTTTCTCTCGCTTTTCCACCTGCCTTATGTCTGCTCCTTCTCAGCCTCCTTTGCTGCTTCCCTTTCATCTTATGGATGTCTAAATTTCCCTCTTAAGTGCTACTTTAGTTGCATTCTATACATTTTGATATGTAGTGTTTTAATTTTCATTCAAAAAAAATTTTTTTTTTTTAATTCACTCTGATTGGTAGCCTTTGGGACCACTCCAGACTTCCTGTGGCTGTGAGGGCTCTGTTATTGATAGGATCAGTGTGGAGGGTTTGCCAAGTCATCTTAAGGAAGTCCTTGCCAAGTAGCAGTATGAATTGTTTTAAAATGTCACAGAATCTTAATTAGGTGCATATCAGAGCTTTTTTTTTTTTTAAGAGATGGGGCATTGGGAACATGCAGATTTTGAAGGAAGCCCTCAGGTTATTCTACTATCCCCACCTTGAGAATGACTCATTTATACATCTGAGCCTATTTCTTGATTTGTTTTCTAGAGTGAGAGCCTGAAGATTTCAATTTTGGGTCTCTTTGGTCTTTAGCTTCTCCCTGTGCCTCAGCTTCCTAAAGAGTGGGTTTCTTCCTTGGGTAAACATTTCTTAGGCATATTGGGTGTGCCAGGCTCTGTGACTGATGTTAGGCAGTGCTGAGATCATCATGTAAAAAATAATTATGAAATGCCTCAAAGAATTATGAGACTTGGGCCCTTTATCAGTTAGAAGGAGCTTGGCCTCTCTGTAGCCTCGGCTATGGGCTTTTCTGTTCAGTCTGCCGTGACTGGGGACACATTTACGGGGAGTGGGTTCTTTCTTTTCCAGGTGTGGAACCAGAGCCTTTTGAAATTGGAGATCACCTGATTGAGGCCAGTGGGAAACTTCACCTGCTGGATAAGCTGCTGGCATTCCTGTATTCCAAGTAGGTGGTAGGTTCATATTTTCTGCTCTGAGCTGGTGACTGTTTTTTTTAAAATATATTTTTTTAAATTTTATAGCTACTTTTTATTTTTATTTATTTATTTATTTTTTTGGCTGTGCTGGGTCTTTCGGTTCGCGCGAGGGCTTTCTCTAGTTGCGGCAAGTGGGGGCCACTCTTCATCGCGGTGCGGGGACCGCTCTTCATCGCGGTGCGCGGGCCTTTCATTATCGCGGCCCCTCCCGTTGCGGGGCACAGGCTCCAGACGCGCAGGCTCAGTAGCTGTGGCTCACGGGTCCAGCCGCTCCGCGGCATGTGGGATCTTCCCAGACCAGGGCTCGAACCCGTGTCCCCTGCATTAGCAGGCAGATTCTCAACCACTGCGCCACCAGGGAAGCCCTGAGCTGGTGACTGTTAAAACCAGAATAAGGAGCAACTCACTGGTTTCTTGAGACTAATCCCAGTTCTCCTTTTTTCAACACCCTGATTCAGGTTCCATCTTCTCTGCAACTACAAACCTCCCCCCCCATTCCATTCCATCCCACACCATCCCCTCCATAATCATCCTTTCCTTTCCTGATTTCATACAGCACTTAGGATCCTAATCCAGTGCTTGGCAGTGTGCTGCCTTAATCTGCTGTCTGGTTAATTGCTGTATATTAACCATCTCACTCCAGCTATATTGTTTAGTTCCACAAGGACAGAGATAACATCAAGCATTTCTTGTTTCATTTCCTGCTGGTACCTTGCATTGAATTGGCACATAATAAGTGCTTAGTAAATATTTACTTTTGTTAACTTGTGGGGCTTGGTTTGAACCCAGGGAGAACTTGGGGACTCTTTCCTTGAGACATGAGTCGGACATCGGATGACCGAGTCACTTCTGGAGCCTCTAAAGTTTCTGCTAAGTGTTCAGTGGCCTGGTGTCCAGCCTGTATCTGATCTTCCTGATCCCCAGAGGGACAGAGGAGTCTAGAAAAATCCTAGTTTCCCAAGGATTTCAAAGTTATCCCTTAGGGACAACTGACCCAAGTAGGCCTGAACCAACCTAAAACCTCAGATTTGGCAAAACTGTCCAGCGTTAGGAATGTGCAAGTCAAATAACTGCATGTCTTACTATATTTTATTGGCTATGATGTATCTACTCTAAATGTCTTAGTGTTGGAGAAGGACCGATAAGTATCTTCTCTCCAACCTTTTCCTTTCACAGGTGATGAAACACATTAGTCACATTTGATAGAGACAGCTTACCTTCCCAGCCATGAAATGAGAAGTTGTGTGGCTTGTCTGAGGCCACCACAGCTAGCAAATGACAGAGATGGGATTAGAAGTGAGGTCCTTGATTTTATGTTCAGTGCGTTTTCTACCAATCTGGGGCTAGAGTCTTGAAGGAGTTGTTCATAATTGTTCATCTACACCCATTGCAAAATCAGATTAAATTAGTTTTCCTAATGAGAATGTTGTTTTGACAATGCTGTGCTTCTTTGTTTACACAAACTTTTTTTTCTTTTTTCTTTTTCATTAGTTATCTACTTTATACATAGTATCAATAGTGTATATATGTCAATCCCAATCTTCCAATTCATCGCACCCCTCCCTTTCCCCCCTTGGTGTCCATATGTTTGTTCTCTACGTCTGTGTCTCTATTTCTGCTTTGCCAATAAGATCATCTATACCATTTTTCTAGATTCCACATATATGTGTTAATGTATGACACTTGTTTTTCTCTTTTTGACTTACTTCACTCTGTATGATGGTCAAATAATGGCTGATAGCATGGGGCTGTAAGCTTGACTTTGTTTTTTGTTTGTTTTGGTCGCACTGCGCAGCTTGTGGGATCTTAGTTCCTCAACCAGGGATTGAACCCTGGCCCCCAGCAGTGAAAGCACAGAGTCCTAACCATTGGACCGCCAGGAAATTTCCTTGAATTTGTTCTTGACTTAATCCATTTTACCTCCTCCTTTCCTCTCTCCTCTCCCTACATAAATTTTCTCATGTATCACATGGGATATGAGGTGCCACCTGCCCCTTGCTTCTCTAAAGTGATGCTTCTCAGAATTTTTAACCAATGATGCTATACATTGAGAGGATAGTAACTTTCACCCCCAAGTAGAGGATAGCTCTAGATTGCCAACCACAAGCTCTTTAGGGTTATCAGTTTTTGTTTTGTTTTTTGTACATTTGAATTTTGCATTTTTCTCTTCACAAATCTTTGTCATTTTGCTGTTAAAATAAAAGTGTATATTTCTTTCCATTTAGTATTTGACATCCTAGAAAGAGGTGTCTTGGTTATCCAGTCTTCCTACGCCCTCTGGTGCATTGACACATGCTCCTGGGAATATCCCCACTCTAGTTTGAGAACTGCTCTAAGGATACAGCTACATGTGCAGTTATATCCTCACATAACGCATTTTGCATTACTGAAGGAGTCTCTGTAAATGATTATGACATTTATATTTCTGCTTCAGTATTTCATTTCTTTATAAACTTGCATTCTTTGGTAAGTGTCACCTGAGCGAAACCCACCTTAAATACTATCAGAGGTGGCAGTTTTCCTTTTCTTTTTCTTGCCAGGGGCCATCGAGTTTTACTTTTCTCCCAAATGACCCAGATGTTGGATATTCTCCAAGACTACATGGATTATAGAGGTGACATCCCTTGACCACTACGTTGCTCAAGACTTTTAGACTTTTAACAGTCCAGATAGGCCCCTGAAGAGTTACCCGGGGTGTGGGGCTGTTACAGAGGAAAGCAGTGTAAGAACATTATTCAGAACCAAAGGAAGATTGCTTACAGTAGGGGCATGCCTGTATATGAGAAGGGACAAATCAGCATTTGGTTTTGAGCTGACAGTGTTTAATTCCACAGAGAATACTTGGAAATGGTTAATGTTTCTCTGTTTTCTCCCTCTGTGTGAAGGCTACAGCTATGAGCGTGTGGATGGCTCTGTGAGAGGAGAAGAGAGACACCTGGCCATCAAGAACTTTGGACAGCAGCCCATCTTTATTTTTCTCCTGAGTACCAGGGCAGGTAGGCCGCATAGACACTGACAAAAGCAGACAAATAAGGGGTGACATGGTACATTTACATCCTAACCATTAGTATGTTTTTCCTTAATTCTCTGAAAGGTGAGGTTATTACTGAGGAGTGTAAAAAAGGGGGAATTGAGGCAGATGACATAAGTTTATCAAGGTGCTGGACTTCTAGCATCGTGTTCTTTTCTATCCAACCGATCTAAGCTTTCATCTCATCAAAGAAGTAAGGCTGAAACCTGGGGTCGTTGGAAAGTAATTCTAATCTGCTTTGACTATTGACCTGGGATCATCCTGAAAGATTTCTATGATTTTCTGCAAAATTTTAGTCACATTTGATAGAGACAGCTTACTTTCCCAGCCATGAAATGAGATAGCAACCTGTCTACTAGTTGTCCTTCCTACAAGTAGCTCTGGAATAGTGTTGTAAAAGCTTAATAAAAATCTAGTATTAAAAAATGTGATTATAATGAAATTGCCAGCTTGTTAGAATTATTTATAACATTGCCTATATAAACTTGTTACAAATATTATACATGACATTTATAGTGTTTTACCAGTTACAGAATGTTTTCATTTCTTTAAATAATATGACATCAAATCTTGGAGATGAAATTATTCTCATGTCATGGAACAAGCAGACCTTAAGTTAGTTTTAAACTCATAGAATCTTAAGTTTCATTATTTTATTTTTTGTAGACCTAAATCTTGATGGACTAGATGCAGGAGCTCTGAAGGGATATGTGCTCTCTATTAATAAAGAGAGATCAATATCTTTATGAGAAGAGAGTTCAGGCTTACTTAGTAAGCATTTATTAAGCGCCTAGTACTATAGGGTATAAAAAAGAAGTGTTAGATATACTCCTTGACCTCAAGGAGATTGTTCTGCCGGTGTACATCTCACCTCTGTATTGTGAAGATCTGGTCAGATTCATTTGGTCCCACTCGCTTCCAAGATCATCGACTGCACCCTGGATCTCAGCCATTTGTTCCTGTCATTAGTTGTCTCAGGGGTAGACTTAGGAGAGACCGAAAGGATCAGGGCAAACATCATCACTGTTGGGAAAACAGCCCTATTTATGCTTTACTGATTTCATCGTCTTCATATTCAGAGAGCAGCATTGTTTGAAACGTCTAAAATTAGGAAGAAAGAGATCTCTGCTTTTCAGCTAATCTCCTTGGAGTACTCAGAATTAGTTGAAACACAGTGATCTTTTAGAAGCCAAAGCAGTTCTGGACATGAGTCTTTTTCCAAACACTGTCCTGTTTGCTCTCGCTTTTTAGCTGTAGATTTGCATCATTATCATTTATTCAGCAGTTTCCCTCCAACTTTCAAATATTTCTGATTGAGTCATATCGCCACCAGGTGGCAGTGATAGCTCATGAATATGTCCCAAAGAAGTCTGGCTACATCTTATTTATAAAATATCACCCCTTCATGAAGAAGAGTTGAACTTAGACGACATTAACCCAAGAAGAAGAAGAAAATTTTTAGGGAGCACACTTTAATGAAAGAAGTGCCTGGGAGGTATTATGGAATAGTGGGTAAAAAGCATAGGCTCTGGAGCCAGACCATGTGGCACTGAATCTGGTACTTTCTCTTTCCAGCTGTGCAACTTCCAATAAATCCCTTAACCTCTCTGTGCTTCCATTTCAACATCTATAAAATGAGCGTAATAACAGTAACTGCTCATAGGATTGTTGCGAGGATTAAAGGAGTTAATATATGTAAAGTGCTTATTAAAACAGTGCCTGGCAAGGAGTAAAGCACAGCACCAGGGTAGCCATCATTATTACTAAGTGTAATTTAGCATCTCTCAGCAATCAGTCTTTATTATCTCTTTATTCCAACTTTAATTTTATATGAAGGCTTTAATTAGAATATTCCTGCCTGGCTTGTCTTGAGATCCAGCTTAGAGACAGTAGCCTGTCTCAAAAGTTAGTCCTTAATTTTGGCTCTTGGAACAAGCCGTTTCAGGCTTGCTTGTTTCAGCAACGAGCTGCAACGACCCTGCAAAGAGGGAGTCGGTTTTGTACTTGTTTCCACGTTAATCAAAGAGAAGGCTGTAATTTGGTTCTCTTAATTAATTCCTGTAGTCCAAGGAGCCTCCCCAACCCTTTTCTTACAGCGCTGAAGAAAGACCAGAAAGTTGTCCCAGTGAGTGTTCTTGCCCTTTGGTTGGTTTTGTTACCTTGCCTTTGATTAATGTGGAAACACATACAGAAGAGACTTACTGAAGTTTTCTCCAGTCAGAGGGAGGTAGCTTCCCCGCTCCTCTTGGGAGTGTAATAAATGGCATCCCCTCTTCTCATTAACTTGTATCGGGGGTCTTACTGCTTAGTTGTACCTTGCAGTGGATGTTAAGAGCTCTTCTCTTAATGTTGCCCACAGCAGACCTCACTCATATTTAAAACTGGTTCTGAAAGAGCATGTGGCCTTTTCTATAGACGATTCTAAACAAATTGCAGTGAAGATTTTTAAACAGAAGAGATTTAAGATGGCTTCAGGGCATGGACTTCAGTACCCACTTTTGCTCCTTACCCCTGCTGCCCTCGTTCTGTTACTTTCAGTCGTTAAACTTTCCCAAGTCAGGCGATAGGAGCCCAGGTAGGACTTTTAACCACTACAAGGCTCTGTCTGGAGTTGGGGATGGGGGTGTCAGTTTGAAGGATGAAGCCAATTGTTTTGGCTGCTCTCGATTTATCAATCTGGCCACTGTAGCCTTGCGTCTTTATTGTCTGGTCCCTAGCCCATGTGCTGCTGATAACATTCTTTTTTTGCATTGTTTTCAGGTGGAGTTGGCATGAACTTAACGGCGGCAGATACCGTTATTTTTGTTGACAGTGATTTCAATCCTCAGAATGACTTGCAAGCAGCTGCCAGGGCTCACCGAATTGGCCAGAACAAGTGAGAGATTTAAGCATAGCACGGCTCCACTTCCTTGGCTCCTGAGCAGTTCTGGGTTGGGGAGGAAGGTGAAGAGTATGGGCCGGTGACAGTCCTAGACTGGAGGGCGAGAGACCGCTAGGCTTTAGCCCAGCTCTGTTGCTCACTCACGAGTAGTACTGGGATGGGCATGTTATTATTCCAGACTTGCTTTGTTAAAAAGAGCAAAGTCAAATTGTGAAAGGACTGGAAAGAAGCTTTAGAAGTTATTTATCTCATCCTTCCTGAGTTAAGGTCTAATTCAGTTAAAAAATGAAGTTATGGCTTTATGGAGCTAAGCTAAAAAGATAAGTCTTACCCTTTGGCCTGAGGATGATTTAGATCTCCCAGAAGTTTTCCTCCACCACAGATAAGGAACCCCAGTTATGGCCATCTCATTATCCCTCCCTTGACTTTCTTGGAAAGGTTCAGTGAGAATTAGAGGCCGGATCTGCCTAACAAATGCTCAGGTTCACATACAACCACTTCCCTTTAGTTGTACCCTGAACATGGCATTTTGGGTTTGTTTTCTTTTAGGTGTATTGACCTTGCATGCTTGTGCCCTTCTTTGCAGACCCTTCGATGTTAGCGCATTGCTTTCCTTTGACTTCTGTACAGGTCCGTTAAAGTCATTCGGCTGATTGGCCGAGACACTGTGGAAGAAATAGTCTGTAGGAAAGCAGCCTCCAAGCTGCAGCTCACCAGCACGATCACAGAAGGGGGCCATTTTACTCTGGGAGCCCAGAAACCTGCTGCGGATGCTGACCTCCAGGTAAAACATATTCTTCACTTTAGAATATGTCCCGGTGTTAGCCAGTGCTCCTGTGGGTGAGAAAGTAAATGCATTAACCACCCACTCTCCCCAACCACACATTTGTTCTCTGGCCAGATTCCTACCGGCCATCGTGTCTACTGCGTGCGAGCTGCTGTGGGAGCTAAAATGAATCTGATATGTAAAGGCAGAAAAATACAGAATGAGGATGGGCTTTGGATCCCTCTGCTGGGATTCAAATCCAAGCCGTGCCACTTACTGGCTGAGTGGCTTTGAGCAGATCTCTTAACCTTTGTTTTTCTAAAAGTGAGGATACCACAGGTTACCTCAGGAGGCCTTAAGAGAATTAGATAAAATAAACAACTCAGCATAATAAATAATGATTAATCTCATACCTCCATCTTAACCCCAGACCCTTTGATCAGCACTCTACATCACCTTCTTCATACTCAGAGGAAGGTGGACAAGATCAGGAATTCAAAATTATGCCATAGGAAAAATAGACGAACGAACTAGAGTTAATTGCTTGAAGAAGGGGATGCAGGATAGGAAGCAGGTGCTGGCTTGGAAGACTTTAGAGAAAGCCGTCTTCTGGAAGAGGGCTTAGAGATATTCCGTAGCAGCCCTTGGGTTAAAATTAGAACCCATATTACGATATATCCCAGGTTCTCCCATTTTGACCCAGGGATGAGGGGCTGGAAGCGGAGAGACCAACTCCTAGGATACTGGAAAGATCCAGGCGTGAAGTGAGTAATAGACCTCTGACGGGGCAGTAGCAGTGGGAGGGTCTGGAGTGAGCAACATTACAAAAGAAGAAATGACAGGAGTCGGCTGCTTAGAGGTGGGAAGCTAGGGAGACGGAAAATTCAAAGACGTCTGTAAGCCTGGATGATGAGGAGGATAGAAATTAGGAAGATAGAAGGTAGGCAGAGTTTTAGGAAGGGAAGATAATTTATGCTTTAGTCAACAGAGTTTGCAGTAAAAAAATAAAATATAAACAAAACTATTATTAGAGGAAAACTCAGAGACAAAAATTTCATTTGCAAAAGTTTGTAAGAGAGTAGGCTTTAAAGGGACTAGTTTATCAAACAGAAAATATCAATACAACAAGTATTTAAAGGAAAAAAAAGTTAAACACTATTATAAGCAGAATTACCCAGTTTACAGTTAGTCTGTAAACATTAATGTTAAAAAATGTTAAAAAAACATTTTCTCACATGGCTATCATATCCACAAAGACCAGTGCATATCTTTACACATCAGCTTTGCAAAAGACAGGGCTCACATTGGTTTTGTTAGTGAGTCAGTAACTTACAGGAAAGGCTCAAGGTTTCTTTTATTTTAGGTCTAGAACTAGAAAGTATCCCTGGGTTTTATGCATTTACTTGTTTGATTTTTGTTTATCTCAAGGTGCAAAGTGTGTTTTTTTTCTTTCTCTGTTCTTCCTTTGGTTCCCAATTGATGTGTGCACGCTTATCCATGCTGGTGGCAGGGCCGGCTGTATGTATTTTTTTCACATTATCCAAAAGGCAATTACAAATGTAAGATGAAAGCTTGAGAGAGAGGTAGGGGCAGACTGCAGAGACTCTTAAATATAGTTCTCCACGCACGAGTTCTCCCATAGAACCTTGACAGTGACAAGTTCAGCATTGGGTCTGGTGGTGGGAATAGATGGCGGAGCCTTGGAGTGCCCACATTCTGGGTGTGGGAGGAGGAGGGGTTGTCAGTGAGAAGTTTGAACTCTCTCCCAGTGCGGGAGGAGCTCAGGGGATTCAGTTGGGGTGTCCCTGTGATGCGGGCTGCTGGACATGTCCGTGTGATTGAGTAGACATGCGTCTGTGCCGTGGGCCAAATACTAGTGGGAACATAGACCCCTGGCTGTTTGAGGGGGGCTCTCTCGGAATCTTGCCCAGCTCGTGGTTATCGGAAGGTTACGTTCTGGTTTAATGTCTGATTTCTCTCTTCCCTACCAAGACTCTGCAAGTTATCTCTTTGGTTGCCAAAAGCAAAGGTAACAACCCAATGCCCTTGTCTCAGAAGAAAGCAGGGTTTGTTTGTAAAATAAAAAGAATCCAATAGTAAAAGATGTAACTGTTGTTTAGTAAATTTAAGAAGTATAGGATCCTGAAGTCCTCAAGGAAGGAAGAAGGTTTGTTATCCTGCAGGAGGAACGTAATAGAAACAGAGAGAGGCAGATGCAGATGTAGTGAACATTTATTGAACGCTTACTGTGTGCTAAGTATCATATGAAGTGCTTCTTTCCGATTGTTTCCATGAATATGAATAACAAGAGAATGAGGTAGGTACTCTCTTTATTCCTATTTTAAATAATTTGCCCTAGGACATTCATTTATTAGGACGCCAATCCAAGTACCCTCTAACTTCCAAGCACATGCCCTTGCCGTTAATTACTGTAATATATTGCTTCTCTAAAAACACATGTAGTCCCTTGGTGACTGAGACACATCACAAGTGAAAGCATAAATATAAGGTAGACTGAAGGGAGTGTCCCAGGACAGACCAGTCTTTTTCATAAATAGTTGGCTTTCTTCTATTTTTGGTGCCAGTCGCCTTATTATATATATCCAGGTTAAAAGATCAGTGTATCCAGGTTTGTTTGATGCTTAGGTGAGCTGTCTAAATTTTTTTGAAGCTGATACAGAATACATTAAGATTTCCAAGTTACTCACAAAATACACCATCTGGAGATACTGACCCAGTCTAAAGAGACAGGATGCAAATAAGCCAAGATGTGAATGCAGCTTGGTTCAGAGTCTCAGAGTTATCACTTAGGGAAGTACAGAGTTGGAAGTAGGAAGCTAAAGCCAGGAAAGATGATCTGAACTTTTTAGGTGGTTCCTACAGCCCTAGGGATAGGCTGAGGGTACATTAGAGAGAAGGAAAGAGAAGCAGGGTAGTGCAACGCTAGAGAAATGTCCAGCAACATTAGAATTGAGAAAGGGCTTTCAGGTCTAGTGGGTGGGAGTTGTTACTGGGCTTTGTGAAGGCGGTTTCCATAGAGCACTGTGGCAGGAACAAAATTGCCAAAGGAAGGAAGTCACTTAAGAAGTACCCCGTGTAGCCTTCTCGTTCCAAGAAGTTTGGCAGTGGAAGGGATGGGAGAGTAGCTAACAGGGTCTGTGACTTCTCATGTGGCTGCTGGGATTGCCTGTGTAAAAGACTCCATGAGAAGTGCTAAGATAATGCAGGAAATGGCTGTTATTCAAAAAAAAAAAAAAAATTGGGGGCTCAGATTTTTTGTTTATTGAGAATTGTCAAAGTCAGCATCTCTGACTATCATTTATCACTCTCTGCTTACCCATCATCCAACTACAGAACAGCCCCATTGGTGTCATCTGTCATGGGGAGAGAAGGAAGGCTGACCATCAGGGAAGGCATGCGCCTGGTGTCGTTAAGCCACTTTGCAAATCACTGATATCCAATGTTTGTTTTCATGAGGGCCAACTGGACTTTTTGTTTTCTTCATTCAAGTTGAGTGAGATACTCAAATTCGGTTTGGATAAACTGCTGTCCTCTGAGGGGAGCACCATGGATGAAATAGACCTGGAGTCTATCCTGGGAGAAACAAAAGATGGCCAGTGGATCTCTGGTGCCCTGCCGACAGCAGAAGAAAGAAGCAGAGAACAAGAGGAAGGACGTAAGTGGGGGGTGAGAGCAGAGCCAATGGCACGGCGCCCCCAGGCTAGAACATGAGTGAGATGGGTCCCCAGGGAAAGTCCTGGATACTGCTTCTGGGACATCCTTTTCCTGCCCAGCCCTGTTCTCATCCTGGGCACACTGTTGAAGACTTAACATGGTTCGAGAACTCTTCCTAGGCTGATTGGAAATTGTCTGGCTGTTCCCTTGTATCTGAACTTTGAACCAAATTGATGATACTAATGCTTATGGTAGTATCAATCTCAAGGATTTTAATTTGTGTTTTTTCCTCCCTTGATTGCAAGCATCTTCTCCTTTGTTTATTAGTAAATCCTTCTGTCCTTAGTATGGTGCTGCACATAGTGATCCCTTTTCTGAATAGTAGAATGAGTTATTTTTTAAGTTATAGTTAACACCAGTTGAGCATTAAGTGTGAACTTAACGTGCCTTATACCTATTTTTTCATTTCACTGCTCTGTGAAGTGAGGTACCGTTAACTTTAACTTTTCTAGTGAAGCAATATATATGATCATGAGATGATCTTGTCTTTTTTTTTCTGATTTGGGTCAACATTTGTCTTTTGTCCATTTCTATTTCTATAGTATTTTAATTTCTGATTTGAAATTTTTTTTTTCACATAGTAGCTTTGTAAGGATGTTCCCTGTTGTCTTAGGGTTATTTTGAAATGACTTTATTTTCCCGTACCAGTGGCAACAGAGATTCAGTGTGGACTGGGGTGAGAGGTCTGATAGTCTTCCTAGGCTTCTTAATTCAAGAGTACCTTATTCCATTCATACAGAGAAGGGCAGTTTCTTTACCCGACACTGCTTCCTTTTATTGGGTGGAGAGTGGGCTGGCATGACTTCTGGTTTTGTGATTCTCTTTTGTTTCTGTAGGACCCTGAATTTCCATCACTTGCTGCCTTCTTTCCCTTTGCCACCAAACTGTCAAAGCACGTCTTCCCCTTGTAAGTTATCTCTTTCCCCCAGAAGCAGTGCCTTCCCAAATTGTAAGCTGCAACTACTTTCTAGTTCCTTCCTTTCAATTCCTTAGTAGCCGCTGCTCTGATCTGCCAGGTCTCAGACCTTTCCTCATTATTTTCCCATTTGGGGTGTGTTCTCGTGTGGGATAAATTTGATCTGTGTCTGACGTTGCTAGAACCCTGCTGCCTCTTTTCTAGGCGGTCTCTGCCTGACTCTCTACTCTAGTGTGGGCTTGGGAGCCGACTCAGCTGGTTTGAGATGTTCATTTCTCTACCTACCTGCGAATTGAAGTTTGTTGTACTCTCTGCCTCCTAGTTTTGTAGTAGGCGTGGGTTCAGGGTGGTTTTGTTATCCCTGTTGTTCTGTATGGTTTTTATAGGATGTTTGGGGAGATTGGAATGTCAGCAGCTGGCGTGATTCTACAAGACACTGCTCTTTGACTTTCCTCGTAGTTTAGCTTTAAAATGTTTTAATATTAGCATCCCATTTTTATGCTTCAAGAACTCTTTCTTATTCTCTGCTTGTTGTTGTTTTAAATCTGTCTTGTTCTCATTCCAGGGATATAACATCCTCTCTGAGGACATTTATTGTAGCTTTTAAAAAGTATTCCAGGGAGAATATTAATTGTAGCTTTTAACAAAGTATTCCTCCACTCCCTGTGTTGTCTCTTTTCTCCGATTGCTTCTCCTTCTTTTTAAAAAGTTTGTCTTGTCCTTGTTGGTAGTTTTCCTGAAATACCTGGTGTGCTCTGGCTGTCTGTTCACGTGTGCTGGTGAAATGCCAAAGCTGATGGGCAGCTCTGGCCTGAGCAGGTATATGGGCTCCCGGGGCTTATTCCAGCATCACTGATTGGTGAGCTGGCTTTCACATTGAAAGAGACCTTCCCAGATGTCTGTATCTGAAGTCTTTTCTCTGGGCAACTCCATTTCTCCAGAGATGAATCCTTTAATATCTTTCTTGGAAGAGGTGGGTAAGGGACGGAATAACCTGTTTGCTCAGATTGAGGAGACAACGTGAGTAAAGGGGTTCAGGGCACTCCTGTATTTGGTGTGCAGATTTTCTCTCAGTTCCCCCACCCTGCAGTTCCTCGTCCATGGTAAGTTCTAAGCTTTTGGGGGATTGAAAAGGCCTGTGTGCTTATAATCACCCCTTGCCTAGGCACCTGTGTTTTGCTTCCACTGTTCTTTTCACCCTGTTATCATCCCTCTAGCCACTTCTATTTTCTAAAGAGTTATTGACCTTTTCATCCACTGTCGTCTCATATATCTTTTTAAAATCCCTTTACTGCCATGTAGTTATTTTAGGTGGGAGAAGAAATAGATGTATGTGGTCCTATTTTTAAGTTGCATTTTGATTACATTAAATACTGAAGCTTGCACCCATTTCTGCACTCATCTAGATTAATTTCAGCCTATTTTCCTAACGTTTAGTAGAACAAAATAAAATTTCACTGTTTTCCAGAAAGATAATTACAATTTTTTTGGCAGTTGGACTGAGAAATATATTTTTTTTCAGGCAGTCCAGCTGCCAGAAGAGATTTCCCAGTTGTATTAAAATTTGGAATTTTGTCTTTGATCAATGAGTATAGAGTTCACTCTGTGGTAGATGGTTCCATTGGCAGGCTATAGATAAGTGTCTAAGCCTGTGGTCTCCAAACTTCTCTGGGCTGCAGACTGAAGACAGATAGCATGGTTAAAAGAATACAAATAAATATGAAAGACTAGTGATTACAGCATCCCCTGTCAAAATTAAATAGAAAACGGGTGGCTTTATCTTGAATGCCAGGCTTTTTTTTTTTTTAATCACGTTCGTAAGTTGAGAATTGCATGAAGATACATATGTTGATATTTTACACTTCTCGGCTCTTTATTTTTTTTTTTTCCACTTGTTGATAGAGCACCTCATTGAAAGCCCCCTGCTGATTTAATTAGCAAATGCCAATTAGAATTACAGCTGGTTGGATTTGGGTAGAAGTGTGAAGCAATTGATCTCTTGAGAATGAAAATGTTTTGCTTTCCTACTCTCTGGGGAAAGCATACTTACAGCTGATTTTATAATGCTGTGAAAATACATTTTTGGTAACATGTGCTATTAAATATGTTTCACTTTAGAATCATTGTCTCACCTCTCTCTGGTTGCTAGTCTTGGCTTGTTATGATTTCTCTTTATCATGTGATTCATGATCTTGGCACATCACCCAGCCTCTCTGAGCCTTTGTGTCCTCATCTGTAAAACGGTGCTATTAGTATCTGCTTTACTCTTTTACACAGTTGCAAAACACATAGCATAAAATGCTATTCAAGTTTACACTGTCACCATTATTGTTGTTACTGTAATTGTTATTTGCTGGCCTGTTACCTTTCCATCCTTCTATAGAGAACAGTAATGTACTGAAAAGAGCACACTGGCCTTCGAGTCAGAAAATCCTGCCTTCTTCACTTATTAGCAGTGAGAACTGGGGAGTCTCTTGATCACTGTCTGAGCCTCAGTTTTCCCTTTCTTAAGTGGGGTTAGTTATATCAGAACTGTGGTGAGGCTCGTGAAGATGCTTCATGAGATCTACAAAGAATATTGTAAATCTAAGGGATAGTTTTTGTGCTTCTCTATTCCCTCCTAGATTTTCTACTTGTTCCTTTTAATATTACAACAAAGGGGGGAAAAAGTTGAGTGTTAAAGGTGTGTTTGGAATTTAAAAAATATGCTCTTGGTTACCTTTATTAGATAATCTTAATGTCAGTGAGATTTATGCTGGGGAGTAGTGTGGAATGAACGAGTGATGAGTGTTCCAGACCTCAGCAGGGTGGAGGCATCCAGCAGAGACTCACAGACCATCTAGAGATGGACCAAAAAGGCTTTAGCCGTGCTCTCTCCTTTGAAAAGTAAATACACTAGATCCCCATGTGGATCCCAAACCCGTCAGCATTAGTGAGATCAGAAATCCAGTACCTTCATCACAAGCTAGTCTTAGCCCGTTTAGAATACAGGCTGCTCTTTTGTTCACCCTGGTTATTGCTTTGACTAGAATCAATCTATTTTTCTTTAGTATCTAACATTTCTCTCTGTGTTTTATGTTTTTAGAGAACCACATGTACTTATTTGAAGGTAAAGATTATTCTAAGGAGCCTAGTAAAGAAGACAGAAAATCATTTGAGCAACTGGTGAATCTTGAGAAAACCCTTTTGGAGAAGACTAGTCAAGAGGGCCGGTTACTCCGAAATAAAGGCAGTGTAAGAACTATTAATTTATGTAAGGATAAATTCTTTCAAACGTTCATCCTAAGAGAACAAAAAATGATGCTGGGAGTGATTGGTTAAGAAATAAGTGTGTAAGTGTTTGTTGAAATACAAGTATCATTGACTGTACCCTAGTATAAAAGCTGTGTAAGAGGTTGGCATAAAAATAATAGCAAGGAGGGTATATTTTACCATTTAATGCAGGTGTTAGCAGCCTTGTCTATCTAAGCCACCCCTGAAGGGATCACTGTATTACACCAAAATACCATACCCTGCTGCTGACAATCATGACCCTATGTCATTAAGAGAGGATGGCAATCATAAATGATGTATGTAATGTCCACAGTATTTGGCACTTAATCTGTGCTCATTAAATGCTAGTTATCGTTAAGATAATCATGATGTTGAAATACTCTGTTTAAGACAGAATGATGTAATACACTGAGGAAGATTTCCATTAAAAATGGTTAAACCTAAAATAGCATCCTGCAGGGTATGCCTTCAATTTTTTAAAAAGTTATTTTCTGAAGTACCTTATTCCTAATGAAATCAATCAAAATGATGTATTGCTGTACTAACCATGGCAGTGCTTTGGTTGAGTTTAGAGCACAGTATCTTGGTTACCATGCCTACAAGATGTATTAATTGAAGTGTCTTCCTACCACTTCCCACCACCCAAGGTGGCGTGGAGAGGCAGTGTCTTGTGAAATATTAAGCACGTTGCCTCTGTTCAGAGTGTGTTTTAGGGATGAATGAAACTCGTGAAGGAACAGGTAGCCCCCAACTTTCCTGGTTATGGAGCTTGTTCTTCCTACAGGTTCTCATCCCAGGCCTTGTGGAGGGGTCTACCAAAAGGAAGCGGATTCTGAGCCCAGAAGAGCTGGAGGACAGGAGGAAGAAAAGACAAGAAGCAGCAGCCAAGAGAAAGAAACTATTAGAGGAGAAGAAGAGGAAAAAGGAAGAAGCAGAACATAAGAAAAAGTATGTATGTGTTATTCGATTGTATTATTAATAAAGCTGAGGGTCCCAGTTGGTAAAGGAATCACTATTGCATAGTGAGTCCACAGTTGAACATCACTTTACAATTGCAGAAAATGTCTGTAAAGCTGGTAGTTCCTACTGGTAATAGAATACATTTTTAAAGATTAAACTTTAACCTTAACAGTTAGTCTACTTAAGAGAACAGCCCTGAGTGCCTAAGGCAGAGAAGATGCATTCAGTTGAAGCTAGAAAATTTTAGGATTTTATTTCAGCTGCCTAACGAGACTAGTTTACTTGAACATTCCCTTTTAGTCACATGTTCTTAAAAACAGTGACATCCGGTGGCTGCTCATTTTTGAAGTGTAGTCAGGAGGCAGTTAGGCTAATCAGTAAGGCTTCTTGTTTATTTACAAATAGGCAGAAAACAGGGTGAGTTTTTCTAATTGCATCTCCACTTGCCACTTACTGTTTGTGAATAGCAGTACAAGATGTGCTCCGAGGGAAATTGTGATAAGCCCAGTTAATTTCCTTTCCTCCCTGGCCTGTTGAAGGATGGCCTGGTGGGAGTCCAACGATTACCAGTCCTTCTGCCTGCTTTCCGAGGAGAGCGAACCAGAGGACCTGGAGGACTGGGAAGATGAGCGCTCTGCCCAACTGGATTATGAGGACCCAGACTCGACCTCCATTAAGTATGTAAGCGGTGATGTCACCCACCCACAGGCTGGGGCGGAGGATGCTGTCATCGTGCACTGCGTAGGTAGGTAGAAGTGGTGGGGCCTGAGTCTTTATGGTACCAAGGTCTGGGGAAGATGAGGCAGAACCCTGATTTAGGGGTGATTAATGGCCCCAGTGTAGTCTTGTGTGGTCAAAAAGAGTGAATTTTAGAACCAGGAGACTGGGATTTGACTCTTGTCCCTCTTGTTTATCTGGTTGAGCAGCCCAGCCTCTCTGGGCCTCAACTTCCTTATCTGTATAATGGTATAAGATCTGCCCTGTTCTCTGCACAAGGTTTTTAAGAGAGTACAAGGAGGTAACATCTATAAGACAAAGGAATCCTTTCAAAACTCCAAGCATGTTCTTCCCTCATGACCTTTGTACTTTTTACTTCCTCTGTCTGGAGCCCTCTTTCCCCACTTCGCCACATCAAGCATTGTTCAAATGTCTGCATCTCAGAGAGGTCTCTCTTGATTGCCCAGACCCCATCCTCACCCCTCTATTCTTCTCTATCCACTTTTTTACCTTATTTTACTTGATGATACATCACCATCTGACATATTGCCTATGTATTTGCTTATTTGTTTCACTGAACTAGAAAATAGCTTCATGGGAGTAGGGATTTTTTTTTTTGTCCTCTGCTGTAACCCTAGTGCCTAAAACAGTTCTTGATATGTAATACTAACAAATATTTATAGTATGATTGAAAGAATGAATGACTGTAAATACGAGGTACTAACTAGCTGTGTTAGTACCAGCTTGAATAAATCATTTAACCTTTCCACTTTCTTACCTGTAAAATGGGAGTTGTGTGCTGTTGTATTACGTCTGCTCTGCATCTTTCCTCAGCCATCTCCCAGGAATTACAGAAGTACTGCAGAGATTCTGCTCTTTCAGAACACTAATTTTTTTGATGCTTTTCTGCTGTGATGGCCAAGTATATTCCAGAAAACCTAAACATATTTGAGAAGTCCAGTGTATAATATGTGCAGGAGATTAGTTTCTTCTGCTCTTTGAAAAATCATTCTTCTACAGGTCTCTTTGGTGTACCTTTGTTTTTTTAAATTGTGGACTGGATTTTGCCTCCTATAGAAGAAAATTTTCTCTTTCTTCTATCAGATGACTCTGGCCGCTGGGGCAGAGGTGGTTTATTCACAGCTCTGGAAAAAAGATCTGCTGAGCCAAGAAAAATATATGAGCTGGCTGGGAAAATGAAAGGTAAGAAGCAAAGCAGAGAGAAGGGTTAGGGATGGGAGAAGAGGGGAGAGGACACTCAGGTAACGCAAGTATTAGGTGCGTTAAAAAGCACTAGATGAGGAGTCGGAAGAGCTGGTTGGAGTCCGAATTCTGTCATCAGTTAGCTAGTTGATATGTGACTTTGAGGCAATCCCTTCCCCTCCCTGTGTCTGTTTTCTCATTTGTAATTTGTGAATAATACTTATTCCACCCACCGCATGGGACTATAATGAGGATAATGAATGAATGTGTAAGTACTTTGATAAATGTCAATCCCTGCATGCATGTTAAAGTGTTGGCTTGAAGATCATTTCATTGTTTACCCAATTCACTCCATCTTCTTGAGGGAATATCTCCTGAAAATGTCAGACTCCTGTGGGAGAGAACTGAGACATACTATTGAAGTGCTAACAAGACCTGGGTGCTGAAGGGAAGGAGGTTGTATTATGAAGTAACACTCCCCGGAGGCAGAAGTATAGAGCTGTGCGGGGCAGGGGAACTTGGAAGCTGAACAGTATTCCCCCTTGGCATAGGGAGGGGCCAGGGCACCTCCTGTTATGTGTAGAGATCACAAAGTGGCAAGAGGAGTAAAGTGATTATTGTGATTAGCCTCTCAAGTTCCGTAGGAAATAAAGGATCTTGCCCAATAGAGGAGGGCTCTTCACATTTCTTAGAGATTGGTTTTTTCCTAATTCTTCTGCTCACTTCTCCAGGGTAGAAGGGGATGTAAGGACTTGGAGTGAATACTCTTTCTACTAAAACAGATTACATATTACAGGGTTTCATATGTGTGAAATAACCCAGATCTAGATATTGATTGGGCAGCTGGAAAAGGAGAGAATTCAGGAGGAGGTCGGAGTTAGAGATGCAGGCTGAGAAGTTCCCATTTGGATGAGGAACGGGAGGACAGAGAATAGAGCATGGAAAACACCTCCGTTTAAGAGCAGAGGCAAGAAGGGGAGAAAGAAGGAATTGTCAGAAAAATAAGAGAACCTTGAGAATGTAGTGTTTTGAGGTACAAGGCAGGAGAGATGTCAAGAAGTGGTCTGTAGTGTCAGACACTGAAGTGAGGATGAGCATTGGGAAAAGGCCATTGGATTTGCCCCAAGGGCAGTCACATGACCTTGGAGCACTTGGAAGAGAGTGTGAAAAGTAAAACCTGGTTGCACAGTGTTAAGGCATAAGTGGTCAGTAAGGAAATAGAGATGGGAGTGTGCACTGTTTTCTGAAGAAGGATTGAAATAAGGTAGAGCAGGGTAGATGAAAAGTGGGCTTGAATTATCAGGGAGGGCTTCATGGAAAGTGGTGAATGTTCTCTTTGGCCTGGAAGGGTGGGTTCGGTTGAATTTAAATAGGTGGAAAGAAAGGGCAGGAGAGTCCATAACCATGTCTCATTCTTTTTGGTATCCCTGTAACTCCACCATTCCCAGTATGGGGTATTGAATGGCCCCTGCAGCTACACAGCGAATGTTTTTGGGGAATGTTGTGTAGGTCAGACAGGCTGGAATAGAGGGTTTAGGCTGAGGAATAGAGGAGAGTTAGTTAGATTTTAAAGCAGAGAGACTTGGGCCACATTATAGAAGACCGTACATAACTTGTCCAGGGAGATGCCGTTCTAGGCAGGACCTTATCCAATAGCTAGTGGCTAGATATGGGAGATTTGAGTAGAAGAATGGCATAGCAGAGCAAATATTTTAGAATGACTTGAACAATTGGGGTATGCAGGATGGATTGAGAGGACAAAAGATTCAAACTGGAGTAGGCCAAAAAAAAAAAAATTGGGAGTATGCAAAGCCATAGAATTAAATTAGCACGTTTCTCTAGAGAATTTGATTTGCTTTGGATGAGGTAGGAAAATATACAAATACAAATATGTAAGTATGGTAGAATACAATATTTGAATAGTTTAAGACAAACATAAGACTCTTGTAAAGGAATTTTACGTTCATAGTGCCCCACCCCCTCCCAGCCCGGATGCGTCTGGGTTTTGCATTCACTCTCCAGTGCCTACAGGCGTACTTTGTAGGCAGCGTTTGAGAGGCGTTGAATTAGGAGATCATAAAAATTCAGGAGTGAAGGGGGTGACATGGTTACATAAGACATTCCCTCTTTAATCTCCCTTTTTAACCAATAGTTTAGACATCTATACATAAACAAAGGTGCTTTGATGGGTCTTTTGGGAGACCCAAGAGGAGACTTACTCACCACTGCAACTGGTAAGAGACAGACAAACCTCCATACAGGCAAGGAACCAATGGAGCCAGCAAAACTGCCTAGACCCCTCTCACTGCTGTAGGGCAAAAATCAGGTGAGTGCTGCCCTGGGCAGGTACTCACACACAGAACTTGCAGAAGTCCAGCCTTCCTGAAGGGAGACTCTGGCACACCATTGGAGAAAAAGAAAAATATGAGTTTGCTTGCAGCAGAGGTGGTAAGAGAAACTTTCCCAGCATCAACCCTCCCCCCAAGGAAACACTTCAAGGGGCTGATTTTTCTGGCAGAGGCACCCAGCTACCCTCGTCAGGTGGAACACAGCTGGAAAAACCTGTTTCTCTCCGCCAGCATCTGGAGTACTAAGGTGGGAGCTCCACAACTGTGGGAAGGAAGGATATTGGGAAAGAGGCAGATAAGAATTTCAAATGGTGTCAAAGACATGTGCTCAGTAGGAAGTTCCCTCAGGGACCCCTGGGGGTACCACCCTGGGGATCTCCCTACCAGGTGTGTGGGCACTCCCAATGCACCAAGTGTTAAACCCACACCTCTCCCCAACTCTGCTGCTGGCTCCCTGTGCTTGCTCCGCAGTGTGTCCATGAAAGCGAGCTCTGCTAGACCAGGAGCCCACTCAAAACAGGTCCTGTCGATGGGCAGGGAAGAAACCACAAACTTGAGTTATAGCGCCACCTTCTGGGGAAAAAAGGTGTGCAGCCAACCTGGTGAATTGTAGGAATCAGAGAAGACACAAAAGCTTAATAATTTGGCCACAAGACAGAGCAAGAAGAGTGGAGCACAAACACATAGGAAAAACTGAGATAATACCAAAACCATAGAACATAATACCCCATCTGCTGAAGGTAATGAGCACAGAGTTTAGGACGTATCTGCTACTTCAGATTCAAAAGCACCAGCATGTACCAGGAATATGAAAAATCAAGGAAATATGGCATCACAAAAAGAAAATGACAGTTCTCCAGCAACCATGCTCAAAGGCACAGAATATTATGATCTAACTCACAAAGAATTCAGAATAGCAGTTATAAAGAAACTCAATGAATTTTACAAGAAGACCCAGGCAACTCAGTAAAATCAGGAATAAAATATGTTAACATAATGACTTCCTTTCAAAGAGATTGAAATTTTAAAAAACCAAACAAATTGTAGAGCTGAAGAAGTCAGTGGATGAGATGAAGAATGCAATAGAGGGCAGCTATAGCAGGGGAAACCATATGGAAGAAAGAATAAGTGACCTCAGGAGATAGGAATTTTGAAATAACACAGAAGAGATGAAAGAACAGAAATTTTAAAAGAACGAAGCAAGCCTATGTGAGTTATGAGATTGAAACAAGAAAAGACAAATATCAGAATAATTGGGCTTCTAGAAGGAGAAGGGGACAAAGAGATTATTTTAAGAAATAATAGCTGAGAACTTTCCAAACCTGGGGAAAGATTTGGACATACATGTCCATGAAGCTAATAAATCACCCTGTAATCTCAATGCAAGAAGACCTTCTCCAAGACACATTATAATGAAACTGTCAAAAATCAATGATAAAGAATCTTAAAAGAAGCCAGGGAAAACAAGAATGTAACCTACAAAGGAACCCCTATTAGGCTATAAGCAGATTTCCTAGCAGAAACTACAGGTCGTGAGAGTGGAATGACATATTCAAAGTGTTGAAAGATCAAAATTTCCAGCCAAGAATACTACTTTACCAGCAAAGTTATCTATTGGGTATGAAGGAGAAATAAAGGCTTTCCTAGGCAAACAAAAGCTGAGGGAATTCACCACCACTAGACCTGCTTTGCAAGAAATGCTGAAAGGAGTTCTTCAAGCCAAAATGAAAAGACACTAATCAGTGACATGAACACATATGAAAGTACACAACACACTGGTGAAGGTAAAATATATAGAGTCAGATTTAGAAAACGAACTCAGTGTTAGGATGGTGTGTTAACCACTCAACTCTAATGTAAAGGTTAAAGGAGAAGAGTAGTAAAAATAACTATAGCTACTATAAATTGCTAATGAATAATATAAAAACATAAAAAGAGGTAAATTGTGACATGTATAATATAAAAGGGAGGCGTAAAAGGGTGGAGCTTTTATAGGCAATTGAACACTGTTATGTCTATGTTTCATGTAAGTGCCATAGTAACCACAAAGCAAAAACCTAGAGCAGATCCACAAAACACAGAGAAAGGGGAACCAGAGTATACCACCACAAAAAATAACCAATTTACAAAGGTAGGCAGAAAACAGAGGGAAAGAGAAACAATGGAAATACAAAACCACTGGAAAGCCCAAGATGACATTAGTAAGTCCTTACATATAATTACTCTAAATGTAAATGGATTGGGGACTTCCCTGGTGGCGCAGTGGTTAAGAATCTGCCTGCCAATGCAGGGGACACGGGTTCGAGCCCTGGTCTGGGAAGATCCCACATGCTGCGGAGCAACTAAGACCCTGTGCCACAACTACTGAGCCTGCGTGCCTAGAGCCCGTGCTTCACAACAAGAGAAGCCACCTAAATGAGAAGCCCACGCACCACAGTGAAGAGTAGCCCCCACTCGCCACAACTAGAGAAAGCCCATGTGCAGCAATGAAGGCCCAGCACAGCCTAAAATAAATAAATAAATAAATAAAATCCAAATGGATTGAATTCATCAATCAAAAGGCACAGAGTGGCTAGATGGATAAAAATAACAAGACCCAACTATATACTGCCTATAAGAGACCCACTTGGGCCTTAAAGACACATGTAGACTCGAAGAGATGGAAGAATATATTCCATGCAAGTGGAAACTAAAAGAAAGTGGAAGTAGCTATATTTATATCAGACGAAATAGACTCTAAGCCAAAAATGGTAATAAGAAACAAAGGGGTCATTATATAATGATACAGGGATCAATTCATCAAGAAGATATAACAGTTGTAAACATATATGCATGTAACATCTGTGTACCTAAATACATTAAGCAAATATTAATAGATATGAAGGGAGAAATAGACAACAATACAATAATAATAGGGGACTTCAATACTCCACTCTCAGTAATACGTAAATCATCCAGACAGAAAATCAACAAGGAAATGATGGGCTTGAACCAAACATTTGACCAAGTGGACCTAACAGGCATCTATAGAACATTCCATCCAACAGCAGCAGAATACACATTCTTCTTAAGTGCATGTGGAACATTTTCAAGGAGAGATCATATGATAGAGCAAAAAACAAGTCTTAGCAAAATAAGACAATTGAAATCATACCAAGTATCTTTTCTGTTCACAATGGTATGAAACTAGAAATAAAACGAGGAAAGCTGGAAAATCTGCAAGTGTGTGGAAACTAAACAACACACTCTTGAACAACCAATGGGTCAAAGAATAAACCAACAGGGAAATCAAAGAATATTTCAAAAAAAATGAAAATGGAAACACAACATACCAAAACCTATGGGGTGCTGCAAAAACAGTTCTGAGAGGGAAGCTTATAGTAATAAATGCAAATATTGAGAAATTAGAAAGATTGCAAATAGTCAACCTAACTTTACCCCTCAAGGAATTAGAAAAGAGGAGTAAATTAAGCCCAGAGTTAGCAGAATAAAGGACGTAAAATTCAGAGCAGAAATAGAGACCAGAAAAACAAAAGGTCAATGAAACTAAGCTAGTTTTTCAGAAAGATAAACAAAATTGATAAACCTTTAGCAAGACTAAGAAAAAGAGAGAAGACTCAAATAAAACCAGAAAAGAAATTATAACTGACCCTACAGAAATACATAGAATCATAAGAGACTACTATGAATAATTGTACACCAACAAATTAGATAACCTAGAAGAAATGGATAAGTTCATAGAACCTACAACCAACCAAGACTGAGCCAGTAAGAACTAGAAAGTCTGAACAAATCAATGATGAGTAGAGATTGACTCAGTAATTAAAAACCTCCCAACACAGGAAACTCCAGGACCAGATGGCTTCACTGGCAAATTCTACCAAACATTCAAAGGAGAATTAACATCAGTCCTTCTCAAACTCTTCCAAAAAATTGAAGAGGAGGGAACACTTCCAAACTCATCCTATGAGGCCAGTATTACCAATATCAAAGCCAGATAAGGACACTACAAGAAAACAAAACTATAGACCAATATCTCTGGTAAACATTGATGCAAAAATTCTCAGTGAAATATTAGCAAACCTAATTCAGGAACTCATTAAAAGGATTACATACCATGACCAAGCAGGAATTTTCCCTGGGATGTAGAGATGGTTCAGCATGCACAAATCAATAAATGTTATGCACCACATTAATAGAATGAAAGATAAAAGTGATCATCTCAATAGATGAAGAGAAATCATTTGACAAAATACAACATCCTTTCGTGATAACATACCCTCTGCAGATTGGGTATAGAAGGAACATACCTCGGTATAATATAAAAGGCCGTATACAGCAAACCCACAGCTAACATCATATTCCACAAGAATTGAAAGCTTTTCCTCTAATATCAGGAACAAGACAGGGGTGCCACTCTTACCCATATCTGAGTCGATTTGGAAAAGGCAAGACATAAGGAGGATTCAGAATAGTCCTTCCTCAGGGATCTCATTCTGTAGTGAACTTTGTGTTCTTTCTGTTGCTCCCTTTTGTTTTACCTCAGATTTGAGTTTGGGCGGTGTCCTTTTATTTCCTATTGATGATAAAGAGTCAAGAAACAAAGGGCAAGATTTGGTAAGTAAAAAACCACATCAGTTTATCAGAGCTGAACTTTGACTCCCATCACCTCCCCTTGAAACTACTCCTGCTCCCACCCAGTTAATGATCGTTCCTCCTAGTTGGCCTTGATTGTGGCCCAGCACCGTGATCGTGCCAATGTCCTGTCTGGCATTAAGATGGCAGCCCTAGACGAGGGCCTGAAGAAGATATTTTTAGCAGCAAAGAAAAAGAAAGGTAAGCTCTTCCACTTGTGCTCAGGGATAGATGAATTTCTGTTCCCAAGCATATGATGTGATTTTTAAAGGGAGGTAAGAAATGTCAAGACCCCATTCAACATACATGGTAAAGGTAAGCCCCAGTATGAGAGATCACAGAAGTAACAACCTCCCCATCTTGTATTTGCAAAGCCCTTTTCCTTTCTACATCACTTTTGTATCCATTATCTCTGTGGACCGCCTGCATCCACTTGGGTATTTGTATCATTTTACAGATGAGGAAGTAAAGGACCAGAGATGAAGTAAACTGGTCATAATGCAGTTGTAAAATGCCTCTTGGAGAGTCCCACTCCGCATTAGCAGACAGTTCTCTGCCAAAAACCCGAGTTCAATTTTGTTTCTAAGCCCAGTGTGTCTCAGAGTTTCTTGAACTGATTGACTTTTTTTTTAATAAATTTATTTTATTTTATTATTTTTGGCTGCATTGGGTCTTCATTGCTGTGCACTGGCTTTCTCTAGCTGCAGTGAGCGGGGGCTACGCCTTCGTTGCGGTGCCGGGCTTCTCATTGCGGCGGCTTCTCTTGTTGCGGAGCACAGGCTCTAGGCGTGGGGGCTCAGAAGTTGTGGCTCGAGGGCTCTAGAACGCAGGCTCAGTAGTTGTGGCACACAGGCTTAGTTGTTCCGCGCCATGTGGGATCTTCCCGAACCAGGTATCAAACCTACGTCCCCTGCACTGGCAGGCGGATTCTTAACCACTGCGCCACCAGGGAAGTCCCCTTGACTTGTTAAAGAATCTTTGCTTATTTTAATTACATCTTGATCATTGATCGTATTTTATTTCCATAGTACCTACTTATTTCCAGAGCCTGTAGGTCCTTGTGTTCAATAGAATTAATTTAATTTTCCCCTATTACAACCCCTCCCCAGAATATTTTTGACATTATAATCATATGCTTTGAGTGGGACACACCAAGATTATATACATTTTGTTCATTGGAAACCACAAAGTGACTCAGAATATGTTATTATCTCCTATGTATATTTTATACACATTAATCAATTTGATGAATGAAGACATCATGATCTTTTTTTTTTTTTTTTTTAACAGCAAGTGTCCATCTTCCACGCATTGGACATGCCACGAAAGGTTTTAACTGGTATGGTACTGAGCGACTTATTCGGAAACACTTGGCCTCAAGAGGCATCCCAACTTACATGTATCCTTTTGTTATCCTGATGGTGTGCACTTCCAGCTCAAAAGGGGAAAATGTCTTGCATTTTTCTGGTGTCATTATTTAATCCAAGGCCAAGTCTTCTTCTGCCATGTTTTTCAGTCTACCCCTCTTCAATGAGAAAAAACTAAGAAGCATTTTCTAACTTGTATATATCCAAGGAGGTAAATATACCCAAGCATTTCTGGGTGCCAACAGCGAAATTAAAAGATACATGAAGAGGGGAATTAATTGAAGAATTGCCATTTGCTAACATACTGAATCTTTTTCACATCAATTCTCTGGAGATCCTTCAGGCCCAAAGACCAAGGCCTGATTCTAAGAACTTCACTCTGTTCACTAAAATAACAACAAGCAAACAAACAAGTGAACTGTTTTATTTCTGAACCCATTCAATGTATTCTTAAGGAGCAGTGTGAAATTCATTTTGACCATGAGGATATAATCTAGTTTTGCTGGACCAGTATTTTCTTCTAATGACCTGCTTGCTGTATAAGTTAGCATTGTTTGGACTATACTGAGTCCAGAATTACTAGAAGAAGCTGAATTGGCCCCCAAGTGCTATAATTATACAGAAACTTCATCTTTTTACTTAGATACTTAACTGAAATTAATTCACTCAGTGGTGGTTTATTTAAACCACTGTAAAAACTTAGCAGAGAAGTTCTGTTTTATACACTTGCACAATTCAAGCAGTATCAAAAGAGTTTTAGTATATCAGATAATTCTACAGTAATAAGTACTAACAATATTGGAAAGATTTATGATATGGTAAAAAGAAACTAAGGCATGCTACTTCTGGAGTGGTTATTTCAATAATTACTAAAGAACTAGTAGTTTTGGTAAAGTTGATTTTAGTAGATTTAGTAAAGTTGATTTTAAAAACTTTTAAAGTTTTTTAAAATGATGAAATATATATTCCTTGACCATCCTTATCAGCTACTACTTTCCTAGAAGCAAGGCTGCCATCCTTCATCCACAGGCCTCATCTTCCTCCTTAGGACAGCTGGTGCCTTAACAATCGGCTCAGCATCAGATCCAGCCTTCAGCAGCCAGCTAAGATGTTTGCTCAAAGCTACTGTAATAGAATATTTCAAAAAGGAATGAGGATCTGGTGGGCCTCTGAGCTACTCTGTTTTCTGAATTCTAATTTTGTTCTCCTGGATGTGCTACTGATGTGGTACGTGTAATACAGGGATGCACAAGGTATTTGGGAAAATCCTTTGGCAGCTTGCCAGGGCCCCAGTTTGCACAGCTATTTGCCTAATAATAAATACATTTTCTATCTCTAATGGTTTCTTTGCTTTCTTTCCCCTCAGTCTAGTTTTCGTCCCCTCCATCAGACTGATTTCTTTATAGTGAGAAAGGTGAATGGATTAAGGAGAAAGGAAAGGTAATAGGAGAACAGGGTGGCTCTAGGGGAAGGACGCACCTTCAGCCAATTCGTGCTTTGGAAAGATAGGTCTCCGAGGGGAAAGGCTGAGAAATGAGATTCCTGATGCAGACATGTGGAGCCCCTCCTGCCCTTCTCTTCATCCTGCTCAGCATTCAGAGCTAGAAGAACACACGTTGGCCCAGAGGCCTGTCAAATGTGGCTTCAGAGAAACCAGAGGATCACTCCCCCTCCCACCGAATCAGTTCAGCTTCAAGAAATAAGGGAACTGTGGAAATGGCACAAAGCTGACAGCAAATGTCAGACTGGGGAGGGCAGGGGGCAGAGATCCACAGGAGGAGTCTTAGGAGGAGACACCCATGTAAGCTATGGCTTTTCACACTTTGTACATGAAGTCTCAGTCTTGGCTGACTAGCCTCAGCCAGCCTGATTGCTGCTGCTTTGAGGCCATAAGTCTCAAGAGCTGGGACCATGACCTTCTAAGGAGAGCAGTGCTGTTGGCACCTGGGTTGTACTGTTCTAGTTGACTCCCTCTCGGCTCCTTCACCCTTCAACAATTTAGCATCTGTTTTGAAGACCTATTAGACCCTAAATTCACGATTCCTTAATTTGTTTTTCCTAAAATTTCTTACTTTCATTTTTATTGCCTCCTATCTATTACTCTTAACCACCAGCCCTTGACACATGGGTGATTATAATAACTTTAACCTCTTGACTGGCATCTTAAGTCTTAGAAGCAGAATTGGAACTCCAGAAAGGGAGAATGTAGAGAAATCTAAGCTAATGCATAAGTAAGCTGCCGGGCCTTCAAAAGCAGCCAGAGTCCAACCAGGTGAGGTATAAGCAGATGCAAAGAAAACTTGATTGTCCGAAAGCTATATACCCTCCTGAAAAGCTGTACTTCCTTTGGATATCAGAGTGCCTAGGGCTAGCTGTAGATGTTTCTGAACATCTGCGAGGGGCATCAGAGCGGGGAACTCACCCCCAAAGGGAGTATAACAGACATTTTTAGGGACACAGATATTTTTTTTGAAAAGAAAGGGGCTTCTTTTCACCCTATACTGTCCCACTTGCTCCAACCGTATGGGCCTTTTCTCTGGATGAAGGCCCTGGGCCATGGCTGTCTGCCCCCTGGTAAACTGGGCAAAACAACACGGAAAGAGATCAGAAAACTCATGTAGCACTTTCTCCCTTAAACATGAGGTCACCTGTTTGTGGCAGCCCCCTGCTTTCCTTTCTGACTTCTAGCTCATCAGTCAAAAATGCTGCTCTGCTTTATCTCCGTATGTCTTTCCTGTCTCATAACCCCTTCACTCTTCCCATCAAAGGGTGTCACTGTCTGGGAAGGAAGAATGAGAGAAGCTACCTACTTTGTTTATCCCAAGGGTTCTGTCCCATTTCTTCCACAGCATCTTTGATGCCATCTGGCCCTCCCCTCTGAGGAGGCCAAGATAGGGCCAAGAGGACAATATAAGATTGTTTTCACTGATGAGCCTTTGTGGAGAAGTTTGTACCATAAACATCAATTTTAAAAAGCCCTGCTTATTGAGATAGTGAGGAACTTAAACTTGAAATTTTCTTTATGTACAATCTTACATATTTTCTTGATTTTTAATAAACTTTCCTTCACTTTGTAACATGCCTATTGTTTACTTTTTTGTCCCATCAATCTAAACTACATTCTAAGTTAATTAATCCTCTTCAAGTATAGCTTGAATCACCCATTTTAGAGCCCCGAACCATCTCTAGGCCAATGTGTTTTCTTTTGCTGTCTACTAAGTGAAGAATAAACTCACTCGAGCATTACTTATCTTCCACCATAATTTACTCTTATTTCCCAAAGACATCCTACAGTTTCTTGCTTGGGCCTTTGCTCATTCTGGTCCCTCCCTGGACACCCTGCACCCTCTAAATCCCCTCTCATATCTCTGCTATTGTCCCCTATCAAATCTGATTCTTTAGGAATCCAGAAAAATCTAACCTCTCTGTGGTTGAACTACAAATGATAATTGGGTTTATGGCACTTAATTTGTTGACATATTATACTCATTGGTATATTTATTTAATTACTGCCTAAATACTAAGGCCTTTGAGAAAAGTGATTTCTCATTTATTTTCCCTATCACACAAATCAATTAATAGGTACTCAAATATTGAACTGAAAATGGTATGTGGATAACTGGCTAGCAAGTTGGGAAAAGTATTAGACTTCCTGAATATATCATAAACGCCAGATGGCTTAAGTACTTAAATGTAAAACTTGAGAATATACAAACTTGTCATTTTTATGGCGTCTGACCAGCAACTGGCCTTTGAAGCTTCTCCCAACTTCTCACTCAAATACCAGTGGCATTAAGGTGAAGACTCACAACCACACTGAAAATAAGACAACCAACCAACTAAATGCCAGAACATGAGAGGAAATGACACTAGTTATAAGACAAAGTTGAACTGAGATTTCATTTTAGGAAGCAAAGATTGCTTAAAAACCTAGGAACTTCACCAGCCAGAAAGTGAACAATGATCCTTCTATCCTTTGCTTCCCTTATGTTAACAAAAAGGTCAGCTGCCCCCTTCCCCCATGTCTGCTGTGAACTCTGTCCCCTCCAGCCTTCTCAAGAATGTTATTCTACCAATTACTTTCTCTTATATATTCAGTTTGTTCTTTAAATTAGAATCTTTCCATTGACTTATAAACAAGGTCAAGTCACTCTCATTAAAAAGAACTCCCTAGGGACTTCCCTGGTGGTCCGGTGGTTAAGAATCCATTTTGCAATGCAGGGAACGCTGGTTCAATCCCTGGTTGGGGAACTAAGACCCCACATGCCACAGGGCAACTCAGCTCACGTGCCGCAACAACTGATCCCATGCACTCTGGAGCCCGCGCGCCACAGCTAGAGAGAAGTCTGCACGCCACAGCTAGAGAGAAGCCCGCACACCACAACAAAAGATCCCATGTGCCACAACTTAGACCTGACGCAGCCAAAAAATTTTTTAACATAATAACAAAAAATTTTTTTAAAAGAACTCCCTAAATCCTCATTCCCTCCCCCGTCACAGCCCAACCTCCAAAGAGTTGTCCCATCTACAACTGCTTTTGTTTCTTCACCTCCCGCTGACTCTAACCCACACCATTCTGACTTTCTGCGCTTTCACTCCACCAAGAGAGTCTGTGTTAAGAATGACCAATGACCTCCAAGTCGCTAAATCCAAAGAACATTTTTCAGTTCTCATCTTGACCTCTGAGCAGAGTTCAACACTGTCCACTGCTTCCCTCTTTTTGAAACACTATTGCCTTGGCTTCTGCGACAAGATACTCTTCTGTGACACAATAATCCAGGAACTTATCTTTTATCATCTTTGCACAGTTTTCCCCCAGTTTTCTTCTTTTTACCTAGTGTATTAGTTTGTTAAGGCTGCCATAACAAAATACCACAGACTGGGTGAAAACAAGAAGTGTATTTTCTCACAGTTCAGGAAGCTTGAAGTCCAAAATCAAGATGTCAGAAGGGTTGGCTTTTTCTGAGACCCCTCCCCTTGGCTTGCAGATGGCCACCCTCTTGTTGTATCCTCACAAGTTGTTTCCTCTGTGCATGCATACCCTGGTATCTGTATTTCCAAATTTCCTTTTCTTACAAGGACACCAGTCAGATTGAATTAGGTCCCATCCTAATGGCCTGACTTTAACTTAATGCCTCTCTAAAGGCACTGTCTACAAATACAGTCACATTCAGAGGTACTGGGGATTAAGGCTTCAACACATGAATTTTGGAAGACACAATTCAGCCCCAAACACCCAGCCATTAAATGTTGGAGTTCCTCACCATAAAAGACCCTGAATTGTCAAAACAATCCTGAAGAAAAAGAACAAAGCAAGAGGCATAACCCTCCAAGACTTCACACAATACTACAAACTGACAGTAATCAAAACAGTATGGTTTGGGCACAGAAACAGACATATGGATCAATGGAACAGAATAGAGCCCAGAAATAAACCCACACACCTATGGACAATTAATCTTTGACAAAGGAGGCAAGAATATACAATGGCAAAAAGACAGTCTCTTCAGCAAGTAGTGTTGGGAAAGTTGGACAGCCACATGTAAATCAATGAAGTTAGAACACTCCCTCTCACCGTACACAAAAATAAACTCAAAATGACTTAAAGACATAAATATAAGACATGACATCATAAAACTCCTAGAAGAGAACATAGGCAAAACATTCTCTGACGTAAATTGTACAAATATTTTCTTAGCTCAGTCTCCCAAGGCAATAGAAATAAAAACAAAAATAAACAAATGGGACCTAATCAAACTTACAAGCCTTTGCACAGCAAAGGAAACCATAATCAAAACAAAAAGCAAACTACAGAATGGGAGAAAATATTCGCAAATGATGCAACCGACAAGGGCTTAATCTCCAAAATATACAAACAGTTCATACAACTCAACAACAACAAAAAACAAAAAACCCAATCGAAAAATGGGCAGAAGACCTAAAAAGACATTTCTCCAAAGAAGAAATACAGATGGCCAATAGGCACATGAAAAGATGCTCAACATCACTAATTATCAGAGAAATACAAATCAAAACTAAAATGAGGTACCACCTCACACTGGTCAGAATGACCGTCATTAAAAAGTCTACAAATAACAAATGCTGGAGACAGTGTGGAGAAAAGGGAACCCTCCTACACTTTTGGTGGGAATGAAAATTGGTGCAGCCACTATGGAAAACAGTATGGAGGTTCCTCAGAAAACTAAAAATAGAATTACCATATGATCCAGCAATCCGACTCCTGGGCATATACCCAGACAAAACTATCATTTAAAAAGACACATGTACCACTATGTTCATAGGAGCACTATTCACAATAACCAAGACATGGAAACAACCTAAATGTCCATCAACAGATGAATGGATAAAGAAGATGTGGTACATATATACAATGGAATACTACTCAGCCATAAAAAGAACAAAATAATGCCAATTGGAGCAAGATGGATACAAATAGAGATTATCATAATAAGTGAAGTAAGTCAGAGAAAGACAAATACCATGTGATATCACTTGGTATTTGTTTTTATTTTTGGCTGTGTTGGGTCTTCGTTGCTGTGTGCGGGCTTTCTCTAGTTGTGGTGAGTGGGGGCTGCTCTTCATTGCAGTGTGTGGGCTTCTCATTGTTGTGGCTTCTCTTGTTGCAGAGCACAGGCTCCAGGCACGCGGGCTTCAGTAGTGTGGCACGCGGGCTCTAGAGCACAGGCTCAGTAGTTGTGGTGCATGGGCTTAGTTGCTCCGCAAATGTGGGATCTTCCCAGGCCAGGGATTGAACCCATGTCCCCTGCATTGGCAGGCAGATTCTTAACCACTGCACCACCAGGGAAGCCCCAAAAATGTCCTATTGTATAGCAAAGGGAACTATATTCAATAGCCTGTAATAAACCATAATGGAAAAGAAAAAAAAGAAAAAAAATTACATTTAATAAAAAATAATAATAAAATGAGAGATTAACAACTTGAGATTGATAGTGTTCGTAGAGTACTAAATAGAATGGATAAGAAGAACCCATACCTTAAAAGAGAAGAACCTGTACACCTAGGCACATTATTGTATAATTTCCAAAAGTCTCAGAAGGTTTGTCACAAAAAGACCCATTTTAAATATACTTTTGGAGGAATTATTCAAATAAGAGGAATAAAACCAGCAGATGCTCCCTGGACAACATACTACCTCGCTAACTTATCTTACTCCCTCATCATGCTTGAGGAACTTAGTATATCTGAGCATCTTTTATTATTCATATACATTTGAATGACTTTTTGGCTAAATCTGAAATTTGTTTCAAAGGTCTTTTCTTCAATATTTAAAAAATAGTACCACATTGTCTTCTTGCATATGCTGTTGCAGTTGAGAAGTAGAGGGTATGGCAGGGATAAAACAAAGAAGTGGTCTCCCTTTTTTAGAGGGAACATATAAATACCAGTTTGACAATCCAAAACAAACAAAGAAATCAGGTAAGGAGGAAGAAAAATGACAGAGATTGATATAAAATATAACACAGTAGAAGCAAATCAGTATGTAATTAATTAGTAAGTGTAAATGGACTACATTGCCAGTTAAAAGACTAAGCTTATCATATTGCATAAAGCAAAACAAAAGAAGCAAACAAAACAAAATAAAATATGTAGAGTTACATACTCAAGACACCAAATCTGACTGTATCATTCCCTGCTTAAAATTTTCAGTAACTCTCATCACTGATAGGGTTCACAGCATCACCTCAATTCACTCTGACTTAGAGTCAGTCAACCAACCTCTCTAACCTTATTTTCTTTCAGCTACCTTTTTTCATTTGTTCCAATAACACCAAACACTCCTAGTTCACTGCATTCACCATTTGTTTCAGGATTCTGTGTCTTTATTTATACTGTTTTCTCTTGACACACCTAACCCCTTCTTAAGAGTATTAATTCATGCAAAAGGACTTACTTTAGTTATCATTGCTTCTGGGAACTGTCCCCTAACCTACAAGAATATTCCAAATACCTTTCTTTTATGTTTCGCAAGGCACCTTGTACATTACCCCAATCACTCTTCTTACCTTAAAAGATCAGGAGTAACAAATAGCAGAATTAGACCCAATAGGCCTCATGTTGGAATTATCAGATGTAAAATATTAAAAGTATATATACAACATTTGTAGAAATAAGATTGAACTGAAAATATGAACAAAAATGAGAGATTATAGTAAATGACCAGGCAGACTAGAAAAATAGCCAAATAAACTTGTAGAAATGAGATATAAAATCATTGAAATTAACTCAGTGGATGTGTAGGCAGAATAATGGTCCCCCAAAGATGTCTGTGTCCTAATCCCTGGAGCCTATGAATATGTTATGTTACATGAAAACAGGAATTAAGGTTGCAGATGGAATTAAATTTGCTAATCAGATTTCCTTAATGTAAAGAGACTAATATTAGATTATCTAAGTGGGCCCAATATAATCACTTGGGTACTTAAAAATGGAAGAGGGAGGCAAAACAGTCAGTGTCAGAGTGATGGATGTGATTTTCAAACTGGAGGAAGCAAACCATCAGCCAAGAAATGTGAACAATTTCTAGAAGCTGAAAATGGTGAAGAAGCAGATTCTTCTCTAGAGCCTCCAGAAAGAAATGCTACCTTTGACTTTAGCCCGGAGACCCATTTAGAAATTCTGAACTACAGAACTGTAAGATCATAAATTTCTATTGTTTTAAACATTGTTTAAATTTGTGGCAATTTGTTACGGCCACAATAGGAAACTACAATGGGTTAATCAGATTAGACACAATAAAAAGAAAATTGGTGGAATGGAACATAGGTCTAAGAATGTAGTAAAGAGGGACAAAGATGGAAAATATGAAATAAGAGAATAGGGATAATGGGTGAGATGTAATAATCAATTTGCTGAAAATTCAATGGCTGAAATATTCTAAAATTTATGAAATATATTAATACTTAAGTTTCATGAAGCAATGATTCCCAAACAGGGAGTGAATAAATAAAAAGAAATCCCCATGTAAACATATCATAGTAACACTTCAGGGCACCAAAGACTAAGAGAAAATCTTAAAATAGACATAGAGAAAAAAACAAAACAAAACAAAAACAACCAACCAAACAGATAACCTTCATGGAATAAAATTTGTACTATGAACAAATTTCTTAACAGCAAATGGAAGGCTAAAAATAGTAGATTAATATCTTCAAATTGATAACGGGAAATAACCTAGAATTGTTTACTTGGTTAAAATATCATTTAAGAATTAAAGCGAAATAGATATTTTCAGGCAAATGAATATTGCAACACCAGGCCCAAAATACTTTACAGAAAAGCTCTACTAAATAACCCAGAAGGTCATTCCCTTTTTGTATATACTCTCTTTTGTATAGAGGATAGATAAAGAGGTGGTATCCCTGATTCATTTCATGGGGCTAGTATAACCTTAATATAACAAAACCAATACAAGCAAGGAAAATGATAGGCTATTCTTACTTATGAACATAAGTACAAAAATTCTAAATAACATAAAAACAAATCAAATCTAGCAACGTGTATGAACTAATTTGGTTAAACTGACTTTGTATTTAACAGATTAGTATTAAAAATCTATTCTCATAACTTAGCAAGTAAAAGAACTTAAGACTTATCTGCCAACTGAGTGCATTGTCCTACATATTTTAAAATGATTTTTTCCTCAACCTTTTACAATTATCTTGTCCAAATGTAATTTGACATCAATTTTTTGGTGACTCATCTTTAGTGAATCTTTCCAAAGACACCAAATTTTTCTACACATTTTATCAGTTTATCTGACATTTCTGGCATATAACAGGTGGGAGCAAAGGTGCTGATTCTCAGCTAATATTCAATGTACAAGAGCACCACTGGTTAACATTGAAAAACTTCCACACCAGTTAGTAAAGAGAAACTCTCTACTTATTTAGATTATAAGTTGGAAAGGGACATCAACATGTGGCAGCATAAGATATTCCTCTTTTTTAATCCCCCTCATTAATCAACAAATTGGACATCCATAATGAACAAGGTCGCCTCTATGAGGGTTTCCAGATCTTGTACCTTTCCCCAAGGGATCCAAGGGGAATCTTGCCCACCAGTTCAGCCAGTAGCAGACGGACATACCTCCATACAAACCGTGGAACCAGCAGAGCCAGTGAGACTTCCTGGACGCCTCTTGCTACTGTTGAGCAAGAATTAGGTGAGTGCTGAAGTGGCCAGATACTCACCCACGAGAGAGAACTTGCAGAGTCCAGCCCTCCTGAAGGGAAAATACAATACACCACTGGGGAAAAAGGAATAAAATACAATTGGCCTTTGAACAATGTGGGGGTTAGGGGCACCCACCCTCTGTGCAGTCGAAAACCCGTGTAGAACTTATAGTTAGCCCTCCATACGCTTGTGGTTCCTCTGTATCTGCTGTTCCACATCCATGGATTCAACAGATCTCGGATCATGTAGTACTGTTGTATTTACCATTTTAAAAATCCACATATAAGTAAGTGGACCCACATAGTTGAAACTCGTGTTTGAGTCAACTGTGTATGAGTGTGGTCACAAGGGAAGCAGGAAGAGAAACTTTCCCAGTGCTACCCATCCCCCCAGAAGGCCCTGACTGGGGCTGATTTATCAGGCAGAGGGGACACCTCTCAATTACCTGGGTCTTGTGGCAGTGAGTCTTATATTCAGGGGTCCCATAGAACTGTAACAAATGGAGAAAGAGTTCTTAACCAGCTGCCAGTAAGATGAACTCACAGCCTTCCTGTGAAAGGAGCCAATTAGCTTATCTTCACAGCTGTGGCCTTAGGGGTAATCTTCTAATTAAACACATTAGTGGAAAGAAGGAACTAAAGACTGGAGTGGAAACACATAAAATAGAGACTAAAAAGAAAATAAAAAAGATGAATGAAACTAGGAGCTTTTTTTTAAAAAAACAACAAAAACCCAAAACCAAAGAAACAAACCTTTAGTTAGATACACCAAGAAAGAGAACTCAAGTGAAATTACAAAGAAAGAGGATACATTACAACTGATAATCACATAAATACAAAGGATAAGAGAATACTATGAAAACTATACATCAAAAAATTGGACAACTTAGAAAAAATAGTAAATTCCTAGAAGTGTATAACCTACCAAGACTGAATCATGAGGAAACAGAAAATCTGAACAGACCAATTGTTAGTAAGAAGATTAAACAGTAATTAAAAACCTCCTAACAAAGAAAAGTCCAGGACCTGATAGCTTCACTGGCAAATTCTACCAAAATGTTTTTTTTTTAAAGATTTATTTTATTGATTGATTGATTGATTGCTATGTTGGGTCTATGTTTCTGTGCTAGGGCTTTCTCTAGTTGCGGCAAGTGGGGGCCACTCTTCATCGCGGTGCGCAGGCCTCCCACTATCGTGGCCTCTCTTGTTGCGGAGCATAGGCTCCAGACGCGCAGGCTCAGTAGTTGTGGCTCACGGGCCCAGTTGCTCCGCGGCATGTGGGATCTTCCCAGACCAGGGCTCGAACCCATGTCCCTTGCATTAGCAGGCAGATTCTCAACCACTGCGCCACTAGGGAAGCCCCTACCAAACTTATAAAGAAGAATTAACATCAATCCTTCTCAAACTCTTCCAAAAATAAAAGACGAGGGAACACTTTCAAACTCATTTTATGAGGCCAGTACTATCTTGATACAAAAACCAGACAAGGACACCACAAGGAAAGAAAATTACAGGTCAATATCCCTGATTAACATAGATGCAAAAATCCTCAACAAAATATTAGCAAAACAAATTCAAAAATACATTAAAAGAATCTTACACAGTGATGAAGTGAGATTTATTCCAGACAACGCAAGAACAATTGAATGGTAGATGTTGAATCAATGCAATATACCATATTAACAAAACGAAGGGTAAAAACTGTATGATCATCTCAATAGATGCAGAAAAAGCATTTGCCAAAATTCAAATCTATTCATGATAAAAACTCTCAGGGACTTCCCTGGCGGTCCAGTGGTTAAGACTTCACCTTCCGATGCAGGGGGTGCAGGTTCGATCCCTGGTTGGGGAGCTAAGATCCCATATGCCTCAGGGCCAAAAAACCAAAACATAAAACAGAAGCAATACTGTAACAAATTCAATAAAGACTTTAAAAAAAAAAACCAAACTCTCAACAAAGTGGGTAAGGGGGAACATACTTCAGCATAAAAAGTCACATATCTCGTAGTTTTGATTTGCATTTCTCCAATAATTATTTAATAATTATTTCTCTAATTATTAGAGAAATGCAAATCAAAACTACAGTGAGATATCACCTCACAGCAGTCAAAATGGCTATCATCAAAAAATCCACAAACAGTAAATGCTGAGAACCCTCCTGCACTGGTAAGAATGTAAATTGGTACAGCCACTATAGAGAACAGTATGGAGGTTCCTTAAAAAGCTAAAAATAGAACTATGATATGATCCTGCAATCCTGCTCCTGGGCATATATCTGGAGAAAAACATGGTCTGAAAGGATACATGCACACCAATGTTCATTGCAGCACTGTTTACAATAGCCAAGACATGGAAGCAACCTAAATGTCCATTGACAGAGGAATGGATAAAGATGTGGTACATATATACAATGGAATACTACTCAGCCATTGAATAGAATGAAATAATGCCATTTGCAGCAACATGGATGGACCTAGAGACTGTCATACTGAGTGAAGTAAGCCAGACAGAGAAAGAAATATCGTATGATATTGCTTATATTTGGAATCTAAAAAGAAATGATACAAATGAACTTATTTACAAAACAGAAACAGACTCACAGACTTAGAGAAGGAACTTATGGTTACTGGGGGGAAGGGTGGGGGAAAGGGATAGTTTGAGAGTTTGGGATTGACATGTACACACTGCTATATTTTAAATGGACCTACTGTATAGCATAAGGAACTCTGCTCAATATTATGTAACAACCTAAATGGGAAAAGAGTTTGAAAAAGAATATATACATGTATATGTATAACTGAATCACTTTGCTGTACACCTGAAACTAACGCAACATTGTTAATCAACTATACTCCAATATAAAATAAAAAGTTAAAAGAAAAGCCACACATGATAAGCCCACAGCTAACATCAATCTCAATGTTTAAAAGCTGAAAGCTTTTCCACTAAGATAAGGAGATGGACAAGGATGCCCAATTTGCCACTTTTATTCAACATAGTATTGGAAGTCCTTGCCAGAGTGTGTAAGCAAGAAAAAGAAATAAAAGCCATCCAAATTGGAAAGGAAAAAGTAAAACTGTCTCTATTTGCAGATGACATGATCTTATATACAGGAAACCCTAAAGACTCCACCAAAACACAGAACTAATAAACAAATTCAGTAAAGTTGCAGGATACAAAATCAATATACAAAAATCTATTGCATTTCTATACACTGATAAACACTCAGAAAGAGAAATAAAGAAAACATACCCATTTACAATTGCATCAAAAAGAGTAAAATACCTGGGAATAAATTTAACCAAGGAGGTGAAAGACCTGTACACTGAAAACTATAAGACATTGATGAAAGAAATTGAAGAAGACACAAATAAATGGGAAGATATTCTGTGCTCATGGGTTGGAAAATTTAACATTATTACAATGATTATATAGCCCAAAGCAATTTACAGTTTTGATGCAATCTGTGTGAAAATTACAATGACATTTTTTCACAGAAATAGAAAAATAATCCTTAAATTTGCATGGAACCACAAATAACTAAATAAGTGAATAACTAAAGCAATCATAAGAAGAACAAATCTGGAAGCATCACACTTCCTGATTTCAAACTATATTACAAATCTATAGTAATCAAAAGAGTATGATATTGACATGAAAACAGATGCATAGGATGATCGAACAGAATAGAGACTGTTGGCACCAAAAACAAAGGCAACAAAAGCAAAAGTAAATAAGTGGGACTACATCAAACTAAAAAGCTTCTGTACAGGAAATCATCAACAAAATGATAAAGGAACCTAGAGAGTAGGGGAAAGTTTTTGCAAATCATATATCTGATGAGGGGTTAATATCAAAAAAATATTTTAAAAATTCATACAACTCAATACAAAAAAAACACAAACAATACAATTAAAAAGTAGGCAGTGAAACTGAATAAACAGTTTTCCAAAGAATACATACAAATGGCTAAGTGGTTGATGCAAAAGTGATCAACATCACTAATCATCAGGGAAACACAAATCAAAACCACTGTGAGATATCACCTACATCTGTTAGAATGGCTACCATCAAGAAGACAAGAGATAACAAGTGTTGGAGAGTGTGAAGAACAGGGAATCCTTGTGCACTGTTGGTGGGAATGTAAACTGGTACAGCTACTGTGGAAAACAATATGGATGTTCCTCAAAAAATTAAAAATAAAATTACCATATGGCCTAGCGATCCATTTCTGGTTATATTTTTAAATACAAAATATCAAAGAGGAAAATAAGGAATCTTGACATTTGCAACAACATGGATGGACTGTGAGGGCATTATGGTGAGTGAAATAAGCCTGACAGAGAAAAACTAATACTGCATGTATTACTTATATGTGGAATCTTAAAACAAAAAAACCCTCAAATTCAGAGAGTAGAAAAATGGATGCCAGGGATGGAGGCTGGGAGAAATAGGGAGAGGTTGGTAAATGGGTACAAACTTTCAGCTACAAGATGAATAAGGTCTGAAGATCTAATGTAAACATGGTGACTATAGTTGATACCACTGTATTATATAATCAAAATTTGCTAAGAGAGTAGAATTTAAATGTTCTCACCAAAACGAAAAAAAAGATAAATATGTGAGGTATTGGTTGTGTTAATTAACTAGTTGGAGGGAATCCTTTCATAATGTATGCATATATCAAATCACCACAATATACACTTAAAATATCTTACAGTTTTATATATCAGTTATACCTCAATAAAGCCAAAATTTAAAAGAAAAAAAAAAGGATAAACGTTATTCACCTGGAATAAGATTAAATATATTAGCTGTCTCAATAGATGGGTGATGGGGAGCTAAATAGAATATACGATTTATTTTTATAGTCCTATATAGAGATACGTAAATGTAGCAAAGAAAAAAAATCCCTGACAGAAAAATAGAACCAAAAGTAAATGGTAAATGTAGTAGGTTAAATTACTGGTGTCAATGCTTACCCTTCACAGTATCCACATCCTCACCCCTGGACTTTGGGTTGGCTATATTACCTGCTTCGATAAATGGAATGTGGGTAGAGGTGACAGTCTGCCATTCTGAGCCTCAGTCTTGAGACCTCAATTCTTTCTAGTTGCCCTCTTTCCCTGTGCTATCACCCTGTGATCTTCCAATGAGTAGCTGTAATCCTGTTAGCCTATACCTTAGTGGAACACATATGAAGCAAAGCTATACTTGGCTGACCTGCAGAACTTAGTGAGAATCAGGGCTCCCTCAGCTAAAGCAGAGGACTTGCAGATCCATGAGTGAAATAAATGCTTATTGCTGTAGACCACTTAGAGTTTGTGGTTATTTGTTATACATCAAAAATTAAATAATACAGGACTTCCCTGGTGGCACAGTGGTTAAGAATCCACCTGCCACTGGACATGGGTTCAATCCCTGGTTTGGGAAGATCCCACATGCCGCGGAGCAACTAAGCCTGTGTGGCACAACTACTGAGCCTGCACTCTAGAGCCCCGCAAGCCACAACTACTGAGCCCGTGCACCACAACTACTGAAGCCCACGTGCCTAGAGCCCATGCTCCACAACAAGAGAAGCCACCACAATGAGAAGCCTGCGCAGCACAATGAAGAGTAGACCCCACTCGCTGCAACTAGAGAAAGCCTGCACACAACAACGAAGACCCAACACAATGAAAATAAATAAATAAATTAAATTAATTAAAAAAAATTAACTAATACAAACAATGAGAAAACAGCCATTTCATTTTAACAATTGAGATAGTAGGTATGATGAAAATGAAATATCTAGCTCGCTCATAAATTTGATCCCAGAATCATAATATGGTTTGAACATACTTGGAAATAAGTCAACTAACATTTGGGTTGTCACCCAGCAAGAATTGCACAGGTGCTGAACAACACTGTATTAAATGGCAAACTACTTCCCTTATTATAATAAAATAATAATATATGGAAAATACGTGCCAAAGAAATACTAACAGCAAGAATCAGGATTGGCAAATGTTAATTTTAAACAAAATAGAATTCAAGAGAAAGCATCAAAGAAAATTACCTCACAGTGATAAAAAGTATAAGACAAATATAACTGTCATTAACTGTCTTGTACTTACACTACAGTTTTAAATTGTTTCTCTTGCTATATCTATCTAGATATATATCATAGTTTTATATGTCAATTATGCTTCATTAATGCCAAACTTTAAAAAAAAAGAAAAGAGAAACTTAAGTCACATGAAATAAGATTCACTAGACCAAATTACATATATATGGCATAAATTGAGGTAATTTTCTCTGTATTAACATATCAAAAGGGGAAAAAAGCATAAGATTATCACCATAGATGCCACAAAAGTCTTTAACAAACTTCACTAATCATTTTGATTTTTTAAAATACTCAAATTAGGAATTGATGGATACAGCCTAAACATGATAAAATATATACACCTTACTCCTACAGCCAATATTTTACTAAATGGGAAAACACTAAAGCCATTTCTACTAAGGTCAAGAACCAAGAAAGATACCTATTATCTCCTCTACTATTTAACATTGTCCTGGAGGTTTTAGCCAATGTAACTAGAAAGAGAAAACAGTTAGAGACATAAGAATTGGAAAGATGATGTTAGACTATGTTAAAAGGTGATATGAGAGTTTTACAAAATAATCAATTATAAACTCAGGCAATTAAAAAGTAAAACCCCCCAGTAAAGTAGCAATATATAAAAATTTAACATACAAATTCAATAGTCTTCATATATACAAATGATATATGATTAGAAATCATCAAGGAAGAAGAACACATTTAAAATTCTAACAAAAAATACCTATACACTGGAAAGTATAAAACATTGATAAAGGAAAGTGAATATCACTCAAAGAAATGGAAAGATATCCCATGCTCTTAGATTGGAAGAATTAATATCATTAAAATGGCCATACTACCCAAAGCAGTCTACAGATTTAATGTGATCCTTATCAAAATACCCATGACATTTTTCACAGAACTAGAACAAATAATCCTAAAATTTATATGGAATGATAAAAGACCCAGAATTGCCAGAGCAATTGTGAAGAAAAAGAACAAAGCTGGAGGCATAACCTTCCAGACTTCAGACAATACTACAAAGATACAGTTATCAAAACAGTGTGGTTTTGGCACAAAAACTGACATATAGATCAATGGGACAGAATAGAGAGCCCAGAAATAAATCCACACACCTACAGTCAAGTAATCTTTGACAAAGGAGGCAAGAATATACAATGGGGGAATGACAATCTCTTTAGCAAGTGGTGTTTGGAAAGCTGGACAGCCACATGTAAATCAATGAAGTTAGAGCACCCTCACACCATACAGAAAAATAAACTCAAAATGGCTTAAAGACTTATACATAGACATGATACCATAAAACTCCTAGAAGAGAACATAGGCAAAGCATTCTAGGACATAAATTGTACCAAAGTTTTCTTAGGTCAGTCTACCAAGGCAATAGAAATAAAAGTAAATAGAAATAAATGGGACCTAATCAAACTTAAAAGCTTTGACACAGCAAAGGAAACCATAAACAAAATGAAAAGACAGCCTATGGACTGGGAGAAAATATTTGCAAATGATGCGACCAACAAGGACTTAATTTCAAAAATATACAAACAGCTCGTACAACTCAATATCAAAAAATAAACGACTCAATCAGAAAATGAGCAGAAGACCTAAATAGATATTTCTCCAAAGAAGCCATATGGATGGCCAGCAGGCACATGAAAAATGCTCAACATCGCTAATTATTAGAGAAATGCAAATCAAAACCACAGTGAGGTATCTCCTCACACCACTCAGAATGGCTATCATCAGAAAGTCTACAAATAATAAATGCTGGAGAGGGTGTGGAGAAAACAGAACCCCACTACACTGCTGGTGGGAATGTAAACTGGTACAGCCACTATGGAAAACAGTATGGAGGGTCCTTAAAAAACTAATAATAGAGTTACCATATGATCCTATGATCCCACTCCTGGGCATAGATCCAGAAAAGATGAAAACTCTAATTTTAAAAGATACACTCACCCCAATGTTCATAGCAGCACTATTTACAATAGTCAATACATGGGGAAAAAACCCAAGTGCCCATCAACAGATGATTGGTTTAAGAAGATGTAATATATATATCACACGATGTAATATTACTCAGCCATAAAAAAGAATGAAATATTACCATTTGCTGCAACATGGATGGACATAGAGAATATCATACTAAATGAAGTAAGTCAGACACAGAAAGACAAATATGATATCACTTATATGTGGAATGTAAAAAATAATACAAATGAATCCATATAGAAAACAGAAACAGACTTACAGACATAGAAAACAAACTTCTGGTTACCAAAAGGGAAAGGGATAGAGGGGAGAGATAAATTAGGAGTATGGGATTAACATAAAAACTACTATACATAAGGTAGATAAGCAACAAGGATTTACTGTACAGCACAGGGAACTATATCCAATATCTTATAATAACCTATAATGGAAAATAATCTGAAAAAATATATAGCTGAATCACTTTACTTTACACCTGAAACTAACACAATATTGTAAACCAACTATACTTTAATAAAAAACAAATAAAATTGCAACAATAAAAATAAAATACTTAAGAATAAAATCAACACGAAATGAGCAAAACCTATACAAGGAAAACTTTAAAATACCCCTAAAAGATACAAAAGCATATTTGAACCAATGTAAACACATTGAATAAGATACTTGAATAAGTCAATATTACAATGACCTTAGTTTCCCCTTATTTATATATTTAATGCAATCCAAATAAAAATACCACATTGTTTCCCAAGAGTTTCATACTAAATTTCACAGTATTTAGTGAAGAAAGCCTAAATAAGAAAAGCAGATTTAAAAGTATAGGATAAAGTCTCTATGAATAAATGTGTCCTACTGTTACATTGATTGACAGACAGAATAGAATTGAAAGTACAAAACGAAGTCCTAAAAATGTAATGAAAATTAGTATGATTACAGTGGAATCTCAACTTACTGGAAATGATGGAATTTATAATAAATAGTATTGGGACAACCAGATAACCATTTGGAGGAAGATAAAATTGGAACATACCTCACACAATACACAGGAAAAAATAACAAATGAATCAGATCTAGATGAGAAAAACAAATACTGTATGATTTCACTTACATGTGGAATCTAAAATACAAAACAAATGAACAAACATAACAAAACAGAAACAGTTATAGATACAGAGAACAAACAGAGGTTTGCCAGAGGTGGGGCGGGGTGTGGTGATGGAAGGAAAGAAATAGTTGAGGGAGGTTAAGAGGTACAAAGTCCCAGTTGCAAAATAAATGAGTCACGAGTACGAAATGTACAGTGTGTGGAATATAGTCAATAAATGTGTAATATCTTTGTATGGTGACAAATCATTGTGATCATTTTGAAATGTATAGAAATATAGAATCACTATATTGTGTAACAGGAACTAATATAGTGGTGTAGGTCACTTATACTTCAAAAACAAACAAACAAACTCATATAAAAAGAGATCAGATTTGTGGTTACCAGAGGTGGGTGAGGGGGGACAGGGAACGGGGAATAGGATGAAGGGGGTTAAAAGATACAAACTTTCTGTTACAAGATAAGTACTATGGGTGTAATGTACAACATGAGAAATAAGATTAACACTGCTGTATGTTATACATGAAAGTTGTTAAGAGAGTACATCCTAAGAGTTCTCATCACAAGGAAAACTTTTCCTATTTCTTTAATTTTGTATCTATATGAGATGATGGATATCCACTAAATTTACTGTGATTAAAATTTCGTGATGTATGTAAGTCAAATCATTATGCTGAACACCTCAGATTTATATAGTGCTGTATATCAATTACATCTTAATAAAACTGGACAAAAACAATGAAAAAATATAAATACTAGAAAAAAGTGAGAGAATGCCTCTATAAGCTGTGTGGGTTTTTTTTTTTAAACATCTTTATTGTAGTATAATTGCTTTACAATGGTGTGTTAGTTTCTGCTTTATAAAAAAGTGAATCCGCTATACATATACATATATCCCCATATGTCCTCCCTCTTGCGTCTCCCTCCCACCCTCCCTATCCCACCCCTCTAGGTGGTCACAAAGCACCGAGCTGATCTCCCTGTGCTATGCGGCTGCTTCCCACTAGCTATCTATTTTACGTTTGGTAGTGTATATATGTCCATGTCACTCTCACTTCGTCCCAGCTTAACCTTCCCCTTCCCCGGGTCCTCAAGTCCATTCTCTAGTAGGTCTGCATCTTTATTCCCATCTTGTCCCTAAGTTCTACATGACTTTTTTTTTTTAGATTCCATGTATATGTGTTAGCATATGATATTTGTTTTTCTCATTCTGACTTACTTCACTCTGTATGACAGACTCTAGGTCCATCCACCTCACTACAAATAACACAATTTCATTTTATTTTATGGCTGAGTAATATTCCATTGTACATATGTGCCACATCTTTTTTATCCATTCATCTGTTGATGGACACTTAGGTTGCATCCATGACCTGGCTATTGTAAATAGAGCTGCAATGAACATTGTGGGACATGACTCTTTTTGAATTATGGTTTTCTCAGGGTATATGCCCAGTAGTGGGATTGCTGGGTCGTATGGTAGTTCTATTTTTAGCTTTTAAAAGAACCTCCATACTGTTCTCCATAGTGGCTGTATCAATTTACATGCCCACCAAGAGTGCAAGAGGGTTCTCTTTTCTCCACACCCTCTCCAGCATTTGTTGTTTGTAGATTTTTTGATGATGGCCATTCTGACTGGTGTGAGATGATATTTCATTGTAGTTTTGATTTGCATTTCTCTAATGATTAATGATGTTGAGCATTCTTTCATGTGTTTGTTGACAATCTGGATATCTTCTTTGGAGAAATGTCTATTTAGGTCTTATGCCCATTTTTGGATTGGGTTGTTTGTTTTTTTGTTATTGAGCTGCATGAGCTGCTTGTAAATCTTGGAGATTAATCCTTTGTCAGTTGCTTCATTTGCAAATATTTTCTCCCATTCTGAGGGTTGTCATTTCATCTTGTTTATGGTTTCCTTTGCTGTGCAAAGGCTTCTAAGTTTCATTAGGTCCCATTTGTTTATTTTTGTTTTTATTTCCATTTGTCTAGGAGGTGGGTCAAAAAGGATCTTGCTGTGATTTATGTCATAGAGTGTTCTGCCTATGTTTTCCTCTAAGAGTTTTATAGTGTCTGGCCTTACATTTAGGTCTTTAATCAATTTTGAGTTTATTTTTGTGTATGGTGTTAGGGAGTGTTCTAATTTCATTCTTTTACATGTAGCTGTCCAGTTTTCCCAGCACCACTTATTGAAGAGGCTGTCTTTTCTCCACTGTATATTCTTGCCTCCTTTATCAAAGATAAGGTGATCATATGAGCATGGGTTTATCTCTGGGCTTTCTATCCTGTTCCATTGATCTATATTTCTGTTTTTGTGCCAGTACCATACTGTCTTGATTACTGTAGCTTTGTAGTATAGTCTGAAGTCAGGGAGCCTGATTCCTCCAGCTGCATTTTTCTTTCTCAGTATTGCTTTGGCTCTTCGGGGTCTTTTGTGTTTCCATATAACTTGTGAAATTTTTTATTCTAGTTCTGTGAAAAATGCTGGTGGTAGTTTGATAGGGATTGCATTGAATCTGTAGATTGCTTTGGGTAGTAGAGTCATTTTCACAATGTTGATTCTTCCAATCCAAGAACATGCTATATCTCTCCATCGATTTGTATCATCTTTTTCTTTCATCAGTGTCTTATAATTTTCTGCATACAGGTATTTTGTCTACTTAGGTAGGTTTATTCCTAGGTATTTTATTCTTTTAGTTGCAATGGTAAATGGGAGTGTTTTCTTAATTTCGCTTTCAGATTTTGCATCATTAGTGTATAGGAATGCAAGAGATTTCTGTGCATTAATTTTGTATCCTGCTACTTTACCAAATTCATTGATTAGCTCTAGTAGATGTCTGCTAGCATCCTTAGGATTCTCTATGTATAGTATCATGTCATCTGCAAACAGTGACAGCTTTACTTCTTCTTTTCCGATTTGGATTCCTTTTATTTCTTTTTCTCCTCTGATTGCTGTGGCTAAAACTTCCAAAACTATGTTGAATAATATTGGTGAGAGTGGGCAACCTTGTCTTGTTCCTGATCTTAGTGGAAATGGTTTCAGTTTTTCACCACTGAAGACGATGTTGGCTGTGGGTTTGTCATATATGGCCTTTATTATGTTGAGGAAAGTTCCCTCTATGCCTGCTTTCTGGAGGGTTTTTATTGTAAATGGGTGTTGAATTTTGTCGAAAGCTTTCTCTGCATCTATTGAGATGATCATATGGTTTTTCTCCTTCAGTTTGTTAATATGGTGTATCACATTGATTGCTTTGCGTATATTGAAGAATCCTTGCATTCCTGGGATAAACCCCATTTGATCATGTTGTATGATCCTTTTAATGTGCTGTTGGATTCTATTTGCTAGTATTTTGTTGAGGATTTTTGCATCTATGTTCATCAGTGATATTGGACTGTAGTTTTCTTTCTTTGTGACATCTTTGTCTGGTTTTGGTATCAGGGTGATGGTGGCCTCGTAGAATGAGTTTGGGAGTGTTCCTCCTTCTGCTATATTTTGGAAGAGTTTGAGAAGGATAGGTGTTAGCTCTTCTCTAAATGTTGGATAGAATTCGCCTGTGAAGCCACCAGGTCCTGGGCTTTTGTTTGTTGGAAGATTTTTAATCACAGTTTCAATTTCAGTGCTTGTGATTGGTCTGTTCATATTTTCTATTTCTTCCTGGTTCAGTCTTGGAAGATTGTGCATTTCTAAGAATTTGTCCATTTCTTCCATTTCTTCCATGTCGTCCATTTTATTGGCATATAGTTACTTGTAGTAATCTCTCATGATCGTTTGTATTTCTGCAGTGTCAGTTGTTACTTCTCCTTTTTCATTTCTAATTCTGTTGATTTGAGTATTCTCCCTTTTTTTCTTGATGAGTCTCGCTAATGGTTTATCAATTTTGTTTATCTTCTCAAAGAACCAGCTTTTAGTTTTATTGATCTTTGCTATCGTTTCCTTCATATCTTTTCCATTTATTTCTGATCTGATCTTTATGATTTCTTTCCTTCTGCTAACTTTGGGGGGTTTTTTTGTTCTTCTTTCTCTAATTGCTTTGGGTGTAAGGTTAGGTTGTGTATTTCAGAACTTTCTTGTTTCTTAAGGTAGGATTGTATTGCTATAAACTTCCCTCTTAGAACTGCTTTTCCTGCATCCCATAGGTTTTGGTTCATTGTGTTTTCATTGTCATTTGTTTCTAGGTATTTTTTGATTTCTTCTTTGATTTCTTCAGTGATCTCTTGGTTATTAAGTAGTGTGTTGTTTAGCCTCCATGTGTTTGTATTTTTTCAGATTTTTTCCTGTAATTGATATCTAGTCTCATAGCATTGTGGTCAGAAAAGATACTTGATATGATTTCAATTTTCTTAAATTTACCAAGGCTTGATTTGTGACCCAAGATATGATCTATCCTGGACAAGGTTCCATGAGCACTTGAGAAAAATGTGTATTCTGTTGTTTTTGGGTGGAATGTCCTATAAATATCAATTAAGTCTATCTTGTTTAATGTATCATTTAAGGCTTGTGTTTCCTTATTTATTTTCATTTTGGATGATCTGTCCATTAGTGAAAGTGGGGTGTTAAAGTACCCCACTATGATTGTGTTTCTTTTGATTTCCCCTTTTATGGCTGTTAGTATTTGCCTTATGTATTGAGGTGCTCCTATGTTGGATGCATAAATATTTACAATTGTTATATCTTCTTCTTGGATTGATCTCTTGATCATTATGCAGTGTCCTTCTTTGTCTCTTGTAATAGTCTTTGTTTTAAAGTCTATTTTGTCTGATAGGAGAATTGCTACTCCAGCTTTCTTTTGATTTCCATTTGCATGGAATATCTTTTTCCATCCCCTCACTTTCAGCCTGTATGTGTCCCTAGGTCTGAAGTGGGTCTCTTGTAGACAGCATATATAACGGGTCTTGTTTTTGTATCCATTCAACCAATCTATGTCTTTTGGTTGGAGCATGTAATCCATTTACATTTAAGGTAATTATCGATATGTATGTTCCTAATACCATTTTCTTAATTGTTTTGGGTTTGTTATTGTAGGTCTTTTCCTTCTCTTGTGTTTCCTGCCTAGAGAAATTCCTTTAGCATTTGTTGTAAAGCTGGTTTGGTGGTGCTGAATTCTCTTAGCTTTTGCTTGTCTGTAAAGGTTTTAAATTCTCTGTCAAATCTGAATGAGATCCTAGCTGGGTAGAGTAATCTTTGTTTTAGGTTTTTCTCCTTCATAACTTTAAATATGTCCTGCCACTCCCTTCTGGCTTGCAGAGTTTCTGTTGAAAGATCAACTGTTAATCTTATGGGGATTCCCTTGTGTGTTATTTGTTGTTTTTCCCTTGCTGCTTTTAATATGTTTTCTTTATATTTAATTTTTGATAGTTTGATTAATATGTGTCTTGGTGTGTTTCTCCTTGGATTTATCCTGTATGGGACTCTCTGTTCTTCCAGGACTTGATTAACTATTTCCTTTCCCATATTGGGGAAGTTTTCAACTATAATCTCTTCAAATATTTTCTCAGTCCCTTTCTTTTTCTCTTCTTCTTCTGGGACCCCTATAATTCGAATGTTGTGCATTTAATGTTGTCCCAGAGGTCTCTGAGACTGTCCTCAATTCTTTTCATTCTTCTTTCTTTATTCTGCTCTGTAGTAGTTATTTCCACTATTTTATCTTCCAGGTCACTTATCCGTTCTTCTGTCTCAGTTATTCTGCTATTGATCCCTTCTAGAGAATTTGTAATTTCATTTATTGTGTTGTTCATCACTGTTTGTTTGCTCTTTAGTTCTTCTAGGTCCTTGTTAAATGTTTCTTGTATTTTCTCCATTCTATTTCCAAGATTTTGGATCATCTTTACTATCATTATTCTGAATTCTTTTTCAGGTAGACTGCCTATTTCCTCTTCATTTATTAGGCCTGGTGGGTTTTTGCCTTGCTCCTTCATCTGCTGTGTGATTCTCTGTCTTCTCACTTTGCTTAACTTACTGTGTTTGGGGTCTCCTTTTCACAGTCTGCACGTTCGTAGTTCCCGTTGTTTTTGGTGTCTGTCCCCAGTGACTAAGGTTGGTTCAGTGGGTTGTGTAGGCTTCTTGGTGGAGGGGACTTGTGCCTGTGTCCTTGTGGATGAGGCTGGATCTTGTCTTTCTGGTGGGCAGGTACACGTCTGGTGGTGTGTTTTGGGGTGTCTGTGGCCTTATTATGATTTTAGGCAGCCTCTCTGCTAATGGATGGGGTTGTGTTCCTGTCTTGCTAGTTGTTTGGCATAGGGTGTCCAGCACTGTAGCTTGCTGCTCGTGGAGTGGAGCTGGGTCTTGGTGTTGAGATGGAGATCTCTGGGAGATTTTCACCATTTGATATTATGTGGAGCTGGGAGGTCTCTTGTGGACCAGTTTCCTGAACGTGGCTCTCCCACCTCAGAGGCACAGCCCTGACGCCTGGCTGGAGCACCATGAGCCTGTTATCCACACGGCTCAGAATAAAAGGGAGGGAAAAAAGAAAGAAAGAAAGAAGATAAAATAAAATGAAGTTATTAAAATAAAAAACAATTATTAAGAAAAAATTTTTTAAAGTAAAAAAAAAAAAAGGTAAGACAGAACCCTAGGACAACTGGTAAAAGCAAAGCTATACAGACAAAACCACACACAGAAGTATACACATACACACTCACAAAAAGAGAAAAAGGGAGGAAAAAATACATATCATTGCTCCCAAATCCACCTCCTCAATTTGGGATGATTTGTTGTCTCTTCAGGTATTCCACAGATGCAGGGTACATGAAGTTGATTGTGGAGATTTAATCTGCTGCTCCTGAGGCTGCTGGGAGAGATTTCTCTTTCTCTTCTTTGTTTGCACAGCTCCCGGGGTTCAGCTTTGGATTTGGACCCGCCTCTGCGTGTAGGTCATCTGGGGGCATCTCTTCTTCGCTCAGACAGGATGGGGTTAAAGGAGCAGCTGATTCAGGAGCTCTGGCTCACTCAGGCCATCGGGAGGGAGGGGTATGGGATGCAGGGCAAGCCTGTGGTGGCAGAGGTCGGCGTGACGTTGCAACAGCCTGAGGTGGGCCGTGTGTTCTCTTGGGGAAGTTGTCCCTGGATCACGGGACCCTGGCAGTGGCGGGTTGCACAGGCTCCCAGGAGGGGAGGTGTGGATAGTGACCTGTGCTTGCACACAAGCTTCTTGGTGGCTGCAGTAGCAGCCTTAGCGTCTCATGCCCATATCTGGGGTCCGCGCTGATAGCCGTGGCTCATGCCCGTCTCTGGAGCTCCTTTAAGTGGTGCTCTTAATCCCCTCTCCTTGCGCACCAGGAAACAAAGAGGCAAGAAAAAGTCTCTTGCCTCTTCAGCAGCTCCAGACATTTTCCCTGATTCCCTCCCAGCTAGCTGTGGCGCACTAGCCCCTTCAGGCTGTGTTCACGCCGCCAACCCCAGTCCTCTCCCTGCGATCAGACCGAAGCCCAAGCCTTAGCTCCCAGTCCCCACCTGTCCCGGTGGGTGAGCAGACAAGACTCTTGGGCTGGTGAGAGCTGGTCAGCACCGATCCTCTGTGCAGGAATCTCTCCGCTTTGCCCTCTGCACCCCTGTTGCTGCACTCTCCTCTGTGGCTCCGAGGCTCCCCAACTCCACCACCCACAGTCTCTGCCAACGAAGGGGCTTCCTCGTGTGTGGAAACCTTTCCTCCTTCACAGCTCCCTCCCATAGGTGCACGTCCCGTCCCTATTCTTTTGTCTCTGTTTTTTCTTTTTTCTTTTGTCCTACCCAGGTACGTGGGGGAGTTTCTTGCCTTTTGGGAGGTCTGAGGTCTTCTGCCAGCATTCAGTAGGTGTTCTGTAGGAGTAGTTCCACATGTAGATGTATTTCTGATGTATTTGTGGGCAGGAAGGTGATCTCCGCATCTTACTCTTCCACAATCTTGAAGCTCCTCTTGTGTGGGTTTTTTTTTTTTAGTAATTTCTTTTTGTTTTAAAAAATATTTATTTATTTATTTTTGGCTGCATTGGGTCTTCATTGCTGCACACGGGCTTTCTCTAGTTGTGGCGAGCAGGGGCTACTCTTCATTGCAGTGGGCGGGCTTCTCATTGCAGTGGCTTCTCTTGTTGTGGAGAATGGGCCCTAGAGAACAAAGGCTTCAGTAGTTGTGGTGCATGGGCTCAGTAGTTGCAGTGTGCAGGCTTAGTTGCTCCATGGCATATGGGATCTTCCTGGACCAGAGATCAAACCCATGTCCCCTTCATTGGCAGGTGGATTCTTAACCACTGTGCCACCAGGGAAGTCCCTAAGCTGGGTTTTGAGAAAGGCTTTCTAACTATAACTCAAAATCCAAATGAGATCAAATACTGATAAATTCAAATATTTAAAAACCCCCTGACAAATAAAAAATGCTGTAAGCAAAATCAGAACACAAGTGATAAAGTGGAAGAAAATATTTATAACATCTCTTAAATAGAGGACTGACATCATTAATATACAAAGAACTCTTAAAAATCAGGGTAGAAATGACAAAAAATGGACGAAAGAGATGAGCAAACAATTTACCAGAATTTTATTACCATGGCCCTAAAAAATACTCAACTTCACTCATGATTAGTGAAACTTAAAACTCTTCTTATAAGCCATTTCTCATTTATCAGATTGGCAAAAACTCAAACGTTTGACTGCAAGCTTTTTTAGAGAGATATAAGCAAATAGGCACTATCATTATATTGCTAGTGAGAATACAAATTCCCCTATAGGGGAATATCTAACAAAGCTATGTATTCATTTACTCTTTGATCTATTAATCCCACTTCTAGAAATTTACTCTGAAGATATATGTCTCCTAAGAAAGGATAAATACACATGATTTATTTGAGCATTATTTTTCATTGCAAAATACTGAAGTTACCTAAATATTCATACCTAGGATATGGGCTGGAAAATTATGGCACAACCACACAATGGAGTAATATGCAGCTGTAAAATTTTTAAAAGCTGGTTCAACTAGTGAAGCAGAATGAGCTGAGGGGTTGCTGAACTGGAGCAACTGAGTTCTTTCCATACCCAAGACTGGGAAAGCTTAAGGAAAGGAGGATAGAGAGGCTTCTTCATTGTAACTCCACTGGAACCAGACAACACCCTGCCTCACTGAGCCACAGGAACAGAGGCTCATGCTTTCTACTACTTGTGAATCCTCCATCACCTAAGGCAGATGAACACAAGCTAGTTTAAGGAGACAGGAGAAGTAACAGCACACCTATGAGGGACCAGCAGCCAGAGAGAAGGAAGGATAAACAAACACTCAGAATAAGCCCTTTACTAACTACAATAGCTGGAAGAGATAGACAACAGTTTGAACACAAAAATAATTTGAATATCCCCCAAATATTTCCTGGAACTAAGAACATGGCTTTTTGAACTACAGTTTTATAATAAATACATTTTAGGATAGGATGAGACTAAATGATAGTATGGCCTGGAAGATCAAGTGAAAGAAATATCCCCAAACTTAGAGGTATTATATTAAAATATGGCATAAATTCTAGTAAAATCCTTGAACTCCAGGCATAAAGGTAAATCTTATAAATTCCCAAAGAGAAAAAATCAAATTGTCCTCAAAGGTAAAAGAATGAGACTTGTGACAGACTTCTTATCTGTACACATATCCAACATACTGCATGTTCCCAATCCTTGAAATCTATTACATAGATATAAGAGCACAAATATGTAAGGATATGTTTACACATATGTATGTACGGTTGATTTTCATCACTGAACACTAGAATGATCATATAATTTGTGTACAGCTGGCATCTGTTCTATTAGAGTTAACAAAACTTCTGGCTGGTTGGGTTTCAGGTCATACTGATTGCTATTATTTCTAATATCACTCTAGTATTATATATATATATATATATATATATATATATATATATATACACACACACACACACACACACACATATATATATTTATAGTCTCACCAGAAATTAGAGTGATAATGTCTACTGCCAGCAGTTTATGTATCTCTCTCTCACACACACATACACACACACACACACACACACACAGTGCCAGCAGTAGACATTATCACTCTAATATCTGGCAGTATATAGAATGAGAAGTAATATTGTTATTTTAATTTGTGTCCTTAACTCCAGTGAAGTACAGAGACATTATATATTTACTAAACTCTTAGACTTGCTCTGTTTTCTATTGGTCTATTTTTGTTTATTCTAGCTTTCTACTTCTTTCTTTTCAGGTCAAGGTTTTGGTAATTAGTATTTTCATGAGAATCATCCATTTCCTTTGTTGCTATAAGGTTGGACACTAATATCTCATATATATGTATATATGAGAGAGAGTATGTATGTATATATAGGTTTGTAGTGGCAGAAACCAAAACCAAAACAAAACAAAAACCCCCTAACTACAGACAAGTGTCCACTAACAGAGGAGGAATGGACATATAAACGATAACATTCATATTGTAAAACATTTTGTAGCCATTTAAAAGTTTTATATTGTTGATAAAAACAAAATGAAGAGTTGTAGCAGAAACTGCTAGTTGCCAAAATGATATTCATTCTTCCTGTCCTCTATTTCCTCCATGTAGCAGAATACTGTTTTATTGGTGTGTGTGTGTGTGTGTGTGTGTGTAATGTATCCAATTAAACAACTACACATTCCAGCTGCCTTCACAGTTAGAAATGGTCATGTAGTGACATGTTCTGGCTAGTGATAATATAGGTGGAAGTTGTTGGATGGGGATCTGTGAGAAATAGCTCCAAAAACTGTGAGGCGTCTTCTGCTTCTGGTCATGAGCAAGAAACTGAGTCCAGAATTATGCTGCCAGTAAAGACAATTAGAAGACTGGACAAAATATAGAAAGAAACCTTATCAGACATTGGACAATAGGAAGCTCTGAACTGTGATCCCTGAGAGAAAAGAAACAAGGTGAATCCTACCACACCTAAGCTTTTTTCTTGGAGACAATTTCTGGAATGTGGCACAGGGAAGGAACGACAAAAAAAAAAAAGTTCAGGAAAATTGCTGTTAAAGAAAAAAAAAAAAAAACACAGTTCAAGAAATCTTGAATTTTTGCATAGAGTAACTGAGAGGAGGGAGACACACAAAGAAGAGTTACTGAAATATACATAATGGGCCCCATGAATTAATAGCTGAATAGAAGTCTGTGTATGGTAGAGTAAACCTCCATGAGCCTGGGAAAGAACAGATTCTGGGCAAAGAACAGTGACTAAGAAGAAGACAAATAATTCCTAGAGATCACACTGGACTGGAGATCATTACAGCCAGGGTGGAAAAATGGAGAAATCTCACTGAGTATACAGGGAATACAGTAGAGACATCAAAAAGGCCATGCCTTAGAAGTGGGTCCAAGTCAGCCCTGGAGCAAAGACTACTACAGACTTGCCCTGAATGAATTTTAAAACAAGCCTCAAAAGAATCAAACTGAACACAAGTAACTTAGCTTCTGGGGAGAACAAAGTTCAACAATCTTTAAAAACAAAATTCAGTAACCAACAATGGATAATTCACAATGTTCAGCATCTAATAAAAAGTATTATACATAGGACAGGAAAATATGACCCATAACTAGGAGAAAAATCAGATAACAGAAACAAACTCAGAAATGAAAGAGATGATGGAGTTAGGCAAAAATATTAAAACATATAATTATGCATATATGTTCAAAAATGAAAATAAATGAACATAGAAGGAGAGAAATGGAAGATATAAGTATAAATGGAACTCCTAGAGATGACAAAATATCAGAAATAGAAATATATATTACTGGATATGGTTAATAGCAGATTAGAGACTGCAGAAGAAATTTTCATTAAACTTGAAGACATAGAAAAAGAATTTATCCAAAATGAATCAAAGAGAAAAAAAGAGTTAAAAAAAAGTTTTAGTGACTTGTGGGACAATGTTAAGTAATATAATATATCCAAAATCGTTGTCTCAAAAAGAGATAAGAGAGAGACTGGGGCAGAAAAATATTTGAAAAAATAAAGGCTCAACATTTTCTAACTTTTTGGAAAAGTATAAACACACAGAATGAAGACTCTTAATGAACTCTTAAGCAAAATACACACACACCGAACTACCATAAGGCATACAACAATCAAATTATTGAAAACTAGAAAACTGATCAACTAGAAAAAGACACCATACATATATAGGAACAACTAGAAAAATACATTGTACATACATAGGGAAAAGATAAGAAGGTTTAAAGACTTCTCATCAGAAACTATGTAAGTCCACAACAATGGAATGGTAACTTTAAGTGCTGAAAGGAAAAAACAAAAACTTTCTACCTAGAATTTTCTATCCAGTCCAGTTATTCTTCAAAAATGAAGACTAAATAAAAGCTTCTCATCAGAAACTATGTAAGTCCACAACAATGGAATGGTAACCTTAAGTGCTGAAAGGAAAAAACAAAAACTTTCTACCTAGAATTTTCTATCCAGTCAAGTTATTCTTCAAAAATGAAGACTAAATAAAAGCTTCCTTTCCCAGATAAACAAAAGCTGAGAGAATTCAGCAGCAGATCTGTACTACAAAAAATGTTAAAATTCTCAAGACAAAAAGAAAATGATGTTACTTGTAAACATGTGTCTACACAAAGAAATGAAGAATTCTGGAAATAACAGACATGTGGGTATACAAAAAAGACTTCTTCCTTTCATTTTTAATGTCTTTAATAGATAATTGATTAAGAGAAAAGCAATTAGTGTGTGGTCCATAACATGTAAAAGTAAAATGTATGACAGCAAGTAATACAAAGGACAAGAGATAAAAATAGAAATATATTACTTTAAGGGTTTCCAAATTATATATGCAGTGTTATAATGTTATTTAAAGGTAGACTGTAATGAGTAACAGATGAGTTTTTTAAACTATAGAGCAGTGCTAGCAAATGGAAGTATGTGAACCACATATATAAATTGCTATTTTCTAGTAGACACATCAAAAACCTAAAAAGAACCAGATAAATGAATTTTAATGATATATTTTATTTAACTCATATTCAAAAATATTATCATTTCAACATGTAATCAACAAATAATTATGAGTGAAATATTTAACATTCTTTTTTTATACCAAGACCTTGAAATCTGGTGTGTACATTCTCAGCACATCTCAATTTGAATGGCATATCTCCATTGGAAACACATTATCTGTTTTTAAATTTAATGAAATGTACAGTTGAAAAATAGATTCCCATACCCAAATTGTTCCAAACATACTTAAAATTTTCCAATAACTGAATCAAGTATCAGTTTTTAAATTACATTGCACTTGCAGGTTCGGCTCTGAAAAATGATTCAGAACTAAGTGTCACTCCCCTTCTTACAATAAAGTAGAAGCTAAACAAATCAGTGTAATCAGTGGCTTATCTTAGACCCATGAAAGAATTGAGGTTGTAGGGCAAACTGCCACACTGAAATCTGGAGAGACAGGCAAAAATAGAGAATCACAGCTGAGATCTGCTTACCTGGAGCACAAGCTTCTGCAGCCAGCAACTGGTAGGAACAACTAAATGGTAATTTTTATGAATTGATGGAGGCTGAGTGTGATCTAGTGTGAGAACGAGAAACTCCTGGGGGATACAGTCTTAGCGGTGTCTCCACATTTCCATGGGTGTTCCCTCTAGAAACCCCACCAGGTCTTCGTGATGAAGAGCCAAGAAAAAAATATCCTGAGGCGCTGGCAGGGAGAGGGGAAAAGTAACCTTTTTGGAATATGCCCCAAGCATTCTCCATAACAAAAGTCTACTCACCAAGGACAAAGACTTTATCAGAGCTTTATCGCACCTAGAGAAAAGGACATTCCCCCAACTTCAGCCACCTTTTGCCTACCTGTGTCACCTGAGGGTAAGCTGAAAAAACACTTGTGGAGGTCACAGCCTAGAAACACCAGCCCAATAAAACACTGAGATTAATTACAAGATGATTATGCTTTTTCTCCCCATACCTTACCACCATAGCAATAGGGCTTCAGAGTAACAACAACAGATTACAGTTGAAAGAGCTGCAAGATATAGTTAATATTTAAGGAGGAGGCCAAAAGAAGGACAGAGGAATTTGAAGGATCTGGCACTGATAACTATAGCAAACATTAAGCAGCCCAACTCCCAGCTAGATTAACATAAAACCTCACACTGAAGACCATTTACCTCAGTTCCCATTACCCAGTACATATGTCTTGCTTTCAACAAAAATTACAAGGCACACTAAAAGCCAAAAAAAAAAAAAAAAATTAAAAAGTTTGAAGAGACAAAGCATGCATCATAACCAGACTCAGATATGATACATATTTTGGAATTATTGAAGTGAGGACTTAAAATAACTATGATAAATAGGTTAAGGACTCTAGTGGAAAAAGTAGAACACATGCAAGAACAGATGGGTAATGTAAGAAGGGAGAAAGAAACTCTAAGAAAGAATCAAAAGGAAATGCTAGAAATCAAAAACACTGTAACAGAAATGAAGAATGCCTTTGATGGGCTTATCATCACTAAACTGGGTATTGCTGAGGGGAGAATCAATGAGCTTGAAGAGAAGCCAGTGTACTACTTTAAAGTTCTGCCATTTAAGAAAGCTGTAGTATGCACTCAATGTAAGTATAATCAAATTTCTAGGCAATTTTTATATCTCTAGGGCCCTTGATTTATAAGGATATTCTTTACTTATAAAGTAAATAACTGATTCATAAGAGCTACTAGGAAAATGTTCACAGCATCATGTATATTTTGTTCCTTTCAAATCTGTTATCACCAAGTTCTTCCTTCAGAAAATGGATGGATGAGATGTCACATATTTTGCCTATTTAAGTGGTTCACAAATGAAAAGTTTTAAATCCTATTGATGTAAAGGTTATTCTAGATCAGAACCATATACCATTTTACTTCTAGAAATTTCTCACCTGCCTTTGCTAACTCTATGAGCATTGGGCCCTGCCAGTTTCTCTTCTTTTGTGCATGTCAGCCAGAGAGAAATGTAAAGGGTTAAACAAAAAGCAACATATATTAATTTAGTAAATAAAAAAATAAAGTAAAACACAAGAGAAAAATGTAATAAGAGATGGGAGGGAGGAATTGAGAATACTCTGTTATTAAGATACCTGCACTAAACACAACAAAGTTGGCAAATTAATTGTAAATGTATATTGCAAACTATAGAGCAACCACTAAAATAATTGACAAAGTAAGTGTAATTGGTATACTAACAGAAGAGATAAAATAGAATCATGTAAAATGCTCAGTTAAAATCAAAGAAGACAGAAAAAGAGGGGAAGATAAAAGACCTACTTCAATAAATAAGAAACAATTACAAATATAGTAGATATTAATCCAGTGATATCAATAATCATTTTAAATATGAGTGCTCTAAATGCATCAATTAAAAGAGAGATTGTCAGGACTTCCCTGGTGGCACAGTGGTTAAGAATCTGCCTGCCAATGCAGGGGACACGAGTTCAAGCCCTGGTCTGGGAAGATCCCACATGCCGCGGAGCAACTAAGCCCATGCTCCACAACTACCGAGCCTGCACTCTGGAGCCTGCGAGCCACAACTACTGAGCCCACGTGCCACAGCTACTGAAGCCTGCAATGCCTAGAGCCCGTGCTCCGCAACAAGGGAAGCCCTTGCACTGCAACAAAGAGTAGCTCCCGCTCGCCACAAGTAGAGACAGCCCGCACACAGCAACGAAGACCCAACACAGCCAAAAATAAATAAATAAATTAATTAATTAATTAAAAAATTTTTTTAAAAAAAGAGAGATTGTCAGAGTGGATAAAAAACAAGATTCAATTGCCATATTTGAATATATTTAGATGTTATTCCCAGACTGCCTTAAGACAACTAGCTACTGCTTTTTGTCATCTGCTTTCCTGTTATTATTTTCTTTTTAGAATTAACAATACTCATTAATCTTATTTATTAGTTTCATTATAGTGTGATTTACTAATTAACATAGAGATAATAGTTGACATTTTCTAAATTCTCATTCCTTGAAGAATTAGCTGACTCATCATTATTTCTATTTTAGCTTTCATGCCTTTGTGAAAAGATTCTTTATGTGAAGGCTATTATTTTCCACTTATCTGTTCTTTTCCGGTTTAGGCAATTTATATTTGACATGCATAAAAAGTTTTCAAGTTCATCTAAGCATCACATCCTCCAAATTATAAAAGACATAAAAGACAACTTAAACATTCTACCATATACAATTTGGAGAGAAGCACAAAAGAGATACTTAGGTAAATGTTTCTAAGAACACAGTAGGTAATTTTCTCCATGTTCTTTATGCTACCAGTAGTTGACCAATGAGTCTGGAATTTCTTTCTTTGATTAAGGCAGCAATAATGGTGGCACCTTGCCTTAAACTTTCCTGTAGCTTCTGTTCATCCCAAAGTTTAATTGTGACTTGTGCCAAGGTTTTCTTCTCCTTACCCTTTCGAACTTCCTCAGCCAACCCTATGTCCCTCCACTTTCAACACACTGCTCTACCTTAAGTCAAAAAATTCAAGATGAAAAAGGGTCCGATGACCCATCTTCACCCTTGTTCAGTGTACATTTCCATCCTGTGCCAGTGACAGTGAGTTGACAAAGTCTGGTTTCCTGTTATTAAAACAAGCTAATTAACTTCCCTCATAACCGGTATATCCAAATAGTGCAAGTGCTTTTAGCAGAATGGTGGCAGACTGAGTATAAAGGAGTAATAGTGGTGAACCAGTCAAGTAACTTCACCTCCTGAATCCAAGTGCCTTTAAGGAACTGAACTTATTTAACTATTCTCTGTCATCCTTGGGAAGCAGGGATTACTTCTACTTTACATTTTGTGAAAATTGTTAAAATAAGGGCCTCTGGTGCACTCTAGACAGGAAACCCAACTTTCTCCCACATGGCCCGCCCTTAATTCCACAGATCCCTTCTACTCTGCCCCCATGGATTTGTTCTCACCCACCCCCTTGTCCCCTGCCAGTCCCATTGTGGTTTTGTAGGAAAATGGGTCATCATTCCCTAAAAATGTGAATTATGCATTTTTCTTTGGCTTTAAAATATCAGGCACGTAATAATAAAGATCCAGCAAACCACTAAAAGGAAATGGCACCTACAGAAATCTCTGGCGACTCTGTCTTTTCCTCTTTCTTTCTTGGTCCTTCTCAGAGTTGTCTCACTGGCAAGCAGCCGCCTGTGAAATGTGCACATTTCAAAGCAAGTTGTTCCAGGAGCTCATAATTGCTGCCAAATGTGTGCGGATTTTAATAGCCCATTTTCATTAGCCCTGTGTGAAGTCACCTGTCTCTGTGTTGTTACCCAACTTAATTGTCAATTATGGTGATTAAGCTTGGCTTTCACTACCATCATTGGTAATCATTAGTATTATCTCTGAGGCTGAACGAAGGAAAAAAATCATGCCAGAAAGAAAATCATTTTGTAGGTGAAGGCGAATATTTTGGTGTCAGTGAATGAGGTAGAATTTTTCTTTATTCAGGCTGAACCAAACTTGAGTCTAGCTGTCATTTCCAATTTGCCTTTAGATATCTTGGGACAAATCACCTCTCTTTTGTCACTTGGTTTCCTGTCATCAAGGAAGCGTTCCTGATACCCATCCCCTTTCAGTTCTCTAGAGATGTGCCCCATAACTAATTAGGAAAGTAAGTAAGATAATTAATACCTTTCTTTAAAGTGCTTTCAGCAATGTTGATGATTCTAAGTATAATAGGTGAAGCCCTAGAAACATTTTTGGGGGTAGAACAGAAAGTGCTGCCGATGGGAAATGAGATTTTGACGGCTGATTCTTTTCTACTTTCATCAACCCTGTTAAATTTTGAACTTCTAGCCTTGGCTTACTATATAGAATCATCGAACTGTGAGTCTTGACTGATAGTTTACTTTTTCCTGGAATTTGGTATGAACAATCATGAAAATCAAGGAAACCATCATTTCTTTCCCTCCTCCTTTACAAATCTTAATTTAGTAAAATTCCCAAGCTCATTTCTGTTATGCTTTTATGGGATTTCAGGACATAACAAAATAATGAAAGACATTTTAAAAATGATATCATTAGACATCACCTAGAGTATCTGAATGCCATGTGTGTCCCCAATGTTTCCAATACTCTTAAGACTTGATGGTTTCCTTGCTCTTTCCAAAACGCTTTGAGGAAAAAAAATAAGAGATTTTTTCTAATTTAATGGGAAGAAAGAAATTAAGTAATGCAAGCTTAAGGGATATGGAGAGTGAATCAGTAACTGTTTAGTGCCTTCAGGGGTATAGAGGGAATAAGGCTCTATCCTACACAATCCTTAATAACAACACCTAAGTCCATAACCTAGCAAAGACTCTCTGGCAAGTCTAGACTGAGGCTGGGAAGAATTATAAAGGAATTAGCTTTATTTCCCCTTCTCTCCCAACTTTTTTTATTTTTAATTTCCCCAAAAGGGGAATATGATTTAAAATATCACCTAGGAATAAAGGAGGACAAAGTACAGCTCCAATATTTTCTCTTTTATGAAGCTTTTGCCAGCTCTTCCTCTCCCAAGTCCCCAGGACAACATAAACTGCCACCTTTCTTGTGTTGCCACTGTATTTTGTCCTTATATGGGTACAGTGTGACCACATTTTATTATAGTTTTTTGTTGTGTAGCCTAAACTTGTTGTCCTCAAATTTTGGCCAAGAGACTTTCTTTTTCGGCTGCTGTAGAAGTAAGGATAAGGGTGATGAAGGAAAGAGAAAATGCAAAAACCCAAGAACTGTGAATGATGAGTCCATTATAGGGGAGCTACTGCCTCATGGTGAACTGATTCAAAAGAGAATGAACTGCCTTGGTAACGTGGATGTGCTATGAAGCTGAGTGCCTTCTTTATTGGACTACATTCCCCAAATTCATGGACATTCCATGTAAGCTTACAAATACTTGTGCTTTGTGATAGAAATGCCTCTGTAAGAGCTGACTTAAGTCTAATTGGAAACTTTTTTGTTTCCCCCTAATGTGTATGTATCTCCCATTAGGACAGATTCTATATTGTATTCATTCTTTTCCATCACCTAAGTCAGTGTCTGGCATAAAGAGAACGGCAACAAATGTTTGCTAAATAGGCTTAAACTATCACTCCATCCCGTAACTCCATAAGTCTGTTTTGAAATTATAGTTAAGGGATAAACAATGTCAGATATTCATTTTCTTTCTTTAAAGTTCACACTTTTAATATATTCAAAACAATGAATGAAACAAGGCATAATTCTTTTGATATTAGGATCTCAAATTCCACCTCTACTTCTATTTTTTCATAGAACCTATGATTTCCCTCAAGAAGCTGGCAGGACAAGAGGTGGCTGTTTCTAGACCTCCTTTTGCTTTTCCTTTGTGGTTATGGATCTGTTTCTTTCTGGTTAGTTAAAGTTAGAGCTGCCTTTGAGATTTCAGCCCCCAGTACCAAGGGCTCCCAGTATTTCCTTGCAAAACTTCCCTGATTCAGCCATCTCTGCCAGTTGGGGCTTCTGAGGAAATGAACCAAAGCCAGCAGTGGTTGCTATGGTGACAAGTCTCTATGGAGTGAAGTCAGGGGAGCATCCATTTGAAAGAATGGGGGAGCCATATTATAGTAGAATGGCCGTCTGCTAAGAATGAAGTGGTCTTGGAGAAGGAGTGGGGTCAGTGGGGGAAGGTTTAGGGAGTATGGAAAAATATAGAATAGATACTAAAAGGGATGTATCTGGGAGTCAACAGCGATAAGTAAAGTAATTGCCTGAATAGCAGTAAGAGTCCAGCCCAGGAGAGTTTGCATATATCAGAGTGGACCCTGGGAGTATGGCTTTGTGGTTACTCACAGAAATTCTCAGTAGCCTGGGGGTGGCAGCAGAGAGAACAGACATGAGGAATTACCCAGGGCTGGGTACTGGCAATGAAGATACAAGATCAAAAAAACCTGTGAAACATAAACACATGTCAGATTACTAAGAACTACACTCAGAAGTTTTTTGAACAGTTTGCCACAGAATGAACAGAAGTATGTTTTTGTGAAACTTACATGTGATGGAAAGCAAAACATTTTATTATTTTAGTAATCATCCCTAAATCACAGGGTTATTATGAGAATAAATTTTATAATTTATTAGTTGGTGCTGACAGAGTGTCTATTACATAGTTTATGCACAGTAAATTCTTATGTAGGTATTTCAAAAAATTATTTTCTGAGATTCCAACTAATGTTCAGCCTGAAGTCATAGCACAGTTAACATTTCTTCAAAGAGCTCATAGCCCTGAAAAAGATGTGATGAACACACCAAATAGTCCTATTAGGTAACTTAGAAACAGGTGTCATTAACTTCATGATATAAAACAGCACTTTGACCTCTAGGAGAAGAAAGTCATAGCCCCTCTTGTCCTCTCTTTCACCCAACACTTCCCTGCCCCCTGCCCTCTCACAGGATGATTTGGGATACAGAGGAAGTCTCTCCCCTAAGGAGGAGTCCAGGTTTGGATTGGCCAGTTACCAGCAGGTGAAGCTCTTAAAGAGAACAGCCTCAGTGTGCATCAATGTGGTGTTTCCTCTTGTCTCCTTTTGCTTCCTTCCAAGGGCAGCCTTGGCCCTCTTTCTTCCTCTTCTTCCACATGATGGCAGGATCTAGTGTTTAGGAAGACCCACGACAGGTAGCAGAGGCCAAGTCCACGTGGGAATTGCAACTGATATTTGTCTTTTCCTTGTTGCCTATTATAGTTGCAGGATCTGGGACGGGGATTTGGGTTTGTGGAAGGTACAAAGAGTGAGCCTAACAGCCTGCTTTGTTTCCACGCCATTCAAGCCAACCTAACTTAGAGAAAGAATTTCTCCCAGGGATACAGCCTAGGCCACTGGAATTTACAGATATTGCACAGTATGGCTTTACTTTCTCTGGTTTACTTCGTCTTTTGTCTATAACCATCAGAATCTTTTAAATGGAGGGGTTATAGGACATCCCTAAAACCCCTGAATAAAATACCACTTTAATACAGTATTGTCACCCCAAAATTAAATCTCCATTCTACTATGTGCAACACCTGATCCAATACTCACCCTATCCCTCAATCTCAATTCTTTCATCAATAAATGAAGCTACAAAGATGTTGACTTTAACCTCAGTTGTAAAAGGGGGAGTTTGAACTATGCATTATCACATTTATTTTTTAACCTGTCTTTTTATCCATTAGTTGGCAAGTAATTTGAATGTAAGAATCATGCCTTATTTTTGTGCTTCAAAGCACTGATTCAGTGTCTCTTGTATAGTAGCTTTCTATTACCTGTTTGTTGTATCAGAATAATAAATTCTCAAAGTTGGGAAGGATCTGAGAGGTCGTAGGACACAATCCCATATCCTGGGATGAATCTCCTCCCAAACTTCCAGGGCAAGTGGTATTCATCGTTTTCATGGACGCTTCCAGGGATGGGGAGCCTGCTGCCTGACACAGGGGTCCATGCTGTTGATGGACAGTACTCATTGTTGGAAAGTGCTTCCTTACCTTGTGTTGAAATTTGTCTCCCTGTGAGACCCACTCATTGTGCCTCTTGCTGTTCTCAGAGCCCCACGTAGTCCTTTCCCTAATGCATCCCAAGGCTCTTCAAGTATTCAAAGCAGCTTTCATGTTATTGGGGTTTAAATATCCTCCATTCCTTTATATGTTCTTCAGAAGAAATGTCTTTCAAGACCCTGTATCTCTCCTTTGGGGGTCTGGTTGATCAAAATTTCTCATAAATTGTGGGGCCTGGAATCAACTCCACAGAACAATGAGCAGAGAATAGAGTGGACAAAGCTTCCGTTCATGTACTTAGGAAAACTTAAGTTTTCTGGCAGTGGTTCTATTGGCTCCCATTTAACTTACAGTCAGTGAAAATACACATGCCATTTCATACAAAATTCTGTGGAGTCCAATCTTACCCATCCCAAACTTGTGCAGCCAGGTTTGGAGACCAGGTAAATGGCTTTATATTAATTCCTATTAATTGTCCTCACTGATCAAGCCTATTGAGATGCTTTTAAAACCCTGGCTCCATTAGGAATAATGATCCCTTACTCAAGTGTTATTGTGAAGATTAGATGAAATAATGCATACAAAGCACTTAGAATACCCCACACATAGTAGTTCCTTAATAAATAGTTCATATTATTACAGCCAACCTAATGATGGATTGAACTGGATAAACTCAAAGTTCTCTACCAGTTCTGGCATCCTGGGATTTTATTATTTTTTAGGATAAACTGGTAATTTGGAACTCCTGGTTCTCAGTTTCATACTTAACCTAACATTTTTGTTTGTTGCATGTTTTTACACCCTGCCTTTGACCTAAAAGGAGTAGAAGTAACAGGTTAAAAGGCAAAACATTCCTTTTCCCACCTCTACAACTATGTTAGCCAAGTGATACAAGTGGTAAGATCATCAAACTGTCACCAGCAATAAATTATTTACTAAAGGAAAAGAGTTTGCTGAGAAGATAGAGTCAGAAGCGTTCATCAAGAATTATTAAGAAGCAGCAAGTTCAATGCTGAGAGTGAAATTGGGAAATAGAAATAAAACATGATGCCAAAAAAGACATTTTTGTATTTAATGCAAATTTGAGTCAACAAAGGAAATAATTTGATGTATGTAAACATATAAAATGAGCTAAATATAGCTTTAAGGAGTGACTTTTAGCTGGTTGCATTATTAGGGCCCTGAAAGTTGCCATCAAGCTGGTAGTACCAAATTTCTCCAAGTGTGATTCAAGGACTTCATGCACCAGAGTCACCTGAGGTACTTGTTTAAAATGAAGATTCCTATGTATACACACTACTATATATAAAATAGATAATCAACAAGGACCTACTGTATAGCACAGGGAACTACACTCAATACTTTGTGAATACCTATATGGGAAAAGAATCTGAAAAAGAATAGATATATGAATAATTAAATCACTTTGCTGTACACCTGAAACTAACACAACATTGTAAATCAACTATCCTCCAATAAAAAATTAAAACTTTAAAAAAAAAGAGGATTCCTAGATATTGCCCCGAATCACTGAATTGGAATTGCTAGGATTGGGCCTGGGAATCTGAATTTTAACAAGCTCTCCAGTTAATTCTGGTGTCCACAAAAAACTGAGAACCCCTGCAGTGTAGTGGGTACCTGGAGGGAAAAGAGCAGCCGCTGCATGGAGGAAAGAGAGGGAATGTCATCACATGTACCTTCACACACATCTGTAGGCATCAAGTCACCCCCTTCCTTGGAAGCTGTGTAGTTTGGAAGTCTCCTTTATTTTGGACCACAGGCGACACCATACAGAGAAACTGGGGTCTTCACAGCCCTCAGACCTCGATATGCCTCAGAGAGGTAACTTACCCCGGAGTTAGCTAATCCCTGAGAGGCCAGAGAGCCCCCTACTATTGCCAATCCCATATAGCCAGAAAAAAACTTGTAAGGATAAATTGTCTTGAGTGCATTAGAGTCAACTTCCTGAATCACAGTTTGGGGCAGCGCTCCTGACCCACTGGAGTTCAGGGCTAACTGTCATGTTTATCGCATGTGACTCTGCTCTCCTGGCCAATAGGAATAGGGATGGACACCTACCCAGGCTGTGACAATCAGATCTTCCCTCCTGGGATTTTGGAACTGGGTCTGAAGTTGGTTACAATTTGCTAGCTCATTTGGTTGGAAACAGAATGTGTAAATTTGAGATCTGCATCCACTCTTTGGACAAAGAAGCAGAGAAAATTAATTAGTTGTATATAGAGATAAGAAGAAAGAAAATGGGCAAAGAGAAGCAAAGACATAGTTCTTGCTTCCAGCTTCTTCCTCAGGTCCAGCTGCATTCTTACCGTTGGTTCCATGAAAGATTTCTGTATCCTTATGCCAAATTCCCCTGCACTTCTTTTTTAAAAAAAAACCAATTCGGGCTTCCCTAGTGGTGCAGTGATTAAGAATCTGCCTGCCAATGCAGGTGACACGGGTTCGAGCCCTGGTCTGGGAAGATCCCACATGCCGCGGAGCAACTAAGCCTGTATCCCACAACTACTGAGCCTGCACTCTAGAGCCCATGCGCCACAACTACTGAGCCTGCATGCCACAACTACTGAAGCCCACGTGCCTAGAGCCTGTGCTCTGCAACAAGAGAAGCCACCACAATGAGAAGCCTGCGCACTGCAACAAAGAGTAGCCCCCGCTCGCCACAACTAGAGAAAGCCCGCACGCAGCAACAAAGACCCAACGCAGCCAAAAATAAATAAAATAAATAAATTTTAAAAAATAAAACATACCAATTCAAGGGACTTTCTATTGCTTTCAACTAAAAGGATCCTAATTAGCTAAGCCCATTTTGCCATGTAACCATTTATCTTTTCTCACCACCTAGTATGCAATCTCTTCCTGTTATCTACCCCTCCACTCACATCTTTGTGTTCTGTGCTTTTGATTCAATTTCCCACTGTTGCTCTGCCACACAGTTTCCATGAAATCTTTCCTATGATTGATAAACTCTCCTCCATCTTTAACTGTTTATTCTTACTTCTTCAGGCTTTAATTGAAGTCCAATTCTTCCCAGAGGCTAACCGTTTCCTGTGGCCCTCTCAAGGGGAGGCTCCTCTTTTCATATGTGCCTGCTAGTAGACCAATCACTGGTCAAGAGAGAAATGAAACTAGGTGAATCATGATTTATTCTGCATGCTGAGGTAGAGGCCTTCTTCCCTATGATTAAGGAATGTCCACTGGGGTTTATCTAGAAAGAAGTGGCAGATTGGCTACTGGGTAGGCATCTTATGTCTGAGATGCCTCCCGTTACCCTACCTCTCTCCACCTCATGTGTACACACACACACACGCACACACACACTCAGACACTCCATTCTCTAGCCATACTGGGGTTCTTTCATCTTTGGGCTTTTCCGTGTGCTGTTCCCACTGTCTGATAATCTTTTTACCTTCTTCTTCACCAGACTAACTTCTACTCACACTTTAGGTCTTACTAAAATGTACCTAGCTTTGGAAGTTTTCCCTGATACCCTTTCCTGAGGGTCAATCCCCCTTGCTCTGTTCTCCCATTATAGTGTGCTTCCCCTATCTTCATGTTTATCCACCTTCCAATTCTATTGGGTTAATCATCAGTCTTTCCTACAGACTTTAAGCCCCACAAAACCAGGGGCTTTGTAGTTCTTATTTACTCTTTCCCAGGACACACGATTGAGAGAGGGGATTTTGCCTTATTTGTACTCCCAGTTGCTAGATCTCTCGTGGCAGGAATTCCATATACATTTGTTGAATAAATGAACAGTCTTCCTCTGAGCTAAGAATATTGACCTGCGGATTTCCATAATATGATGACACATTTGGGATCCTGAGAGATAAAGAGGCCTTAGATAGCTGCCAAAAAATATATGAGGGAGTTTTGCAACTACAAAAGAACAAGACATTTTGCAATGAGTTGATTGTAGTACTTGGGACATTCCCTGGGTGAGAATCTTCTTCCTGACCTGAATATATGGGACAGACCCAGCAAACAAACAGGCAGTATGACAGGCACTAACATAGTTGTGCTTCTCTGTGCCATCCTGATGGATGAGCCCCCTCTTTGCCTCCCCTTCTCTTCCTCCTGTGTGGATCTTCATATCTGGTACAAGGGAATACAGAAAGCATGGCTCTGGTCTTTTAAATTTGTCTCCTAGCCTTGAAAATCCTTTTTCCTTCTCTCCTCATTTCTCACTACTTACCCCAGGACAAATACTGGTGGCTTTTCTTCTGTGTACATTAGATAAGAAATTGAATTTAGTCAAGGCAGGAAGCTTTAGACTAGATTTCTACCTGGGACTGCTGTGAGATATGGAATAAGATAATAAGGGGCAAAAAAGGGATAAGTAAGATGATAATAAGGGACAAACATCTAATATTATATAGAGAGTGTTATTAATCAAGATTGGTCCTTTTCAGAGAGAAGGCAATGTAGCCCATTGCTTTCCGAATGACTTCATAATTATCTGTCTCATGGTCCAAATAGCCAGGTAACCCTGAGTACAGGTAACAGAAAGAGAATGCTTGGTTAAGATTTCTGTTATATTATTCTTCAGTTTTTTAGAAAGCAAAGTTTATTATTTAAATAGCCAACATTAAACACAACCATTTAAAATATTATAAGTATATGAAAAGTACAAGATTCAAATAAACACTTAGAAAAGAATGTCTATACGTGGATAACTGAGTCACTTTGCTGTACAGCAGAAATTGGCACCACATTGTAAATCAACTATACTTCAATAAAAAATAAAAATAAAATTTAAAAAATTGAATAAACACTTAGGTAAAAATCAGAAATCTTTCTCACATTGTATATCACTGCTCAATCTAATCCTGATTCATATTCTCAGGCTTTGATAAAGGTTTCCTTCTAACTCATCTGAGTTCTTATATTGCTTTCATTCCTGGAATATCTTATTAGGATAAAGCAGGGATTTCATGTGATCTTTGTATCAAAAATTTACCACAACTTCCCTCCGTCATAGCCATGAGTGATTTCTTTACCCTGCTTGACTATTAGGACTGAATATAGAACTCCGCTGCCTTCCCCTCTGGCTCATCTTATCCTGCTTCTTTTACTTCTTCTCTTATAAGCAGCATAAGTGGAAAGAGAACAATTAGTCATGTTGGTTGTATCTGTAGCATGAACCTCTGTGACTATCTTTTTCATGATAAGGGAATAATATTTTATTCTCCTCAGAACAATAATAGGAGTTATTCCTCTTTGAAACAGTTTTTCCTCACTAGGAAGCCCTTAAGTTTGCAGAAAATGATTTCTCACAGCAGTTGCTCTACAAAGTTGTTGCAGAAACAAAGTGCTTCCAGTTAAAGGAACCAGGTGCCTTTTCATATAAGACAAGTTTTAAGAAAACACACACACAAATTGAACATTTAGCAATACTTTACAACAAATAGCCTCAGTAATTCTATCTTACCACAATCCTCCATGAAGAAGTTCAGACGAACATGTGCTATGGTCATACTGTGGCATTTCTTTTGGTTTCTAAGGTCATTTTTTTCCCAACTCTAAAAATGCAGAAATACCAAAGGCTGCCAGCAAAATGTCTAGTTGAGCCATTGAGTCAATGAATCCTGGCTTTACCCTTGGGAAGCTGTGATTTATCCTCCTCTGCAACCAGGATCACTAATGGGAGCAGAGTGGTCATGTGAGGAGCCTCCTTCTTCCCGCTTTCCTACATTCAATGTTCTTCCCTTGGAGAAGACCTGACGCAGCCAATAAATAAATAAATAAAAATGTAAAACTATAAAACTCCTTGAAGATAACATAGGAGAAAAACTAGATTACCTTGGATATGGCAATGAGTTTAAATACAACATCAAAGGCACAGTTCTTGAAAGAATTAATTGATGTTGGACTTCATTAAAATTAATAGCTTCTACTCTGTGAAAGACAATGTCAAGAGAATGAGGAGATAACCACAAACTGGGAGAAAATATTTGCAAAAGACACACCTGATAAAGGACTTATCCAAAATATACAAATAACTCTTAAAACTCAACAATAAGAAGACAAACAACCCAATTTAAAAGTGAGCCAAAGGCTTTAACAGACACTTCACCAAAGAACAGATACCGATGGTAAATATGAAAAGATGCTCCACATCATATGTCACCAGGAAAATGCGAATAAAAACAACAATGAGATACACTACACACCTAATAGAATGGCCAAAATCCCAAACACTGACAACACCAAAAGCTGGTGAGGATTGTGGAGCAATGGAAACTCATACATTGCTGGTGGTAATGTAAAACGGTATAGCCACTTTGGAAGACAGTTTGGCAATTTCTTACAAAGCGAAACATACTCTTACCATGTTATCCAGCATTCATGCTTCTTGGTATTTACCCAAAGGAGCTGAAAACTTATGTCCACACAAAAACCCGCATATGGATATTTATAGCAGCTTTATTCATAATTGACAAAAGTTAGAAGCAACCATGATGTCCTTCAGTAGGTGAATGGATAAACAGTGGTACATCTAGACAATGAAATATTATTTAGTGCTAAAAATAAATGAGCTATCAAGCCATGAAAAGACATGGAGGAACTTAAATGCATATTACTAAGTGAAAGAAGCCAATCTGAAAAAGCTACATACTGTATGATTCCAACTATATGACATTCTGGAAAAGGCAAAACTATAGAAACGGTAAAAAGATCTATGGTTGCCAGGAGTTGAGGGTCAGTTCATATACTCTATATGATACTATAATGATGCATACATGTCACTATACATTTGTCCAAACCCATAGAATGTACGACACCAAGAGTGAATTCTAATGTAAACTATGGACTTCGGGTGATTATGATGTGTCACCGTAGGTTCTTCCATTTTAACAGATGTACCACTCTGGTGGGGGATGTTGATAATGGAGGAGGCTATGAACGTGTCGGGGCAGGGGGTATATGGGAAATCTATATCTTTCCTCTCAATTTTGCTGTGAACCTAAAACGGCTCTAAAAAATAAAGTAATAACAATAAAAAAGGATTGAAGTACTAATATATGCTACAACATGGGTGAACCTTGAAAATAGTATGCTTATTGAAAGAAGACAGACACAAAAGTCCACATATTATTCCATTATATAAAATGTCCAGAATAAGCGAATCCATAGACATAGAAAGTAAATTTATAGTTGCCAGGAGCTGGTTGGGGAGGAGAGTGGCTGCTGTTGGGTAAGGGATTTTTTGGGGGGGGGGGATGAAAATGTTCTGGAATTAGACGGTGGTTATGGCTACACAATTTTGTGAATATAGTAAAAAACACTGAATTGTACACTGTAAAGGGGTGAATTTTATGGTATGTGAATTTTATGTCAATAATTTTTAAAAAGAACAATTAACAACCCTTGAATTTGAATTGGTTGGGGAAAAATCAAGGAAACCACTACTTGGTTGCATTATCTGGATCATACTGCTTTAGCTAGTCAGTTTGGTCAGTCAACCCAATAGCCCCACATAGTTTCAGTCAGAGGTAGAAGAGAGAGGGATCATTTTATGTCTTTGCCTATTAGACTCTAAGCTATAATGGCTGAGGCTGTCTCTTTTTATTGCACTTGTAAATATGCACTAAGGTTCTCAAATAATGGACAGAGCCAATAAACATAATGAATAGATTAATAATAAAACCAAATTATGAAAAGAAAAGAGCAAATGACTGGCATGCACTGTTGTCAGAACAAATTCACTGAAGTGAGAAAAACAGCCTGTTGGATTCAGCTGCTAAGGAACAGCAATTTATTTAGAAAGCAGCTGCCTTTCCAGAATGGATTATCTTCTGATAAAAGTGATGAATATGTATGTATGAACAGGAAGGGGGGCTGGTTAAAGATTGCACTCAGGATAACTCAATTGATTCTTTCAGAATTGTGCAACTTGGCAATGAATCAGCATCACTGGCAGGACATTTGCTTTTCTGTAGCAGTGTGTAGTTGAAACACACTTTTCTCTCTTATCCTCCATGTTATACTAGCTAACCCAAGCCTACGAAGTGAGAGAAAAGACTGTTACCATAAGGATTTAGGATTGGGTCATTTTCATATTGCTCCTGTCACTTAAATGTGAAAAAAATCATCATACTCCTTTTTTAAATTTTTTTGGTTGCGCCAGGTCTTAGTTGTGGCTCGCCAGCTCCTTAGTTGTGGCATGTGAACTCTTAGTTGCGGCATGCATGTGGGCTCTAGTTCCCTGACCAAGGATTGAACCCAGGTCCCCTGCACTGGGAGTGTGGAGTCTTAACCACTGTGCCAACAGGGAAGTCCCCATCATACTCCTTTGCAACTCTCAATTGAAAAGGGGGATTCAAGAGCAGGTCAGGCATAAGATCTCTGCAGAAAATCAAGACAAAACCCACCCCACAAAAACCACAAAATTAACAATACCTTTAAACATCCACTCCCCGCCAAGGAGTGAGTGAAGTGGAGAGGTATGCCGAAACTGGTAAGTAGGTAAGAAGCCCTATCTATCTTCCAGGTTTCTTTCATTCACCTTACTGACCCTTAGATAAAAGGACAAAGCTCTCAGCTTCACCTAGTGGGCAAAGAAGGCTCCTCCCCTGTCAGCAGAGCCTGAATATTGTGGATCAGAACCAGAGCCCCCCCCCACCTCTGGTCATATCCCTTGGAGTCCTTACCTCCTATGTGTATCACAGGATGAGTTAGTGGAGGACATGCCCCACAGTCACCTGTACCTGCCTTGTGGGTTACTAAACTGAGCCAAATGATGCCAGAGGAGGTGAATTCCAGAAAGAAAACCTTTTCTTTTCATCATCAGAAAACAGTTAAAAGTTACTGGTAGAGATTCATTCTTTTTCTAGTGATTTATATTTATCCCTTGATATTCTAAACTAGTAACTCCGTCTCTTTCACCTTACATTTATGTAGGAGGGATACTTAGGTAAGGAGAAATAGTAATATTAACAACAATAGCTAATGTTTACTGAGTACTCTATGTCCAAATTTCCATGCATTACCTCATTTAATCCCCTAGTAAACCTGTGGATTAAATACTATTATTATCTCTATTACACAGATGAGGAACCTGAGGCTTAAAAAGTGAGTAACCTGCCCAAAGTTATTAGAACTGGGATATATACCTGGGATAAGACCCTTACTCTATCCCTGCTCAGCTCTTTTATAGTTCCCGTCAGGTCTTCGTTGCGGCATGCGGGCTTCTCTCTAGTTGTGGCACATGGGTTTTCTCTCTCTAGTTGTGGCGCATGGACTCCAGGGTGTGTGGGCTCTGTAGTTATGGCGCACGGGCTCAGTTGCCCCGCAGCATGTGGGATCTTAGTTCCCCGACCAGGGATCGAACCCACGTCCCCTGCATTGAAAGGTGAATTCTTTACCACTGGACCATGGGGAAGTCCCTATAGTTTTACATTTTTAATTTAGATCTTTGATCCATTTTCAGTTAATTTTTGTGAAGGGTGTATAAGGTTTGTATCTAGATTAATTTCTTTACATTTTGATGTCCAGTTGTTCAGCACCATTTGTTTATTTATTTATTTTTAATAGAAGTATAGTTGATTTACAATATTATATTAGTTTCAGGTGTATAGCATAATGATTCAGTATTTTTATAGCTCATACTCTATTGAAAGTTATAACAAGATAATGGCTATAATTCCATGTGCTGTGCAATATATTCCTGTTGCTTATCTATTTTATACATGGTAGTTTGTATCTGTTAATCTCATACCCCTAATTTGCCCCTTTCCCTTCCCTATTCCCTGTGGTAACCGCTAGTTTGTTTTCTATACCTGTGAGTTTTTGTTTTGCCTATACATTTGTTTGTATTATTTTTTAGATTCCATTGCCTTTATTGGCAAATGATATCTAATATATGGAAAATCCTAAAGACTCAACCAAAAAACTGTTAGAACTAATCAACAAATTTAGTAAAGTTGCAGGATATAAAATCAACATAGAGGAATTAATTGCATTTCTGTACATTAAGAACAGAATAGTTGGGGGAAAATATCTCATTCACAACAGCATCAAAACAATGAAGTAATCCAGAATAAATTTAACCAAGGTGGTGAAAGATATGTATACTGAAAACTAAATGGCTTTGATGAAAGAAATTAAAGAAGAGACAAACAAATGGAAAGATATCCTGTGTTCATGGATTGGAAGAATTACTATTGCTAAAATGTTCATACTACCCAAAGCCATTTATAAATTCAATGCAATCTTTATCAAAATTTCAATGATATTTTTTCACAGAAATATAGCAAATGATCCTAAAATTCACATGAAATCATAAAAGACCCTGAGTAGTCAAAATAATCCTGAGAAAGAAGAACAAAACTGGAGGCATCACACTTGCTGATTTCAAAATATACTGCAAAGTATAGTAATTGAAACAGTATGATATTGGCATAATAACAGATACATAGATCAATGGAACAGAATAGAGAGCCCAGAAATAAACCCATACATATATGGTCAACTAATATTTGACAAGGGAGCCAAGAATACTCAATGGGGAAAGGACAGTCTCTTCAATAAATGGTGCTGGGATAACTGGATAACCACATGCAGAAAATAAAATTGGACACCTAGCTTACAGCACTGACAATGATGAACTCAAAATGGATTAAAGAGTTGAACACAAGACCTGAAACTGTAAAACTCATAGAAGAAAACATAGGGGGAAAATCTCCTTGACATTGGTCTTGGCAATGATTTTTTGGTAATGACACCTTAAGGACAAGCAACAAAGCAAAAATAAATAAGTGGGACTACATTGAACTAAAAAGTTTCTGTGCAGCAAAAGAAATAATCAACAAAATGAAAAGAAAATGTATGGAATGGGAGAAAATATTTGCAGACCATATATCTGATAAGGGGTTAATATGCAAAATATAGAAAGAACTCATAGAACTCAGTAGAAAAATAACAAACATTCCAATTAAAAAATGAGCAGAGGATCTGAATAGATATTTTTTGCAAAGAAGACAAATAAATGACCAACAGGTACACAAAACAGTGCTCAACATCATTAATCATCGGGGAAATGCAAACCAAAACCACAATGAGATATTACCTCACACCTGTTAGAATAGCAAACAGGACAGAAGATGAGACAAAAAAATTAGAGATAATAAGTGCTGGCGAGGATGTGGAGAAAGGGGAGCATTTAGGCACTGCTGGTGGGAATGTAAATTAGGGCAGCTACTATGTAAAATAGTATGAAGTTTCCTCAAAAAATTAAAAATAGAACTACTGGGGCTTCCCTGGTGGCGCAGTGGTTGAGAATCTGCCTGCCAATGCAGGGCACACGGGTTCGAGCCCTGGTCTGGGAGGATCCCACATGCCGCGGAGCAACTGGACCCGTGAGCCACAATTACTGAGCCTGCGCATCTGGAGCCTGTGCTCCACAACAAGAGAGGCCGCGATAGTGAGAGGCCCGCGCACCGCGATGAAGAGTGGTCCCCGCTTGCCACAACTAGAGAAAGCCCTCGCACAGACATGAAGATCCAACACAGCCATAAATAAATAAATAAACAAATACTTTTTTAAAAAATGTGTTAAATGTTTAAAAAAAAATAAAACTGCCATATAGTTCAGCAATCCACTTCTTGGTAATTATTCAAAGGAAATAAAAATAGTAACTCAAAAAGATATATGCAGCCTCATATTTTTTTTTTTAATGGCTCTGATGTCCTGCTAGCCATCTTTTTTTTTTTTTTTTTTTTAATTTATTTTATTTATGGCTGTGTTGGGTCTTCGTTTTTGTGCGAGGGCTTTCTCCAGTTGTGGCAAGCGGGGGGCCACTCCTCATCGCGGTGCGCGGGCCTCTCGCTATTGCGGCCTCTCTTGTTGCGGAGCACAGGCTCCAGACGCGCAGGCTCAGCAATTGTGGCTCACGGGCCCAGCCGCTCTGCGGCATGTGGGATCTTCCCAGACCAGGGCTCGAACCCGTGTCCCCTGCATTGGCAGGCGGATTCTCAACCACTGCGCCACCAGGGAAGCCCCAGCCTCATATTTATTGCAGCATTATTTATAATAGCCAAGACATAGAAGCAACCTAAGTGTCCATTGATAGATGAATGGATAAAGAAAATGTGCAATATACATATAATATTATTTGGCCATGAAAGAGAAGGAAATCTTCCCATTTATGACAACATGGATAGACCTTGAGGACATTATACTAAGTGAAATAAGTCAGACAAAGAAAGACAAATACCATATGATCTTACATATATGGAATCTAAAAAAGCCAAACTGGTAAAAACAGAGAGTAGAATGGTGATTATCAGGATCTGGGGAGTGGGGGAACTTGGAGATACTGGTCAAAGTTATAAACTTTCCATTAGCAGATGAATAAGTTGTGGGGATCTAGTGCAAAGAATTGTGACTACAGTTAACAGAACTATATTGTATACTTGAAAATTGCCAAGAAACTAGATCTTAAATGTTTGCACCACAAAAAGAAATGGTAATTATGTGATGTGATGGAAGTTACAGCAAATGCTACAGTGATAATCATATTGCAATATATAGTGTATCAAATCACATTGTACACTTTAAACTTATACAATGTTATATGTCAATTATATCTCAATAAAGCTGACAAAATGAAATAAAGCTGACTATTCAGCCAAAAATAAAATAAAATAAAATAGAATATTCCTTAAAAAAAAAGATGATCATAGCAGATGCACATGCATTCAGGAAAGGGGCAAGAAATATTTTTTCTCATATAACCCCTTGATTAATTTTGAAAAACGATATCTTATCCACATTATTAAGTAATATCAAAAGGTTTTCATCATAGCTTTTAAAAGATGCAAAGGATACAATTTTCAGTGTATCATACATATTAGCATGTTTAATTAAAACGGGTACATCACTCCTGTGGAATATAAATAACAATTTGATTGCTACCATCACCCATTTTTGTTTAAACATCTTTATTAGAGTATAATTGCTTTACAATGGTGTGTTAGTTTCTGCTGTATAACAAAGCGAATCAGCTATACATATACATATAACCCCATATCTCCTCCTTCTTGAGTCTCCCTCCCACCTTCCCTATCCCACCCCGCTAGGTGGTCACAAAGCACTGAGCTGATCTCCCTGTGCTATGTGGCTGCTTCCCACTAGCTATCTATTTTACATTTGGTAATGTATATATGTCCATGCCACTCTCTCACTTCATCCCAGCCCACCCTTCCCCTTCCCCATGTCCTCAAGTCCATTCTCTACATCTGCATCTTTATTCCTGTGCTGTTCCTAGGTTCTTCAGAACCCTTTTTTTTAGATTCCATATATATGTGATAGCATACAGTATTTGTTTTTCTCTTTCTGACTTACTGCACTCTGTATGACAGACTTTAGGTCCATCCACCTCACTACAAATAACTCAATTTTGCTTCTTTTTATGGCTGAGTAATATTCCATTGTATATATGTGCCATATCTCCTTTATCCATTCATCTGTTGATGGACGCTTAGGTTGCTTCCATGTCCTGGCTATTGTAAATAGAGCTGCAGTGAACATTGTGGTACATGACTCTTCTTGAATTACAGTTTTCTCAGGGTATATGCCCAGTAGTGGGATTGGGTCATATGGTAATTCTATTTTTAGGTTTTTAAAGAACCTCCATACTGTTCTCCATGGTGGCTGTATCAATTTACATTCCCACCAACAGTGCAAGAGGGTTCCCTTTTCTCCACACCCTCTCCAGCATTTGTTGTTTGTAGATTTTTTGATGATGGCCATTCTGACTGGTGTGAGGTGATACCTCATTGTAGTTTTGATTTGCATTTCTCTAATGATTAGTGATGTTGAGCATCCTTTCATGTGTTTGTTGGCAATCTGTATATCTTCTTTGGAGAAATGTCTATTTAGGTCTTCTGCCCATTTTTGGATTGGGTTGTTTGTTTTTTTAATATTGAGCTGCATGAGCTGCTTTTATATTTTGGAGATTAATCTTTTGTCAGTTGCTTCATTTGCAAATATTTTCTCCCATTCTGAGGGTTGTCTTTTGGTCTTGTTTCTGGTTTCCTTTGCTGTGCAAAAGCTTTTAAGTTTCATTAGGTCCCATTTGTTTATTTTTGTTTTTATTTCCCTTTCTCTAGGAGGTGGGTCAAAAAGGATCTTGCTGTGATTTATGTCATAGAGTGTTCTGCCTATGTTTTCCTCTAAGAGTTTTATAGTGTCTGGCCTTACATTTAGGTCTTTAATCCATTTTGAATTTATTTTTGTGTATGGTGTGAGGGAGTGTTCTAATTTCATTCTTTTACATGTAGCTGTCCAGTTTTCCCAGCACCACTACTGAAGAGGCTGTCTTTTTTCCATTGTATATTCTTGCCTCCTTTATCAAAGATAAGGTGATCATATGTGCGTGGGTTTATCTCTGGGCTCTCTATCCTGTTCCATTGATCTATATTTCTGTTTTTGACCATCACCCATTTTTGAAAATGCATAAACATGTTCTTCTTTAAGAGTTGGAAATTTAATTATTTAATTTTCTTATTGAACTTGCATTTTACAAGAATTTTATCTAAATGTATTATAGTTTATGCTCTTAAGTATATAAATTGAAATTAAATTTTAAAATTTCTTATGACCATAAAGCTCTAAGTATTAAAAACATATTTCTGGATTGAATTATTATTGTAAATAATAGTAGTACACACTTGGTCAAAATAACACGACATCCCTTCAAATTGAAATACGTTATTAAACATAAAGGAGTAAAATTTCATTGGAAATGGTACTTTTTAAAGCAGTTAATTCATATGTCCAACATTATTTATTGGTAGAATAAAATAGGATTTACTGTCAATTCTACTTCTACTTTTTAAAAATAACTTTTAGTGCTAAGCAATTAAGCCCAAGTAAGTAAGTGGCTGGATATGGAAAGAGTTTTGCTGTACCGCTGTCACTCAATTCTTTTAATATCTTCTGAGCTATAGGCCAAAATCTCAGAGCATTGTTTAATCAATTATATCAAAGTATATTAGCTAATACCTAACTTTAGTTGAAAGCAAAGAATTGGAAATCACTTAACTTACAAAATGATTAACTACCCATTCATTATAGTAATTCACTTTCTCATATTCTGGGAAGGATCCCAAAAAGGCTTTACGAAGACGTGTCAAATTACTATTAATTATGCCTTTTCCTCTCCCACTTGGAGATATGTTTTACTCCATAAACTCGGAAAGAATTCAGAAATCAAATTACTGTTCATCTTAATACATCTTTGCAAATTTTTTAAATAAAATGTTTTTATTCTATCATGTGTTTTTGTCAAAGCCTTGGAGTTGCTATTTGATACCCACCTCATTCAATATATGGTAAATATCCACTACATAATCTAAGTGACAAAACCAGTTCTCATCAAATCAATCTGCCAATCAGAAAAAAAAACTGTGTATTCATTTTTTTATTCAAATAAACATATTATTATGCATTCCTATCAGAGCCGTCCACCTGCTGCCTTTTTATAAGATAGTTAATATATAAATACAAAATATACAGACTTCCCAAGATTGAAAAAAGGCTTTGCTGCCTTCACTATTCCTTATGATGCTCTCTTGTTTTATGCTCACAGGACCAGCCCTCAGGAAAGATGTATTCTTGGTCAGGGAATGGAAGAGGTGAGATCATATCGAAGAAAAACTGTCATCACTTTGGCTGCAATCTATAATACAGACGTTATATTACCCCTTAATCATGTTGCTAATGAAGGACCAAGCCAAGATTTAAAATCACCTCTCCCATTGATAATGGACTTGAGGACACGGGGTTGGGGGGGGGGAGGTGGGGAAGGGTAAGCTGGGAGGAAGTGAGTAGCACTGACATATATACACTACCAAATGTAAAATGGATAGCTAGTGGGAAGCAGCTGCATAGCACAGGGAGACCAGCTCGGTGCTTTGTGACCACCTAGAGGGGTGGGATAGGGAGGGTGGGAGGGAGGCTCAAGAGGGAGGGGATATGGGGATATATGTACACATATAGCTGATTCACTTTGTTGTACGGCAGAAACTAACACAACATTGTAAAGCAAATATACTCCAGTAAAGATGTATAAAAAAATTAAAAAGAAAAGAAAATAAAAAAGGCTTCATTCTGGGGAAAAAAAAAAGAATGAGGACAAGCTCTATAAACTGACATGAATAACTTCCAAGATATATATAAGAGGGGGAAAAATGTACAAAAGAATGTTTTTGGTATGATATCCTTCATGTAAGAAATAAAGGGGTATAAGAAAACAAAACAAACAAACAAACAAAATGAAATCCCCTCTCCTGACTCAGTGATACACTAGAGCATTCTCATTAGAATTACTTAAAATTTTAGTTAAAATAATTTTGTTTCAGCTAGAGATGATCATGACAGGTACAGATCTGAATTTGTAACACCTAACATGGGTCAAAATGACACTGTTTCTGAGGTCGGAGACAGATGGACCCCTGGGCCAGACAGCTGGTGTTTGTCAAGTAGGGTAAAATTGAAGCTTTGTTCTCACCCAGACACTCCAAGGACAAAGCTAGTGGCAGAAGATGAGCTCTGCTAAAGTAAAGAGATAAGGTACCCACTCCTGAAGTCAAGGAAAACTTCCCTTTCTGCACATGCACAAGAAGGCTCCTTGGGGGTCAAAAAGGAAGAGGGCACCACCCCATAACGTGTGTGGACATGTACGCACAGGCCTCTATGGTGAGATCCATCTTAGCAAAAAGTTGCGCACGCATCTTGGGGAGGGTTCTAGGACCAATCAGGTGTGAAAAAAGAAACAAGATAATTGGCCAAGTGTAAACAAAGACCCGGAAGGACTGTCCTATATAAGTGATTTAAATCACCTCTTTACTACGCTCCTCATTCAGGACGCCTGCACTCCTCTCCCGGTGCGCATCTCTGTCTAGTTTCTGACTTACTGCACTCCTCCTCATTAGAGAGGACACCCATACCCTTTCCCTCTGGCTGTGTATCTCTGCCTTGCTTCTGTCTTAAATAAACAAACTGTTTCTCTGTGTGCTGTCCCACATGTTATGCTGTGTCTCTAGTAATAAACTTTGTACCTGTTTTTACAGTTTTTGCCTCCGTGAGAAATGCATTTTTCACTGGGGGCAAGAGCCAGGGAAAAATAGCTTCTAGCCTCTTAACCCTTGGGGGTCTGGTGGCTAAGATCCCTGGTTTTCATCCAGGCTACCCAGGTTCAATTTCTGGGCAGGGAACTAAGATCTCTCTTCAGGACTGCTTACTGCTGTTCCTCCGAGATCATTTCTAATGTGAAACTTCTCCCTTAACAGAATCTGTGAAAGACAGATAGTCACACTAAGGTGCCTTGAATTAGGAGGGTTTGCCTAAGTCAATATTGTAAATTGTCCCTTTGTTTGGTACCCTGAGACAATGAGTTCATTATGGATTTGGGATGGGTGAGAAGTATGTCCATTCTTGTAAAGTAGAAGAAAGGCAAATGGAAAAGTGGAGATGAGAAAGGAGAAACAACAGGGGCCCTCCAGCCCAGAAAAATTGACCTACCACGGTGAAAATCGTTTCATGAACTAGATGGGTTTTGGCCTTAAAAGAAAAAAGTACATATGGTATATGACAGGCTAGAGGCAAACTGATTTGTAAAGGACACTACTATTAATTGCAAAAAATTGGTAGGCCAAGGTCTGAAATACTGAAAAAGATTTGTTCTAAATAGTACCCTTAAGTGCTGCCATTAAGCAGATGGTTTCCATGTTCAGCAAATGCACAACCAGTGATTCCCTAAACGTTCATCGAAATTAACTAATGAAGCAACTAAAAGACAAATGAAAAAATTGTAGATGAATTTTTTGATTCATAGTTTCAGATGAACATGCTGGACTTCCCCAGAATGTTTTAATTAAATCACTTCCAGGGCTTCCCTGGTGGCGCAGTGGTTAAGAATCTGCCTGCCAATGCAGGGGACACGGGTTTGAGCCCTGGTCTGGGAAGATCCCACATGCCACGGAGCGACTAAGCCCGTGAACCACAACTACTGAGCCTGCGCGTCTGGAGTCTGTGCTCCGCAACGGGAGAGGCCGCGACAGTGAGAGGCCCGCGCACCGCGATGAAGAGTGGCCCCCGCTCGCCGCAACTGGAGAAAGCCCTCGCACAGAAACGAAGACCCCACACAGCCAAAAAATTAATTAATTAATTAATTAATTAAAAAAGGAAAAAATCACTTCCAGCTCTTTTAAAGGACAAAGGAGAATGAATGCAGAGCAAAACTAATTAATTATTCAGAAAACCATGATAAAAACTATATCACCATAAAAAGTTGAAAGAATCCCCAAAATGATCAGTGCGGTGGTCAAACCTATACTCAGTCAAGCTCTCTATAAACGAGTAAGAACTTAACTCTTTTTACCACTTCCCTGTATCCACAGATCCTGCTTAAATTTATTTTTGACATGTTCATCTTTCTAGTTTCTTCAGTCTTCTTTCTTTGATGCTAAGAAATTTGCTGAATCTGGAGCTTCATCAGTGTAAGGAAAACACTACCCTTTCCCCCATTTATTTCCTGCTCTATTTACAGTGCCTATGATTTTCCTAAAATCCATTCTAATTATTAGTCTCTTACCCACAGTTATTCCAAATCAAATATAGATTACATAAGATTTTGATAAGGGGGATGCAGTGACTTTCCTATTCTGATATAAACTGCTGAACCCATTGAAGGTCTGGCTCTGAAATAGATGAGAGGTAAGTCAGGACAAATGAGACTGGGGCACAAAGAAGTAGAAGTTAATGTTTTTGAACTATAAAGATAGTGTCATAATTTAGGTTGAAATTATTATATTCTGTGCTTTTCTGCTCTAGTTTATGGATTTCTAACAGGCCTCTGAGATGAGAATAAATAAAAACCAAAAATAAATAAGGCAGATCTTCAAAAATAGTTTTTGAGCCCTTCATGACAAATAAGGTAGGGGGGAGGCAGAGATGAGGCAACTATTTGTTCTTCATATGATCTTCATCTAAGACCTCTGCAGTCAAATCTTTGCATAGCCTGGCTATATCCCCTAACACCCTGCCTCAGGAAGGCTAAACGCTAATCAGTGGCAATTAAAAGTTTCATTGGGCACTATTAAAACTTTCAAAGTCAATGAATTGGAGGAGCAGTGGCAAATGATTGGCAATGGGGATTGTTAAATAGTCACTGTTTGCAAGATACATCAGTGGTAGGAGTGTGCAAATTAAAAGATTTCTCCTGTGACACCAAGTCACTGAGAAACTCATTTAATCACATCCCTAAATAATTAGAAGCTCCATGCCTTCATTAAGAACCAAAAATAAGTGCTTGCACCATGTGCAGGTAAATGACAGCAGGGACGTGCAAAAGTTGTTTTCTAGTTCAGACTCAGAAAAATGTGTCAGTTTTATTGGTTGAAGAAAAAAATTCTCTATAATAATTTTGTGATTATGCTCTCATTAGGAGCCAAGAGAGCGCTCAAGAAGCCCAGAGCTCACATAAAGTATCCTGTTATTTCCATCTCCTCCTCAATAACAGTTTTATGGTAAAACTAACATAATGAGACTTACTACTCTTTAGTCCTTATCTGGGGATTGTCAGTGACATTAAACACATTAAGGTTAAGATAAACCTCATACAAAAAATATCAGGTGGGCAGAGATCTACACAGCTTGCATTGGATAGATTTTTTCAAAGAAATTATGCCTAAATTTCTTTGGAGGCTGGTTTGCAAAGAAGGGGTGAAGAAGGAATTAGGAAAATATGTCAGCTTTTAGCCAATTTTTAATGGGAAGTAATATGTCCACTCAGTCACTGGTGATGGTCTCTTGTACCAAGGTGTCATCTCTGCTGGGATGAGCCTCTGATACAGATGCTAAGTTCCTTACAAACTTGATAAGAGTTTCAGTTTGAGTTAGAAGCAGAAAGAGATGACTCATTCCTTTTACAAATATTCTACCAGGCATAAAGCTCTGGGATAATTACTGAGGGGATACAGTGTTGAATCACTTGCAAATCTTGACTTCAAGAGCATTGATAGTGAAGATAAAGCAAGTTCCTCAACATTGATAATGCAAGATATAGAGAGAAAGGTACTTATAAGTGCTTAAAATATTTCTGGAAGACTATAGCAGTTGTTAAAGTTGTCTGGGAAAGGTGGCTGGGGTCCAGGAGAGAGAGAGTATATCATCTAACAACAGCAGATACACATTCTTGGTGAAAACATTCACCAAGATAGACCACATTCTGGGCCATAAAACACCTTAAAATTTTAAAAATAGAAATCATACAATGTCTGCTTTAAGACCACAATGGAATTAACTAGAAATCTATAACTGGAAAATCAGAAAATATGTGGAGATTAAACAAAACACCTTTAAATAACACATGGGTCCAAGAAAAAAATCTCAAGAGAAATTTTAAATACTTTGAATTATATGAAAATGAAAACCAACTTATTAAAATTTGTGGAATGCAGTGAAAATAGTGCTTTGAGGGAAATTTACAGAATTGAGTGCATATATTAGAAAAGAATAAAAATCTAAAATCAATAATCCAAGTTTATACCTTAGGAAACTTGAAAAAGAAGAGGAAATTAAATCCAAAGTGGGCAGAAGAAAAGAAGTAATATGAATTAGAGCAGAAATCAATGAAATTGAAAGCAGGAAATCAATAAACAAACTCAACAAAACCAAAAGCTGGTTCTTTGAAAAGATCAGTAAAATAAATAAGCCTCTAGCCAAGCTAACTAAGAAAAAGAAAGGGGGGACATAAATTACTAATATCAGAAGTGAAAGAGGGCAGATCACTACAGATTTTATGGACATAATAAGGACAATAAAGGAATACTCTGAGAAATTCTTTGCCCACATATTTGATAACCTTGATGAAACAGACCAATTCCTTGAAAGACAGAAGCTGTCAAAACTCATACAAGAAGGAATAAACAATCTGAATAGATCTATATTGATTAAAAAATTTAATCAATAATTAATAATTTTCCAAAACAGAAAGCAACAGGCCCAGATGGGTTCACTGGTGGTTTCTACCAAACATTTAATGAAAAAATTATACAAATTCTTAACAACCTCTTTCAGAGGATAGAAGCAAAGGGTTTTCTTCCTAGTTCATTCTATGAGGCCAACATTACCCTAATACCAAAACCAAAGACATTATAAGAAAGGAAAACCTCAGACCAATGTCTCTCATGAACATAGTGAACATAGATGCAAGAATCCTCAATAAAATATTAGCAAATCAAATCCAACAATGTATAAAAAGAATTGCATAGCATGACCAAATGGGATTTGTCCAAGGTATGCAAGACTGAATCAACATTTGAAAATCAATTTACTTAATCTATCACATCAACAGACTGAAAAAGAAAAATTACATGATCATATCAACGGATGCAGGAAAAGCATTTGAAAAATTCAACACCCATTCATGATTTAACAAAAAACTCTCAGTAAACTAGAAACAGAGGAGAACTTCCCTCACTTGATAGAGAACATATACAAACAACAACAACAAAACAAAACAAAAAACAGAAAAACTACAGCAAACATCATGCTTAATGGTGAGAAACTTGAAGCTTTTCCACTAAGATCAAGAACAAGGCAAGTATGTCCTTTCTCATCACACCTTTTCATCATCATACTGGAAGTACTAGCTAATGCAATAAGACAAGAAAAAGAAATAAAATGTACACAGATGGGAATAAAGAACTAAAATGGTCTTTGCAGATGACATGATCATCCATACAGGCATACCTCATTTTATTGTACTTCGTAGATATTGTGTTTTTTACAAATGGAAGGTTTGTGGCAACCCTGCACTGAGCAAGCCTGTAGGTGCCATTTTTCCAACAGCACTTGCTCACTTTGTGTGTCTGTAACATTTTGATAATTCTTGCATTATTTCAAACATTTTTATTATTATTATACTTGCTATGGTGATCTGTGATTGGTGATCTTTGATGTTATTAATATGTATTTCTGAAAGCTCAGATGATGTTTAGTGTTTTTTAGCAATAAAAATTTAAAAATTAAGGTATGTACATTGGGTTTTTTAGACATAATGCTCTTGCACACTTAATAGAGTACCTTATAGTATAAACATAATTTATATGCACTAGGAAACCAAAAAATTTGTGTACATCACTTTATTGAGATATTCTCTTTATTGGGGTGGTCTGGAACTGAACCTGCAATATGTTTGAGGTATGCCTGTATTGAAAATTCAAAAGAATTGACAAAAAAACTCCTGGAACTAATAAGTGATTATAACAAGGTTGCAGGATCCAAAAGTCAACTGCTTTCCTATATACCAGCAATTAACAAGTGCAATTTGAAATTTAAAACACAATATCATTTACATTAGCAACCCCCAAAATGAAATATTTAGGTATAAATCTAACAGAATACGTACAAGAGCTGTATAGGAAAACTACAAAACTCTGATAAACAAAATCAAAGTTCTAAATAAATGGAGAGATATTCCATGTTCACTAATAGGAAGACTCAGTATTGTCAATAGGTTAGCTCTTCCCAACTTGATCTATAAATTCAATCCAATCCCAACTCATGTTATTTTGTGGATAGTGACAAACTAATTCTGAAGATTATATGGAGAGGCAAAAGACCCAGAATAGCCAACACAATATTGAAGGAGAGAAATAAAGTTGGAAGACTGACATTACCTGACTTCATGACTCACTATTAAGCTACAGTAATTAAGACAGTGTGGTATTGGTGAATGAATAGACAAATAGATCAATGGAACAGAATAGAGAGCCGATAAAATAGATCCAGAGGAGCTGGGAGAAGATGGCGGAAGAGTAAGATGCGGAGATCACCTTTCTCCCCACAGATACATCAGAAATACATCTACACGTGGAACTGCTCCTATAGAACACCCACTGAATGCTGGCAGAAGACCTCAGACCTCCCAAAAGGCAAGAAACTCCCCACGTACCTGGGTAGGACAAAAGAAAAAAGAAAAAACAGAGACAAAAGAATAGGGATGGGACCTGCACCAGTGGGAGGGAGCTGTGAAGGAGGAAAGGTTTCCACACACTAGGAAGCCCCTTCGTGGGCGGAGACTGCGAGTGGCAGAGGGGGAAGCTTCAGAGCCACGGAGGAGAGCGCAGCAACAGGGGTGTGGAGGGCAAAGCGGAGAGATTCCCGCACAGAGGGTCGGTGCCGACCAGCACTCACCAGCCCGAGAGGCTTGTCTGCTCACCCGCCAGGGCGGGTGGGGGCTGGGAGCTGAGGCTTGGGCTTCGGTGGGATCACAGGGAGAGGACTGGGGTTGGCGGTGTGAACACAGCCTGAAGGGGTTAGTGCACCACAGCTAGCCGGGAAAGAGTCCGGGAAAAGGTCTGGAGCTGCCAAACAGGCAAGAGACTTTTTCTTGCCCCTTTGTTTTCTGGTGCATGAGGAGAGGGGATTCAGAGCGCTGCTTAAAGGAGCTCCAGAGACAGGCGCGAGCCGCGGTGATCAGCGCGGACCCCAGATATGGGCATGAGACGCTAAGGCTGCTGCTGCTGCCACCAAGAAGCCTGTGTGCAAGCACAGGTCACTATCCACACCGCCCCTCCCGGGAGCCTGTGCAGCCCGCCACTGCCAGGGTCCCGTGATCCAGGGACAACTTCCCCAGGAAAACACACGGCGCGCCTCAGGCTGGTGCAACGTCACGCCGGTCTCTGCTGCCGCAGGCTCGCCCCGCATCTGTACCCTTCCCTCTCCCCGGCCTGAGTGAGCCAGAGTCCCCGAAGCAGCTGCTCCTTTAACCCCGTCCTGTCTGAGCAAAGAACAGACGCCCTCAGGCGACCTACACACAGAGGCGGGTCCAAATCCAAAGTTGAAACCCTGGAGCTGTGCGAACAAAGAAGGGAAAGGGAAATTTCTCCCAGCAGCCTCAGAAGCAGTGGATTAAAGCTCCACAAACAACTTGATGTACCCGGCATCTGTGGAATACCTGAATAGACAACGAATCATCCCAAATTGAGGAGGTGGACTTTGGGAGCAAGATATATTATTTTTTCCCCTTTTCCTCTTTTTGTGAGTGTGTATGTGTATGCTTCAGTGTGAGATTTTATCTGTATAGCTTTGCTTTCACCATTTGTCCTAGGGTTCTGACCATCCGTTTTTTTTTTTTTTTTTTACTTAAAAATTTTTTTTTCTTCTTTTCTTAATAATTATTTTTTATTTTTTTATTTTAATAACTTTATTTTATTTTATCTTACTTTATTTTATCCTCTTTTTCTTTCTATTTTTTCTCCCTTTTATTCTGAGCCATGTGGATGAAAGGCTTTTGGTGCTTTAGCCAGGCATCAGGGCTGTGCCTCTGAGGTGGGAGAGCCAACTTCAGGACACTGGCCCACAAGAGACCTCCCAGCTCCACGTAACACCAAACGACAAAAATCTCCCAGAGATCTCCATCTCAACACCAAGACCCAGCTTCACTCAACCACCAGCAAGCTACAGTGCTAGACACCCTATGCCAAACAACTAGCAAGAGAGGAACACAGCCCCATCCATTAGCAGAGAGGCTGCCTAAAATCATAATAAGGCCACAGACACCCCAAAACACAGCACCAGACGTGGACCTGCCCACCAGAAAGACAAGATCCAGCCTCATCCACCAGAACACAGGCACTAGTCCCCTCCACCAGGAAGCCTACACAACCCACTGAACCAACCTTAGCCACTGTGGACAGATACCCAAAACAACAGGAACTACGAACCTGCAGCCTGCAAAAAGGAGACCCCAAACACAGTAAGATAAGCAAAATGAGAAGACAGAAAAACACACAGCAGATGAAGGAGCAGGGTCAAAACACACCAGACTTAACAAATGAAGAGGAAATAGCCAGTCTACCTGAAAAAGAATTCAGAATAATGATAGTAAAGATGATCTAAAATCTTGGAAATAGAATAGACAATATGCAAGAAACATTTAATAAGCATCTAGAAGAACTAAAGAGGAAACAAGCAACGATGAACAACACAATAAATGAAATTAAAAATACTCTAGAAGGGATCAATAGCAGAATAACTGAGGCAGAAGAACGGATAAGTGACCTGGAAGATAAAATGGTGGAAATAACTACTGCAGAGCAGGATACAGAAAAAAGAATGAAAAGAACTGAGGACAGTCTTAGAGACCTCTGGGACAACATTAAACACACCAACATTCGAATTATAGGGGTCCCAGAAGAAGAAGAGAGAAAGAAAGGGACTGAGAAAATATTTGAGGAGATTATAGTTGAAAATTTCCCTAATATGGGAAAGGAAATAGTTAATCAAGTCCTGGAAGCACAGAGAGTCCCATACAGGATAAAGCCAAGGAGAAACACGCCAAGACACATATTAATCAAACTATGAAAAATTAAATATAAAGAAAACATATTAAAGGCAGCAAGGGAAAAACAACAAATAACACACAAGGGAATCCCCATAAGGTTAACAGCTGATCTTTCAGCAGAAACTCTGCAAGCCAGAAGGGAGTGGCAGGACATATTTAAAGTGATGAAGGAGGAAAACCTACAACCAAGATTACTGTACCCAGCAAGGATCTCATTCAGATTTGATGGAGAAATTAAAACCTTCATAGACAAGCAAAAGCTGAGAGAGTTCAGCACCACCAAACCAGCTTTACAACAAATGCTAAAGGAACTTCTCTAGGCAAGAAACACAAGAGAAGGAAAACACCTACAATAACAAACCCAAAACATTTAAGAAAATGGGAATAGGAACATACATATCGATAATTACCTTAACTGTAAATGGATTAAATGCTCCCACCAAAAGACACAGACTGGCTGAAGAGATACAGAAACAAGATCCGTATATATGCTATCTACGAGAGACCCACTTCAGACCTAGGGACACATACAGACTGAAAGTGAGGGGATGGAAAAAGATATTCCATGCAAATGGAAATCAAAAGAAAGCTGGAGTAGCAATTCTCATATCAGACAAAATAGACTTTAAAATAAAGACTATTACAAGAGACAAAGAAGGACACTATATAATGATCAAGGGATCGATCCAAGAAGAAGGTGTAACAATTGTAAATATTTATGCACCCAACATAGGAGCACCTCAATACATAAGGCAAATACTAACAGCCATAAAAGGGGAAATCGACAGAAACACAATCATAGTGGGGGACTTTAACACCCCACTTTCACCAATGGACAGATCATCCAAAATGAAAATAAATAAGGAAACACAAGCTTTAAATGATACATTAAACAAGATAGACTTAATTGATATTTATAGGACATTCCACCCAAAAACAACAGAATACACATTTTTCTCAAGTGCTCATGGAACATTCTCCAGGATAGATCATATCTTGGGTCACAAATCAAGCCTTGGGAATGTAAGAAAATTGAAATCGTATCAAGTATGTTTACCGACCACAACGCTCTGAGACTAGATATCAGTTACAGGAAAAGATCTGTAAAAAATACAAACACATGGAGGCTACACAATACACTACTTAATAACGAAGTGATCACTGAAGAAATCAAAGGGGAAATCAAAAAATACCTAGAAACAAATGACAATGGAGATATGACGACCCAAAACCTATGGGATGCAGCAAAAGCAGTTCTAAGAGGGAAGTTTATAGCAATAAAAGCCTACCTCAAGAAACAGGAAACATCTCGAATAAACAAGCTAACCTTGCACCTAAAGCAATTAGAGAAAGAAGAACAAAAAATCCCCAAAGTTAGAAGAAGGAAAGAAATCGTAAAGATCAGATCAAAAATAAATGAAAAAGAAATGAAGGAAACAATAGCAAAGATCAATAAAACTAAAAGCTGGTTCTTTGAGAAGATAAACAAAATTGATAAACCATTAGCCAGACTCATCAAGAAAAAAAAGGGAGAAGACTCAAATCAACAGAATTAGAAATGAAAAAGGAGAAGTAACAACTGACACTGCAGAAATACAAACGATCATGAGAGATTACTACAAGCAACTCTATGCCAATAAAATGGACAACCTGGAAGAAATGGACAAATTCTTAGAAATGCACAACCTGCCGAGACTGAACCAGGAAGAAATAGAAAATATGAACCGACCAATCACAAGCACTGAAATTGAAACTGTGATTTAAAATCTTCCAACAAACAAAAACCCAGGACCAGATGGCTTCACAGGCGAATTCTATCAAACATTTAGAGAAGAGCTAACACCTATCCTTCTCAAACTCTTCCAAAATATTGCAGAGTGAGGAACACTCCCCAACTCATTCTACGAGGCCACCATCACCCTGATACCAAAACCAAAGATGTCACAAAGAAAGAAAACTACAATCCAATATCACCGATGAACATAGATGCAAAAATCGTCAACAAAATACTAGCAAACAGCACATTAAAGGTTCATACACCATGATCAAGTGGGGTTTATTCCAGGAATGCAAGGATTCTTCAATATACACAAATCAATCAATGTGATACACCATATTAACAAAATGAAGGAGAAAAACCATATGATCATCTCAATAGAGGCAGAAAAAGCTTTCGACAAAATTCAACACCCATTTATGATAAAAACTCTCCAGAAAGTAGGCATAGAGGGAACTTTCCTCAACATAATAAAGACCATATATGAGAAACCCACAGCCAACATCATCCTCAATGGTGAAAAATGGAAACCATTTCCACTAAGATCAGGAACAAGACAAGGTTGCCACTCTTACCACTATTAGTCAACATAGTTTTGGAAGTTTTAGCCACAGCAATCAGAGGAGAAAAAGAAATAAAAGGAATCCAAATCAGAAAAGAAGAAGTAAAGCTGTCACTGTTTGCAGATGACATGATACTATACATAGAGAATCTTAAAGATGCTACCAGAAAACTCCTAGAGCTAATCAATGAATTTGGTAAAGTAGCAGGATACAAAATTAATGCACAGAAATCTCTTGCATTCCTATACACTAATGATGAACAATCTGAAAGTGAAATTAAGAAAACACTTCCGTTTACCATTGCAACAAAAATAATAAAATATCTAGGAATAAACCTACCTAAGGAGACAAACGACCTGTATGCAGAAAATTATAAGACACTGATGAAAGAAATTAAAGATGATACAAATAGATGGAGAGATATAGCATGTTCTTGGATTGGAAGAATCAACGTTGTGAAAATGACTCTACTACGCAAAGCAATCTACAGATTCAATGCAATTCCTATCAAACTACCACTGGCATTTTTCACAGAACTAGAACAAAACATTTCACAATTTGTATGGAAACACAAAGGACCCCGAATAGCCAAAGCAATCTTGAGAACGAAAAATGGAGCTGGAGGAATCAGACTCCCTGACTTCAGACTATACTACAAAGCTACAGTAATCAAGACAGTTTGGTACTGGCACAAAAACAGAAACATAGATCATGGAACAGGATAGAAAGCCCAGAGATAAACTCACACACATATGGTCACCTTATCTTTGATAAAGGAGGCAAGCATATACAGTGGAGAAAAGACAGCCTCTTCAATAAGTGGTGCTGGGAAAACTGGACAGCTACATATAAAAGTATGAAATTAGAACACTCCCTAACACCATACACAAAAATAAACTCAAAATGGATTTAAGACCTAAATGTAAGGCCAGACACTATCAAACTCTTAGAGGAAAACAGAGGCAGAACACTCTATGACATAAATCACAGCAAGATCCTTTTTGACCCAACTCCTAGAGAAATGGAAATAAAAACAAAAATAAACAAATGGGACCTAATGAAACTTAAAAGCTTTTGCACAGCAAAGGAAAACATAAACAAGACCAAAAGACAACCCTCAGAATGGGAGAAAATCTTTGCAAAGAAGCAACTGACAAAGGATTAATCAAACAGCTCATGCAGCTCAATAACAAAAAAACAAACAACCCAATCCAAAAATGGGCAGAAGACCTAAATAGACATTTCTCCAAAGAAGATATACAGATTGCCAACAGACACATGAAAGAATGCTCAACATCACTAATCATCAGAGAAATGCAAATCAAAACTACAATGAGATATCATCTCACACTGGTCAGAATGGCCATCATCAAAAAATCTAGAAACAATAAATGCTGGAGAGGGTGTGGAGAAAAGGGAACCCTCTTGCACTTTTGGTGGGCATGTAAATTGATACAGCCACTATGGAGAACAGTATGGAGGTTCCTTAAAAAACTACAAATAGAACTACCATACGACCCAGCAATCCCACTACTGGGCATATACCCTGAGAAAACCATAATTCAAAAAGAGTCATGTACCAAAATGTTCATTGCATCTCTATTTACAATAGCCAGGACATGTAAGCAACCTAAGTGTCCATCGACAGATGAATGGATAAAGAAGATGTGGCACATATATACAATGGAATACTACTCAGCCATAAAAAGAAACGAAATGGAGTTATTTGTAGTGAGGTGGATGGAGTTAGAGTGTGTCATACAGAGTGAAGTAAGTCAGAAAGAGAAAAACAAATACAGTATGCTAACACATATATATGGAATCTAAGGGAAAAAAAAAAAAGGCCATGAAGAACCTAGTGGCAAGACAGGAATAAAGACACAGACCTATTAGAGAATGGACTTGAGGATATGGGAAGGGGGAAGGGTAAGATGTGACAAAGTGAGAGAGTGGCATGGACATATATACACTACCAAACGTAAAATAGATAGCTAGTGGGAAGCCACCACATAGCACAGGGAGATCAGCTCTGTGCTTTGTGACCACCTAGAGGGGTGGGATAGGGAGGGTGGGAGGGAGGGAGATGCAAGAGGGAAGATATATGGGAACATATGTATATGTATAACTGATTCACTTTGTTATAAAGCAGAAACTAACACACCATTGTAAAGCAATTATACTTCAGTAAAGATGTTGATAAAAACCCAGCATGGTAGTGGCATAAAGATATACATGTAGACCAATTAAACAGAATAGAGAAGCCATAAATAAGCCCCCACATATATGGTTAACTAATATTTGACAAGGATGTCAAGAACACTCAATGAGGACAGGACAATCCCTTCAACAAATGGTGCTGTAATAACTGGATAACCACATGCAGAAAAATGAAATTGGATCCCTGTCTTACAGAACTCATAATAATTACTCAAAATGGATTAAAGACTTGAACATAGACCCAACACCATAAAACTCCTAGAAGAAAATATAGGGAAAAAACTTTTTGACATTAGACTGGGAAATAATTTTTTGGACATGACACCAAAATCACATGCAACAAAAGCAAAATCCACAAGTTGGCCTACATCAAACTAAAAAGCCTCTGCACAGCAAAGAAACAATGACAAAATGAAAAGGAGACCTATGGAATAGGAGAAAATATTTGCAAACCATATATTGAATAAAGGGTTAATATACAAGATATATAAAGAGCTCATATACCTCAATAACAAAAAAAGCAAACAGTTCCATAAAAAAATGGGCAGAGAAACTAAGTAGACATTTTTCCGAAGAAGATATCCAAATGACCAACAGACACATGAAAAAATGTGCAACAACACAAGTCATCAAGGAAATGCAAATCAAAACCACAATGAGATATTACCTCACACCTGTTAGAATGGCTGTCATCAAGAAGATAAGAGATAACAAGTATTGGTGAAGATGTGGGGATAAGGGAACCCTGTAACTGTTGGTGGGAATGTAATTTGGTTCAACCACTATGGAAAACAGCATGGAGGTTTCTCAAAAAATTAAAAATAGAACTACCATATGATCCAGCAATACCACTTCTGGTTATATAGCCAAAGGAAATGAAAACAGGAGTTCAAAGAGATATCTGCACTCCTATGTTTATTGTAGCATTATTCATAATGCCAAGATATAGAAACAACCTAAGTAGTGTCCATCAACAGACAAATGGATAAGGAAGGTATAGTATATACATACCATGGGATATTATTCAGCTGTGAGAAAGAAGGAAATCCTGCCATTTTCAATAACATGGATGGACCTTGAGAGAATTATGCTAAGTAAGATAAGTCAGACAGAGTAAGACAAATACTGTGTGATATCACTTATATGTCGAATCCTAAAAAGTTGAAATAGTAAAAACAGAGAGTAGAATGGTGGTTACCAGAAACCAGGGGAGGGTGGTGGAAGAATTGGGTATATGTTATTTAAGTGTATAAACTGGGAATTGGTAGATAAATAAGTCATAGAGAGCTAATGTACAGCACAGTGATTATAGTCAACAATGCTGTATTTATAAACTTCAGAGTTGCTAAGAGACTAGATTTTAATTGTTCCCACCACAAAAAAGAAATGATAATTATGTAACTTAATAGAGGTATTAGCTTTATCTTTTGACAGTAGTGGTAGTAATCATACTGAAATATATAAATGTATCAAATCAACATGCTGTATACCTTAAACTTATACAATGTTATGTGTCAATTATATTTCAATTTTTAAAAACCATAAAATAGTTGTCTGTCTCAAAAGTGTTTTTGGCTCTTACTTTGTTCTCATGCTGTCAGCTGTTGCCTGTGTCTGTTGACACACTTGCAACCAGCAGAGCTCTACATTTCTTTTTAGCTTTTAGCATCTTTTTTGTTTTTTTTGGCAGCGAGGAGTGGTTGTAGTAGTACAGAATTTTCATGTCTTTTCTTTTTATAAAAAATACTTTCTGTTTCTCAATTGTGTTATGGATATATGAGATTGTTGGGAAGTTAACCTCTGGAGAAATAATATGTAACTAAGTGTCTTAGTCAGTTTGGACTACTGTAACAAAATTTTATAGACTGGGTGACTTAAACAACAGATGGCTATTTCTCATAGTTCTGGAAACTGGGAAGTCCAAGATCAAGGCACTGGCAGATTTGGTTCCTGGTGAGAACTCTCTTCCTGACTTGCAGATTGTTGTCTTCTCTCCATATCCTCACATGGAAGAGAGAAAGAGAGCTCTGGTCTCTCCTCCTCTTCTTATAAAGATACTAATCCCATATCCCATCCCCATGACCTCATTGAAACCTGATTATCTCTCAAAGGCCCCACCTCCAAATACCATAAAACTGGGGGTTAGGGCTTCAAAATATGAATTTTAACATATAAATATTCAGTCCATAACACTGAGATTCCATGTTATTTCTATTTCTTTTTTATCCCAAGAAAATTGATGAAAGTATCCTAGCTGTAAGGCATCAGTAGGATATATGATATTTTATATCCTGACTCAATATAAAAGAGGGGGGTAAACAAGTTGAGGTATCTCTTTATTAGAGAAGCTAAGGAAAAACAATGTTTTAAGAGTGGAATGGTTTTTCTATTGGTTTCTGGTTCCTTGAAGCCTCTAGATATCTTTTTAAGGGCAATTTTCAATCATCAGCCATGGGGTGATTAGGGACAATGCTTCTTCTGATTTTTGTATGAATGATACAGTTATAAGAGAGAGAAGCTGACATTCAAACCCAGTGCTCTTTGATTCCTAAGTTTGAGGACTTTCTACATAAACACATGATCTCCACAGACAGCATCCCCATCCTCTATGAGTCATGACTTGCTTCCTGGGTCCAGTTCTTGAGATGAGCTCCTAGACACACACACACACACACACACACACACACACACACACTTTCTCTATGAGGTATGGCCAAGTCTCTTTTGCAGTAACTCGACAGTTAAGCATCGATATAGAGCAAAATCAGTTTGGGTAACCTACACTCAGGGACAAAAATGAGCAACTAAGCTTATAGTTTGGACCAAAAAGCAAAACAAACAACCCTGTTTCTATGGCTTACAATAATGAGCTTAAAAGCAAGAATTCCATCAACTAGTTGTTTTGTATGACTATATTTTTTCCTCATTAAATGGTTTACACCAAAAGTTGGGTTAGCAAAATTGTAACAAACTCAAAGCCAGTGAATTTTGAGAGACTTGCTTCCATATAATTTACTGTCAAATTAATTACTTTTAATGACTCTTTTCACATGTCTGTTTTCATCAAAAAATTCCTTCCTGTTTAACTACTTTGACCAAAATCTTTAGAATGAATATTACTGCCAGCCCAGATTTCCTCTAGGGAAGAAGTATAATGGGGGTGAAAGCCCCACATAAAACACAGGATGGAGAAATAAATAAAAGGAAATATATATAATTGTCATATAATAGCCTCTATTTCATTGAGGAAAATCACTCAGGTAATTTGTATATATGTTACCAGGGCTCTAAAAGATAATATTTTCTGTAACTCTGGGTCAAAACAGCCAGCACTGTTTGTTTACATGATAGTATGATTAGAACAACTCATACTTTATACCTTTGCTGATTACACAATGTTGTAAATATACCATGTTGATCAGAAACTTAAATACAGAACATTTCTTAGAAGAGGCAGCTCAAGACAGCTCTAGATCTATTGATGCCTTTGGAAACCCTAGGAAAAGTCAGACAAGAAATGATTGCTTTCTTCTAAAGTCACCAGCTTTTGACATTTTTCATTACTTGATTCAGATTTTCTCATCCAATCATACTCTCTTCTGCACCTAACCAGTTTTTGTTTTTTTTCAGCTTGATACAATTGAACCAAGACCTTTGTCTAGAAGACTGGTACAGCTGAGTTTGAATAGCTGCTCCAATCTCTCACTAGTTGTGTGATTTTAGGAAGTTTTTTAAATTTTTTGATCCTCAGCTTCCTCATTTATATATAGGGGATAATAATAGTATATTCCTCATATTGTTGTTAGGATTAAGTGATATAATGATATAAGGTACTCAGAATAAAGCCTGGTACATGGTGGGGACACCATAAATATTAGCTATTACTATTTTCATTACTTACAAATAGGAGTAACTTTTCCAATTAATCTATGGTGCTTATAAGTGCAATGTCAATTACTTTTTCAAACTAATTACAGAATTCTAATGATAAAGGTCTTTTGTGCACATATATGCACACACACAAACTTGAAGACATATTTTTATGGGAAATAAAAACAATGTAAAGAGTTTAAAAATTAATTACAGAATTCTAGAAGCTGAGATAAGTGTGATCAGCACTTGAAAAGGGCACTTCTGTGTCCTGATTCATCGAATTTACATGTAGTTGTTCCCAACGTCAGCTTCAGAAAATAGTACACTAAAGGACTGAAACAAGCTTGGTGTTCAAGAAAGTCTATTGAATTTGCTAGTTTCTTCAATATCACAGAAGTTGACTAAAATATAAAGGGGGAAACAGGACATTTCTGGTTTCAGGAGAGAAGGTTGTTGGGTATGAGTAGTTATTAATAATCTCTAAAATATGATATGATTAAAACCTATGGCTTGAGAAGCTCTAAGAGAGTAACAGAAGGGCTCTAATGGAATGTGGCAATTTCCTACAATGTCTCTCTAGATTGCCTCACTCGCAGGTCACTGTCACCTCTGTTAACCACTTTTCTCAGTTCTGTGTGAGCCTCTTTTTCCACTGATATTAATTCTATCATCACACTTCCTCCTCAGGAGGGAATGTGATTTTTTCTGTGCCCAGCAGAGTAGGTGGTCAATAAATGACATCAATAAGTTCTGAAAGTTGACAAACAAAAACCACTCCTTTTAGCCTTCTAAAGCCCACAGAAATCTAAAAAGTTCTCTTTTTTAAAGGGTAAAAGGATAAGTAATGTTGAAAAGAGTGGGTTAAGCTATATGGAGAAATACATATCCAAGATGTTCTAAGTACATTCAACTTAGTCTTATCCACAAACTGGCAAAACAGATGAAGATAGCTCTCTAGGAATGAATGACATCCAACCATGCATCTGAAAGTTCCACAGGACTCCCAAGAATGAAAATGAAAGATAATGGCCTATTCCTGGACCATGAGGTCAGAGAATTATAGGTGTGACTCTCACTTATAAGAAGGACTCCAACGTGAACTAATTGGTGAATCTCCCCTCCACACTGGGCAAGCTGGGCAAAATTAGATGATTCAAAACTAAAATAAAAATAACCTATTTAACCATGGCAACATAGTTCCTGAATTCTTCAAGTGAACAGATAGATGAATAAATGAAATAAAATCCAATGGATTTATTTTTATTTCTACTTGGGCTTTCCACCTAGAAACAGTGTAGGCAATTGTCACATTCCATTGGAGCTCTTCTGTTACCCTTTTAGAGTTTCTCAAGCCATAGATTTGGTATATTAGATTTTAGAGATTACTAGTAACTACCCATATGCACCACCCTTGCTTTCCTGAAACTGGTGTCTTTCACCATTAGGAAATAAAGAGTAAAAGTAGGCACATCACTAGATGAAGAAGAGTAAGATTGTTCAAGAATCCATACTAAGGCAGAGATTGTTAAATAGATTTATAAATGATGATGATGAAGGTGTACAAATCTCTTCAGACAGTAGAGAGACACCCCAGAGGCGAGAGCGAGACTACAAAATAATCTTATGAGTCTGTGTCAGTGGGCAGATCCTTATGAGATGCTAGAATAATGAGTATGAGGGAAAAGTAATGAGTTTGGGAATAGCTAATCTAAAATACTCAAAATGAAAGACTCTCCCTTATCAGACTTTACTCAAGAAAAAGACTCAGAATCACTACAGATTGACACTGGAATATGGACCCAATATTCTGCATCAGTCAAAAAGCCCTAGAAAGTGAAGAAAACCATTAAAAAGTACACTGGAAACAAAGCTTTGTCCTGGTATATCTGTGCTTGAAAGGATTTATGTAGTTCCCGCTGCTTCAGAAAAACAAGTTTGCCATAACTTGAAAAGGTCCAGAGAAGAAGAATCCAAAATAATTGGAGATACTGGAAGTAAAAAGGGCATCTTTTGTTCAAGGTTAGATTTAGACTTTCAGTCTATAAATGAAAAATCTAATTACTTAGAAGTAATTAAATCTACATGATCATAAGTAATATGAATAGGTGAGCAGAGACTTGCTTACTCACTAACCTCAATGTCCTGGGACAGGAAGACGGCAACTTTTGAAACACAAAAAATAAATTAATTAGCCCTAGGAAATATAAATGCATTTCAAAAGCATTTGAATAAATTATGACTAATACAGTTATTAATGACTGAGATATATTCAGCTCCTAGAATTAAGATGACTTCAGAAGGGGCAATAGAAGTATTTTCTTGACATCTTTGTGAGCAAGAGAATTCATGTATGGATGGGTCAAATGTTCCCAGAGATCTCATGAGTTTAGAAAAGTTTGAAAACTATTAATGCAATAACAAAATTACCTGCAATTCATTCAGCATACTGCTTTTTATCCCTCTTCCTCTCTATTTCACATCCAAGTACAGTGAAGACAAACTTTCAGCAGTGAATGCTCCCCTTTGATTGATGGCCAGAGATCAGGACTCTCTAGCAATTCTGATGAATATATGTAACTTCTTGGTTCATCTCTTTTGTTTCATCTTAAAATCTGGAAATGAGATGATGCAGATGAGCAGTGCTGCAGTTCCTTCTCATTTGCATTTTATTAGCTTTATGACAGTTTCCTTCTTGCATGATATTACCTAATTACATCCTTCAAAGAAGCACTAACATATTACTCTCCACTTTCAATTATTCACTCCAATGAAGGGAATCATGAAACACCCACTTTCTCCCAGAAAATCCACCCAGCAATTGGGTCACTGTGGGAGGGAGATGATGTGGAGGAGTGGGACCACAATCCCAATCAGAAAGTCTTAAAGAGAAGCCTGGGTTTGGCCCTATTTCCTTTCAAGCCAATTTTCTAACCACATAAGAACACAAGTCTCACAACCATATAGGCCCAGATGGTATTACCCCACTTTACTGCTCACGTGATTCACTGGATTTATTCTAAAAACAACTTGTTTTGAATAACTTTGAGATATTTCCAAAGATCATCCATTTACAAAGAATCATATTTGCCCATATTTCAAAGAAAAGATTGTAGTCTCCGAAAATTTTTGAAAAGAGAAAATCCAGAGTGATCTTAAGTGCTGTTACAATCGGTGTGTAGTTTCCTAAAGGGTCTGCTACACCTTTTGCATGCAGATAATCAGCTTTATGTAAAATTTTCCTTCTTTGACCCTTTTTTATCTTGATGTTATATCACCTTTATTTCTTGGTACTCAACTCAGGTCCTCAGACGTCCCTTTTGTTCTACCTTATTCAGTTAGTATATCCTGGTTATGATAAGGAAGGATTTAAGGCTCAAATTTTAAAATCGATTTTCTAACCCTTTTTCATTTTGTCTACATACACTTCCTTTAAGTATTACTCTGTTGGGGTAATGAGTTTATTATGTGTTGCACTAAGTCACAGAGGTTGAGTAGTAGAATAAAAAACACACTATAGAAGACATGGCTGTGTTACTTGATCGTTGTATGACCCTGTTCATTTAACTTTTCTAAACCCTTGTTTCCTTATTTGTAAACTGGAGTTAATGCTTAGTCTGTCTTCCTTACAGGATTTCTGTGAGCCATAAATGTTAAATGAGTCTATGTATACCTTATCTATGCCCTTCATTATTTGACAGCTTTTAATCATGTCCCATTTCTTCCTTAATCTTTCCAAACTTCTTAATTTGTCTATTCATCCCCCTGCTTATTTTTCTTTACTTTCATTTATTCCATTTTTTGATTATTGAGGGTCAGCACTCAGAACTTCATACACTATTCCAGGGGTTATTGTCTCTGAGACTACTGTAGTATTTCATTTCTTGTTCCCTTTTTGTTGATGATCAATATTTTGTTTATTTCTTTTAAATATCAAAGCAGTACATGGAATGAATCTTTAGAGAATAATCTCCAATTGCTTCTAGAAACTTTTCTTATACTATACCAAATATTAGTTACCCCCTGTCGTAAGAGTAATATTCTACTGAATCATCTACACACTGGCAAGAACATGTGAAATGTTTCTGGAGTCTATCTCAATACCTTGACTGATTCTTAGCTTCCTAATAGAGTTTCATACCATTCTTGTGCTTAGAGACCAAGTTGTGCACCATCTATTGTGCTGTAGAATAAATCTAAAGATGTTAAATTAGATCAGCTCAAGCGCAGGTCCTCAACAAATCCTCAATCAAAACGTCTCCACTCTGAGAAGCATTCCTTTACTTATTCCTTGCCAATGTCAAAGTGACAATAGCTCCAAGACAGTTCAATTTTTAATAATCTTTGACATTTAAACTTTTCAAAGACATTTTTAGAACCAGAATAGTTTTCATTTTTCTAATTGTCAGGGATATACTGGATGATTAATAAATTTCTGTTAGCTGAATCATGGGTTTCTCTTATCTGTTTGCCTCATTCCTTACTTGGAAAATAATATATTAGTAAGACATGGTTTTCTTTTGCAGAAACCACATTGCTCTTGCCCCAATAGGCTACTTTTGTTAAAGTGTTAGACAACTGAATACACTAACCATCTTGCTTTAGAATGGAAGGAAATATGGCAATTTGCAATACCTTGAGTTCCCATGGGGGTTTTCATGAATGAACACTATAGGTGCAATTCTCTAGACTCCTAACACACTAATACAACAAAGTACAAAAGTGGACTAGAGATTCCCTGATTTTCATTCTTAACATTCTATAAAACATCTAGGCTAGAAATTTGTTGCTAGTTTTTCTGTCAGTTTCCCATAGAATACTTATTATAATTACTGATTGCTTTTTTGAACTCATAAGGTAACATCAGGCTCACCTGGATGAAATAAAGATCACAGGAAAAAGCTAAAGAGATCAAAGTTCCCAGGCAACACAAGTGTATCTTAACAGTGGCTTTCCATAGAGGAGCTTTAAACTTGGGTTTCTGACCCATCAGGAACATCTAGGCCTTTTAGGCCATTTGGTGAGGGAGGTATTTGGGGGACCTGGCACATTTCAATCATACAGTGTGGATAAGGACCTTCTCTGCTTCCTTGTTCAGCCAGTCCTGTGTGTTGTTTGTCTGGCCCAAGCTGTGAATCCAGTGCCTGGGCCCCACATTTACATGAAAGCTTGTGTTAGTCTGAGTAAATTGCTTACTTCCTCTAGTGGTTCTTCTATGTTAGGTCTTTCCCTGTCCATAGATGCCAAGGCATTCATGGCAAGATTTTTTCCTAATTCATATGTTTTACCTTATGAACAATAAGCCGCAACTGGCACAGAGCTCAGGTGTTTAGGATACTGGTTATTTTCTGGATGACCACTTATTGTCATTATCTCTACACCAGCATTTTTGAGATGACTTTAAAATACAAGGAAAGATATTAATTTGCTTAATAGCTTTACTGATGTTAAATTGATATACAATAAACTGTGCACATTTAAAGTGTACAATTTGATGAAGTTTGATACACATATAAACAAATGAAACCATCACTACACCAAGAAAATGAATATTTTCATCATGCCCAAAAGATTCCCTGTGCCCCTGTCACTCCCCCAAATCCCTAGGCAACCACTGATCTGATTTTTTTAAATTATGCTTTAGTTTTCATCTTTTTAAGAATTTTTAGAAATGGAATCATACAGTACTCTTTTTTTAAAAAAAATCTGGCTTCTAACAATCAGTGTAATTATTTTGAGATTCATCCATGTTGTTGTACATAGCAATAGTTTGTAATTTTTGTTCTTTACTTTCTCTTTATTTTTTCTTTTCCATATTAATATTCTATTGTGGGGATATACCACAATTTATTTAACCATCTACCTGTTGATAAACATTTAAGTTGTTTTCAGTTTGGGGCTTTTACAAATGAAGATGCTATAGATAATTCATGTACTAGTCTTTGAGGGACATATACTTTTCTTTCTCTTGGGTAAATATCTACAAGTGGTTTACTGGGTATTATGGCAGATATATGCTTAATTTTTAAGAAGCTGCCAAACAGTTTTCTAAAGTGGCTGTTATTTTACATTCCTATTAGCAGTGTATGACAGTTTCATCCTTGCCAAAACTTGGCTTGCTCAGACTTTTAAATTTTAGCCATTCTACAGGAAGTGTATTAGTGTCTCATTTTGGTTTTAATTTGCATTTCCCTAATTGCTAATGATGTTGAGTATATTTCATGTGCTTGTTTGCCATCATACATCCTCTTTGATGAAATGTTCAAATGCTTGCCCATTTTTTGATTGGGTTGTTTGTCTTCTCATTGTTGAATTATAAAGGCTTTTGTATTCTAGATACAAGTCCTTTTTTGGATATATGTTTGCAAATATTTTCTCCCAGTCTGTGGCTTTGTTTTTCATTTCCTTTACAGTGTCTTTTTGAAAAACAAAACTTTTTAAATTTTGATGAAGGCAAATATATGAATATTTTCTTTTATTGCTCATGTTTTTTATGTCATATCTATGAAATCTTTACCTAACCAATGTCATTAAGATTTCTCCTGTGCTTTCTTTAGAATTTTAATAATTTTCAATCTTATAATTAGAGCTATGATCCATTACAAGATAATGTTTTACATAGTACACATAAATTGTTTTCACTATTTTAGGTTTTTTGAATTTCCATATAAATTTTAGAATTGTCCAAGTCTTTTTCTGACCTTCTAATATTTTGACTGAGATTGTGTAGAATCTATAAAGCAATTTGGGAGGATAATTAATATCTAAACAATATTGAGTCATCCTATACATGAACAAGTCCTCAACTTTGTTCTTTTCAAAGTAGTTTTGGCTATTCTGAGTCTTCTGCATTTTCATATAACTTTTAGTATGTGCTTGTAGTTTCTGCAAAAACCTGCTGGAATTGCATTAAATCTATAGATCAATTTGGAAAGAAAAGCCATCTTAACAACAGTGAGCCTTACAGTGCAAGAATATTGAATGTTTCTCCATTTATTAAGATGTTGGAAAAAAATCTTTCTGCAATGTTTGTAACTTTTAGTGTACAAGACTTGCACTTCTATTAAATTTATTCCTAAACATAGAAATAAATAGTTTGTGTTTTTCTAAGAATTGGGCTACTTCATCTAACTTATCTAATTTGTTGGCATAAAGTTTTTATAATATTCCCTTATCATGCTTTTGATTTAATTTGACATACTGTTCTTTTCTAATATAGGCATTTAAAGCCATAAAGTCTCCTCTAAGTATTGTTTTAGCTGCATCTCACAAATTTTAATATGTTGGTGTTTTCATACTTACTTAGTTTAAAATACTTTCTAATTTCTTTTGTAATTTCTTCTTTGATCCATGAATTATTTAGAAATGTGTTGATTAATTTCCAAATAATAGTGGAAGATTTCCAAATATTTTATTCTATTGTTATTTTTTTTACATCTTTATTGGAGTATAACTGCTTTACAATGGTGTGTTAGTTTCTGCTTTATAACAAAGTGAATCAACTATACATATACATATATCCCCATATCTCCTCCCTCTTGCGTCTCCCTCCCACCCTCCCTAACCCACCCCTCTAGGTGGTCACAAAGCACTGAGCTGATCTCCCTGTCCTATGTGGCTGCTTCCCACTAGCTATCTATTTTACATTTGGTAGTGTATATATTTCCATGCCACTCTCTCACTTCCTCCCAGCTTACCCTTCCCCCTCCCTGTGTCCTCAAGTCTATTCTCTACATCTGCATCTTTATTCCTGTCCTGCCCCTAGGTTCTTCAGAACCTTTTTTTTTTTTTAGATTCCATATATATGTGTTAGTATATGGTATTTGTTTTTCTCTTTCTGACTTACTTCACTCTGTATGACAGACTCTAGGTCCATCCACCTCACTACAAATAATTCAATTTCGTTTCTTTTTATGGCTGAGTAATATTCCATTGTATATATGTGCCACACCTTCTTTATCCATTCATCTGTCGATGGACACTTAGGTTGCCTCCATGTCCTGGTTATTGTAAATACAGCTGCAATGAACATTGTGGTACATGACTCTTCTTGAATTAGGGTTTTCTCAGGGTGTATGCCCAGTAGTGGGATTGCTGGGTCGTTATGATAGTTCTATTTTTAGTTTTTTAAGGAACCTCCATACTGTTCTCGATTGTGGCTGTTCTCCATTCAATTTACATTCACACCAATAGTGCAAGAGGGTTCCCTTTTCTCCACACCCTCTCCAGCATTTGTTGTTTGTAGATTTTTTGATGACGGCCATTCTGACTGGTGTGAGGTGATACCTCATTGTAGTTTTGATTTGTATTTCTCTAATGACTAGTGATGTTGAGCATCCTTTCATGTGTTTGTTGGCAATCTGTGTATCTTCTTTGGAGAAATGTCTATTTAGGTCTTCTGCCCATTTTTGGATTGGGTTGTTTGTTTTTTTAATATTGAGCTGCATGAGCTGCTTTTATATTTTGGAGATTAATTCTTTGTCAGTTGCTTCTTTGCAAATATTTTGTCCCATTCTGAAGGTTGTCTTTTGGTCTTGTTTATGGTTTCCTTTGCTGTGCAAAAGCATTTAAGTTTCATTAGGTCCCATTTGTTTATTTTTGTTTTTATTTCCATTTGTCTAGGAGTTGGGTCAAAAAGGATCTTGCTGTGATTTATGTCATAGAGTGTTCTGCCTATGTTTTCCTCTAAGAGTTAGATAGTGTCTGGCCTTACGTTTAGGTCTTTAATCCATTTTGAGTTTATTTTTGTGTATGGTGTTAGGGAGTATCCTAATTTCATTTTTTTACATGTAGCTGTCCAGTTTTCCCAGCACCACTTATTGAAGAAGCTGCCTTTCTCCATTGTATATTCTTGCCTCCTTTATCAAAGTTAATGTGATCATATGTGCATGGGTTTATCTCTGGGCTTTCTATCCTGTTCCATTGATCTATATTTCTTTTTTTGTGACAGTACCATACTGTCGTGATTACTGTCACTTTGTAGTATAGTCTGAAGTCAGGGAGCCTGATTCCTCCAGCTCTATTTTTCTTTCTCAAGATTGGTTTTTCTATTTGGAGTCTTTTGTGTTTCCATGCAATTTTTTCTTCTATTTCTGTGAAAAATACCATTGGTAGTTTGATAGGGATTGCACTGAATCTGTAGATTGCTTTTGGTAGTATAGTCATTTTCACAATATTGATTCTTCCATTCCAAGAACATGGTATATCTCTCCATCAGTTTGTATCGTCTTTAATTTCTTTCATCAGTGTCTTATATAGTTTTCTGCATACAGGTATTTTGTCTCCTTAGGTAGGTTTATTCCTAGTTATTTTATACTTTTTGTTGCAATGGTAAATGGGAGTGTTTCCTTCATTTCTCTTTCAGATTTATTTTTTACATCTTTATTAGAGTATAATTGCTTTATAATTGTGTGTTAGTTTCTGCTTTATAACAAAGTGAATCAGTTATACATATACATATGTCCCCATATCTCTTCCTTCTTGCATCGCCCTCCCTCCCACCCTCCCTATCCCACGCCTCTAGGTGGTCACAAAGCACCAAGCTGATCTCCCTTTCAGATTTTTCATTGTTAGTGTATAGGAGTGCAAGAGATTTCTGTGAATTAATTTTGTATCCTGCTACTTTACCAAATTCATTGATTAGCTCTAGTAGTTTTCTGCTAGCATCTTTAGGATTCTCTATGTATAGTATCATGTCATCTGCAACAATGACAGTTTTATTTCTTCTTTTCCAATTTGGATTCCCTTTATTTCTTATTCTTCTCTGATTGCCATGGCTAAAACTTCCAAATCAATGTTGAAAACAGTGGTGAGAGTGGGAAACCTTGTCTCGTTCCTGATCGTAGAGGAAATGCTTTCAGTTTTTCACCATTGAGAACGATGTTGGCTGTGGGTTTGTCACATATGGCCTTTATTATGTTGAGGTAGGTTCCCTCTATGCCTACTTTCTGGACAGTGTTTTTCATAAATGGGTGTTGAAATTTACTGAAAGCTTTCCCTGCGTCTATTGAGATTATCATATGGTTTTTATCCTTCAGTTTGTTAATATGGTGTATCACATTGATTGATTTGTGTATATTGAAGATTCCTTGCATTCCTGGGATAAACCCCACTTGATCATGGTGTATGATTCTTTTAATGTGCTGTTGGATTCTGTTTGTTAGTATTTTGTTGAGGATTTTTGCGTCGATGTTCATCAGTGATATTAGCCTGTAGTTTTCTTTGTTTGTGACATCTTTGTCCGGTTTTGGTATCAGGTCGTTAGTGGACTGGTAGAATGAGTTTGGGAGTGTTCCTCCCTCTGCTCTATTTTGGAAGAGTTTGAGAAGGATAGGTGTTAGCTCTTCTCTAAATGTTTGATACAATTCACCTGTGAAGCCCTCTGGTCTTGGGCTATTGTTTGTTGGAAGATTTTTAATTAGAGTTTCCATTTCAGTGCTTGTGATTGGTCTGTTCATATTTTCTGTTTCTTCCTGGTTCAGTCTTGGAAGGTTGTGCTTTTCTAAGAATTTGTCCATTTCTTCCAGGTTGTCCATTTTATTGGCATAGAGTTGCTTGTAGTAATCTCTCATGATCCTTTGTATTCCTGCAGTGTCAGTTGTTACTTCTCCTTTTTCATTTCTAATTCTATTGATTTGAGTCTTCTCCCTTTTCTTCTTGACGAGTCTGGCTAATGGTTTATCAATTTTGTTTATCTCCTCAAAGAACCAGTTTTAGTTTTATTTATCTTTGCTATTGTTTCCTTCATTTCTTTGTCATTTATTGCTGTTCTTATCTTTATGATTTCTTTCCTTCTGCTAACTTTGGGGTTTTTTTTGGTTCTTATTTCTCTATTTGCTTTATGTGTAAGGGTAAGTTGTTTATTTGAGATTTTTCTTTTTTCTTGATGTAGGATTGTATTGCTATAAACTTCCCTCTTAGAACTGCTTTTGTTGCACCCCATCGGTTTTGGGTAGTCGTGTTTTCATTGCCATTAGTTTCTAGGTATGTTTTGATTTCCTCTTTGATTTCTTCACTGATCCCTTGGTTATTTAGTAGCATATTGTTTAGCCTCCATGTGTTTGTATTTTTTTACAGATTTTTTCCTGTAATTGATATCTAGTCTCATAGCATTGTGGTTGGAAAGGATACTTGATAAGATTTCAATTTTCTTAAATTTACCAAGGCTTGATTTGTGACCCAAGATATGATCTATCCTGGACAATGTTCCATGAGCACTTGAGAAGAATGTGTATTGTTTTCTTTGAATGGAATGTCCTATAAATATCAATTAAGTCCATCTTGTTTAATGTTTCATTTAAAGCTTGTGTTTCCTTATTTATTTTCATTTTGGTTGATCTGTCCATTGGTGAAAGTGAGCTGTTAAAGTCCGCTACTATTATTGTGTTACTTTTGATTTCCCCTTTTATGGCTGTTAGCATTTGCCTTATGTGTTGAGGTGACCTTGTGTTGGGTGCATAAATATTTACAATTGTTATATCTTCTTATTGGATTGATCCCTTGATCATCATGTAGTATCCTTCTTTGTCTCTTGTAATAGTCTTTATTTTAAAGTCTGTTTTTTCTGATATGAGAATTGCTACTCTAGCTTTCTTTTGATTTCCATTTGTATGGAATATCTTTTTCAATCCCCTCACTTTCAGTCTGTATGTGTCCATAGGTCTGAAGTGGGTCTCTTTCAGACAGCATATATACGGGTCTTGTTTTTGTATACATTTAGCCAGTCTATGTCATTTGGCTGGAGCATTTAATCCATTTACATTTAAGGTAATTATTGATATGTATGTTCCTATTACCATTTTCTTAATTGTTTGGGGTTGTTTTTGTATGTCTTTTCCTTCTCTTGTGTTTCCTGCCTAGAGAAGTTCCTTTAACATTTGTTGTAAAGCTCATTTGGTGCTGCTGAGTTCTGTTAACTGTTGCTTGTCTGTAAAGGTTTTAATTTCTCCACTGAATCTGAATAACACCCTTGATTATTAGAGTAATCTTGGTTATAGGTTTTCCCCTTTCATCACTTTAAGTATGTCCTGCCACTCCCTTCTGGCTTGCAGAGTTTCTGCTGAAAGATCAGCTGTTAACCTTATGGGGATTCCCTTGTATGTTATTTGTTGCTTTTCCCTTGCTGCTTTTAATATATTTTCTTTGTGTTTAATTTTTGATAGTTGGATTAATATGTGTCTTGGTGTGTTTCTCCTTGGATTTATCCTGTATGGGATTCTCTGCACTGCCTGGACTTGATTGACTATTTCCTTTCCCATGTTAGGGAAGTTTTCAACTATAATCTCTTCAAATATTTTCTCAGACCCTTTCTTTTCTCTTCTTCTTTTGGGACCCCTATAATTCGAATGTTGGTGCATTTAATGTTGTCCCAGAGGTATCTGAGACTGTCCTCAATTCTTTTCATTCTTTTTTCTTTATTCTGCTCTACAGCAGTTATTTCCACTATTTTATCTTCCAGGTCACTTATCCGTTCTTCTGCCTCAGTTATTCTGCTATTGATTCCTTCTAGAGAATTTTTATTTTCATTTACTGTGTTGTTCATCATTGTTTGTTTGCTCTTCAGTTCTTCTAGGTCCTTGCTAAACGTTTCTTGTGTTTTCTCCATTCTATCTCCAAGATTTTGGATCATCTTTACCATCATTATTCTGAATTCTTTTTCAGGTAGACTGATGCTTTCCTCTTCATTTGTTTGGTTTGGTGGGTATTTACCTTGCGCCTTCATCTGCTGTGTATTTCTCTGTCTTCGCATTTTGTTTAACTTACTGTGTTTAGGGTCTCCTTCTTGCAGGCTGAAGTTTCATAGTTCCTGTTGTTTTTGGTGTCTGCCCCCAGTGGGTGAGGTTGGTTCAGTGGGTTGTGTAGGCTTCCTGGTGGAGGTGACTGGTGCCTGTGTTCTGATGGATGGGACTGGATCTTGTCTTTCTGGTGGGCAGGGCCACGTCTGGTGGTGTGTTTTGGGGTGTCTGTGAACTTACTATTATTTTAGGCAGACTCTCTGCTAATGGCTGGGGTTGTGTTCCTGTCTTGCAAGTTTTTTGGCATGGGGCATCCAGTGCTCGAGCTTGCTGGCCATTGGGTGGAGCTGGGTGTTAGTGTTGAGACAGAGATCTGTGGGAGAGCTCTCGCTGACTGATATTACATGGGCCCAGGAGTTCTCTGGTGGTCCAGTGTCCTGGACTCGGCTCTCCCACCTCAAGAGGCTTAGGCCCGACACCAGCCAGAGCACCAAGACCCTGTCAGCCACACGGCTCAGAAGAAAAGGAAGGAAAAAAAGGAGGAAAAACAATTTTTTTAATTTAAAAAATTTTTAAAATTTAGAAAAATTTAAAAATTAAATCAAAAATTAATCAAATAAAAAATATTAAAATTTTTAATAATTAAAAGTTAAAAATATAAATTAAGAAAAAAGAAGAGGGTAACCAAACCAATAAAGAAATCCACCAGTTATAACAAGCACTAAAAACTAAACTAAGATAAAAATAAAAATCAGAAACAAATCAGTTGCAGACAGCAAACCCCAAGTCTACTGTTGCCCCCAAAGGCCACCACCTCAATTTTGGGAACATTCATTATCTATTCAGGTATTCCTCAGATGCAGGGTTCATCAAGTTGATTGTGGGGATTTAATCTCCTGAGGCTTCACAGGGAAATTTCCCTTTCTATTCTTTGTTTCCACAGCTCCTGGGGTTCAGCTTTGGTTTTGGCCCCGCCTCTGTGTGTAGATCACCTTCAGGTGTCTGTTCCCCACCTAGACAGGAGGGAGTTAAAGCAGAGGCTGATTAGGGCTCTCTTGCTCTCTCAGGTTGGGGAGAGGAAGGGTTTTGGTAGTCATAATTGGAATGCAGGGTGAGCCTGTGGAGGCAGAGGCCAGAGTGATGTTGCAACAGCCTGAGGCACACCGTGAGTTCTCCTGGGGAAGTTGTCCCTGGATGTCAGCACCTTGGCAGTGGCGTGCTGCACAGGTTTCTGTGGGGGGTTGTGGATAGTGATCTGTGTTTGCACACAGGATTCTTGGTGGCAGCAGTAGCAGCGTTAACGTTTCATGCCCGTCTCTGGGGTTTAAGCTGATAGCCGCAGCTCATACCCGTCTCTGGAGCTTGCTTAGGCAGTGCTCTGCCTTCTGTGGGCACACGGGGAAGGAATCCCCTCTCCTCGCGCACCCCAATACAAAGGTCTCTTGCCTCTTCGGCAGGTCCAGACTTTTCCCCTGACTCCCTTCCAGCTAGTTGTGTTGCACTAGCCCCCTTCAGGCTGTCTTCATGTGGCCAACCCCAGTCTTCTCCCTGGGGTGTGACCTCTGAAGCCCGAGCCTCAGCTCCCAGCCCCCACCTGTCCCAGCAGGTGAGCAGACAAGCGTCTCAGGCCAGTGAGTGCTGGTTGGCACTGATCCTCTGTGCGTGAATCTCTCTGCTTTGCCCTCTGCAGCCCTGTTGCTGCACTCTCCTCCATGGCTCCAAAGCTTTCCCCCCTGCCTACACCCCATCTCTGCCAGTGGAGGGGCTTCCTAGTGTATGGAAACTTTTCCTCCTTCACAGCTCCCTCCCAGAGGTGCAGGTCCCATCCCTATTCTTTTGTCTCTGTTTTTTCTTTTGCCCTACCCAGGTACGTGGGGATTTTCTTGCCTTTTGGGAAGTCTGAGGTCTTCTGCCAGCGTTCAGTAGGTGTTCTGTAGGAGTTGTTCCACATGTAGACGTATTTCTGATGTATTTATGGGGAGGAAGGTGATCTCCACGTCTTACTCCTCCGCCATCTTGAAGGTCCCCCTGATTCTGTCAGTTTTTGTTTCATATATTTTTGGGCTCTGTTGTTAAGTACATTTATATATATACATACATATATATGTTTACATATTTATAATTATTATAGCTTCCCTCTGAATTGAATTTTTTTCATATAAAATGTCCTTCTTTGTCTCCAGTAAGTTTTTTGTCTTAAATAAGCTTGTTTTTGGTCTTAAAGTCTGTTTTTTCTTGATAATAATATAGTCATTTCAGTTCTTTTAGTTACGGTTTGCATGGTGTTTTAGTTAGTGATTGGACATATTTTTCCATTCTTTTACTTTAATCTATTTGTGTTTTCGAACCTAAACTGTGTTTCTTGTAGAAACACACTTTATGTATAATTGGGTATATAAAATTGGATCCTGTTTTTAATCCAATCTGACAACTCCTGCCTTATATTTGGAGTGTTTAATCCACTTACATTTAATGTACTAATTGAAATAGTAGGATTTACATCTGCCATTGTGCAATTTGTTATATGCACTTGTTGTTCTTTAATTACTGCCACCTTTTGTGTTAAGTAGATATTATCAAGTGTATTATTTAAATTCTTTTATTTTTCTTTTATTTTGTTTTGGTGATTTGCTTTTTTAAAAACTTAGACTTTATTTTTGGAGACATTTTAGTTTTACAGCAAAACTGAGTGGAAGGTACAGACAATTCCATTTACCTGGCCTCTTCACTATATATTTTCAAGTTATTTCCTCAGTGTTTACTATGACGATTGCAATATGCATCTTAATTTAAATCAAACTAGCTCAGATTAATACTAACTTAATTCCAGTGGTATATAGTAACTGTGCTCCAAACTCTCTTACTTTCCATTGTAAGCCCATTAGTGCAGATTTGTAATTATTATTTTACACAGAAGTCTTTTAAATCAGTTAGGAGAAGAAAAAAAATTTTTTTAATATTTTTATAATGTCTTTCGTATTTACTTATTAATTATCTTTACTGGTGCTCTTTATTTCTTCATGTGGATTTGAATTACTCTCTAGTGTCCTTTCTTTTAAGCCTGAAGAATTCCCTTTAGTACATCTTGTAGGATAGGACTTCTTGTGATTAATTATCTCTACTTTGTTTATCTGGGGATATCTTAATTTCTTCTTCATTAAAATTTTTTAAACTTCTTATTTGAAATAATTACATATTTAAAAAAGTCATAATGATAGTATAGAGAGGTCCTATGTACCCTTCAACAAGTTTCCCTAATTGGTTACATTTTACATAATTATAGTACAATATCAAAACCAGGAAACTGACATTATACATTATATGTGTGTGTAGAGTTCTGTGTTATCACATGTGATTTGTGTAACTACCACTACAGTTAAGATACAGAACTATTCCATCACCACAAATCTCTCTCTCATGCTACTCTTTAATAGACCTGCTCTTCTTCCCAAACATTCCTAACTCCTGGCAACCACTAATCTGTTCTCCATCTGTATAATTTTGTCCTTCTGAGAATGTTATATAAATGTCCTTCTGAGAATGTTACATAAACCTTTTGAGATTGGGCTTTTTGACTCAGAATAATGCCATTAAGATCAATCCAAGTTGCTATACATATCAATAATTCATTTCTTTTGTTGCTGAGAAGTATTCTATGGTATGTATATACCACAGCCTGTTTAACCACTCATCAATTACAGAACATTTTAGTTGTTCCCAGTTTTTGGCTACTACAAATAAAACTGGCTTCAATAATCATATACAGGCTTTAATGTGGATATTAGTATTATTTCCCTAGGCTAAATGCCCCAGGAGAGCAATTTCTGGCTTGTATAGTAAATGCATGTTTAGTTTTTAAAGAAACTTTTAAACTATTTTTCAGAGTGGTTGTGTCATTTTATATTTCTACCAGCAATGTGAGAGAGATCTATTTTCTCCACATTCTTGCTAGTCTTTGGCACTATCACTATTTTTTATGTGAGCTATTCTAACAGGTATGCTGTGATATCTCATCATGGTCTTTATTTGTTCTTCCCTAGTAGCTGGTGATATTGAGATTGATATGCTCTCTAGCTGTATAACCTCTTTTGTGAAATGTCTCTTCATGTATTTTGCCATTTTCTAATTAGAATGGTTTTTTTTTTACTGTTAAGTTTGAGGCTCTTAAAAATATATTCTGGGCTTCCCTGGTGGTGCAGTGGTTAAGAATCTGCCTGACAATGCCGGGGACATGGGTTCAATCCCTGGTCCAGGAGGATCCCACATGTCACGGAGCAACTAAGCCCGTGTGCCACAACTACTGAGCCTGTGCTCTAGAGCCTGTGCACCACAACTACTGAGTCTGCATGCCACAACTACTGAAGCCCAAGCCTAAAGCCTGTGCTCCGCAACAAGAGAAGCCACTGCAATGAGAAGCCCGCTCACCGCAACTAGAGAAAGCCCATGTGCAGCAACAAAGACCCAATGCAGCCAAAAATAAATAAAATTATTTTTAAAATCTCTATTAAAAAAAAAAAAAATATATATATATATATATATATATATATATTCTGAGTCCTTTGTCAGATATCTGGTTTGGACATGTTTTCTCCAGATCCATAACTTGTATTTTCACCTTTAATCATTCTCAGAGTAAAAGTTTTTAGTTCTGATGGGAAATTTATCATTTTTTTCCTTTTATGGATCAGACTTTTGATATCATGTCTGAAGAATCTTCACTAATCATAGGTCCCAAAGATTTTCTCTTATTTTTAATCTAAAACTTCAGTTTGGTGGTTTAAATTTAAATGATCCATTTTGAGTTAACTTTTTATATAAGGTGTGATTTAGGCTGAGGTTCAGTTTAGAGTTTGTTTTTTGTTGTTTGCTTGTGGATATCTAATTGCTCCAACACAATTAAAAATTTTTTTTATTTTGTATTGGAGTATAGTTGATTAACAAAGTTGTGTTCATTTCAGGTATGCAGCAAAGTGATTCAATTATACATATACCTGTATATATTCTTTTTCAAATTCTTTTCCCATTTAGGTTATTACAGAATATTGAGCAGAGTTCCCTGTGCTATATAGTAGGTCCTTGTTGATTATCTATTTAAAATATAGTGGTGTGTACATGTCAATCCCAAGCTCCCAATCTATCCCTGCCCCCACCCTTACCCCCAGTAACAATAAGTTGCTTCTCTAACTCTGTGAGTCTGTTTGTTTTGTAAATAAGTTCATTTGTATCATTTCTTTTTAGATTCCACATATAAGTGATATCATCTGATATTTCTCTCTGTCTGATTTACTTCACTCAGTATGACAATCTCTAGGTCCATCCATGTTGCCACAAATGACATTATTTCATTCTTTTTAATGGCTGAGCAATATTCCATTGTATATATGTACCACATCTTCTTTATCCATATCTCTGTTGATGGACATTTAGGTTGCTTCCATGTCTTGGCTATTGTAAACTGTGCTGCAATGAACATTGGTGTGCATTTATCCTTCTGGACCATGTTTTTCTCCAGATATATGCCCAGGAGTGGGATTGCTGGGTCATATGGTAGCTCCATTCTTAGTTTTTAGAAGAACCTCCATACTGTTCTCCATAGTGGCTGTATCAATTTACATTCCCACCAATAGTGCAAGAGGGTTCCCTTTTCTCCACCCCCTCTCCAGCATTTATTGTTTGTGGATTTTTTGATGATAACCATTTTGACTGGTGTGAGGTGATATCTCATTGTAGTTTTGATTTGCATTTCTCTAATAATTAGCGATGTTGAACAACTTTTCATGTGTCTCTTGGCCAGCTCTATGTCTTCTTTGGAGAAATGTCTATTTAGGTCTTCTGCTCATTTTTTGATTGGGTTGCTTGTTTTGATGATATTAAGCCACATGAGCTGTTTGTAAATTTTGGAGACTAATCCCTTGTCGGTTGCATCATTGGCAAATATCTTCTCCCATTCTGTGGGCTGTCTTTTTATTTTGTTTATGGTTTCCTTTGCCGTGCAAAAGCTTTTGAGTTTAATTAGGCCCCATTTGTTTATTTGTGTTTTTTATTTCCATTACTCTAGAGGTGGTTTGAAAAAGATATTGCTGCGATTTATGTCAAAGAGTGTTCTGCCTATGTTTTCCTCTAAGAGTTTTATAGTGTCTGGTCTTACATTTAGGTCTTTAATCCATTTTTAGTTTGATTTTTGTATATGGTGTTAAAGAATGTTCTAATTTCATTTTTTTACATGTAAATAGCTGTCCACTTTTCCCAGCATCATTTATTAAAGAGACTGTCTTTTCTCCATTGTATAGTCTTGCCTCCTTTGTCATACATTAATTGACCATAGGTGTGTGGGTTTATTTCTGGGCTTTCTATCCTGTTCCATTGATTTATATTTCTGTTTTTGTGTCAGTACCATACTGTTTTGATGACTGTAGTTTTGTAGTATAGCCTGAAGTCAGGGAGCCTGATTCCTCCAGCTTCATTTTTCTTTCTCAAGATTGATTTGGCTATTTGGAGTCTTTTGTGTCTCCATACAAATTTTAAGATTTTTTGTTCTAGTTCTGTGAAAAATACCATTGGTAGTTTGACAGGAATTGCACTGAATCTGTAGATTGCTTTGGGTAGTGGAGTCATTTTCACAATATTGATTCTTCCAATCCAAGAACGTGGTATATCTCTCCATCTGTTTGTGTCATCTTCGATTTCTTTCATCAGCATCTTACAGTTTTTGGAGTACAGCTCTTTTGCCTCCTTCAGTAGGTTTGTTCCTAGGTAATTTATTCTTTTTGATGTGATGGTAAATGGGAGTGTTTCCTTAATTTCTCTTTCTGATATTTCCTTGTTAGTGTATAGAAATGCAACAGATTTCTGTGCATCAATTTTGTAGCTGCAACTTTACTGAATTCATTGATGAGCTCTAGCAGTTTTCTAGTAGCATCTTTAGGATTTTCTATGTCTAATATCATGTCATCTGCAAACAGTGACAGATTTACTTCTTCTTTACCAATTTGGATTCCTTTTAATTCTTTTTCTTCTCTGATTGCCATGGCTAGGACTTCCAAAACTATGTTGAATAAAAGTGGTAAGAGTGGACATCCTTGTCTTGTTCCTGTTCTTAGAGGAAATGCTTTCAGCTTTTCACCATTGAGTATGATGTTAGCTGTAGGTTTGTCATATATGGCCTTTATAATGTTGAGGTATGTTACCTCTATGCCCACTTTATGGAGAGTTTTTTTCATAAATGGGTGTTGAATTTTGTTAAAAGCTATTTCTGCATCTATTGAGATGATCATATGGTTTTATTCTTCGATTTGTTAATGTAGTGTATCACACTGATTGATTTGTGGATATTGAAAAATCCTTGTATCCCTGGGATAAATCCCACTTGATTGTGGTGTATGATCCTTTTAATGTATTGTTGGATTTGGTTTGCTAGTATTTTTTTTTTTGAGGATTTTCACGTCTATCTATGTTCATCAGGGATATTGGCCTGTAAATTTCTTTTTTTGTGGTATCTTTGTCTGGTTTTAGTATCAGGGTGATGGTGGCCTCATAGAATGAGTTTGGGACTATTCTTTCCTCTGCAATTTTTTGGAATAGTTTCAGAAGGATAGGTTTTAACTGTTCTCTAAATGTTTGACAGAATTCACCTGTGAAGCCATCTTGTCCCAGACATTTGTTTGTTGGGAGTTCTTTAATCACAGTTTCAACTTTAGTACTTGTGATTTGTCTGTTCATATTTTCTATTTCTTCCTGGTTCAGTCTTGGGAGATTGTACCTTTCTAAGAATTTGTCCATTTCTTCCAGGTTGCCCATATTATTGGCATATCATTGCTTGTAGTAGTCTCTTATGGTCCTTTGTATTTCTGTGGCATCTGTTATAACTTCTTTTTCATTTCTAATTTTATTGATTTGAGCCCTCTCCCTTTTTTTCTTGATGAGTTTGTCTAAAGGTTTATCAATTTTCTTTATCTTTTCAAAGGACCAGCTTTTAGTTTCATTGATCTGGTCTATTGTTTTCTTCATCTCTATTTATTTCTGCTCTGATCTTTATGATTTCTTTCCTTCTACTAACTTTGGGTTTTCTTTGTTCTTCTTTCTCTAGTTGCTTTAGGTGTAAGGTTGGGCTTTTTATTTGTGATTTTTCTTGTTTCCTGAGGTAAGATTATATTGCTATAAACTTCCTGCTTACAACTCTTTTTGCTGTGTCCCATAGGTTTTGGATCATCATTCTTTCATTTTCATTTGCCTCTAGGTATTTTTTTAAATTCCTCTTCGATTTCTTCAGTGATCCATTGGTTGTTTAGTAGCATATTGTTTAGCCTCCACTTTTTTTTTCTTGTAGTTTATTTATAATTTCATAGCATTGTGGTTGGAAAAGATGCTTGATATGATTTCAATTTTCTTAAATTTACCAAGGCTTGCTTTCTGGCCCAGCATGTGATCAATCTTGGAGACTGTTCCATGTGCACTTGAGAAGAATGTGTATTCTGCTGCTTTTGGATGGAATGCTTTATCAATATCAATCAAGACCATTTGGTCTAATGTGTCATTTAAGGCCTGTGTTTCCTTGTTGATCTTCTGTCTTGATGATCTGTCCATTGATGAACCTGGGGTGTTAAAGTTCCCCATTATTATTGCATTATTGTTGATTTCTCCTTTTATGGCTGTTAGCATTGACCTTATATATTGGGGTGCTCCTATGTTGGGTGCATATATACTTATAATTGTTATATCTTCTTCCTTGATTGATCTCTTGATCATTATTTAATGTTCTTCCTCGTCATTTGTAACAGTCTTTATTTTAAAGTCTATTTTGTCTGATATAAGTATTGCTACTCCTGCTTTATTTTGATTTTTATTTGCATTGAATATATTTTTCCATCCCCTTACTTTCATTGTGTATATGTCCCTAGATTTGAAGTGGATCTCTTGTAGACAGCATATATACAGGTCTTGTTTTTGTATCCATTCAGCCAGTCAAAGTCTTTTGGTTGGAGCATTTGATCCATTTACATTTAAGGTAAGTGTCGATATGTATGTTCCTATTACCATTTTCTTAATTGTTTTGGATTTGTTTTTGTAGGTCTTTTTTCTTCCCTTCCTCTTTTGTTCTCTTCTCTTGTAATTTGATGATTAAATTTAGTGTTGTGTTTGGATTCCTTTCTCTTTTTTGCATGTGTATCTATTGTAGATTTTTGGTTTGTGACTATCATGAAGTTTTGACATAGCCGTCTATGTATAAACAAGATTGTTTTAAGTTGCTGGTCTTTTAATTTAAAGTGCATTTCCAATATCCTGCATTTGTGCTCTCCTCTTCTCGCAATTGCTGGTTTTGATATCATATTTGTGTCTGGATGATTTCCTACACTTACTGTATGCTTGCCTTTACCAGTGAGCTTCTCCATTCATAATTTCTAGCTTCTAGTAGTGGCCGTTTCTTTTCCACTTAGAGAAGTTCCTTTAGCATTTATGTTGCAAAGCTGGTCTGATGTTGCTAAATTCCCTTAGCTTTTGCATATCTGTAAAGCTTTTGATTTCTCTGTTGAATCTGAATGAGAATCTTCCTGGGTAGAGTATTCTTGGTTGTAGGTTCTTTCCTTTCATCACTTTAAATATATCATGCCACTCCCTTCTGGCCTGCAGAGTTTCTGCTGAGAAATCAGCTGTTAGCCTTATGGGAATTCCCTTGTATGTTATTTGTTGCTTTTCCCTTGTTGCTTTTAATATTTTTGCTTTGTCTTTAATTTTTGTCAATTTGATTACTATGTGTCTTATTGTGTTCCTCCTTGAGCCTATCCTGCCTGGGACCTCTGTGCTTTTTGGACTTGGGTGACTGTTTCCTTTCCCATGTTAGGGAATTTTTCAGCTACTATCTCTTCAAGTATTTTCTCAGGCCCTTTCTCTCTCTCTTCTCCTTCTGGGACCTTTATAATGTGAATGTTGGTGTTTTTAGTTTTGTCCCATAGGTCTCTTAGACTGTCTTCATTTCTTTTCATTCTTTTTTCTTTATTCTGTTCTGCGGCAGTGATTTCCACCATTCTGCCTTCCAGTTCACTTATCTGTTCTTCTGCCTCACTTATTCTGCTATTGACTCCTAGTGTATTTTTCATTTCAGTTATTGTATTGTTCATCTCTCTTTGTTCTTTAGATCCTCTAGCTCTATGTTAAAGATTCCTTGTACCTTCTTAATCTGTGCCTACATTTGTTTTCTGAGATCTTGGATCATCTTCACTATCATTACTCTGAATTCCTTTTCTGGTAGATTGCCTATCTCCTCTTAGTTTTTCTTCTGGGATTTTATCTTTTTCCTTCCTCTGGGACATATTCCTCTGCTGTCTCATTTTGTTTAACTTTTTGTGATTGTGGTTTCTGTTCTGTAGGCTGCAGAATTGTAGTTCTCCTTGCCTCTGCTGTCTGTCCTCCGGTGGATGAGGCTGTCTAAGAGGCTTGTGCAGAGTTCCTGGTGGGAGGGACTGGTTTCTGCTCACTGGTGAGTGGAGCTGGGTCTTGTTCCTCTGGTGGACAGGGCCATCCAACACCACTTATTTGAAAGACTACTCTTCCTCCATTAAATTTCCCTTGTACATTTGTCAAAAATCAGTTGTGTTTAGTAGTGTGAGTCTGTCTGAGTTCTCTATTATGTTCCATTAATCTATCTCTACACCAATACAACACAGTTTAGTTATAGGGTAGAATTCTTCCCACTTTATTCTTCTTTTCAAAATATTTTAGGTATTCCAGTTCATTTACCTTTCCATTTAAATTCTGGAATAATCTTATCTACATCTACAAAAAAATTCTGCTGGAATTTGATTGGAAATGCATTAAACCTGTATATCAATTTCAGGAGAATTGACATCTTTATTATATTGAGTCTTCTAATCCATGAACACTATATGTCCCTCCATTTATTTAGATTTTTCTTTGATTTCTTTCATACACATTTTATAGTTTTCAGCATACAACTCCTTGTAAATGTTTGGTTAGGTTTACATCTAAGCATTTTTTTAAAAAAAATTGCAAATGGTATTGTATTTCTAATTTTGGTTTCCACATGCTCGTTGATAGTACATAAATGAACAGTTTATTTCTGTTTGTTTATCTGTGACATTGCTAATCGCACTTATTCATTGCAGGATGTTTTTGTTGACTTCTTTTTACATAGATCATTGTATTATCAGAAAATAACAATTTTATTTCTTCTTTCCCAATATATCTGATTTTTATTTCCTTCTCTTTCCTACTGCACTGACTAGAACTTCCAACAATATGTTGAATAAGAGTAGAGAGTAGACATCCTTACCTTGTGCCTGATCTTAAGAGGAAAGCATTCAATCTTTTACTACTAAGTATAATGTTAGATGTAGGTTTTTTGTAGCTTCTTATTATCACTTGATAAAGAAGAAGTTGAGTAAGCTCCGCTTTATTTCTTTTTTTTTTTTTCCTGAGAGTTTTTATCATGCATGGGATTTGGATTTTGTCAAATGCTTTTTCTGCATTGATCAATATAATCATGTAATTTTTCTTCTTAGGTGTTAATATGGTGAGTCACACAGGTTGATTTTTAATATTGCATCACTAATAAACCCCACTTGGAATTAGTGTATAATTATTTTTATATATTTCTGAATTCTGTATGCTAACATACTGTTAAGGATGTTCACACCTATATTTATGAAGGATATTGATCTATAGTTTTCTTTTGCTGTGATGTCTTGTCTAGTGTTGGTATCAGAGTAATACTTCATAAAATGAATTGCTAAGTGTTCCCTCCTCTTCTATTTCCTGGAAGAATTATATGTTAATTCTTCTTTAAAATTTTGGTGGAATCCTCCAGTGGACCCATCTGGGCATAGAGCTTTGCTATTTTGGATTTTTAGGGTTAGGAATTTAATTCCCTTAATAGTTATAGATGGGACAAATTAAATTATTTTTAAGATATCAGGTAAGCTGTGGTAGTTTGTGCTTTTTGAAGAACTGAACCATTTTATATAAGTTGTCAAATTTATATGTTTAGAGTTATTTGTAGTATTCCCTTATTACCTATTTGATGTCTGCAGGGTCTGTAATAATGTCCCTTGTTACATCACTGATATTGGTAATTTCTGTCTTTCTTTCTTTGCCAGTCTTACTAAGTTTGTCAATTTTATCAATCTTTTCAAAGAATCAGTTTTTCATAGATTTTCTCTATTATTTCCTGTTTTCAATTTCACTGATTTCTGCTCTTAATTTTGTAACTTCATTCCTTCTTCTTGCTTCGGGTTTATTTTGCTCTGCTTTTTCTAGTTTGTGTGCGTGTGTGTGTGTGTGTGTGTGTGTGTGTGTGTGTGTGTGTGTGTGTGTGTAGAGTTTAGATGAATAATTTTATACTTTTCCTTTTCTCTAATGTATTTAGTGTATAAATTTCCCACTCAGCACTGCTTTAGATACATCCCAGAAAGTTTGATATATGTATTCTTATTTTCATTCCATTCAATATATTTATTAATTTCCCTTGAGACATCTACTCACAGACTATTTAGAAGTGTGTTGTTTGCTTTCCAAGTGCTTGGAGACTTTACAGTTATCCTTCTGTTATTGGTTTCTAGTGTGATCCTTTTGTGGACAGAGAACATACTCTGAATGATTTCAATTCTTATAAACGTATTGAAGTTTGTTTTATATGCAGAATATAGTCTATCCTGGTATATGTTCTGTGGCACTTGAAAAGAAGGTGTTATCTGATATTGGATGGATTGTTCTATAAATGTATGTTAGATCTTGTTGGTTGATTATGTTGTTGAGTTCTTCTATATTCTTACTGACTTTCTGTCTGGTTGTTTGATCAATTGTCGAGGAATAACTATTGAAGTCTTCTACTATAATTGTGGACTTGCCTCTTTCTCCTTTTAGTATAACAGGTTTTGTTTAATATATTTCAAAGCTCTGGGGTTTTTTGGTGCATGCACATTTGGAAATACTTGGTCTTCCTGATAGATTGACTCATCATGATGTAATATTCCTCTCAACTTCTGGTAATTTTCTTTTCTCTGAAATATAATATTAATGCAACCACTTCTGCTGCCTTTTGGTTAGTATTGGCATGGCATATTTATTTTCATTCTTTTACTTTCAGTTTATCTTTGTTGCCACATTTAATGTAAGTTCTTGTAGACACATACAGTTAGCTTATATTTTTAAATCTACTGTACCAATATCTCTCTTCAATTGGTATATATAGACCAATATAATTTAAATTTAATATACTTATTGATATGTTAGGGATTAAGTCTGTATTTTTTGTTTTGTAATGCTTTCTCTGATGTTTACTTCTCTAGAGGTTTTTTCTGTGCCTTGAACTTTTAAAAATTCCATTTTGATTAACCTATAGTGTTTTGAGTGTATCACTTTGTATAATATTTTTAGTGGTTGTCTAGGAATAACATTATATATGCATAACTTATCACAGTCTACATGTATCAACATTTTATCAATTCAAGTGATACAGAGAAACCTTACCATGCTTCACATTCTTTTGTTCTCACCTATTTATTACATAATTATCTTAAATATTTCTTCTATATACATTAAAAACTACCTCAAAACCCCAGGACAACTGCAGTCATATAGCCTGCCATGGCAGGAACCAACATACCAATCAGCAGGCCTGCACCTGCCCTGGGATTGGCTGGCCCTGACCCCATCCACCAAGGGGCAACACAAGCTTTGGGACACCCCAAACCCTACAGCCAGCTGTGTCAGGCACTGGTCCAACCTAACAGCAGTCTGCATGACCTGTGGGAACTTTAGACGCTGCACCAAGACCCCAGGACCCAGCTCTGCCCACCTGTGGGCTAGTACTAGCCCCAGGACCTGGCTTCACACACTGGTCAGCAGACACCAGCCCTGGGATCTCCTGGAACCTGACTCCACTGACCAGCGAGCCAGCACTAGCCTGGGGGCCCCCTGGGGTTCCACAGACACCTGCCTCATGATCCAGCCCCAACCAGTGGCTGGCAGCCCCACACAGGCAGGACCTGGAAACCAACTGGACCAGGGCCAGCTATGCTTACCAGACCACTCATAGTAGTCAGCCTGCCACAAAAGAAGGACCCACACAACCCACATAATGGACATCCCTAGAGCATATAGCTCAAATGACCAGAGGAGAGTGCACTGCTGGGGTGCATAGAAAGTCTCTTACAAAAGGTCATTTCTCCAAAATCGGGAAATATAACCAACATACCAGATAAATAGAAATAACAACAGCAAGTTAGGCAAAATGAGATGACAGAGGAACATATTCCAAATGAAGGAACTAGATAAAACCCCAGAAGAATAACTAAGTGATGTGGAGATAGGGAATCTACCTGATAAAGAGTTGAAGGTAATGATCATAAAGATGATCAAAGAACTTCAGAGAAGAATGGATGCCCACAGTGAGAAGTTAGAATTTTGTAACAAAAAATTAGAAAATATAAATAACAACCAAAGAGAGATGAAGAATACAATACTGAAATAAAAAATACACTAGAAGGAATAAACAGGAGACTAAATGATACAGAGGAATGAATCAATGAGCTGGAAAACAGAGAAGTGGAAATCACTGAAGATGAACAGAAAAAAGAAAAAAGAAAAAAATAAATGAGGGCAGTTTAAGAGACTTCTAGGACAACATCAAGTATACTGCCATTTGCATTATAGGAATCCCAGAAGGAGAAGAAAAAGAGAAAGGGACAGGGAACATATATGAAGACATAATAGCTGAAAATGTCCCTAACCTGGGAAATTAATCAGACATCCAAGTCTATAACCAAGATTATAATGATACAAGCTTACCTCAGGAAACAAGGCAATCTCAATTAAACAACCTAACCTTATACCTAAAGGAAGTAGAAAAGAAAGAAAAACCCCCAAAAGTTAATAGAAGAAATCATAAAGATCAGAGCAGAAATAAATAAAATAGAGACTAAAAATACAATAGAAAAGATCAATGCAACTAAGAGCTGATTCTTTGAAAAGATAAACAAAATTGATAAACCTAGAGCCAGACTCATCAAGAAATAAGAGAGAGGGCCCAAATCAACAAAATCGGAAATGCAAAAGGGGAAGTTACAACTGATAACACAGAAATACAAAGAATCATAAGAGATTACTACAAAGACATATGCCAATAAAATAGAAAACGTAGAGAAATGGACAAATTCCTAGAAATACACAATCTCCTAAGACTGAATCAGGAAGAGACAGAAAATATGAAAAGACCAATCACCAGTAATGAAGTTGAACCAGTAATAACAAACAAAAACAAACAAACAAACAAACAAAAACTTCCAACAAACAAAAGTCCAGGACCAGATGGCTTCACGGGTGAATTCTAACAGACATTTAGAGAAAAGTTAATGACTATCCTTCTCAAAATATTCCAAAAAATGGCAGAGGAAGGAATGAACTCATTCTATGCAGCCAATGTCACCCTGATACTGAAACCAGGCAAAGATATCACACAAAAAAAGAAAATTATAGGCCAATATTACTGATGAACATAGATGCAAAAATCCTTAACAAAATATTAGCAAACTAAATCCAACAATACATTAAAAGGATCATATACCTGGATCAAATGGGATTTGTCACAGGGATGCAAAGATGGTTCAATATCTGAAAATCAATCAATGTGATACACCACATTAAAAAACTGAAGAAGAAAAACCACCTGATCATCTCAATCGATACAGAAAAAAATTTTGATAAAATTCAACATCCATTTACAATTTAAAAAAACTCTTAATAAAGTGTATATAGAGGGAACACAACTCAACATAATAAAGATCTTATATGAGAAGCCCATAGCTAACATCATACTCAATGGTGAAAAGCTGAAAGCATTTCCTTTAAAATCACTTACTTATTATCTCACAGTTTTGTGGGTCAGAAGGCCAGGCACAGCATGGCTCAGCTGGATGCTCTGTCTCATTGAAGTACACAGCATGAGCCTAGCTCAAACTGAAATCACAGTGTGTCATCTGGACTGGGTTCTTATCTAGAGACTCTGGGGAAGATTCCACCTTCACCTTTATTCAAGTTGTTAGAAAAATTTAGTTTCTTATGATTTTAGGACCAACTGTTAAACCGTTACCTTAACACACGGCCCCCTTCATCCTCAAGCCAACAATGACACATAGAATTCTACTTGTGATTTGAATCTCCGAATTCATCTTCTACTCTGCTTTTAAGGGCTCATGTGGTTAGATAAGGCACACTTGAATAATACAGGATAATCTCTGTATTTTAAAGTCAGGTGATGAATAACCTTAACTACATCTGCAAATTCCCTTCTGCCACAGAATGTAACAAATTCTCATGAATAACACCAGGGGGAAAAGGTCATGGAGGCTATTTCATACCCAGTAAATTAGAATTTGATATTGTGACTTCTTCCCAAGGAAGAAGGAGGTTGGGAAGAAAAATATTTTGGTTCCAGTTTAATTCATCAACTGCTATTTTTCAATGTCAGTGCTTAACACTGAATTTCCTTCCTTCCTTAATTCTCACAAAAGTTTTATAGAGTACATATGGATTAATGAGAGATATATCCCTCACCTAATAGAAATTATAGACTGATAGGGGAGTCAAACGAACTAATAGGTAATAGTGAAGGCATGACAGGTAATCACAGGGGCAAAGGAGCATGGGAATGAGGTGGAATGCATATATCCTAGTCTCAAAGTGTCAAACTACACTATCTAGAAGAGATGTAATTTAATCCATGAAATAAAGGATGAGTGTTAGTTCTCCCTGTGTTTGTCCCTGTATCTTGTTGTCTTTTCATTTCCTAATTTTCGTTTCAATTGAGAAAGAACTCAAAGAAATGGAAAATCAAGGTGTGGTGGCTGTATTCATCTTCCTAGGACATTCCAACCATCCTGAATTATAAGGGTCATTCTTCCTGGTCTTCTTGATCATTTATCTGATAACTCTTCTGGGAAATACTTTCACATTAACAATGGTCAGAGTCAATCCTGCCCTCCATACGCCAATGTATTATTTTCTCAGCACTTTGAGTTTCTTGGACATCTTCTACTCATCTACCACCATTTTGGTCATGCTGGTGAACTTATTCTAGGAGAAGAAAACCAATTTGTATGAGCGCTGCCTTTCCCAGATCTTATTCCTTGTGACCTGTGCTGGTGCTGGTGCTGACGCTGTCTTGTTGGCTGCTGTGACATGACCAATATGTAACCATTTGCCACCTTCTTCAATATCTGCTCCTCATGAGTCTGAAGGTCTGCGTATATTTGTTGAGTGGGACTTGACTGTATGGGCTAGAGAATTCTGTGAAACACACAGTGCTGACACTCTCTGTGGACCCAACCAGGTCAGCCACTTTCTCTGTGACATCCCATTGCCCCTGAAGTTCTCCTGCTCAGACACCTCTCTCAGTGGGTCTGTGTTCCATATGGCCAGCACCACCACTGGCCTGAGCTCATGCCTATTTACTGCAGTGTCGTACATGCTCATCATCTCTGACATCCTTAGCATTCCCTCTGCCCAGGGCAGGAGTAAGGCCTTCTCTACCTGTGCATCCCACCTCCCTGTGTTTGGTACAGCCAACTTAAACTATAACAGACCCAGTATAAGCTACATCCTGGACTTCCTGGTCTCTGTGCCATGCTGTGTTGTGGCCCCTATGTTTAACCCTGTCATCTACAGCCTGAGAAAAAAGGAGATCAAGGGGGCCCTGAGGAAGTGGATGGAAAAGGTGAATTCTCTAGTAATATCAGTGAATAGATCAATATTTTTCATTCTGGAGAATTTCTTTTTGTCTTTTCTTTTTCTCTTTTTCCAGTTGATCACATTTATTTGTATGATAACTTTTTAATTTATTAAAATATCATTTTAAATAATTCTTTTTAACCATTTTTAAATTGTGTATATTTAAGGCATACAACATGTTGATTTGATATGCATATACATATCATATCATATGAAATGGTTATTACAGTCAAGCAAATTAACATACCATCCCCTCAAAAAGGGAATCCCCTTACACTGTTGGGAATGAAAATTGGTGCAGCCACTATGGAAAACAGTATGGAGCATCCTCCTAAAAACTGAAAATAGAGTTGCCATCCCAGCAATCCCACTCCTGGGCATATATCCGGACAAAACTATCATTTAAAAAAGATACATGCACCCCTATGTTCACAGCAGCACTATTCACAATAGCCAAGACATGAAAACAACCTAAATGTCCATCAACAGATGAATGAATAAAGCAGATGTGGTACATATATACAATGGAGTACTACTCAGCCATAAAAAAGAATGAAATAATGCCATTTGCAGCAACATGGATGAATCTAGAGATTATTATACTAAGTGAAGTAAGTCAGAAAGACAAAGATGGATACCATATGATATCACTTATATGTGGAATCTAAAATATGACACAAATGAACTTATCTATGAAACAAACAGATTCACAGACATACAGAACAGACTTGTGGTTGCCTAGAGGAAGGGGGGAGGGGAGGGATGGATTGGAAGTCTGGGGTTAGCAGATGCAAATTATATATAGAATGGATAACCAACAAGGTCTTATTGTATAGCAGAGGGAACTATATTCAATATCCTGTGATTAACCATAATGGAAAAGAATATGAAAAAGAATGTACACATATGTATAACTGAACCACTTTGCTGTACAGCAAAAATTAACACCTCACTGTAAATCAACTATATTTCAATAAAATAAATTTAAAAAACATATCATCTTCTCACAGTTACCAAACTTTTGTGATAAGAGCACCTGAAATCTACTCTCTTAGCATATCTCCAGTATTCAATACAGTATTATTATCTATAATCATGATGAAGTACATTAGATCTCCAAACTTATTCATCCAAACTATATAACTACAACTTTGCACTCTTTGACAAACATCTCCCTGTTTTCCCCACCACACTTTCCCCAGCTCCTGGTAACCATCATTCTACTCTCTGCATCTATGAGTTTAACTTTTTTAGATTCCACATATAAGTGAGATCATGCAGTATTTGTCTTTCTGTGCCTGGCTTATTTCATAGCATAATGTCCTCCAGGTTCATCTATGTTGTCACAAATGACACAATTTTCTTCCTTTTTTAAGGCTGACTATATCCATTGTACATATATATCAAATTTTCTTTATCTATTCATCTGCTCATGAACACTTAAGTTGATTCCATATTTGGCTATTGTGAATGTTTCAATGAACATGGGATATCTCTTCTAGACTCTTTTCATTTCCTTGGGATATAGACCCAGCAGTGGGATTACTGGATCATATAGTAGTTCTATTTTTAATCTTTTGAGGAACCTCCATACTGTTTTCCATGATGGCTATATCAATTTACATTTCTACCAACAGTGCACAAGTGTTCCCTTTTCTCCACATTCTTGCCAACACTTGTTATCTTTTGTCTTCCTGATAATAGCCATTCTAACAGACATAAGATGGTATCTCACTTTTATTTTGATGTGCATTTCTGTGATGAATAGTAATGATTAACATTTTTTCATATACCTGTTGGCCATTTGTATGTCTTCTTTTGAGAAGTGTCTATTCAGGTCCTTTGCCTATTTTTTAATCAGGTTTTTCTTCTCAGTATTGTGTTCTATGAGTTCCTTATATATTTTGGATATGAGCTTCTTAATCATATGTATGGTATGAAAATATTTTCTCTTATTCCATAAATTTCTCTCCACTCTCCGGATTGTTTCCTTTGCTGTGCAGAAGTGTATTTAGCTTAATGCAATCCCATCTGTCTATTTTGCTTTTGTTGCTTGTGCTTCTGGGGTCGTATCTAAAAACCATTGCCCAGACCAATGTCAAGAAGCTTTTGCCCTATGTTTTCCTCTAGTAGTTTTAGTTTCAGATTTGACATTTAAGTTTTTAATCATTTTTAGTTGATTTTTGTATACGGAGTGAGATAAGTGTCCAGTTTCATTCTTCTGCATGAGGATAATGTTTTCCCAATACCATTTATTGAAGATACTTTCCTTTCCCCATTTTGTGTTTTGGTACCTTTGCCAAAGATCAAGTGACCATAAATGCATGGATTTATTTCTGGGCTCTCTATTCTGTTCCATTGGTCCATTTGTTTTATTCCATTTATGATCATGCTATTTTGGTTACTATAAATTTGTAGTCTATTTTGAGATCTGGTAGTGTGATGCCCCCAGCTTTGTCCTTTTTACTCAAGATTGCTTTGGCTATTTGGTGCCTTTTGTGATTACATACAAATTCTATGATTATTTGTTCTATCTCTGTGAAAAATGCCAATGGAATTTTGGTAGGGATTGCAATGAATCTGTAGATCACTTTGCATAGTTTAGACATCTTACAATATTAGTTTTCCTAATTCATGAACATAAATATCTTTCTATTTATTTATGTCTTCAATTTCTTTCATCAATGTTTTATAGTTTTTAGTGTACAGATCTTTCACCTCTTTGGTAAAATTTATTCTAGGTATTTTTTGATGCTATTGTAAACAGAATTGTTTTCTTAATTTCTTTTTTCATATAGTTTGCTATTAGCGCATAGAAATGAAACTAATTTTTGTAAGCTGATTTTGTATACTACATCTTTATTAAATTGTTTATTAGTTCTAACAGTTTTTTTGGTGGAGTCTTTAGGGTTTTGTGTATATAATATTATGTCATCTGCAAACAGAGACAATTTTACTTCCTCCTTTCCAATTTGGATGTCTTTTATTCCTTTTTCTTGCCTAATTGATCTGTCTAGGACTTCCAGTATTATAGTGAATAGAAGTGATGAGAGTTGGCATCATTGCCTTGTTACTGATCTTAGAAGAAAAGGGTTCAGCTTTTCACTGTTGAGTATGATGTTAGCTGTGGGCTTGTCAATATATGGCCTTTATTATGTTGAGGTACATTCCTTCCATATCTAATTTGTTAAGACTTTTTATCATGAAAGTGTGCTGAACTTTGTTAAATGCTTTTCCTGCACCAATTGAGATGAACATATAATTTTTATTCTTCATTCTATAATGTGGTATATCACATTTAATGATTTGCATATATTGAACCAGCACTGCACCCCAGGGATGAATCCCACTTGCTCATGGTGTATGATCCTTTTTAGTGTGCTTTTAGTTTGCTACTTTTTTTTTTTTTTTTTAAGGGATTTTGTATCTATGTTCAAAGGGATATTGTATTGTAATTTTCTTGTAGTGTACTTGTTTAGCTCTGGTATCAGTGTAATGCTGGGAATTTGGAAGTACTACCTCCTCTTCAATTTTTTGGAAGAGTTGAGAAGAATTGGTATTAATTCTTCTTTAATTGTTTGGCAGAATTCACCAGTGAAGCCATCCTGACATTTTCCTTGTTGGGAGATTTTTGATTACTGGTTCAATCTCCTTACTTGTTATTGGTCTCCTCAGATTTTCTATTTCTGATTTGGTCTTAACAGATTGTATGCTCTATGAATTTATCCATTTTTTTCTAGGTTGTCCAATTTGTTGGTGTATAAATGTCTATAATAGTATCTTACAATTCTTTGTATTTCTGTGGTAACTGTTACAATGTTTCCTCTTTCATTTATAATTTTATTTGTCTTCTTTCCTTTTTTTCTTGTTAGTCTAGCAAAAGGTTTGTCAATTTTGTTTATCTTTCAAAAACCCAACTCCTAGTTTCATTGATCTTTTCTATTTTTATCTAGTCTTTATTTAATTTATTTCTGCTCTGATCTTTGTTATTTTCTTCCTTCTGCTAACATTAGGTTTAGTTTGTTGTTTTTCAAGTTTCTTCTGGTACAAAGTTACATTATTTTTTGAGATCTTTTTTTTTTTTCCTAATGTAGGCACTTATCACTATAAATTTCCCTTAGAACTGCTTTTGCAGCATCCCATAAGTTTTGGTATGCTGTATTTTCTTTTTTTGATCTCAAGATATTTTTATTTCTCTTTTGATTATCTTCTTTGACCCACTGTTTACTTGAGAGTGTGTTAATTTCCACCTATTTATGAATTTTCAAAATTTTCTCCTGTTACTGATTTCTAAACATTATGGTTGGAAAAGATATTTGATATGATTTCAATCTTCTTAAATTTGCTAAGACTTGGTTTGTGACCTATTTTATGATCTATCCTGAAGAATGGTCCGTGTGCACTTAAGAAGAATGTATATTCTACTGCTGTTGGATGGAACATTATGTATATGTCTGTTAGGTCAATTTGGTCTATAGTGTTGTTCAAGTCTGCCGTTTTCTTATTGATTTTCTGTTTGGATGATCTATCCATCGCTGAAAGTGACATATTGAAATTCCCTACTATTATTGTATTACTAATTCTCCTTTCAGTTCTGTTAAGATTTGCTTTATATATTTAAGTGCTCTGACGTTGGGGATATATATATTTATAACAGTTATATCATTTTGATGAATTGACCCCTTTAGCATTGTACAGTTGTCTTCTTTGTCTTTCATGACAGTTTTTGACTTAAAGTCTATTTTGTCTAAGTATAGCCATTCCTGCTCTCTTTTCATTGCCACTTGCATGGAATATCTCTTCTCATCCCTTCACACTCAGCCTACGTGTGTTCTGAAGACTAAAGTGAGTCTCTTGTAGACAGTATATTGTTCTAGCTTTTAAAAAAATAATCCATTTAACCACTCTGTGTTTTTTGATTGGAAATTTTAATCCATTTATATTTAAAGAAATTATTGATAAGTGAGGATTTGCTATTTCCATTTTGCAAATTTTTCTTTACTGTTTTGTAGTTTCTTTCTTTCTCTCTTATTGTCTTTCTTTGTGATTTGATGCTTTTTTGGGTAGAGGTATGCTTTGATTCCTTTCTCCTTATCTTTTATGTGTATACTTCAAGTTTTTTACTTGTGGTTACCATGAGGATTACATAAACATTTTATAGTTATAACAGTCTATTTTAAGCTGATAACAACTTAACTTTAAGTGATAACACTTAACTTTGACTGCATACAACTTTACACTTTAACTTCTCATAATTCCACATTTTATGTTATTGACATCACAATTCAAATATTTTATATATTATATATCCATTAACAAATCATTGTAGCTATAGTTATAATGAATACTTTGTCTTTTTACTTTTATGATAGTTAAAAGTAATTTTTATACCACTATTACAATATGAGAGCATTTAGAATTTGACTATGAGTTTTATACTTTCATATGTTTTCATGTTGTTAGTTAGCATCCTCTCATTTCAACTTAAAGAACTCCCTTTAGCATTTCTTGTAAGGCAGGTCTAGTAGTGATGAATTTAATTATGGATAATTTCTTGTGTGTAGAAAAAAATGGACGTTCTGGCTGACATTGCTCTCTCAATATAGCATCTCTTTACATCTGTTGTGTTCCATTCTACCAGGGCAAACAATTACAACTGTGCTGAGCATTTGACACATTGTAATCTCATGTTCATTGTGTTCTTTCCAGTGAACTGATTTTCACAACTCCAAAACAAGTACCATATCCATAAGAAGTCACTCATAATTTCCCCCCGAAACCTCCAACCCTAGGAAAGTATTAATCTACTTTCTATCTCTATGGATTTGCCTATTCTGGGATTTAACATAAATGGAAATATACAATATGTGGGCTTTTGTGTCTAGTTTCTTTCCTTTAGCATAATGTTTTCAAGCTTCATCCATGCTGTAGCATGTATCAGTACTTCATGCCTTTTTATGCCAAATAATATTCCACTGTGTGGATATATCACATTTTATTTATCCAATTATCAGTCGATAGACATTTGGATTGTATCCACTTTTTGGCCATTATGAATAATGCTGCTATTAACATTGTGTACAAGTTTTTGCAGATTTATATTTTTATTTCTCTTGAGTATGTATCTATGAGTGGAACTGCTGGGTTATATAGTAACTCTATGCATAAACTTTTGAAGAACTGCCAGGCCGTTTTCCAAAACACCTGCATAATTTTACATTACTACTAACAGTGTTTGAGGGTTCCAATTTCTCCACACCCTCACCAACACTTGTTATTAGTTTTTTTGGTGATAGCCATCCTAGTGGGTAGAGTGGTATCTCATTGATTTTTTTTTTCTTTTTGTATTTCACTAATGGCTAATGATTCTAAGGTCTTTCATAAGCACCATTTCTGTACTTCTTTTTTTTTTTTTTTTTTGTGTTTTTTCAGGTTTCTTTTTTTTTTTTTTTTCCACACACACACACTGTATTTTATTTTTACAAGAGATAAATAGCCTGACACCAAGCATTGTACATGGAAGCATGTACTTCTTAACATACAGAAAAACCCATGTTGCTAATGGGATTTTTTAAACTTTAGAGACTTAACTCTTCACCCTAATGTTTATATTCTAATTTTGGTGGGGTAAAATACTGCAAGATTTTCAAACGTATAGCCTTCTCCCCTTCTATGACCTACAGAGATGTTTGATGGCTCTGCAATTTTTCCTTTAGAACCCACATCAACAGTGTCATCTCCAGGTCATGAGAAATGGCAGAACCAGAAATCAGGGGACATGAAGGCATAAGGATGCTGGTGGGGAAGAAAGGAAGCACCACGTCTAGGTGAGCAGACCTAATTAGGAATGACTTGGTGCCAAGAGAGCAGATATGCTGTTAGTACTGCAGCTTCAGATACATGTCCAGTTGAACATGCAACATGAGGAGTCTAGTTCCAAGATCCAAGGCCATGGCTACCAGAACAAGTGGAGAAAATTCCCTGGTGCTTTGTAGAATCCCAACTAAATGAACATACATCCATGCATCTCCTTTCTTTTCCTAATGGGAAGGAGGAGAAGGCAGTCTGTCAGGCTTTAGCCACCGACATCCTAACAAAAAATCTAGCACTGAAATTCACCCACAAATGTTCCAAAAGAGATGAGAAGCTGATCTCCTCATTGCATGCTGGGAGAAAATGATTGCCACGACTTTAATGAATCACAAGAGAATCAACTGCACTTCATTTTTACAGTTTCTATTCAGGCTTTTGCCCTTGAGTTGTATTTGCACTCTGAGGAGTCCCGGAATAGCTGCTTAGAGAGAGATTACATGGGTACTCCCAAAAGGTCAGTCCATAGGCACTTATAAATGTCCATTCTAGAAAAATGAGTTCCTAGAGATATCAAAGAAGGATTTTCAACTCTTGCATTAGGAAATGAGCATGCTCAAGGCAGCTCCTAGAATGGAAGGTCCCTCTCATGATGCATGGCAGTCAACAGCCTGTTTTACAAAGAGTGACCTTTCCAGTCCAGGAACTAGAGTGAGAGCACCAAGCCCTGCCACCAAAGCCAGAAATCCAAGGCTTTTGGCAAGAGTCGGTGGTAAGTAGTTTAGTTACCATCACAGTTGAGAAAAATACTGCCAAGTGTCAGGATATATTTACTTCTTAAGAGCATATTATAAAATATTAAACATATTTTCATGGCATTTATGTAATGCATAGGTTTAATATCATTTTTGTGTGTATCAATGTCTATAATAGTAATAATAAAACCAGAGTTAAAATGACCTTAGTGATTATCTATTTGAAAGCCTGAGGGAGGCCTGAATACCTTAAGTAAGATAATATGAGGAGAAAAGTTTTCATGGTAAATAATGTATAATGCATAGTATTACTCCTACTCTAATTTTGATAAGCAAGACAGAAAGAAAGCATTATCTCTTAGGCTACATTATAGTATGACATTAAGGGCACACTTGTTTAAATAAAATGTAATTAAATTTGCATAAAACATATTTGGAAACTCCCTTTGTTCACTAACTAGGGGGTTCTCATCTTTATGTTGCAACACACTGGTGTTTGGGAAATGTGTTGCAAGCAATTTATTAACTGTAATAAAGCCTTGCAGCTTGTGAGTCATTTTCTTCTCTTATAGTTTCTTTTTAGAAATCTCATAGATTCAGGGTTATTCCTATATAATTTCATTCTCACTCATTTGCCTTTGAGATGATTTATTGATTGGGAAAGAATGAAGCAGAGTTGCTGCTCTCTGGTTGGGAACTGAGCCATAGCCACCACGTGGTCTCCATTGGAACCACTTCTTATGGGAAAGGAGAACAGTAAGACCACCACAGGCAAAGGGGCCATGGTGCCACATTTATAACCTCATATAATGTTATTTTTCTCTGGTCAGAAAGCTGTTTGCACCAGAACCCCTGGACAGAAACGTCCTCCTGATTCAGCTGAGATGTTTTTTCTCAATCTCTTCTTTCTCTCTGGGCCTGACTACAGTGCTGGATTTTGTATTTTCCCTTTTCCACTGACTTCAACCTGGGTTTTTTGTAAGTGGTCTTTGCACCCCAAGGCTTGGCTCCACATTCAGCTTCAGTAGGCAGCGGGATCAGATGCCACTGAGAGTATGAGCCTCCATGTTGGTGGGGTCAAGGACCTGAGATTCCCTCTCCTGGAGAGGTCATCAGTGGAGGCCAGCCCTTCTCCACTCTGACAATCACATTAATGAGAAGGAACTCAAATTTTAACAATGGCTCTCTGCTGTCCATGGGATAGACTGGTGGACAGGTGCAGTTTCCTGTTGGATCCCTATAGAGCCACCCTCTTCTCAAACCTAAGACTAAATACACTGGCTAGGAGATGACCATCTATATCACATCTGAGGCAGAGATGTATGTTGAGAAATCCTTGTCTGATAAACACTTCCTGCTCTCATGCTGGGGCTGCCTAGGGGTAGGGATAATGGTAGAAAAGCAAGAGTCAATCACTCAAATCTTTCTGTAAGTATAGTATAAATTCAAGAAATTGGTTTGACTGATATTACCAGTAACTTTTTTTGTTTTTATGGGGGTTTTTTAATGCTGATTTTATTGAATTGTCAGGAAATTTAAAAGGTGTAGATATTCTCCCTATTTGGTTCTCTTTTTTATTTCTTATTCCATGGAAAGTTCTAGCAGTACAATGAACTTTTGATTATAGCCTTCAAAGTCAGATAGATGGGATTAAATTCCAAGCTATGATAATAGTGGCTGTGCAACCTTAAGCATCAGTTCCTCCCTTGCAAACCCCAATAAAATACATAAACTTGTGATAAATACTTGAGATTGTGTGTATAAAGCACCCTACCCAGTGCCTGGTACATCAAAAGTACTCCATAAGTAGTAGCCACTATTATATTAGGGGCTCTTGTTTTTGACAATCATAGGACTTTGGGCAAAACTATGCAGGGATGGAAAGGAAGCTGGGATTATTTGTACTCTGGCTTCTTTTACATGGTCAATCATATATGCATATTAACAAAGGACTTGAAAGACACACACAAAACTGTTAACAGTGTTGCTGGGCAAATGGTGGTGCAAAGGTGAAGATATTCCATTTTCATTTAATATGTCTTTGACTCAGGGAAATTTTTAGCATGTGCTTTTTTTGAAATTTAAAATCCAATAAAATTTTTAATTTAAAAATATAATGATGGGCTTCCCTGGTGGTGCAGTGGTTAGGAATCCACCTGCCAATGCAGGGGACACAGTTTTGAGCCCTAGTCAGGGAAGATCCCACATGCCACGCAGCAACTAAGGCCGTGCACCACAACTACTGAGCATGCGTGCCACAACTACTGAACCCCACGTGCCTAGAACCCGTGTTCCACAACAAGAGAAGCCACCACAATGAGAAGCCCGAGCACTGCAATGAAGGGTAGCCCCCACTCGCCGCAACTAGAGAAAGCCCAGGCAGCACAGCAACGAAGACCCAACGCAGCCAAAAATAATAATAATAAAATAAATAAAAATAAATATATTTAAAAAATAATAAAATAAAAATATAATGAGGAGCCCTCTCTGTACATGTCTTTGTAACTTCCTGTGATTCTATAAGTATTTCAAAATAAAAAGTTTTCTAAAATGTAAAAGGTAAACATTAAGTAAAATATGGGATCTATCTATTTATCTCTGACATAACATTAGGCTAAGGAGGTTTTCAGTCATGTGGAATGCTACCATCCCAAAGGACGTTCATAAGTGCTAAATAGGGATTTTCCAGGTAAAAGGTAGGCAAAAACTAAAGAATACATTAAAATATTAAGTCTGACTCACTCATAGGAATATGAAATTTTCAAGGTCTTAGTAATGTCATGTTTTCAGATGTATAATGACATTGGTAGAACAATGGAGTCTGAGAGCTGGAAGGAACCGTGGAAGTAACTCGAATTATCTTCATTTAAGACTTGAATCAATCTTCTTTGCAGGAGATGTAGCAATCTAGCCTCTCCTTGAACATCTCCCGTGATGGAATCTCATTACTCTCTCTAGATGATAAAATGCTTGTTTACCTAGTCTAAATTAAGTTGGTGAAATAAGAAGTTGCAAGGCTAAAAAAGACAAAGAAAGAATAGATATCAGGCCAATTAAGCACAAGGGTAAGAAGCTTTCAATTCAACATGTGTTTGACAATGTGGCCAAGTGGACTACCAAGAAATACTTGAAATAAAGCAGGCAAATAGAGTTGTGAGCCAGGACCACATCATTGATCCATTATTAGGGGAAGGAGTATTACTCAGGGGTCAAAACTGAGGCTCTGAATTCAGATCACCAGGATACCATTTTTTTTTTTTTTTTATAAATAGGTATTTTTTTTTTTTTTATAGTGGGTAATGTGAAGACTTCAGATGAAATAGATTGAGAAACTGATTGGAAATTGAATGCAAACTAAGACCACTTGACTGTTACTGAAATGAATAGCCCAGTTTGCTTTTTTTTTTTTTTTTTTTAAAAGAAATTCACGTTCTTTTATTTATTTATTTATGACTGTGTTGAGTCTTCGTTTCTGTGCGAGGGCTTTCTCTAGTTGCGGCAAGTGGGGACCACTCTTCATCGCGGTGCGCGGGCCTCTCACCATCGCGGCCTCTCTTGTTGCGGAGCACAGGCTCCAGACGCGCAGGCTCAGTAATTGTGGCTCACGGGCCCAGTTGCTCCGTGGCATGTGGGATCTTCCCAGACCAGGGCTCGAACCCGTGTCCCCTGCATTGGCAGGCAGATTCTCAACCACTGCGCCACCAGGGAAGCCCCAGGATACCATTTTAAAGGTCTGAGCTTCTGTTTTCTCACTGCAAACAGAGCTAATAACAGTACTTATAATTTCAAATTGCTTTGAGAATTCATGGAGTAGTTCATGAAGAGCGCCTGGCACATAGGACATGTTTAAAGATTAAATGGGAGGCATAGTGATGGTATTTACAGTATGTACAAAAGGAGAGGAAAACTGTGTTCACTTTGAGGTGGCTTTGACTGATAATCACAAATTTGGTAGGAAGGGTTCCAAAGCTGAACAGGTAAGAACAAGGTCATGTTTCCATCATTACCATAGGTTGAGATGAAAGGGAACTTCATCCACCTCACCTGATGGAAATACACGTGATTTACATGCACATAAAATTTGAGAAGCACGTGCCTATTTGATGACTTCTGAATATTTCATCTGGTTCTACATGCCTATATGATAGGGAAGGGTACAAATAGAAATCTGGGGCAAAGCAAAAATACCTTATATTCTGCAGCAATAAATTAACTTTGATACAGACACCTCAGATCTTCTGGACTTTCTTTTAGAAAAATTATCCTGAGTGCTCTTACTAATCATTGTGTGTGTGTGTGTGTGTGTGTGTGTGTGTTTTAAGTAGGTAGACAATTTACTAGGCCATGAAAATGATATTTAAATTTTAAATCATTGCTTTGTATTACTGGAATTAAATATGAATAGATGTTTTCCGTGTGTGCTGTAAAGCTTTTCACAATCACAGCAATTACCCCGGTTTATATTATGTCCATTTTGTTTCCTTGAAGAAAATAAACCCCTAAGGTTAGTCAATAAAACACTTCATGAGTGTTAGCTATTATTATCTAATGGGTGTCTCTATTCATTTCTTTGTTTGGAAAATCTTGGTTAAATTCAGGTATGTAAAAGTGTTGTTTCTTTTCAAAGTACTTCATTGAGTTTTGTTTTATTTTTTGATTGGATGAGTTATTCTGAACTTATATTAATCTTTAAAGAAAACATACTGTTTTACACTAAATTCAACAAAATTTCTTTCAAGCTAGACATTTTTGTATACAGAACCAGCATTAGAAACCTCATGCTCAATTTATTTATACTATAAAATCTATCCCCACTAAATAATGGAGAGAAAGTTCATTACCATAAAGCAGAGGGTTTGAGATTGAGATTGTCTATTTGTGTGCAATAGCATGAATATTCCAAGAGGCAAGGGCTCGGGGTATCACATAAACTCTAGTGTGTAAGTGGTGCTTGTTTATGATGGATTTTGATGTTGATGATGATGATGATGATTCACCATTGTTACCCTATACAGTGTGAGAATTGGGATTATGGAAAATGAAATAAATATCACTCTTCACCCCATAGTCCTAGCTTACAAAAAAATTAGACTAGCCAGTCAGTTCTGATTCTACTGCCTTTATATATTTTGCCCCATTTTGTCCTTGGGGATTGACTTCAAATCATATTGTAAAACATTTAAAATAAGCAGGGTGTACAACTTCAGAAACCATATTTTTAAAAATCACTAAACATTTTAAAATTCACTTTTATAATTTAGCTATACACAGATGATGCATCATTTTCTCTTTGTGGGACCACCTTCCATGAAAGATTTCATTTCTTTCTAAGAATAAACCTAAATATTTACCTACAAAAGAAGTTGTTTATTTAACTTTTCAATATCATGAGTTAAGAGAAAATGCACGTTACTGATTTTTAATGAACTGAAATCCATCTATGCAGTTGATAGAGAAAACAAATAATAGTACACACATATCACATAAGGATTTTCTAAAAGAACATGCAGAGTGTCAGCCCAACTCTAACATTACTTTACTGTGAAGGGATGCCTACAGCTAACATGGAAAGAATGGTGAGTGTCAGTAAACTTTCTTGGATACATCTTCCACCAACTTCCCTGTGAACTTTTGGGGATCACAAGAGTCCCACCTTAGCCTACTTCTCTTCTTACTTTATCTATTCTCTGGTTGATTTCATGTTCAGCTATGGATTCAAAAGCTACCTTCAAGACAATGACTCCCAATCCATTTCCAAACAGGTTTAGCCTGTCTCCTGAGGTTAAATCCTTTATTTTCAACTGTCTATTGGGCATTTCCACATGGATATCCCACAGATACCTAACACTCAACATCACTCAGATCTAATCCACTGTCTCATCTCCCCATACCTACTACACCTCATTTATTTCCTGTTTTAATTAGTGACCCCAGCCTGCCCAAACTGATTCAGATCCTCACCACCCATCAACTTCAAAGTGCTCCAAGTATGTCTCCTTCTCTGTGATTGATTGCTTCATGGATTTTCTCCAACCTCCAAAACCCTACATCTTCAGTTACTGACAGTTTCATTTTGATATGGTTTTAGTTTTCAGACTACTCTCTCGGACAACCAAAGGTGTTTTACATGAAGGCATGTGGACTATGAAGGACTCTGGGGATGGGTTTCACAATTATATGACCCCACTGGGATTACATGGAAGATTCTGTGCATGGGTACACATGCATTTCTGGATCTATAGAGTTTTATCAGTTTCTTAAAGCTGATAATTTTCTAAAACACAGGCTATTACCTTCCAGATGTCCCCTGCTTCCAGTCTGCCCTCACCTAGTGTGTGGTCTCTGGGCCATTGTTGATACCCTGCAACATTCCTGCCCATTCTCACACCAAAGTCTGGCTTCCAGGCAGCCTAGACACCTGGACTCCCTGCTGCCCATGAGGAAAGAGAGGATATTTTCTGAGACCCCTGTTGGAGAACTATTCAGTTTTTGTTTTTTTCCAACGAGCTTGCTCAGAGGGCAGGTTTGACACGACCTCCACATGCCAGTCCTATTCCCCAAAGCAGCTGCTTCCCTAACACCTCTTCTGGGGTAGCTAATAAGGTTGTGCTATAACTGAAAAGCACCAGCTTCTTAGAATTAATGATGGAGTTTGGTAGCAACCAGCCAGGGCTGACTTACCAGGTGTCTGCAACTAACAGGAATCTCCAGGGATTGGGGATGCAGCTGTAGGTGAAGGCCAGCAAAGCTCAGAATCCTGCAGTCTTCCTTCCTCTGGCAGGAGCACAGCTCTCAGGGAAGTTCACTAGTGTCCCAGAGACCTCTGGATCCTTTCTCCTGTAAACATGAGGACAACAGAAGTCCCATGAGCTTGTTTGCCCTTGGCTGGACAGACCCATGTTGTCTGTTTTACTTGAGATTTCTGCCATCAATATTGCCTGGGTTGCCAACCTACTTATGGGACAGTGTTCTCACATATGGCACCTCCCCCAGTAAAACACACACACACACACACACACACACACACACACACGCACATTGTGAGCATTACTTTTCATCTGTAGTCCAAGGCCCATGGGACTAACAACCAGGTTCACTCCAAATTAATCACTGAGGAGAGTGAATTAATCATTGTGAATCCTTAATCATTATGCTTGTATATGTCTGAAGAGGCAAAACTGTAGGCGGGGAAACAACCTAAAGGCAGTTACCATGGTCCAGATAAGAGGTGATAAGTTTCTGAACCGTAAATGTAGTAGAGGGGAAGTAGAAAGATGAGAAAATGGAAGAAAATATTTAAGAGGTTTTAGTGATTGGTTGCACTTGGCTCTGACCAATACTGAAATGAAAATTGAATGAAAAATATCTCCTGTTTTTATCTTTTTCTTACTTTATTTTTAAAAAGTGAATTATATTTCACATACAGTAAAATGAACAAAACTTAAGTTTATAGGTTGATGAATTTTTACAGATATACGCACCCATGAACCACTACTCAAATTAAGATATAGAATATTTCCATCACCTCAGAAAATTCCTTCATACTCCTTTCCCATCAGTGTTATCCAGAGGTAACTTTGAACTTATTTTAAATGGCTACCACAGTACAAATTATTTTAAGTCTTTCGTCCTTTATTTGTTAAAAAATTTGTCTTAGATTCATCATTGTTTATACATATATTGGTATTTTAAATAACCGTGTAGTATTTCATTGTATGACTATACCACACTTTTGTATCCATTCTCCTGTTGATCGGAATAGTGTTTATTCCTAGTTTATACTATTATGAACAAATTGGTTTTGATTGTTATTATACAAGTCATTTTGTTTACATATGCACCTACTCTCCTTGGGTATGTGCCTAGGAATTGTGTTTCTGGGTCACAGGGTAACTGTATGTTTGACTTCATTAGAAACTTTCCAAATAGTTTTCAAAAGTGGTTGTATAGACTTCCAACTTCAGCTCAGAGGTTTAGAGAGCTGGAAAGAGTGTTGCTTCTAGTATTGCAACAACAACAGTAAAGTTGGACATAATGCAAATTAATGACTTTTCTTGAACCTATTAGGGAATTGAAGTTGCAGGGCAAACAACTGAACAGAGAACTGGGGAGGCATAGACTCTTGCAGGGAGAAATAGGAACCAAGTATTTTTTTTTTTTACCTGGGACAGAAGCCATCGGATGCCATGTAAGCTGATAAGACTCAACTTCTCTGTGAATTTAATGAATTACTAAACGCTAAGTGTGGGCCGGCATGAGTGTGTGAAATCCCTGGGTACCATAGACAAGAAGGTTTTCACCCTCTTGCTTTCCTCCATGAACTCCATCAGATGCTCATAGCAAAGACCAACAAGTATTGAGAAAGCTTCCCTATATGGGGCTGTCTGGGGGAGGAAGGCGGGGGGAACAGCAATGACTGCAAAAACTTCTTCCAGGCCCATTTACCATATTTTTTCCTACAGAAGTAAAGCTGTAATCTGCAGGGCAAAAGCAACAAAAAGTATCACCTTAGGACTTTGTAGAAAAACATTGCAGCTGGGAAGGGACAGGGACAAAAATTCTACCACTCAGGGAGAGGCTATGTGCTAGGACCAGCACTACAGCTGGCAGAGGGGCAGGATCACTCGTGAAGGCCACACCCCCAAGACCCAGGTTCGCGGTACCTAAGACTAAACCTTACCAGAACATCAGAGGGTATCTACCCACTCCCCCACCTCCCACCCCATCCCCCAGTTCCCCACCAGCCCACTAACAAACAATGAGTAAAATTAACAGTGGAATACAATTGTTACAGTGGCATCAAGAAACAGATCATCTCTGGGGGTAGTAGTATGAAAGGTAGGCAAAAAGCAGGCAGGGAGAGTAAAAATTGAGAAAAATAAAACTCTGGCAAACTTGCCTGACCCTAAGCACAAGAAATCAGTAGAGAAATTTGAAGCCGGTAGTGCACTGAAGGTAACCATAGCAACAACAAACTCCAAACTCAGGCCAACTCCTCTCTAGATTAACCCAAACTCCCATACTAAAGGTCTAGCAGAAGGGAAGACATGCTCATCTCCAAGCCTCATCCTCCCCAAATTTACCTCAGTCTCTACTGTCCTAACTGTTCAGTTTCAACAAAAAGTTATGAGGTATACAAAAAAGTAATAAAAAAACAACCCAACATTCTGATGAGCCAAAACAAACATCAGAACCAGACTCAGATACGACAGAGATGGTAAAACTATCAGACAAGGACTTTAAAATAACAATGATTAATAGATTAAGGCATTCAATGAAAAAGGTAAACAACATGCAAAATCAGAGCTAATTTCATAAGAGAGATGGAAACAATAAGAAAAGATCAAGTAGAAATGCTAGAAATAAACATAGTGACAGAGATAAAGAATTACCTTTATGGGCTCATCAGCTGAAGAAAAGAATCCATGAACTTGAAAATATGTTAAAGAAATTACCCAGGGGGAGGAGAGAAGATGGTGGAAGAGTAAGACGCGGAGATCACCTTCCTTCCCACAGATACAGTAGAAATACATCTACACGTGGAACTGCTCCTACAGAACACCCACTGAACGCTGGCAGAAAACGTCCGACCTCCAAAAAGGCAAGAAACTCCCCCCGTACTTGGGTAGGGCAAAAGAAAAAAGAAATAACAGAGACAAAAGAATAGGGACGGCACCTGCACCAGTGGGAGGGAGCTGTGAAGGAGGAAAGATTTCCACGCTCTAGGAAGCCCCTTCGCGGGCAGAGACTGCGGGTGGCAGAGGGGGGAAGCTTCGGAGCCACGGAGGAGAGCGCAGCCACAGGAGTGCGGAGGGCAAAGTGGAGAGATTCCCTCACAGAGGGTCGGTGCCGACCAGCACTCACCAGCCCGAGAGGCTTGTCTGCTCCCCCGCCGGGGCAGGTGGGGCTGGGAGCTGAGGCTCGGGCTTCGGTCAGATCGCAGGGAGAGGACTGGGGCTGGCGGCGTGAACACAGCCTGAAGGGGTTAGCGCACCACAACTGGCTGGGAGGGAGACCGGGAAAAGGTCTGCAGCTGCCGAAGAGGCAAGAGACTTTTTCTTGCCTCTTTGTTTTGCTGCGCGCAAGGAGAGGGGATTCAGAGCGCCGCCTAAACGAACTCCAGAGAAGGGCGCGAGCCGCGGCTAACAGCGCGGACCCCAGAGACGGGCGTGAGACGCTGGGGCTGCTGCTGCCGCCTCCAAAAAGCCTGTGTGCGAGCACAGGTCACTCTCCACACCGCCCCTCCCGGTAGCCTGTGCAGCCCGCCACTGCCAGGGTCCCGTGATCCGGGGACAACTTCCCCGGGAGAACGCACGGCGCGCCTCAGGCTGGTGCAATGTCACGCCGGCCTCGGCCGCCGCAGGCTCACCCCGCCTCCTCTGTACCCCTCCCTCCCCACGGCCTGGGTGAGCCAGAGCCCCCGAAGCAGCTGCTCCTTTAACCCCGTCCTGTCTGGGCGGGGAACAGACGCCCTCAGGTGACCTACACGCAGAGGCGGGTCCAAATCCAAAGCTGAACCCCAGGAGCTGTGCGAACAGGGAAGAGAAGGGGAAATCTCTCCCAGCAGCCTCAGAAGCAGCGGATTAAAGCTCCACAAACAACTTGATGTGCCTGCATCTGTTGAATACCTGAATAGACAACGAATCATCCCAAATTCAGGAGGTGGACTTTGGGAGCAGGATATATTAATTTTTCCCCTTTTCCTTTTTTTTGTGAGTGTATATGTATATGCTTCTGGGTGAGATTTTGTCTTTATAGCTTTGCTATACAATAGCTTTATTTTACTTCACTATATTATAGCCTCTTTCTTTCTTTCTTTCTTTCTTTCTATTTTTTCCCCCTTTTACTCTGAGCCGTGTGGGCGAAAGGCTCTTGGTGCTCCAGCCAGGCATCAGGGCCGTGCCTCTGAGGTGGGAGAGCCAACTTCAGGACACTGGTCCACAAGAGACCTCCCAGCTCCATGTAATACCAAACGGCAAAAATCTCTCAGAGATCTCCATCTCAACATCAAGACCCAGCTTCACTCAACGACCAGCAAGCTACAGTGCTGGACACCCTATGCCAAACAACTAGCAAGACAGGAACACAGCCCCATCCATTAGCAGAGAGGCTGCCTAAAATCATAATAAGGCCACAGACACCCCAAAATACACCACCAGACGTGGACGTGCCCACCAGAAAGACAAGATCCAGCCTCATCCACCAGAGCTCAGGCACTAGTTCCCTCCACCAGGAAGCCTACACAACCCACTGAACCAACCTTAGCCACTGGGGACAGATACCAAAAACAACGGGAACTACAAACCTGCAGCCTGTGAAAAGGAGACCCCAAACACAGTAAGATAAGCAAAATGAGATGACAGAAAAACACACAGCAGATGAAGGAGCAGGGTCAAAACACACCAGACTTAACAAATGAAGAGGAAATAGGTAGTCTACCTGAAAAAGAATTCAGAATAATGATAGTAAGGATGATCCAAAATCTTGGAAATAGAATAGACAAAATGCAAGAAACATTTAACAAGGACGTAGAAGAACTGAAGAGGAACCAAGCAATGATGAAAAACACAATAAATGAAATTAAAAATACTCTAGAAGGGATCAATAGCAGAATAACTGAGGCAGAAGAAAGGATAAGTGACCTGGAAGATAAAATGGTGGAAATAACTACTACAGAGCAGGATAAAGAAAAAAGAATGAAAAGAACTGAGGACAGTCTCAGAGACCTCTGGGACAACATTAAATGCACCAACATTCGAATTATAGGGGTCCCAGAAGAAGAAGAGAAAAAGAAAGGGACTGAGAAAATATTTGAAGAGATTATAGTTGAAAACTTCCCTAATATGGGAAAGGAAATAGTTAATCAAGTCCTGGAAGCACAGAGAGTCCCATACAGGATAAACCCAAGGAGAAACACGCCAAGACACATATTAATCAAACTGTCAAAAATTAAATATAAGGAAAACATATTAAAGGCAGCAAGGGAAAAAAAACAAATAACACACAAGGGAATCCCCATAAGGTTAACATCTGATCTTTCAGCAGAAACTCTGCAAGCCAGAAGGGAGTGGCAGGATATACTTAAAGTGGTGAAGGAGAAAAACCTACAACCAAGATTACTCTACCCAGCAAGGATCTCATTCAGATTCGATGGAGAAATTAAAACCTTTACAGACAAGCAAAAGCTGAGAGAGTTCAGCACCACCAAACCAGCTTTACAACAAATGATAAAGGAACTTCTCTAGGCAAGAAACACAAGAGAAGGAAAACACCTACAATAACAAACCCAAAACATTTAAGAAAATGGGAATAGGAACATACATATCGATAATTACCTTGAATGTAAATGGATTAAATGCTCCCACCAAAAGACACAGGCTGGCTGAATGGATACAAAAACAAGACCCATATATATGCTGTCTACAAGAGACCCACTTCAGACCTAGAGACACATACAGACTGAAAGTGAGGGGATGGAAAAAGATATTCCATGCAAATGGAAATCAAAAGAAAGCTGGAGTAGCAATTCTCATATCAGACAAAATAGACTTTAAAATAAAGACTATTACAAGAGACAAAGAAGGACACTATATAATAATCAAGGGATCGATCCAAGGGAAAGGTATAACAATTGTAAATATTTATGCACCCAACATAGGAGCACCTCAATACATAAGGCAAATACTAACAGCCATAAAAGGGGAAATCGACAGCAACACAATCATAGTAGGGGACTTTAACACCCCACTTTCACCAATGGACAGATCATCCAAAATGAAAATAAATAAGGAAACACAAGCTTTAAATGATACATTAAACAATATGGACTTAATGGATATTTATAGGACATTCCACCCAAAAACAACAGAATACACATTTTTCTCAAGTGCTCATGGGACATTCTCCAGGATAGATCATATCTTGGGTCACAAATCAAGCCTTGGTAAATTTCAGAAAATTGAAATCGTATCAAGTATCTTTTCCGACCACAATGCTATGAGACTAGATATCAATTACAGGAAAAGATCTGTAAAAAATACAAACACATGGAGGCTACACAAAACATTACTTAATAACGAAGTGATTACTGAAGAAATCAAAGGGGAAATCAAAAAATACCTAGAAACAAATGACAATGGAGATACGATGACCCAAAACCTATGGGACGCAGCAAAAGCAGTGCTAAGAGGGAAGTTTATAGCAATACAAGCCTACCTCAAGAAACAGGAAACATCTCGAATAAACAACCTAACCTTGTACCTAAAGCAATTAGAGAAAGAAGAACAAAAAAACCCCAGAGCCAGCAGAAGGAAAGAAATTATAAAGATCAGGTCAGAAATAAATGAAAAAGAAATGAAGGAAACAATAGCAAAAATCAATGAAACTAAAAGCTGGTTCTTTGAGAAGATAAACAAAATTGATAAACCATTAGCCAGACTCATCAAGAGAAAAAGGGAGAAGACTCAGATCAATAGAATTAGAAATGAAAAAGGAGAAGTAACCACTGACACTGCAGAAATACAAAAGATCATGAGAGATTACTACAAGCAACTCTATGCCAACTAAATGGACAACCTGGAAGAAATGGACAGATTCTTAGAAATTCACAAACTGCCTAGACTGAACCAGGAAGAAATAGAAAATATGAACAGACCAATCACAAGCACTGAAATTGAAACTGTGATTAAAAACCTTCCAACAAACAAAAGCCCAGGACCAGATGGCTTCACAGGTGAATTCTATCAAACATTTAGAGAAGAGCTAACACCTATCCTTCTCAAACTCTTCCAAAATATTGCAGAGGGAGGAACACTCCCCAACTCATTCTACGAGGCCACCATCACCCTGATACCAAAACCAGACAAAGATGTCACAAAGAAAGAAAACTACAGGCCAATATCACTGATGAACATAGATGTAAAAATCCTCAACAAAATACTAGCAAACAGAATCCAACAGCACATTAAAAGGATCATACACCATGATCAAGTGGGGTTTATCCCAGGAATGCAAGGATTCTTCAATATACGCAAATCAATCAATGTGATACACCATATTAACAAATTGAAGGAGAAAAACCATATGATCATCTCAATAGATGCAGAGAAAGCTTTCGACAAAATTCAACACCCATTTATGATAAAAGCCCTGCAGAAAGTAGGCATAGAGGGAACTTTCCTCAACATAATAAAGGCCATATATGACAAACCCACAGCCAACATTGTCCTCAATGGTGAAAAACTGAAACCATTTCCACTAAGATCAGGAACAAGACAAGGTTGCCCACTCTCACCACTATTATTCAACATAGTTTTGGAAGTGTTAGCCACAGCAATCAGAGAAGACAAAGAAATAAAAGGAATCCAAATCGGAAAAGAAGAAGTAAAGCTGTCACTATTTGCAGATGACATGATACTATACATAGAGAATCCTAAAGATGCTACCAGAAAACTCCTAGAGCTAATCAATGAATTTGGTAAAGTAGCAGGATACAAAATTAATGCACAGAAATCTCTTGCATTTCTATACACTAATGACGAAAAATCTGAAAGTGAAATTAAGAAAACACTCCCATTTACCACTGCAACAAAAAGAATAAAATATCTAGGAATAAACCTACCTAAGGAGACAAAAGACCTGTATGCAGAATATTATAAGACACTGATGAAAGAAATTAAAGATGATACAAATAGATGGAGAGATATACCATGTTCCTGGATTGGAAGAATCAACATTGTGAAAATGACTCTATTACCCAAAGCAATCTACAGATTCAATGCAATCCCTATCAAACTACCACTGGCATTTTTCACAGAACTAGAACAAAAAATTTCACAATTTGTATGGAAACACAAAAGACCCCGAATAGCCAAAGCAATCTTGAGACCGAAAAATGGAGCTGGGGGAATCAGGCTCCCTGACTTCAGACTATATTACAAAGCTTCAGTAATCAAGACAGTTTGGTACTGGCACAAAAACAGAAACATAGATCAATGGAACAGGATAGAAAGCCCAGAGATAAACCCATACACATATGGTCACCTTATCTTTGATAAAGGAGGCAAGCATATACAGTGGAGAAAAGACAGCCTCTTCAATAAGTGGTGCTGGGAAAATTGGACAGGTACATGTAAAAGTATGAAATTAGAACACTCCCTGACACCATGCACAAAAATAAACTCAAAATGGATTAAAGACCTAAGTGTAAGGGCAGACACTATCAAACTCTTAGAGGAAAACATAGGCAGAACACTCTATGACATACATCACAGCAAGATTCTTTTTGACCCAGCTCCCAGAGAAATGGAAATAAGAACACAAATAAACAAATGGGACCTAATGAAACTTAAAAGCTTTTGCACAGCAAAGGAAAACATAAACAAGACCAAAAGACAGCCATCAGAATGGGACAAAATATTTGCAAATGAAGCAACTGACAAAGGATTAATCTCCAAGATTTACAAGCAGCTCATGCAGCTCAATAACAAAAAAATGAACAACCCAATCCAAAAATGGGCAGAAGACCTAAATAGACATTTCTCCAAAGAAGATATACAGATGGCCTACAGACACATGAAAGAATGCTCAACATCATTAATCATTAGAGAAATGCAAATCAAAACTACAATGAGATATCATCTCACACCGGTCAGAATGGCCATCATCAAAAAATCTAGAAACAATAAATGCTGGAGAGGGTGTGGAGGAAAGGGAACACTCTTGCACTGTTGGTGGGAATGTAAATTGATACAGCCACTATGGAGAACAGTATGGAGGTTCCTTAAAAAACTACAAATAGAACTACCATACGACCCAGCAATCCCACTACTGGGCATATACCCTGAGAAAACCATAGGTCAAAAAGAGTCATGTACCAAAATGTTCATTGCAGCTCTATTTACAATAGCTAGGACATGGAAGCAACCTAAGTGTCCATCGACAGATGAATGGATAAAGAAGATGTGGCACATATATACAATGGAATATTACTCAGCCATAAAAAGAAATGAAATGGAGATATCTGTAATGAGGTGGATGGAGTTAGAGTCTGTCATACAGAGTGAAGTAAGTCAGAAAGAGAAAAACAAATACAGTATGCTAACACATATATACGGAATCTAAGGGAAAAAAAAAAAAAAAGGCCATGAAGAACCTAGTGGCAAGACGGGAATAAAGACACAGACCTACTAGAGAATGGACTTGAGGATATGGGGAGGGGGTGGGGTGAGATGTGACAGGGTAAGAGAGTGTCATGGACATATATACACTACCAAATGTAAAATAGATAACTAGTGGGAAGCAGCCGCATAGCACAGGGAGATCAGCTCGGTGCTTTGTGACCACCTAGAGGGGTGGGATGGGGAGGGTGGGAGGGAGGGAGATTGAAGAGGGAAGAGAAATGGGAACATATTGTATATGTATAACTGATTCACTTTGTTATAAAGCAGAAGCTAACACACCATTGTAAGGCAATTATACTTCAATAAAGATGTTTAAAAAAAAAAATGCAAATCACCAAACAATATAGTATGGTGGCTAGTATAGTATAGTATAGTATAATATATATATCACATAGATTGACATAAAAATATTCAGAAGGCTCTAGAGCAAACTCTTGTCAGTGGTTACATGTACATGATGGGATTGTCGGTGGTTTAAGATGTTCACTGTATTATCTATATTTTAAAAATGTTTAAAAAAAATGTTTAAAAATAAAAAATCGTCCCATAATAAAAGTCATGTTTAAATTCTAACGGTGAAAAGAATCAGCCCACCAATCCTCAAAAAAAAAAAAAAAAGATTATGCTGTTGTCATAAAACAAGTTAGGAAGTATTCCCTCTGTTTTTATTCTATGAAGAGCTTTTGTAATACTATATTATTTCTTCTTAAAATGTTTGATAGAATTCACCATGAAACAATCTGGGCCTGGAGTTTCTTTTTGGCAAGGTTTTTAATTGCAGATTAAATTTCTTTTAATAGATTCACACCATTCATATATTCTGTTTCTCCTTATGTCAATTACTTCTTATATTTTCAGAAGTTGTGTTTTTGAAGGAATTTGTCCATTTTATCTAAGTTGTCAAATTTAACAGAATAAAGTTGTTCCTTGTATTTTATTATCTTTTTAATGTTTGTAGGATCTGTAGTGGTGTCCACCTTTTTCATTCCTGATTTTGGTAATTTGTGTTTTCTCTTTTATTTCTTTGATCAGTCTTGCTAAGGGTATATCAGTTTTATTAAACTTTTCAAAGAACAAAATTTTGCCTTTGTTGGTTTCCTGTTTGTCTGTTTTCTTATTTTATTAATTTCAGGTCTGTATCATTTAAAAATTTTTTTATTTGGGTTTAATTTTATCTTGTTTCTAACCAGTAAGTTAGAAATACTTCTACCCAATAGGGTTAAAAGCCTAGATTATTTATTTTAAACATTTATTTTCTTATATAGGCATGAAAAGCTATAAGTTTCTCTCTAAACCTTGTTTTAGCTACACCCCCCCCACACTTTTTTTTTTTTTTTTTTAATTTTTGGCTGGGTTGGGTCTTCATTGCTTGTGGGCATTCTCTGGTTGCTGTGAGCAGGGGCTACTCTTCGTTGCGGTACATGGGCTCTAGGCACAGGCTTCAGTAGTTGCAGCACGTGGGCTCAGTAGTTGCGGCTCACGGGCTCTAGAGCACAGGTTCAGTAAGTTGTGGCACTTGGGCTTAGTTACTCCACGACATGTGGGATCTTCCCGGACCAGGGATTGAACCCATGTCCCCTGCATTGGGAGGCAGATTCTTAACCACTGTACCACCAGGGAAGTCCCCACCCCCACAAATTTTTATTAGCTGTGTTTTAATTATCATTACATTTAAGATAGTTTCTATTTTCCTTATGACTCCTCTGACCCATAAGTTTCGTAGAAATGTTTGCTAAATTTCTAAATATTGGGGAATTTTTCAGATATCTTTTTGTTATTAATTTATAATTTAATTCCATCATGGTCAGGAAACATACTCCATATGAAACTTGCTTTGTAGCCCAGGGTATGGTCTACTTTAGTGAATATTCCATATGCATTCAACTGGAATGTTTATTCTGAAATTATTGGATATAATGTAGTGTTAATTATGTCAAGGTAATTGTGTTGTCACAAAATATATTTGTGACAAAAATCCAAAATATATTTTAATAATTAAATATTCTATATCTTTACTGAATTTTTTGTTAACTAATTTCATAATTTTCAATGAGAAAGGAGTATTAAAGTTTCCAACTATGATTGTGAACTTGTCCAACTCTTCTTTTGTCAATATTTTCTTTATGTATTTTTCAGTTATTTTTATAGATGCTTTTACACATTTGTGATTATGTCTTTTTGATGAACTGATCTTTTTATTATTACAAAATATTCCTCTTTTGGTAATCTCTCTATCTTAAAGTCTACACATCAACATTTTTTTCACATCAACTTTTTTTGTGTTTGGTTTTACATAGTATATTTGTCCCTATCCTTTTATTTTGAACATATTCAAAATCTAATATGTAAAATGAGTTTCTTAAAAAGGGGATATACTTGGTTCATTTTAAAATCCAGTCTGAAGCTCTGTCTTTTTATTGGAGTGTTTATTCTACTTACATTTTCTGGTATTACTGATGTGATAGACTTAAGTCTAGTATTTTATCATTTGTTTTCCATTTGTCCCATCTGATCTTTTGTGCCTTCTTTTGGATTGAGTTTTAATTTTTATTACTATTCCATTTTATCTCTTCTATTGGTTTTTGGATATACTTCTTTGTATTATTTTTTAGTGCTCACTCTATTGTACTATACATTGTTTACTTAATATGATCTATCTTTAATTTATGTTTTATTACTTAAGGTACAATGCAAGAATACTACAAAACATTTTTCCATTTTTTTCACCCTCCCACCCTTTGTGTTGTTATTTTTATGTATTTAATTTCTATATATGTTATAAGCTCTCCAATGCATGTTATTATTTTTTTTGAACAGTTAGTAGTCTTTTTAAATTCTTTAAAAAATATATTTGCCCATTTATTTGTCCTTTTGGACTGAGTAAATTTTTTATGATTCCATCTTAAATATGGTCTCTTTTCTTTCAATTTTCATTTTAGACATGGAAATATTAAGCAAAGAGAGAAGAAGTAACTTACCCAGGTTCTCATAACTAAAGAATTACAATGATGAGTTTTGATCCCAAGAAATCTAACTCCAGAGTTCACAACTTAACCAATGTAGTATATTGGCCATGAAAGGAGAGTTTACCATAAGAAACTGAAACTTAAACTTCAGGGCTCTAATTTGCAGAGACATTTTCTAAAACCTTGGGTGGTGCCCTAGAAAGCTATTCACATAATCGTGCTACTAGAAGATTTACAAAAGTAAGATATTTTCAAAAATTTTAGGGGGCTTCCCTGGTGGCTCAGTGGTTAAGAATCCACCTGCCAATGCAGGGGACATGGGTTCGTGCCCTGGTCCAGGAAGATCCCACATGCCATGGAGCAACTAAGCCCATGTGCCACAACTACTGCGCCTGCGCTCTAAAGCCCGCAAGCCACAACTACTGAGCCCACGCGCCACAACTACTGAAGCCTACATGCCTAGAGTCCGTGCTCCACAACAAGAAAAGCCACTGCAATGAGAAGCCCGCACACCGCAATGAAGTGTAGCCCCCACTTGCCACAACTAGAGAAAGCCTCAGTTACTGTACATTTCTACTCCTGGACTTGAACTCTGCTGTATCGTAATTGTTTCAGCAACGAAGACCCAATGCAGCCAAAAATAAATATAAATAAAATAAATTAATTAAAAATTAAAAAAAAAAATTTTTTAAAGCTCCCCCACACCAAAAAAAAAAAAAAAAAAAAAGTTTCAGGACTTCAGAAACCTGGATCTTCTTCCTGAAGCCATGTGAAATAATCTGAACTTCATTTGATAGAGAATGGAGGCCACTGAAGGATTTTTAAGATAGGGAGTGATTGGATATATTTTAGGGTTTAAAAAGATCACTGCTTTCAATAGGATAGCATCCTAGGATAAGGTTCCCAGTTTAATATTGATTGGATAGTTTATGAAGGCTGCCCTTCAGGTTGCAGAGCAAAGTTTCTGATTAAATAATTCAATAAATACTTGTGTTCCTTTAGTAGTTTAGAAACAGGAATCATGAATTTAGGGGCACACATAAAAGCCAATCAAGTAATATATATATTACAATCAAGTTTTATATATATATATATCTGTTGGGGCTCTAACAGGATAATATTTTGCTTTAATTGATAACTTATATGGGAGAAATAAAAATAAGCTAGGTTTTAAATTTATTCTTAATGAGAATTATTTATTATGTAAAAAGTCAATATGGAAGAAGATGTTAAAATTTCCAATGTGTAAAGTTTTCTACTCTAGAGATTAAAATGGGCTGATGAGCATGATGGGCTGATATCCACAGCTCAGGAGAAAGATATAAGGAAGAATAATTAAACATAATTAGGCAAAATGAAAAAGAATTAGACTAGATGTTCTCAAAGGAAATTTATTAAAAGCCAGAATTATCTAAAAATATAGATTCATTTATTCATTCAACACATAATTACTGAGCACATACTGTATGCCAGGCACTGTCTTAGGTATAAGAGATAGAGAGGGAGCAAAACTGAGCTCCTGGCCTCACTGAACTTATACTACAAACAGATTCAAATAGATAAATAATTTCATGCCAGGTGTAGCATAATGTTACAAAAGAAGTAAAGCAGGAGAAGAGGATAAAATGATGGAGCTGCTATTTTAGATAGAATTTTCAGAGGAAGTATCCTTAAGGAAGTAACAGTTCAGGAAAAACTTCAATGAAAATAGGAAACGGACCATGCAAATATCTGGGGGAAAGTTTCTAGCTGAAGAAATATCAAGTACAAGCCTTTACAATGGGCATGTGTTTGGTGAACTTAAATGGAAAGCAGCCCTGTGTAGCTCAAGCTGAGTGAGCAATGGGGAATAATGGTGGGAAGTAATATTAGAAATGTAGTCAGAGGTCAGATCCCATGGGTTTTGTATGCCAAGGTGAGATCTTTAGATTTTATTCTAAGTGAGATGGGAAACTATCAGAAGGTTTTGAGTTTAAGAGTGGTGTAATTTTGTTTATGCTGTAAAAACTCACTCTGGTTGCTGCTGTGTGGAGATTGACTAAATGAGAACAGGGGAGTGGAAAGAAAATAGGAGTCTGTTGTAGGCGTCTAGGCAAGAGAAAAAGATAGCTTGGACTAGGGTCTCTGTGGTGACAGTAGTGAGAATAATATTTATTCAATTTGGAAGGTAGAGCCAAAGAAAATATTTTACCTTAAAATATTTTTGTATGGATTAAAACAATAGCATTGATAGCCACGGTTCATTGAACACCTATTATATAGCAGGCACATTACTTATATTATCTCATGTTACTTCTCTCAAAAACTCTGATATAGGCAGTATTAATATCAGAATACAATGAGCAAACTGAGGAACAGAGAAGTCTGCTAAATTATCCACCATTTACATCTAGCAAGCAGTAGAAGTAGGATTTGATTTTATATCTATCTGATTCAAGAACCCACTCTTTCCACTATATCATCTCACCTTCAAGATTGAAAAAGGTGCAGAAATCCCTATTCACAGTTATTGTGAACCTGTCAGCATGCATAATTTAAAAGAAAGCTAATAACTGTATCAATTATTTTTTCAGAAAACATGCAATGTTTGAGAGTAAATCTTGGTGTCATAAAGTTTACTTTAATAAGTTAACATACTTAAGTATGTTTGATTACTTAGAATTTTTCCATCTGCAGTATATTTTAAAAAATGGAGACCAAATTTATTCTGAAGAGGTAACCAGAAATGCTCACATATACTTATGTATGAAAATGTTCATTCCAGTATTTATAATAGTAAAAGGTATCACCAAGACTGATGTCGAGGAGCTTACTGCCTGTTTTCTTCTAGGAGTTTTATAGTTTCAGGTCTTATATTCAAGTCTTTAATCCATTTTGAGTTAATTTTTGTGTATGGTATAAGACAGTAGTCCAGTTTCATTCTTTTGCCTGTGGCTGTTCAATTTTCCCAACAGCATTTATTGAAGAGATTCTGCTTTCCCCAGTGTATATGCTTGGCTTTCTCATAAATTAATTGACCACATATGTGTGGGTTTATTTCTGGACCCTCTATTCTGTTCCATTGATCTACGTGTTTCTCTCTTTTTTAAAAATATTTATTTATTATTTATTTGGCTGCATTGGGTCTTATTTGCAGCATGAAGGATCTTTTTTGCGACGTGCAAAATCTTCTGTTACGGTGCACAGACTCTTCATTGCAGTGCGCGGGCTTCTCTCTAGTTGTGTCACGTGGGTTCCAGAGTGCACGGCCTCAGTAGCTGCGGTGCGCCGACTTAGTTGCCCCGCAGCATGTGGGATCTTATTTCCCCAACCAGGGATCAAACCCACGTCCCCTGCATTGGGAGGCAGATTCTTAACCACTGGACCACCAGGGAAGTCCCCTATGTGTCTCTTTTAATGCCAATACTACACTGTTTTGATTACTATATTAACTTTGTAATATGGTTTAAAATCAGGGAGCATGATGCCTCCAGCTTTGTTCTTCTTTCTCAAGATTTCTTTGGCTATTTGGTGTCTTTTGTAGTTTCATACGAATTTTATAATTATGTGTACTATTTCTGTGAAAAATGCCAATAGGAATTTTGATAGGGATTGCACTGAAACTATAGATTGCTTTGGGCAATATGAAATTTTAACAATATTAATTCTTCCAATTCATGAATACAGAATATCTTTTCATTTGTTTGTGTCTTTTTCAATTTATTTCATCAATATCTTATAGTTTTCAGTGTACCTGTCTTTCACCTCTTTAAATTTATTTCTAGGTATTTAATTCTTTTTAGTACAATTATAAATAGAATTGTTTTCTTTATTTCTCTTTCTGAGAGTTTGTTTTCAGTGCATAGAAATGCAACATATTTTTGTATATTGATTTGTATTTTACAACTTTATTGAATTTATTTTTTGTTGTTGTTGAGTTGTAAGAGTTCTTTATATATGCTGGATATTAATTCCTTATCAGATATATGACTTGCAAATATTTTCTCATATTCTATAGTTATCTTTTACTTCTTTTTAGTGCCCTTTGATGATACTTTAATTTTCATGAAGTAAAATTTATTTTTCTTTTGTTTTCCTGTAATTTTGGTGTCATATCTATGAAATTGTTGTCAAATATAATGAAATCAAGATTTCCCCTCAATGTTTTCTTATAAAAGTATTATAGTTTTAGCTCTTAAATTTTGGTCTTTAATACATTTTGAGTTAATTTTGTGTATTATATAAGGTAAGGGACCACTTCTTTCTTTTGCATATGGATATCCAGTTTTCCCAGAACCACTTGTTGAAAAGAATTTTTTTCCTCCCATTGAATAGTCTTGGTACCCTTGTTGAAAATCAACATGTATGTGAGAATTTATTTCTGGGCTCTTTATTCTGTTCCATTGGTCTCTATGTCTGTCTTATGCTAGTACAATACTGTTGCTTTGCAGTAAGTTTCAAAGTCAGGAAGTGTGACTCCTCCAACTTTATTGTTCTTTGCCAAGATTGTATTGACTATTCAGGGTCCTTTGCAATTTCATATGAATTTGAGGATTGGCTTTTCCATTTCTGTGGGAAAGATCTACTAGAATTTTGATATTGATCAAAATGTGTAGATCATTTTGGATATACTGATATTTTAACAATGTTAAGTCTTCTTAACCATGAACATGGGATGTCTTGCCATTTATTTATGTCTCCTTTAATTTCTTTCAGCAATGCTTTGTGGGTTTCAGTGTAAAAAGTCTTTCACCACTTTAGTAAGACATTATAAATACTTAATTCTTCTAGATGTCATTGTAAATGGAATTGATTTTTTTAACTTCCTTTTTGGATTGTTCATTGTTAGTGTACAGAAACGCAAATGATTTTTGCATGTTTAACTTTGCTGAATTTGTTTATGAGCTCTAGTAGCTTTCTTGTGGATTCTTTGGTATTTTCACTATATAAGATCATGTCTTCTGTGAATGGATAGTATTACCTCTTTCTTTCCAATTTGGGAAATTGTACTCTTAATATTTTAAAACTATAAGCAGAGCTCAAGATTTACATAACTGAAAAAAACCTACAATGGAGTAAACTGAAAAGTAGCACTGATTCTGATTCTTCAGGTGATTAAATTCTTTATATTTTTCTAATTTTCCTGATTTTTTGCAATTAAATTTTATTTCTTAGAAAAATTAATATGCTTACCAAAAAGGGCAATGATAGGAGGTAGATATTACCAAGGTAGTGAGAAACGAGTTCATACTAATGAAGGGGTTATTGGCTTGTTGCTGGTTTTAACCAAGTCTGCATTTATTTTCACACACCAACAGCCATGCAAATTTGTGGGTGGTCCCTGGGCCTGAGCTGGTTAGATCTGCTGAGTGAGAAGTTCTGGTCTCTCTGAAGACACTTCTGCACACCTCCCTCCACAGTCCAAACTGTCTATATCCAACATTATTTTACATGGCCCTATAAGTTTACAAGCCCATTTGAGGTACTTTTTGTATGTTCTCATTATGGTTTCTTTTTTCTCATTGTTTTGTAGCTGTGATGCCACTTGAAATGAACAGTCAAACAGATGTCGCTGAATTCATCTTCTTGGGATTTTCCAACCACCCCAACCTACAGGGCTTGTCCTTCCTGGTCTTCCTGGTCATTTACCTGACAACTCTTTTCAGGAACACCCTCATAATAATGGCCACAAGAGTCAGTCCTGCCCTCCACACCCCAATGTATTATTTCCTCAGCAACCTGAGTTTCTTGGACACCTGCTACACATCTACCACTATTCCAGTCATGTTGGTGAACTTCTTCCAGGAGAAGAAGACCATCTCCTATGAGGGCTGCCTTTCCTAGATTTTCTTCCTTGTGACATGTGCCGACACTGAGGGTGTTTTATTGGCAACTATGACTCATGACCGCTATGTAGCGATCTGCCACCCTCTTCAATATCCAGTCCTCATGAATGTGAAGTTCTGTATTTGTTTGGCAACTGGGTCCTGGCTATGTGGGCTGGTGAATTCTGTGACATACACTGTGCTGGCAGCTACACTCACTCTGTGTGGGCCTAACCAGATCAGCCACTTTCTCTGTGATATTCCATTGCTCCTGAAGCTCTCCTGCTCAGACACCTCTCTCGGTGAGTCTGTGCTCCATGTGGCCAGTGCAACCATTGGCCTGAGCCCCTACCTGTTTACTGCAGTGTCCTATATACTCATCATCTCTGCCATCCTTAGGATTCCCTCTGCTCAGGGCAGGAGCAAGGCCTTCTCTACCTGTGCATCCCACCTCACTATGGTGGTGGTCTTTTATGGAATGGCCAACTTCAACTAGGACAGACCCAGAGTAGGCTACTCCCTGGATATGGATATCTTGGTCTCTGTGCTCTTCTGTGTTATGACCCCCATGTTAAACCCCATTATCTACATGTTAAATCCCTTGTTTGAGAAACAAGGAGATCAAATGTGCCCTGCAGAAGCTGGTTGGAGGGTGTGTGTTCCCTGGCAATATTAGTGTCTAGCTCACTGGTCTTCAAACTGAGGTATGCAGCCACCTGAAAAAAATTCCAAAGTATTTGTAACATACATAGTTTTAGAAAGCCTATATCCAGATCCTCAGTTCCTACATATACAACAGTTCCTAAAATTTATCTTCCCAAGAACTCCTTTCTCTCCTCTCTTTCCAGAAATACTGTTTTTCCACTGTACAACCAAGGCAGTAAGGAAAATTCACACAGAATTAGGTAGGAAGGGAAAGGAAGTGATGAGGTTGAGACCTGTGCTCCTGGGAGGAGACTCAGAGGAAAAGGGAGAATGCACAGGTGGATATCTTCCCTGAGGAGTAGTTTGAGCCACATACTGGGCATCTCACCCCTGGGGTTGACACAGGGAAGATGAGTCCCCCTGGATGCTTGGAGGGCCAGTGGTATTAACAGGAGGGCTGGGAGTCCAGGGAAGCCTGGACTCTGCTTGTGAGGAGCATGCACATGCTTGCTTGGTCCTGAAGCAGGGCAGAGAGAGGATTGAAAATTGTATAGGTGACTAGCTGGTTTCCCATTACTGCTCTGGTGTGTGCCCCAGCATAAGCTGAGCACACATTTCAGCCCCACTTGGGAGATTGGCTGTGAGAAACAGAGGTGGCTCTGACCCAAAGCAGTGCCTGAGCAGGGCAGCAGCAGCCATTACTGGCACTTAGGCAGCACATCAGAAGCAGCTCCAATCTCTATCTTCAGCTAGACTGCCACAGCCCACACTGCAACCCATGCTGGGAGCCCACATGGGCCCTGCCTGCCCTGTGGCTTCAAGTCGATCCTCAGGGCTTCTGCTCCAGCAACTTGGAGCCTGTCCCCACCTGCAACAGGGTGGTTATGGCCACTGAACAGAGAGGAAGCGCTGGCTCACATCTGGCTCCATCCCTAGCCCCTCCATCTCCAGCCCCACCTCCTAGCAAAGTGATAGCTGCCAGCACACCCTGAGGAAAGACGTGACTCCTGTTCATATCAAATCCAGCTCTCCCACCAAAGCTACTGGGCACATGTAGACTGTGTAGGGATGCTCGCACATAAAGACACTCTTTTAAGACCACAATAGGTAACTGTTTCAACTAATTTCATAGAGAAAGAGAAAGTTACATAAAATAAGAAAACAGAGGAATTTGGTTCAATTGAAAGAACAAGAGAAAACCCCTGAAAAGCAACTAATGAAACAGAAATAAATCATTGACCAGATAAAGAATTCAAAACACTAGTAATAAAAATGTTAACTGAATTACAGAAAAGAATACATGAACACAGTGAGAATTTTAAGGAACTAGAAAATATAAAAAAGAACCAGTCAGAACTAAAGAATATAATAATTGAAATGAAAAACACACTAGAAGGAATTAATAGCAGACTACGTGATACAGAAGAATGCATACCTGATCTGAAAGATAGAATAATGGAAATTGTTCAACCAGAATAGCAAAAAGAAAAACAAATTTTAAAAAATGAAAACAGTTTAAGGGATCTATGGAACAATAAGAAGCAAACCAATGTGAGCATTATAGATGTCCCAGAAGGAGAAGAGAAAGAGAAAGAGGTTGAAAATGTATTTGATGAAATTTTGGCTGAAAAATTCACAAACCTGAAGGAGGAAAATATCCAGGTACAGGAAGCACAGAGAGTTCTGAACAAGATGAACCAAAACAGATCCACACCAAGACATCTTAAATAAAATGGCAGAAGTTAAAGAAAGGATTCTAAAGGTGGCAAGAGAAAAACAAGTAGTTATATAAAAGGAAACACCCATAAGGCTATCAGCTGATTTTTAGACAAAAACTTTGAAGGCCAGAAGGTAGTGACATCATATATTCAAAGGGCTGAAAGGGAAAACCCTGTAACCTAGGACACTCTACCTAGCAAGATTATCATTTAGAATAGAAGGAGAGATAAAGAACTTCTCAGACAAGCAAAAACTAAAAGAGTTTATCAATACTAAATCTACCATAAAAGAAAATTTTAAAGGTCTTATCTAAGAGGGGAAAAAAGTTATAACAAGAAATAAGAATCTACAGGAAAGAAAAATTCCACTAGTTAAGGTTACAGTAAAGGCTGAGGATCAACCACTTAAATAAGCTACTATGAAGATTAAAAGGCAAAAAAATCATAAAATCAACTATTACTACAATAATCAGTTAAGGGGTAAACATGAAGTGTAAAATATAACATCAAAAACACAAATGTGGGGACTTCTCAGATGGTCCAGTGGTAAAGAATCCACCTTCCAATGCAGGGGACACAGGTTCGATCCCTGGTCAGGGAACTAAGATCCCACATGCCGCAAGGCAACTAAGCCTGCGTGCCACAACTACTGAGCCCATGCACCACAACTAGTGAGCATGTATGCCTCAACTAGAGAGCCCCCATGCCACAAACTACAGAGCCCATGCTCTCTGGAGCCCATGTGCCACAACTAGAAAGAGAAAACCCACACGCCACAACTAGAGAGAAGCCCGTGTGCCACAACAAAAGATCCTGCATGCAACAACGAAGATTCCATGTGCTGCAACTAAGACCTGACACAGCCAGAAAAAGAAACCAAAAAAGAAAGAAAAACAAATGTGGGGACGGGAGTAAAAAACGTAGATCTTCTAGAATGCATTTGAACTTAAAGGACTACCTGTTTAAAACAACTAGATATAGTTATAGGTCAACATATATGAACCCCATCATAACTAAAAATCAAAAACCTACAATAGATACACAAAAACTAGAGAGAAAGGGACACAGCATACTACTAAAGAAAATCATCAAACTACAAGGAAAGAAACAAAAAGAACAGAGAAAAGTATAAAAAGAATTGGAAAACAAGTAGTAAAATGGCAATGAGTACATACCTATCAATAACTACTTTAAATGTCAATGGACTAAATGCTCCAATCAAAAGACACAGAATGGTTGATTGGATTAAAAAACAAAATAAGACCCATCTATATATTGCTTACAGGAGACTCACTTCAGAGGTAAAGACACACACAGACCAAAGGTGAGGGGATGGAAAAAGATATTTCATGCAAATGGAAATGACGAGAAAGTGGGAGTAGTAATATTCATATTAGTCAAAGCAGACTTTAAAATAAAGTCTCAAATAACAAAACATTGTTAATCAACTACACTCCAATGTAAAATAAAAAACATGCAGCCCACATAGAGGACACCCCTAGCATGAGGCTGTAGAGAACAGAAGGGTGTGCACTGCTGGGCCCCATGGGACATTTCCTATATAAGGTTGCTTCTCCAAGACTGGGAAACATAACCAACCTAACAAGTGCATAGAAGTAAAAACAGCAAATTAGACAAAAGGAGGCAACAGAGGACTATGTTCCAAACAAAGAAACAAGGTAAAACTCCAGAAGAACTAAGTAAATTGGAGATAAGCAATCTACCGGGTAAAGAGTTTAGGTAATAATCATAAAGATACTCAAAGACCTCAGGAGAAGATTGGATGAACAGAGTGAGAAGTTAGATGTTTTAAACAAAGAGTTAGAAAATATAAAGAAGAACCAGAGATGAAGACTACAATAACTGAAATTTTAAAATACACTAGAAGAAATCAATAGTAGATTAGATGATACAGAGGAACAAATCAGTGAACTAGAACAGAATAGTGGAAATCACTGAAACTGAACAGAAAAAAGACAAAAATAAGGACAGCTTAAGAGAACTCTAGGATGACATCAAGTATACAAACAGTAGCATTACAGGAGTCCCAGAAGGAGAAGAGAGAGAGAAAGGGGCAAAGAACATATTTGAAGACATAACAGCTGAAAACTTCCCTAACCTGGGAAAGGAAACAGATTATCTAGGTCCAGGAAGCACAAAGACTACCAAACAGGATCAACTCAAAGAGGACCACACCAAGACACATTGTAATTAAAATGGTGAAAATTAAGGATAAAAAGAGAATATTAAAAGCAGCAAGGGAAAAGCAACAAGTTATACACAAGGGAATTCCCATAACACTATCAACTGGCTTTTCAGCAGAAACACTGCAGGCCAGAGGGAGTGGCATGAAATAATTAAAGTAATAAAAGGGAAAAAAACCTACAACCAAAAATACTTTACCTGGCAAGGTTTCATTTGGAACTGAAAGTGAGATCCAATGTTTTATGCACAAGCAAAAGCTAAAAGAGTTCAGCACCATGAAATAAGATTTTTAAAAAGGGACTTCTCTAAGCAGAAAAGAAAAGAATGCAAGTAGAATTATGAAAATTATCAAAGGAAAAACCCCATAGTAAAGGAAAATATATAGGAAATCTAATAAATCAACCACATATAAAGCTAGTAGGAAAGTTAAAAGACAAAAGGAGTAAACTTGTCTATAACTACAATAAATAGTTAAGGGATACACAAAAGAAAAGGATGTAAAATAGAGGCCCAAAACAGTAAATGTGTGTGGGGGGAGGGGTGTTAAATGCAGGGTTGTTAAAATGTGTTTGAACTTAACAGACTACCAACTTAGAAAAGGCTTTGTAGAGTGAGTCAAGATGACAGTGTGGGAAGATGCAGAGTTAGCTTCTCCCCACAACTAGGGCATCTGCTGGCTGCTGGTGGGGGACTCTGACACCCAAGGAGACGGGAAGAACCCCAGAGTGAACCGGTAGGATGTAGGGGGACTGACGGGGGAGGAGAAGTGGAGGGCAGACAAGATTGGCACACCTGAGGCTGGGGAGATCAGGAGACACAGGTGGGAGGGACTCTCCAGAAAGAGCAGGAGAGGAGCGGAGGGCGATCGCCTGGCCTACTGGGGCCAGGGAGCCTGCTGAGCTCCCAACCCAGTTCCCCCCCACCAAGGGCCCCATCCAGGCAGTGTGGGTCCTGGGAGCATAGGAGGGAGACCGGGGAGGTCAGGAGTGGCAGTTGGGAGGGGCCCTCCAGGAGGAGTGGGTGAGGAGTGGAGGGCAATTGCCATACCCACTTGGGCATGGGTAGCTTGCTGAACTCCCAGGCTGATCCCCTATCTTCCAAAGCCCCCACCAGGCTGCATGGGTCCTTGGAGGCATAGGAGGGAGGCAAGGGAGATCAGAAGAGGCAGGTGGGAGGGGCACTACCAGACCCCATACTGGAGGAGCAGTAGAGGATAGGAGGGCATTTGGCCCACCCGCTTGAGCCCAGAAAGACTGCTGGGCTCCCAGGTGATGTCCCCTGCCCTCTGAGACGAGGGGTGGAGGGGTACACCAGGGACCCTTCTGTTTCTTGAGCCTAAGCCCCACCCCCCACAGCCCCCAGGGCCTTTTCCAGCCCTGTGGGTCCTGAGCATTGGCCCCACCCACCACCCAAACCTTGCCCTTGCTTAGGCCCCGCTCTCCATAGCCAAGGCCTTCCCCCACACACTTTTTTTTTTTTATTTCTTGTCCCTCCTCCTCTTTTTTACTATTGTGGTACTGATGTACCCTCTGGTTGTTGATTCATCTATAGTTTTATTTTTACATTCTTTCTAACATATCTGTTACTTTCCTAGTCTAATTTTATTTTTCACTTTGTTATTGTTCTCTTTTTTTTTTTTTTGCCACCCCATGTGGCTTGCAGGATCTTGGTTCCCGAGCCCAGGGTTGGGCAGAAGCTCCTGCAGTGGGAGCTCTGAGTCTGAACCACTGGAGTAACAGAGAGCCTCAGACCCCAGGGAATATTCATCAGAATGAGGTCTCACAGAGGTCCTCTTCTCAGAACCAAGACCCAGCTCTACCCAGTAGCCTACAAACTCCAGTGTTGGAAGCCTCAGGCAAAACAACCAGCAAAACAGGAACACAATCTCACTCATAAAAAAAAAAAAATGAGATGAGAAAAAATTATGTCACAGATAAAGGAGCAAGGTAAAAACCTACAAGACCAAATAACTGAAGAGGAAATAGGCAGTCTACCTGAAAAAGACTTCAGAGTAATGATAGCAAAGATGATCCAGAATCTCGGAAATAGAATAGAAGCACAGATTGAGAAAATACAAGAAAATTTTAACAAAGGTTTAGAAGAACTAAAGAACAAACAAACAGAGATGAACAACACAATAACTAAAATGAAAAAAACACTAGGAGGAATCAATAACAGAATAACTGAGGCAGAGGAACGAATAAGTGAGCTGGAAGACAAAATGGAAATAACTGCCAAGGAGCAAAATAAAGAAAAAAGAATGAAAAGAATTGAAGACAATTTCAGAGACTTCTGGGACAACACTAAATGCACCTACATTCGAATTATAGGGGTCCCAGAAGAAGAAGAGAAAAAGAAACGGTCTGAGAAAATATTTGAAGAGATTATAGTGGAAAACTTCCCAAACATGGGAAAGGAAATAGTCACACAAGTCCAGGAAGCACAGAGAGTCCCATACAGGTTAAACCCTAGGAAAAACACACCAAGACATATTACTCAAACTAACAAAAATTAAATTCAAAGAAAAAATATTAAAAGCAGCAAGGGAAAAGCAACAAATAACATACAAGGGAATCCCCATAAGGTTATCAGCTGAGTTTTCAGTGGAAATTCTGCAGGCCAGAAGGGAGTGCAGGATATACTTAAAGTGATGAAAGAGAAAAAACTAAAACCAAGATTGCTCTACCCAGCAAGGATCTCATTCAGATTCGATGGAGAACTGAAAAGCTTTTCAGACAAGCAAAATCTAAGAGAATTCAGCACCACCAAACCAGCTTTACAACAAATGCTAAAGAAACTTCTCTAGGCAGGAACCACAAGAGAAGAAAAAGACCCACAAAAACAAATGCAAAACAATTAAGAAAATAATAATAGGAATATACATATCGATAATAACCTTAATGTAAATGGATTAAATGCCCCAACCAAAAGACACAGACTGGATGAATGGATACAAAAACAAGAATCATATATATGCTGTGTACAAGAGACCCACTTCAGACCTAGGGACACATACAGACTGAAAGTGAAGGGATGGAAAAAGATATTTCATGCAAATGGAAGTCAAAAGAAAGCTGGAGTAGCAATACTCGTATCAGATAAAATAGACTTTAAAATAAAGACTGTTACAAGAGATAATGAGGGACACTACATAATGATCAAAAGATCAATTCAAGAAGCAGCTATAACAATTATAAATGTTTATGCACGCAACCACCTCAATACATAAGGCAAATGCTAACAACCATGAGAGGAGAAATTGACAGTAACAATAATAGTAGGGACCTTAACACTCCACTTACACCAAAGGACAGATCATCCAAACAGAAAATAAATAAGGAAACAATAGCTTTAAATGGCACAATAGATCAGATAGATCTAATTTGATATTTATAGAACATTCCACCCAAAAGTGGCAGAATATACTTTCTTCTCAAGTGCACATGGAACATTCTCCAGGATAAATCACATCTTGGGTCATAAATCAAGCCGTGGAAAATTTAAGAAAATTGAATTGTATCAAGCTTCTTTTCTGACCACAATGCTATGAGATTGGAAATCAATTACAGGGGAAAAAATGTAAAAAACACAAATACATGGAGACTAAACAGTGCGCTACTAAATAACCAAGAGATCACTGAAGAAATCAAAGAAGAAATTTAAAAATACATAGAAACAAATGACAACGAAAACACGATGACCCAAAACTTATGGGACGCTGCAAAAGCAGTTCTAAGAGGGAAGTTTACAGCAATTCAATCTCACCTCAAGAAACAAGAAAAATCTCAAATAAGCAATCTAACCCTACTCTTAAGACAACTAGAGAGAGAAGACTAAAGAAAACCCAAAGTCAGTGGAATGGAAGAAATCATAAAGACTAGAGCAGAAATAAATGAAATAGAAATGAAGAAAACAATAGCAAAGATCAATAAAGCTAAAACCTGGTTCTTTGAGAAGATAAATAAAATTGATAAACACTTAGCAAGACTCATCAAGAAAAAAAGGGAGAGGACTCAAATCAATAAAATTAGAAATGAAAAAGGAGGAATCACAACAGACACAACACATCACAAAAAGGATTATAACAGACTACTACAAACAACTATATGCCAATAAAATGGACAACCATGAAGAAATGGACAAATTCTTGGAAAGGTACAATTTCCCAAGACTGAACCAGGAAGAATTAGAAAATATGAACAGACCTATCACAAGTAATGAGATTGAAACTGTAATTAAAAATATTCCAACAAACAAAAGTCCAGGATCAGATGGCTTCACAGGTGAATTCTATCAAACATTTAGAGAAGAGCTAACACCCATCCTTCTCAAACTCTTCCAAAAAATTGCAGAGAGATAAACACTCCCAAATTCATTCTACGAAGCCACCATCACCCTGATACCAGAACCAGAAAAAGACATCACAGAAAAAGAAAATTATAGACCAATATCACTGAAGAACATAGACGCAAAAATCCTCAACAAAATGCTAGCAAACAGAATCCAACAGTGCAATAAAAGGATCACACACCATGATCAAGTGGGATTTATCCCAGGGATGCAAGGAGTCTTCAATATACACAAATCAATCAATGTGATACACCACACTAACAAATTAGGGAATAAAAACCATATGATCATCTCAATAGATGCAGAAAAAGCTTTTGACAAAATTCAACACCCAGTTATGATAAAAACTCTCCAGAAAGTGGGCAAAGAGGGAACCTACCTCAACATAATAAAGGCCATATATGACAAACCCACAGCAAACATCATTCTCAATGGTGAAAAACTGAAAGCATTTCCTCTAAGATCAGGAACAAGACAAGGATGTCCACCCTCGCCACTGTTATTCAACATAGTTTTGGAAGTCCTAGCCACGGCAATCAGAGAAGAAAAAGAAAAAAAGGAATACAAATTGGAAAAGAAGAAGTAAAACAGTCACTGTTTGCAGATGACATGATACTATACATAGAAAATCCTAAAGATGCCACCAGAAAACTACTGGAACTAATCAATGAAATTGGTAAGGTTGCAGTATACAAAATTAATGCACAGAAATCACTGGCATTCCTCTACACCAACAATGAAAAATCAGAAAGTGAAATTAAGGAAACACTCCCATTTACCATTGCAACAAACAGAATAAAATACTCAGGAATAAACCTGCCTAAGGAGGCAAAAGACTTGTACACAGAAAACTATAAAGCACTGATGAAAGAAATCAAAGATGACATAAACAGATGGAGAAATATAGCATAGTCTTGGATTGGAAGAATCAATATTGTGAAAATGACTATACTACCCAAAGCAATATACAGATGCAGTGCAATCCCTATCAAACTACCAATGGCATTCTTCACAGAATTAGAACAAAAAATCTCATAATTCGTATGGAAACACAAAAGACCCCGAGTAACCAAAGCAATCTTGAGAAAGAAAAACGGAGTTGGAGGAATCAGGCTCCCTGACTTCAAACTATACCACAAAGCTATAGTAATCAAGACAGTATGGCACTGGCACAAAAACAGAAATATAGATCAATGGTAGAGGATAGAATGCCCAGAGATAAACCCACACACATATGGGCACCTAATTTACAACAAGGGAGGCAAGAACATACAATAGAGAAAAGACAGCCTCTTCAGTAAGTGGTGCTGGGAAAACTGGACAGCTGGGAAAACTGAAAACATGTAAAAGAATGAAATTAGAACACTACCTAACACCATACACAAAAATAAACTCCAAATGGATTAAAGACTTAAATGTAAGACCAGACACAATAAAACTTTTAGAGGAAAACTTAGGAAAAGAGTTCTTTGACATAAACCACAGCAAGATCTTTTTTGACCCACCTCCTAGAGTAACAGAAAGAAAAACAAAAATAAACAAATGCAACTTAATTTAACTTAAAAGCGTTTACACAGCAAAGGAAACCATGAACAAGACAAAAAGACAACCTTCAGAATGGGGGAATATATATGTAAATGAAACAACAGAAAAAGGATTAATCTCCAAAATACACAAACAGCTAATGGAGCTCAATATCAAAAAACAAACAATCCAGTCAAAAAATGGGCAGAAGACCTAAATAGACATTTCACCAAGGAAGACACACAGATGGCCAAGAGGCACATGCAAAGATGCTCAACATCGCTAATTATTAGAGAAATGCAAATCAAAACTACAATGAGATATCACCTCATGCCGGTCAGAATGGCCATTATCAAAAAAGCTAGAAACAATAAATGCTGGAAAGGGTGTGGTGAAAAGGAAACCCTCCTACACTGTTGGTGGGAATGTAAATTGATAAACCACTATGGAAAACAGTATAGAGGTTCCTTAAAAAACTAAAAATAGAACTACCATATGACCCAGCAATCCCACTACTGGGCATATACCCTGAGAAAACCATAATACAAAAACACACATGTACCACAATGTTCACTGCAGCAATATTTACAATAGCCAGGACATGGAACCAACCTAAATGTCCATCGACAGATGAATGGATAAAGAAGATATGGCACATATATACAATGGAATATTACTCAGCCATAAAAAGAAACAAAATTGAGTTATTTGTAGTGAGGTGGATGGACCTAGAGTCTGTCATACAGAGTGAAGCAAGTCAGAAAGAGAAAAAAATATACCACATGCTAATGCATATATATGGAATCTAAAAAAAAAAAAGGATGGTACTGATAAACCCAGTCACAGGGTAGGAATAAAGAGGTAGACATAGAGAATGAACTTGATGAAATGAGGTGGGAGAGCAAAGCTGGGGTGAAGTGAGAGCAGCATCAACACATATACACCACCGAATGTAAAATAATTGGCTGGTGGGAAGCAGCAGCATAGCACTGGGAGATCAGCTCTGTGCTTTTGATGACCTAGAGGGGTGGGATGGGGAGGATGGGCGGGAGGCTCAAAAGGGAGGGGATATGGGGACATGTGTATGCATAAGGCTGATTCACTTTGCTGTGCAACAGAAACTAACACAGTATTGTGAAGCAATTATACTCCAATAGAGAACTATTAAGAAAAAAAAAGACTACCAACTTAAAATAATCACGTATGAATAGAGATTGCTACATATAAACCTCACGGTAACCACAAACGAAAAATCTATAATAGATACATTCTCAAAAAAGAGAAAGAAATCCAAACATAACACTAAAAGTAGTCATGAAATCAACAAAAACAACCCCAAAACAGTTAACAAAAAGGCAATATGTGTATATCTATCAATAATTACTTTAAATCTAAATGCACTAAATACTCCAATTAAAAGACATAAGAGTGGCTGAATGGATACAAAAATGAGTAATATATATACTGTCCACAAGAGATTCACTTCAGATCTGAAGACACAAACAGACTGAAAGTGAGGGGAAGGAAAAAGGTATTCCATGCAAATGGAAATCAAAAGAAAGCCAGGGTAGCAATACTTATACCAGACAAAATAGACTTTATATTTTTTATTGAAGTACAGTTGATATACAATGTTGTGTTAGTTTCTGGTGTACAGCAAAGTGATTCAGTTATATATATGTATATGTATATATATATCTGAAAATATATATATTCAGTTACATATATATATGAAAAACTCAAACAACATATCCTTATGTCTAAATCAACTAGAGAAAGAAGAACAAACAAAACCCAAAGTTAGTAGAAGGGAAGAAATCATAAAGATCAGAGCAGAAATAAATGAAATAGAAACAAAGAAAACAACAGCAAAGATCAATAAAAATAAAAGTTGGTTGTTTGAGAAGATAAAATTGATAACCCTTTAGCCAAACTCATCAAGAAAAAGAGGGAGAGGGCTCAAATCAATAAAATTAAAAATGAAAAGGAAACATTACAATGGACACCACAGAAATACAAAAGATCATAAGAGACTACTAAAAGCAACAATATGCCAATAAAGGAGACAATGAAGAAGAAATGGACAAACTCTTAGAAAGGTGCAACCTTCCAAGACTGAACCAGGAAGTAATAGAAAATATGAACAGACCAATCACAAGTACTGAAATTGAAACTGTGATTAAAAATCTTCCAACAAACAAAACTCCAGGACCAGATGGCTTCACAGGCAAATTCTATCAAACATTTAGAAAAAAGCTAACACCTACGCTTCAGAAACTCTTCCAAAAAACTGCAGAAGAAGGGATACACCCAAGCTCATTCTATGAGGCCACCATCACCCAGATACCAAAACGAGACAAAGACATCACACACAAAAACTTTACAGACCAATATCACTAATGAATATAGACGCAAAAATCCTCAACAAAATAATAACAAACAGGATCCAACAACACACTAAAAGGATCATACACCATGATCAAGTAGGATTTATCCCAGGGATGCAAGGATTTTTCAGTATCTGCAAATCAATCAGTGTGATACACCACATCAATAAATTGAAGAATAAATACCATACGATCATCTCAATAGAGGCAGAAAAAGCTTTTGACAAAATTCAACACTCATTTATGATAAAAACCCTCCAGAAAGTGTTGATGTAGAGGGAACCTACCTCAACGTAATAAAGGCCATGTATGACAAACCCATAGCAAACATCATTCTCAATGGTGAAAAACTGAAAACATTTCCTCTAAGATCAGGAACAAGACAAGGATGTCTACTCTCACCACTACTATTCAACATAGTTTTGGAAGTCCTATCCATGGCAATCAGAGAGCAAAAAGATAAAGGGAATCCAAATTGGAAAGGAAGAAGTAAAACTGCCACTGTTTGCAGATGACATGATACTATGCATAGAAAACCCTAAAGATGCTACCAGAAAACTATTAGATCTAATCACTGAATTTGGTGAAGTTGCAGGATACAAAATTAATACACAGAAATCTCTTGCATTCTTATACACTAACAATGAAAGATCAGAAAGAGAAATCAAGCAAACAATACCATTTACCATTTATGGAATCAAAAAGAGTAAAATACTCAGGAATAAACCTACCTAAGGAGGCAAAAGACCTGTACTCAGAAAACTATATGATATTGGTGAAAGAAATCAAAGATTACACAAACAGATGGAGAGATATACCATGTTCTTGGATTGGAAGAATCAATATTGTGAAAATAACTATACTACCCAAAGCAATATACAGATGCAGTGCAATCCCTATCAAATTACCAATGGCATTTTTTACAGAATTAGAACAAATCATCTTACAATTTGTATGGAGACACAAAAGACCACAAATAGCCAAAGCAGTCCTGAGGGAAACATGGAGCTGGAGGAATCAGGCTCCCAGACCTCAGACTATACTACAAAGCTGCAGTAATCAAGACAGTATGGTGCTGGCACAAAACAGAAATATAGATCAATGGAACAGGATAGAAAGTCCAGAGATAAACCCACGCACCTATGGTCAACTAATCTATGACAAAGGAGGCAAGGATATACAATGGAGAAAAGAAAGTCTCTTCAATAAGTGGTGCTGAGAAAACTGGACAGCTACATGTAAGAGAATGAAATTAGAACACTCCCTAACACCATACACAAAAATAAACTCAAAATAGATTTGAGACCTAAATGTAAGACCAAACACTATAAAACTCTTAGAGGAAAACATAGGAAGAACACTCCATGATATAAATCACAGCAAGATCCTTTTTGACCCACCTCCTAGAGAAATGGAAATAAAAACACAAATAAACAAATGGGACCTAATGAAACTTAAAAGCTTTTGCACAGCAAAGGAAACCATAAACAAGATGAAAAGACAACCCTCAGAATGGGAGAAAATATTCGCAAATGAAGCAACTGACAAAGGATTAATCTCCAAAATTTATAAGCATCTCATGCAGCTCAATATCAAAAAAACAAACAACCTAATCCAAAAATGGGCAGAAGACCTAAATAGACATTTCTCCAAAGAAGATATACAGATTGCCAACAAACAGATGAAAGGATGCTCAACAACACTAATTATTAGAGAAATGCAAATCAAAACTACAATGAGGTATCACCTCACACCGGTCAGAATGGCCATCATCAAAAAGTCTACAAACAATAAATGCTGGAGAGGGTGTGGAGAAAAGGAAACCCTCCTGCACTGTTGGTGAGAATGTAAATTGATACACTCACTATGGAGAACAGTATGGAGGTTCCTCAAAAAACTAAAAATAGAACTGTCATATGATCCAGCAATCCCACTACTGGGCATATACCCTGAGAAAACCATAATTCAAAAAAAGTCATGTACCACAATGTTCATTGCAGCTCTATTTACAATAGTCAGGACATGGAAGCAACCTAAGTGTCCATCGACAGATGAATGGATAAAGAAGATGTGGCACATATACACAATGGAATATTACCCAGCCATAAAAAGGAACGAAATTGAGTCATTTGTTGAGACGTGGATGGATCTAGAGACTGTCATACAGAGTGAAGTAAGTCAGAAAAAGAAAAACAAATATCATATATTAACACATGTATGTGGAACCTAGAAAAATGGTACAGATGAACCTGTTTCCAGGGCAGAAATTGAGACACAGATGTAGAGAACAAACTTATGGACACCAAGGGGGGAAAGCTGTGGGGGGGTGGGGGGGTGGGGGGGTGGTGGTGTGCTGAATTGGGCGATTGGGATTGACATGTATACACTGATGTGTATAAAATTGATGACTAATAAGAACCTGTTGTATAAAAAAAATAAAATAAAATTCAAAAATTAAAAAAAAAATACTAAACTTTCTTTGGGTTATTTGTATAAAAATACGTTAATATAAATGTTTCAGACATTACACGAAATTCATAAAAATCTTATATGTTCTGGTAGAATGTTATTTCATAATTCTAGTTATTACTTGAAAATGTATATCTCAGAAATAACTAAATTTCCTTGTCAATTGCATTATTATAAACTTTCATCAAATCTTTAACCGTGGTCATTTTCAAGTCTTTTGTCATTTACAGACAGTTCTGGGTGTACTCTGATGCTTTTGCAAAAATGTTCCTATAAAAGGTTTTCATCTTCAAGGAATTCATGGAAAAGACTCTGACAAATACAGGTTTTTGGTAACTGACTGTACTGCTGAACTGAATGAATAAGCATTTGCAGAACTCTAATGGAAAACTGATGAATTCATAAAAGTGCAACAAGGGGCTTCCCTGGTGGCGCAGTGGTTGAGAGTCTGCCTGCTAATGCAGGGGACACGGGTTCGAGCCCTGGTCTGGGAAGATCCCACATGCCACAGAGCAACTAGGCCCATGAGCCACAACTACTGAGCCTGCGCGTCTGGAGCCTGTGCTCCGCAACAAGAGAGGCCGCGATAGTAAGAGGCCCGTGCACCGTGATGAAGAGTGGCCCCCGCTTGCCACAACTAGAGAAAGCCCTCGCACAGAAATAAAGACTCAACACAACCAAAAAAAAAAAAAAAAAAAATTCTTAAAAGAAACAGAAAAAACCTCATGTGAAAGGATGGACATTTAAAAAAAAAAAGTGCTAACAAAAGATCAAGATAAAAAAAATTAATTACATGGGACTGAGTGAACTGACGAGGATGATAATAATTTTTGTGACTTTCTGTTTGAATTTTAAAAAAAAGAAATCAAGAACTCAACAAAAATAAGTAAAGTGGAAAACTTTAAAAGAAGTTAGAAAAATCTATTTCCAAGTTTTCTAAGTGTGTGGAGATATATTTATATCTATTTCAAAAATAAAATTAAATGATTATTTCCAAACATTTGTTTTCAAAATACTTTTGTTTCTTTTTGAAAAAAACTGCTTTTGTATTTATTGTTAAAACGTCATTTAATTATATGAACTGACAGGTCAAAAAAAGAAAAAAACCAGAGAGGATCCAAATCAACACAATTATAAATGAAAAAGGAGACATTATAACTGATACCACAGAAATACAAAGGATCATAAGAGGCTACTAGGAACAACTATACACCAACATCTGTACAACGTAGAAAAAAGAAATGTTCTTAGAAATGTACAAACTACCAAGACTGAATCTGAAAGAACTAGAAAGCCTGAATAGACCAACTATCAATACTAATAATGATATTGAATCAGTAATGAACAAATCTCCCAATGAAGAAAAGCTCAGGACCAGATTGCTTCACTGGTGTATTTTACCAAACATTTAAAGAAGAATTAACACCAATTCTTCTCAAACTCTTCCAAAAAATTGAAGAGGAGAGGATACTCTTAAACTCATTCTATGAGGTCAGCATTACCTTGATACCAAAGCCAGAAAAGGACACCCACAGAAAAGAAGACTACAGATCAATATCCCTGACAAATACAAATGCAAAAACTCTCAGTAAAATACTAACAAACTGAATTCAGAAGCACATTAAATGGGATTCACGCCTAGGATGCAAACATGGTTCAACATATGCAAATCAATCAATGTGAGATATCACATTAACAGAATTAAAGAAAAAATTATATTATCATCGCAATAGATGTAGAAAAAGCATTTGACAAAATTCAACATTTGTTCATGATAAAAACTTTTAATAAATTAGGTATAGATGGAATGTATCTCAACAAAATAAAGTTCATATAAGTCCACACGTAACATCATACTCAGTGGTGAAAGTTTGAAAGCTTTTTCTCTAAGATCAAGAAGAAAACAAGAGGGCCCACTCTCACAGCTCCTAATCAACATAATACTGGAAATATTTGCTAGAGCAATTAGGCAAGAAAAAGAAATAAAATGTATCAGAATTGAAAAGGAAGAAGTAAAATTGTTTCTATTTGCAGTTGACGTGATTTTATATATAGAAAATCCTAAAGACTCCACACACACACACACACAAACCCTGCTAGATCTAATCAACAAATTCAGTAAAGTTTCAGGATACAAAATTAACATACAAAAATCAGTGGTATTTCTATAATTTATACAGTAACAATAAATTATCTGAAAACTAAATTTAAAAAACAATCCCATTTACAACAGCATAAAAACACAAAATCCTTAGGAATAAACTTAACCAAGGAAGTAAAAGATCTCTATTCTGAAAACTACAAGACATTGATGAAAGAAACTGAAGACATGAATAAATGGAAAGTTATACCCTGTTCATGAATTGGAGGAATATTGTTAAAATGTTAATACTACCAAAACCCATTTTTAGATACAATGCATCCCTATCGAGATTCCAATGGCATTTTTTTAGAGAAGTAAAAAATAATCCTAAAATTTATATGGAATGACAAAAGACCCTGAATACCCAAAGCAATCCTGAGAAAGAAGAACAAAGCAGGAGGCATCACACTTCCTGATTTCAAGCTATACTATGAAGCTATAGTAATCAAAAGAGTATGGTACTGACATAAAAACAAATAGATCAATGGAGGAGAATCAAGAGCCCAGAAATAAACCCAAGCACATACAGAAATAAACCCAAGCATATATGGTCAACTAATATTTGACAAGGAGCTGAGAATACTCAATAGAGAAAAGACAGTGTCTTCAATAAATGGTGCTGGGAAATTGGATATTCACATATTAAAGAATGAAATTAGACTCCTATTTTATATCACTCACAAAAAATTAACTCAAAATGGATTAAAGACTTAAATGTAAGAGCTGAACCCATGAAACTCCTAGAAGAAAACATAGGAAAAAATCTCCTTGACATAGGTCTTGGCAATGAATTTTTGGTTATGACACCTAAAACACAAGCAACCAAATCAAAAATAAACAAGTGAGACTACATACAATAAAAGAAATAATCAACAAAGTGAAAAGACTATGGAATAGGAAAAAATATTTTCAAACCATATCTGATAAATGGTTAATATCCAAAATATATAAGGAACTTAACGAATCAGTAGCAAAACACACACACACACACACACACACACAAATAATCTAATTAAAAACTGGCAAACAACCTAAACAGACATTTTTCCGAAGATGATATATGAATGGCCAACGAGTACATGAAAATATGCCCAACATCACTAGTCATTAGGGAAATGCAAATCAAAACCACAATGAGATATCATCTCCTGCCTGTTTGAATGGCCATCATCAAAAAGACAAGATAACAAATGCTGGCGAGGATGTGGAGAAAAGGGAACCCTTGTGCACTCTTGGTGAGATTGTAAACTGGTACAGCCACTATGGAAAACTGTATGGAGGACCCTCAAAAAATTAAAAATAGATTTAGCAATTTCACTTCTAGGGAATATATCCAAAGGAAACCAAAACACTAACTAGAAAAACATCTACACCCCCATGTTAAGCATTATTTACAATAGCCAAGACAGAGAAACAAAAATAAGTGTCCACTGACAGATGAATGGGTAAAAAACTTGTAGTATATAGTATATACGATGGAATATTATTCAGCCATAAAAAATGAGAAAATCCTGCCATTTGCAACAATATAGATGGGCTTTCAGGGATTTATGTTAAGTGAAATATGTCAGACAGAGAAAGACAAAGACTGTGTGATCTCACTTATATATGGAATCAAAAAAAAAAAAGACACAAGGTAAAAATTTGGATTTACATATGTAATGAAAACACTGAAAATGGTATATATGTGCATAAATATACAAGAAATTTTTTCTCATCTTTTTATTTCTTCCAAAGATAATTGACTATTTAAAACAAAACCAATAACAATGTATTGTGGGGTCTATAGCATATAGAATTAAAATCTTTGGTGACAATAGCACAAAGGATGGGAGGGGAATATAGAAATTCCTCTTACAATTCTAACTATTGTAAAATTCAGACATTAATTGTAAAGTGGTATCTTGAGGTAGATTATGATAAATAAAGGATGTGTGTTGTAAACCTTAGAGCAACCACCGAAAATAAAAAAAAAGCATAGCTAATAAGAAAACAGTAGAGATAAAATGGAATTAAATATCTGGGTAGATGCTAAGTATATGCTTATCTTTATAAGAAATTGCCAAAGTGTTTTCCAGAGTCGTTGCACTCACCACCGGCAATATAGGAACATTCACATTGCTCCACATTTTTGTTCATACATGTATTGTCAATCTTTTTTTTTTCAGTCTTTTAAATTTTATCCATTCAGTTGGATATAAACTGATATCTCATTATGGTTTCAATTTTTGGTTTTCTAGCGGCTCAAGATATACAGCATATTTTCATGTTTTTGCTGGCCATCATGTACCTTCTTTCGTGAAGGGTCTGTTCAAGTCTCTCACCCATTTTTATTAAAATTTTTGTCTTGTTGAGTTAAAAGAATTCTTTGTGTATTCTATATACAAATCTTTGTCAGATATACATATTGTGAATATTTTTCCCCAGTCTGTGGCTTGCCTTTTCATTTTATAACAGTTTCTTATGAAAAGCAGACATTTTAGAGGTTTTAAATTTTGATGAAGTCCAATTTTATGATTTTTAATTTTATTTGTCCTTTTAATGCCCTAACTAGGAAACTTTGCCTTCATCTGAGTTGAAAAGATTATCTGTGTCTTCCTCTAGAAGTTTTATAGCTTTACTATGCTTAGCTCTACGATTAAATTTGAATTGTCTTGAGTATGCTGTGAGGTGAGAGTTGAGGTTTATTTTTCTCCATATGGATATACAATTGTTCCAGCACTATTTGTTGAAAAGACTGTCCCTTTCCAATTGAACTGTATTTGCATCTTTGTGCTGAGCAAAGTAAGCTCAAACACAAAAGAATACCTTCTGTATGATTTCATTTACGTGAAATTCTAGAACAGGCAAAGCCAATCTATGGTAATAGAAATAAGAAAGTGGTCACCTGGGACTGAGGATGGAGGAGACTGACTAGAAAGAGGAAGGAGGGAAATTTGGGGTTATGGAAATGTTCTTTACTTTGATCTTGTTTGTGGTTACTCAAGGTAACCATATTTGACATTGCTAAACTCATTAAACTGTACGCTTAAAATGGGTGCATTTTATTACATATAATAAATATATATTATATATTATATCCTTATATAATATATAATGTTATATCCCAATATATAATATAATATATATAAATTATATAATAAATGAGTAAATATTTTATCCCTGTATGTGATGTATATTTTACCCTAATATATAATATAATATTACATAATATAATTATATATTATATTAATATAATAATATATTACTAATAATATATAAGTAAATTACACATATATAATTTTATATAATTATTATATACAATATTTATTTATAAATATATACATCGATATAAAGTTATAAATATTTATAAATATAATATTAATTCACATATATTTATATACAATAAATATATATAATACCCCAATAAAGTTGATTTTAAATGTACGCTTCTTACCACAGGTTGTAGAACTGTACATAATCTGGCTCCTGCCTCTGTCTCCAGACTTATCTCATACTACTCTCCATCTAGCTCATAATTAGGCTTCTTTCTGTTCTTCTGCTTCAGCCACAGGAGGTGGCTCTTCTTCCTTTCCTGACTCAAGGCCTTTGCACTTGCTGTTCCTTTAACCTAGAGTACTTTCCTCTAACTCTTCTTATGGCTGGTTCATTCTCATTCTTAAGATCTTATCTCAGATGTTCCCACCTCAAAGAGACTGTCCTTTCCATTTTAACATAGCCAGGCCTTACACCTTACCCCAGCCCACTCCCCTTTATGCCTTCCTTGACCTTCACAACCTAGTGAAGGTCGACATGTAAATATGGATCTTCCAAATGTGACCAAAGTTTTTGAGATTCTGTGTATCAATAATTTGCTATTTTAAAATTACAATTAGTATTCCATTTTAGAAATATACCATGACATGTTTATCTATTCACTTTGTTGATAGAAATTTGGGTCAATTCGAGTTGGGTCTATTATGAATAAAACTACTATAAATATTTGTGTATAAGCATTTTGTGGACATATTTTTCATTTCGCTTGCAACACTCACTCAGAAAAGAAGGATATTTGCAAAGTGTCTCATGTTACAGGATACTCAATTATTTTATTTTGAACTACCAAGTACTTTTGGTGGAGAAAGATTAATCAGCTTTAAATGACATCAAACAAATAAAAATATCTGGACATTCAAGAGGTATCCTGACTGAAACGGTGAGAGGGAGGGAGGGAGGGAGGGAGGGGAAGAGAGAGAGAGAGAAATTTATGGATTTAGTAATTTTCCTAGAAGTATGACCTCACAATTTTATCTGTTTTATGACAGCATAAATAAGCATTTTAAATATCAGGTTGAAAAGCAATAGGGTTCCATATGGATATCTACAGAAAATGGGTAAATTTTGGTATAGTCATACAAGACAACATTAAACAAGACATGAACCAGAGATATATGCAAAAACAAGGATAAATCTTATAAATATAAGGAAGATCATCTTATATTTTAGGCTTACCTTATATTTGGTCATCAGTGGTATATAAGTTCTCTACTTTTCATTAAGGAAGTGGTAACTCCATAGGCCCTAATCAAGGAGTATCCCTGGACAGTCATGTTATATCACATGATCCCACCCCTTTCCACCTCATTTGGACAATTGATGTATGTCCAAAGAGCAGCCAATCCATAATTAAAACAAATACATGCAATCATGCTCAATAAAATTAGAACACATGCAATCTGTGCTCAGTGGATTCCATGCTCAGTATGCTTGCCAGAGGTAATAACAAATCCTGTCTTCAGAAGCCTCAGAGAAGGTATAACTAAATGGGGTCCTGAATAAGGAAGGAGAAAAGAAACATTGCAAATATGGCTGAGACCAAAAATAAGGTTTACTGACTCATGTTGTTAAACTAGCTGAAGTGAAACAAAGTATACAAAGAAACAAAATTTTTATTCAGAATAAAATATACAACCGGGATTAAAGAGGGATATTTATAACGATAGAAGGGTTAATTCTCAAGAAGCTATACCAAGCCCACATGTATATGCACTTAATAGCAGAACATGAAAAAGTGATAGAATTGAATGGATAAACAGATAAATCCACTATTATAGTAAATATATCAACACCCATCTCAATCATTAATAGAACAATTGATGATAGTAAACCACTACATCATTTTAAAAACACTACAGAATACCAAGGGCTATAAGTACCCCACCCACTGCCAGTGATGAGGCTTTCATTCCCAGCCAACAGGCTGGTGATCCAGTTCCAAAATCCTTTTTTGAGAGTTTGTTCCCTAGGACCATTCTCAATATCTACTATTTGAGGCATGTCTCCCAGGAAACAGATCTGAGACAGAGATTACTGTTCCCAGAGACTGTTCTCTGGAACACCCCCTGTAAAGAGAGTGAGAAAAGTAGAAGTGGGCAGACAGAGAAGCTGAACTGTGATCCAGCGTTGGCAGAGGCTGCAGTTGATCCCATGTGGAGCTGGGATGACTCATTAGCATTGTCTCAAGTTGAGGCCAGGGGACCAGCCCTCTCTGTCATTGGATGAGAGCTGCTACCAGTGAGGATGTTACCTTAGGCAAGACAGCTCCTTTCAGCGGAGAGCAATTCTTATACAGGGACCTTTCTGCAGGCCTCATTCCTGAAGAGGAATGTGGGCAGTGTAGCATAGCATTTACTACATAAGATCTGAAGCTTAGTTTTGTTACATTTGAGATGCCTACTAGAAAACAAGTGGAGATGTTAAGTAGCCATTTGGGTATAAAAGCTTGAAGCTCAAAAGAAAGGTCTGGGCTATAGACAAATTTGGAGTCAACAGCATTTAGGTGAAATTTTAAAACTGTAAGACTAGGTAGTCTTCTATGTAAATTATACCTCAATTTAAAAAAAAAAAAAGCCTAGGTGACATCGCCAGGGGAATTAGAAGAGAAGTAGTTCAAAACCTGGACCTTGGAGAACGTCAAATTAAGAGGTCTGGAGGAAAAGGAGGAACAAGCCAGTGTAATTGAGAAGGAGCAGCCAGTGGGGTAGGAAGAGAGCTAAAAGTGTGGTGACCATGAAGTCAAGTGCGGAAAGTGTTTCCAGAAGGAAGAAATGATCAACAATGTCAAATGCCACAGATAGGTCAAGGGAGATGAAGACTGAGATGTGCCCATTGAATCTAGCCACGTGAAAGTCACTGGTGATCTTGAAAAGAGCAGGTTTGGTAGAATAGTTGGGGTGGAAGCATGACTGGAGTGAGCTTATGAGAGAATAGGAGGAGAGAAACTGAAAGCATTAAAAATCAGCTGGGTGCTGTGGTTGAGAATCTGCCTGCCAATGCAGGGGACACGGGTTCGAGCCCTGGTCTGGGAAGATCCCACATGCCGCGGAGCAACTGGGCCCGTGAGCCACAATTACTGAGCCTGCGCGTCTGGAGCCTGTGCTCCGCACCAAGAGAGGCCGCGATAGTGAGAGGCCCGCGCACCGCGATGAAGAGTGGTCCCCACTTGCCGCAACTAGAGAAAACCCTCGCACAGAAATGAAGACCCAGCACAGCCATAAATAAATAAATAAAATAAAATTAAAAAAAAAAAATCAGCTGATTGAGATGGAGAAAGACAAATACCATATGATTTCACTCATATATGGAATATAAAAAACAAAAAAAATAATAAACAAAAAAACCAAACCAAACAAAAAGCAAACATGTAGATACAGAGAACAGAGTAGTGGTTACCAGAGGGAAGGGGCAGGGAAGGGAGTGAAACAGGTAAAGGGGATCGACTGTAAATACGTAAAATCATAAAACTAGATGTAAACTCCACTCTTTATACGTATAGCTCTTATATAAGCAACCATAAAACCAAATCAACTTACAAATTAGATATAAGCAAAACCAATAAAATTCAAATTGACCTCATTAAGTTAATGTGACATGTAATACTGTTTTGTTTAAGCAAAATCACCAATGCAGAGTTTATTGATAGAAATGTTACATCTTATTAACTTGGTTCTTTTGATTTTGTGCACAATGGATGTGCACTTAAATCATTGTCATATCACTGCTGATAATTTTCTATTCAAAAAAGGAGCTCATTTAACCACAGATTTGTTTTGGTATGGGTCAATCAATTTAAGGGTGCACCCTTCCCAAATAAAATACTATAATTTAAAAAAATTCTTTTAAGCAAAAAATTACTTATTGCATATTGATTTATTTTTTGCCATTGAACTGCAGCAAGTTGGTATGAACAAAGAATACAAGTAAAACACTTAAAATATTAATACCATACAAATGCTGTACTCTCTGATACGCACAGATCCTTTCAAGTTTGACGTTTCTATTCTCTGTCACAGAATAGTGATGAAAATTCTCCCAGCACTTTCACTTTCTCGAACTAGTACAAAACTTTCATCTACAGATGAGTTGGGGATGTTATTTTTCCTTCACTTGGCAGGAATATGATCAGAAACAGACAGAAACTCAGGTACCAAAACTAGGTGGCCACACTCAGTTTTTAAGATATCCTCTAGGGGCTTCCCTGGTGGCGCAGTGGTTGGGAGTCTGCCTGCCAATGAGGGGACACGGGTTCGAGCCCTGGTTTGGGAGGGTCCCACATGCCGCGGAGCAACTAGGCCCATGAGCCACAACTACTGAGCCTGCGCGTCTGGAGCCTGTGCTCCGCAACGGGAGAGGCCGCGATGGTGAGAGGCCCGCGCACCGCGATGAGGAGTGGCCCCCGCTTGCCGCAACTAGAGAAAGCCCTCGCACAGAAACGAAGACCCAACACAGCCAAAAATAAATAAATAGATAAATTAAAAATATATATATATATAATCCTCTATAATTCAGAATACGTTTATATTATTTTTTAGAGGTTATCATAAACGTGGAACAGATCATGGGAAAACAGAGATTAGAAGCTGCTAAAATGCCTATATTGATCTTTGTAGAGAAAGCTGGTCCAGCAGTTTCCCTTCTCTGCACAAGGATGAAAAAGAAAGAGCTTGGCTGAAGTCTCCAGCCCCTACTATTCTGTGGTTTTCTCCCCTCCCCTCAAACAAAATGGGAGAGGAGCTGACTCTCAGGTGTATTTTGACATTCATTCACACCAATGTGCTACCTCCATTTGCAGGTTTAAACCTTTTAACCTATCATTGTGGAAGGAAAGACTTTCCCTCTGTTAAAGGAAATTTACATTCAGAGCCCCGGAACTGGTGGCTGATACTGGGTCTGGGGATGGAGGAAATATGTAAGAATGATTTCTCCTTAGAATGTAAGCTATATTTAGGAAGGAACTCCAGCACAACCCTAATCTAATCTGAAATCTCACCTGTCTTCGCAGGCTCAGGCAGTCTAACCTAGGGAAAACCATCCCTGCATCAACCTGCCTCAAGACACCCCAAGTCCTTTCTCCACAGAGCTCTCCTCCTCCCTTCCCCTGTGCCATAGCTGGTTCTGGCCTGGGGCACTCTTCCTTTCTGCCCTTCCTCTTTCTGAGGCCTATCAGTCCTCTCCTTCCCATCCCACCACCCCTCCATCCAGGGAGGGAGAAACTGCTCTAGGCCCCCTCTGCTGTGGGGCTGGGAGGTGGTGGGCTGGCATGGATAAAAAGGGAACCTCATCTCAAGAGAGGCTCAAGCACTGAGTTGTAAGACATGGCCTTTGCCTTTCTTTGCTTGGGTGATAATATAGATACTAAGATGCTGAAGATTATAAAACGCAGAACATGATCTCCAGGTCCACAGTGATGCTCTCTAGCTGTAAAAATGGTGGGCAATGCTAATCAGCTAAATGGCAATATGTCTTAAGGGTTTTCTCTGAATAATAAGCTCACTCATTCAACTAGATTTCCTGATCTAAAGAGCTCCCAATGGCTAATAGTCCACTGAAGTGAGGCATGGTAGTATTCTTGACTTTTCTTGAAGAGGAGAAAAGGAAGAAAGATGAACATGACCATAAACTGTGATTAAGAGCATGCAACTCAAATATTTTATACAAGGCATGCTGCTAATTTCTTCCTACATAGTAACATCTATTGTTTTCCTGTCTCATTTTTTTAAAACTTTTTTTTCATTCTTTCAACAAACATTCATTAAGCCTCGTTTATGTGATAGGCTCTCTGCTAAGTGTTTCAGGGTTCAAAGATGAAAAAGACTGGACCCTGCATTCAAGAGACTTTCAGTCTAGAGGACGAAACAAACAATAAACTGTAAAACAAGTAGACAAATAATTGCAATACATGATCACTCCTTAACTTGTTCAGGGCTCATGCAACCATCTGTATTTCCTTTCTTTTTTATTTTCTAATAAAAATCTCCATAATGCAAGGCCCCCCTTGGTCTGCTAAGACTCTGCAGTCTTTGCCTAGTGTCTTGCAGAGAAGGACATTCAGCATATATGTTTTTGGTAATGAAGATACAGACCTTTATATAATGACAACTGATCCATCTATAGATTGCAAGCTCTTTGTGCAGGGACTGTGTCTAACTGTCCATTTTGTACAGCCTCTCATCCGCTGGAAAAGTGCCTTAAGTGCTAAGAAAATGTAGTAATACTCCCCTGCTGCCACCTGGTGCTTTATTTACACTAAGTTAGGCTCAGATTAGTAGATAATGCAACTGAAAGTCATCTACTAGGTTCAACTATAAAATGAAATCCTGTCCCCCAACATACATGCAGGCACACATACATACACACTCACCAAACGCACATATATACTCTCCTGCATTGCTTCCACCTTTGCTAGCCCAAAGCAGCATTTATTCATGCTTTGTTTCTTTATGCCCCACCCAATGCTACTATGAGAGCCAGAAATAAATCATACCTACAGGTTTTCTTGAGCACTGTGTTCAACTAAGACTAGAGAATGGAGCCAAGGTGCCATGATCGAAAAAACATTTGCTTCTGGATAACAAAATCACGTGACAGGTTCAATTCAAGGTTCTGGGGAATCACTGGTGAACAAGAGAAATACATTCTCTGCCCTAAAGGAGGTTAAATTCTAGTGTGGAGAGTCCTGATAACTCCTAAGTAAATAAATAATTTCATGCATGAGTAAGGGCTAGAAAGTACACAAAATACGGGGATGTGACTAAGGCACTACTTCATTAGGGTGTCCAGGGATGGCCCCTCAGAGGAGGTCACAATTACAAGAGGAGGTGATATTGATAATGAGAAAGAGGCAGCCATGCCAAGATCTAGGGGAAGAGCACTGGAGGCAGAAAGGACAGAATAAGCCCTGAGAAGAGGAAGACTTTGGTATCTTAGGGAAGAGGGAAGGCCAGGGTGGCCAGAGAGACATGAAGTGAGTGAGGGGCAATTGGAGGAAAAGGAAGCTGGCAAGAGTGGCAGGGTTGGACTGGCCAGTGACTGGTAGACCATGGTAAGGCATTTGGATTCGATTGTATATGCAAAGGCAAAACCCCTGGAGGAATTTAAGCAAGGGGGTGACACAATCTGTTCTTCTATTCTGCATGTTCACTGTTGAGGATGGATTAGAGGGGAAAGAGTGGAAGTCAAAGACCAGTTAAGAGGCCATTGCTGTCATCTAGGTGTTGAGAGGGTGATGTGTTGTAGCAGACAGTGACGATGGAAGAAGTGTCAGCTTTGAGATATATTTTGTAGGTAGAGATGAAGAGTTCATTGAAGAACTAGATGTGGGAATATGAGTGAAAGAAAGGAATCAAATAGGGCTCCCAGAGCAACTAGGTAGATGATGATACCATTTGCTGAGGTGAGGAAGGCTGCGGTGGGGGAATATATTTGGGAGTGGGAAATCAATAGCTCTGTTTGGCCATGATAGGCTTGAAATATCTGTTAGAGTTCCAAATGGAATAGACATTTAGATTCTAAGTCTGGATCTCGGAGAAGAATCTCAGCTGGAGATATGAGTCATCAACATGTAGACACTACATAAGGCCATGTTTGTTCACCTTACTGAGCTTCATAGCTTCAGATAATATCTTTACCTAACACCCTCTATCCCAGAAAAGCATTTTTCCATCAGCAAGAATAGCAAAGTAAATGATCGGGTGGAATGTTAATAATCTGCCATCCTAAAGAAGAAACTCCAGGCACAGGCATAACATGTCAGACTTTGCAAGGGCTCTGCCCTTATTTTATCGATGAAGAGTTTGGCCTGCAGAAAGGTGAATGGACCAGTGATGTCACATAGCTGGTACATACATAGCAGAGCCAGAGCTTGAACCTACCTGTGTTGGCCCCCGGCACAGTGTCTCCTCAACAATCCCTCCAGCAGCCAAGGTGGCCTGATGATACTACAGTTGGTGGGATGCAAACAAGGTCAGGAGCATATATATTCCACAAATAATTCTAAAATTAACATTTCCATCCATATTTGAGGTTTTCACTCTTTATCCTTCAAGAGTGAGAGTTTTAGGTACAGCATAGAGCAAATACGACCAAAGGTTTTAAAAACAATAATGTCTTCTGGGAACCAAGTCTGTTCAGCTCTATCTCTAAGGCTCTTCTGAGCCCCATTTATCTTGGTCATCAGTGAAGGTCAAAAGCATGCCAGGCTCCCAGGAGTCCTGGGAGTCTGCATCTGCCCTTTGTCACTATGGCATTGGAAAGGTAAGGCACCACTCCGTGACCTGCAAAGCACCACTAGAGGGCTGCAGAGACTAACAATGACAGGCACAGATGGCCAACACCTAGTGGTCCAACCTCCCTTTAGGCAGAGGAAACTGGAGCCTCAGAAAGATTAAGTGGCGCTCCCAAGGCCGCCCAGCTGGTGAGTGGCAGAATCACAGTTCCATCGCAGGTCCTCTGATTCAAAATTCAGTGTGATAGAATGGCAAGTACATGGATTTTAGCGCCAAGAATCCCCTGTTCTGCTGTGTCTTGTTTTGTGTAGTTGGTCAAATTTCCTAACTTGTCTGAACCTCAGCGTCCTTGTCTGTTTTGTGGGTGATAGCGCTTCTGCCATGCCATGGATCATGCTATGTCAGTAAGTTAGCACAGTTGAGAGTCCTGGCATTTAGTCAACACTGGTCAGGCCTTCCCCTTTCTGCTGAGGCCCTGGTTCCTCTCTGAACTAGCTCAGCCTCATGAAGCAGCTTTCAGTAATGAACCCAAATGATCCCATGTGGTTACAATACGCTGCTGCATGTTGAAGTGTACAAAGGGCACTGAACATCACGTAAAAACAAACAAACAAAACTGTAGGAGGTGTATATATCTTTGATTTAACAAAGGAGGCAGGGGAAAGAAAGTGGCTTCCTTGCCATTGTCCTAAGATTTGGGTCCCCAGGTCTCTTCATCCACCCCCAATCAGTGGATGTTTGTTGAGTATCTTTAAGGGGCAAAGGAGTGTGCTGAGCATTGTGGGAGGACACACACACACACACACACACACACACACACACACACACTAATCCTGCCCTCAGCAATAACCACCATTCTGCTCCAGGCTTTGCCTTTGTCACGTTATTTATCTTATCTCATTTATTCCCACAGTCGTCCTGAGACCTGAGAGTCAGGCATCATTGGCTTGATTTCAGAAACTGAAGCTCAGAGAAGTTAAGTAACTCCTCCAAGTTCTAGCAAACAAGTGGCAATGCTGGAGTTTAAGCTCAGGTCTGCCTGTGCTTTCACTATGCCCCCCTTTTCTTTAAGGTGCTTATAATGTAAAAACATGAGAATGTGGGAAGTGCCATAAAAAGAAGGCTTCTGGAAGTCCAGGAGGAAGCTTCTGAGGGGATCAGAAAGGAATTCTGGAGAAAGTGACTGGCAGGGAGGTGGGAAAAGAAAGAAGGAATTCCTGACATATCTATCTGTAGTAAATCTGATGTACCAAATCATGGTGTATTTGGTGTATAAAAGAGAGATAAAGACAAAGGCACACACACACACACACACACACACACACACACACATACACACACTTAGGCTAATTGAATTCTATAAAAGAATACTTCCTGGAAGGAAGTAAGGTCAAAAGCTGAAGTGAAAATTCTAAAGTTGTAACACCAGCGTGCCTCACTACCAACTCGCCCAGGAAATTAATTTCATGTTGAGTTGTTCTATTAAAAAACGCCGACGGAAGTGTCTCCACAAGGTAAACAATGGGAAAGACTCTAGGAACTTCCTAAAGCATTTAAAATAGCCGAAGTCTGGCCTGACCTAATTGGCGGGAGTCGATCAGAGGCCAGGGAATCCCAGTTCCCTTCTACCCACCCCCAGCCTGGCCAACTGCCGCTCAGAGATGCTAGCCCAGTGGCCAAGTGCAGCAGCTGCAAGGCTGCCCCCACCGTAGCCTTCAGAGGTGCAGCCCACCAGCGTGTTAGTCATTGTGAGCATCTTCTGAACATGAACGTCCAGATGCTCTCACAAAGCAGTTCTAGAAATAGCCAGGCACCTGAGCGTAACCCGACACAGGAAGCAAACTTCCATCCGGTACAAAGCACACTCCTGCAAAGGGGCAGGGAGAGGAAGTCATAATTAGAATCATTCATTCATCCAACAGAACTGAGCCTCCAGCTATGAGCCAAATGCAGTCCTCAACCCTGGCTGCCCATCAGAATCACCTGGGAACTTCTAAAAATACCAGTGCCGGGGCTCCACCCAAAACCAATCAAATAAGAATATCTGGGAGTGGAGCCCAGGCCTTGGTATTCTTTAAAGGGTCTCTGGATGATTCTTACGTGGTTGAGAACCACTGTAGTAGATATTATATACACAATACAAAACAGAATCACCAACCAGGCCTCACAGAGCTCACAGTTTCACGGAGCCCTACAGTTTGCAGTGTTTTCTCCAGCAGGTAACACCGACTGACCTCCACGACCAGCTTAGGAGAGTATTGTTCTTGCCCATTTTACAGATGAGACAGCTGAGGCTCAGAGGGAGTATCTGGCTGCCCACCGTCACACAGAAGGAAAGCAGCAGAGCAGGCATAGGAACTGGCTTTTCTAATTCCAGGTCTCCTGCTCCCACATCACTGAGCAATACACAGAGGACTGGGACTTGAGAAAAGGCTCCGGGCACATCATCACTGCACCAGGGCTGGGGTCAAGAAGTGAAAGAACCAACGGGGGTTGGGAGGGGGCGGCTCCTAGATGAACCTGCTTGTCATAACGAATGTCCACCAACCAGCTGATGTCCAGCAGATCCTAAAACTGTGCCTATGTTGATCAACTGTTTGTTTATGTAACTGTTTTCATTAAGGGCTTTTCTAGGCAACAGAGCCTTGTGGCCAGAATAGTAAGTAGATACTTAAAAGATCACCTTGCCAGGCTCAACAACTGGCCTTGGGATACGTATGCTAACAACTCCTAAGAAGAATACAACTTATTGCACAAATTCTTGGGCTGTGAATAGTAGTCAGTACCAGCAGGTTGGCTGATTTGCTGGTCATTCATTAATGGTCAATAGGTGTTTGAGGGGCAGCCTGTGTTAATAGAAAGAAAGCAGGAGACAGGTGCAGCATGTGGCTAAACAGTGAGCCAAACGCAGAGGCTTTGAAATCTAACTCCCCCTCTGGGCGGCTGTTTAGCCTCATAAAACCTTTGCCTCTTTAGGATACACATATAGTTTTGCCTACCCGGCAGTGGGCTATAACATTCCCAAGGTGGGCTCAGAGATATTGAGTCTAGTTTCCCAAGTGCTGGTCCTTTGGGAAGCAGGAATTACTCTTCATAACCAGGTTTACTAGCCCTGTGCTTCTCCTTTCAGCAACTTCGGCCTGGACTCAACTCTGTCTGCTCTCTTAACCACTCTTCCTTCTCACTCCTGGTGTCTAGTCACCAATAAAATGCAACCCTCTCATTTTGCAAATGAGGAGACTGAGGTCCAAAGAGAGACTTAGCCAAAGCCAAGTAGAGGGTGGTAGAGTTAGGACCAGCCCAGCCTCCTGGTCTACCCCAGTTCTCAGTCAGGACAAAACCACCAGGACTATAAAACACTTGCATGTGTAGATCCCATTCCAAAGGCTAATTAGAGGAACTCACGGTTATCAGACTCATTTTAGTAGCCCTCAGGCATGGGTCCAACCTTTGGCAAAGTCATGATGTAAGCAAAGCTAGTCTTATAACCTCTCACCTCTTTCAGGTCAAGAAGAAAGACCTTAGATATGCCGAGATATGTGACTAAGATGCATTACTAACACCTCAGTATATGCAAAACTCAAATCCATTTTTTAAAAGAGGACCCACCAGGAGAAGAATCCAAAAATGAAAGTCTCTGGCAATAGCACTTTTGGTCTGTGATATCTGGATTTAGCTGACCTTCTCAGCTTCTTCAATAACAGTCATAATCATCATCATCATCATCATCAACCTACCATTTACTGAGCACCCAGTATGTTCCAGGTGCTATGAAGCATGCTTTTATATATCATTTAATGCCCATGGGAAGCAGGTCTTATTTCCTCCATAAACAGGTAAGGAAACTCAAATTCAGAATGGGTTATATCTGCACAAGTTCACACAGTTAATAAGTACCTGAGCCGGGGTTAACCCGTCAGCTCAAAAGACGGGGCCTTCATGCCACATACATAAACCTCCTGGACTGAGACTTTATATGAAGAAATATCCAGAAATTGTGGTCATGGCAGGGATTGCACCCAGATCCAATGATGCACAAGGGAGAGAAGCACCTGCCTCCAAGGGCTGAGCATCTTGCAGTTCCCTTCTAACTGCCCCTGACCCTCATCCCACTCCACCCACGTTGGACCATTCATCTCCTTGTTAGTCACAGACCCTGGAGGCTGTGAGGAAAACATGCAGTTTGAGCACAGCCTGGCCCAACCCTGGAATGGAGCCTAATGCCTGTGACATTCATCAACTGGTTAATTTCAGAAAGGCATCCATTTGCACCAGCTGCTTAAAAAGCTCTCGGCCCTCAGGAGACGCTCAGCCAATCACAAGGCAAAGGCAGGGAGTTTTTTCTGGTAACCATATTCAACCGGGTGTCTGCCTGCTGCTTGTTTGGTTGTATAATTTCAGCAAAGCTCAGGAGAGTGGAGAGTAGAGTTAAAATGAATGATCTTATTTTCTTTAAATTATTATTCTTATATGTATGGCTCACATTTGTCCTTAAGTACTTGTGCCCTATTAACCTATTATGATGGTGATGGTCATGATGAAAATGACTGCTGTTCCTCTTTACACGGTGAGAGATGCTTGGCTCTTTCTGACAGGTTCTCTCCATGTGGCTGCATCTTGTATGCGTTTGGAGGGAGGGGAGAGGGAAAGTCACGACAGGTCCAAGATCTGCAAGCCTCAAGTAAGAAATGCCTTTTAGAAATGATTGATAAACCAGAATGCAAACACGTTCACATAGAAAAGGAGAGATCCCTCACCAATCCCCAGAATTAGTTGTCAGTTCCCCTCAAGAGACCAAACGCTTTGTGACCACAGATTTAGAATAAAGGGCATGGGATGTTCTCAAGGAACCATTTTACCTGCCTGGGATGGGGGTGGGGACTGTGGAGGGCCAGCTTCCCCTCTACAGCTAATACTTATCAAGGCCTCTAAATGTGCCAGGCACTGGACAGAAATGATCTCAGTCTTTGCAAGAGCCCTAGGAGAAGGGTACCAGTTATCACCTCATTTTATTGGTGGTAAAGCAGAAGCTTAGAGATCTAGGTCAGTGCACTCATTCAAGCCAGGTGCGTCCAACTACAAAGGTGACCGCTCTCAACCACCCGCTCTGTCCCGTCTCTCTAGGCTTAGGGCTATCTAAAAAGCTGGCATTATCTGGACTTGGACCACCTTCTCCCCTCTATAGCACTGGAGACTTCTGGTTGATTTTTGCTTACATGTTCCCTTTTGTGGTCTCTATGTAAGCCACCTATCTGGCTGCATTTGACGTTTATATTTTTGTTTTAAACTCTGTGGTAATTAGAAAAAGAATTAAAAGTCAAGCCAGAAAAAATACATATATATTAAAAAGAAGTTGGGGAATGCTAGTAGAAGGGTGGGGAGGGAAGAACACAAATATGCAGATACTACATTCTTTCATTTGACAACAAATCTGTGCTGAATACCTACTGGGTGCCAGCTACTGAGTGCTTAGAGCTGACGATAAAAAGAAGAACAGGACTAGGCTATGTCCTCGAGCTTCCCACAGTGTAGTAGGAGTGGGAGTGGGAACCGGTAATGATCCAATGTTCAGGGTATCTGGAAGCCAAGGAAAATACATGATCTGACCTTGCCAAAGTCTCTGGGTGGAAAAGAGGGCTGAGAAGCCTTCATAGTGCTTTTTAAATTATATACAATATCTTCTATTAATTCACTGATAGCATCATAAGATCAATTGAAGTTCCTTTTTTAAGTCCATGTTCAGGACAGAAACATCCTAATATGACAAATATCTAGAAATACTGGCTTAATAAATAAATAATGAAATATGCTGAAGTGGAATTAAAAATAATAATAATAAACAAACATTTATTAATTCGGGTACTAATCTAAGCTCTTTACATGTATTAACTCATTTAGTTCTCACTAGAACTGTAAGAGGTAAGTAGTAATACTATTCCCATTTTACAGACTAAAAAGTTGAGTCACAGAATAATACAGATGTCCAAGTAATACTTATTATCTATGATGTACCTGGTACTAAGGTTAAAGCAAGGAGAAGAGGGAGAAGAATAAGTTTTAATTAGAACAAGACTCAGCCACATACTAGCTCTGCAGACTTGGGTCTTCATGGGTAAAGTGAATGGGTTGGTAGATAATTTCTGAGAGTCTTTCAAAGTCACACCCTGAAAATCCTTCTTAACTTTGTTTCCTATGGAGTAAAGTAAGGAAAGGCAAGAGATGCGAAAAGGAAGATGCCGCTACAACTCCAACAGTTAATACCATAGAACCTGCACCCAGGAGGTAATCAAGAAATATTTGTTGAACGAATAAGTGTATACAGAAATAATTTGTAGAGGAAAGATAAAACGCTCACTCAGAGATGGAAAAAGATTGAGCAGAAAAGAAAGTATTGAACAAAAGCAGGTTCACGAATGGCCAGTGGCAGTGCTGGGGAGGAAGTGTGATATACAGACATCGATAGAGAGGCTTCATGGTAGGGTTGTCAGGAGTACCAGTTCCGACATTAGACTACTTCAAGTTCAAATCCAAGCTCTGCCACTCCGAAGTGTGACTTTGGGCAGCTCCCCCAACCTCTCTGTGCCTGGTTTTTCTTGTCTATAATTTGGGGATAATATTGGTACCTTCCTCACAGAGTTGCTGAAAGTTAAAATGAGATAATACACGTGTAGCCCTGGCACATGGTCAAGTGCTCTATGAATTTAGCCATTGTTATTAATCCTAAATTGGTGTGAACAAGACAGACGAGTAGCATTCCAGCTTTTTCATCATATCCAGCCTGATTATTCCTTGAGTTGTGATGTAAATAGCCAGTTAGTACGATCCCTGGCAAACCCAAAAGGAACTGAGACTAGCTGTCAAGGAGAAGACGAGGTCACAGCATGAGTCATTACACATATACGTGCATAAGGAGGGTCCTTAAAATATGCCAACAAATGTACCATTCCATCTCGTCTGAGGACGGATTCAGAGGAAATGAGCTTGCTTCATATAGGAGGGAAGAATTTCCTGATAAGGGATGAGGTATTGAGTTCTAAGGGAGCAAGAGGGGTTCCTGTTTCCTACTTTTTAGAGGTTTAAATTGTAGAGAGATACGTCCCCTGCTCAAGTGGGGACTTAACCAAGGCCCAGGGGTGACTAGAAGATGATTCATTCCAAGTCTCAGGCCTAAGAATCTAGCATTTGACCCATTCTCCTGGTTGCTTTGGCTCTGTTTTTTCACACTTGACCACTACTTGCTGAGCACCTACTGTTTGCCAAACCCCCCTGAAGGTCCCACACTTCATTGCTGTTCTAGGCCTCTCCTCCCTGCCAGGCCTTTCTAAAGCGCCACAATTGTGCACGTGTGCGTGCAGGTCCCATTCAACCTCAATTCTTGGGCATTCTCCAGGAGCCTATTTCTGACACACACGCTCAAGTCAGCCATGACGACGATGTGCCTCCCTGGAGCGTGCGTCTGAGGATGGGCTGGAGGAGGCGGCGTGGCGCTGGTTCAGACGCCGAGAGCCTCCTGGGCTCCCGCTCTCCGCAAGCGCACCTAGCAACCAGGGCCTTAGAAATCATTAGCGCGATGCACTGACTTCTCTTGATTTCTAGGGTGCTGAGTAATGGGGGTAAATTAAAGAGAAGGACCATATAAATAGACCACTTTAACAAGTGATCATATTCACACATAGGAACCGCAGTGGCAGATCGCAACAACAGGGAAACACAGCGCGCTAATGAGAACGGAAGGCTGTTTTAGTTTCTGCGCTCTGCTCTCCTGTGTTTTGAAACTCAGTTGCAGGAATGTCCTGGGGGAGAAAATTCCACCAGGACAGACTATTATCAAGCTGTCGTGGAGGAGATGGGAAAAGCTTGCCAAAGAGAAACCGATTCGCAGACTGCTCTCCAAAGGAGCCGATGCTGGGTCTGATCAGAGCTCATTCTCTTAATGCTGCCTGATTTTTTGAGAAATAAATGCCCAAGGTTACACTGCATCCTTGCAAACTCCCCAGCCAGCCAGCTCCAGTCACGGCTAGTGGTAGGGCCGGGTTAGAGAGTGTAATCTGACCCCACCACCTGCTGGCTGGCTGGAGGGCTGGCTGCAGGGGAGTAGGGAAGGAAGGCGGGCTTCAGGAATCTTTGTTGAGGGCTTTGCTTCCTCCTCCTCCTTTCCCCATCCTCCCACAGAATTGCTTATTCCTCTGGCAAAACTCTGATTCTCAGAGCCAAGGTTCTCCATGCATAAAGGAGAGATGATAACATTTGTTATCCACTTTTCCAGGGTCTTAGGAGGCTTCCTATTCTAATATTTATAAAGCATCTCGAACTTCTTCAGCAAAAGGTGACCATCTGTAATCACCTTGAACTGTCATTGGCAACTGATATTTATGGAGCATTGACTTTGGATCAGACTGCGTGTTGGATATTATGTATGTATTATCTCATTCAGGCCTCACAACAGGCTGACCAAGAAGGTATTGCTAGCCCTGGCTTTCTGGCAAAGAAAAGGAAGCCCAGAAAATTAAATAAACTTGTCTAAATGTACACAGATGAAGAGTTAGGTTTGAGTCTGACTTCGAAGTTTTCCCAGTATGTGGCTCAGCCTTTCCCATATGCTGTGGATTGTGTCTCCTTGGATTTTCTGTTCATTTATCCAGTGAGTACCGACTATGTGCTGGGTATTCTTCTTCATTCCTTTTTTTTTTTTTTTTTTTTTTTTTTTTTATATATTCTTCTCTATATCTCTGTGTCTGTTTTTCTGTGTCTCTCTGTCTCTCAGTTTCCCTCTGCTATCCCTCCACCCACCACCTCCCAAGCCAGGTGGAGAACAGCACTCTCATCTACAACCTAATTATGGACCAGTAGTTCTGGGCCTTACCCCACAAAGACTTGTTTCCCTGCACTCCTCTCCGCAGCCCCATTCTTATCACATAATTCCCAGAAACCTCAGTACCTGTCCCCTGCTGACAGGGGGCCAGTTCATCTAGGTGAAACTGGCAATTTGGAACTCTGCCTTCACTGGGTGAGCCTTCCTTGGAAAGGTCTGAAGAAGTTTGTTCAGTCATGGAATGCTACAGTTCATTTGACAATAAATCACATATTGCTTGGGGACGGTTCTTCTATTGTTGCCTTTAACAACTGGTTTAGCCCTTACATCTTTCACATGTTTATGTCTTGTTCCTGGAAGCGGGAGTCATGTCTTACGTCTTTTTTCATCAACAGTCCTCACATGTTTAACACATGATAGGCATTCAATAAATATTTGTTGATTTCATAACCCCTTCCTGGGAATGGGTCTGCCTAATTACCCCTCTTGACACATTCTGTCCCTTGATGGATACTCCCATCACCCCCTCTCCCATCTTTTCTTATTTTTTCATTCCTTCCCTTCCTCAGTTAACTCAGCACAAGTCATGGAGTCATGTTTACTTACTAAATCACCTTCTTTGAGTAATACAGGTGGAAAGCAAACCAAATTTGGAGTCTCATGATCTAAGCTTTGGTCACTATATGACAATGGAATTTACTGGCTGCATGATCTCGGCTAAGCCACCAGACCCTTCTGAGGATCCGTTTTTCCCCCAGTCATTGTCTCCAGGTCTTTCCCCTCTCATACCATGCCACTGAAACATATTGCAAAGGTCATCAATGTCCTACCTACAGCTAAATACAGTAGACCTTTTTCAGCCTTTTAGTTTTGACCTCTCGTCACATTTGTCCCTATTGACCAGTTTTTCCTAAACACTCTTCCCTCAGCTTTTATGATATCACCTTCATCTGATACTCTTCTGACTTCTGTAGCTGCTGCTTCCTCTCATTGTTATCTTTCTTATTTTTCTTATTAAAATAGTTAAAATAATTGCTAGCATTAATTGATGCTTACTGTGTGCCAAGATTATGCTAAACTTCCTAGATGCTGTTCCATAAGGGTGGTACTATTATTACCCAATTAAAAAGGAAGAGATCAAGGCTCAGAGAGGTAACATAACTTGCCCAGAGACATATGGCCAGAGTTGTCTGATTCCAAATCATATTGTCTCAACAAAAACAATATGCTTCTCACTCTCCTTTATAGGCTCTCTTCCTCTACCCATCTCTTTACTTTTAGAGTTCCAAGGAGCTCTATGCTGGACCTGTTTCTCCTCTTTCTGTCAACTCTCCCTGGATAATCTCACCCACTTCTTTGTCCTTAATAACCATCTATGAAGAAATACTACTATACTGCTATCTTCAGCCCATGCTCCTCTCCTGAGCTCCAGACCTTTTTCTCCAACCGCCCAAGGCACAGTGACATATGATGTCTCAAACATGACGTGTCATCTTTCCCTCAAGACCTGGTCTTCCTCCCAGACTTCCTATCTCAGTAAAATCACACAACTATCCACCAATTGTCCAAATCAGAAAACTCAGTGTCATCTTTTTCACTTCTCGTTTATCCTCCTTAACACGGCTTCCAAGACCCTTCAAGACTTGGTTCCTGCCTCTCTTTCCAGCTCTGTTTCTTCCATCCCCTGACATTCTTCACCTTGCTGTGATCACACCTTTGCAGTTCCTAGAATGAACCAGCTCATTTGCTTTCTCTGTCTTTCCTGTCTCTGAGTTTGTTTGTTTTCAATCGTACTTCTAACTGCAATATTTTCCATCCCTTGCCCCGCATCTAGCTCAACCTTGCTTACCTACCATTCAGTTCTCATCTTAAATGTCACTTCTTTTGAGAATACTTCCCTAGACCAGATTAAATCTTCCTGCTGGCACTCTTATTTTCCCCAAACATAATCTATCACACTTCACTGCAATTACTTTTCAACTGTAGATGTAGTCTTGTCTGTTGTAGTATCTTGAATATCTAGCACAGCGCCTTGTGTATAAAAGTCTCTCCAAGTATATTGAATGAATGAATGAACCGCAAAATAGAGTCAATTATAACTACTTCTCAGTTATATTGGGTAATTGTGGAAATTGCATGAGACAGTATTTGTGATTATACTTTGTAAGCTGTGAAATTGTAGAACAAACCCCCACAAGAATAAAAAATTATGCATGGTTGATCTCTCCTACTTTTCCAGATTCCTCAACCTCTTTCTGGACCCACCATCTCCTCAACAGTTGAGAGGTCATGATGTATCAGAGTCCCATCAGCTGAGACTTGTCCTGCGCTTTCTCACTTGGGGGTTCCTTTCTGATCCAGGAGCTGCTCAGGTTGTCTTCCATATCACCTCTGTCAGTTCCATCTCCAGCTTGGTTCAATCAGCAGCTGCGCCAAAGCCTTACACTCACCCCTGCAAACCTACAGCTCCATGCTGGTCTAATCCAGTTCAGTTCTTTAGGCTGATTCTCCCCACCCTTGGGAGTCTTAGTGATTGCCTTTGCACTAAGGATAAGTATCTCTGTTCCTAACCACTCTAACAATCCCTCTTGCTTTCACTCACTCCAGAAACTGTTGGAAAGGGGATATTATAACCCGAGGTCATCCTGGCCACTGGAGAAGTTGATGTGGAGAGGAATAGAATGCTGAAAGAGTTTTAAAGCAAACTCTCAATCCATGGATTACAGGGGAGAGAGATTGGAAATGATATGAGAAAAGGGAGAAAGAGAAACAAGGAGTACATGTGAGGGTAGAAGAGTTGTTGGGTGAACAGCATAGTAAATCCATCCTCCCTGGTCATACACTGTTCCCTTGACAACAGCCCATCTCACCAAAGCAGGATAATGTCTCTGGCTAGCTCCAAACAGAGGTGGGTGTCCCATTCTCATCTAGTGCTACCCAACACAGGACGTACATTTGATCTCTTATGATTTAATCTGGAAGCAGAGTTGCTTATTCAGAACCATTCCTGAGCTTAGAGGCCAAAAATCAGAGATAATGTCAAGTGATTTTTTTTTTTTTAAATCACCACCAGGTGTATGTTGTGGGAAAGTCTATCAGTTGGCAGTTTCAAATTATAAAAACAATTACAATAGCCAAAACCCTATTGCTTCATTCACATAAGAAGAGGTTATAGAAGTAAGTGCCTTCTTCTCCACGTCAACACCCTCTCCTTAGATTAACACCCTTTGTGACTTCTTGAAAACTACCCTGGATATTGATTAACCTGAATTTACCTGTAGAAATGTGTGAGGAGAAAGCAGTTAACATGATCTCCCTGCACCATCCGTATCAGGAATGGACAAGCTTTTGCTGCCACAGATGATTGTTTATCTGGCAGTCTAAACACTGGAAGCATCCAAACACTGTACATATGCTAAATGTCTTTTCTTTTAAAGGTTATATTCGTTTGAAATTAACATATCTAAACTCCACACACAGTACCAGTTGGATGCTCCAGGTGAACACGCCTCTCCTATATTCACATGAATGCAGGCACCTTCCCTCAGTCCCTTTATGTCTCTCTTCCCCCGCTCCCCTCTGGCTTCCCTGTGCAGAACCTCCGTCCACCCCCGAACCCCATCCTGGGCCCAGAAGCAGCATTGCTTGTATAACACTCAGAGTGCTAAGCTTACCTTCACCTTTTTCTGTTTTTACCCTGTAATTTGGGGAAGTGACAGAACTGTCATAATGTGTATGTTTAAGTCTCTGAGTTTTAAATTCAACAGAGAAGAAAAGGAGGGGGCTCGTGAAGATGAGAAGGGGAGCAGGTGCGTTTTACAATTTTTCAAGATATTCGTCCCAGAGCCTCATTTTTTCACCCCCGCCCCCCAAAATCCCTGCATAACAACTAGATAGAATGATAAGCAGTGACAACTTGGAAGGCAGCCAGTCTAACAGTATTAGAGAGATAATATAATTTTAGAACTGAAGCGGGCCTCAGACCTGATTTAGTCCGATGCTCTCATGTTAAGATAAGGACAGTGAGACCCAGGGAGGTGTTGTGACTTGCTCAAGGTCACATAGGGAGTTTGGTCTATTACCAGCCCTCTGGACAGCCAAGGCCACACTATCCACACTCAGGTGGGACTTGAGTAGCAACAGCAGCGTCTGTGCAGAGGGCTGGAAGGAGGCAATGGTAAAAGAAGTGAGGGTGCAGGGTGCTGGAAGAAAAGAAGCCAGGAAAGGTTGCAGGGGAAGATGCTAGAGCAGCACAATTTCAAACCGAATGGTCAAGCTTGAGACATCTGGGCATGAGAGGTACCAGATGGGCCTGGAATGGGCAGCAATCAGGCACTGGGAAATTCACTGGGAGTCAAGGCTACCGGAAGAAGCTGAGTCAAAGAGGCTGATTTGCAAACAGCATAGGGCTCTGCATACAGAAGCTGCAGCTGCAACTCAAGGACAGCATTTAGATTTATGGAGTGTAGATAGGACTTTTGGTCAGCATCAGTCACCTCAGCCGGGCCTGTGAATCACAGCCAAATCTAGATGAGTTGTATAATTGACTATGATAATGGGAGGATGAATGGTGGCTGTGATTGCCTGTACCGCAATCAACCCTTAAGATGGCTAGAAATTTTGATCTGGCATCCCTTGGCCCAGATAACGATGTCCCAGAGACACAATGATCACCGTGAATGGAAGCAGCTTCAAAGACAAAGGCCACGATGCACAGCCCTGTGATGGACGAGCCCACTTCGTCATGGGTCAGAGACCAGGTTAACACAGACCTTAGTTGGGGAGGGGTAGGCAGAATGAGGAGAGCAAAGACCTGGAGAATGAAGAGAACTGAATTGACTGTTTTCATCTCACGGATGCAGAAGCTATCGGTAGGGCAGTAGCAAAACATTGGTGCTACAGATACTAAAACGGCAAACCTCTAAACAATTTTACTGCCAGTATATTCAGAAGATTTTGTCACAGGTCTTGAGAAAGTCACTTAACTTTGCTATGTGTCAGGCTAAATCAACACAATGCAAAAACATCTGGATGAAAATGAAATGCCTCTGTCAGTTGTCTGGGTGTTTGGTCTACCTGACGTCAAACAGCTGGATTCTTGTAGACATTTGGATGACGCACTGAATTTTTCATTTTTCATTCAGATCACAAAATCATAGACTCTCCAGCTTGGCAGGAACTTAAAGGTCATCTAATCCCTGATATTTGGCATAGCCTCAAATGACCTGTTTTGTATTATTGTGCACATCAAACACTAAGATATGGGGACGTGTTATGTCTAATTATACATATTGTATTTTATTTAAACACATGTTTATTTTAACATTTTGTTCTCCTTGGCTGTTTAATTGAATTGCAAATGAATCATTTACAGAGTAAACTAGATTATTATATGTATGAAAATACAATGAAATTCTGTAATTAGCCCAGACTTGATTTAAAAAAAAAAAAAAAAGCTGCAGGTGTGCGTAAATGTGCGTGAACCTTGGTGCCACGCTCAGCACAGAGCCAGGAGGCTGCCTGAGTTACCTTCACTCCTAGAGCTCCCTGCTTAGTTTCAGAAGGAGAGTGGTTTGCAGAGAAGTTTGCTTCACCTCTGTTTCACTTCCTTACTTACTCCTGCCACTTAATGAGCTCAAACCAGGTGTCTGTTCCTAGACTGAGACTGAAAGCAAAGTGAGGGCAAAGGACTGTGAAATTCATTAACTCCAGAGATCTGTTTCAGCATCTGAATCTTTCTCATCCAGATGGCCAAGGCTTCATCCCACCCCACCCCCCCTCCATATTCAGAACATTCCTTTGAAAACATTCACCCAAATACAGCTTTACAGAAGAGCTAAGCAAGCTTTCCCTCTCATAGATTCAGCTTATGGTCTAAAGTATGTGTTTAATTTCCCTGACAGTCTGCATGGAGCTTTCCATTTTTTACAAGTGGCTCTTGGAGCCATTGTCTCCTTTATACAGCTAGGCTCCATAGAAATGGGTACAGCCAAATTAAGACACAGGAGCAAATGGGAAACATTTTCCACAACTAAATAATGTGTTCATTGACTTAAAATGATAGTCTGGGGAGAAAAACGAAGTTAGAAGGTCCAGGAAAAGGAAGAAAGGGTGAAATGAGATGGTGAGTCAATGAGGCAGGGAGATCTAGGAAGACTGTTCTGGATGGCAGGAGATGTAGATAAGGAGGTTCTTATATTTGCAGTGATGAAAGCTTATAATGGGCTGGAGGGGAGGTGACAGCAAATCACTCAGTCAGCCCGCCAGCAGCCTTTGCTGGGTACCCACTGTGCACAGAGCATTCTTGGTACTAATAAGTGCAGGGAGTTAGCCAGACTGTAAAAGACCTTCTAAGATGAGCTTGAATACTGGTGGAAGAGACCACCGCAGAAAAGCAACAGCTCTGTGAATGTGAGAGCAGAATCACATTGAATAGTGAAGATAGCTGTAACCTAAGCAGGCAGCAATACAACCCACATGCACAAAAAATAACTCAAGCAATCTAGATAGTATAGGTTTAATATCTATGTATGTCAGAGTTAACGTATATTGAGTGCTTGCTATGTGGCAGATATAGTATTAAGCACTTTATACACGTTACATCTTATATATGAGAAATACGGACAAGCCAAAGAAATCTAAACATCAAGTAATATGCCTGTTCATTTGGTATGAAATGAAGTAAATGCAAGGATATGGATTTGAGGTATAAGAACTTCAGCATTCAAGGATTTGACATAACCAGTTGTGACTATTCATGAGCAGCCCTTGAAGTGGAGGACATGGATTAATTTGTAATTTACTCAGATACCAGAATGACTTATGCTGGGCAATGATTCTCAGCTTTTGAGAGACAATTGTTCACTGCCCACTGTCTACATCTCAGTACAACTTGGTTGTTCTATATGTTTCATTGAGTTTGTCATCATTCTTTTGAAATGATGCTTTACTGCATTTTATGGGGGGATAGTATAAACTATTGTTTTAACTGAGAGCTTGAAGACTTGCAAATATCTTAAGAAGTATAGTTCACAAAGGCAAAGGGTTTCCCGATTTTAAAGAGATGTGGAAATACCCCACAAGTATAGATAAATTCTCCAAAGTCTTTTTATTATCTAGTTCTAGGGTAGGATGGTGATGGAGTCAGAAGGGCCTGTATGTGCAGTTATTTTAGAGCAGCTGCTGCAACAGCTTTGCCCTTCTTAAGTCTCCGGGGGGAGTAACATCTCAGTATTATTCAGAGTTTGGAATGGAGAATTATAAAATATATTTTGGATGGGTCAATTTTTTCCTCAAAGGACAACTGGCTTCATCCTTCCATTCCTGGCTGTGCTGAAGGAAGAAGGCCCTGGCTGTGCCTTGAATGAGGATGGCCGTGTTCTCTACCACGAGAGCCTTCTCTCTGCCCTCTGATCGAATGCAGAGTTGACTCCTGATATAAAGTCAGGCAATCTGAATTTTGTCAAGTAACCCCAGTAGTACACGAAGTTCTGCAGCAACAGGAGTGATGATTAAATAGGGCAGTAAAGTTCTTTCAGGAATTTGAACTGGGAAACTCCCCCCAAAATCAATCAGTACCATGAGATGCATCAGATGAACACAGAATGAACACAGAAGAGCAGCTGGAGAGAACAGCCTGGTCATGCTTGTGGTGAACAGTACAGAGATGAAGGACCACCTCTTGGGTTAGTCCTCCCACTGCCCATATGGCATTTCACTCACTGTTGCCAGATGCTCCTATGGTGTGTCTCTCTTCTTATTGCCACAGGTATGCCTCAATAATCTCCCACTGACTGAGGTATGCTAAGCGAGTGCTGGTTCCTGGAAAACAAAAAATCCCAAGGCTGTCAGAGCTGGTTAGGAATCACCTAGTCAGTGCTACTCAAAGTGTGGTCCAAGGACCAGGGGAATCCACCACCATTCCAGTGTGTGGGAACTAGGAATAGAAACTGAGTAAGCATTTGAAAACTTTAATAGCAATTTGACCTTGCCCCAACATCCAATTTTATGTCTGTTGAATCTAATAATAAAAATTTGAGCTTGCATTTTGTAAATCTGTGGGGATTTTTTCCAGTTCATTTTTCTAGTAATTTACTTTTCTTGTGTTTTACAAAATTATCAGTACAATTGACCTTTGAGCAACAGGAGTTTGAACTGCGTGGATCCACTTATATGCTGATTTTTTTCAGTAAATACGACGACAGTACTACACGATTTGGTTGGTTGAATCCTCAGATGCAGAACCACAGGTAGGGTGGGCTGGCTATAAAGTTATACCTGGATTTCAACTGCGTTGAGTTGGCAACTTTAACCTGGACATTGCTCAAGGGTCAACTGTATATGAAGGACTGGAAATTGTAAAAAGAAAAAAAATTCAAAATGAGTTCTTCACAACAGATAGTTTGAGGAGCACTGGTCTGGTCCCCTGTTTTCAAACTGTGAATCTTTGATTCATGAGTGGGTAGCAACCCATTGATGAGTCATGAAATTAATTTGTGTAGGTACCAGCATTAACATGAGAATAGAAAAGATCAGGATGCATTGCACGTCGTAAGGCTAAGTATTTACTTAAACATTTTGTTAAACTTTTATTTATATGTAAACACACGTGCACGTGTGTGTATATATATGTATGTGTATATATATATATGTATACATATATATATGCAACAGGGAAAGGATCCTGGGATCCCCATGTTTGTTTGTGAAATGTGTCTCTGCTTTCCTCATAGGTGTAGGAAAAAATTTTCGCATCACTGGAAAACTGTATGTTGTCTACAGCACACCATTTTATGTTATCTGATTTTGATTCAATGGGAGCTGTATGTTATACAACTCTGTACATTATAGATAACTGATAGCATTGCAAATATAATTCTTGTCTATAGACATGCAAATTTCCATCACTTCTGGTAGAGGTTCAAATGACTCCCATGCCCCCTGAGGAAGAAGCTAGTTTTGTTTCTTTTTACACATTCATGTCAATATGCCTGATCTAGAAATGGGTCTGTTCCCTTTCAGATTCTTTTTTGAACCAGTTGTAACATCTACCTAGTTCCCTCACTGATTGAATTAAATAAAATCTCTAATGAGTGTTCATTCTAAATCTGTTAAGAGTCATGATTCTACCTTTCCTTGAGAATCATGTTTTAAACAGAGGACATAGTAGACCTTTCATACACCATCAGGCTGTGGTATTTGTTCAAATTTAGGTCATTTCTAATGAAATGGGATCCCTTGACAGGAAGGAATGTCTGGGTCCTAAGCAAGGCTGAGGGCCTTTCACCTGGGTTAAGTTTCTGCTGCTGCCCTGATAGGAATCGAAAGGGGTTTCAGCTGTGAAATGTCTTTCACTGTGAACGACCACGTGCCATCAATGATTTTGATTGCTACACCACAAAAATATTCCTCCCATGCGTTATTCCTGTGATATTTTAAAGTACACACCTCTTTTACTACAGTTCAGAAAAATCTGAAGGTACAGTTTGATGCGGACTGGGCACATTAGAAGTACAAGGTTTCAGATACAGCAAGAAAGAACACTAGCTTGAGAATCAAGAATCTAGATTCTAAGCCCGGCTTGACCCCTAATTAGCTGTATGATCTTAAGCAAATTCATCTCTCTGGCCTCGGATTCCTTATCTGTATATTGACCTAAGTCAACAGCTTTTTGCTTTGTTTGTTTGTTTGTTTGTTTGTTTGATACAACAGTTTTTTCCAAAGAAAGCTTGCACACAATGTCCCAATTTCCAAACCAATGACGGACACTCTGTTCAATAGAGGGTGTCTGCTTGGTTTCAGTTCCCCACACTGTGGTGGCCGCTATTTACGAGGGCCCCTCAGAACTCTGAGAGGCACGGAACTCAAGAGCACTAAAATTCTTTCTGATGTTGTGACGATGTTACAGTCAATTATTTCGTCTCTGAGTTAAGTGTATTAAAAAATACCTTCCAAGCTGTTCCACCCTTTCCTTCCTTGCCCCACCTCCAACCCCTTGACTGTCTCCAGTTTTAGTTCTGACCTTTGGAGTCATCTCCCATCCTCAGTTCCTTCATCCCCTGGGATCCACCCCATAGCTTCAGTTCAAAAATATATCCATTGTATTGTAATAACGTTTAATTATCTGCTTCCCCCACCAGACTGTGAGTTCCCTGAGCTGCAAGTCATGTGTCCTCACCTTTGCTCTTGGGTCCAGCACAGTGCCCGACCCTGTCTTCTGTCCTCAGTACACACTCTACCCACCACTGCATCTCCTGTTCAGAGCTCTCTCCTGAACTAGACAACTACTTGCCAGACATTTCCACTTTGGGTATCTCACAGACTCCTCAAAATCAACACGCCCAGAACTAGCCTTAGCTTCCATTCAGAATCCTTACCTCCTCCTGAAAAGTCTCATCTCTATGAAGGATGCTGCAGTCTGCTGCCCAAACCAGAAATGCTCAACACCTTTCTTTACTTGATTTCCACATCCAAACAGTCACATGTCCCTTCAATTCCTCCTCCTCCCACAATTTTTAACTCCATCTACTTCTCTCCATTCCCACTGCTTCTGCCCTAGGTCAGACCACATGGATAATAAGAGATAGTTTTGATGGTGTTTTCATGGTGCCAAGCGTTATAAAAAAAATAATAAAATCCTCTTCATACATTAGATCCCTCAATGTTCATGCCTACTCTGAAAGTTTAGTACTGTTAATAGTCCCATTTTACAGTTAAGGAGATTGAAGCTCAGGGAGAATAAATAACTTGCCCAAGCTGGGAAGTTTTGGCACTGGAATTTAAACCCCTACCTCTCTAATGCGAATGCTCTAGCCCGTAACCATTACGTTAAAACTGCGATATTGACTGGTGTTGCGTCCCTACCATTAGCCTGGCCCTTTTAAGTTCTTTCTCCATTCTACAGCCCAGGAATTTTTTTTTTTAAAATGGAAGTCTTATCATGGTGTATCCTCTGCTTAAAACACCTCATTGTTTTTCCTTTGCCTGGGTACAGTACAGACTTGTTAGTAGCTCACCAGGCCCTTCATAATCTGGACCCCCTTAACCTCTTGGGTCTCTTTTCTTGCCTCGGCTTCAGTCATGCTGAATCCTTTGCAATCGTGAGGCTGAACCTTGCAGTGTCTCCCATTTGTACCTCCATGCCTCCTTTTTCTTTTCCCTGGCAAATTCTTTTTCCCACCTCTTTACCCAGCCAGCTCGGAGTCACACTCCAGTTCTCAGCTTAGAAATTTTCAACTCTCAGAAGCCCTCTGTGAGCACCTGTATTCCCAGAACACTGTGTATTTTCTGACGATATCACCGTTACTCTACACTGGTAGTACCTTTGTCGGTATCCTCTAGCGAAACAAGCTCCCGGAGTGTGGAGACTGCTGCCGATCTATTCAGTGTTGCTGTTTGCCTTCGGTCGGGTTCCTTAGAAGCACAGCCTGAGACGAAGATTCTTATGCAAGTGATTTATTGAGGGAGTACTTTCAGGTGAGACCGTGGAATGAGGGAAACAGAATAGGGCAAGGGGAGATCGGCTGTGGGCTCAGCTGAAGTCTAGCTTAAGTCTGATGGGGGGAGGGGGGATGGGGCTCTGGGTCTTGAATAACAACACAGAGTTGTCCCACCTTGAGGCAAGGGGGTGAGTTTTCACTACTCCCCCCCAAACATCAGTCATTTCATCATCTGCAGGCTGCCCGCTGAGTATGTGTAGGTGGGGGTGGGAATGAGGGGGCATAACCTCCCAGGTATCACTGCGGGCAGTGCTTTCCACCTACGGTCTCCAGTAAAGGGTGCAACTGTGGGTCCTCAGTGGCTGGCAGATGGGTACACCCTCCAGGTGACGAGGATCTACTACCCACCCCAGCAGCTAGAACATATCCTGCCCCATCACACTCAGTAAATGTCAAAGGAGTAAATGATGGGACTTTTTCATTCATCTCTCAATTTTTTCATTTATTCCTGGCTTCATGATTTTTCCAATGAATTAAATCCCCTAATCTTCCCAGTCTTGATTTTTTTAAAGGTCTCCATTTATTTTTATCAAACTTCTCTGAACTCTAATTACTTTACAGGGTTCCCAAACTTGGATAACTCTAGTTTCTCAATTAGTGAGTTTTGTTACATATTAGCCAAACGTGTTCATGACTGCATATTTCTACAACTTAATTAGTTGTAAAAGGTCTGACTGGTCCCCAGCCAGAATGTACATATCTTCTCAAATCAAGTAGGATTTGTGGGGAGAAGGTTTCAGTCATACCAGCAAATTTGATTTTTAAACCATTTGTCTAGAACAGTTTGCTCCAAAATATCTACATATATCCTATTTGGGGGCTACCCAAATATATCTGTCAATTCTGCATAAGTTGTATACACATTATCGAGGTTTGGGGTCCCTCACCTAGTGGTTAGCTGCTGCCCATTCAGATGGCCTAACATGGGCAGCCCCCTCCCTGGCTAGGAAGCTAGAGAGACCCCCATGGAGGGAAGAAGAATTATTCCACAAGAAGGTTGCTTCTGCTCAAGTGGGCTGGGGCCCTGACTTTGTTCCTCAAGAACATTTTTCTCTCTGGGAGAAATTTAGCCCCATCGGGCTCAGCCAAAAATTTAAGAGCCTTAAAGGTAGAGACTGGGTCTTGTTCATCTTTACATAAAAACTAATAATACTTCAGACTCAACTGTTTAAAAGTACTTTGATATATAATATCTCACAAAAATCACAGTGAACAAAAAATTATTGTCCCCATTTTACCCATGAGAAAACTAAGACATTTGGAGGTCAAATGACTCACCTAAGGGCACGTAGATATTAAGTGGCAGAGCCACCATTCAAACACAGGAATTCTGATACCAAATATGATGGTCTTTTCAGAGCACCTTCCTGTATAACACAAGGCCTGGCACGCCATACGGCCTCATTTGCTGTTTGTTGAGTTGAATTACCTATGACTTCTATTATTCATGTCCAGGGCTCCCCTTCTTTAGTGTAGATAACAAGGAGTGTATGATGGACTAGCCTGTGTCAACTAAGGCATTGTGCCAATGAGGTCAAGGTCATTGGTTCAATTCTCAAAAGACCAGTTACCTTTGTCTCAAGACAGTAGCAATCTTAGTTCCAGTGATACAGGCCACTCCCCTAATCTGCTATTTTGCTCACTAGTGCCTTGGTCAACAGCAAGGAATGGGCAAAAGAATTTGAGAAGAGCAGAGCAAATCCTTCACTAATTCTAATTCTAGGAAGCATGGGGAAGAAAATCTTGTTATTTTAATTTTTTTCCCAGGAGAAGGGACAGAGAATCCATGGAGTTACCTATAGAAGGCTCTGGGTCAATATTCAGGGACTTGAGTAGATCTAGCCCCAAAAAGGCTTTACGAAGGAGGGAGGGAGGGAGGGAGCCATGCTGAAATGATAGCAAGGGCACAGGAAGAAATGACCAGCTGGGACATTCAGTCCAGCACATGTCATGTCTTCAAAGAGGAGGTCACAGGGTACATTTTCTGCTAGAGATAAAGAATTTGAGGAGTAGGAAAGTGTCATGGTTCCAGTGGCTAAGTTTATAATCTAGAGCCCTAAACAAAACCTTCACCCACATTCACCTCCTCCATCCCTACAGCTTAGTCTATGATGCCAACAAAAAGCAAACGCTTTCAAACAGATGCTTGAAAACTGCAGAGCTCTTATTGCTAATAATGTTTATACCATTCAATTCAACGGACACTGATTGACAGGCCTGTTTTACATCTACTACTCTAAAGGCCCTAGGAGTGGGGTGAATTAAGTCTCTGCCTTCAAGTTATAATCCAAGGAGTGAAAGCTTTATAGTATATAACATAAATCAAGCAAAAAAAAAAAAAAAATGCTAATTAAGTGACTGTGCTCCGGGAGATTAAGGAGAAAAGTTGGCTATGATGAGATTCCTTTGGAAAATCTTCATGGGAGAGGACTGAACCGAACTTTGAAGGATTTGGGGGATCTGAATCTGAAGGCAGAGGGAGTGGAAAGAGAATTCCTCCTCTGAATTCAGTGCCCCACCTGCATTTCTGGACCCACCTTACAATTTCAGCCATCGCTGCAGCAACCAGCTGCAAGCCAGAGCAATCTGGCAGCGTTGTAGCTTCGGGTGCCCTGAGCAGCACTGGCTTTCTCTTCCTGGCTTCTCTGCTCCCGCTGCCCGCAGGAACCTGCTCAGCCATTCTGATACACAGGCGAACCTGGAAGTGTGTGGATGTTAACACCAAAAGAACAACACTTGATCAACAGGGAGCAGAAGCTTGTGGTCTAATACTTCCTTCTTCCACCCTGCAGGCTGCCAACTCTGAGAGGCATTGTGCAAGGGCTCTTCAGAGGGTCCTATGTAGGACTGAGCTCTGGTTGCCCACAGTGATGATCAGATAACAAAAGTCTCCATGGATTGGCTTCTCTTTCTTCCCTGTTTCGATCTTCACAGACCTCCCTATCCCCCACCCCCCAATCCTATTCCTTAGCATAACTTCCCCTAATTAATCACCAGTACACAAGCCCTGGTCTTGGAGGGAATCTGGACTAAGAGTGAACTCGGTGCTATTTTCTGTATATCCCTGAAAAGTAGCTGTTTCAGAGACAGGAGTAAGTCACACAATATGACACAGGGAGGGGGCGTGGATTCTCTCTATCACACCTATCAGGCCTCTGACCGACTTCCTCTTTTGCGTTAGTCCTACGGGGACTTGACTTAGAGTCACCAGGGATCTTCAGAGAGCTCCCTGAGACCCGAGTAATGGGGAATACCACATCTGTGGCATACAGGACACTTCACTGAGGGCAAAGCAGCCAAGCCCTGTTCCCTCCCCTCTCCCCAGATGTCTGTGAAAGCTGAAAGGGGTTCTTGTATTCCCAGGCCCAGGATTGCAGGGAGGAGTAAAGCTGAACCTCAGCCTGCCTGCAGTACCCTTTGTGGGACTCCTGTACATCCCTCCTTCCCTCTCCAAGTCTCCAGATCTCAGCACTCAGGAAGGAAGGCTGAGATCGCTCCAGGACCCTCAGCCCATCCTCAGATCAGCACTCGCTCGGGCTACAGACAGCCAGGCTCCCCAGACCCCTGAGCCCTATAGCATCCTCACCAGAACGTGTGCTCAGGAGAGCCATCAGACCGGCTTCCTCTGCTCTTGGCAATAGGCCTGATTCTTCCTGAATGCAGACCATGTTGGGTTTTGTGCCTCACAAGTGAAGCATGATAATAGGAACTTGGAGCGGATGTCACAGGGATATGAGTTTGAGAAACAGATCTAGGCTGAATGCCTAGAGGAGCAGGAGTGATTCAACTTAGTGAAAAGGAAAGATGCGCAGGGACACCAACTGTCCCAGTGACTCAGGCAGACTGACTTAGACCAGAGGAATGGGACAGCGTATGAGAGATTGAGGTCGGATGGAACTTCTCCCTTGTAAGGACCATGAAGGTCTTGAATTTGGTGGGGAGGTGGGGGTGGGAAGATTGTCAGGAAGACTGAAGAGAGGAAGATTACTAAATAGTGTTTCTGGTCATACTAAAAAGAGAAAAGATAGTTTAAAGGTGAGAAAAGCAATGCCCAGAGTCAGCAGTGGTGCTGGGCTTCTTCTCCTCAGCAATCTCTCTGGCCCTGAGTGCCTCCATCAGGGGTAAATTCTACCTTTGTGCACTTGAACGTGCAGGAAAGTGATAAAGAGAAGGAGGAAGGAGAGAGGACAGTGGGAAAGGAAAGGTGAAAGTGATCGCTGTGGGTACAGCTCAGTGTCACCACCCACTGCCACCTCCAGTAATCCTTACAAGGTCCTCTGGGACCTTTGATATGGACTCTGTTCAGAAAAGCAGTGTTGTCTAAGGTTAAGATCATTGGCCTTAGAGTCAGACCCGAGGGTCCCAGCATTGTTGTATTCAGCCTGAACAGCCGTACTCGCCCAGCAAGTACTTCCCAGCCTCAGTTTCCTCATCTAGAATGGAAGCCCCATGAAGACAGGGACTTGGCCTCATTCACTGTAATATCCCTAGAGCCTGTTAGGACACCTAGGAATACCTATTTGCTGAATGAATAAATAAACCTATAAAATGAGAATAATATTAACACTACTCCATAGGCAATAAACATAGTAATGAAGAACATGGACAGTAGAGCCAGACTCCCTTAACCTGAATTCAAACTCAGCCACTTCCACCACTGTAACTTCAGCAGGCTAGTAAATCTCTCTATGCCGCTCTGTACCGGTTTCCTCAGCTGTAAAGTGAGGATAATAATAGGACATCTACCTCAACAGATTATGGTGTGGCTTAAAATAAGTTAATATATGTGAAATGTACAAAATAGTGCCTGGCTATTTATTAGTTAGCTATTATGATTGTTAGGAGAATTACTTGATAAAATCCAGAAAAAATGCTCAGCATTTGATCTTTTTTTTAATTAAAAAAAATTTTTTTTTAATTGAAGTATAGTTGATTTACAATGTTGTATTAGTTTCTGGTGTACAGCAAAGTGATTCAGTTATATATATAAATATATATTCTTTTTTAGAGTCTTTTCCATTATAGTTTATTACAAGATATTGAATATAGTTCCCTGTGCTATACAGAAAGACCTTGTTGTTTAGCATTTGGTGTTTTATTCTATATACTCCTAAACGACACAACTCTCTTATGATGAAATAGAATCAGATATTATTATTAAATATTTTAAAATATAAAAATATTTTAAGCAGTTAGCTCATCACCTGTCACGTCATATCGCAAGCTCTCACTAAACGGTAGCTATTATTATTGTTGTTGCTACTGTTTTTGTTATAAGAAAATCATTCTGATCTCACCAGGCCTGCAGGCTGATGATAAGGCCACAGGTTCATCTTCAGGGTTGACTTTGAATAGGAGCAGGCAATGGCTGGCATTAACTGAGGAAGGATCCCCAGGAAAACTGCTATCCGGTATTGAATAGGGCGAGAGTAGTAGGAACTAAGCTGGTTGTAATGTTTAGCCGCAGGCTAGAGAAATAGACTTGAACAAGAGTGGAACAGGAGAGAAACAGTGACGTGAAGAAGCACGACACTGGGTAGAACGTGTTGTAATACACCAGACCAATTTCTCCTTCTGTACAGTCTGTTACTTCCATTACTAGTCAAAGGGGCTGACTCAATTCCTCAAGAAGTATTTACGAAATTTGTACCATTTTTTTTCAGCACAGTGATAAGGGTTACGGGAAACAGAAAAGCAGTGTAAAGCAGTATGAGTCTTGGGCTTACAATCTCTTGCCGAGAGAATACATGAGATCATGTATGAATATATCCCCAGATGTTTCAAAACAGGTAACTGCTACAATAAGTTAAGACAGGTGAGACATTAATTCATTTGTTCCTCCTTGCATACATTCATTTACTGACTCATCATTTCATGGACACTGAACACCCCTTGTGCTGAAGGCCATAAAGGATAAGGAGCTCAGGAAGCTAAATGCTGCCCTCAAAGAACCGATACTTTAATAAAGAATTGGTGGTGATCTGTATGAGAATGGCTCCAATACAGGGCAGAACACGGTCATGCCCAAGAGGCCTGCTTGGTGTTAACCAAGGGGTCTAGTTGAATAGTCTCATGTGGCTTTTTGAGGATGGTGAGACTTGATGTGATTTGAAGGCTTGGCATCATCTAAACAGATGGGGGTACGGGGTGGCGTGCCAAGCAGGAAGTCGCTAGGAGGAAACTCATGTTAGCAGGGATGAACACGGCTTTTATTTTGTTGATTCATCAATGCATTGAACAAAACTTTTTGGAAATATCCATTATGGGTCTGAAAGATGAATAGGACATTATTCCTTCCCTCAAGCAGTTTCTGGTCTAATGGTGGAGGCACACACATGAAGAACAAAAGTATATTAGAGTGTGATGAGTGTAACAGTAGAGGTCTATGTAAAGTAGGTGCAGAAGGGTGTCATCCTCCTGGGGAATGAGGTGGGGGCTCAGTGGGTCACAGGGGAGCCCAGGCCCTGCATCCATGAGGGACAGCATGTAAAGGCTCTTTAGGAAGGACATTGGAGGCCAGGGTGGAGGACAGATAATGACTGATGACAAACAAGGTAGTCAGACAGGTAGAGATCAGATCTTGAGGCATTTAGAGGACATTCTATGGAATTGGGGCTTTATTCAGAGGATGAGGCAATCAGTGAAAGATTTCAGAGGAGATGACATACCACATTTGCCCTTTGGAAAGATAATGAGAACAATGTCTCACAGTATTTAGGGCCAACTGCGGTTTATAAACCTCAACCTCACGATGACCTTTATCATCTCCAGAGGGGGGTACAAACTTGCTCAAGGTCACTCAAGCAGTAGGAGCAGTAAGACGATTTTTGGTTTCCAAGACCAAACTCTTAACCCCTACGCTCTGCTACCTCTCTGTCTGCGGGGTGGGAGGGCTGGGGAGGGGAGGGGGGAGGAGGGGGAGGAGCCAGAGCCATAGTCAGAATAAAAGATAATGCGGCCAGAGCTTAAGCGGTGGGGGTGGGAATGGTGAGAAAGAAACAGAGTCCAAAACCATTGAGGAAATAGGTCCTACTGGGTGTTGTGATTAATTTGATGTGTAGATAGATTAAAGACGAGCGAGAACTAGCAGGACTCCCAGAGCTCTGCTCCTATAGCTGTATTTCTTGTGGGGCCATCAGCAGTGACAGGACCCAGAAGAAGGAAAGGAGGAGTGTATGAGATAATGCATTGAGGACATCGGAGTGGAGACCCTAGTGGGTAGTGGGCTAGACTCAGCAGGAGCTCAGGAGCCAGGTCTGGGCTGGAGGAAATCTGACGGACTGGCTAGGATGCGTAAAGGGCTGATTAGACAGTAGAGAGCCTAGATGACAGGATGACATATGGACTTGAGTGTGAAGAGAGTAAGAAGTTACTGAGGCCCTTTGATTAGGGAAACAACATGGTCAGCAACAGCTTTTTTTTTTTTTTTTTTAATATTTATTTATTTATTTTTGGCTGTGTTTGGTCTTCGTTTCTGTGCGAGGGCTTTCTCTAGTTGCGGCGAGTGGAGGCCAGTCTTCATCGTGGTGCGCGGGCCTCTCACTGTCGCGGCCTCTCTTGTTGAGGAGCACAGGCTCCAGACGCGCAGGCTCAGTAGTTGTGGCTCACGGGCCCAGTTGCTCCGTGGCATGTGGGATCTTCCCAGACCAGGGCTCGAACCCGTGTCCCCTGCATTGGCAGGCAGATTCTCAACCACTGAGCCACCAGGGAAGCCCAGCAACAGCTTTTTAAATGTCAAGCATCAAACTAAAATATCCAAGAACCAAAACAGAACTTTTATTTCCAGCCCCCGTTCCACCCTGTGGTGCAAATAACACCTCAGCAAGGATGGGCCAGCACGGCCATGCGCAGGGTGGAGACCAAGTTCTGTGAGGCTTAGCAAGCCCTGGGGATGGCAGCTGATCCTCGGCTGTTGTTACTCTCCATGCTGGGGCCGCTGACACATCTCCATTCCTGAGGTGTGCAGGCCCGCTCCACAAGGCGCCCGGCCACATACTCCTTGTCAAGGCTGTGATGTGTGTCCGGTTTTGGAGGTGGTGAAAGGCTGGAGGAGTCCCAGCTTGTCTCTGTTTTTTCTTGTTCCTCATACCACTTAGTGACTGAAAGGTAAAGGATGAAAAGAAATATTGGGAGATGAAATGGAGTAGGAGAGATAATATCTTGAAATATTATCCTGCCACGTAATAAAAATCACATTTTGGGAAAACCAGTTCACAACAGTGGACAAGATCTAACGGAGTGTGGAGAGGATGGAAGAACAGGGGACCGATCGAGAGGCCACCACAGCACCGGGTGTCATACGGGCTGGTGTCATTTACAATGCACTCTTACCTCTCATTTGATCTGCACGGTGACTCTGTCGGGTGGTATTCATTATCCCCATTTTACAGATAAGGCAACCAAGAAAAGATAATCGCATTAGACCAAATCACCTGGCTAGCAGACAGAAGAGCTCAAACTTAAAACCTCAGTCTTCTGGGAATTCCCTGACGGTCCAGTGGTTAGGACTCGGCGCTTTCACTGCCGAGGGCCCAGGTTCAATCCCTGGTGGGGGAACTAAGATCCCACAAGGCTCGCAGCCAAAAACAAACAAGCAAACAAAACCTTGGCCTTCTGATGAAAACTTCTAAGACAGAAGGAATCCCTTGCGCATTCATCACCCACTGCACATCGCATAACGTCAAATTGCTTCTCCAGGAATAAGGTGCTCTAAACATCAGAGCCTAAAGGTGCGTTTGGAGGGTCTGTCTTGAGAGAAGGTCCCGCTGGGAAACAAGGACACACGGCCTTACAGCATTCCTCTGGGCTTCGGGAGGGACTTCCCCCAGGGAGCTGCTTCCAACCACACCGTCAGCCTTCCGCGGGCCCCTGTAGAACTTAACCGTGAGGCTCAGTGAAAAGCCGGCTCCGACGACCGTCCTCTGATTCATGCTAAATGAATCCCTGGTTCGCACTGTCAGAATCTAAGAGGCAGGTGTAGCTCCCCTGACGCTTTCAATAGGAACTTGTTCAAATCATGGAGCCTCTTTAGGAACATTTTTTCAAAGGAGTGGTTTATAATTTCTCATCTGTAGCAGGAGTGAGGGGGCGGATTCGGAGGAGGAAAGAGGAAGTACTGATGGGGAGGCCGGGAAAGAGACCATTCTGGATCAGAGCAGCGAAGATCAAAGGAGGGGGGCGAGTCTCGCTTCTGGAGATGAGAGGCTGGGAGAGAATGCCTGTGAAGGTAAAGGGGAGAAAGAAATGGGATGTGGGAGGTGGAGCCCTGTCTATAGAGAGAGCCAGAAGAGGTTTCTATTTCCCCACAGGAGAGCTGTGTTTAAGGCTCCCTGGCCCCGCCCTCATCCTCTGCAGGGACCTCCCCTGCGGCCCAGCTGCCGCTCCTGGTTCCCACCTTCCTCATCCACCATACCCTCTCCCTCCAGCCTTTATGTAGTTTATGTATTCCAACCCCTATACTTTCACTCACCCGGTTCATGCTTCCTGGATCACTCTCTACCCTTCGCTCTATCTCATTGAATCAGATTGAAGTACCCAATGCCCCATGAGTCTGACCTGATCCTCCAGACCCAGGGGTCCCTGTTGCCTACACCACTGGGTCTCTAGACTCTGCATCAGGATCTCCTGGAGGGCATTTTATTAATTATTAATTAGTTAATTAATCTCTAACCTGTTGGTTCCATTTGGCTTAAACTCAGGTCCCACTTACTGTTGGACAAAATTCGAGCTATTACAGAGTGGCAGCTCCTGTTCCCACACCAGTCATCGTGTACCCGTGTCACACACTAGTTTATGAGTATTGTTAACAATCAAGTTCCCAATTCAATTCAGATCCTTCCTGCTCTTCAACCAGCAGAGAAGTACGATTAAGTTTGGAAAGGATCTGAAATTGTCTACTGGTTTACTGGAGAGCATTTTAAAACACAGATTGCTGGGATCCCCAGTCTCTGGCTCAGTAGGCCTGGAGTGGAGCCTGAGAATTTACCTTGCTAACAAATTCCAAAGTGATGCTGATGCTGTGGTCTGAGGAATTTATATCATTCGTTCAGCCTTAATCACGCACTGCTGGTATTGATACCTTCATTGAGTGTGTATATCCTGCCTCCCAGATGAAACTGTGAACAATCCAAAGGCAGTGATGTGGTAAGTATTACTAGACGGTATCCCTGTCTTGTACCTAGGTGGCATACTCAGAAAAGGTGCCCAGACCACTATAACTTGTTTGTTGGTGTGAAGGGTTAGTAGTATTGATTTTAGGTAAAAGTATGGAATAGGCAGTTTGCCCACAGGGACCTCCCACTTTCCTCGCCTCCTTTCCTCAGCCCATTTCTGTGCCACTTACTCTTCCTGCTCCAGGATGAACCAGGTTCCCCAAAACATATGCCTGCCCTAAAAACCTGGAGTTCTGTGGTCTGCCCCTTAGAGTTTATAGACAATTCTCATAAGAAGTTTGGCTGAAAAGGAAAGAAGTGAGGTAAGGCAGTAGTAGTTAAGAGGGGTATGAGGCCCAGGAGGCTTTTTATTTCATTTTATTTTTTAAAATGAGGGAGACCTGAGCTTATTTAAATACTGATGGAAAGAAGCCAGCAGAGGGGGAGGGGTGGCGGTATGGAAAGGGAAGGTGTAATGGATAAAGGGAGGTCTTTGAGAAGGAGGGTGGGTGGGATTCAGAGTACAGGGAGAAGGATTAGCTTAGACAGGAGCAGGGACACCTCTCCCATTGTCGAGGGAAAAAGAAAAGAATGGGTTTAGAGGTAGGAACAATGAGGCTTTAGACTCTACGAGGCTCCTAGCTCTAACATCTTATGATTCCATGAAATTAAATCGCTACGGTGTCAGTGGCTTAATGTGTCACCTCTCCTTGGCAAAGCTTTAACCCAAAGGAATGAATCTTTCATGAGAGATTCTCAGGCTATGGGAGGCCTGCCAGTAGGGCAGCAGGGCCTTCCCCAGCGGCCTCGAACACCTACCATCCTGCTACACAAGGGGGAATTGGAAAAACAGGACAAATATGCCCAACTGTGACAATATAAGGCCTAGGACAAGATCACAGAGCTGAAAAGTAGATGCTGGAGTCAGACTAGAACCCTTCTTCACTGGACCCCAGCAGCCATTTGGTCCACCTGTATATACCTGTTCATTCCCAGGCCACTTAAAATGGCAAGGAAATGGGGGAAGTATTAAGAACAGCTTCTCCCTAGCCCTTGGAATGGAGACTTGTGATGTCACGCTCCATCCCAGACCCACACAGCCCCAGCCCATCTCTGGGGCTCTGAGAAACACCTGATGGTGATAGGAATAACAAATTATCAAATACCTCCTCAATTAAATTAGCATACAAAGTGCCTGGTACATTGTACCAGAACCTGGATCATAGGAAGAGGTCAATAAATGTAAGTTATCATCATCATCTTCCTCCTTATCATCATCGTCGTCGTCAGCAATCACTATGTGCCTAGGCACCATGCTATATATTTACATATTTATTTATAAAGTATGGGTTTTTCCTAATTACAAAAGATGGTCAGAGTTAAAAAGATCTAACAAGAAATACATAGCAAAAGAAGTGCGAGTGTGGTGTGCTGGAAAGAGGGAAAGCACTGGATTCAGACTGCCTGTGTTTATGTTATGGCTCTACTAATACTAACTGGGTGATCTTGGACATGTTACTTAACTCTTCTGTGCCTCAGTTTCCTCATTTGTTAAATGAGGGCAATAATACTTCTCATAACATAGGGTTCCTGGGAAATTTAAATAAGATATTATATACATAAAGCACTGAGCACGGTGCTTGGCACACAGTAAGCAGTCACTAAAGGTGATTATTATTGATATTATTAATGTTGCTGTTTTATAAATTAAGTTCTCCATAATTCACATCTCAGAAGTAATCAATATCGATAGCTCTTTGCATATTTTTTTCAGTTTTTTTCCTATCTATACCGATATCTCTATATCTATGTCTGTATGTAATATGGGATCCAAAATACGTAAACTATTTCACATCTCTTTATTCACTTGACAGGTATTATGGATGATTCTCAAAACAACCCTACATAGTACATACTGATACACCATTTTGTCTATAAATGGATATTTGATGTACCCTCTCTGAAGGCTACAACTTCACATCCCAGATGTTCAAAGGAAACCTCTGGAGGCTGAGGTATAGGACATGGGTCCATGGCCTTTTTCTGCAAACGGCCAGATAGAAATAGTTTAGGCTTTGCAGACCATATGGTTTCTCTTGCAACTACTTAACTCTGTGATCGCAGTGTGAAAGCAACTGTACACAACATGTGGAGGAATAAGGGTGGCTGTGTTCCAATAAAACTTTATTAACAGAGAACAAAATTTGAATTTCATATGATTTTCACATGTCATGACCATTATTCTTCGTTTGATTTTTTCCAACCATTAGTTTAAAAATGTAAAAATCATCCTTAGATTGCAGGCTGTACTGTACAAAAATGCAACGGGCTGGATTTGGTCCACAGGTCATAGGGAGCAAACTAGCTTGCCATTCTGGAGCCTGGTTGAAAATTAGAGAGGCAGTGAAGCGTAGAAGTAATATCTTAATACAACCTTCCTGCCTTCTCAGAAGGAAGCACCCTTTCCTCTGCTTGAAATGCATTATTCCACCAAATCCACTAAAATCCTACTCAAGGTTTAGATCACGTGCTCATCCTCTGTGAAGGCTTCCCAAAATTCCCTTGAAGAAATGAATGCCGTTCCCCTCTCAGATTCTTTTAACACTTCTTTTATAGCACTACATACTGTACTTTTCCCCGCTACCAGAATCCCTACTAGGCCTCAAAGTCTTGTGAGTTCAATTTATTTGGTGTGCATCTGGAACTCGTACAGTGCTTGCCAACTGAGAAGGATTGAACCGAATTACTGAGCTTCACTCTCACTCTGTTGGGTGCAAGAAAAAGGAACTCATTAGCTCTAGTCTAGGAGGAGGGAGGGAGGGGGGTGATTTAGAATCAGGAACATCTTAAGGAACCTAAATTCAGGAAGCCGCCACCAGAGCTAAAACCACGGTTTCCAAAGCTGACAACCAGGGATCTTCTTTCTTTCTCAGGCCACATTGACTCCCATCTCTACCGTTCTGACTAGACTGATTTCATTACTTTTCTTGTCTCAGCAGTCCTCTCAGTTCAAGAACTCACAGATCAACTCACTTCTGAGAGTCCTAATTTTAAATTTCTGGGAGAGAGGATCTTTTGGCTGGGGTGGGGGCACTGGTTGCATGGTATAAACATAAGTGCTGAAGCTTATCTGAGTGGGTAGTCCAGGAGCTACTCGCCAAGAACGGAGGGAATGTGTTGGGCAGACACCTCAGAATGCCTGTGATGCTTGCTGACTTCATTTATCACATGATGGCTTGTGGTTACTTGTGTGTGTGTCTCTCTTTTCCATTGTCTAGACAGCGTGCTCCTTTAGAACAGGGGCAGAGCCTCACTCATTTTGGGGTCCCCAGTTCCAGTACAGTGTTTTGCACACAACAGGTAATAGCAACTGCTATTGAATTGAATTGAAAACATCACCTTCTATTCAGTCTTTAAGCATCTTTCATCTTTATGAAAGGTACACATTCCATTGCTAGGCAAAAGACTCGTGGCGTAAAAGATAAATTTTCTTTTCCTGGCTTCTGGTTTTTTTTTAATTAAATTGTCTTTAGCTCAGGTAATTGCATTATTTCCATTCCAGGTTTTCAGAGGTCAAACAACCTCAGGTCCAGATGTACTATGAATGCAACTATAATAGTTTCAGAGCAATTATCTCCTTCCAGCTCTGCAGGGCGGAACAACTTGAGCTCTGGAGCCAGGCTAGTAAGAAATCCTGTTATATGTATCCCTCTCAGAGTCAGCCCAAAGTGAACTCAAGGCCAGTTTGAGCAGAGAATTACTTAGCTGTGGCTAGTGGCCTAGGTAGCTGTTGCCTATGCTGGCTTCTAAGCAAGCCTGGGAGCAGCTGAGTGCCCCAGATCATACCTGAATCCCTCTGCCCTTTTACTGAGGCCAGGGAAGCTCAGCCGCTGCAGCCGCCAAGGTCAATCAGGAGAGGCGGCCCTTTCCTGGCTGACTTGTAACTGCTGGAGAGTTTCCCTCCACCGTTTATTATTTCTCCTCTGATCTGCTCCCTTGGGGGAGAAGTTGGCTCATTGTTTACCAAAACCAGTTGCTCCCACCCGTAGCTCTGCTGCCTCTTTCTGCTCTGATGAGCTGCAAGCTTCACGCAGAAGCTGATCTCAGGGAAGAGGCATTACAGACACAGCCCAAGGCAAATGCACCATGTTCTAGTTTGTGCCTTCCTTGCCTTGGCTGACATTGATTCTTGAGGCCTTTCTCAGGCTCTTCTAAGCTCCCTTCTACGTCCTGATTAGAAGGGAGAGGAGACAAGACAAAATGGATTTTACGTCCCACTAAAATGCCAGTTGTATTATTACATATATACTTTGTTCATAACGGACAATTTAAGACTTTCAATGTTGGGGTACTTAATGTAGTTCAAGGCTGATCTTTCTCCCAAGAGGACTGTGTGTGGGTGTGCATATACATATGTGCCACATCTCATGAACTGCATAGAACTCAATTTATCATTAGTTACCCCACTTAAATAACAATTATAAATAAAATCAAATACATATGAACTCAAGCAGATCTCTGACTATCCTTGATCACCTAATCAGACTCCTTTAAAAGCACCCATGGGTCTTTGGCAACAATTAAAGCTTTTTTCAGAAAGTTGCCTGGAGAAAAATAAAATAAAATAAAATAACTGTACTTTAAAAAACTGGTGTTAACATCCTGATCTGATTCACAGGCCAGTTCTCATGTCTGCCCTACCACAGCCAGAGTCCTCTGAGAATGGCATAGATAATTTCTTCAGTGATTCATAGTTATTCTGAAAGGTAGTGTTTTCACAAATGTTTATATACAACCTTTGGTAACTATAGCAAATAGCATGTAAATTATGTTATACTTTTTGGTGTGCAACATCCTTTTTATAGTCTCAAGTATAAAATCTGGTTGTATTACTCTCCTGATTCTGACAATTAAAGTTTCTAATTCATTTAGAAGGACAAAAAAAAAAAATGCCGTTAAGACCTTGGGGCATTTAATCTGTTGGTCACTTCCAGAATGGTTATCCTCTCAGCATACCCACATGTGGGTCCATTCTTCTGATTTATTGTTGTTTAAAAAGAATGAAGAAGCTATATTCATTTATTCTGAAGGAGAGGGGAATTTCTATTTCCCACTACAATGACGGTCTATTTTTACCTGCTATCTCTCTTCAGAGTTCAATAATGTGTATCTCTTGTTAATATGTGTATTTCAACTTGTGTTCCTTTAAACTTTTTTTTTTTTTTTTTTTGGCCTGTAAAAATTGTAGTTCTCAATTTTCTACCCATCTCTTAAAGTTTGGGGGGAGGCATATTACAGTTTGTGGATTACCTGGATACCTTATTTTTCTTTCTTCTATACTGTAGCTTTTGGCCACTAAATGCTCTTTATTGACCTGAAGCTTAGCTAAGAAAAGAAGATGAGGGAATTCCCTGGCAGTCCAGTGGTTAGGACTCCGCACGTTCACTGCCAAGGGCCCAGGTTCAATCTCTGGTCGGGGAACTAAGATCCAGCAAGCTGCGTGGCACGGCAGGAAAAAAAAAAAAAAAAAAAAGAAAGAAAGAAGAAAATTTTAAACTAATAATTTTTAATTTCTAAAACATGATTTGTCACAGTACTTTCCTGAGATGCTTGAACTCTGCTCTGGATTACTTTGAGGGATCTTTTCAAGTAGTATTTTTAAATGATAACATTATTTCTCTAAGATGTTCTGTCTGGAAAATATTTTCACTGAGTGCTTATGTTTGCAGACTAATAGTTCAAGTGGGAAGCTAATAAAGGTAAAACAAATGATGATGCAATTAGTATGTCCTTTCAATTATCTGTGGTTCAAAAAAGTCGATGGTGAGATAGACAATATAAAAGAACAGGAGCTTTGGGTCAAACAGAACCACATTTTGGGCCCCTTATATTTATGAGCTGTGTGACCTTGGGCAAAGCACTTAATCTCAGCAAGTCTGTAAAATGAGAACTAATATAACATCTAACATTTGTTGATTACTTGTTATGGGCTGGGCACTGTGCTAATTATGTCACATGCATTCATTATCTCATTTCATCCTCAAAATAATCCTATGAGGAAGGTACTATTAATATCCTCATTTACAAATGAAGAAATTGAAACTCAAAAAGGTTGAGTAATTTGTCCAAAATCACAGAGTAGCAGAGTCTGTAACTCAATGCCATGTCTGGCTCTAGAGGCCAAGTATATAAACACCACACTATATTGTGTCCCTATCGTAGTACTCTACTCATAAAGTGAGTTATGAGGATTAAATGCGATAATGCAGGAAAAGAGCATGCCTGGCACATAGTTAGTTCTCTTATTCTTATTACATGTTATTACATATTACCAGCAAAAATTTGTATAGCACTTTACTCTTTATAAAGCTCATTGACATAGTAGATCATTACTTCATGATATCATGTGAAGTATCATAAAACTGTGGCTCAGAAAGGTTAAAAGACTTGGCCAAGGTCATTTAGCTTATAAGCACACTGATATGGGAACTCAGATCTTTTAATTCCAGAGCACAGAAACTTCACTGCCTTCTAATCATGGGGGGGGTATATTTTTATATAATTAATTTAAATTATTATTAGAAGAAGTGGCTATTTCTAGATTGAGTTCTAAACTTTCCTGCCTCTAAATTGCTGCTTTATCTTAGTAAATCTTGAAACTTGTTTCTTGATTCTCTCCTTTACGTCAGACAATTCACCTTTGAGAAATGTGAAGAGAAAATCCTCTTTTTCCTGACTCCCACATATTTTTCCCCACAGTTAAATGTATTGATAGATATCATGTAGATATCTATTATGAATCATACACATATAGATAGATATCAAATTATGAATGGGCTGGGTGTTTTAGGGTGAATTTGTAAGTTGGATGTTTGGAAAGCTGAGCATTTTTCCTTCATAAAAACCATCTTTTAGATGGAACTTAAGCCCCACAATGACCCCAGAGGAACCTATCATAAGTATGTGCCAGATGCAGGGAAAGGGGGGGAAAAGGGTGTAGAGGGAGATAAAGCAAAGTCCTTCTCCCTCCTTTAACTCCAGGCTTGCCCCAGAAGTAATTTTGAAACAGACTATTTGCTTGTAGTATTTCCTCTCTTTCTCATAGTTTATGCCATCTCTTCATGCCCCTTTATCTTCTCTTGCTCTGAGCAACCTCCAGATCAGGCCTTCCTTACACCAAGGAGTCCTCTAAATTCTAAAACTAGCTACCTGCCCCTCCCCTGGTCTTTCCACTTCACCTTCCAATCTAAATGGCTGTTGGATATGAACTAGGTGTTTGGAGGAAAGCAGCCTAATGAAATAATTCACACTGAAGTATAAGAGGCTGATTTTCCTTATTCCCTCTAGAGTTTTGCTTTTTAAAAAGATTATTAGTTTTAGACTCACAGACGTAGAGATCAGACTTGCGGTTGTCAAGGGGGAAGGGTGGAGGGAGAGGAATGGACTGGGAATTTGGGGTTGGTAGATGCAAACCATTACATTTAGAATAGATAAACAACAAGGTCTTACGGTATAGCACAGGGAACTATATCCAATCTCCTGGGATAAACCATAATGGAAAAGAATATTTAAAAAAGAACGTATATATGTATAAAATCGAGTCACTCTGCTGTACAGCAGGGATCGGCACAACTGTAAATCAATTATACCTCAATTAAAAAAAAGATTATTAGTTTTGCATGTACATTTGTAATTGGTGGAAATTCTAGCAATGGAACAAAACAAAGTGAAAATAGCTACTATGTAGAAGGTATTTTGGAAGTGATGTGCCGTAATATGGGGAGACCAGCCCAACAAGGGTCTTTCTTGCCCTATCCTTTTATGCCACCAACCTCTGCAGTACACATACGCACACATGCACACAAACACACATCTCATCAGCTACCTTGGCTGCTAATCTTTTCCTCATCAACTGGACAATTATTAGAATGATGGCATTTCAGTGCTGGAGAGGGTTCTAGAGCTAATGTCATTAGCTCATTTTATAATTGAGGAAACAAAGCTCAGGGACAAGGGCTTGGTGAGTGGTAGAATTGGCACGAGGTCTTCTGCCCAAGAATCTAGGGTAATTTCTTCTACACTCCATGCTTAACATTCAGAAGTCTTGCAAAATAAACTTAGAAACACTCATGATTGACCTTGTTCACTTATCCACTTGGATTCTCTTTTCTCTCTTTGGAGTTGGCAGGTAGAAGCCATCACTGCTGGGGGCAAGAGAGTCTGACCTGCTCTTCCTACCAACATGCTCTGACCCAGAGGCTGGAGATTCTCTGTCCTCTGCCAAGTGGGACTGTGGAGGAATTAGAAAACTGGGGCTGTTTGGGGGCCCTGGTACATGCTTTCTTCTTCATTAGCTACTCATGGAGAACATGTGAAAATATGAGGATTTTTATTGCCTCTCTCCTCTTTCGCTCACTGAGCGCTTAGATTTTCACTCTAATAATTGGAACTACTCTTTTCACTCCCTCAGCAGTACAGCAGAGTGGGGGAGAGCACGGTCTCTGGGGAGGCAGGCTGCCTGGGACCATAGCTCAGCTAGCACTTCCTGACTGAGCGAACGTAGCATGTTACTGAACCTCTGTGCCTCAGCTTCTTCTTCTGGAAAATGGGAGCAATAATAGTTTATACTTTATGGGGTTGTTTAATATAGATACCTGCTTAATACATGTTAGCTCTCGTCATCATCGTCATTACCATCAACACCTTGTGGGTGCTTTTAGTTTGCTTTGTAAATTTTTTTAAGGAAGGGAAGCTTTTCTGGTCTTAGCTGCCTTTCTCCATTGCCTGGCAATCTGTAAATCATACAGTCATTAAAGGTCAGGTTGACCCTTTATGCAATTCTTGACTAGGAGGCCTCATTGTATATAGTGAGTCACCACCACTTGGAAGTGGACGGTGAATCAGTAGCCCATTAAGGAGAGGTCAGAAGGTCCCCTGGCTCAAAGTGAGAGGGTCCAAACCTAGCTCTGGGGTGCAGAAAGAAACCGTGCACTTATATGGCTGAGTGGACTTGGGGTGCCATGGAGAACCTGTGCTACTCAGGTCAGAGGACATAAAATGGTGGGTAAATGCTGGAGCTTTAGAATCACACAGACCTGAGTCTGATTTCAGCTCCATCTTTACCTTGCTGTGGGACCTCAGGCAAGTTATTTAACCTCTCTGTGCCTCATTTTTTATCATCTGTAGATAGAGGTGGTCTTAATAGAAATGACTTCATGGTAAAAAAATGCTTGGAAAATGCTGAGAATCAAGTAAATACTCAATCAAAAGGAATTATTTTCATTATCATCACCATTATTATCGTGCATATGGGTCGGAACAGACAGTTCTAGGCATCAGCCATGGAGAAGCAAACTAAGGGGAAAAGGTAGCAGGAACAAGGATGTGTCTGATGTGGTGAGTGTTAGGTAGTGGCGAGCCATTTAGCTAGTATTAAATGTAAAAAGTCATAATTTATTCTTTATTGTACCCCAACGAAGGAATGAGTGTTGTGTGTTGACATAATTTGCATTTTGTAGAGGAAGCGTCAGAGGACTGGAATATAAATAACCTTCCTGCAAAACACCGATCTGGTAGCTCCAGTTAGGAGCTGAGCTTCCATTCAGGTCTTGCTTGTAGAAGGGTAACCATCCCGGCCCAGGCGAAGAAGACCTTGTCAGGTTTATAACTCCACAACTGGCTAAAAATATGAATGTCACATAATCATCCCGTCCTTCTTCTTGATCTCGATTGGCCCTCCTGACTTCATGCCATCTGCAAATTTGCACATCCTTTTGCTCCTTTTTGCTCACGTTTTATGCCTTCTTTTGCCATCTCATTTACTCCGCATGTTTCAATCTCTGGGCTGCCATTTTTCTTCTTCATTTTTAATGCGGTGGTTTTTCTCCTCCTCTCTTTCTCTTCCCTCCTTTACACCCCCACCTTCCTCCTCCCTCCACACCAATCAAATTCCTGCTTGCTTCTTGCCATGTTCATTACCCTACCTCATTCCCCCCTCATTCCTCGAAAACTGCTCACAGAGACTCACCCTTCCCCCTTCCAACTCTCAGTGCCCACCCTCCATAAATTCCAGCAGCCTGGCAATCAGTAACTTTAGCATCACACTTCACAGCTCCCAGAGTTTATACTACTTGTTACTACTCTCCTTGCTACTGCTCTCTAGGGTTCCTGCTAAAAAAAAAAATTTTTTTTTAATTCCACTTAAAAATATCTTGGGTACAAGTTGAACCCACAGTTAAGTTTACTCACACATTTACCGCATTTCCTGGTTTTATTTTAACTAGTAGCTCAGTTCTAGACTCCATTATGCAGTGAAGAAAGACTAGATCCTTAGGGAACACATTTTTTTTTCTACTGTGAAGAAGAAAACCACCTAAACATTCAACAGAAACCCCAGCCCTGGGTCCACCCACTCTCTTATCTCCCCACTCCCCCAAGCTGCAGCTGAAGGGACAAGGCTTTTTCCTTTGTGGAGTCATTGATTTCACTCTTCCTGGAGCTCAGACTGCCTCCCAGTGTGTGTCTGTGTGCACACGTGAGTGGCCTCTGCTGTTTTTGCAGAGGGCTCACCTCTCTTCTGCCATTTTACCAGGACACAGGAGGCTGCTCTCCCGCTCTCCCTCTCCCTCTCGCTTTCTCTCCCTGCCCCCAACTCAGCCTAGGCTTTTTCCTGTCTCTTAACTCCACCAGTGCAGCAGCAACTAGCTGAGCTGCTTGCGTGAGAGAGAGAGAGAGAGAGAGAGAGAGAGAGAGAGAGAGGGGGAGAGTGTGTGTGTGTGTGTGTGTGTGTGTGTGTGTGGTGTGTGTGTGTCTGCGTGCGCAGCTAGGCCAAGCCTGCGAGCCTGCCTGTCACTGGAGAGTTTTAGTTTGCATTCAGAAGAAAGGAGGAGGGGAGACGGGGGTTGGGGGGGGGGGGAGGAAAAGGTGGAGGGGGGAGGAGGGGGGGCGCGGAGAAGGGAGGGAGAATGTCTTGTTTGTGGCTTGTCAGCAATTGCTTGAGACAAGCTTCCATGTGTGAAAGCTACTTGGCATGAATGCCTGGGCCGTACCAAGTGTCACCGCAGCAAGAGGGGGAGTCAGAAGAAAAACAGATCAGACCAGAGCAGACAATAGGCCCCTAAAGTGTTCCCCCTAAGTTGCTTTGATGTTGTCCTAGTGTCTTGATACCAGGAGGCCAGGGATTGCAGGAAAAGGGTCTTTTTTGTCTTCATTCACTTTCCCCCCTCAGTTTCTGAAATGATTCTCCAGAATTTCTCCTCATAAAAAAGGTAAGAGCCCTAACAATTCCTTCTTCTGTGGCAGGCTGGTTCGCCCGTGCCTGGAAGTCGGGGTCTCATTTCTGCGCTGCTCAGGACGAGCGCTGGGGTCCTGCAATTGGAGCTCTAGCCTTGCCCCTGGAAGTCTTCGCAGGCGCTCAGGGCTGGGGATGGCCCCTCTTTCTAGGGAACCCCAGTAACACGATCTGTGCCTCTGGGTTGTTGGGGGAGAAGGGGTGGATGCAGAGGGATGGGAGGAGGGTGTGAGGGTGGAGGGTGTGAGGGGGAAAAAAAGAGAGAGAGAGCAGCCTGAAAGAGAGCGAGAGAAGGGCAGAGCCCTCGTTCAGAGCAGCCCCAGCCCGGAGCCCAAGGAGGCCTCCTTGCAAGCTTGAGCTGTGCCTTCTCAGGCTGAGCAAGGGCCGTCTGAGGCTCTGCCGAGTGCCTGCAGAGATTGCACGGAGCTTTGTGTGTGCGAGTGTGCCTGTGTGCGTGTGCGTGTGTGGACTTCCCACACCCTGCCCTGGCGTGGCTCGTCGTGAAGGGGAGGTACCCCAATCCTTACCACCCGAGCCCAGACGCTCCGAGAAAGAGCGGCATGGCAGGCTAGGAGGGAGGGCAAGAGAACTCTGCCGCCAGACAATCCAGAAACTTTTCCCGTCTCAGGGATTTCTCTGGTGGTAGGGACCGTGAAGCAGCTGTGGGCTGCCCCGTGCCTCAGTTTCCCCGGCTGTAAAATCCAGAGAGCCGACCGGGGGTGCTGCATGCCTCCCTGGGATTTGGTAAAACGGAACACATAACCATTCTGTCTCAAACGCGTGGAGAAAGCTTCGAGCTAGAAATGCTGTGGAATCACAAAGTAGAAGTGTTATCATTGTTCTTGATCATCATCATCACGATAATAAAACCATCATTAAGACACCCTGAGACAAATAGACCGGGGAACACAGATCAAGTGTCTGAGCATTTCTAAGGAAACAAAAAGCCTTTTTCCACCTGTTGGCTTCTGTCCTTTTCTCTTGTGTCTTTTCGTTAGATTTATTGGTCGATTTGTACAGAGAATGGGGTGGGAGGGGTTGGGTTTTCCCCTTTCCTCCTCCTTGGTACATATTTTTTTTAAAAAGAAGGTCAATGTAAGATGCTTGAGACAGAAAATATGCCTCCCGTTATAGGAGTTTATTCAAGACCTTGTGTTTTCTGGCGCTGGCAGGGCATGCAGGCACATCTATAAACTCTACCTTGGAGGTTAAAGATTTTTATTTTGGCTTTTAGAGATTAAACAAGATTTATTTACAATTGCTGTTTATCAGAGAGTAAATATCTTACTGTGTGCGTGAGGGTAAGAATGTGAAGGCTGTTTACTCGCTGGTGATTTTGTGGATAAAACCTTTGCTTTTTAAAGTGACATCTTGAGAGATTGGAGTAGAGGACTAAAATCGGTGCCTAATAGTCAGATAAAAATTTTTTTTAAGAAAAAAAATGTCTGCTTCTTTTCTTGAATTGTGGGTTTCCCTTCCTCAGTTCTTATAACAGTGATTGTTTCAAGGCTCTCAGTTGTAGCTCTCTTTGAATTCTCTGAAGGAATTTTGCTTTCTTACCTAATTCTAGTTTTTCTGTGACTCTGCTACTTGTCCAAAAAAAAAAATCTGTAAAAGTCTGGGAGGCTGTGCTTCCTTCCATTCTAACTGCAAATGTTTATCAGACCGACTCCCTGTGATAGCTAGAGATTGAAGCAAAGCGCCAGCCCTGGTTGAGAATATTTATGTTCTTCCCATTGAGGCCTAGAGAACCTGACTTCTGGGTGTGGGAAAGGATGAAGGGAAGGTATTAACCGGCTTGGATCTGGCAAGAAGCCACCCCTACCCCCTAAAAATGTTTCATTGAACTAGAACGGAACTTCATAGTTTAGAAATTAATTGTTTTCTACTTTGTAAGCAGAAGGTCTTACCACGGTTTGTCTCTGGCAAGATTTCAGGGTCCAGATATATTCCTAAATGGTTAGAATTTCAGAACTGCAAGGGAAAAGAAAGGTTATTCCTCAAGTTTTAAATGAGGGCACTAAAGCCTGGGAAAGATCAGCACCGATCTGAGGGGGCTCAATGCAGCTGTGGTTGCATCCGGATCACACCCTGGGGTTCAGAGTGCCCTGCGTGTCAGTCGTTATGCCAGCCACCCTTACCTGGCCTCCACACTTGACTTTGCCTACCGCAGCATTGGGCCAGCCAAGGATAGGCACCTTTTGGAGTTCTTTTTGCTGTGCTCTGTTATAACAGCACACTCAGCCCTGCTCAAGGCACAAACGTGGCAAACATGTGTCACAACATGAATTTGCATGAATTCATTCGTGTATTCATTTGTTTATTCAACTAGTATTTTAGGAGCACTTGCTATGTATCAGGCACCTTGCTGAGCACTGAGGATGTAGGAAAGAACAAGGCAGATGCACCCTTGCTCTCAGGGAGCTTGCAATCTTGGTGGTAGAATCAACGTTAACTGCATAAACAAATTAGTAATTATAAGATTGATAATATACATTGAACAGCATGCAGATACGATAATGCAGGGCATAAAGTTGTATAAGTCATTGACCTGAAGTTTGTAACTAGGCATAAGCTAACTGTCTTTTTGCCTTTGTGGTTGAGTTCTTCTTGCCCTGGCCAACTTGCATGCCGCTGGTAGCATTCCTACTCACACGGAGTCCAGTGTTTCCAAAGACAGAAGAAAATTCCCTCTCTCTCTTTCCCCCCACCCTCCTCCGCACAATACAACAGAGACACAAATAACGTCTGCTAACCCTTTTACACTTGTACTATTAAACAAGTTCACACTCATTGTGAGCCAGCCTATATAACTGTCATTATCTGGGTGATTCACGTTAGCTATAGCCTCTGTGCACTGTTAAACCAGATGCGCATGGGCAGGGGACATGTGGTTAGTGAGGCTCTTGTCTCACTGTACTTGTTCCATAGTTCTTCCAGTTGATACGAAACACTCAGCTGCAGGCCACTCCGCCGTTATCACTGTCATCTTGGAATTGCAAAGATAGTAGTGTAATGAAATGGCTTTGCCCATCCCTACCAACAAGGACACATATCTATAAAGGGAGAACATTTTTAAAATCTCTTCCATGGGTCGCCTTTTGGTTGGGTTATGAAAATCTTACTGGTTTTATGAGGTCAAAGGTAGGAGCACCCCGACACCCCACTTACGGTCTTGTTTGGAGAGAATATTTGATTGAAATGCCAGTTATTTCCTTGCAGGCAGATTTGTGTTAACGCTTGTATCACTATTTTCTACATCGTGTCTTTCTCAGTACTCAGAGATGTTGTCTTCAATGTTGTCAATCCATTTTTTTTAGATTAATTTCACAGTTTAAAAGGAGGACAGATATGCACCCCCCCCCCCACATAAATCATTAGGTCTGGCGCCTATACTTTGAGACCACACACAGGTTGTGTGGTCAAGTCGTGTGAATAAGAGTCATTTCTACGCACCCAACATTGTTACGCAGTGAGGTTGCTGACCCACATTGTCGCAACTGCCCTGTCCGGCGCTTGGGTAGTCGCCTGCATTTGGCACCTGTGGCCACTGCCTTCTCCTGTGAGCTGTATGACTTCATCTGCATGTATTTGATCACTTCCGAGACACTCCCCCCAACCCCCCTTGTTACTCACTGGGGAGCTGCCTTTGGGGGAGGCGCTCCGAGTTGCCTTAGAAGAGTAATCCAAAGAGAGGGGAAATCTGAGTGGGGAGTTAAGAAGTGAAGAAAACAAGAATCTGGTTGGGGAAAAGATTGAACAGAACTGGGGAGCCAGGCAGCAGTGATCCCAGTCATCCTTAACTCAGGGGGAATAAGAATGAAGACTGTGATGCTATTTTAAAAGGTACAGTGTGTGGATACTTGTATAAATAAAAGTGCTAGAGCCTCTAGTCCTACTGAAGTTAAAACCAGTACAACATGGAAGACAGTACCAAAACTCCTTGGTTACAAGCACTGCTTTTGCATGTAGTTTTACTGAAGGAAATTTTGTGGCCCCGCCCACTCCCAAAGAGACATACATATAAGATGTAAAATGGAAATTTTCTACATTTCCTTTAAGTCTTGACATTTTAATGCACTTTAAAATGATATCTGCTTAGTCCTTTCTTGTAATTAAATAATATTGTTTAGTTAAGTATATTGTTATCCTTCTGTTATATTTGAGTAAGGTTATGTGTCTCATCCAAGGACTCACAAGAACATAAGGGGCAAGATGGCCAACTGATTAAATCTCCCCATTAGGTTAAATCTCTTCAAGAGTTGAGAAGCAAAGGAGTGAGGCAGTCACCAAATCACCATGATATTCAGGTCAAAAGTATTGTGTGGACATGGCATTAAAATAATTGCTTTAGTTTTGGCCCCCTTTTTAAAGACTGAGATTTAGAATGTTGATCAGAAGAGAGGGATCCCCAATTCTTATTTAATAATTACATGTTTTCTTACAAAGTACATTGGACCAGTTTCTGGTTTTGGTTTTGCCGATCTATGACCTAGGACTCCCCGTTCTTCTTCTCCAGACCTCTTTTAGAATGAACGGGTTGGACTAAATCCTCTCTGTTTCCTTCCAGCTGCATTATTGAGTATTTCCCTGATTCTATGAATAGGATCTTCCATGAATCTGGTCTTTTGGTCACCTTACACAAGGCCCAGTTCAAGAACTATGGTTACCACAGGGGAAATGTGGCTTTTGCGGATATATGGGATTAATTCCTCTACACCCAAACTATGTTGACATTTTGAAGTGAAAAGCACAATAGGAAAAAGTGGGATTTTAACTTATGGATTTTAAGAGAATTTGCCAGTCAGCATGCAGGCACATGTGCAAGGAGACTTAAGAACCATTTTCAAAAGAATCAACGATTTTGAATGCATGTCTTCCTGTATAATAAGTATGAATTTAAAATGGACGGGCACTGGGTACATCTCTTAGTTTCACCATTCTCACAGCTTTTTCACAGAAATTGTGCTGTTCCTTTTTGCATTATGCTTACATGTTGTTTTGAGGATGCAAGGGACCAGTTTAAGCAATTATAGTGTTTATGATACATGCTGTATGTTTAATGTTATGCTTTTGGGGATGACAGGACTGTTGATGATCTTTATGATATGCAACTCCTGAAGGATATTGCTGAAGACTTGCTGATAGAATGATAAATAAATAAATGTATGTGTGCATATATATATATATATATATATATATATATGATGCCTTTAGGATGTGAGTAATAAATTGCTTCTGAAATGTGGCCAAGAGTGGGACAAAGAGCGTTGAGAGTGAATGACATTTTTATTAAGCATGTTTTCTATGCGTAATTCCAAGCACTATTCATTTGAAATTGGCTAAAGCTTTGAAAAGATATAATTTAAAAATTTTACATGGTAGCTTTTAATGCAATTTTTAGAACCCCAGAGTAAATTCTTCTGCCATGTTTTAGAAATATCATCTTCCTTGTAGCAAGGGAGACCAGTTAAAGGCTGCTTTGACGATTAGTAAATCACTGACTCTCTTTGAATTGGTCTTATTTCTATCTGGAAAAAAATAGTATATAATATATAATTACTTTCTAACTAGGGAAGGGAATTTTGAAAACCACATATAATAACTTTTTCACTTATATTGTTCTTTTATTCTTGATAGCTTAAAATTTCTGACATTGGATATCTTACTTAACCTTATATAACAATCCTTGGAAGGAGATACATAAGAGAAAGACATTATTGACTTTAAAGATGGGAAACAGGAATAGGTTTGTGAAATAGTATACCGGCACGCTTTTTAGAATGTAAGAATATACTCTCTAGAAATATGTGTAGTGTTTGGTTATTGATAAATGATAAACTATGATGGAAAATAATACTCTACATATTATTGCTGTCAATCTAATTTTTAATGATATAAATAATTATCAAAAGCATTTTTATGCTATTCACTTAAAGATTCAACATGCCTCTAATCTAAAGCTCTGGAGAACTGAAATGATTTCCATGAAAACCAGAATCACTCTTTTTCTTGAAAAATAAATTCACAAACTCAAAATTAACAGTAATGGTGGTTGAAAGAAGCCAAGCCATCATTTGCTCAGAAGAGAAACTTGCGAATCTTGAGGTAGGTTTATCTTGCCTAATACTAGATATATTGGACTGTCTATTACCCTTGGGGCTTGTGTAGTTAGTATATGTTTGAGGAGGAAAATTTCACTGAGGGTCTGTGGACAAGGGACTTTTTGAATGCAGGTCAAGGGAACACTTGCTCTGAGGAGTGGTGATTTATTGTATAGAAATCCATGACATACTGGGCTGTTTAAGGCAACCATACTCTAAAGAATGCAGGATTTTAGCTCTTGTGCCGGTGCCCAGGCACCTCTGCCTGCAACATTCTTCTGCCTTGTCTTTTCCAAACCAACTCCCGCTACTCCTTTAAAACTGATCCTGGGCATTTCTTCTGGAAAGCTCCTTAGACCCAAACCACCCTACCTCTGCTCCACTGTTCCTGGGCTGGGCATTCACTTATGTGGCCCTTATCACGCTGCACTGGAATCATCTGGCTCCCACTCTGGTCTGTGGCCCCATCAAGTATTGGGGCTGTCTTTGGCTTTTGTACCCCTAATGCCTAGCATAGGGTGAAACAGAGCAGGTGATCAATAAATGTTGTTGAATGAATAAACAGTTTATATTGAAATATAGCTTCTTAATAAATTTAACTAAATACAAAAAGAATGACAGGTAAAAATCTTAAATTATACAATCTCATGTCCCACATTTTAAAAAACGGAAACTTCTTATATTAGGGTATTCACTCTTCTCCCCCTTTGCAAAGAATAAGTTACACATTCATAACGAAGTATTTTTATACCCTTGAATCCTCCTTTTTCTGATGTCCAGTTTTTCTCCCCTACAGCTTATTTGTCATGTTTCCCATTCTTGGATCTTGCGCTTCCCTTACCTAAGAGTTTATTTTTTATTTCAAAGAATCAGGTGATAAATGAGTTGGTGAAATTTGTCTTGATATTTAGGTAGTAGCTGAAGAGAACTTTCTTCTGTCTCAGAACAGGGAAAATATAGAGATATTTTGGGGAAGTCGGGACAATCAGGATAGTAAGGTGAGTGACTGACTTCCAGGAATCCGCAATCGTGACCCATCTGAAACAAAGAAGGGGAACAGTACAACTTAACTTTCATCTTCTAAAAAAGGTTTTAAGTGCTGAACCCTCTAGAACAGGCATGCTGGTTGCAAAAAACTGACTCACTGAAATTTCCTCAAGAAAAGGGGCGTTCATTGTGAGGATGCTCACAGATGGAAACTGGAATCAGAATTAGAAATCTTTCAGCTACTGAAGCAGCTCTAGGGACAACTTTCTGTCTTCTATCCATCCCGTCCTCTCACTGTGTGTTTGCTTTACTTGGGCTCCTTTTGCTACCTGCTGGTTTGGTCTTCTAGCTTTATTCTGAGTAACCGCTCTCTATCTCATAGCTTTTGCTTACACAGAATTGTTGCTTCTTTGACTTGCCAAGACCCCCCATGTCCAAAACCCTACCATCTCTACCTTACTTCCTTCCTGGCTTCTTCCTCATAGCTTCTGTCCTTATATTCTTTCATTTGTAGTATTCCCCGTTAACTGCTTCATTCTCTCAGAATTCCCTAATTCAGATTCCCAAGAAAGAATCCAACTCATCTTTCCATTGCCCTTCCTTACAGGACTTTAACCAGCCTGTGATTGGAGTTGCCCAAGGGTCAGAACTACATCTCTAGTCCAGGGTGTTATAGCAAAGGGAGGTGGGTGGGAACGGGGGATTGTCGTTCGGTACAAAACTGGATTGCCTTTTAGTAGGAACTATGGAAGGGCCATCTTCCCTTCCATGTAGCTGGCAACAAATGTACTTGACATGTCTATTATGAGTCCATTATGGAAGTCTAAGAAATTAAGGATAACCAGATTATTAAAAATTAAAATGTTTCATGGATGATGATTATTAAAACTGAAATAAGAAGACCGTGGGAACAAATAGCAAATTTATAACCAGGAAAGAAATTGAGAGAGGGAAGGGTATTAGAGTTAGTTCTTAATGAGTGACATCATTTCATATATTTATTAAAAACGAAAGTAGGTGAATAGTGAAAGGGAGACTATATTGGTATGGATCCCAGAGGCTAGTTTAAAAAGCAAGCATCAGGACTTCCCTGGCAGTCCAGTGGTTAGGGCTCCGTGCTTCCACTGCAGGGGGCACAGTTTCCATCCCTGGTCCAGGAACCAAGATCCCGCATCCAGCATCCTGCAAGGCATGGAAAAAAAAAGCAAGCATCATCCTGGAATTGGGGGCTAGAGGACAAATAGGAATACTAAGGTTAAGGAGTTTCCGCCTTTATTCTCTTCCTGTATTTTCTTCCTCTACTTCTCTGTTCTGTACTTGATTCCTCTTATCTTTAGTTTCTTCTGGAATAATCTGTCATCAATTAGTGATGTGACCTTGGGCTGGTTATTTATTCTCTCTGAAACTCAATTTACTCATCTGTAAAATAGGGCTAATGATTATTATTTCAATAGCTTATTATATGAATTAAATTAGATAGCATAATATATTTAAAGTGACTGGTACACATTACCTAGAATGTAATAGGTGCTCAGTCAATTGTAGCAATTATTCTAGCACACAGGAAGGAAGGAAACATTGACTAAACAATGTGCTGGGCAAAATTTTGCTTGTCATATCATTTATTCCTTATAGCAGTCCTGCAGGTCTTGTATTATTATTTCTATTTTTTTATTGAGGTACAGGTACAGTATTATATAAGTTTCAGGTGTTATTTCTACTTTATGAATGAGGATACAATAATAATACTTAATGGAGTATTTGCTATGTGTAAAGCACTGAGCTAAACCCTTCCATGTGTTGTCATATTTAAACCAAGATAGGTGCTATTCATGTCTTCATCTCATAGTAGAGGAAACTAAGGTCCAGAGAGTTTAACTTGCCCAAAGTCATACAACTAGTAAGTGACAAATCAGAGCTTGTGTGTAAGTCTATCTGAACTTAGGTCAGTCTGACTCTAAAGTTTTCCAAAATCACAGAGTTGATGAATGTGAGTGTGACTAAGTCAAGATTCAGGTCTGGTTTAGGGCAATAATTCTGCCGTTCACTACCAGAGAAACATGCTGATTGATGAAGAATAGTGGTAGCCATACACACACTTATGCTGCATCTGAATCTGAGTGCCGTGATTAGACAGCAAGGGCAAATTTTGGAAAGGGTTCAAAGGGAGAATTTTTTTAATAATTAGAATATGTCAAAATAAGGTCTCTTAGACCTGGTGAAATGATTTAGCAAACATGTGTTGAATGTCTATTGTGGGTCAGGCAGTGAAAAATAGTCTTGACACTGTGGAAATGCAAAATGCATAAGGCTGAATCCCTCTCTTTAAGGTGCTTTCATTCTGGTGGAGGGAGATAGATGCTCACGCAACAAATGATAAAGCATATAGCAATGGATCGAAGGACTGTGGAATCAAGAGAGAGAACATTAATTTGGTGGTGAAGGGAATGGTGGCAGAAGGAACTTGGGAAGGCTTCATGATGGAGATGGCATTTGCAATGGTCTGTGAGGGGACGAATATCAAAGTACTAGAAGGCTTCTATAGCTTCCTTTTCCTTCACGTCAAGGGTTTTATAAAGGGTGGTATAAAGTAGCTAACTACTGTGGTAATATATTGTCAGATAATAGAGTTTTCAAAGATTAGGCTCTTTGACTAAAAGTGGAGAAACATATACTCTGATTAATCATAGAGAATAAACAACAAGGTCCTACTGTATAGCACAGGGAACTATATTCAGTATTCTGTGACAAACCATAACGGAAAAGAATATGAAAAAGAATGTATCAATATATATATATGTATAACTGAATCACTTTGCTGTACAGCAGAAACTAACACAACATTGTAAATCAACTAAACTTCAATTAAAAAATGTTTTAATAATTTAAAACATTAAAGGAAAAAATCATAGAGGCATATTGGCATATTTCTGGTCTATACTTATCTATATTTTTATTGAAGGAATCATAAAATGGAATCCTCTATTCTGTGCAGCCTCAGTTGGGGATGTATAGTTGTCCAGCAAACCAACAAGGGCCTGCAAATCCCTCCAATGGACAAATGGTACACCAGTATCAGTTCTCAGCTGTATTGAGTGGTATTAAGTAGTACTAAGGTACCGGTAGATAGGTCATTTATCCATCTACACTTTGATTGGAGATTTTTCTCTGTAATTGGGACTTCCCAATTTTCCTTACATGCAATACCAGGATTTCTGGAATTTTTTGAGACATCCTAATTTAAAACATTCTGTCTTGTCTCCATAAGTATATTGATGATTGGTAGTCTATGTGTTCTGATTGTTATTTCAGGTTGTTAATTAAATGGAGTTTCCACATCTTAATCCTGTTTATAGAGGCCAAGTAGACATCTTCTGCATATGTACCTTATCCACTTGCAGTGAGAATGTCCATACTTGTCTTTACGCTGTGAGGTAGAAACCCAGCTAAGATCTATTGTTTTGATTTATTTTGGTTCTTTGCTCAAGTTCCCTTTTCCCAAGCTCTGTCAATGGACTTTATGCTCATCTTTTTTTCAAGGCCTGGCTCAAATGTCACAAAGTCCTCACAAAGTCTTTCTCAAAAAAAAAAAAAAAAAAGTCTTTCTCAATTCCTAGAGCCTGAGAAATCTCTCCAGCTCCATGGTGTCCATGTTACTTGTACTTTTCTTGGAATGATCATAATAGCTATACATATGTGTTCACTATCACAAATCCCTTAACAGGTAATAAACAAGAGGACAGGGCCTTAGGTTCTATTCACCGATGTGTCCCTCAAAATACCCAACAGGGTCCCAGCCTTACAAGTGGTTGGTGCTCAGAGGTGTTTATTGAACTGAACTGAGTCGAATTCTTGGCTTCGTTGGATTGGCTTTGGGTATGGTTAACATTGATGTCCGAGCCCCAGTTCCCTTTTAGAAAAGAAATGTTGCTTTAAAAAAAAGTATCATCTTACTGATTTTAGAATGAAAGAAACCATGTAATATAAACAGTTATTGTAATTATTATTAATAAGCATTATTAAAATAGCATGAACTGATAGGATTACTTCCTTCAGGCTTGGAAAACAAACTGGTCTTTTCCATCTCCAGTATCTGTGATTCCTTGAAATTTTATGTAGACAAGTACACGCTAATGTACACTGGAAGGAACAATTGAAACAGCTCATACTCACTGATGGGCTCTGAATTACTCTACTTGTAAGTGCTCAGGAAAAAGATCTCGGATTCATTGTGGATTGCTCAATGGAGACATCTGCTTGCTGTGCAGCCGTAGTCAGAAGAATGAATGAGATATAATAGGCTGTATTAACTTTGAGAATGGGATAAAGGATAATGCAGAAAATAATATAGTGCACATAATTTGGCATTGACTATTTCTGTAATTACAATAAAACACTTTAATGATATACATTGATGTTATGACTTCACCTTAAAATCAGAATTCGGCATTGGGTCCTTTCATTTCAAAGAAAACAAAGCAGAAATACAAAGGATCCAGAGAAAAACAACAGACTGTCTCCAAGACATACAAGGGATTTGCCTGTAATGAGAAACTGAAAAGACAAGGACATTTTAATTTGGATAAAGGGGGGAAAATGACATTGTATAAATTTATTTAAAATTAATGAAAGTTTCAGAAAATTGCTAGAGCTAGCTTCTGATTATCCCTGGTAATGGAGGTCAGAGATAGGCAGGATAATTGAAATCCTTGATAATCTCCAACCCTCATTTTAGCTATTAGTTGCAGCATCCTGTCCTATGAAAAGTTTTAACAGATGAATAAATACAAGACATAGCAGCCCATGGTTTGTCAACTAAATGGCTCATGGGAAAGACAGTCTGGGGTGTTGGGAAGCACACAGAATTTGGAATAAGGTGAGCAGGGTTCTATTTTATCATTTCTGTTTATCATCTGTACAACCTTGAGTGATATGCTTAACTTCTATGAGACCCAGTTAGTTCCCTCATCTGTAAAATGAAGGATCTGTAAAATTACGGGTTTGTTGGGAGAACTAAACAAGCTAGTGGAAGTGGTTGGTGAGCGGTAATGTATGAATTTGAGAGCTGGTTGTCAAGTGCTCCTGCTTTCCTACTTGTCTTGCCCATCTCAAGAGCAGACATGGCTCCCAGCACCTGGGGGCTTACACCACACCTTCCCTTCTCTTGAATCTTCTACTGCTTGTGCTCGTGGCAGGAGATTTTAGAAGAGGTATGCAACATTTCCATCATCTCCAGAATCATCTGCAGCATGCCTATTCCCTTGCTCCCAGAAAGCCTTAAGATAATTTTGCATCTGTTTTTATTAATGCATGATTATTTAAAGGTCATCTCCGGTAATTTTCTCAATAGCCCTTTGAGGTGCATACTGCAATTATCCTCACCTTCCAGATGCAGACGCTGAGGCACAGACAGCTTGCTTAGAGACAGATAATAATGACAGAATAAAGAATCAAACCTATGCTAACTTGCCTCTGGGTTGATTTTAAAAGTCTAAAAACAGACTCATGTGACAGTTCCTGCCCTGGAGAGTGACTGGCTTTTCCTCATTTCCCTAGGAACTCCTACTCTATCCTCGGGCACACAGTTTAGTACTCATCTCCGTCATAGAGCCCATCCTAAGCCCTCTCCTCCCTTGGAAGAAGTCATCTTGTCTACCTGCACACCCTGTATTATAGCTCTTAACAGGCTATTATGTTAACAACAGTAGAAACCCTTATACCCTATTCAGTTAATAGTTGCTGACTTAACTGAACAAGTTAGTTAAAGCAAGAATCATACAAAATGATGGAATCATTCCTTAAGCCTTTATTTCAACTTAAAACATCCCTCAAGTTTTTGATGTAGGGCCAAGGCCTGTCTTTTGAGTTTAGGGCCTCCTATTAGTGCTTTGCACCCTACTTCTCGTATAAGCCACACCTCCGAGGCTTTCACAATCATTTTGTCTCAGTTTCTTTAAAGTGGAGCGAGATCCTAAAGACATTTTGTGAGGCAATCCGATTTTTCCAGATTTAATAATGTTTTACAGTTGGCTCTCCCACGCCTAAGTTGAGAGTACATTTTCAGTAACTCACCTTTTATGTGCCTTTCCCAAACATTCAACTTGGATCTTATAGAAACAACTTATCTCTTTTGCACTCATATTTCATTACTTTAAGTAACTTTAATTAAACTGTGTAATTACGATAATAGGAAGAACTAGCATAAACAACTTTGGGAACAAACAGATTGGCTTCTGGTGAGCAGACAACTCCACAGGTGGGAGTAGCAGGGTGCAGGCCTGCTAGAGTAGCCACTACTGGCTGTGATCACGCAGCATGTCGTGGGCCTTGTCTTTACATTTGTAGAGGGAGTGGAGACCACAGATTAGTCAGTTAAGTGTCGGCCACTTAAGAGAGCCCTGGCTCAGTATGGCTTCTGTTCCATGTCTGGCCTAGAAGATGAATACCTTGAAGGTCTAGCTTTTATCTTTCTGGTTAGTTCCAGAACCTAGCACAGTGGTGGGTGTATAGTGGGCCCTCAATAAACATTGATAAACTAGCTAACTGACTATACCATCAAAAACAAAACTCAGCTTTGCTGCTGCACATCTTCTGGTGAGGGTCCTAAGCACCAATCCACTGGGCAGAAGTTGGATTAGAGAGAAAGAGCTAGCAAATGAATTCCTAATATTGCTGTAAGATGAGATGATATATCACCATTAAGTAGTAAAATGGAAGGCAGGTATAAAGAAGTGAATTTGGTGTAATATGTAATTAACCCAGGTAACTCACTAACACAAAATAATAGTGAGACAATACACTTGATAACATCTTATAAAGGATTAGATAATATTCTTATATGAGGAAAAATCCACATTTACAACCACAGTATTTGACTATAAAAACCTCTCTGATGATTATGTTCTGGACCAGCTGGGTCAAGAAAAAATTTCCCTGACTGATGTATCCTTGCAGCACTGAGTTTATTATATGCTTCTTGTGACAAAGTAAAGCATCTTGAATTGAGCACCAGAAGAGGAAAGAAGTCAGAGCTGAAGGATATTAAACTTGATGGTAGGTTTTGGAGAAGCGGGTAAAGTGTTGGTGATGGCAGGGATATCCTCTTTCCTAAGATAAAGTGGGCAAAAACATTTAGCCTTACGCTCAAAAAATGTGTGAAACAAAATAAACTGAACAAGCACAGTTGGAAAAGTACAGAAAGTTTATATGACAAGGAAATGGGATGAGAAAGAGTATATATATACATATATAGTATATGTGTATGTGTGTAGAGTAGAAATAACCCTCCATAGGATCTGGTGTAAACCTTCTCATTAATTCTTTTAAATTAATTTTTAATTAATTAATTTATTTTTGGCTGCGTTGGGTCTTCGTTGCTGCATGCGGGCTTTCTTTAGTTGCGGCGAGCAGGGGCTACTCTTCATTTCGGTGCGTGGGCTTCTCATTTCAGTGGCTTCTCTTGTTGCGGAGCACGGGCTCTAGGTGCCCGGGCTTCAGTAGTTGCGGCACATGGGCTCAGTAGTCGTGGCTCGCAGGCTCTAGAGCACGGGCTCAGTAGTTGTGGTGCACAGGCTTAGTTGCTCTGCAGCATGTGGGATCTGCCCGGACCAGGGCTTGAACCCGTGTTCCCTGCATTGGCAGGTGGATTCTTAACCCCACTGCGCCACCAGGGAAGTCCCAGTATATATTATATGTGTGTGTGTGTAGAGTAGAAATAACCCTCCATAGGATCTGGTGTGAACCTTCTCATTAATTTTCTGTATTGAGAATCTGTAGGCCAATTCCAATAATTAATTCTTGAGGCCCTCCCTTCTCCTCAAGAGGTTTTGAAGCAGTTGTCTAGAAAAGGAAGAATGGAATTAACACTGTATTGAGCACTCATTGTATGCCAGTTATTATGCTAAGTGTTTAATATATGTGAGCATATGCCTTTGAATATAAGTTGCAATTGATTTTTGTAAGATCCACATTACTTTATGTGCCACTATGAAAGAAAAAAAAAACTTCTCCCAATTAAACCATGGTGTACCGTCAATGTTAAAATACATCTTGATTTCAGAACTATTGAACGTGAAAAGTATGCATCTAAGAATCAGTGAGATGTGGTACCTCATTCAATCCTCCCAACAACCCTTAAATTAAGTATTAATATTGCCGGATGAAGAAAGTGAGGCTCAGAGAGGTCAAGTCATTTGCCTGAAGTGAAGTAGCAGATAAGTGTTAGAGCTGGAGTTTAACCCAAATTAGTCTGTCTCCAAATCCAGTACCCTTTCCATAGTACTATGCTGCTGACGGAAATCAGTGCTTGCCCAGGACTCAGAGATTTTAGAAAATAAATAATAAAAACAATGTATTCTAGTAAAAGCAGTTACTTTTGGACTTGTCTCTCCAAAACCTTTTCTCAGGGGAACACTGAGAGACCCTGGAGTCAAAGAGAGCCATGGATTTCTAAGAGTAGAAGGACAATCTGAGTTCCTCTGGTTCAGTCTCTGTCTGGTGCTTGAACCCCGAACATGACATTCCCCCAAGGAGCCCTGTGGCCTCTGAGAAGCACCAGCAGGGCAGGGCCACTTGGGCAACTCAGTGCACCTTTTGTGAGCTTTGCTTTCATCTACTCACTGGTCCTGGTTCTATGTGTGGAGACATCTAGAGTTAGCCTCATTGTCTTAGCACCACGTGGCCCTTCCCGTATTTGAAAACAAGTATGAGGGCCCCTCCAAGACTTCTTTTCTCTAAGTTGAACAATCTGAGTTCCTTATAGGACATGGTATAGAAATCTCTCTGGCCGCTATTCTGATGTCTGTATTCCTTTTAAAGAGAGGCATTCAGAATTGATCATTTTGTTTCGTATGGAATAGAGAACTATCACCTCCCTTACTTTAGGTACAATATTTCTCTTGGTACAACCTGTGAGTACATTTGATGTTTCCAGCACCTCATCAGGGAAGTATAAACTCCTCCTTCCGCAGCCCCTTCTTCTTTACTCTCCTTCTCTATTTTTTTTTTTTTTTTAAACACCTACTGCTATGTAGGCAACCTGGACTTTAAAATTTATTTTGTTAGAGTTGACTTTCTAAGGATTTTTTACTTTGGACTTTTGTTTTGTTTTGTTGGGGTTTGTTTTTTGTTTTTTGTTTTTGCATTTGACGCTCATCTCTCCCAATTTTGTAACATCCACAAATGAGATTTTTAAAAAAGGTTTTTCAGAGCATTAACAAAAGTATTGCTATACAAATTGAGCCAGACAGAGCCAAAGACAGAGCTGGTTGGGAGGTCGTAGGAAATCTTTTAGTTGTTCAGTACCAATCCACCAAATTCTTCTGTCATACCCTGTATTTCTCTATCTTGTTTATAAGAATATCAGGGGCCTTACACATGCCATCCCATTTAACCTGGGCAAAACGTCCATGAACCAGATATTACTGTTCCTGTTTTACAGTTAGGCAAAATGAGCCTGCGACAGGTGAAAGAGCTTGCCCTGGATCATTTGTTAGAAGCAGAACCAGGATTTGCACCCATGTTTTCACATCCCTTCTCCTCTACCCGTGGATGTACCCCTTGCAAATTACTTTGCTGAAATCCAGAAATGGCATTTTTACCTCATTTTCCTGAACTACAGGAGAGTACTCTTGACCTCAAGGAGCCAAACGTCATAAAAGAAATGCACTCTCTTCCTCCTTCCCCCGACGAACCACAGCCAAGAGAGTGGATACCTCATTCCCCTCTAAGCATAGGTAGGACTCACACCCTTTCCTTCCTGTTGATCTCTCTTAGACACAAAAACAGCATTTGAAAAAAAAAGATTCTTTCCTGGACCCTCTGGGCAATTGAACAGTAGTTGGTCCTGAAGGCCAGGAGCTAGGCCCAGAGAAAACAGAGATTTTAAGAAGCTGGTAAAAGCTAATTACCTAAATTCTTGGTAATAAAGTCAATTTCCATTCCTCAGCACATGCTATGAGGACTTCATATTTCAAAATAAATTACAGTTGTAAAGTTAAAAAAGAAAGGAAAAGAAAACAACAGAAGTGATGCACAGAAGATCCAGGGAACCAGCCATTCTGCTCAGATCATGACTGGTATCCAGCTTGTTGGTAGGGAAGAAGGTGTGTGGGCACGGATGGGATTCATAAGGGGGCGCCACTCCAGCGTGAGGTGAGCCATACACTGAGGAAGTGTTGACTTCCACGTTGCTCTCTCGCTGAGGGACTGATCTTTGGTGGATTCCTTAACCTTCCAGGAGGAGTCTTTTTAACCATTAAATAGTGATAAAAACACGGCACCATTAGTTCATGGGAGCGTCTTGATTCTCAGACATAATTAATAACCGATGGTTTGCAACTAAACAATGCACTAGCAATATGTATAATTTAAATAATGGGGGCATCTGATTATCCTCCTTCATAAAGAGAGTCAAGGTCTGTGCTTGAAGCAAAAGATAGTGAGTGAGGAAAGGTTGCCTTGTTGCTTCCCAAGCAAGCGTTGTGCCCATTTTCTACGTAAACAGAAGGCTTTGCTCGGTGAGGAAGTTCATTCAGTACTTTTCTTCCAAAGCAACGTCGCTGAAGATAAATGAACTCACCGACACAGCTGATTGAGGTAAACCCCAACACGCTAATTCAGTCTTTCTGGAATGCTAATATAGTACAGTGAAGAATTAGGTAATTAGCTGAAACTTTTATCTTTTTTTCTAAAAAGGAACTACTCAACTCAAAATTAATTGCTAAGGGCAATAGTTCTACATTATTTCCCATAAACCTACCTTGGGGATTGAAGGACTGTGGGTAGTGGGAGCCACAGACACAGAATCTGTGTCCTAGGGCACTGTTAACACAGCGCAGGATTTTCAGGCAACTCCCAAGTGACTTTTTCTCACATCCATTCCATGTAAAACAATGGAAACCTATTTCCATGCTTATTTGTGTTTCCCGGGAGCCCTTAAATGCCATGGTGAAGATTAGAGGGCTAGGCCCTTCTTATTCCCTCTAATGATTATTCATAATTTTCTAAAATCATCTTATTGAATGACGCCACCTAAAGATGAATTTTAGGTTTAATTGTCTATTTGTTCATTCATTCATTCAATAAATATTTATCAGGTACCTCCTGTACACTATGTTCTCTGCTAGGGACTAACAAGCATAAAAAATGAATAGGATTCAGTCATCATCCTCCAGGAGCTAATAATTTCGTACAGAGTAAGACATGGACACAGATAACTATAATACAAAGAATAATTTAATAAATGTTTTAAAAAGAGTCGGGCAAAATCCTGTGGGAGGTTCACATCTAGTCAGAAAGAGCAGAGAAAGCATCACGAAGATGGTATCATTTGACTCCAGGGATTGAACAGTATAAGGCATCTCACAGATGTAATTGGAGGAAGCATCCGTTCAGACCCAGGAAACAGCATAAATAAAAGCAAGCCATGTGCCAAGAAGAGTAAATAGACCAGTTTAGCCAAAGCATAGGATGAATGTAGGCACGTATGGAGAGAACAGTAGCTTAGGATACATGGTGAAGGATCTTAATCACTGAGTTAGAGAATTAGAATCGAGTTTCTTGGGCAGTGGAGAGCCATTGAAAGTTCTTGAACAAGAAAAGTGACATAAGCAGACCTTTACTTTTGGAAGATTTATCTGGCAGTAGTATGTGGGGTGGAAGGGTCAGTCCAGAGTCTGGAAGACCAGTTAGAGAGCTACTAGAGTAATGGCGAGAAGTGGTGAGGACTTGAATTAGGGTGACGGCACTGGGAATGCGACGGTGGGATTGAACTTCAGAAACACAAGAGGCCGACTTGATAGGATTTGGCAACAGATTAAATGGGGGTGGGCAGAGACTCACGCACGACAGGTAACTGGCAAAATGATGCTGCTCTTAAGAGAAACTGGATGCATGCACTTATGTACTTACATTTATGTGTTTGGGCGAGGGGATGGCAGGATTAGGAATAATCTTTTTAAAAGGCAAATCAGATCCCATTGCTCCCCTGCTTAATAATATCCAAATGGCCTTCCACTGCATTTAGAATGAAATGCTAACTCCTTACCATGGCCTAGTGTAAGCTCTACATGATCTGGCCCCTGGTTCACTCTAACCTCATCTCTTGGCACCCTCTCCAGTACTTCAGCTTTAGCCACACTGGCCTTCTTTCAGTCCCTGAAATGCACCAACTTTATTCTTGCCTCAGGGCCTTTGCATTTGCTGTACCTTATGCCCAGAACACTGCCCTCACATAACTGGCCCTTCTTGTCAGTCAGGTCTCAGCTTAGATGTTATCTCCTCAGAGAAGCCTTTCCTAACCAATCAATTACCGTACCCTTTGCCCACAGCCACTCTTTATCACGTCATCCTGCTTTTATTCTTCACAGCATTTGCCATAATCTGAAATGATCTTGTTTGTGTACATTGTATCTGTTCCCCTCTAACAAAAGTAAGCTCCAAGACTGTGTCCATATCATCACTATATCTCAATTATTAGAATCAAGCCTAGCATATATGAGGTGCTTCATAAATAGTTGCCGAATGAATGAATGAATGGTTTCTCTTTGGAGAATGTTGGCTTTTTATTCAGGTGTCACATTCGGGTAGAGATGGGCAACAAAGACTTGGATATGTGGGACTAGAGCTCAAGACAGGCCCAGGTTTGACATCTGTCTTCCAGGAGATGAAAAGTCAGGAAACATATTACAGCTCCAGGGCCTTTTTGAGCAAAGGCATCACTTTAATGTTTCAGCCTCAATCGCTGATCCTAAAGCTACAATCTCCGACTCAACCTAATTGTCCAGGTGAGTGTATTCTGTCCTCCAGAGATTGTCTACTTGGTAGACTTTAGCAAAAATGCTACTTTGTCTGAAATAGTTTGGGAATACCTTTTTAGAGTTGACCACAGAGTCTGTAGCACCTTAATAATAATGCAAAATATTAATAACTTTCATTCACTAAGCACTTGTGCCAAGTACTGTAATAAGTATTTTCACATATTATCTCATTTAATCCACCTTAAAACCTTGTAAAGTAGGTAAAAAGGCTCCCTAATTTTGCAATTGAGGAAACCAAGACTGGAAGCATTAAAATCCTTGAAAAATGTCAAAACTAAAGTTTAAATTTAGTCTCAGTGACTCCAAAGCCTGCATGCTTACCCGCTTTGCAGGATGCTCTGTGGTGAGGTGTGTGTATGGGGAGAGTTTGTGGGAGGGTGGGAAGGGGGTGGGAATCTTTCTCTTCCTTTGAATGTGAATGTGACTTCTGAAAACAGCCAGGAGCTGTAGAACAGAATCCCGGTTGTACCATTCAATAGGCGTGTGATCTCAGACTAATAACTTTATCAACGATAAAATGCTGCTGAGAATGCTGTCTCATAGAACTTGTTCTGTCACGTACAATCTGCAAAACACTTGGCACACAGTGGGACTTAACTTTTCACTCCTTCCTTTTTCTCACAAGAGACACAACTAACTTTTGATTCTTTTAGGTTTTGATGGTCTAGTTGGTAGATTATTGAGTCCCTTGCTTTTCCTCATCTTTCCTATTATCATATTTAAGAGTATTGTATAATTTGTTACCACTTCCACAATGAAGTTAGGCAAGAGGTAGGATTGGAGGTTGTACTGTCTGTGAAAGGAACCAGAGAAATGAAGTCTGTATTGATTGATTTAAATTATTGCTTCATTACTGTTTGAAATCTGTGACCTTAGGCAAGCATCCGGGTCTCAATTTGCTCCTCTGTAAAATGAGATCATATTATTTGTCTTCCACATAAAAGGGTTGTTGTGAGGACCAAATAATTGTCACGAAAGAACTCTGGAGAGCATAAAGTCATATATAATTGTAAGGTACTATTATTGCCTTCATTACAAAATGAGGGTCCATCCTTCTTTTTAGAAGGTCTAAAACAATAATAGTGCTCTGATTGTAAACTGCCTGAATTAAACTCATGCCTTCTTTTATTCTTCTATTGAAGTAATTCTCAAACCACTCTCTTATTCTTTTGTTTTTATAAAGTTCTGGCTTAAATGAAGTTTACATCTCCCCTATCCAGTATGGTACCCAATATTCACCTGTAGCCATCTACATTTGATTTAATAAAATTAAATTCAGTTCTTCAGCCACACTAGCCTCATTTCAAGCACTCAATAGCCAACATGTAGCTAACGGCTACCAAATTTGACAGTGCAGATAGAGAACATTTCCATCTTTGCATGAAGTTCCATTGGGTAGCACTGTTGTTGATTTTCTTGAGTTCTATTTTTCCATTCTTTCTCATAGCCCTATAGCCATGATAAAACCAAGCTAGATGTTCTTCAGATGAGGAAATTGAGACCCAATGTAATTGCAAACAACCATATGATAGAATATCAAGGATCGAAAGAATGTTGGCCATCATCTATTCCAACTTCCTAATTTTATACAATAGAAAATTTAAGCCCAAGGAAGTGAGATCACTTGCTTGAGCTCATACAACTCTTCAGTGGATTTCCACTGTTCTTTTCACAGTTTAACTGTGGACACATAAGTAGTAGAGTAGGCTTCTTTTCCTCTTGCAGGGATGCTAATACCATCCATCTCAGAAGAAAATATGCCTGAGACAGAATTTACAAGTTGCTTGCTATTGTCATTCAGCATCCTTCTCCTGCCTGGCCAAATGCTGCTGGTGAGCCCTTCCTATGTCACAGTGAAGATATGCTGAAAGCTGGGGAGCACACCCTTCCATGACTGCCTCTGTTAAGTTACATGGGCCCTAGAAGGCTGGCTGCCTTGAGAACCAGAGTATTCTGTGATTGAGAACCAGAGTATTCTGTGATTGAGAATTTGAATAAATTCCCCAGATCAGCTCAAATTCCATGAGACTGGCCTCACTTCCTCTACACTCATTTAAATCATGAAAATATTGGATCTTTAAGCAAAGTGCAAGGGAATTTAAAATGGGGATTGTTGTTCCCAGGGTTATATGCAATATGGTTGTAAAATGGTAAACAGCTCTTGGTATATGGTAGGTGCCCAGTAGACGTTTAATTCCCTCCCCTCCAGCTCCACCCACTTCTACCCCCATCCTCTTACCAGCTGCTGGCCCTTTCCTAGATAACCAACATAACACTTGCAATTTCCAAGCTGCTAGAACCCTAAACTCCTGTTTCGTTTTGTTTTTTAAATTCTTATCCCTTTGATCAACCTTCTTTGAGAGCCTACAATCAAGGGCCCTGTATATGAACAGTTGCAAAGGTATGCAGGGGGGAGATAGTTTAAGAATTTATCAAGGCAAAGGATGTGGTTGGTATAAAAGCATGTCTAGAAACAAGAGGGTACATTTGAAGTAGGAAGCATACCAGAAAATCTGCGCTGTGTGGTTGCCCTGCCCCTTCATACATCTGTGTGGATTAAACAACTGTGGGTTCCGTTCTTCAGGTGAAATGGCCATTGGGGCCTTATTGGGAAAGGGGTTAGCTGGGTACTTGAGAATCAAATATATGCATAGGCAGAGGTGGGTCCAGGTTTGGGGGAACTTGAAGTTTATTCAATTTGGGGGACTCTCCTGAAGAAAAGAATATTCAAAATTAATTAGGCACAGGACCCTGGAGGGGAGCTGTGAAAGTGAGGCTAAAGCTTCATTGTCTTTTGTCTTTTGTTTATAGGTTTAAGACCTAACTGTGAGGGTTTCTTTACGTTTATGATATCCCATGGGGGAGGGGGAGGCGTAGTGGGGATGCTGGGAGAAAGCTAATCAGAGAAGGATTCTGGATATGTGAGGTTATTGCATCAGGCATCTTTTATTAACTAATCTTGTATGGAAGCTAGAAAAAAAGGCTGAATTGGACCCTGTGGGAAATAGAGTCTGGGTGGTTAGGAAGCTGAAGGGGTGAAAAGAACATCTTTCGATGTGGGAAAGGGGCAAATACTAACATTGTCTGTTTGCAGTTGTGTTTGACTCAGTGAAGTGATATTGTATTCTTTTTTTCCTCTCTTGTTTCCTAAAAAAAACAACCCCTTCCTAACCCTCCCTCACCTGACACACACACACACACACACACACACACACACACACAACTCCAACAAGTGGATTTTACAAACCCATTGGCTTTGATAATGAATTCTTGTAAAAGTGAATTCATGGACTGTACGGAAGCTAGGAAATCAGGGTAAGATTTTTAAAATCTCCTTAACATGTTACTATTACAATAGCAATTCTACTCTGGCCTGCTTTTCACCATCATAGATAATTTATTTCCAAAATATTCTAATTGAGTTGACATTTCACACATACTTGATATATGTCTAAGGGAAATTTAGGAGGGAAGACCAAAATGGAACCCGTTCATTTTTTTTTTCATTTATTTTTGAGTCCAGTAAGAGCAAGGAGAAAATATTTTATTTTAAAAAACCAGATATGTTCAACAATTAGTGGTACAAAAATCAATATTTTTTTAAAGCATCAAACTTGGCTTGTAACTGACACTCAGTAGGGAATAATGCCTAACTCTGTTGAAAGAAAATATGTGAGGAAATAATGAGAATATAAGAAGTGAAAGCGGGCTTCCTTGGTAGCACAGTGGTTAAGAATGCGCCTGCCAATGCAGGGGACACAGGTTCGATCCCTGGTCCGGGAAGATCCCACATGCCGCGGAGCAACTAAGCCTGTACACCACAACTACTGTGCCTGTGCTCTAGAGCCCGTGAGCCACAACTGCTGAGTCCACGTGCCGCAACTACTGAAGCCCGCTTGCCTAGAGCCCGTGGTCTGCAACAAGAGTAGCCCCCACTCGTTGCAACTAGAGAGAGCCCGCGTGCAGCAACGAAGACGCAATGCAGCCAAAAATAAATAAATTAAATAAATTTATTAAAAAAAAAATGAAGTGAAAGCAAGTAGTGTTCCTGCATAATGAAACCTAAATCCGTTCTTGTCCTACGACCTCCACCCCCACCCCAATTTCAAGAATCAATCTCTTCCTCCTCCTAATGCAGAGATACCCTTATTTACTTTGAGGGTGGCATTGCTAGTGACCCAGCAGGTCTGACTGCCTTTCTGCTCAACTGCTGGCTATCTATTTCAAATTTTATGTTTCATTTCAGCTCTAATAATCTCGCACTTTCAAATTGCACGCATACTGCTCTGTAACTCACTTGTGCACACGAACACTGGTAAACCCCATTCACTCTCCTTGATAAAGCCTGCTGTCTCCTTTCTTTTGGAAGGCCTTGCATATCAAGCTTTTGATATGCTAATGATCCCACTGACCTCTGTAGCCAATGCCTTATCTTTTTAGACTTCCAAGGGACCCACTCATCCCAAGAAAGTTCTAGTCACGTTACTTCTCCCAATAGGGCTCTGTTTTAAGTGCTTTAGGGAAAAAATGTGGTCGAATTATCTCGTAAAAGGTGAGTTCCACAGCCTTTAGAGGCTTTATAACCTAACAGAACAAATTCTTCCTAACAAATACCCCGTTGACCATTTAACCTAGAATGCTGGACTTCATGGAATCACAAAATTTCAGAGTTGCAAGGAATCACATTTGGTCCAACATCTCACTGAATGCTTAAAACCCTTCTCTCAGGGCTTCCCTCGTGGCGCAGTGGTTGAGAATCTGCTTACTAATGCAGGGCACACGGGTTCGAGCCCTGGTCTGGGAAGATCCCACATGCCGCGGAGCAACTGGGCCCGTGAGCCACAGCTACTGAGCCTGCGCGTCTGGAGCCTGTGCTCCGCAACAGGAGAGGCCGCGATAGTGAAGGGGCCCGCGCACCGCGATGATGAGTGGCCCCCGCTTGCCGCAACTGGAGAAAGCCCTCGCACGGAAACGAAGACCCGACACAGCCAAAAATAAATATAAAAAATAAATAAATAAATAAGACCTGGTGCAACCAAATTAATAAATAAAAATATTAAAAAAAAAAAAAAAACCCTTCTCTCATTAAATTTCATACCTGGGCAATGTTGAACCAGAAAGCTTGTTGGGGAAAAAAGGCAAAAACAAGCCAGTCTCTTTGTCATTTTACTTGGTTCCAAACAGAACAAAAATTAATAGTTTGTGATTTCTATACACCTATCTGAGTGGGAACCTTTTACTTTTTTTTTTTTCTTTTTTTCAAATATAGAAACGGATCAGATGAAATGGGAGGGCAAATTCAAGAGGACTTTTAGCAGACTTCTTTTACTCGAAGTCCCTTTTACTTTAGCTTCCCTCTTTCCCACAGTCTTTCTAAAAGACATAGTAAGTGAAATAATTAGACTTGAGGACATCTTTGAAGAAAGGCCACCTTCTATCTAGGCCCAGAGCAGAGGTTTTCCAAGAGAAGGTGCATTTCTTTATGTGTATCGTTGTATACATGCTTACATTTCTCCCACGGCTTTTTTATACGTGTCTCCCGTTTCCCATCATTCTCGTCCATTCATTCATTTATTCAGTCATTCCCTGAGTACCTACCACTGTCCCAGGTGCTAGGGATCCCTAGGAATCATAGATAAATTGTCTTCCCTTCAGGGAGAGTACTGTGTAGTGTATGAATAAACAGTCCAATATAAAGTGGCAAAAATGATAAACAGAATCCTGGAGGAGGGAAGGTGACCACCAGGCAGCTGGGGGAAGCAGGGGAAGAAGAAAACTCTTACAGTGAGCTTTACAGGTCTAGAGGAGCCTTCTGGGTGAACAAATGGGGAAGGGAGGCAAGTGGAGGAAGGGCACCCACTAAGGGGGAACAGAATGTGTGAGGTCATAAAGCCACTCGAGAACCAAGCCTTCTTAGTAAATAATTATTTTCTTAAAAAGGATTCTTTTTGGGGAGAGTAGACGGAAATGAGCAAGGGGCCAGGAGAGAAAGGATCTGTCCCACAACAAGGACTTTGAAATTTATCCTGTAAGATCATTCTGACAGCACTTTGGACCAAGGCAAGACTACAGCCAGAGATATTAAATAGCCGACTCTCACAGTGAAACTGGGGGGGAAGGGGTGAAGGTCATTGGCAGTGAGAATGAGGAGGAAGGGGTGTATTTAAAACATTTTGGAGGTAGAATCTGAAAGACAACGTGGTAGTGAGACAGTAGATCCTGGGATGACTCTGGACGCTGGTTTAGGTACCTGGGTATTAAAGGTACCATCTTCTGAATTTAAAAAAAAGAATAGGGGTTAAAAAAGGAAGATCAGCCACAGGAGAAGATTACTTCTGTTTATGCCGAATCTGAAGACTGTGGGACATCCTGATGTCCTAATGCAGCCGGTGGTTGGGAAAAGTCCGGCTAAAGCTCAGTTAGTTTCCACAGACAAATGTTGATTATATACTTTCTATATGTCACCTATTGTGTTCAGAGGATGTCTGGGATAGAGATATTGGTTTGAGAACCATCTGTTTGTAAGTGGCAATTGAAGCTATGGGATATCACCCAGGAAGAGCATGTTGAATGAAAAGAGAAGTCTTGAGATGGAAGTCTGGGGATCCCTGATACTTCATGAAAAGTAGAAGAAAGCTGGGAAAAAATGGGAAGTGAGAGGAGAATTAGAAAGGTGGCATCACAGAAGCTACAGGGAGACAACTGCAAGAGGCCTTGAGGAGTCAATAGTGTGAATCAGGCAGGAGATAGGGTGGAAAGTGCCTTCTGCAGTTGACAGTTTGAAGCCATTTGTGACCTACATGAAAGCAATGGGGTAGATGGGAACTTTGCATTATCTTCTTAGGGTCAGGGATCATGTTTTCAAATTCTTATATATTTATGCTCTACGTTTGTCTCTCTTCCTCATCCTATCCCTTTGCACCCCCCTCCCCAAATACAACATTATTTTCTGATTTCTCTCCTCAATTCCAGACACATTTACAACCACCCAGGGACACCACGAGCAAAACAAAATGCATGCACTTTCATCTAAAAAGCCAGAATCTCTTCCTGTATTCCCTTTCCTACTTAAATAATCCCACCTTTCATCTGGTCCCCTAAGCTAGAACTCTTGGGCTCATTGAATTCTTTCTCTTCCTCACCTTCTACTTCCAAACAGTCATGAGAATCTACTGACTCTACCTTAAAAATATATCCAAATTCAGGATTTTCTTTCTCCATCTAGCACTACGTACATATTTCTTCTAGAACTTATTTCATTTCATCATAATGTTGTGTATGTTCGTGTTTCTTCCTCTAAATCCTGGGATCCTTGAGAATAAGGTTGTCCACTTATTTAATCTTATAACTCTGCCCCTAGTATAGTATCAGGCACCCGGTAGATGCTCAACACGTGTTTGTTGAATGAATGAATGGCAAGACCTTTTCATATTTGACATTTGCTTTACTGTCCAGAAGCTTATGGAACCCTTCCTCTGCCTGTGGTCTGCCCTTTCTGCTCTCTGATCTGCCTGCCAACCTCCCTCTTCACTTTAGCTCCAATTGGATGACATGTGACCTTTGCCTGAAGATGATCAGATGCATTAAACCAACCAGTTAAAATTTGCCCCTCTTCACCCCTCCAACAGAGGAAAACATTTCTCAGATAAGAAGAGGGATAGATAATCTAGTCTTCAGGGGTATAGAGGTATGGGTAATTACTGGAGAGTAATGACCCCTTCATTTCAGGGATTCTGTCTTCCCAAAGTTACCCTATTTTGTGGCTCAGAATAGAAACCCAGTAAGTGCCAGGTGGATGAATGAATAAATGAATGAGCAAAAGCTTGAATGCAGAGAAATGTCAATCAGACCCCCAACCTCAAAGAAGGACCACTTTCTTTCTACCAGGGAAGACTAACTTCAAGGACTTTTAAGGAAGACCCATTTTAAAGTTAGGCCTCATGGTGTGGTTCTTACTAGGGAGATTCTAGCCCTTCAGCCCTCCAGATGTGTGATCATATTCTTTTAACAGATACTTGAAGCAAGAGTGGACCATATTTTCAGGGACAGTCATAGTCGTTAAAGGGGAATGGATGGACATACGTAGTCCTAAAGATACCAGCCCCATTTGGGGCTTTTCCTGGCTAAATGAGGTGAAAGAATAGACAAGACACGGTCTCACTGACACCTCTGCCTCAGGCGACTTCCCGGTACCTCTGTCGTTTGTAGGAACCAGTCTTGGGTTGCTCGGAGGCCCATATTCACTGGGCCATTTCTCTGACGCCTTTAAATGGGAGACCTTGTTTTTTGGCAGCTTCGTAGATTTTTGTTTTCCCTTCTGTAGCAACAAATGTGAAACACTTTTGTTTTTCTTTTGCCTCAGATGAGGAAAGCTGGTATGTTTTCTCAGGCAAATATCCCAACATGCCGTCTTCAGAGGGGCATAGTTCTATGGACCTGGGCACATCATGTAAACTTTCTGATCCACAGTTTTCTTTCTTTTTTTTTTTTAATAAATTTATTTTATTTATTTATTTTTGGCTGCATTGGGTCTTTGTTGCTGTGCACGGGCTATCTCTAGTTGCAGCGAGTGGGGGCTACTCTTCGTTGCGGTGCGCGGGCTTCTCATTGTGGTGGCTTCTCTTGTTGCAAAGCACGGGTTCCAGGCACGCGGGCTTCAGTAGTTGTGGCATGTGGGCTCAGTAGTTGTGGCTCACGGGCTTAGTTGCTCCGCGGCATGTGGGATCTTCCTGGACCAGGGCTTGAACTCATGTCCCCTGCATTGGCAGGCGGATTCTTAACCCCTGTGCCACCAGGGAAGCCCCACAGTTTTCTTATCTGTCACACGAAGGGGTTGGCTGACTTACCCAAATTCTCTCTTAGACCTGCTATGCTGTGATTTGGGGATTCAGAATATTTCCCTCACCACCCTAGCCACAGAGGCCCTGGCTCTCTGTCTGGCATGCCCTAGATAGCACCAGAAGCTGAGTTATCTCAGCTGTATTAAGAAAACAAAAATGATACATTGAAACTGTATTCACACAAAAGACAAAATGAGAATCAGGAGAATGGCATGATGATTCCTCTTATAAAAGGTTTCTTCACTTTACCCAAATATTTACTTATTCATTAATATATTCATTTTTCATCCTCAAATTAATCACCTATTATGTCTTAAGGCCTGTGCTAATTTTTGCTCCCTTTCAGGATTCCTTAAAATTGTGCTCTTCTAATATGTCAAACTGGGGTTCCCTGTGACCAAGGGCCTTTCTCTAAGTCCTTCACTTGCTAGGGTTGCCCATGCTCTTAGGAATGGTAAGGAACCAATCCTTGTGACCAGTAGAAAATAAGGAAGGACTCCTTAGCTCCCATAGGTCTTCAGCCATATAAACCCATCTCCAGCAAAGTAAGAGATGGAGGCCAGGAAGGCCTTGTATGTGCCATCGGCTGCTTAGGTGTAAATCTCTGGAAACATCCTGCCAGATGAGCAGCCAAACCAATCTCTGGCAAAGACAGACTCACACTTGGTCTCAGGGAACCTGCCTGCGCATCTCCCATCCACCAGCTATACACCATGGGGCCCACCCAGGTGTCCCTGCGGACACAGTGGGTCACAGACATTCCTAAGCAGGTCCCATTACAATTAGAGACAATTAATTAGTGGGCAAGAGGTAATAACTCACTGTTATGTGACATTTGCAGTGTGCGGTCAGTTGTAGCATTCATTACCCCTTTTGGTCCTTATAACTGAGGTGGGGAGGATTGCTTTTATTATCCCCATTTCACACAGGAAGAAAGTTAAGCTACCCAGTCTGAGACTTGAGTTTTCTGCTCCAAACTCCATTGTTTCTTCCTTCTCTTTTTGCTTTCTGACCAACCATAACTAAGGCTCTCACCTTTCAAGTGAGGAACCAACTTGACATTGCCCCTGGGCAGTCTATTTCAGACAGAGGCAAGGGTAGTTAAGTGTTTTTCAATCTCCAAAGAGTTAGCTGCAGACAGAGACCCACTTTTCCATCAAAGCCAAGCTCCTGGGTTGCGAAATGCTCAGTGTTCTGGGCATTCAGGCAGGGTCTACCCACCAGCCTCTCCGCAGGGTGATGTTGAGGTCCTTGGATTCTTCCTCAGCAGGTGAGAAACCATCCTCTTCCCTCATCCCATGCCATTTTCCTCCACTGAGAGACCCTGGAGCGAGGGAATCAGACCCAGGGACTGCCTTCACCACAGGATGTGGCCGTGGGCAGCTCTGCAGACATAGGAGTCAAAGAACAGCCCAGACTATTTAAGGTTACCTCCTGAGGAGATGCCAGAAGCGTGCACTAAAGGGGAGGAAAGATGCACCTTCCCAGAGCTCCACATGTCTGAAAAGGTGTAGAAGCTTCTTTGGTTTTGCCCCAAACTCCTGCACTGGAACCCAGTGCTCCACATACATTTATTGAGCATCTACTATATGCTAGTCTCTATTCTGGGTACTGGAGATGAAACACGGTACAAAACAATTCTGTCCTCCTGGAGTTTACGTTCTAGTGGGGTAAAGACTGGAGGCCAGGTTTAGAGCAGGCTTTTGCTGCAAAGGCCCCTAAGAGTCAGATGGCCAATATATTTCCATTCCAGGCTCTTCTGGCAACAACAGAAATCACTTCCAAGATAGGCTGCAGGAAATTCTTGATCTGAGCTGACCATAGGTGACCAGCCAGCCTTTGCATTTTGATCACCTTAACACTTCTCTAGAAGAAAAGGTGCATGGTTTGAAGGTTTCAATTCTCTCTATTATTTAAGAACAGAGGTTTGGGCTTTATTTATGGGTTTTGTTTCCCCCAATAGAACGATCCAGCAAAGATCTGTCTGTGTATAAGTACTCAATATTTATGGAGTCTCTGATTAGACTCTGAGGATAAAAAAGAACCAGAGTCCCTGGTTTCACATGAATTTTTTTCTCAGAGGGAAAAAAACAAAAGCCCCAGTGGTAGAGCCCAAAGAAGATAGCATAAATGAGGATTTTCCACAAGATGGAAGTTAGTTTCATTGTTGTGAAAAGAGTTAAGATATGTAATTCTGATAGGAGCAAACATTTGTCAAAGCACAGGAACTCTAAGGCAGGTAGTCTAATAATGAAGTTCGTCAGGTGTTTGTGTTGGGGAGGGAGCATCTTATTTTCCCTAGAATGCCGCCTATATTAGACACACAATAAAGACTTCATAATTGATTAGTATTGCTGTCTAAGAATAAGGTGGAGAGGCTCACCCCATTGGACAGAACCACAGATTCTCAGAGAAGCCTTCTCTAGTTGCTTCAGTTACAAATGGGAAGGAAAAAAAAGGCAATTCAGTGTAACAGTGATTAAGAGGGCAGGCTCTGGAGTAAGACATGGGTTCAATTCCTGACCTTGTCATATAACAACAGTGACAGATTGTTTCTGTTTTTGAAAATTATTTATTTAGGTCTCAGATTCCTCATCTCTAAAATGAGGAGTATTGCTATAAAGGTTAAGTCAAAAAATTCATGTGAAACAGTCAATACTGGACCTGGCTCAGTACATGCAGCAAATGTCGTTATTTTCCAGGAAGGAGAAGTGACTTGCTCAAGTCACACAGCTAGTTAGAGATAAACCTGAAAATAACTAGGTTTCCTAACTCCCTGTCATGTGCTTTTTCCACCACCGCTGCACCATGCCAGAAAAGAGTAGCAAGACAGGTAACATGAGGACTTAGATCAGAAGTGAGTATTATGGTGCCTTAAAGAAAAAAAAAAGTCCTATTGCTTATTGAGGGCTACCATGTGCCAAGTACCATCCTACATTCCGTATGTGTTACCTTATTAATCCTCACAGAAATGCTGCATGGCATTATCATTAGCCCTACACTAGAGCTGTCAAACTGAGACTTAGGTAGAATAAATAAGTTACCCAAACCCATGTCATACTGTATGCTCTGAAGACTGTGGTAAGACTGTTGATTGTACATGAAATGTACGTGGAAAGCAAAAGGGACTCTGAACAAGGCTGTGAGTAGTCACCCTTTGCTACTGTCACTGATCTCAGTGGCTGCCCCTTCATGGGGAGATGACTGTCATCTGTGGGAGGACACAGCATGATGATTTGAGTGGACAGCATTTTTACAGTATTTGTTTCACTGTGTAGGAGAATCTGCGTAGACAAATGAAGAACCTGCTGCCATCTGGGACCAGAATTCCAGAGGAGTAAACTATCTGCACACCTTGGTGGCAGGGGATGGTGTTTCATTTCCAGTGTGAAATGCCAAATAGTCCAGGAATGATAAAATCACCCTAGTTTTTCTTATGAACTCCTAGAAGTCATCTTTGTTGGTATAAATGAGATCATTTAGCCTAATTAGTTCCAAGCTTAATTAGCAGTAATTATCCCAACATGGGAGTAATATCTGAGCAGGAAGTGCCGAGTCCTCGATTAGATAGATCTCTAATTGGTGTTACAATATTGTAATTAAAGCGTGTTTGTACGCCTCTGCCGCAGCACGCCATTTGTTTCATGTCTGATTAAACAGGGAGACCCAGCAGCCTTTTAGGGGGCCAGGACTTCAGATCTGACTCATATAACATGTTAACCCTGTGACAAAGAAGATTTGAGCCCCTGCCTCCACGGTCACAGCGAGCGTGCTGCCCTGAGCCTGAGGGCATTCCTGCCGAGAGGATGTGTACTTGGCCTGCTTATCCCTTCCCCTCCTGTGTAGCACGTGCAGGAGAACATAAGTATTTGGCTGAAGGTTCACTTTGTAAGTTTTACACTTTTGAGCACAGCCTCATATATAAACTGGAGAAGGCTGTACAAAATGAACAAATAATAATAGCTATCGTTTATTGAGCATTTACTATGTGCCAGATGCTGCACCAAACGCTTTAGATATCAAAACGCATTAAATCTTCAGAGAAAACCTCTGAGATAACAGTCATAATCCCTGTTTTACAGACAAGGACCTGAAGATAAGGGAGTTGCTTCACCTGCTAACTCCAGGTCATCCTTCAGGTCTTACCTTGAACATCACTCCTCCAAAAGGCCAACTCTGACCCCTAGACTAGGTTAGCTCCTTGTCACGTTCCCTCACAAACTTTATTATAATTTAATTGTCCATCTTCCCCACCAAATGATAAACTCATTTCTCCTTTGTTCTCTGCTCTATGCCCAGTGCCCAGCACCCAGCGAAGTGCCTGCAGTATAGCAGGCATTTAACAAATAAGAGCTAAATGAATTGTCAAAGACACCCAACTAATAAGTTGGGTGATTTAGACTTAGCTCTGTGTGGTCCTGTAGTCTGTGTGTTTTCCATTGCATCATGCTTCCTTTTTTTAGTTTTTAAAATTCCAAGGTTAAGTCTCTAGGCGGTACAAGTACAACATTGGAGGGGAGGGTTAGGGGATTTTCTTTCCTCTCATTTTAAAATGCTGTATTACAATTTTGCAATAAGTCCCTTAACCATTCACCATATTTATCTATTCAATGCTTCAACCTTATCTTACAATTTAGAGATTTTTGCCCATAGTCAAATAAGTAATTGAATCTAATAAGCCCAAGAGAATTGGAGTAAACCAGATAAAATTTATGTGCATTTATATACCACTGGATTCTGCAAATTTTTTAAAATGTAACTAGCACTTTCAGAATCTGTATTTCATTGATTCCTGACTATAGTTTTGGCACACTCCAAGAATGTCCAGTTATTTTGAACAGTGACACACAATTCTTGGGATTTTTTTCTTCAAGTTAACTTTGCTGGATGTTTAAAAGGAAATGTGGCACAAGAAACATTGTGGAGGAATAAGAGGCAAGCTAGATCAGAATGGAGCCAATGCCTTTAAAACTTTGGAAATCAACTGCTATTTAATCTTGGTCACAGCTGCAACATATTTGGGGATTAAGAAGCTCGACAAGAATATTTGTTTATTCATTAAAAAATTTTAAACATATTTTTCAAATGAATAGATGATACTTACCCAAAGTATAAAATTCACAAAGAGATAAAAATGAAAAGGCCCCCTTCCACCTTGTCCCATCCCCCAGCCACTTCAGAGATAACCAGTTTTCCATGTTTTTCTGGAGATAGTCGATGAATATGCAAATATATACATTTTAAAAGGTATTATTTCTTTTTTTTTTTTAATTTATCTATTCACTTATTTATTTTTGGCTGCGTTGGGTCTTTGTTGCTGAGCGCAGGCTTTTCTCTAGTTGCGGCGAGTGGGGGCTGCTCTTCGTTGCGGTGCGTGGGCTTCTCATTGCGGTGGTTTCTCTTGTTGCAGAGCACGGGCTCTAGGCACGCGGGCTTCAGTAGTTGTGGCACATGGGCTCAGTAGTTGTGGCTCACGGGCTGTAGAGCTCAGTAGTTGTAGCGCATGGGCTTAGCTGCTCCGTAGCATGTGCGATCTTCCCGGCCCAGGGCTTGAACTCGTGTCCCCTGCATTGGCAGGCAGGTTCTTAACTACTGCGCCACCAGGGAAGTCCTTAAAAGGTATTATTTCTTGATAGAACAGCATAGTACACACTGAATCATAAAAGTGAATTAGCTCACTTCCTAGTCAAGGCAAAAACAGGAAGTGAGAGGGAGGAATTCAATATATAGAAACCAAAAGCACAGAGCTCTGTAAGTCTATTTTCTTAGAAACTATTACTAAACATCACGGTTATTGAAATTTGAAATATGGTCCTAATGAATGAGAAATGCTGCGTGACTTAGGACAATAATGACATCATCAAGTGTGAGTCCTGCATCGGCCTGGGTGTTCTGTTCTAACTCTTAGGATGATGTTTCTATATGGCTGTTTATTCAATATCAGCATAATGAGGCAGATGCCATGGGTTCCAGTCACTTAACGTTAGCAACTTAACTTACTGCTGGTCTCTGTCTCTAGAGGAGTTAGGTGAGAAAATGAGTATGAATTCATACAAATCTATTATCATCGAAAGAGAAATGTCTATATAAAGGACATCATCATTATATATTATTTTGCAAGGACAGGGCTTGATGCATATCTTGGATGACTTATTTTAGTGCAAAAATAATCCACAAATCTTCTGGCAGTTATTACACTAATACTTGGGAATTTTTTTTTGTTCTGGCTTTTGAATAATGAGAAATATCTAACCATGATATTAAAATAATTGGATTTGCATTTGTACAAGTAACAGATAAACAGGGTTAAAACTGCTGCTGTATGAGTATCTTATGATGCCCAAGGAGTGCCCTGGCCAAGGTCATCATCAGTTTACTTTAGTTTATATTTAGAATTTATTGAGCCCTGCGCATGTTAGGCTTTGCAGAAAATCTGATGCCCTGGGAACTGATACTCTTATGTTATTTATCATCTTATTTTGTTTATGAAGGACTTGCCTGTAGTCCCTCTAGCATTTCTTTTCATCAAGGGCTCACCTTGGGTGGAGACAGACTCTGTCGCTTCTCTTATGACTGTGGAAGTCTCTCATGACTCTGAGTAGTGTGTGATTCCCTTCTGAAACGTGCCTTTGGCAAACAAGAGGACCAACGCGGTGGAATGTTCTGGAAGCATCATCAAGGACCACAGTAACCTTTTGTTTTTATCTTAAATATTCTGTTCCATTAGGCCTATAAATGCTCTTGTATTTTGTGTCCCAATTTTTGGCTTAGAAAATATTAGCACTAGAGCTAGAACAAAGTGGCTCTAGTTTTGGGCCCAACCCTTTCTCGCTTTCCTTAGTGAAAAGGTAAGTATTTGCTTTGTTTCTCTGGACCTTAATCTTTCCATTTGTAATGAGACGTTGGACCAAGTGATCTCTAAGTCCCCTTGTCTTTAGCATTTTACTAGTATGAGCTTTGGAGCAGTGCTTCCAAAGTTTTCTACCTATTGTCTCATTGTGGGTTTTAAAAAAAATGTCTCTATGATATCAATCTCTGAATGAATCTGGCTACGATCATGTGATGAATCAAGACATTATGTCTATAAGGACAAACTCCAAAATTTTTGAAATCTAAGTTAATTGATTGTTTCCCTTTTACCCAGCTTAAATTTAGAAAAAACTTGCCTGTCTGTAAAACCTTAATACAATCTGAATTCTCCCTCTCACTGTATATTTCCTCATGGTTCCTGGCCAGCTTTTCTTTGCCATCACAATATTTCCAAGAATCTGCTTTTTCCTCCTGCTGTCTTATAACTGTCTGTGTAACTTACTTCAGTCATTCCCCTTTTACCATTAATAAGTTTAGTTAGTACTGCTGTCTTTTAGGGCACGCACTGTGATATTCATTTTTTGGGCTTCCTCCTCTATATGCCAAGTGCTTGGTACACATTAGGCACTCAGAAAATTGTTGTTGAATTAAACTGAATTTCTGACAATTCCTACCAAACACATCTTCAGAACTTCCTCCAAAGAAACCTTTCTGGACTAAGTCAATTCAGACTTTGCATTCCTTTAATTTGTCTTCCACAGTACTTCTGTACACATGGTTTGTATCATATTAACTTGTGTAGTTATTTGTTCTAGCTGTTCCTTTTGAAGTATCAAAAGTGAACCATAAGGGAATGGTACCCAGACTTGGAGTTAGGAAACGTTGGTTCTATCCCTGCTAATTTACTGGTTGAGTGACCAAGGACAGTCAATCAGCCTCCCTAGGTTTCAATGTTATTGTTGTTGTTTAATCTAAAAGATGGAGGGAGGGAAAAGTTGAGAATGAATCAAATGATTCCAGCCTTAGAACTCTGATATTTGGCATACTGGTTCCCTAACAAAATTATAGACTTCTCAAAGGCAAAGGATTTCCTTTTTCTACAATATGGAATAGATATACTGCCTGACATTGATGGTGCTTAATAAATTCTTCCTTAGAAAATGACCGTTATTCTACGCCTTCTGGCAAGAACGTTAAACCCGAGTGTGCCCCTCTCATATCACAGCCCATGACCTGAAAGGGCTCTCAGATCCGCTCTGGGAATTTCTATTCTGGACTCAGGACATCGGCAGCTAAGACCAGCACACGGCATTAGTCATGAAGTTAAGGGGTACACCTAACAGCTTTGCCTTTTTAAGTAAATGTGTTTATGGTTTGTGCTGCTTTCCTCAGTAAGATCATTTCCTTACAAGTAATGAGAGCTGTGTGTGATATGGTTGAAATCCCGTCCCTCGGCTGAGACGGAGAACTCACGTGATGCTGAGCGGGGCCCATTATCCCACCGGCACTCACAGGAATGCTCAGTCTGGCAAATATTAACTCAGGAGCCACAGCAGCAGTTAGGAGACAGCAGTCTGCCCACCTTCCTGAACCTACCACTTTTGGGGTATTTTTTGATTATCCTTTACTTGGCTTGAACATTGTGCTTATTTCCCCTTTCATTCATTCTTCTTTCCTCCTTAAAAAAAAAAAAAAAAAGCAAAAACAAAACAAGACATTCTATTTCCTCGATTTGTCCCCAACTGAAAGCCCTGATGTCCTCGTTCATTTCAGAGCAAGGCTTTTCCTCTTTTGCCTAAGTGATGTACAGTACATGTATCCACCCTCCCTGCCTCCAAGCCACAGGCCCGGGCTTTGGAAGAATTCTGGAGTCTTCCAGAGGTCTCTGGGAACAGACCGGCTCTGGATAGAATAGATGGGTTGTGAGAGCAGCTCAAAACCATTCCTGTGTGCTGGAGAAGCTTTCTTTGGTGGGAGAGAAGCATATGTTGTTTTTCCATATGGCAGGGAAGGGAATGACATATTAGGTGGAAGAAAGCTAACACACATCTGAATGTATGTAAAGAAAAGACATAACTAACAGGGAGGAGTTGTGGTTTAGGTTAAAACCACAAAGGAAGTGAAGGACGTTACCACCTTCCTCTTTGTGGGTAGAAGATTCTCCTTTGGCTCATCTCATGGGCTCTGTGAGACTGAGTCTTCCTATAGGAATATGTTTATTGCTCCTACCCTTCTAGAAAAGCACCATGCACCGTAGTTTGTGGTCTTAAAGAGTTTAGACTTGCTTTTTAAAGCATGAACCTGCCATAACGTTCTCCCATTTCCAAACTTGCTGTCCCAAACATGCTTCCCTTATCTTAAATAGAAAAGAATTAAAGCTCTCTGGGAAATGAGAGGAAGGAAAAGCCTTTTCCCAGGTTACCTTAGTGATTTCCCTACTTTACTTTAACTCTCCTTTGTTTTCCTAGAAGAAACCTTCTGATTAAGCTTTGACTTAGCAAAGGAAATTAGTAGTAGTTGTGTTCTCCTAATAGCAACCATTCATTGAGCACTTACAATGTGCTGGGTATTTTCCTTATATTGTTTCTGAACTTCCAAAAGTTTTGAGAAATAGGTTTTATTATCCCCATTTTTATAGGTGAGAAAACTAAGGCTAAGAAAAATCAACTCATACTATGATCTTGAACCTTGAACTCAGGTGTGTTTGATGGTAACACTTGAACTCTACCCTGCCTTTCCTTAAAATCTGGCTTTAGAAACATTTCAGCCACCAATGCCACAAACTTAGAAGATTTGAAACTAGGCTCTGCCGCTTATTACCTAGATGACCCTGGACAAATTATTTGATTCCTCTAGACCTTATCTGGTAGGTCTTGACTGGTATGACAATTGCTTAGATAATGTTGGGGAAAGTCCTCCTTATTGGCTTCTTATTAGAACTAAATGAAGCAACCAACATAAAGGGGTAGAATATCAAGTGGCAAACAGTAACCTCCCCAAAAGATAGCCATACACTAATTGTGTGTCGGTCAGGTTCTGGACCAAACTGAAAGAGTTGAAGTTTGCTTGGGAACCTTCCATTTCCTGCCCTAACTCCCCACTCTCACTTTCCAGCAAAAGACGCATCCAAGTGTAAATGGCTAGTTAACACTTGGAAGAGCAAAAGCCATACCTCTTTAAAAACAAAACGAAAGAAGCAAGCTTTCCTTATAGAATTCTTTCTTTCTAAAGCTTGAGACAGGGGTTGTTTTTTGGTTTATTGTTGGCAATGGGGGGGGGGCGGGGCGGGGCGGTTGTTGGAAGAGGAGGAAAAACAAGCATCTGAGTGCCCCCATCCACACTGTGCACAAGGACAGGTCCTTTAATCTATGCTTCTTTTGGGGGATATGTTCAGTGTAGGGTCAATCATAGATTCCAGGTCTCAGCTGCTTTCGATCAGAACTTTTTTTTTTCCTCCTGTGGTGATTTTGCTTGAGTTTTAGACCCAGGCGAATTTCAGTTGCCTGGGTCTGTTTTTCATTGCAGATTTTGTCAAGATTTTACATCTAGGTTGCATTGGAAAGGCTTTTCTCTTTTTTTCTTCTCTGACTATTCTGTGTAAACTTCAGATTTTTTTTCCCAGTTTATTTTATTTTAAATATAATATCAGTGTCTTCCTAAGTACAAGGGTAATAACTAATTATTGTAGAGAATTACTAGAACAAAAGAATAAAGAAAAATTTAATCACTCATGAACCCAGCATCCAGGGCACTATTCACATTTTATTGCATTTCCTTCAGTCTTTTCTCTATGTACATATATATGTATATTTCTATCTATATAAGTTGTATGTACATATGTTTTGCGAAATTAGGATAGAACAATGTATACATTTTATATCCAGCTTTTTTCACATAACTTTATCACGAGCATTTTTCGAATGTCATAAAATACTTTTTGCAAAAGATTTATGGCTGCATATTTCATTATGAACGTACCAAGGTTTATTTAACCATTCCCAGTCTGCTGGATGTTTAGATACTTCTTTGCATAAATTTCTGTCTGAGTTTCCTCATTTCCTTTTTCCTTATAAATAATTCCTAGAAAGGGAATTACAGGGCAATTAGGGAAAAGAGTACAAACTTTCCACTTTTCATTTTAAAAATTATTTGTACCAGATTATTTTAATACTGGCAAGCCTGTGTATGGCCTTTTTAAAGGCTCTTGATATATAGTGCCAAACTGATTTCCAGAAGTGTTGCTCTAGGACAGGGCAAACTATGACACATAAGCCAAATCTGGCCCATGGTCTGTTTTTGTACGGTCCACGAGATAAGAATGGTTTTTACATGTTTAAATGACTGGGAAAAATCCAAAGAAGAAGAATATTTCATGACATTAAAATTATTTGGAATTCTCATTTCAGTTTCCATAAATAGCCTATTTTTGGAACACAGTCATGTTCATTCATTTACATATTGTCTCTGGCTGTTTTCGTCCTACGATGGCAGAGCCCAATAGTTGCAACAGAGATTGTACGGCTTGCAAACCCCCAAATATTTACTGTCTGCTCTTTACAGAAACAGTTTGCTGACCCCTGCTTTCGTATGTAATCCTACATGTTGCATGTGACAGCACTCGTTTGACCACACACTGAACATTGGGATTTTCTTATTTTTTGTTAATTTGAACAAGTCAACAAATATTTACCACGTTTATCCTGTGCCAGGCCTGCATAGAAAATATGATTTATTTATTATATTACTTTTTTGAGTACTAGCTAGAATGAATTTTTTCGTAAGTTCAAGTGATTTTTTTTTCTGTTAATTTTCTGTGTATATGAAGTGTTAAATTTCAACTCAGGTATTTACATTTTTCATATTGCTTTGTGTTAGTTCTTTATATACTAAGAATATTAACTTCTTTTCAGTCACATCTGTTGAAATCTTACTTGTTGGAAATATTTTGTTTTCATTAGGTTGTTTGACTTTTAGTTTTGTGATTTTTTTTAACATACAGAATTTTACATTTTTATGTAGTCAAATCTACTGAATTATTTATTTTTTTCCCTTGATTTTATTCTAAGAATATCTTTCCCTGTCCCCAAGGTGAGATAAATATTCATCTATGTTTCTTCTAGTTTTTTAAAAAAAACTAATTCATTTTTATATTTATCGCTTTAATCCCTCTGGAATTTTGTATTATATGATGTGAGATAAGGGTCTGAATTTTTTTCCCCAAACAGTAGGACAATTATTTCAACATTATTTCTTGAGCAAGCCTTCCTTTTTCTACTTATCTGTGATGTCCCCTTTACTAAATTCTTATGTATCCTGAGATGTGTTTCTGGCCCACATTCTAGTTATCTTTAAGTGTGTGTGTGTGTGTGTGTGTGTCTGTATTCCTTGTGGATGTTCACTTTGTTGTTCCTGATTAAGTCTGTACAGTACACACATCCTGGCTGGATTTTTGGCTTTATATTTTTTTGTTCCTCCAGTGTTTTACTCCTTTACCATTGTAAATTTCAGTAGCATCTCCCCTTCTCGTGGTCAATTTGTCAGGAATGTGGTATAAGCTTATCTCCTAAAAGTACACAAATGGTAAGGAACCTTCCTACCAAACAAGAGATAAAGGCCAAAGCCAGGCCTTGCACCTATGTGACCCCAGAACCGTAGTACTCATTTATAACCACTCCAGGTGACAAATAGCATTTGTAACCTAGGAGGTTGGAGGTTTTCTGGCCGAGTAGTATCCACTGGCATAAAAGGAGCAAATCTCTGGAAGGGGTTCCCAGAAGAGCTGCTACATGATGCACAGTCCCTAACCTTCTGTTAACGGCTCACCCCAACCCGACCTTGGTTCACAATGGAGTTATTTCATTTACCAGGTGTGAAAATAGGATTTTATCACAGAGGAGGGGAGTTATTACCTATCAGGTCTGCTCTTTAGAGGAGCAGAGATTGTGGTGGGACTTATTAAGAGATTTGCTATGCATGGAACATATAATTAGAGATGTGTTCCTTTAAAATGGATTTCCTATCTTTGTCATTTTAGGAGTGCTGTTCTTTTCTGTCTGACAGCCTTCTTTCCCGTGTAGGTTGCGCATATCCTACCGAGGATCTGAATATTTTATACGGCACCCTTCTGCCAAGAGAGGGACCTCAGGGGTGTGACAAAGAGTACAGCTTAGGGGGCTGGTGGGGACTGCCTATAGTTTGGATGCTGATATTAGTCACGTATTGATACTAAGAATGGGAGGGGGGATGATAAAGTAATTTTCATGTTTATTCATTGCTGTCTGGTCCAGGCCTCTGTTTGATAGAGATATTAGGGTCACTCTGAGACTCTCTGATGAAGGAATTCTTGAAAATCAAGAGTTTAGATTTAATTACCTGTTGTTAGAGACAGCCTCAAATTTACTATCTGGTTAACCATATCTGCTTTTTAGAAAGACACCTTGTTTACTATCATGACGAGGAAGTGGCTGAATTTATTATTGTTTAGCGTTTCCAGCACACTTTGTTCTTGCCGAGTGCCTTGGACTTATTTATGTATGCATATCGGTTGCTCTCCACAGCACTCCCATGAGATGAGTGGGTGATAAGTTTTATTATCATCTGCTTTTCCAACGAGGAGGAAACGGGAGCTCCTGAGAAGAGAAGGGGCTTGCCTGGGTTTGCAGCTCAGATTGCCCTTCACCTTGTTAAGGGATCCTCAACAAAAGGGTGATAAAGGCAGCCCTTGCAGCCTTCCTCTGCCCCATCCCAGTCTTGGTGTGCCACCTGCGCCTCATTTTGTACACCACTAACCAGTGGCTGCTCCCTTAAAAGAAATGTCATCACTATTCTTGGCCCCTGACTCTGTGCCGCCGCTTTACACCTCAACACCTTGCTTCCTCACCTGCTTTATAGTAAAGGCGTCTTCCTCCCCTGCTTTGCTTTTAAAGGCCTTACTGTTTTCCTCGCTGCCCAACTCAAATCCCTGGAGTCCTCTGTGACTCAGCCCCTCCACCCACTTCAGTTGCCCAGTGAGCCATGTAGAGTCTGTCATCTGGACGTCTTTCCGTTTGTCCCTTCCCTCCTCTTCCCCCTGCCACTGCCATACTTCGTAATACTCCCTACCTGGACGTCTGTAACAGCCCTTACCACTTTCCAACCTCATCTCTCCTGTCTCTAAATCTTCGTAAGCACGGCTTTGATAAATACCACTCTCCCTCTGGGTCCATTCTCCGGAGCTCCCCACCGCCTTCGATTTAAATGCAGATTCTTACCGTGCATTCAAAGCCTACCATCCTTTTAGCCTTCTCTCCTATTAAGTCACTAAACAACTGCGCGTCAAGATATGGGTAACCAGGCGCTTGCCGGCAGAGGTCCCGACTCGGCGGGTCTGCGTGGCAGCCGGGAAGCTGAGCTGTTAACACTCATCCCCCCATCCCCCCATCCCCCCAGCCCCCCAGCCCCCCACCCCCGTCAGGTGCGCCGCGTGCCGCGCGCTCTGGATCACGCGCGGCTCCAGCACCGTTCTGACCAAGCCATATGCTATCGGCCCTGTGCCTGGCTGTGCTGTTCGTTTCTCCTGAAACATTCCCCTCCCTGCCCCATCTCCACCTGTTGAAATTTTTCTCAGGCTTTCAGGCCCAGCTCAAATGTCTCCTCCTTCAAGAAGCCTTTCTGATTGTTCCAGAGGGTGAGGATGCAAACTCCTCAGCATTAAATGTAAGGTCCGTTCACACAGTACAGCCCGGCTATACAATTCCAGCACCCTCCCTCCCCTCCCCACCTCCTGCCTGGTTCCTCCACTATCCCTAAACTCCTACTGAAAATGCATTCTCAGAACAGGCCCTTTTACACATACCTCTGCCAGGAATGCGGTGCCCCTCCCCCTCCTCCTCCCTTCCCCCATCTCTCTCTCTCTCTCTCTCTCTCTCTCTCCCTTTTTTTTAAAACTTATCCTACTAGACTCAGCTCATATGTCACTTCCTCCGTGCCACATTCATCGCAACCAACAGTCTTTCTAGGCTCTCCCCGCCCCCACCGGCACTGAGTTACTCCCTCCTCTGTGCTTCCCCGGTCTTTTATACCCCATAGTGAACTCAATGCCAGTAGCTTACTTCGTGTTTTACCTGTTTAACTTAACCCTAGGCAGTGACCTTGACTAAGGTTGTATTCTGTGGACCTGGCACCGAGTGAATACTCAGTCACTCCTTCTGGAATGCAAGCATGAGGGAGTTTCTTTCCTCCCGAACCATCCCTCCCCCAGGACGATCTTTGCTCTTTGCACTTTCCCCATAGCATTTCTCTTTCCCCTGTCTTTTCTGTACTTGTTTTATGCCTCCTACTAGATTGCTGGCACCCTTGAGGGGAGAAACCTTGCAGAGTTTCGCTTGCCATCCCCAAGCCTGGTTCCTTACGCGTTGCAGGAGCTCAATAAATGTTTGCTTAATTGAATTGTAGGGTGTTGTGCTCAGCTAGCTGCTAAACAACCCCATTTAAGGGGTTAACTAATAACACTTGGAGAAGTTCTTCTCATTTGGGGGCATTTGCAATTTAATGGGAATCTTAAAAACCCAAAGGAAATGTTCATTAATGGTGGGACCGCAGGCACAGCAGGAAGGCTCATTTTTGGTGGTGCTGGATGAGGACTGGGGAGTTTTTCCAGACAGGGAGTCCTTCACCTTTTTTGTGACATGGACCCCCTTGGGCAGTCTGGTGAAGCCTATGGACAGAATAATGATTTTAAACACATAAAACAAAAGACATTGTGAACAAAAATAGTTATAACGAAATATCAAAATATTAAAGGCATCAAATTTGTGATATAATATTACATGTGTTTCTTTATTAGAGCATTAGTAAAAAAAGGTCTACTGGCAGATCTAATAACTACTGTAATTTTGTCGTAGTGATGCATGTAAGCGATATTTAGGCTATCTGCCACAGCTGTAAGATGATGTGAAGATATCTGTGATTCTATTGGTAAAAAGTCATGAATTGCTCTACCTTGATCTCTTGCTTACATTCAGAATTGAAGGAAATTATAAATTTCAGTGAGAAGCTAGTGAAAATAAAGGTTTATTTTCCCTCCATCTAAATTCTACCTTGGTGTCCACCATGCACCCAGGATTGAGAACCCCTGCTGAGCTGACCCCCCCCCCATATAATGTGGGTGGTGGGTGGTCCTGAAGCCAGTGTTGTTCCAACCTTGGGCTTCCTTTTCTATCTTGAGCTCCCTGATTTTTTGAATCTTTTTTTTTAATCCTTTATTTTCACAGCCAAGGTCTGTAGTCTAATTTTGCTTCATTTACACCAGAAATGTGACAGAAGGAGAAACAAAAAGGATTGTCAGGCCTTGGGGGAGGGAAGACATCTTTAGTCCCTAGCCTGGGAGGGTCTCCTCCCCAAAGTTCTAAGCTTTGGGTAGGGATGGGGTGGGGGCAGGAGGAGGAAGGGTCCACTAATTCTGAGGTGAGAAAGCAGTTGTAGAGTTTACCTGAGTCTCTGCTGGCTCCTAAATTCAGAAGTCAATTTTGGGGCCAAAGAGTCCGATTCCAGGGGTGGTCCAGCATAATATCCATCCTTCTTGGTTGTTGGTGACTAAGTGAAATATCATTGTTCTTGAAAACTGCACTCCCTAATGCTGATGTTGCTTCTAATTTGGGTAAAAGTGTTTGTGCAGTTCTCTTTTTAACATCAAAATACAGGGAACATATTCAGTCCATTCCCAGTTATCCTTATGTATTTTAGTCACTTAGAGGCAATTTTCCCCCAGGTAGATTTACCCTACTGTTTGCCATGCTATGGGACACGTACCTTTGCTCTCAGTGGGTGTATGCTTAGAGAATACAAGTAAATCTGAATATTAGCTAGATGCGTCGCTACCAGGGTAAATACCACATTAGCCCAGATAAACCATCATCCTTGCCCCTAAATGGTAGTGACACCAAACGTTTGCCATTGGCATCTTCCTTTCTTCCTTTCATCTTGTGTGCTTTTTTTTTTTCTTTCGTGATCTTATCCATTTTTATTGCTTTGGCTCTCACCTCTGCACCTCTAGCCTACCCTCTTACCTGGTGGGACATCTCCACTTTAGTGTTTAATGGTCACTTATGATTCTAAAACTTAACTCTCTTTCTTCCTTCACAAACCAGCTTCATCTTTCTAAAGAACATCTTTATTGAGATATAATTTGCATACCATAATTTCACCCATTTTAAGTGTATGACTCAATGATTTTTTGGTAAATTTACAGTGTTGTGCAGCCATCACCAAAATCCAGTTTTATAACATATGCTTCACCCCAAAAAGATTCCTCATACTCATTTGCAGTTGATCCTTATTCCCAGCCCCACTAATCTGCTTTCTGTCTTCATAGATTTGCTTTTTCTGGACATTGCATGTTAATAAACTTATACAATATATAGTCTTTTGTGTCTGGCTTCTTTCACTTAGCATAGTGATTTTGAGGTGCACCCATGTTATAGTATGTATCAGTACTTGATTTTTTTTTTTTTTTAAAGAATTTCACTTTTATTTATTTATTTATTTATTTATTTATTTATTTATTTTCTATTTTTGGCTGTGTTGGGTCTTCGTTTCTGTGAGAGGGCTTTCTCTAGTTGTGGCAAGCAGGGGCCACTCTTCATCGCGGTGCGCGGGCCTCTCACTGTTGCAGCCTCTCTTGTTGCGGAGCACAGGCTCCAGACGCGCAAGCTCAGTAGTTGTGGCACACGGGATTAGTTGCTTTGTGGCATGTGGGATCTTCCCAGACCAGGGCTCGAACCCGTGTCCCCTGCATTGGCAGGCAGATTCTCAACCACTGCGCCACCAGGGAAGCCCCTTGATTATTTTTTATTGTTGAATGTATTCCATCGTATGGATATACCACATTTTTATTTATCCATTCATCAGTTGATGGATATTTGGATTGTTTCCATATTTTGGCTATTGAGAATAATGCCGCTGTAGAACATTCACATACAAGTCTTTGTGGACATATAGGAGTGAAATTGCTGGGTCATATGGTAAATTATGTTTAACTTTTTAAGAAACTACTAAACTGTTTCCAAAGGCGGCTGCACCATTTTCCCTTCCCACAGCAATGTATGAGAGTGACAGCATCTCTCCATGGTCACAACACTTGATATTGTCTGTCTTTTTTTTTTTTTTTTTAATTTCTATTTATTTATTTATTTTTGGCTGTGTTGGGTCTTCGTTTCTGCGTGAGGGCTTTCTCCAGTTGTGGCAAGCGGGGGCCGCTCTTCATCGCGGTGCGCAGGTCTCACTATCGCGGCCTCTCTTGTTGTGGAGCACAGGCTCCAGACGTGCAGGCTCAGTAATTGTGGCTCACGGGCCCAGTTGCTCCACAGCATGTGGGATCTTCCCAGACCAGGACTCGAACCCGTGTCCCCTGCATTGGCAGGCAGATTCCCAACCACTGCGCCACCAGGAAACCCTGTCTTTTTTAAAATCCATCCTAGGTTGGTGTGTAGTGTTATCTTACTGTGGACCAGTGCCATTTTTGAACCACTCTCATTTCTGGCCACAATGCCCCTCTTTTCACCAATTTTATGGCTAGAAGCCAAACTTAAGCTATTTTTCCTTCTATATTTACATGCTGCAGAAGTGAGCTGCTATAACCTTCCTCAGATAGCCCCTGGCTTTGCCACCTCTTCATTCCCCCTCACACTATGCTACCTGGCTCTGCATCATCTCTACACACTAGTCTTCCAGCTGCTCTTCTTGCTGGTTGTAGCTCTCTCTTCAAATTATCCTTCCTGTAGCTGCAGATTCATTATTAGAATAGTAACATGAAAAGGGCGTGTGTGGATGTGGAATCTGGGGATCTGTGCTCTAGTCCAGGAATCACACTCGTTATCACATGACCTTGAATTAGTTCTGGAACTTATCTGAGCCCAGCCTCCTTCATTAAGTTACTTAACCTCTCTTAACACCAGTTAGGAGAGCCCCAGTTTCCTCATGTGCAAGGAAGGATAATAATAGAGCCTATCTTATAGAGTTGTTATGAACCAACCGTATAATCCATGTAAAGTTCTTAGCATAGTGCCAGGTGTATGGGGAACACTCAATCAGTGCTGGCTAATATTACTATTCTAATGATTATTATGACTGTTATTATTATTCACTATGCTGGAGGTATCTTCCAAACCTGTCACATGGTCATCATAAGGACCAGCTGTTACTATGAATGTGAAAATGCTTTGAAAAATACCATGTATGTTGCAGTGGTGTTATTTTTACACAGTTTTTCCCTTGCTCAAGGAGAGAGGCTGTGTAGGATAGCAGCAAGGGCACAGGCGTTGCCGCCAGCCTAGCATTCAAATCTGGACTGAGCTGTTTAACTATTGTGAGGCTTGGGCAAGCCATTTAACCTCTTCATTTTGGTTTTCTCACCTGTAAAATGGGTGTAATTATAAATCACATTCAGGATGATACTGAAAGGAAGGTGCCTGTTCCACGAGCAGTGTTCAGTAAACTATGACTTTTTCTTATTCGTAAAGACTTAGAATGTTGTTTTAGCTATATAAATGCATATATACACATGTTTTGGTTCTGTTTTGATAAATATAGGCATCTATTGCAATATTTGCTAGTATTTTCAAATACACATATCTTTGTTAAATGTCTACCAGTAAATGACATTATAAAAATTATTCATAGAAAAGCTGTAAATTTTTAAGCACGGTACTTTTCTTTTTACAATATTATTTTATTTAGAATGAACAATCTTTTGGTTGAAAGTTACTAACAGAATAAACCATGAAGAAAAAGTAAGCACGTTACTTTTATAATACTAGGGTTTTTGTTACTCTTTTTTTATTGAAGTATAGTTACTGTATAATATTATATAAGTTACAGGTGTACAATATAGTGATGCAATTATTAAAGGTTATATATACTCCATTTATAATTATTATAAAATATTGGCTACATTCCGCATATTGTAGAATCTATCCTTATAGCTTATTTTATGTGGCTTTTTTTAAAACTCACAGTGTACCCTTCTTGCATGCTTTCTCTAAACTATATTTTGTGTCATGAATTCCCAACTTATTTAACCAATTGTATGCCCACTGCATCCTAATACCCGCACTGAAGAGAGGCTGTAGTGGGGGGTAGTTAAGAGCTTTCACCTCAGGTTGACTTGGGTTATAATCTCAGCCCCCACTTAGCTGCATGATTTAGGACAGTTACATACTCCTTGAAGCATCTGAGCCCTCAACTGTAAAATGAGAATAACAGATCATACTTCATGACGTTATTATGGGTATTAAGTGAGACAATATAAATGTAGTGCTCAGAATAGTGCTTGTTACAGGCACATACTAAATACTCAATAAGGGACAGCTGTCATTATGGTTGTTGGAAATGACCTTTACTGTTGTTAATTTTTGGTCCACACATATGCTGTTCTCTTTTCAGTCCCTGGCTTGCTCCTTGTCTCTCTTCCTCTGGGGTCATTGTCCCCTCCTGGAACTGCCTAAATTCTGTTCTTCAAGGCCCAGTTCAACTTCTGACCCTTCAAATTATTGCTTGCTACTCCAGACTTTCCTCACTGCTTTTTTTTTTTTCTTTTTTTTCCTGCAAGTCTAGAGTTTGTGTCATGTCTGTAATACAATTTAGGAATTAATTGTTATTGAAATCTTTTTGCTTCCTCAATTGGACTGTAAGGTCCCTGAGAGGGACTATTTCTTCAGCCTCTAATGAAATTCTCACTCTACTTAATTTGGCACTAAGACAGATAGTAGGTATTTATTAGTTACTGTATAATATTATATAAGTTACAGGTGTACAATATAGTTTTTGATCATGAAGAAAGCCAACATGTAAAAGTCATTATGAAATTTTAAAACCAGGGGTACTTGGTCCCCTGTATAGTCTCCTTCATTAATATGAATCAAGATGTATCCTGAAAAGAATGATTTATTCCAAAACACAGCACAGAGTGGAGAAAGGAGTGGTGGATGAAGAGTTCCAAAGTCAAGGTCAGCACTGTTTGTTAAGTTAGTAAAGCCTGTCTTTACTGACACAAATGACCTTGTTTTTGTTGTCCTCATTACTTCTTGTCATCTCTCTCCTACCTCACCTCTTTCTCCAATCCCAGAGGACCTACTGCCCTCAGAAAGCCCTCTGAGTATCTCCTTCTAGCTTAAGTTTCTGGGGAAGGTTCTCCAAGCTTCAGAATTAGCCTTTTCTTTCTTCTCCATAATATTTCCTCAGTACAGTTGACAGTTAAGAAAGATAGAGGTCTGGCCAGATAAATTATTAAAATAAAACAGGGCGAACGCCCTATTATGTTCCTTCCCAAGGGATTGGGGAAGTGACATCTTAAATCCAAAGGTATGAATTTCTTTCTTTCTTTCTTTCTTTGCAGAGCATGGGCTCTAGGCATGTGAGCTTCAGTAGTTGTGGCACGTGGGCTCAGTAGCTGTGGTGCACAGGCTTAGTTGCTCTGCAGCATGTGAGATCTTCCTGGACTAGGGATCGAACCCGTGTCCCCTGCATTGGCAGGCAGATTCTTAACCACTGCGCCACCAGGGAAGTCCCCCAAAGGTATGAATTTCTAATGATAGAATTTAAAGGAGTGTATTAGGAGAGTTGAAGAGATACCAGTGAGTGAGATTTGATGTGAGAATAAGCGAAGTATTGAGGAGATGGCCTTTTCAGTGCTCCTAAAATCTCTCTGAAGGCCAATCCCATTGTGAATAATCCAGAGATGAACAAATGTAATAATAATAACCAACATTTATTGGGCACTTACTGTGTGCCAGGCACTATTCCTAGACATCTACATTAGTTATTCATTTGTTCCTCGTACTACCCTGTGAGGAAATACTATCATTACTCCATTTTATGGAAGAAAAAATTCGACCCTAGAGAAGTTAAGTAATTTTTCTAGAGTCGCACAGCCCTCTAATGGCAGAGCTGGGATTCAAAGCTAGGCAGTCTGATTGAGAGTCCCTCCACCCAGAGATGGCTTTTTTGAATCATGAGTCTCCCCTTGTAAACATTCTAGGAAGAGGGAAGAGGCAACTTCATGACAAAAACCTAGGTATCACCATCATCATCATAAGCATCACCATCATCACAGCAAACAAGGCACTGTGCCATTGTGTACAGGGCACTGCATAGAATGCTGAGAAGGCAAAGAGGCCTCTGGCCCCACTGCATGTCTGAATCTGACCCCTGAACCCTTCAGGTTGCTTCAAATGCCTCCACTTCCACAAAGCAGTTTCTGCTCACCTCATAGAACTCCCAATAATGTATCTCCTCTGACAGCCACTTTTTGCCTCTGCTCTGCCACTTATTTATTACTTTCTATCTTGTATTGTGGTTATTTATATACATTGTCACACAGCTGAGCCTTTGCACATTGCTGAGTCCTTTGCCTGGCTGACTCCTACGCATTCTTTAAGATTCCACTCAGGTCTTATTGCATTTCCTGACTCTCCTGTCTGGATTAGATACCCCTCCTCTGTGTGCCCCAAACTCCTGGTATTTATCCATATCACAGCATTTACTATACTTGATTATAAATGTTTACTTGTTAGTATTCCTAACTAGATAGATCCCAGATCCTAACATCAGGGAACATGTCCTCTTATTTGAATCTTCAGTACTTTGCACAATACCTGGCACAAATTAGGCATTTACTAAACTTTTTTTTTTCCCAATGAATGAATCTTCCATATAAGTCTAATTATACTTTGAAGACAAAATTGGATATCTCATTCATTTTTTTTGTCCCCCTCAAGATGCCCTGCACCGAGTAGATGCTCAATAAATATAGCAATGACTAAATGACTGCAAAACACAAAGAGCTGTCAGATTCTGCTCTCAGGATATAGGGGAGGACTGGCAACTACAATAAAAGGTAGATGACATTAAAAGTTTGCGTGTCTAGGCTATGTTCTGAAATTGGTGATATAGACATCTACGACTGAAATAAATGATAAAGAAAATAACGTTTTTTCCTATTGAAGTTTGAGGTTATTTGGCCAGTAAAATGCAGTCCAATATTCAAACCCAGGTCCAGGTGACTCTAAAACCAATATTGTTCCTGCAATACGACATTGTTGAGATGTTAGGGTAGAGGGGCCCTAGTTGGGCCCAGAAGAACCAGTAGGGCTAGGGTAATTAGAGATGAATAGGTACTGCACAAATGATAATATACATATTATATATATATTATGATAATTATATCACATATATAATGATATCGTATATGATATATCATATATCATTATATATGATGATTATATATATATATGTGTATATATATATATATATACACACACACACACACACACACACACACACACACACGTCTTTTAGGAAGCTCTACCTGGAAAGAGCATGGAGAATTGACTGATAAGGGGAAAAGCTGGAGGCAGGAATGTCTACTTGGAAATTATTACAAAAGTCTCAACTTGGGAACAGAAAACAAGAAATTGATTTAAGTGGGAATTTGTGGACATTGGTGATTGAGAAAAATACATAGACAGCTGGAAACTTTGAGTCAGGATTACTCCAAAGTTTTGAGCCTAAGTGAGAGACAGTGAATTCAGAAGTGAGACAATTTTGAAAGATGGTGAGTTTTGTTTTTTGATGTGTTAAACTGACTTCTAGATGGGCAAGCTGAGTGGATAGAAATGCAGGATTTAAGCTCAAGAGAGGCCTGAGCTAGACCTGAAGATGTGTTGACCATCTGCAAAGAGGTGATGGCTAAAGTTAGGAGAGTGAGAGAGAGAGAGATCCTAGGGAGAAGTGGAGAAAGAAAAGATCAAAGAACCAAGGAGTTTAAGGAACATTCAAGGAATGTTCAGGTCAAGGAAGTATTAAAATCAATAAAGACAGACCTCTGGCTTCCCTGGTGGTGCAGTGGTTAAGAATCCGCCTGCCAATGCAGCGGACACGGGTTTGAGCCCTGGTCCGGGAGGATCCCACATGCCGCAGAGCAGCTAAGCCTGTGCGTCACAACTATTGAGCCTGTGCTCTAGAGCCCGTGAGCCACAACTACTGAGCCCACATGCCACAACTACTGAAGCTCACGTGCCTAGAGCCCAGGCTCTGCAACTAGAGAAGCCCGTTGCACCGCAACGAACAGTAGCCCCCACTCGCCGCAACTAGAGAAAGACTGCGTGCAGCAATGAAGACCCAACACAGCCAAAAATAAATTAAACAAATACGTTTAAAAATAAAAAAAAGAAGACAGACCTCTAGTTATCTGTTTGAAGGAAATGAAATTACGATCTTGAAGAGATATCTGCACCCTCATGTTCACTGCAGCATTATTTACAACAGCCAAGACATAGGAACAACCTAAGTGCCCATCAAGAGATGAATGAATAAAGAAAATGTGGCGCATATATATATACTATATATATATACTATATATATATATACTATATATATACACTATATATATATATTACACACAATGAAATATTATTCAACAATAGAAAAGAAGGAAATCTTGCCATTTGCCATAACTTGGATGAAACTTGAGGGCATTATCCTAAGTGAAATAAGTCAGAGAAAGGCAAATACTGTGTGATCTCACTTATATGTGAAATCTAAAAAACCCAGACTCACAGAAACAGAGAACAGATTGGTGGTTACCAGAGGCAGAGGGTAGAGGGTTGGGGGAAATGTGTGAAGGTATTCAAAAGGTAGAAACTTCCAGTTATAAGATAAATAGGTTCTGGGGATGTAATGTACAGCATGGTGACTATAGCCAACAATACTGTATTGCATATTTGAAAGTTGCTAGGAGAGTAGATCTTAAAAGTGCTCATCACACACACAAAAATTGTAACTATGCGAGATGATGGATGTTAACTAAACTTAGTGTGGTAATCATTTCACGACATATACGTATATCAAATCATCATATGTACATGTTAAACTTATACAATGTTATATGTCAATTATATCTCAATAAAGTTGTGGGGTGGGGAGGGAGACAAAACCAGAATATCATCGTATCTTGGAATTCAAACTGTAAGAGAGTAAGGAAAGGATATTCATTGGATGGATTTGGTGATTAGGTTTGGCCATACTGGAGAAAGAATTTTGGTAAGTGGTTGGGTTAATTACAGAGGAAGAAAAGGAATTGTGGTAGCAGAGAATGTAGGTTACCCTTTGGATAAGTTGGGAATGAAAAGAAAGGGGAAAAAAAGAGTATTTGTGTAAGAAAGATTTTACTGAAGATACTAAAGTAAAGAGAAAGTAAATGGAAGAGAGAGAACTGAGCAAAACCCTTCTGAGGTGAGATGAGATGACAAGGTTGGTCCTGCAATGTAGGAGTAGTGGATAAAATTTGGAATATTTGCTGTGGGAAATGATATAGGAGGCAATGAGGATGCATAAAAGGATTGCCAAGTAAAAACTAATAAAGTTCAATTGAAGTTTCCATCACCTGAAATTTGATTGAGATCCATTTTCTTGGTTTCATGGTTTTTTTCTAGTAATGTCTGCCAGCCCAGGAGTGGAAACAAATGTAGGTACATCTCAGCCTTAGGAATTTCCATTGCTGGGATGATGGGTGGTCAAGGATTCCAAAAGACAACGTGGCTAATAGGAGCAACCTGGATGCAAACCATGGAGGTGAGGTCAAATCTGCAGTAGTTGGGTACCAATCACAGAGAGGCCGGGAAGAGATTGTGGGAAGTGGGAAGAGTTCAGCAGTGAAGGCAGAACCCAGGAAAAATAACATAGGTGTATCTGAAGGGCAAAATTCCTAGAGAAATGTCTAGTAGAATAAAATGAAATGAAGTAGTAGAAATACTTTCCCAGAATTATTCTTGGGAAAGAGGTTAAGAATAAGAAATGAAATAGTAAATTAGTGGAAACTGAAGAGGAAAGGGGACATGAGACTTTAAGGACAGATGTGAAGAACTGGCCTGAAGACCAAGAAATCTGGGGAGAAATGGTTAGAGCACGTGGAACACATAGGTTGTTAAGCCATGATGGACTATGGCTAAATTGGAAAGCTGGGGAAGGGGATCAGCATTTAACATATCAATCAATTAGGGCTCAGGAATTTGCAGGCTGAATGTCACAAAGTTTGACTTTTAGAAGGCAGGCAATGAGGGTAGGAGGCACAACCATGTAGGTTTGAGTGTGGAAATGAAGGAGAAACATTGGTGGTACCGTCTAAAGGGATCTGAGTGTCACATCACAGATCTGTCAGAGCTTTTACAGATAGGGTGCCTCTAATTCCCAGGTTGTGGAAAGCAGATATGTGGGGACACAGAACAAGACCCAAGCTCACATCAGAGTGCCAGTGGCCCCAGGTGGAGCTGCAGGAAGGCAGGAGGTGGGAATTCTGATTTTTTCCTTCCAAAAGAGACACTTAGCCCTCAATTTTCCTGGCAGGTATGAAGCTCTGGGACTCCCCATTGGCTTAAGTGGACTGGTGAAAGCTAGGATAGGGAGATTTTTTTCTCCTCCATGGGCAACCTAAAGAAGAAATCCCTTCCTGACTATTTTATTACAGCACTGTGAAAGTCAAGATGCCATTCCATTCTAACCCCTCATTTTCAGTCATAAATGATTATCTTGGTAGTATTCCTTTGGGGTTGAAATTTGCCAGTTTTGCTTTAGACAATGAGGTAGATGAATTGGTAAGAAACAGTATAAGCAGCAGGAAATCGTGGACAAACTAAGGGCTTTGACCAAGGCAAGGATTTATTAGGGCCTCTTATAAACCTAGCACCAGCTGGCTGAGTGGGTTCAACCCTTCTGAGTCTTGATTTCATCATTCCTAAGGTAGAATTTCATGTTCTCTCCTACAATAGTAAATATTGTTAGGAATGAATAATCCTTGGAGGTTAGAACAGTGCTGTAGAGTGCTGGACTTAAATTCTAGTCCCTAAAAATGGGCATAATTTTGGCAAGTCATTAAACTTCTATGTCTCAGATTTCTCATCTGTAAAATAGGAGGTGGTTCTTTCCAACCCTAAAATTTAAGTATACGTTTATCAAGAGCTGAGAGAACAAAAGTGTTTCGAAGGTGGAGTTGACAGGTAGAAAAGACTGGCGGCACACTTAAATAACAGATGCTGTGATTACTTGAAGAACTAAGAAGCCAGACATACAATCCATGTTTGTATCACAGTGAGTGCAAGTCATCATTATGAGATGCAAATTTCAGAAAGTAAAAAATCAAACCCAGATCTCATTAGTGTTGAAAGCTTTTATTTTTAACAATATTACCATTTAGATTTTAAAAAATGATTTATCTTAGAATTTCTAGAGTGACAGAAATAGTTTGAAGCTTTTATTTATAGGATGCTTTTAACAATGATTTCATCATTATCCATTAGTATTTATGTATATACAGTGTACTAGATCCCTGTACAGCAAAATAGAATTCTTTCTCAAGTGAGATGGAAATGCATGGAAGTTAGAAAATTCAGAGGAAAAAATTCTAGTAAAAATAGATAAACTATTTCATTACAATAAATAATATTTTAAAGTGCATTTCTATCCCATGTGCAAGGTAGCTAAATTAACATGACTTACAGCTTGCTTAAATTCTCAGTATTATTGCTCTTTTAGCCTAGTGTTGCACATTTAATATTCATTTGCTTTTTTCTTCTGGTTCAATAAATAATTCCGAACTTTGACACATATAAAGTGTCAAAGTTAAGTGAGGGTGTAAGGCCTAGTAAAATGGTTAAGACTTTTTTGCCTGTGTGTCATTATTATAATGAGCTTGTTTTTTGAGCTCTCTGAGCAGAGGTGATCTGGTATGGAACACCCCAGCCCAGAATTTATGTTAGTAGTGGTTTTCTCTTACAGATAAGTCTGTGAATCCCTTCTTTCCATCTACCTTAGCAATCCCAAATGCTTCTTGCATATTTCTGGATTTAGTTGTCTTTTCATATGTCCATACCTGACTTTTTCCTCCTGCCTTCTTTTTACAGAGGTCCCTACTATGTTTCATCAAATATTCTGTCACCAAAACTTGACAAGAAAGCAGTTTAATTATTTCCCATTTGGAATCCTTCAACTGATCCTAAATTTATATTGTTTATACCTGCTTTTGTCTTTTTTCTTTATTTATATGCTCAGTTATAACAGAAGACAAGGAGAAAACATCTTGCTATGAAAAAACAGTTTTTCATAGAATCTAAGCTGCGGAGCCATGGTATAGAAACTTACATGACCAGCTTACAGTTTTAAGTGGTTTCGAAAGCTTTATCATTTTGGGCTCTCGTGTACCATCCTTTACAACCAGCATCATTCGTTAAAAGATTGCCCTAAGGAAGGTTTCCTATTTTCTAGACAGGGAAAGTGACATAGAAATAAGTACCTGGTTAAAACCATGGTGATAGAAGCAAAAGCAGAAAAAAATTTATCTACTTCTCTTGGCCATGTTGCCTCCATCTATCTTCGGGGAGAATACGCAGTACATTATAACATAAGCAGTCTTCGCTTAACTGATTCAGAAAAGCTGCCGGGCCAGTGCATATAGTTGCAGAAACATCTTAGATCAAGACTCTACAAACACAGAGATGTAACACTGTGTTCTGGGGAGGGCTGTGGAGCAGACAGGGCTGTAATAACAGTTGGGCAGGGCAGCAACAAGGGCCACAAAGATAAAACAGGAGTAGTGGGAATCTGAGCTTTATTCAGCAACATGCGCTCACCATGATGCCATCATTTTTCCTTCTAAGAAAAAGTGCAGTCTAATGGGTTACCCTCTCACTTCACAGGGGACAGTGCCGGGATGCCCGGGCTTTGAGCTCTCCAAAGCACAGGCCTTCTAAAAATCAGGGAAGTGATGCTGCGATTAAAAAAGCGGTTGTGAAGCGATTCGAGGATCTAGGCAGAGGTCCTCAATGGGCACTAGGTAGCGATGCGTGAGCGGGGCTGGGCCAGGCCCCATAAGGAAGGGGAAACCCTGCACCAGCCAACACATCTGCAGGACCTGGCGAGAATGTGCTTTGGAGAAGGTGGAGGAGAGTTCAACCCCAAGAGGGGCCTGCACCCTTGGGAGGGGAGAAAGCCGGCAACAGCAAAGGCAGTGCAGAGATTGAGGGGTGAAGACAAGGGACGGGAGAGGGGATGGGGCAGGGTGGAACCGCATCCTGGAGGTGTGCGGGGGTCGCCTTGAAGATTGAGGACTAGGCCGGGACCAGGACAGCAGGGAAGTGTGAGGGAAAGACCCCTTCCTTTGGCAGCTCCTAATGTATTTCTGTCAAAGATGGCCAAATTCCACGCTGCCCTTCCCCCCTCCGCGCCTTTTCCACTGGGCTGCTTCTCAATGCTGCGAGAGGCGGTGGGGTGGTCCGGGTGAGTGTGCGCGTGGGGAGGAAGGTGCGGGAAAGAAGAGACCCTCCCTGGCCGCCCCTCCCACCCCACCGGCCTTTCGGGAGGTTCTTTTAGTTGAGAAAGGGGGCTCTGCCGCTTTAAGGTGGAGAATAGGCGTCACCTCTGGCCGGGTGACGAACTGGGGCGGGGACCTGGTGGGCGTGCCCATGCAAAGCAGGAGGTGGTGCCGGCGGTGGGCGGCCCCATAGTAAAATATTGGAGGGAGGGGCGGGGTCGAGGAGGCGAGGCTACTTGGTGGGCGGGGCGCAGGGGGCGGTGCCTCTTCGGGAAGGCAGGGGAGGGGGAGGAGGAAGCGGCCGGTTGGTACCATTACGCGCGTTCCGGAAGGGGGACAAGTGACATTCCCTTGGAGGGGGGCGGGCCCTTCCCGGCGGCGGGGCCCTTGCTGAGGCGGGGAGGGGCGTTCCCCCTTCCCCCGCCGGGCGGGACGTCGGGGCCGGGGGGAGGGGGCACTTCTTCGCTCGCGTCCGAGGCGGGGCCGGCGGTACCTTTCGTGGCGCGGTGCGGCTGGGGGAGGGCCGAGGGGAGGGGGAAGGGGCGGTACCAGGAGGGGGGTGCCGGAAAGGGGGAGGCGCCGGCGGACAATGGAGCCTATGTGTGCCTGCGGGAGTGGGACGGCGCCGCCGCCGCCGCTGCCGCCGCCGGGGGGAGACGCTGCGCCGCCGCTGCCGCTGGCCCCGGCCCCGGCCCCCCGGGGCTGAGAGCCGCCCCGGACCGAAGCCCCCTCCCCTACTCTGCTCCTCCTCTCCCCTCCCCCACTCCTGCCTCGGGGGTAAGTGGCACCTCAGGGGGAGGGGGAGGGGAAGGACCGAAGCCGGGGTGGGGGGGCCGGGTCCGCGTCCGCGTGTTTTGAGCGGGTTTGAGGGCAGGGGTAGCGAAAGCCGCGAAGGGCTAGGGGGATGGGGTGAGGGGAGAGAAGCGGTGGGGGTCGAGGTCGTAGATTTAGAGTTGAGTCTAGAGAAACCTGTGGGGGGAGATGGGGGGGCGTCCTCTGCCCACCGCTCACTGAGCGGTGGGGAGAGACGGAGGCATCTCTCGGTTTATTTTTTAGAGGTTGTGTCCCAGGCGGTGCTTGGAGAGACTAAACGAGGAGATGGGACGGTCCCAGGGTCCTGGGGTGAAGGGGCATTCGAGGGGCGAGATGGAGAGCTAAATGAGGGAATTCGAGTTGAGTCTGGTGGGGTCTGTTAGACCCCGGAGATAGATAGTGAGGTACAGGGGACTTTGCAGGCCAGTGACTTGTTGGAGGGTTGGGGGGAAGTGAAAGTGAAGAATGTTCTTGTAGTAAAGGGCTCCAGCAGGTGAGGTGGGGGTGTCTAGGTCACTGAGTCATTGTGGGGGTCGTGGACACACCAGTGGTTTCCAAAGTGGAGCTGTAGCCATTAACCTTTGAAAGTTGCAAAGACTATTAAGATGTCACTGGTTAGTGTTGGGCGAGCCTGGTGAAATGGAGATATCCCAAGGAAAAAACAGTGGGGTTGGTTATTATGTTCAGAGAGAAGGGCCAGAGGCCTGTAACAGTGTTGCTGGGGGCCTTATGTGAAGGCTCCCAAGCCTGAAGGAGGAGGCCTGAAATCTGTCCTCCAGAGCCCTGCCCTGTGATAGAGAGGAGTGACTTAGAGCCTAGATTGCAGACAGTTGGGGACTATTAAAGTTACTAGACAAAGTAGAGAAATGGACATAACTATGTGTTGGTAGCGAGAGACTAAGGTGGGGTAGAATTGGTGCAGAGTTAGACTGTGGTTAGGGCAGACACGGACAGATCCCTGGCAATGACTTTAGTGGGAAAATGATTGAGTGGCTGTGTAAAGAGTTACATTTTGATCAATGGTGTGTGATGGAGTATTTGTTAGCATTTGATGTATTCAAGAATTAAGTGTTTATTCTTAGGTCAGAGATCTGGACTCTTGTACACTGAGCACAAAGTGATGAATCAGAATTAGCAAGTAGGAAGGATACGTAGTTGAGAGTAAGGGGTAGGGGGTGCAAATGAATATTGATAGATAAGACTCCTGTGTAGACAAGAACTTTTCACTCTTCATGGAGATTGTACAACATGGTTGTTCTGTTGACTTTGGTTTTTGACTGGATACTAATGATATGGGAAGGTTTAACAAGGAGTTAGTGTGAACAATGTTATGGTCCTAAGTACAAATTTAAGAAGCACCTCCTTACTAACTATTGAAAAAGACCCAATCTGTAAGACACAGAAATGGGTTAATAAAAGCAGTTAGATGGCATAAGGATGCTTTGGGGAATGAGGATTCCATTAATTAGTGGTTTGGATAAGAAGAGAAAATTTAATGCAAAGTTGAGATAGGGATGACCTTTAATAGTGTTAGAATCTAGGATCTAATGGTATTGAACCATTAGAATATTATTTTGTAATAACAGTGTTGAATGTAAGATGATAATAGTTCCTAAACATAACGGTAGATCGATAAGAAGGTCATTGACTAAAAGATGAAGGAACAATTTCCATACTGTTCTCTTCTTATAAAGGCAGGTTTTATGTAGTAACTCGGCTCCTGAGCTAAGGATTCCTGACCTGGATTCTTAGATGACTAGTGTAAGTGAAAAAGCACTTACGTACTTTGGAATTTATTCTATGGGATATTTTTCCCATAGCCTTCAGAAGTGTGTCTGCTCCCGTGGATCAAAATAAAATGCTCTCTGGCTTGTAGGGGAAAAAAGTACAGAGGTTTCACAAGCATTATAATCAACTAAATATTTGATCATGGTGATTTGGTATAGTGGTTAGAGCCTTGAACTTGGAATCAGGAAGCTGGTTTTACCATTGACTTATGTGTGACTTTAAACAAATCTCTCATATTTATTCTCCAGTTTTGATATTTATGAAGTGGGGATACCACTGCTGTAACCACTCACAACGCATTGCAGCGCTTAACAAGTTAATGCTTATCTGCACAGTGCCTTGGACACTTCTGGGAATGAAAGTTTACGTAGCCCAACTTTTTTCTCACTTGTAAAAAACTGCTATCTCTGGAACAGACCAAATTCAGCTTCTGTAACAATTACAGCAGCATGCTTGATCAAGGAACAAAAAGGAGTACCTTATACATCTGCCTTGTTCTATTGTCCAGGTTTTGGTTTTATATTAGTTTTGAAAGGTGATACCTCTTCCCCATTTAGTGGTAAAACAGGATAGTGATGACAATTGTAGAAATGTAAGCAAAGGTCCCCATGGGAGAGTGGGACTATACATGCTGTGAGTGTTAACCTAGGCTGATGCTGACTCTAAATTTGTGTGACCTTGGACATGTTACTTGGCTTCCTGGTGGCTTAATTTTTTTCAACTATGAAGTACTGCTAATGGAATGACTTACTTGTCTGTATGCCTTGGTGACTATGTTAGGGTCTATAGAAACTTTATGTGCTCTAGGTCAGAAGTTCTTAATCTTCTATGTCCCATGTTTTCCTTTGGCAGTTTAACAAAACATAGGACCCCTTCTGAGAATCATGTTTTTTAAATGTATAACATAAAATATATAGAATTACAAATGACACGGAAACAGTTATCAAACTGTTAGACAATTGTAATACAGTAGTTTGTATGTTTATAACACATTAAATAACAAAATGTAGCTTCAGGTCTAATGATACTATAATTTTGAAGTAGTGATGAGTGTAAATATTATGTTGAGAGATCTGCAATAACGGTAATGTGATGTGAAGTGTTTTATGGTTCCTCTTGGTGACATAGTCACGGAATTGCTAATACTGCTGTGGGTTGTTACCTACATTCACAGTTAAAGGTGGTGCTAACTTTTACTTGGAGGTTAGTGAGTATGAAGATCAAAATTTTCGCCAGCCAAGTCCACAGGTGCCACCCCCCCTAAGTCTCTCCAGAGACCCCTTAAGAGGTCGTGGACCCCAGGTTAAGAAAGAGGTCCTGCTCTAGACCAGCTGATTTTTGAAAGTTGAATTATCTAATGGCCACTTGCCTTTTAAGCTTTGTAATATTTTTTTTCAGCATCTTCACCATGCTAAGAACAAGGGCATAGAGAAGATATGAAATAAAAGTCTATTTTACAACCTGTGATAACTGTTCTTGGTTGGGGAGAAAGTTAAAAACAGTGATTAGAATGAGGCTTTTGTGCCTGATGGATTTTGCTTTTCTAAACTTCCCAGTCTTCAGTAGGATAGAAGTAGGCTATAGTGCTCCAGCTTCTTGCATTTTGAGTTTTAGTGGTTTTGCCTTCTTTCCCCATTTTTGACCTAATTATTTTCTGACTATTCCTTCTTCCAAATATTGTTTTGGTCACAGAGCATTGGGGAATGGGTGGTTTTCTTTGCTGATGGTGTGATGGGGTATGAACTTTTCCATTCTTCTCATTCCTGTAGGACTGAATGTGGGACTAGCTGGTGTTACTCCACTTTGACCTAAAAATTCCTTTCTGTTTGGGAGGCAGAGATCACTCTTGGAAAGTTCCTCTGCGTCCCAATGTTAGAAGAGAGAGCAAATTGGACATCTTGAAAGGTAAAGAGCCCGATGATGAGCACGTAACTTCTGTGATTCAGTCTGTGCACTTTGGATTTTGTTTCTGCTTCTGTAGGGTCTCTTGTAAGTTAAAACTATATTTGTTCATTATTGTAGCAGTTCCCAAGGCAGAGGTCATCAAGTTAAATGCAAGTCATAACTGTAAGTGCAATTACCTTATACTTTCCTATGAACAGGGACTTCTGCAATAAGTTATTTCCTAGGAAAGGCAGATGGTAAGAAGTTAAACAAGTATTTATTGTGTCATCATTGATTTGTATGAATGTGAGGCAAGAGTAGCAATACACAAGCCTCAAGCTCATGATAATACACGAATCAACCAGCATTTATTGAGTTTCTTTTGGGCCCTGAGATGATGACCCTTTCCTCAGGGGGTTCCCTGACTATATATAACAGGGATACAATTTTTAAAGTGTTCTAACAGTGTCATGAATGTAATGCTGTGGGGCCATGGAGGACATTCCTGGGGATAGTTTGGAATCAAGGAAAATTTCACAGAGAAGGGATATTTGTGCTGACATTTTACTTTGGGTAGCCATTACTCTAAATGATGATAGATGACGTTCATTTTTGAATGGTTAAATTCTGTCGAAACTCTTGAGCTTGATATAAATTTATTTGCTTGCTTAAAGTTTGTTAGCTTGAAGGACAGTAGGTGAGTTTTTACCCTTCGAGTACGAAAACATATATTAGCATTTTGTTTGGACCAAAGTTTTCTATATAAGTCCATAGTATAGTTTTCTTTTCTCCACATGTTTTGGAAAGATTGGTTCTTCCTATTGTGTGCTTTTTCTGAGAGGAAGGCTTTTAGTAGTTGGCATGCCAGAAGTTAAGAATGAGCTAGGAATGGAATCCTGAGGCCTTTTAGTTCCACATTCTAAGTTTGATACTATGCCTTTTATGGTGTAGTGGTCATAGCATAGAAGTGAAATTTGTTAAACATGACATAGTTGTAATAAACTTGACTTCTTAGAGCAGGAGAGTGGAAAAGGATCATTGGAAGAGTTGAAATCGGAATTATAGAGGTGATTCTGACCTAAGTTAGACTAATTTGTGAATTTATTTACAACTTTGTGGTAACCTTATAGAGTTTCCTTTTAAAGATTCCTGAATAATTTGGCCTTAGGACAATCTGGAACTTGGTTCTTCCTTGCCATTTCAAAACTATAAATTCTGGGCAAAGGGGGAGGCTTGGTGTTATAATTCTAGTTTACAAGGACTAATGTTGGAAATTGTTCTGCCTGGTGAGTTACTTAGTGTTTTATTGAATTATCTAGCTCAAGTCAGTATAGCATTTCACACAGAGTAGGCTTTCAAGCAAAGGAAATCATATGGTCCTGTTGTTCAGTCATATGTTCCCCCAAAAGTATGTGAAAATAAATTTTCTTGCTGCATGCTTGCCCTGTAGAGTTACAGTTGAGAGTAGGGAGGAACTGTGAATGGTATGCACTTTGTGAATTCAAAAGTGTATCTGGAATTTTGAATCTTTCACCTTTACAGTCAGCTCTCAATTCTCTGTACTAATTAGGAATGGGAAGAAGCAAAAATGTGAGGGTTTTTTTCCTACTAAATGTTCAGAAAAGTAGAAAAATTGATTTTATTTGCTATTAATATTTTTCCAGTTTCTAAAAAGAAAATATGCAGTTGGGAAGGAGGGAAAGTCACAAGGCCCTTGAGATATCTACAGATTGGATAATATACCCTTTAATAATTGGAAGGTGATTCTGTTTATATGGGAGGTGATAACTTCCTCCTAAACTAATACTCTAGAATAAATAGGAAACCTGTTCTTCTCTTAAGATAGTAACAAAATGATACTATTGATTTTTTTTTTAATCACTTAGAAACTCTTCTTCTTTATTTTCATCCAGGTGAGGGTCACCTTTGAGACAGGGGTTCCTGGACTCCGCAAGCTCCTCCCCTCCAGGATGAGCACTGCCGTATCGTGACCCTTGGGGTTTTGGTGAGTAGCCTGATGGATGATAGCACTAGAGAGCATGCCTGGCTTAGAAAGATGATCTTGGGGAAAAGCGTCAACTTTTATTCAACAGATATTTTTTGAGCAAATAGCATGTGTCAGACACTATAGTAAGTGCTAGGAATACAGGGATGAACAAATCAGTCTTGATCCCTGCCTTCACGGAGCCTAACATGAGAGATGAATGTTACGCAAATGATCACATAATCATACAACATGGGAAATGTTGTGAAGGAGAAACACAGGATGCTATGAAAAGAGTGTAATGGAGAATTTTGTCTAGATTAGTGGCTTTACAGTATCCTTTCTCTCTGAAGAAGAAACACTGAAGCTGAGCTTTTCTTCACTCAGCAAAAATATTCAACTTGATATGGAAGCTTAGGGGTGAGGGAGAGAGGTATCAAGAATGACTCCAAATTTCTGTCATGAGCAGCTGGGTGGATGAAGGTGCCATTTACTAAAACATAGAAAACTGAAGGGAAAATACTTTTGGGAGGGAGGCTATATACAGATGAAGAATTCATCTTTGTCTTTGTTAGGTTTCAGACATCTAGGGAGATGTCAAGTTGGCAGTTGTGTATACAGGTCAGCAGAGCAGAAGCTGAGCCGGAGATGGAAATTTGGGAGTTGTTGGCATGTAAAGAACTTATAGAATAAGAAGAGAAGAAGCCCCAGGGTAGAGTCGTGAGGAACTCAAAATTGTGGAGGTTGGATAGAGAAGGGGCCAGCAAAGGAAGCAGATGAAGAGTGACTTGAAGGAGGAAGACTGGGAAGGTGTGGTATTATGGGAACCAAGAGAGGGGAGCTTCAAGAAGGAAGTGATCAACTGGCAGAGTCTACGAGATGGAGTAAGATGAGGTTAGAAAAGCGGTCAGTGGTGACCTTAACAAAAGTCATGGTTTTTGTGATCTGTGGGTAGAAGTTGGTTTAAAATGGTTAAAGGGTGAATGGCAAGTAAGGAACTGAAGACTGTGTCTTATCAACTCTGGTAGAGAATCTTGGCTCCAAAGGGGAATAGAATGCCAGAGCTGGTTTTGTTTTGCTTTAATTTTTTTCTTTTCTAAATCTGGAAGATACTACAACATGTCTGAAAGCTGATTGGAAGTATCCAGGAGATGCAGGACGTAGAGAGGTGGCCACCGGCGGGAGTGAAGGTGCTCAGTAAGCTGGAAGGGATGGGACCTAGACCGCCTGTGGTAGGACTGACCTTTGGGGAGAAGTGGGCTATTTTTTTCGGTTTCATTAATAGGGAAGAAAGATGGGATAGGTACTGATAAAAAGAGATTTGCAGATTTGGTGGTGAGGAATCCTGCCTGGTGACTTCTCTTATCCCTGTTAAGTCCTGGGCAAGGCCATGAACTAGGAGAGGAGGATGATGGTTGGAGACGGCGAAGGTAAGAAATGCCATTAGGCAGGATAGATGAGTGAGCTTGCTAGAGGATGGCAGTAGTCATGGTTAACCGGAATGTTTATGTTGTGCTGCTAAGCATTTTCTATGTACTGGCTCACCTTGTCCACCAAGTCCGTGCTTAGCCAGGCACGGCAGTGATGAAGAGCATGGCCAGCGTGTCTGGCTGAATGCCAGCTCCACCACTTACTAGGGTGTGACCCAACTTACTTGGGCAAATTACTTACTGTTTCAGAGCCTCAGTTTCCTCATCTCTAAAATAGGGATAGTAGTAGGACCTGCCTTCTGTGGTTGTTGTGAATGAGTTAGTATGTACACATAGTAAAAATTTTAAGTATTATTTAAGAAGAAAAGAGAGAAAAATTATATAAGCAGATCTTAGAGTTAGGAGATTTAGTTATACTGGGGAAATATCTCACTCTGGATACAATTAACCATTCTGTGGAAGATCTTTTCTAGTCCTTAAAGGTAAACAGTTGAGCACTAACCTGAAAATGTAGGAGCTGCAAGAGTCTCATTTTATTCTTTGGGGTTGTATGATAAGATACCTGGCAGATTTCTTGCTTGGTTGTTTTTGGTGTCAGGCTAAAGCTAGGGTGACTTATTTCAACAACTCCCTTGGATTAGGGGTTAAAACACCTGGATTTTATTCCCATCACTGGATGAGCCCACAAGCTTGTTTCAGCCTTCTGTGCTGTCTTTCCACCCATAAAGTAATGGTAAGGAGATGGCTTAGAGGAAAGAGCAGGTCAGAGAGCACTGATGAGAAACCTGGGAGAAGCCCGTTCACACCTGTGTGCTCCGTCCATTCATCTGTAAAATGCCGTTGATTATTATTATTAGAAATAATCTTTGCTACCAGCTCATCAGAAATGCCTGACAGATTGAGGTGATTTGATATTTGTAATATGTTTAGAGTTTCTTTGGAAGGAGAGTGCAACACAAGTGCCAGGTGTTTCTGCTCTGAGAGGAGCTGGGTACATCACCAAGAGTCCAACCACATTCTTAGTACATCATACTGAGTATTACAGAAAAATCAAAGAACTTGAAAAGAAGGTTCTTGTCTTCAAAGAGCATAGTCTACGTAGGGAGATAAAAAATACACATGGGACTATTCAATTCGACATATGATTGAGTGCTAGAATGTGTGATGCAGACAGAAAGTACCAGAAGAAGTTACAGAAGGGGACTATATAGGTGATAACTTCTTTTTTTTTCCTGAGGTAAATGTTTTCTTATGGCTTTGTCCATGCAAGATTCATTTACTACTTCTGTTTTACCAGTGATTCCCGACGTTTAGTGGGAGGTTACAATATGGTTTATGATCATATATTATGTTGAACTTGACAACCACAATCAGGTTTATAGTCTAAACTGGAAAAAAAAAAAAAAAAGCTAAAGGTGGTGGGGGATAAACGTACAACCTTAAATATAATCAAGACCAAAATGTTTTTAGGATGCTTTCTCCCAAGGTCAGCATAGAAACATTCCATAACATTGTATTCTAGTTCTTTTTCCTGACTTCTTCATTTAAAAGAAAAAAATGTGATTGTACGCACTCAGAACTTCCATAAATTCCTTTCATGGTCTCAGGTAAAATCGCTGGGACTGCTGCAAATTTCTAAATGAAGAAATAGACGTCTAACACTTGACAATGATCATATTCAGTGCCAAGTCCCAGAATATAATGGACCCTCCCAATTTTAGTCCAGTTCTTGAGCCTCTCAAAGTGTATGTAACACCTAAGCTACTTCTAACTCCCTTTGATTCTTTAGCCACTAATCCTGCATCTAATATCCTCATTCAGTCCTATACCCCATGGGTAAAATACCAGAAGGTAGAGCGGGAGGTGCAGGGGGACAGTGGTTACCAAAAAACCACATTGGAACTGCCCTGGAAGGAGCAGTGACTGAAAGTGTATCTTGGTTTTCCCTGAACCAGTTTAGGCTTCCCTAAATAAAGGGCTTTCTCATTTGTTCTCTGGCTAGGTTTGGGAATATTTTCTTGACCTTTTATGCTTCAAATTAGCCTTGCAAATTGGCTCAAAAACTATCTTAGCCTTCAAAGATGTTCTTTTACCTTCCGCATTATGGATCATTCCCATGCTTACCCGTGCCTACAGCTCCTGTCATTAAGCAGTGAGAACACAGGACACATACTCAGCATAATTTAGTAGAAAGATCATAGAAATCAGGGGACAGAACTGATTGTATTTGGTATCGGCTCAATAGTTGATTTCAGAAGTACCTCCTTTAATGTCTCCCCACCCTGAGGCCCTGAGAATATAAAGAGAGAGTAATTTGTTTCATGGTTTGGAATTGGGATGGGTTGGTTACATTTCAGAGCCATCAGAGGTGAAACACCAGATAGTTGCTATGGATTTGGAGTACTCAGTGGTTTCAAAGCATTGTTTTGAAGAAAGAAAAACCCAGGTTTTTGAGGGTTTTGTATCTGGACGTAGAGCAATGTAAGGGAGGATATATGGCTAAAGATAAAAATGTCTTTCTCATCTGCTTACAAACGCCTGGTACACGAAGATTGGGTGGGAGGCTTGTATGCTTGGCAGAAAGTCTTAGTCACTCTTCAGCTGCTTTAGCACCAGGGCCTTTTGGCCGGAACATGCACATCTCCCTTTCCTTTAACCCTGATGGAAGCTGAGGAACCATCTAGCTCTGCACCATCAAGCTGGCGGTGCTTTAGCCTCGGTCCTGCTGTAAAGGTGTTTGATGTCTCCATTTTTGCTCTTTTTGCTCCCAGTGTGCCCTGGAGATGCGAGATTTTCCTTTGGCAGCAGGAGGCACACACCCAGAGAATGCTGGAGCCGCAAGGGGACAGGACCCACTTCCACAGCGGAGAAAAACAAAGAGGAAAAAGGCGTGCAGGTGGCCAGCGCTAAGGGACTCGCCCAGCAAGCAGTGGGCCACTGCCGCTGTCCTCAGCAGCTGTTTCTGCTGCAGCCCGAGAGGAACTCGGTGAGCCCGTCCCTGTTGGTGGCTGCAAGCTCAGGATTTCAATCAATGCATTCCAGTAACCCTAAAGTGAGGAACTCTCCGTCAGGAAACACACAGAGGTGAGGGCTAGGGCCTGGCCCAGCTGCCCCTTGGGGATGTCATAGTGGACCATGAACGCTCATTGGTGGAACAACATGTTGAATTAGAAGCGAATGGGGAAAGAAAAAAAGATAAGTAAATAGTGATAGAATAGTGAATCAGAGTTTAGGTTAGAGTTTTCCTCTGTTATTATTTGTCCATTATTACCCGGCCGCTCCTATTTACCACCCCTCTCCTCACCAAAACATAAAGAAAAAGACCTTAAAGACCAGCCAGTACAGTGAGCTAAACTTGGCACATGAGGAAACCGAGACCTGGAATGGTGAGGAGGCCTAAGGTCCTAGAACTAAAACACCAGCCCCTGGACTCCCACCGTGAGGCCTTTTCCTCTGTTCCGTGGAAGTTAAGCTGATGCCCTAAAAGAGTTTTTTCCTTCTCCCCTGGCGGCCGTGGTTAGTGTGTCTGCGCTGGTGTGATACTGCTTGTTCAGGGAGTAGTGTCCTGGAGGGCTTCCCTAACCTGCCAGTCATGGGCAGGTTTCCTCGCACTCTCCTGGACCTGCTCGTATTTTCCAGCAGGGAGGCTAGTCTCTTGTTACAGCTGTTCCTTGTCATCAGCCGAGGGGCGGGTGGTATTTTGATCTTAACGATGTCTGTTTGTTTACTCTGAGCTAGTCTTAGTGTGAGAGTCATTTCTCTATGTACATAGAAACCGTCGTCCTTTATTGACAGAAGCCCTAGAGATGGGTCCCCATGTGACTCTAGGGTTCCCAAGACCTGGCAGGCCACTCTGCTTGATCCTCCTCTCTGTTGAGAGCTCTGAAATGAGAGCAGGGGAGGAGGGAGCAAGCAAGTGGCTGAGGTGAAAGGTGGGGTGGTTACTTAGTGGTCCAGGTCTCCTTGACCTATGATAAAAATCAGTCCTCCCTCATTTGTGCTGCCCAGTTGTATCCGGTGTCTGATCTCCCTTTGTTATTTGTCTCTTTTAGTAGCCCTAAGTCAAAGCAGGAGGTGATGGTCCGTCCCCCTACAGTGATGTCCCCATCTGGAAACCCCCAGCTGGATTCCAAATTCTCCAATCAGGGTAAACAGGGGGGCTCAGCCAGCCAATCCCAGCCATCCCCCTGTGACTCCAAGAGTGGGGGCCATACCCCTAAAGCACTCCCTGGCCCAGGTGGGAGCATGGGGCTGAAGAATGGGGCTGGAAATGGTGCCAAGGGCAAGGGGAAAAGGGAGCGAAGTATTTCCGCCGACTCCTTTGATCAGAGAGATCCTGGGACTCCAAACGATGACTCTGACATGAAAGGTATGTCTATAAGATATTTGAGACTCAGAGGGAAGTAGGTATTCCTGAGGAAAGGCCTCTGACGTTGGTGGATGCCAGAGAGCCTAATAGCAGCCACGTGGGGAGAGTAGGCGCATCAGATTCAGGAGTTCCCGCAGTTTAAGATGGAACTCTTTCTGGTTGTTTTCCTACTGACTGAAGAATAGTTTGGAACCACCTTGTTGACTTCTTGCTCTTGAGGATGCAAGCGTTTTAGGATGTTCCACGGCCCTAGCCACGTTCTTGTGGATGTTCCTGACCTCCATGCTCTTTGTACTTAAGTGTCAAGCCGGTAGCTCCAGTTTGTCTTTGCCAGGGTCCACCCTGGAGCGGTCTTTCTGACACTGCTCCTCTTCTCCATCAAATTCATCCTTCAAGACTTGGGTTTTGTGCACTCTGGCTGCCAGAGTTGTAGGCACAAAAGGCAGCCCTGGCACTAGTCCAGGTTTGTCACAGTCAATTTCAGTGTGGCAGGAACAAGTGGCTACATGTAGTAGATACAGTAGGCACCAAAATGGAGTGAGCCAGAAAGAGTATGGGACCAATGGCTGTGGTTTTAGGCTTTTTTCCTCCTAGTATAAAATAAAAAATCTTAACTATAGGCCAGAACATGAAACTAGTATTCAAGCAGTGGAAGTGTTACTTCCCGACCCAAATTTGAAACGAGAACCTGGGTGATCGTTCCCCTGTCTTTCCTTTCTTCTTCAGGTGTTTGTAGGAGGCCTGTTACGAGCGCCAGCACTATGCTGGGGGCTGGGGGTGCCATGGTCAGCAAAACAGAAACAGTTGCTATCCTCAAGGGTTTGAATGCACCTAGACAGCAGATCATTAAACAATTACAGTAAAATTTGATAAATGCTGAAATAAGGGGAGTTAGGGGGCTATGGGTTCAACTAGCCGGGGCAGCCAGTCCAGGAGGATCCAAAAGGGGTTTCCAGGAAGGAGGGACATTTATGCTAATATCTGAAGAATGCATAGTAGAGAAGTAAGGAGGTGGGGGGAGAGTGCTTTGTAATTAGTCATTTAGGGAGAAGTGTATTTGTGTTTTTATGAATAGAAGAGGTTTTCTCTTAGCAAGGTACTTCCTCCTTGAAATTCTCAAGGTGTTTGCATTATGATGCTGTAAATGCTGGCAGAAAAAAGAGTTTTATTCTTTCTATGACATGACTCTTTTCATTCTTTTAGAATGTAATTCTGCTGACCACATAAAGTCCCAGGATTCCCAGCACACGCCACACTCGATGACCCCGTCAAATGCTACAGTCCCCAGGTCTTCCACCCCCTCCCATGGCCAGACTACTGCCCCAGAGCCCGCACCTGCTCAGAAGACTCCCGCCAAAGTGGTCTATGTGTTTTCTACTGAGATGGCCAATAAGTAAGTTGATGGCTGTGTCTTGCTATTGGCGTGGCTTGCGTGTTTGGGCATCTAAGTTCTTATTCCCTTTGAAGATTGATCCTTTTTTGGCCCACTTGTATTATTACTTAAAGTTAACCCTACAGAAAGAGGTAAAAGAAAATATAAAACCTCCCCACCCCTACTCCCCAGAGGCAACCACTGATGATACTTCCTTGGCTTTCCTTCCAGAAATTTTTTGTGCTTGTACAAATATACATATATATACTTTTTTAAACACAAAAGGGATTGATTGCACAATATACACTTTTCTGCAACTTAGTATTCTTTTTAAAATGACACAAGTAATGTCCATTTTGGAATAATTAGAAAATGTAAATAACTAAAAAAAAAAAAAAAATCTCAGGAATTTACAGAGATAACTACTGTGAACATTTTGGTACCTACGTCTCTAGTGGATGGATGGATCAATGGATATTTATTTATTTATTTAAAATGTGAATATACCCTAGTTTTTTTCATTTAAGATTTTTAAAATTAAGATATAGAATGAATCTTGGCAGCCTTTAATTATTATTAGGTGTGAGAATTCATTTTACCCTTCTTGGGTTGGGATTTTGAACTACGATTCTCTATAAAACACCTACTAGAGTGGATGGCTTTGAAGGAGAAAATCCTGGGGGTTTTTAATACCTCTTTTGAGATTTGCTAATGGCTATCTTTTAATTTCAGAAGTTTGATGGTAAATGATAGACAAATAATGAAAACCTTTTTCTCTTGATTTCTTCTCATTCAACATTGCTGGTGGTTCTTTATACTTCTCCTTCCTCTCTTATACCAGTTTAATCGGGTTAAAGTGCTTTGGATTTACAGTTAGTGAAATAGGAACAAGTCCTAGTGTGTGCATCTCTTTTGTCTTTGCAGAGCTGCAGAAGCTGTATTGAAGGGCCAGGTTGAAACTATTGTCTCTTTCCACATCCAGAACATCTCTAACAGCAAGACAGAGAGAAGCACAGCCCCTCTGGTACGTCATTTTGGAAATGGAATAATGGTTTAAAGGTTCTGCAGTGACCGTAAAGGTGGGAGATGGTGAATTTCACTGATAGGGAGATAGTCTTTTTTTTCTTCTCCCAGTTTTATTGAGATACAATTGACCGACAGCACCGTATAAGTTAAAAGTGTACAGCCTACTGTGCTGTATACTGTATACTTTAACTTACATACGTGACGAAATGATTACCATCATCTCATATAGATACAAAATTAAAGACATAGAAAAAATATATACTTTTTCCTTGTGGTGAGAACTCTTAGGATGTACTTTCTTAACAACTTTTATATAGAACATATGGCAGCATTCATTATATTTATCATGTTGTACATTACATTCTTAGTACTTATTTATTCTATAACTGGAAGTTTGTGCCTTTTGACTACCCTCCTCCAATTCTCCCTCCCCCAGCCCTTCCACTTTTGGTAACCACAAATCTGATCTCTTTTTCTATGAGTTTGTTTGTTTGTTTGTGGTCATTGACCTACAACACTATGTTAGTCTGTGGTATACACAGAGTGATTCGATATTTCTATACATTTCAAAATGATCACCATGATAAGTCTAGTTACTGTCTATCACCATACAAAGATATTACATAATCGTTGACTGTATTCCCCACACTGTGCATTTCATACCCATGACTTAATTTATTTTGTAACTGAAAGATTGTACCTTTTAATTTTCCTCACCTATTTCTCTCCTCTCCCCAACCCCCTCTCCTCTTTCAGCTACCTGTTTGTTCTCTGCATCTATGACTCTGTTTCTGTTTAGTTATGTTTGTTCATTTGCTTTGTTTTTTAGATTCCACATGTAGGTGGAATCATACAGTATTTGTCTTTCTCTGGCTGACTTATTTCACTTAGCCTAAACCTTCTAGGTCCATCCATGTTTTTGAAAATGGCAAGATTTCATTCTTTTTTGTGGCTAAGTAATATTCCATTGTATATATGTACCACATCTTCTTTATCTCTTCATTTATTGATGGGCACTTAGGTTGTGTCCATATCTTGGCTATTGTAAATAATGCTGCAGTGAACTTAAGGGTACATGTATCTTTTCTAATCGGTGTTTTTGTTTTCTTTGGATAAATACCCAGGAGTGAAATTGCTGGATTGTATGTTAGTTGTATTTTTAATTTTTTGTGGAATCTCCACACTGTTTTCCATAGTGGCTACACCAATTTACATTCCCACCAACAGTGTATGAAGGTTCAATGGGAGATAATCTTGATGGTATAAACTACATTCTGAGCATTTAACCTAATTGTGTGGTTTTAGGCATATCACACTGCATTGGCCTTTTCTACTAACATGCTGATACACTGATGAATTACTAGGAGAGAAGAGGTACAAAATAGAAAAGGAGATATTTAGATATCTTAGGATTTCCATCATGTAGCCATCTCTGGGAAATTATGAATTCAGACCCTCTGTACAGAGCAGGATTTTAAAAAATAGCAAACACTCTTGAGTTACTTGAAGAACAGAAAAAGAGCAGCAACAAAAACTACAGTACTGGAGTACATGCTGATGATACCATAATTAAGGTCTCAGTGACTTTCAAAATGATTCTTATTTATTTCAAAGTGAGAGAACCATTGAATGCTTTTAATTGCTTGATATTTCCAAAATTATAGTAAACGTTAGTCTGTTTCCTCTCTGGAACTTAAGCACCTACTATAAATTACATTAGAAAATGCACATAATGGTTGTTTTAATACATGTAGTGTTCCAAATTGAACCAAAAGATATTTCTTGTGTCTCACATTGTAAAGGCATTGCACCAAATGCTGTGGGGACACTAGAGGTTCAAGATACAGTCCCTGCGTTCAGGAAGCATAAAATCTAAAACTTGGATGAGTCTTAAACATGGGAAAAGTTAAATGACAATAAACGACTGAAGTGACAATTCAATACAGAATGGATGACATTTCATCCTTGTTGTATATGAACATAGAAGTCCCCCCTGTGACATAGCAGGCTTAGGCTTTCCTAGGCCTAGAAAAAAAATTTCATGTCCCTCTGCATCTCTGCTACTCAAGGGTAGACGATGGATATATATAATATTTTAAATGTATATATTTTTAAATTTATACTTTAAAAATATTTGTTTATTTATAATTTATATTGTTTTGGAATGCACAGGGTACATTGCAACTCAAACCGACATTTTATTGACTTAATGACAGATCTTAAGTCATTAAGACAGTTTTCACCTCCACCTTCTCTGGTACTAAAATGAAATCAGAAAAGGAGTTAATAAGGAGGGAATTGGGAATAGTCCAATCACCATTGCTCCAAATCTAAAATAAAAAGGGTGGTACTAAACTGTTTCTTCTGTCACGGTCACCTTGTAGGAAATCAGTGACCACCCTTAACAACAAAACCAAACTTAAACTGGCACTGGAGAGAAAATTAAGGTGACCTCCACACCCCAGTTAAGGAGTCAGAGAGACAGAGGACACTGCAACATCCAGAGTCATCCAAGTTCAGCCAGTCTTACCCCCACCAGTCTCGGTCTGCAGACACAGATGCATGGAGAGTACCAGCAAGTGGAACACTTGCATACATACCCACGGAACGTGAACTGTTCGTGTTCAGGGATATGCATGATGATTCCTGTACAAATCTGCGCCTTGATAAACGTTCCAGAGAGTAGGTGGGGATGTAAGTAAGAGCGTTCAGGGTTTGGAAATACAGCCTTGATTAAGCGAACAGGTAGGAGCAAGTGAACATCAAAAAGGGATCACGCGGCTCACTGGAGGCTGGTGAGAGATCCCTTGATGGAGTCACTAGACTGGGCCCGTCTGTTCTTCAGTACTGCCCTTCTCTAGTACCAGTACCTCCGGCAGTGCTAAGGTGTAGACCCAGAACATTACGAGTCCCTCTTCCAGACACTGACAGCGTCCGTGTCACCTATTGTAGGTGAGCGTGCCTTTACCCAGGACTTAGCATCGGTACTTAATAAATAATAATAAGGCGATCATCCAGCCTGTAGAAAGGGCCGTGTGCTGTCTGTTGGAAAGAACAGATCAAGAGACACCACGAGCTAGATAGCCTCAGATTTCTCTGCCGACCCTTCCTGCCTACAGATGATCTTACTACAGTTAATGTACAAATTCTCGTATGGAATCAGTGATCACAAACTGAAAACAGAAATCGGAGATGTCAGGCCCCTGGAAACTCAAGGAGAGGAGTACTTCACTAGTCACCGTGCCAGGGGAAACACTGAAGTGGAGCGGCCGTACCTCCCGCCTTTGATGGGCAGAGTACAGAGCTGGAAGTGACAACGACTTTCAGTTGAAAACATTAGACTTTTTGATTGACAATGAGAAGTCTACATACCCAGTTATACTTTCGGGGAAAGAAAAAGGTGTTAGGTACAGCCTCCCACATACCAAGAAACTAATCTCTCCCTGAATCAGAAACACATAGTAGACATGTGATATCAAACCTGTTCCTCGAAATAGATACTCAAATGTATTCACTTTGGCAGCGTGGCTTTCCCTTGGCATGCTTTAAAGTTATTGAAACCTAATCTTCAGCAAGGGAAAGAGGATGCCGTCTGACAGCAAAGTGTGAGAAAGAAATCAAAATGTCTGCATGTCCAGAGTGGGGTTGTACATGAGCAGTTTCTACAGCAAGTGTCAGTGTAGATTTATGTGGCTGGGACAAGTCCTTTATAACATATCTTGCTCTTTTCATTGCCCTTCTGTTCAGTTCACCAGTGATTTTTAAAATCTCATTTATCTTCAGAACACACAGATACCTGCCCTTCGGAATGATCCGAAACCTCTCCCACAACAGCCCCCCGCTCCAGCCACCCAGGACCAGACTTCTTCCCAGAACACCAGACTGCAGCCAACTCCACCCATTCCGGCACCAGCACCCAAGCCTGCCGCCCCCCCGCGTCCCCTGGACCGGGAGAGTCCTGGGGTAGAAAACAAACTGATTCCTTCTGTAGGCAGCCCTGCCAGCTCCACTCCACTGCCGCCAGACGGTACCGGGCCAAACTCGACGCCCAACAACCGAGCAGTGACTCCCGTTTCCCAGGGGAGCAGTAGCTCTTCAGCAGATCCCAAAGCCCCCCCGCCTCCACCGGTGTCCAGTGGAGAGCCCCCCGCACTGGGAGAGAACCCCGACGGACTGTCTCAGGAGCAGCTGGAGCACCGGGAGCGCTCCTTACAAACGCTCAGAGATATCCAGCGTATGCTCTTCCCTGATGAGAAAGAATTCCCGGGAGGACAGAGTGGGGGACCCCAGCAGAATACTGGGGTGTTAGATGGACCTCAGAAAAAACCAGAAGGGCCAATACAGGCCATGATGGCTCAATCCCAAAGCCTAGGTAAGGGACCTGGGCCCCGGACAGACGTGGGGGCTCCCTTTGGCCCTCAGGGACACAGAGATGTGCCCTTTTCTCCGGATGAAATGGTTCCACCTTCCATGAACTCCCAGTCTGGGCTCATTGGACCCGACCACCTGGATCACATGACCCCTGAGCAGATAGCGTGGCTGAAACTGCAGCAAGAGTTCTATGAGGAGAAGAGGAGAAAGCAGGAGCAAGTGGTCGTGCAGCAGTGCTCCCTCCAGGACATGATGGTCCATCAGCACGGGCCGCGGGGCGTGGTCCGAGGGCCTCCCCCTCCGTACCAGATGACCCCCAGCGAGGCCTGGGGGCCTGGGGGTGCAGAGCCCTTTGCCGACGGGATCAACATGCCCCATTCTCTGCCCCCGAGGGCCATGGCTCCCCACCCCAACATGCCAGGGAGCCAGATGCGCCTCCCTGGATTTGCAGGAATGATGAACTCTGAAATGGAGGGGCCTAATGTCCCCAACCCGGCATCTAGACCAGGTCTTTCTGGAGTCAGCTGGCCAGACGATGTGCCAAAAATCCCAGACGGTCGAAACTTCCCGCCTGGCCAGGGCGTCTTCAGTGGTCCTGGCCGAGGGGAACGTTTCCCAAACCCCCAAGGATTGTCTGAAGAGATGTTTCAACAGCAGCTGGCAGAGAAACAGCTGGGTCTGCCCCCGGGGATGGGCATGGAAGGCATCAGGCCCGGCATGGAGATGAACAGGCTGCTCCCTGGCTCCCAGCGACACATGGAGCCGGGGAGTAATCCCATCTTCCCTCGAATACCAGTGGAGGGCCCGCTGAGCCCTTCTCGGGGTGACTTTGCAAAAGGAATGCCCCCACAGATGGGCCCCGGTCGGGAACTCGAGTTTGGGATGGTTCCTGGTGGGATGAAGGGAGATGTCAGTCTAAATGTCAACATGGGCTCCAACCCTCAGGTGATACCTCAGAAGATGAGAGAGGCTGGGGCGGGGCCCGAGGAGATGATGAAACTCCGCGCCGGCGGTGCAGACATGCTGGCTGCTCAGCAGAAGGTGGCGCCCCTGCCCTTCGGCGAGCACCCTCAGCAAGAGTACGGCGTGGGCCCCAGGCCGCTCCTGCCCGTGTCTCAGGGTCCGCGCGGCAGCACTGGCGTGCGGAGCCTCAGAGAGCCGATTGGGCCCGACCAGAGGACTAGCAGCCGGCTCAGTCATATGCCACCACTACCTCTCAACCCTTCTAGTAACCCCACTAGCCTCAACACGGCCCCTCCCGTTCAGCGCGGCCTGGGGCGGAAGCCCGTGGATCTCTCTGTGGCAGGCAGCCAGGTGCATTCCCCAGGCATTAACCCTCTGAAGTCTCCCACGATGCGCCAAGTCCAGTCGCCGATGCTGGGCTCGCCCTCGGGGAACCTCAAGTCCCCCCAGACTCCATCGCAGCTGGCAGGCATGCTGGCGGGCCCAGCTGCTGCTGCTTCCATTAAGTCCCCCCCTGTCTTGGGGTCTGCTGCTGCTTCGCCTGTTCACCTCAAGTCTCCATCGCTTCCCGCCCCGTCACCTGGATGGACCTCCTCTCCAAAACCTCCCCTTCAGAGTCCCGGGATCCCTCCAAACCATAAAGCACCCCTCACCATGGCCTCCCCAGCCATGCTGGGAAGTGTAGAGTCAGGTCAGTATGCCTTCATCCTCACAGTTGCATCTTAAAGCCAGAGGTTGCGAAAGCCTGATTTACGTACTTTAAGAAAACTGGTGTCTTAACCTGATTATGCAACCAAAGGAGGTGGCTTTTGCCAAGATGGACGTATTTGTGGCAGAGTGCATAATCGGGACTTCCATGGGGTTATGCTCTTAGTGCAGAATATGTTTCTCAGATAGGACTGGGAGGAAGATGGGAAATGTGCGTCATTTCGCTGAATGATTTACATTTGCACAGTGAACTCACGGTGGTGGAATAGAATGTCTCAACAGTGGGTAAATGTGGCCTTAAATACTAGATCCACCCACTTCAAAGGGCTGCCTTCATCATGTCAAGAGAGTCTGAGTATCATCCCAAGCAAAGAGGGGAGGCTGCTGAGAGACTTGAGTGGTTCTCGTAAATACGTGTTGACCATAGAAACTGTTACCGAAACATTCTCCTTGGTAAACTGCTGTTCTCACAGATCAGCTACAATTTATTAGTATTTTCTTCCTAGGAGAAGCTCTCACTGATGATGGTGGTTTTGTGAACGGGACCAGAGGTGGTCAGTGGAAGATGAGCACTGAGGTATAAATACTAGGTCTGTGCTGTCTCCACTTGAGAAAGAATCAGAATAAGATAGGAGGTTTATCCTACCAAGCTAAAGTGTGTCTCTCCGTTGGGGAGCAGTTCACAAAAGCAGTACAGTGGAGTTGCCCCCTCAGACCTTTTCAGTTCAGACATCTTGGTGGCAGAAAATCAATCAAGAGCATGTGTAGGGCGATTCTGTTCGTACCTGGGGTGGGATTGCTAATCTGGCTTCCTAGCATACTAATGCCTGAGTCGAATTCTAAATTGTGATTGGCAAGGGATAGAGATCCGTTAAGAGTTGCCTGTAACCCATGGTTTTCCCAAGTTTGAACTAATATTTCTTACGCATTCTTGGTGTGTTTGTCTTCCCATCTGCTGAGCTGTCACCTCCATCTCACACTGCAGTCTCCCTCTGCACACACACGGAGCTTGACTAGAGACTGATGATTCATGTCCTGGGTCTCATAACACTGTCCTGTTCATCTGTCTCATTCCTGGCCCTGCTGGTTCATAATGATATGCCCAGTAGCTTTCAAGAGAAATCTAATTCCCTGCCCTTTTTTGTTTTGTCTTGCTTTCTTCTCCTAGGTGGCCCCCCACCTCCTACAGCCAGCCAGTCTGCCTCTGTGAGTATCCCGGGAAGTCTTCCCTCTAGTACACCTTACACCATGCCTCCAGAGCCGACCCTTTCCCAGAACCCACTGTCTATTATGATGTCTCGAATGTCCAAGTTTGCAATGCCCAGTTCTACCCCGTTATACCACGATGCCATCAAGACCGTGGCCAGCTCAGATGACGACTCCCCTCCAGCTCGTTCTCCCAACTTGCCATCAATGAATAATATGCCAGGTAAGAAATCAGGAAGATAGGATATGGAGCTAGCTCTGGACAAAAGAAAAACTTCTTGAAGTCTTTTCTTGATGGCTGGACGTTCACCAAGTTGAAAAAGTATACCATCTGAGTTAGTTTCAGTAAAACTAAAGTGTCTTGCCTAGAGTAAGAGAATGATCACAATATTTTTTATTAGCTTAATTCAGTATTTGTTGATAAGAAAGCAGGTTTCTTTGTAGTTCTTGTCATTTTCTTATGGAAGTTTTGATGCTTCTGTGTACCTAGATGCTTTTTTTTTTTTTTTTTTGGTGGAGGTTGGGGAGGTCCTCCTGGCACAAAACTGAGAGCGGTATCTTTTTAACATGCTGATCGGAATGTCTTTAGTCCTCAGATATTTTCCTGGAAGGGCAGCCTCAAACCACAAGCAGCCACAGGATTTCAGACAATGGAAAGCCCCTATTTCCTAGAGAATCACTTTCTTTAGGACTAGAGAGAGAATAAAATTCCTCCCTTCCCTACTCATTCTGTTCTCCTTCACTCCTACACCTCCCGTCTCCCCAAATCTCACTAGTAGGACATGATCTGGTATGGTGAAGGTGGTCAGTAAAGAGACCATGACTTTTGAGCCATGGGTTTCTGGTTCCAGTTTCGTTCTGATTGTTAGGGATGCTCTTTATCATCAGGCAGGTGAGGGCATGCTCTGTGGGTGGCACAAGCACCATCCTTACCATTCTCAGTGGTTAACTCCATGGAGAGACCAAATATTTAAATGTCCCAGAGACCAGAGCAGAACCTGTGTGTTTTCCTTTTCCATTAAAAATTAGCCTTTCTTTACCATTCCATATAACGTAGAGTTCAAAATGCTCTCTCTGTAAGGTAATATAAAATAGTGATGCCAAGTATCAATTGAAAAAGGCCTGTTTGGTTTCCTTGTTCTTACTGCTGATTCTTAGACTCATAGGACTAATTAGTCCTCTTTCTCCAAAAAGGACCATACTGAGTCATCCAGGCAAATTGTTTTCTTCTATATTAAATGTCTCCAATGAAGAAGACTGTACTCATCTGCATATTCACTTGTAACTTTTCACACAGGAGACTTCTTCCTAGCTGTCTTCTATATACCTTTGTGTCCTACAGTTTAAGACTCAATAATGTATTGTCTTGTAGAGCTGTCGGTTTGTGTGCCCCAAAATGTATTATAATCTTACTGAGGGCAGAGATTGTGCATTGTATGTTTCCCCAGCACAGTACCGTGCACACTTGATGCACAATAGTTTTTTTGTTAATTTGATTTATGATAGTTTTCCTGAGTTGCTTTTGGTTAAGTTGATTCCTTTGATATCTTTATTTTTCTAGGAATGGGCATTAATACACAGAATCCTCGAATTTCAGGTCCAAACCCCGTGGTTCCAATGCCAACCCTCAGCCCAATGGGAATGACCCAGCCACTTTCTCACTCCAATCAGATGCCCTCTCCGAATGCCATGGGACCCACCATACCTCCTCATGGGGTCCCGATGGGGCCTGGCTTGATGTCACACAATCCTATCATGGGGCATGGGTCCCAGGAGCCTCCGATGGTACCTCAAGGACGGATGGGTTTCCCCCAGGGCTTCCCTCCAGTTCAATCTCCTCCACAGCAGGTTCCATTTCCTCACAATGGCCCCAGTGGGGGGCAGGGCAACTTCCCAGGAGGGATGGGTTTCCCAGGAGAAGGGCCCCTTGGCCGCCCCAGCAACCTGCCCCAAAGTTCAGCAGATGCAGCACTTTGCAAGCCTGGAGGCCCAGGGGGTCCTGACTCCTTTGCTGTCCTGGGGAACAGCATGCCTTCAGTGTTTACAGACCCAGATCTACAGGAGGTCATCCGACCTGGAGCCACCGGAATACCTGAGTTTGATCTGTCTCGCATTATTCCATCTGAGAAGCCTAGCCAGACACTGCAATATTTCCCTCGAGGGGAAGTCCCAGGCCGTAAACAGCCCCAGGGTCCTGGACCTGGGTTTTCGCACATGCAGGGGATGATGGGCGAACAAGCCCCCAGAATGGGACTAGCATTACCTGGCATGGGAGGTCCAGGGCCAGTGGGAACTCCGGACATCCCTCTTGGTACAGCTCCATCCATGCCAGGCCACAACCCAATGAGACCACCAGCCTTTCTCCAGCAAGGCATGATGGGACCTCACCATCGGATGATGTCACCAGCACAATCTACAATGCCCGGCCAGCCCACCCTGATGAGCAATCCAGCTGCTGCCGTGGGCATGATTCCTGGCAAGGATCGAGGGCCTGCCGGGCTCTACACCCACCCTGGGCCTGTGGGCTCTCCAGGCATGATGATGTCCATGCAGGGCATGATGGGACCCCAACAGAACATCATGATCCCCCCACAGATGAGGCCCCGGGGCATGGCCGCTGACGTGGGCATGGGTGGATTTAGCCAAGGACCTGGCAACCCAGGAAACATGATGTTTTAAGCTGCTAAGATTGGATGTGCCGATCCTTGTCAAGATGAGATTCCAGGTCCTGAGAGCTGCTTTGAGGGAGTTCCAGGAGTACTGTTGGTCATGCAATAGGAGAACAGAGACCCAAGGGCTGCTTTGGGGGAGGGGGGAACTCGAGAATGTATGGATTTATCTGAAAACAAATTATTCATTTAATCAACAGGTGTGTTTTTTTTAAGATTTATTTTTTAAAAATTATTTTTGTGGACTTGGGTATCCCATGATGGCACCTACTTTTGGGAATCTGTAGCCGTGCTTTGAGAATTGCCGTGGGTCATGTGTTGCACCATTCTCTGTATGTTTACGTCCTTTGGACTGGCTTCTCCCAGGATTCTTTTCTGGTTTTGTTTTTGCTTTGGGCTTTATTTTTTTTGTGTGTACTGTACTATATTGTAAAAGGGATTTTAGCAGAGACTTTAGTCTTTGGGACAAGAGAACAGGAATGCTGGGCTGTTTACTTTAGGTGGAGAATCCATCTTCAGACCTTTGGACTATTTTCTTTCAACTCCAGTGTATAGAAAAACCAAACTACGACCTCAGAGCAGAGTATTAATGAAAAGCACAAAAAGAGGAACTAAGTTCAGCGAGGGGTGGGGGGAGGGGGGAGATTTTTCTTTTTAAAAATAATGATGCTTAGGACATTTGTTTTTCAGTTCAAGTGCTCTTCAGCACTGTCTGTCTCTCCCAATCTGAAGACCCACCTTCACATTTTTCTCTTGTTTTCCCTCCTCTCTCCTTCCCTATCTTCTTGGTTAAGTGAGTTTCCTCCTGTTGTGTCCCCCACTGGTGACCCCCTGCTTCCCTCCTCTCTTTTTCCCTTTGGCAGCTGCAATAGACGGTGTTATTTGGGGGAAATAAATCTAACGAAGCCTCGCCTTCCATGCCGAGCGTTGTCCCGGCTCTGGGAGGGAAGGGTCTGTCTTTGGGATGCTCGATGGTCTTCTTTGCCCTTCGTCTTTTCTTCCCCAGCCTACCCTTCCCTGCCCGCCTTGTTTTCTGTTCTCCTTTTACTAGGAATTCCCAAGTGAATTTTATTAATGTGGGAGTGGAACAGATGCTAAAAGCTATCCAAGATTTTGTTTTTGTTTTTAATTTTGTGTTTCCTTCCCTTTCCTCCCCGTCCCATGCGTCAAACGTTCTGTGTAACCTCCATTGAATTTGGTACAAAACCACTCACCAGAGCTGTGGTGTCAGAAAAATAAAATATATTGTTTCTTACAAAATTGAATTGCCTTTTTTGTCCATTTGGATTCCTGTTTGTTCGGTATTGGGCATATTAGTTGCCATGTGACCCAGAAGCATAGTAGCTTTGTATCGGAGTTGATCTGGATGAAGGTTAGGGGAAGTACATAAAAGCGCTTTTGCAGATGAAGCGTATTGCTTGCTGTTGAGGCGTAACTACTCGTGTAGACTGATCCTGTGCTGTTTCTGTCCCAATCAGGAAATCCTAGCTACAGGCAGAGGAGCAGCCCTGGTCCCCATGCCCCACCTCTAGAGGCAATTCATGGTCTTTACTGGGAATTTTTGTGAGAGCCAATGTAATGGTGTGAGGTAATTAAGAGACCAAAGGTGTATTTTTAGTCATTTGAAAAGCCATGAAATGTCCCTGGAGCTTGTCAAGGTGAAGTATTCTTACTGCACCCGCAATCGTGGGTCTCTGTCGTCCGTTCTGCTTCCCCACCTCGCTGCCTGCCCGCATCCCCTCTGCAGGCCCTGCTCAGTCTACACAGCTCACTTCCACGCACACGCCTTCGGCACGCCAGCGTGTGTCCCGCAAGGTACGCCTCTAAGGGACCAGCTGTTTGTGTTTCTGTGCAGTTAGGTTTGTTCTGCTGTGTGTATTTGAGTTGTAGGCGTCTTTAGCTAAGCAAGTGGGCGTCCGTGTGCGTGTCTGTTCTCAGGTGAGAGAATCTAAGCGAGGAGCAGCAGGTGCAGCGTCGTCTGCAGACAGGCTTGTACAGATTGGGCTCTGCCGGTGTTCCACAGTCTGAGTTTTACCTATGAATGTTTCTCTCTCTCCCCGAGAGCGTTTTGAGAGTCACTTTCTCTTCCACCTTCAGCAGCCCTATCTTCTCAGTAACACAAGAGCCCCAGACCACAAAAGTGAGATTTAATTTGAGCACCTCCTCTACCAGTCACCTCCACTCTACTTGCGTTCCCTTGCAAATTCTTGAGGGGCCCTAGGAAGTAGGTTGTAATCATCTCATTTGCAGTTGAGGAAACTGGGCTCACTGGTTTAAGAATTCTGACACAATCAGATCTTTACAGAGGGTCCTGGGCGGTGAAAATTTTACCTTGTGGAGAAATTAGGAGAGTACAACGAGCATTTTGTTTCATGAATTTAGCCCTGTTCCTAGGTTCTCTGGCTTTGAAGTAACAGAAGAGAACAGGGAAACAGCTAGGCATGGGGAGCGTGAGATGAGAGCCCTGAAAGGAAGGCTGGGACCTGGCGTTTGTCCACTGGTCTGGCTTCGTGGGCAGCCCCACTTCCTGCTGCATCTCATAGTGCTGTGGTCACTAATGCTGTGTGGTCCCTTTGCGTCTGTCCCAAGGAGGGAGCCAAAGGCAGGCAGGAGTCTTGTGGACCCTTGCTGGGAGAGGCTGGGGATGTGGCACTCTGCGCGCTGCCCCCTGCTGGAGAACTTGCAGCAGTGCAGACCAACATACCCGTTTCAAAGAAGCTGGGTTTTGAAAAGACCCCTTCATAAATCTTCATTCATTTACATTTTCAGCATGTACATTTCATCATGATGACATCTGGTAAACTAAGTTCATTTGGGGTTTAAATGTAACAATTTCTAATTTGCCACTCTTGCTATGAAATAAAATCACATTTGAGAGATTGGATGCTTTTGCATGGAGAACTAATGATGCAAGATTTTTTAAAAAATCAGTGAAGGGGTGATAAAGATGTTTCATGTTAACATAATCCCGTGAAAGCCAAGGCAGTCTCTCCCACTCCTGCCCCTGCCAAAATTTTGGGATTAAATGAAGGAGATACAATAATGATGTGTAACTTCATTTCTGGGCCAAGTGGTGAGGTGTGGATCATAGCATTATTTCTTAAGGACTAATGAAGCCTATGTGGTATTTTCCCTAAAACAATGTGAAATAAAATTACTTACTTTTTTAAAGGATCTGCACTTATAAATGAAAACAAGCAAACATAACTGGAGGACCTTATGAAGGGTTGGGGCAAGAGAAAATAAGTTTTAAAACAATTTTACATATTTTAAAGCTGTGATCCAAAAAATTGATCCAAAATTTCTCCCAGCCTCCCTGCTCTCCTGTACTTCTTGATATTGTGATCGTGATGCAACTTCTGTCATCAGGGCAGCTTCCTGGCCATGTGACCTGTGCAGCTGCACAAGGCCCAGCTTGGTTTAATGCTCTGCTGTCACATGTTGAAATTCTTAATAATCTTTGAACAGGGGCTCCACATGTCCGTTTTGCACTGGGTCCCACAGATGAAGTAGCCGGTCCTGGCTGTTATGAAAAATTCCAGCAGCTCCACAGCAGAGCTGGGATCCTGGTCTCTGTCTTTATTCTTGCTTTCTCCTTCCCAGTGGCCAGGAGTACCCTAGACAGGGTGGGTACTGTTTAAACTGTCTACACTTTAGCCACTTCCTTTTCCTTTTCTGACTACTTTTAAAGTGCTGAGAGGAGAGGAAAGCTGTATTTCACCCAAAGACTCATTTATTCAGCAATCAGCAACCATTTAGAGAGTGCCTAGTGTGTGTCAAGAACTGTGCTAAGGCTGGGACCAGGAAATGCGTGTGTGAATTGACCATTCCGTGTACTAATGATCATTGCCATAGTGAAGGTGCGGACAGAGTGCCACGGGCCAGAGAAGAAGGTACGGTGAAGACTCCACGAAAGGTGGTTTTGAGTTTACTCTTGAAGGAGGGAGTACTTCCTGGTGGAGGGTGGTGGTAGGCTTTTAAACAGGAAGTGGGGGCAGCAAAGGCCTGCTTGTTGCAGCCTGCTGGGCTCTTCAAAGGGAGTGGAGAGAAGAAATTAGCCCAGAAAGAGAACAGGCCACGGGAGAACCTGGGGTGGCCCACTGAGGAGTTTGAACTTCCAAGGTTTAAGCACGGGAATCTGGTGATGAGATTGGCTCTGCGGAAAGATTACTGCCCTGGGGTGTGGAGGATAGGCTGGGGGAGGGGTGAGAGAGCCACAGGAAGATCATGTGCAAAAACTTGCTTATTCTACGAAATCTTTAAACTCACAGACTCATCTCTTTTGCTTTAAAAAACATCAAATTGCATCATATTTCTTCTACTGCTTAAGTAAGTTGAGCCTACTGTCACTTTCTTTTCTCTAACCCAGACCAGTCATGTTTTTCAAAATCACAAACACTTATGTTTAAGAAAAGTCAAGGAATCTTAAATTGGTGGTAAAATTTTAATGACACATTTAAAGCAAACAGTTTATAGAGCCCAGAAGCCAGTTTGTGGCCCAATATTTTATATTGGAGGGAGTTAAATCATAAACTAGATTAAAAAGAAGGTATGCTATGAGGATTGTGTAAATAAAAAAGCCTCTCTCTCTCTCTCTCTCTCTCTCTCATGGCTTCTTATCTGGGTTACTGTAACAGACCCGATCTGTTTTCTGCCTATAGGTAACCACACTTCAACTGTTAACTTTCTGGCTGAGTGCTTAGTTGTGCTTGGCAACCAATACTGCCAGAGGAAGAAGGTGAGTATATGATCACAGAAAGAAGATAAAGAGAAGCTTCAGATATGAGTTCCTCACGTGTATTTAAAGCATGGAAAAATTCAGTTATTTCACCAAACATACAAGAACTCAGGCTTCCCTTGCAAAATCCCCCCTCAGAGCCTGAAGCAATTATGAGGGACCCCGGGGTTCCAAAGAACAGGTTAAAAAAAAAATGACAAAACCCAGCCTTAGGAAAGTGCAGGTCTTCCCCATGGCGGGGAGAGGGGGACAGGACTGGACTGGTTTGATGTGTGACTCCAGGAAGTTTGGTTCTTCATACTGTACAACCTGCCCACAGGTCTGTGCTAGACTCCCTCTTTCTTTCTCCTGTGGCTGGAGCTAGGGTCAAAGGCAAAACGGACTTAGAAATCTCAATGGTATTCACTGTCCAGCTAATTAGTGTTGAGGGTGGATTTAACTTTTCAAGTTTTTTGTTTTTTGTTTTTTTTGTCAGAGCCTAAGTTTCTTCCGTTGAAGACTCCTGGGAGCCTGTGTTTATTTCTCAGTCTTTGCCAAGCTTTCAGGAGCTTTCATTTTCCCCACATAGAAACCCCACAGCTCCGCCGAGAGTTTCTTTTCCTGGAGACTCTCGCACTTCCCCATGAGTCAATCTGATCTAAGCATGTGCTTTCAGCTGGGCGTTAAGATCTCTGGAGCGCTGACCTCTGGCTGCTCAGTTCCCAGCATCAGATACAGTCAAGCCGGGCCCAGCACCTTGCTAGACACTGAGTCATCACCATTGCCTTCACTCAAAGTGTATTTGGTTACAGGGAATCATGGACTACTGTGATTTATTTTGTTCTCCAAACTGCAAAAGTTCTTCCAGGCTTTGGTGAAGTTCTCTGTTACAGCTGTCAGTAGTTGAGCTATTAAAAAATTTTATACACACACACAGATTTATTTATACAAATGTATATGTACTTTTAATATACTACAGTATGTAAATAATTAAATGCTAGTTTTGAAATGTCAGTACACTGTCGTAAAGATTAGTTTGTCTTTTCCTTGTCAATGAAGCTAGAGAATTCCTACAATCCTCTTCATTCCTATTATACTTAGTGTCTGCAAGGCCTTTAAAATATAATCATTATTAGTTAAAAGTGTAATAATACCAATAAGGAAATACAAGGATCACATCCATACAAAGTATGAACTAGGCGTCACTTGGCCCAGGAAGGAAATGGTCTTTAGCATTATATAACAGAATCCATGGTTTCAGCAAGGGCCTTATAAGAAACACTGAGCATTTATCTTATATCCTGCACTGGGCTGGGCACAGTGGAGTAAAAGGAAAGTATAACAGCTGCCTACGAGGAGCCTACATCTAATTGAAGACATATATCCTAGCAATGGCTGTAAAATAGAACTACATTCTATTCTCAGCATCACCATATTCCATATTCATAGTCTGTATTGAAATAATTACTAAATTAGCCAAAAAAGACAGACTAGGGCCATATAGAATGTAGTTACTTGTGATCATGTCTCCTCTGCCTTTAGATCATTCCCATCAGCATGCAGACATGCCCTGGGATTGGCCCTAGGCCTTCTGCTTCCTGTTCTAATTCATCCAGTCACAAATCACTAAATACCATCTGTATGATCGTAAGTCTAGAATTTCTATCTCCCTCTCAGCCTATCCATAGGAGTTCTAGACTCGTAGTCAACTGGCACCTTTGACACTGCCTTGCGAGTGTCTCGCCGGCACCTCAAACTTAAGTCCCAAATTTAACTTCTGAATTTCCCCCAAGTCTAATCTCCATACCTCATTTCCCCATCCTAGTAAATGATACATGTCCATCCACCTAGTTATCACGTCAGATACACGGGAGTCATTTTTAATTCTTTACTCTTCACGTAAAACCATAAGCAAATCCTTTTACGTCTATTTCCAGAACATATCTTAAATCTATCTACTCCATTGCTCTAGTTGAAGTTACCATCTTTCACCTCGTCTATTACATTCATTTCTTAACTTCTACTTCCACTCTTGCTCTCCATCAACCTATTCTCCACATAGTAGCCAGAGTTATCTTAAAAACTATAAGTCATTTACATCAATTCCTTCCTTAAAACCCTTTAATGGCTTTCTAGCATAATTCATATAAAATCCAAGATCTTTAAACAGGGCCTACCAGGCCCCAGGCATTCTCCAGTTTCACCTCATGCCCTTCTCCCCTCACTCACTATGCTCCAGCCAAACCATTCTAACTCCAGTACCTCCAACACGCCAAGCTCTTCCTGCCTCAGGACTCTTACACACACTGGTTTCTTGCACTGGCATGCTCTCGACTCTGGCCCTTCCCAATGGCTGACACCTTCACATCCTTCAGGTCTCAGCTTGATTGTTACCTCCTCAGAAAGGCCTTTTCTGATTACCCCATCGAAATATCCACCCATCCTCAGCACATGCGCGTGCGCACACACACACACACCATCATTTTGTAGCACAACATCCTATTTGTGTCCTCTGTAGCAACTGTTGATTCTATCTCACCCACTCCATGAAGTCAGGAACCGAATTTTTCTTGCTCATCACTTGTTCACCAGCATCTAGCATAGTACCTGCATTCTAAGAGCAATCAGTAAATATTTGTTCAGTGAATGAAAGAAAGGAAGGATCAGTGTGAGTTTCGGAGATTTTGTATGGTTGTGGTACATGAGGTGGTCTCTATAATAAAGCGGGGGGCGGGGGCTACACAGAAGGACAACACACATGAGGGAATGGAGTGGGAATGAACCGGTGAAGACAATCAGGCTAGCTGACATTGAAGCGAACAGCTTAACCAAAATAGATCATTTGGGTAATAGAATGTGAGATGGAAAAGAGAGGGAAAGAAGAATGGCCCCAAAAGGCAAGAAAAGAAATTTCATTTTGATGTGGGAGGCAGTGGGAAACCACTCTTTGGTCTTGATCAGGGGAATTACATGGTAAATATTTTATAAAATGAGTCTGGCAGGGGCATGCAGAATGGATTGAAGCAAGCAGCCCCAAAGCTGGAACAGCTGACTGGCAGCATGCACAAGTCATCCAGGGTTGAGGAGGTAAGGCTGCTGGCAATGGCAGTGAAGAGTAAGGGGTAAAGCCAAGAGGGCTGTGAAGGAAGAGCCCTTAAGACCTCATTAGATATCGGGGGAAAGAAGAAGGAAGAGCCAAACAATGCCAAGACTGAGAAACTGAAAGGAAGCTAGAATCATGGTGTTGGAAAGGACCCACCTACTGCCCTACAGCGTTCCTGACAGGTGGCCACCCAGTAACCGGGAGGCCATTCTATTGAATGTCATCAGTTCTAATATTTAGAAAATTTTGCCACACAAAGAATCAGGCTTCTTTTAGCTTTTTATCTATCCCAATTCTGCTCTTAAGAGTAAATACAGAATAAAGACCGTCCTTATTTCACAGGCCAGCCTTTCAGATAATTGAAAACAATTATTCTGTCCCTCTTAATTTTCTTTTTCCCAGGCTAAATCCCCTTATTCATCAATCAAGAACCATGAGATCTGGTTTTGAGTTCCCTAACAGTCCTCACAGTTTTATCCTGCTTTATTACAGCTTATAAACTTCTTGAATGTACAATACCGAGAACTGAAGAGAGTGGTGCCCCAGTCTTGTCTGATCAGCACTGAGCACAGTGAGACTGTTACTTCCTTTTATCTGAACATGGTTCTACTAATAGGGGAAAGTTATCTTTTAAAAGTATATATTTCTAGGCTTCCCTGGTGGCGCAGTGGTTGAGAATCTGCCTGCCAATGCAGGGGACACGGGTTCGAGCCCTGGTCTGGGAGGATCCCACATGCCGCGGAGCAACTAGGCCTGTGAGCCACAACTACTGAGCCTGCGCGTCTGGAGCCTGTGCTCCGCAACAAGAGAGGCCGCGATAATGAGAGGCCCGCTCACCGCGATGAAGAGTGGCCCCCGCTTGCCACAACTAGAGAAAGCCCTCGCACAGAAACGAAGACCCAACACAGCAAAAATAAATAAATAATTTTAAAAATAATTAAAATATATCATTTAAAAAAAGTAAAATAATATTAAAAAAAATATATATATATATATTTCTGCTGTGGGGTTACTTTGGAATTTTAGGAAATGAAAACGGCAAGATCTTTTGCATGTAAAATAAGTCATTGCCCTAATCCTATATAAATTTTGCTTATTTTATATTCTGCATTCAGAATTTTACAGTTATTCCTCCTTAATTTCAATATTAATTTTAATCTATTACTCCAGAATCTTAAAATCCTTAGAAAATTGTTCTAACATTGTTTGTATTGGTTCTCTCCAAGTGATGAAAGGGCCCAGAATAAAATCCTGAAGCTCACAATTAGAGTTACTCTTTTTTTTCCACCTATTTCTTTTTATTGTGGTAAAAAAGAAATAACATAAAATTTACCATTTTAACCATTTCTAAGTGTACAATTCTGTGGTAGTAAGTATATCATCGTGGTTCAACCATCACCACCATCCCTGTCCAGGACTCTTCATCTTGCAAAACTGAAACTCTGTACCCATTAACAATAACTCCCTGTTTCCTCCTCCCTCCAGCCACTGGCACCCAACATTCTACTCTCTGTCTCTGTGAATCTGACTGCTCTAGGTGCCTTGAATACATGGAATTATCATATAATATTTGTCCTTTTGTGACTGGCTTATTTCACTTAGCATAATTTCTTCAAGGTTCATCCGTGTTATAGCATGTATGAGAATTTCCCTTCTTTTTAGCACTGAGTAATATCCATTGTGTGTATATATCCCTTTTTTTAATCCATTCCTCTGTCAATGGACACTTGGGTTACTTCCATCTTTTGGCTATTGTGAATACTGCTGCTATAAACGTGGGTATACAAGTATCTGTTTGAGTCCCTGCTTTAACTTTTTTTTCTTTAATTAATTTTTAATGTAAGTCAACTTCATTAACTTATAGAAGTAGAATTTCTGGATCATATGGTAATTCTAAGCTTGATTTTTTTGAGGAATTGCCACACAGTTTTCCACAGTGGCTATACCATTTTGCATTCCCACCAGGAATGTGCAAGGCTTCCAATTTCTCTGCATCCTTGCCAACACTTGTTATTTTCTGTTCGTTTTGTTTTTTTTTTTTTAATAATAGCCATCCTAATGGGTGTGAAGTGGTTTGGGTTTGCATTGTCCTGATGACTAGTGATGCTGAACATTGTTTCATGTGCTTATGGGCCATCTGTATATCTTCTTCAGGGAAATGTCTATTCAAGTCCTTTGCCCTTTTTTTTTTTAACATCTTTATTGGAGTATAACTGCTTTACAATGGTGTGTTAGATTCTGCTTTATAACAAAGTGAATCAGCTATATATATACATATATCCCCATATCTCCTCCCTCTTGCGTCTCCCTCCCACCCTCCCTATCCCACCCCTCTAGGTGGTCACAAAGCTCCAAGCTGATCTCCCTGTGCTGTGCGGCTGCTTCCCACTAGCTAGCTATTCTACATTTGGTAGTATATATAAGTCCATGCCACTCTCTCACTTCGTCCCAGCTTACCCTTCCCCCCTCCCTGTGTCCTCAAGTCCATTCTCTATGTCTAAGTCTTTATTCCTGTCCTGCCCCTAGGTTCTTCAGAACCTTTTTTTTTTTTTTTTTAGATTCCATATATATGTGTTAGCATACGGTATTTATTTTTCTCTTTCTGACTTACTTCACTCTGTATGACAGTCTCTAGGTCCATCCACCTCACTACAAATAACTCAATTTCATTTCTTTTTATGGCTGAGTAATATCCATTGTATATATGTGCCACATCTTCTTTATCCATTCATCTGTCGATGGGCACTTAGGTTGCTTCCATATCCTGGCTATTGTAAACAGAGCTGCAGTGAACATTGTGGTACATGACTCTAGAGCTAATCAATGAATTCGGTAAAGTAGCAGGATACAAAATTAATGCACAGAAATCTCTTGCATTCCTATACATTAATGATGAAAAATTTGAAAGAGAAATTAAGGAAACACTCCCATTTACCATTGCAACAAAAAGAATAAAATACCTAGGAATAAACCTACCTAAGGAGACAAAAGACCTGTATACAGAAAACTGTAAGACACTGATGAAAGAAATTAAAGATGATACAAACAGATGGAGAGATATACCATGTTCTTGGATTGGAAGAATCAACATTGTGAAAATGACTATACTACCCAAAACAATCTACAGATTCAATGCAATCCCTATCAAGCTACCAATGGCATTTTTCACAGAACTAGAACAAAAAATTGCACAATTTGTATGGAAACACAAAAGATCCCGAATAGCCAAAGCAATCTTGAGAAAGAAAAATGGAGCTGGAGGAATCAGGCTCCCTGATTTCAGACTATACTACAAAGCTACAGTAATCAAGACAGTATGGTACTGACACAAAAACAAAAATATAGATCAATGGAACAGGATAGAAAGCTCAGAGATAAACCCACGCACATATGGTCACCTTTGCCCTTTTTTGAATTGGGTTGTTTGTGTCTATTGAGTTGTAGGAGTTCTTTATATATTCTGGGTATCAATTCCTTATCAGATACATGATTTGTATCTCCCATCCATGGGCTACCTTTTCACTGTTGATAGTGTCCTTTGAAGCACAAACTTTTAAAATTTTGATGATGTCCAACTTATCCATTTTTTTTCTTTCCTGTGCTTTTGGTGTCATATCCAAGAAATCATTGCCAAATCCAATGTCATGAAGCTTTCCCTCTGTTATCTTCCAAGAGTTTTATAGTTAGAGCTAATCTTTAGATTGGCATCAATTTAGTAATTCATTAATATTTTAAGTATATTTTTGCAATCACTTATAAATCTATTACCATCCAGTTCACATTTTCTACCTACCCATTAAGTAATTAATCCTTTTATCTATTATTTTAATGAGTACCTACAAAGCTAAGAATTATGGATATAGCAGTGAAGTGGTCAGGAATGGTCCCACCCTGCCCTCACCAAGCTCATAGCCTATTGATTGAAGAAGCCAGACACGGAACAGGTGATTACAAGCACAGGTATGACATGAAAGAAAAGGAAACTGCCAACATGTAAGACTGAGAAACATAAACTAACCAAAAAGATTTTATCAATTTCTTGGGAATCTTTGACTTATTGGTCTATTAGCCCAAACAAAAGAAATACTTTAGCTAACTACTGACTCTGAATGGTAATTATTGCTTTCTTCTCTAAGTGCTCACAAACTTTGATTAGTTTCAGAGTCCACTCTAGGCTCTACCAGGGGCCAAGGAGCTCTTGGTCTTCAGATTCTGGAGTCTAACATTTCACGGGTTTTAAAAAACTAGGACCACATTTGCCTTTGTATTTTTGGCTCTCTGAGACTCAATATCTTAATTTCTCATAGATAATTCTCTGAAGTAACATTTATAACTTCTTTATCTACCTCGGGGTATTATTCACTGGATATGAAGATCTGAAGTCATTAAAAGCAACCCAGTGTTATGTGCTCACCTCTTTAAGGTTTTGATCCCTCCTAACAATGTTTGTTTGGCCATTTTTGGCTTGAAGATTGGTTCCCTTTATAGCAAAGAGAGGAGAATTTGGAGTTAAATGATTTCATTTTGTCTCTCCCCTTTATTAAATCTTTTCCTCCAGATACTTGGGCCTGTATTTTACTTTTTCATTATATTCTCAGAATATAGTTTAAAAGCAGTTAGCTTCCCCTCGTCACCCCACCTTACCCAAGCCTCGAGTATCATGGATAAAAATTGGGGGAGTTGGGGAGAAGTGCTTGTTGGGGGTTGAGGAAGTGCTGAGTATGAAGTGAGTGCTGATGTGGCATCTATGTGTGCACAGCTGGAAGTAAAGGCAGGGGGATGAGAGGTTTGGATTGGTTATGGAGATGTGAATTTTTCCACATGGAGATGAGTATAGATTATCTCTCCATGGAAGTGGGAGAAAAGAGAGTCACATGGAAGGCCAAGAACTAAGTCATGAAGGATTGGCACAGTCAGAAGTGGGGAGAAGTTTCAGCCAAAGAAACTGAAATTCATAGAATAGGAAGAAAGCTTAGAAATGATCTAGCCCACCTCTCTCATGTAACTGATGAGGAAATGGTTGTCCAGATAAAAAAGAATCAGTCAATGGAATAGCTACAAAGGTATAGAGTTGTATAAATCCTGAGAGGGTGGGAAAGTGGTTTTCAAGAAATAGGAGATGGTCCACAGGGCCAAATGGTACTGAGGAATTGAAGAATGTGAGGGCACTAAGGATGGGTCTCAAAATTGATTAAATGATGCTTTGGTCTTCCAGAGTACAGTTCTGATAAAGCAAAAAAAAAAAAAAAAAAAGGAAGCCAGATTGCAAGGGTAAGTATCAGGGAAAAGGGTTTGAGTGTGAAAGAGACAAGGAGATAGATAGTGAGTTATAATACACTCAGTAGGTTTGGCAGTACTAGGCAAGAGAAATAAGATGATAGCTAGAAGGAAAGGAGAAATAAAGTTTAAGATAATGGAAATATTACTATTTAAAGACAGAAAGGAAGGAACCAATTGAGTGGGAGGGATTGAGGATGCAAGAGAACTCTTGCCATCCTTGGCAGGAAGATCACAAGAAGCAGAAAAGGAACCAGAGCACAGGTGGATGTAAGCCTTGGAGAAAGGAAGATACTGGAAAGTGAAAAGAAGAAGGTACCACATGTGGTGAAGGAGGCAAAGCAAAAGGAAAGCCACATCCCAGAGGACAGGTATGGGGATATGGGGAGAAAACCAAGCTGACCTCAAAGTCCAAGGTGGGACTCTGAGTCCTGCCTCTGCCTCTCCCTGGAACACCGACTTTGATCCCTCAGAGCCAGCAGCTTTACATTTGGATGTCACAGAGTTTTTATGAGACTGATATCAGGTAACATACATGCATATGCCTAGTACAAGCTGAGTTATCAGAGCATTTTTGAGATTCATCCTGGGGCTCACAGTGCAAAAAGAGAAGATCTGAAATGGCTGCTCTAGTGAGTAAATTCAAAAGTTCACAAGATGTGTGCTGGCTGGGCAGTGGGAAGGTTCTAGCTGGAGCTGGAAATTGTGTTTCTTCTTTCAGAAGAGAGACCCAGGGAGCCCTCTTGCTGCTCTCCTGGGCACTGAAAGGCAGCACAGAAAAGCCTTAGAGAAAGAAGCACCAGAGTGTAAATTCTGAGATGGGATGGTGGGAGCAGTAGCAAGAAGGTACTATTTCAAGAGCCACTATTCCCTGGAGTCTCAAAGCCCAACCGGCCCAAGGTGATGGTAGCAACACTTTTAACAGGGTTATACTGAGGTCATCAGATTCTCAAGCACTCCCCTCTTCTTTAAAGTTCAGAACCATCAAATTAGAGGACCAAACCCCATCCTTGACCACATGAAAAACAAAATGAGGCCTGCCTCTGACTCAGACTGTTCACAGGGAATGAAGGCTGCTGTGGAATCATAGGAGCAGAGATTCTCAGGGTGGGTAGAGACTTTAAAGGCCATTTATTCCACCACCTGGCTGGTGTGCGACCCTTTTCCATACTCTGGCAAAATGCCAGTGTAAACTCAAAATCCTCCAGTGATAGCCCACTTCATGCGTGGCAGCTCTGATTATTTCACCGACTCTCCTTATATTGATCTAAAGTCTATATGTCCCTATACTATCCTTATATTGATCTAAAGTCTATATGTCCCTATACTATCCTTATATTGATCTAAAGTCTATATGTCCCTATAGCTTACATACTGGTCTGAGTGTAGTCCTTGGGATCCACATAAAAAAATCTTTGATGTGCCCTCAGCGCCTCCATTCCTCCCCCTTGATGGTCCTTTTCCAGTTGACATGTTTGTCTGTCTCTGCTACCAAGTCTGGCTCTCAGATCCGAGCACAGCTCTCTGGGTGTGCTCCGGGCTGCATGGGACAAAACAGCACCATCACCTCCTTCATTTCAGGGACCAGCGCAGACACAGCACATTTAGAATTTTGAGGAACACATCATATTATTGATTCACACTGAACAAATTGCTCACTACAACCCCTATACTGTTGTGGGCAACTGATTGTGAGATCAAGAACTCTGTATTTATCCCCAGTAAGTTACATCTTGTAATATTTGGCCCAGGAACAAAAGAAAGATATCAACATGGACATATCTGGACATATCTAACATACTTATCATTTACTCACTCTCATTCATTCATTCAATAAGCTGTTCCTCCCAGTTTTATGCCCTTAGTAAATGTGACTAGCCTGCACTCTATGTTTATTCGGTTGTATTTTTACGCAAACCATTGAAAAACATGTCCAAAAGGGCAGAGGCCTACAGTACAACATGAAACACCTCCCTGAAGAATGATTGACCACTGATTTAGTTACTTTATTAATTCAGCAAATTCACTCAATTAATATGTGTTGAGGCTGTATGTGCCAGGTCACGATCTATGTGCCGGAGAAACACACAGCAGTGAACAAACCAGACAAGGTTCCTGCTGATTACAGAGGGAGAGACAGGATAATACTAATACTACTACTAATAATAGCTAACATTTATCGAGCATTTCCTATGTGCCAGGTATTTTTCTAAACACTTTACATGTTTATTCTTCACAAAATCTTATGAAGTAAATACAGTACTATCATTATTCCCATTTTATAGACTAAGTGTTCGGAGGCACAGAGGAGTTAAGACACGTGCTCAAGATCACACAGATCCTAACGGATTGAGCATCAGCCTAGGCTGTCTGGCAACAGAGCCTGTCTGTTTAACCACTGAGTTTCTATTGGGTCTCTGCAAAAATAAACACTAACTTAAACATACACATAAACACATAAGGAAATATTCTCATATGAAAAAGTCACATTTAAGCTGAGGTCTGAATGACAAGAGGGAGACAACATCTCAAGAACTGAGGGAAGAGCAAGAGGTAGGAGAGGTGGGCAGAGGGCCTATCATGAGGGGCCTCTAGTACTAGGGGAATGCTAGGGATATAGCTATAGGAATTCAAGCGTTTATAAATATGCCTAATTGCTTCAGTATCCAGCCTACACATGATCATTTTTTCCACAAATATAACGTGAATGATTTCCATTCCTAATCCCTACACATGATCAAAGATGCCCCCTTTACATTCTGACAGTTCCCTTCTAGCTGTCACCATCACTGGTGTATACCAAGACACACTCTGGACCCACAGTCAAGATTCAGCATCCGTTGCATCTGCATCGTGCTATGTGATCTTGGCCAAGTCACAGCCTCTCTGATCTTCAGTTTCTGGGGATTTTGCCCATTGCTCCAGAATGCTACCTTACTCCTAGAACTGAACCACTAGGGTGTTAAGCGTCTGGGGACACTTTGATCTAGGGAGCAATCACTCTTTCAAACTTTCCCCTTCCTGATCTCTTCCATCCTTCTCCCCACAGGCCCAGGTAAGCTGTGTCTAACATTATGCATCTGGCTTCCATTACTAGCAGCTCCAGGGACTGCTCTCTCATCTCCCAGAAGCCCTGCTGGTTTGACCCCATCAAGTTCTACTTACCCAAGTGTTATACAACCCTCCCCTTAATTACACACTCAATCAGTTCCTCCCGAGCTCAGCAATTTGTGGTCTCTGGGCATTCCCTGGCTGCTTTTCTGGAGGTAGCTCCCAGGCTGGGCCTTGGCAAGCCTCTGAAGCACTGACTGGGTTTCTAAGGCCACGGTGCCCAGAGTTGAAAGCCCTGCTGCTATTTCACACTCTATTTCCTTCCAAATTAATTCTCTGATGAATACTGTCCTTTGCAGTGATACAGTACAGGCCATTTTCTTACATCTTTCCTTTACCTTTGAGACTTTTAATCTCTCTTGAATCCAGATTTTCCTCCGTGGAAAACCTGCCTCAGGGAAAAATGCCCTGCTTTCCAACCAATATAAACAGACCTACCCCACAGCACACTTCCTTTACTGGTTTACCTAGGCCCTACTTCTGATTTCAAAGCACATGCTTGCACTCTCTAAACATCCCTACACCACAAGGAGCAACTCAAACTTCAGGGCATGTAACAAGCTGCTGAATTCTAGTTTCTTTAAGCCCCAAATACATGAAGATGCAGATTCAAAGTTTGTACTTAAGAAGCTACCATGTTCCAGACCCTTTTATATAGTTATTTTGCTTTACACTCTCCACCACTTTCCCCCTCCAACGTGCAGAGAGTATCATCATCCTCAATATACAGATAAAGAGAGACTTGGCCATGTTAAGTGAGTGGCCCACGGTCACAAAGCCCAGGAAAGTGGTAAAGCTGGCATTCAAGTCCCTGGTTCTTTACTCCAAGGTGGGTACTCTCTTACCATCCCACAAGTGGTTTAAGTGCCTCTAAAACAGTCACCAGCATCTTACCACCAATGGCAGGCCATCTAGGATGGGGCGCCCACTGCCACAGCTGCCTGAGGAACACTCAGAAGGAGCCACAAAGAGGCTTTTCTGGCAATAATTTGAGCAATGCCTCACGTTTGTATAACACTTTTTTACATTATGAAGTGCTTTACATATGTGATCCCTGGGATAGTTCTGTGAGGGAGGCGCTATATTTGAGTCCCACCGTACAAATGAGGATATGCAGGCTTGTTAATGGAAAGTGAACAGAATGTCCAAAGTCACACAGAAAGTACATACAGAGGTAGGACTTGAATTCACAGCTCGTGACTCCAAGACCAGTTCTCTCTCAAGTCCTTACACGTTAGTTTGGATTTTTGCTTCAGAAATGGAGATTCCATGCCACCAGCCCTCTTCCACCACCTCCCACCTTCAGGGAAGTGTACACTTCAAAAGCCAGGTGGAGAGAAAGGAGCTCAGGGAAGACCAGCTTTTTATTGGGGAAAGTGTTTCTCCCCTCTCTCCACTCACCCTTGGGCAGGGACCAGGTTCCTAGAGGTTGGCGGGGTGGACCGGGAGGGTCAGGGCTGCATGGCTGGTCCCCTTGGCCCCTAGAAGGTGGGGTCTGAACAGAGCACACAGCCCTCTCCCCAGAGAATTCTCCAGCCAGCCAAAGGGACTCACACTTGCCCTAGCAGACCCAGGGTGCACAGCGAACCACAGCTCTTGGCCCCAAAGCTGAAGAATGATACTTCCCTGGCATATAGTAAACAAAGTAGTGGCTCTTAGCCCCTCCCAGCCTCCTTCGCAGGTACATGGGCAGTGCCCTAGAGGAGTCCGGCTAAGGAAAAGGGGTGCCAGGTATCACTTACAAAGACCCAAGTTTCTTATAATAAATACAAACAGGTCGGCGTGCCAAGACCCAGTGCTCTGAGGTCTGGGGGTGGGGTGGGATGGGAACTCTTTCTTCCTCCCTCTCTCCAGGTGGAACTTTCAGAGTTTTGACATCCTTGCTGTTCTTTTAAACTGTCTACATGAAACTATTAAAGGGGTGTCGGCACGTAGCAATGCCTGGCCTTGTCTATTAACAGCTATTTCATCCCACCACGTACCAGACCAAGAGCTCTTGAGTAAGATAAGCCGTGAGGCCCTCAGGAGGGTTTGGCAGGCGAGTTCCCCATGAAATCAGCCTACCCGAGCAAGCCCGGTTATAAGGGGGAAGAGGAGTGACCACTCTCCTCTATCCTGGGAGGCCCTTTATTTTGCCATCCAAGGATGAGATCCCCTCTGGAAATTATTTTAACCTTAACAACACTCATTTTCAAAAGCACTAAGAGAAAGGATTCAAGGGCAAGGGCTGTTTAGGAGTTTATGAAGTGCTTTTCACATCCATCCTCAGAATAAATCATCAGGTAGGCAAATAGCAACATCAGTGTTTTATAGTTGGGAAAGCATAAGCTCAGAGGAGTTAAATGACTTGCCCACAGTTGCACAACTGGTGGGCGAGGGGCCAGAGTTCTCCTGCACACACAGGCTCACTCTTCTCGGTAACGGCAGGCAGAGGGGAGGCACTGCCTACAGAGGGGGTGGCTGGAAAGAACAATCCCAGTTTCCTACTAGTTGAGGAAACCTGCTACAGCTAAGAATCTAGTGGGGAAGAAGTAGCCAAAGGGCAAAAAGGAAAGTTTGAAGGCCCTTATATTTACTCAATTCTCACAACGACCCTAATTAGTAGGTATAATTATCTCCATTTTACATGAGAGGAAAAACAGGCTCAGTCAGAGACACCTGTCCAAGGGTCACAAATACCAGCTTCAGAATTTGAACCCAGTAGAAGCCGCGTGTTTGCTTTACTCCATGCTTCCCCCTGGTGGTGAGTGGGGAAGAGTACATAGAAGCCCCTTTGCGCAAAGCGGAAGCAAGGAGAGGGAGAGGTCAGAATCCATTCAGTAAATCCTGGCTGAAGTCCACTTTGTGCCACGTCTTGTACTTGGCTCTAGGAACACAATAATGGACAAGACAGGCAGCCCCCTACTGAGGGACAAACAGAAACACAGGAGGCATACAGATGAGAGGGATAGGGACTTCCCTGGTGGTCCTGTGGTTAAGATTGCACGCTTCCAATGCAGGGGGTACGGGTTCGATCCCTGATCAGGGAACTAAGATCCCACATGCCACAAGGCACAGCCAAAAAAAAAAAAGAAGAAGAAGGAATTCTCAAGACAGCAACATAGAAACCCTGCCTGAGTTTCCAACCATCAGACTCAAGATGGCAACACCAGCTCTTACCTGAGCCTCCTTCCTAAAGACTTGCTGGTCCCCAGGATTTTGTGAGCCAACTCCTTAAAATAAACGTCTTTCTTTCTCCTTAAAAAAAAATCGCTTAATTAAAAAAAAAAAAAAAAAAGATGAGAGGGATACATGGGCAAAGGGAGGGTGTGTCGGGGGCCATGGGAGGAAACAGTGTGTCACAAGGGCCAGAGGAGCGGGACTAACTTTTCTTGAAACAGTTCAGTCTGGCCGGGGGGCGATGCATGAGGGGGCGTGAGGGACGAGGCTGGAGATATAAGCAGGGGCCACGTCTCAAAGGGTAACGGAGCACAAGAAAGGGAGTGACCCGTTAGGAAGGCACTGAGTAACCTGGGAGGATGATTATGGGCCCAGGAGAGCAGTGCCAGAGGTGCTCACTCACTCAACAAATCTGTGAGCACTAGCGCGTGCTAGGCACTATTCTCAGTGCTGGGGACACATCGGCGAACAAGGTAAAGTCTGCCTTCATGGAGTTTACGTTCTCATCAGGGAGATAAACAAATAGATACATAGATGTGTAATATCAAGCACTGAGAAATACCACAGGGGAAAAGAGACAGGACAAGGTGGATGGATTTGCTTGGGCTACTGTGACAGAATATTACAGATCAGGTAGCTTAAACAACAGAAATGTATTTCCTCACAGTTCTGGAGGCTGGAAGTCCAAGATCATGGTGTCAGCAGGATTGGTTTCTTCTAAGGCCTCTCTCCTTGGCTTACAGATGCCCATCTTCTCCCTGTGACTTCACATGGTCTTCCTTCTGTGTCAGAGTCCTAATGTTCTCTTCTTTACCCGGTCATATTGGATTAGGGCCCACCCATATGACCTCTTTTTTTTTTAAGTCGAGAAATACGGTTTTTCAAAATTAATTAATTACTTTATTTATTTATTTATTTTTGGCTGCGTTGGGTCTTCGTTGCTGCACGTGGGCTTTCTCTAGTTGCAGTGAGCGGGGACTACTCTTCGTTGCGGTGGGCGGGCTTCTCATTGCGGTGGCTTCTCTTGTTGTGGAGCATGGGCTCTAGGTGAGCGGGCTTCAGTAGTTGTGGTGCATGGGCTTAGCTGCTTCACGGCATGTGGGATCTTCCCGGACCACGGCTCGAACCTGTGTCCCCTGCATTGGCAGGCGGATTCTTAACCACTGCGCCACCAGGGAAGCCCATATGACCTCTTTTTACCTTAACTGCCTCTTTAAAGGCTCTATTCCAAATACAGCCACATTTGAGGTACTGGGGGTTAGGACTCCAAAATGTGAATTTTGAAGGGACATAATTCCACCCATAACACAAGGTGATAGAGTGTAACTAGGCTGGAGGTAGAGTGAGGGGGTGGATCTGAAATATCTTATGTAGGACAACAGGGAAGGGCCTCCCTGAGATGACAGTGAGCTAAGATCTGAATGAAGAAAGGGTGCTAGCCATGCCCATGTCTAGGAGAGCATTGCAGAGAGGGGAAGAGCTTGTGCAAAGAGCCTGAGGTGAGGACATGACTCGGGGCTCCTTGGCAGACGAGAACGGTAAGGCGGCTAGTGCAGCCGGCGTAAAGTAAGAAGAGACAGGTAGGAGAGGAAGTCACATAAAGGCCTTGACGACCATTATGACTGGCTCTTTCTTTGAGATGGGAAGCCCGGGGAGAATTTTGAGCAGAAGAGTGACATGATCTGACTCATATTTTAAAAGCAACACCTGTGTTGAGGATAAATTAGCAGAGAGGGAAAGGGCAGAAACAGGAGACTTTGCAATAATCCAGGTGAGAGGTGATGCTGGGATGAAAACAGTAGCAATGGAAGTCTTAAGAAGTGGTCAATTCTGGATAAAGTTTGAAGAGAGGTGCAATAGGATTTACTGACGGATTAGATGTAGTACACGAGAAAAAGAGAGGCGTTAAGGGCAACTCCAAAGTTCTTGGCCCAACCGACTGGGTTAATGGTGGTGCCATTTACCTCAATCGGGAAGCATGTGGGAGAAGTTGAAGAGGCATGAGAATTGAGAGTTTAGCATGGACAATGGGAAGTTCAATACATATTAAATAGCTTAAATATCCACGCAGAGATGTTGAGTAGACAGTTGGAAATGGAACCAGAATTCAGGGGAAAGGTCCAGATTGAAGGTATGAATTTAGGAGACATTATGTAAATAATATTTTAAATTATGGAACTGCTTGAGATCACCTAGGGGGGTAAGTGTAGGAGAAAAGGTCCAAGGACTAAGCCTTGAGATACTCCAACACTTAGAGAGTTTTAAAAGGTAGATTCAGCAAAAACTGAGAATTTGAGAAGTGAGGAAAACCAAGAGAGTATTTGTCAAGGAAGCCAAATGAAGAAAATATTCCAAGAGTGCTGATGAGAAGCTGAGTAAGAAGACTGAACACTGGCTACTGATTTAGCACTCAGAGGTCACTGATGATTTTGACAAAGCTGTTTCCATGGAGTGGGAGGGGTGAATGCCAAATCACAATTGGTTCAAGAGAGAAGGGGAAGGGAAGAATCAGAGATGGCAAGTATGAACAACTCTTTTGAGCAGTTTTGCTACAAAGTGAAGAAGAAAATAGCATAGTAGTTCAAAGATGTGGGAAAACTTTTTAAGACAGGAGATTTTACAGCATATGTGTAAGCTAATGGGAATAATTGGGAAGAAGAGAAAATTAACAATAGAGGAACGAAATAATTGTAGGAATTAATGCAAAGCTGCAGGGTTGGCCTTGGATAGGAGTAGGGATGGTTCATTCTTAGTAACAGGAAGGAGGGCCTTATAGGCACCAATGCAGCTGGGTTAGCAGGCTGGGGGTGGGGTGATGGATATGGAAATTCTCTTCTGATTGCTTTTACTTTCTTGGTGAAATAAGAAATATAGCAATTAGTAGGGTGAGGGGATATTGAAGATCGAGGGAAAAAGATATGAGTATATTCAATAAATAAACAGGTAGGACTGATGATAGAACTTAACTGATTAGACATAGAAAAATGTGAGAGGAAGGAGACAAGGATAGATTTCTGGTTTAGTAACTGAGTGGATGGTGGCGGCGTCTTCCATTCAAATAGGGAAGGCTGCAGGAAGAGCAGGTCTAGGAGGAGAGGGGGAAAATTTTGTGTCTGTGGGAAATCCAAGTGGACATAAGTGTCTGAAGCTCGGAAGAAAAACCTTGAACTAGAGAAGTAGATCTGGGAGTCATCAACATAAAGATAGGAAGCAGAGAGGTTTTTGTGCTTGCTATTTTCTCTGAGAAGTAAAGGGGTTGGTGGCTCGAGATCAGAGAAAGTTTGAAATAGATTCTGGGGAAGAATGAGAAAATTGATAAGGAAATAGGGGGATCACCAGGTAACCTTGGGGGCCCAGGTCACGGTGGAGCACTTATGCTGAGCGTGGACCCGCCCCGCCATGCGAGCCCTCATCCACGCTCCTGGAGCTCCAGCCACCAGAAGCCAGTGCCCTTCCTGCCAGGTCTCCACAGCAGGGCCCCACCTCATTGCCCAGCAACGTGCCCTGACCTTCAAGCCTGCCTTTTACATAACACCACTTCCTTCTTGCTTACCTGGTTAACTCCTACTCCCTCATTTTCTCTATTCAGATCAGGACAGAACTTCCCAAGAAGCGTTTAACTGCTCCCCGCAGCCCCTGCCAACTGGGGCTGGGGGTGTCTTCTCTGTACCCAAGTAGCCCCTGATGTACCTTGTCACAGAATGAAATATACTGTATTGTCATCACCGATTCACTTATCTGCCTCTCCTACTGGACTGAAACAACTTGAGGGCAGTAACCTTTCACCTTTATAATGATCACTACTTAGTAGGTGCTCAATATATGTTTGTGAAATGAAGATAAGAAAAAAGAACTGAAGTCCAAACCCACACTCAGTTCTACAGGGTCATGATGTCCCCAGCCTATGCCACAGGCAGCTGCTTCTGGCCATGGAAATCAAGCCACAAAATAGGATATATCATTCTGGTCTCAACATTACACGCCTTTTCTTTTCAAGAAGAGACCCTAATATACCTACAGGAGGGAAATACCCTTCCCTTATGTTAAGGTACCTTAACCCTTCTTCCTGCCTTTCCCAAACACAACAGCTGGAGGCATTGTGTAAAGGCATTTTATTTAAAAAATCAACACATCCTACTTGTACAAATCACTCACTCTCCATTTCCAAGTCCCATCACTTGTGCTTCAGAGCAGAGTGTGTGGTATTTTTCTGGGCTCAAGGTATAAGTTGACATGGTGTTCAAGAACTTGTCCAGTGGACAGAGGCGGTCAGGGCAACCTTTTGGCACCTGCTCCTGTGGAAGAGACAGAACTCAGCAGAGGCACTGAGGACCCCGTCTGTCTGTTTTCAGCTGTGCCCGGAGCTCTGAAAGGCTTTGACCCAATGGTGTGTGTATACACACATATAACAGCCAGGAAGGTCCCATTAACTGGTCAGCTTCCAGATTAAGAGCACTATGCCCTGCTTGTGAAAGTCCCTCAAGAACTGTTGGTTGAATTGACTGGGAAAACACACTCATGTTTACTCCCGAGCTGGGAAGGCTAAAGGTCTAAGCCGTGGGGAGTGATCTAGCCCCTGCCCTGGATAGCAACCTGCTGAAGCAGCCAAGGCACCAGGAGTACTGAGAGCAAACATCACCTCCCAAAGACAGCATCATTCATTGTCAAAACAGGCCTCACAGTCGGGGTGTTACATCCTGGCAGAGACGCTCAGGGGAAGAGAAGGGCGGTCCTGTTCTTAGGAGATAAGGGATAAGGCCCAAGTCCCAGCCTGCCACTATATGCCCAGTTCTGCCTTAACCCTGGGCCACAGCCTCGAGAGGATTCAGAGAGCTCAGGCGCCAGTGGAGACTCCCTGGGCCCGAGGAGGGAGACTTGGTGCTAAACCAGGTGGGTGGGGTCGCCCAGCCACCTCCCAACCCCACCCCAGAGCTCTCACCTCCCCACGGTAATAGAGCTGCACAAACCACTCCTTAGACTCCCGGTGCTGGTAGAGTTCCATGGTCAGGTCCACAGCAAACGGGGGCCATTTGTGGTCAAAAATCCCCAGGGCCATTAAGAGAGGCATGAGGGTCACATCATGAGCTGCATAGAGGTACAGCTTTCTGCAACAAGAAAACAGTTCCCCACAATTAATTCTTTACCTTAGGACTCTGGAGGCCAGGACACTGCTGCCTTCGCGAGTGAGGAAACCGGTGACATCTACAAATCAGTTGAGCCTAGTAAAAAACTCCTTTGAGGTAGATCGTGGGGAGAACCCTTATCCGCACGCCCCTTGTTTTCATGAGGAGGGATCCCCACTGGAGTAGCTCTGCTGGCCTCCTCGTGCCCAACCAACCACCTACTCCTCCCCCGGTGAGTTTTGAAGAAGAAACTGGGCATGTGCGGCACAGCCCTACCTCTCTTCTCTCTTTGGGACCCGCCTGCCTACAGCAAATGTTCTTCCTACTCGCAGCTGTGTGATGAGTTTAGCAGAGCAAGCTCTCCTTGTTGGGGAAGGTTGCAGTTTAGGGGAATTAAGTCCATTTCATTAATATGCCTGTTTGGCCCTCAGTACATTCTCTAAATGGGCTTTAATCAGTAATAAAGTTGCCTTTTAATCTACATCTACCTGACCCCTGTATCTGTCTCTTGGGAAACACTGAAGATTTTATTTGTTGACCCCCAACCTAGAAGGCTAGCATTGGACCTTACAGGACTCTACAGACACAAGGCCGAGGCGGGGCAAGGTGGCAAAGGCCAGTCAGAAATACATTGTCATTGCAGGTCTGTGAAGGGCAGGGAAGGGCATTCACATGATCTGGTATTATAAATCTAGGCCCAAAGTTCCTGAATGTTCCTATTTCAACTCACTGCCCCCTACCTTTCCCACACTCATCGCGCATTTCTAACTATGTACAATTCTTTCTCTCAAGAAGGCAGTCTACAACAGTCCTTCTCCAATATTAGGGTGCTTACAAACCACCTGGGTGTCTTGTTAAAATGCAGATTCTGATTCAGTGGGTCAGGCTGGGGCCAGAAAATCTAACAACCCCAGGTGACAGTGAAGCTGTTTATCTGCAGACCACACTTTGCTTAGCAAGTGCCCAGGACACATAACATTCCAAATCCGTGGTCCCTAACCTGGGGTTCCAGGCACTCCAAAAGTGGCAGTGGAGGTTCACGAGCCACTTCCAACATTTTTAAATGCCCAGTAGAAATCCTACCTTCTTGTATATTCAGTGAAGTTGTTTAAACAATCTATTAAGCAATTATCAGTGTTTGGGGCTATTATAATACCAAATCACTGTGATGTCCTAATTAGCTACTCCATTGGACACATGTTCAATTAGTAAAAAAAAAAAAAAAAAGGAAAAAAGGAAAAAAGGAAAAATAAATTTAGGGTTCTTTTTTACTAAAATAAAATTTCAGAACATGATAGGACAGGTGTGGCAGGAAGAAAGGTAGAAATGTTGTGAATGTCTCTGGGACACGTGGCCTCTTAAACATCTACTTTCAGTCACTGACAGCCTCGTTCTTGCCCTCCTAGAACCTGGGTTCGCTCCCTGCAGCCAGACGCCGCCTCCCCCCCCCCGCCCCCACTCCACTGCCCTCAGCCACACCAAGCCGAGCTGCTGGGCCAGGTACCTGGTCTTGCCGGGCGGAGTGGCAGGGTCCACGACTTTCAGCAGGTTGCTCTCCAGAATGTGGAGGAATTGGCCCACTGCCATCTGAAGGCTTTCCCTATGGCGAGTAAACAATATTTAAGTACCCAGTGGGCACCTGGCACACAAGGGATGCAGGCTAGTTCTGCCCCCTTGAATCTCATGAGCCCAATGAGACAGAGTTGAGAAAAGACAGGTGATGCGTGAGGGACAGAGACAGGCAGTAAGGAGAGAAACAGCGCTGCCACAAGTCTGAGGGCGCTCTATGCGCAAAGCCTGCCAACAATAACAGCAGCAGGATACAGACCTCGTATGAACACAGCTGAGACAGGACACGTCATGGAGAAGTAGGCCTTCACGGTTAAAAGAACAAAACTGGGAAGGACACGGTGTAATGGATTCCAGGAATTCCAGAAAGCCCTTAGAAAAGCCATCCAAAGGAACTGCCTAAACTACACTTCCTACGCTTCTTTGGAATTTAGACCATAAGGACTTTTCTTATTTATCTAACAAGAAGTTCAACACTAGTGCTCCCAGGCTTGGCGCTGTGGCTCCACCACTTTCATGCTCAGGACTGTCAACCTCATGATCACAAGGTGGTACCTCTACTCAAAGCATGTCTTCTCACAGTAGCAAACAAAGCTGAAAGATGGGGGCTAGTAAGTAGCAAAAAGGTTTGGTTTGGGTGCCTCACACTTTTTATCAAAGAGGAAAAAAAAAAACCTCTCCCAGAATTCCCAGAACCCAATCACTGACAAAAGGAAGCGGGGTTGCCATGATTGGCTTAGACCAATCTTTATTCATGGTGACTGGGTAAATGGCCACCTTTATAAATCAAGGAAAATTGAAGCAATAGCTGAGGAGTATGCAAATACGCTTTCCAGAAGAATGTGTGCAGGCCAAGCCAAGTTGGATGGCACTGTGAAGTTGTAACCATTTGTCCTTGAAGAAACATCAGTTTTACGAAACCAAGGCTAACAGAAAGGAGAATGGATCAGGTCTTGTTTGAAACGCTTTACACCAGGAGAAAGCAAACTATGGCCATGGGCCAAATCCAACCCACCTGCCTGTTTTTGTAAATAGAGTTTTATTGGAACACAGTTGTGCCCATTTGTTTGCATATGATCTATGGCTGCTTTCACGCTACATGGGCTGAGATGAGCGGATGCAACGGACAATACACGGGCCGCAAAGCCTAATATATTTACTAAATATGTGTGTATGTGTTGGTGGAGGGGAAGGCAGTGAGTGACAATTTAGGTCCAGTGGGGCCACTTCAGGAAAAGATGAGGGAAGGAGACAAGTCACAGGGAGTGGCAGCAAGCTGAGTGGCGCGACTGGAGCCTTCCAGATGCCCGAGGCAAGTGCAAAGTGGACACACTGACTCTGCGTGGGAGAAAAGCAGGCAGAGGCTCCTATGCTTATGCAAGACCAAGCAAATTCTTGAAATGTTAGCTGCTTTTTCCTCCCACTCATCTTTCCCAGGACTGTTCCTCTACTTCCCATCTCCCCTCTCTACCAAGTCCCCTATTCTGAGGACAAGCTGAATGCTTTGAACCAATCACAGAAAGGTGTTTTTTGAAATTTGGTAAGAGAGGAACTCTCCATTCTGGTAGTCAGGAAACAGGTCTTCTAAAAACAGAGCCCTAAGTACCAGTAAAATAGAGAAAACACAGGATTGGCGGTCAGAAGATCTGGGTTCAAGTCCCGCCTCTGCCACTTGCTGGCTGAGCCTGGGCAAGGTAGCCCACATCTCTCAGGTCCAGTTTCTCCATCTCTAAAGCGAGGACTTGGGCTTGTCAGGGATAATGACACCTACCTCACAGCGAGAACAGGAAGGTGCTTTGTAAATTGTAATGTGATGAATAAAGTAGCAATAATGATTCTTCCTTCAGCATCCCCCGCCACCCAAATCTTTTGAAACTTAAAGCAAAGGAAAAAGTCAGTGATTAAGAGAAACCCAGTCGAGTGGTGGCTCCCGGTTCTGTGTAACAGTGAATGGAAGCACTAGGTCACTAGTCCCAGCTCTGGAAATGTAAGGACCTAGGGCCGAGTCCATTCAGAAGGTCAGCAGAATGGGGTGATCTCGGCCTCTGCACACAGAGATGCCAGCTAACAAGTGTGAGCAGGCCTGATGAGCCCCCTTCCCCACACACTGGGAGGCCTGACCAAGCGTGACTTTATGCCAGCAGCCGAAGAGGTTCCTCACCTGTCTTCCCTTTGCAGGATGTACAAGGCTGTGTCCACCGCTCTCTGCTCAATCATCCACGCGAACCTCTTCAACGTGGGGCAGCTCGGGAGGCTGTGCACCTGAAAGGTCCAAGGGTACAGGTTTTGAAAGAAATACTTCTAATCCACTGAGCCTGGCAGCCAATCAGCTTTCACGGAGCCCTAGGGGGCCTGTCTTCTCCTGGGGAGAGCTCAAAAATCTATGTCCCCAAGGCCTGTCGGAAGCTATTCCTCCAGATCTAAAGGCCCAGGAAAAAAAATTGTTTTTCCTCTCTTTCTGATACTTCTCATCTACCCCAAAGTAAAAAAGCATTTGTATTTTCTTAAGCTAAAAAAAAAAAAAAAAAAAAAAATTGAATAAAATACAAGGCAAGGAATTCATAAATTTCTACTTGGCCTTCATTTTCCCCAAGATGATTTCTAAAAAGTATGCCATATAAATATGTCATATATGCAAACTCTTGTTTATTAACCTTAAACCTATTTTATGCATAAGCACAAGGTGCCTTTCTGCCTTCAGTGCACACCGTCAACTTCACAAGAGAAGGAAGGAAGGTCCAGGCTATACTGCCTTTGGGTGTCTGACTTTTGAATCTAGAGCAGCATTTCCTATTGTGCGGTCTTTTCAGTATTTATTAGATAAAAAAGATTCTACGGCTAAACAAGTTTGAGAAAAACAGACTTAAGGATTAACCAACTTTCTTTACTACAGGCTTCTCAGATTCTTTAATATGCTGACGTGTGTATAGACTCTCCAAAAAGTGATACAATAAAGAGGGATTCCAAAATTTTTAGACAATAATCTCTCCCTACCATCACCCGCCCCACCCCTGCCTGCCCACGTAATACACGCTCACATCATGGGCATTCTGGCGAATGTGCTTTAAGAAACTCTGGTTGGGAGTTAAATGTCTGGGCTCCTAACCCAGTAAGGGGTCCTCCTTGATTGTTCCCTATCCCTCGGTTCCCACGTCCATTCTGTCTGTAAGTCCTATCACAGCTGCCTTCAAGCCAGGAGCTCTCCACCCAGTTCTAACTCAGGAGGCAGCCCACCAAGCCTCCCCCAGGGTCCCCCACCCCCAGGGCCCGAGGCGGACAGCCAGCCCACCTGCTCTGCAGCCATGTTGTCCAGGAGGATGAGGAAGTCCACTCCATCGCTACTGGCAATGCCCATCCCTTCCTTCACCTTCTTCAAGTCCTCTGAGATCCCTGGCTGCAAAGCAGCAGCCTGCCTCCGGCCTCTGCCAAAAAATAACAAGTTATTCCTTATATTTCATCATACAGCGGAGTGATTAACAGCTGACAAAGTGTATACAATTCTTCACTTGGGATCTCATTTAACCTTCAACGACAACTCATCGGGGTTAGCTAGTATTATTGCCATGGTATAGACGAATAAACTAAGACTCTATGAGGTCAAATGACTTGTAAAAGGAAGTTAGTATGTACCAGGACTAGACTAATAACCCGGATTTTCCAAATCCCACTCCAGCATGATCAAAAACAGTGCAAGCATGGCCCGGTCTGCTTGAAAGCAGCATTCTCCTTCTTCTGGGGGAACACATACCACATAGGCTTAGTGCAGCCCAGAAATACCTGAAAACTGAAAAGTGCCACCAGCCCAAACCAATCTATCCTACACGGCGGAACGCTGGTAAGAAAAGGGGAAGCTGTGTCTTCTTCTGCTTGTTCATCTGGATTTGCAGCTTGATGACTGACTTGCTCATCTTTATTTAATCATCTTTTCTGTAAGGTTCTTCATCTGCCCCATCTGAGAGCATTGAAGGACTGAAGAGAGGATATTGCTTGGTAAATGGCAAAGCCCCACTCATGGCTGTATACACCATCTTTCCAGCCCAGCGTGTGGCTCTCCCCAGGCACCCTGTACCTTCACTATTAGCCTGTCGCTGTGAGCAAGAGCTGCCTCACTTCCTGGACAGTTGATGACAGACCTGAGCTTAATGCAATCTCTTTCATCCCTTATCCACCAGCACGGCCAGCCTGGGCAGGCCCTCAGTTCAGGGAGCGCCTGCCAGCTAAGGTGGTAAAACGCTGCCTGTTCACCTCCTGGTGAGCAAGAATCAGGGGCAGTTACCTGGTTCTTTCCCGGAGGCTCCGGCAGTTTTGGTAGTTGGGGTACAAGACTTCAGAGCTTGCTTCATCAGTGTGGATGATGACGGGTCCTGGAAGGAATGTGGGAAGCACAGGCGGGAAGAGGCTTCAGCTTGTTCTTCCCAGCAGCTCCACCCCCTTCTTCTTCTATCTGTCTATACAGACGGAGCTGCTCCCAGAGGCAGATCACCGAGGTTACTCCTTAAGGACAGTGAATGCCTTCAACATGCCCTGGCCTTGCCAACAGGAGCTCTGCTGCGGTCTGAGCAATGGAGAAAGCAGTAGCGGTCTTGTTTTGTCCAGCACAACCTCTCCTGCTGGGCCACCTATAGCCGAGAGCAGGTACAGGTGCCGATCAGACTGGCACGTCCATGACCCATTCCAAAAAACGTCACCTCGAGGTACCACCAGTACCTGGGGATTCTAATAAAGAATGCGTCCTCCCTCACTTTATCAGAACTAGGTGACATTCTTGCTTCCCAAAGTCTGATCCTATAGGCCAATAGGTGACTGACATGACAATCTGAGAAAGGTGGCCACAGGGTCACAAATTCTCTCAGACCCCATGGCCTCGCCCAAAAGAAAAACCAGGCTTCCAGATGAACTACCAGGAACCAAAGATCAGACTACAAACAGTGTTCTTACAGACCTCGCAGCAGCTTGCTCCTGCCCAGAGCTCACGAGTACCCTTGTCCTGTCCAACAATGCCCAAGAAAAGTGCTCTAACACCTTCCCACGCTTTGCTCTGTGCCAGAGATGGCAATGGCCTGTGGTAGCGCCCTGTTCTACACAGCTCAAGCCTCACCTTCTCTGATGGCAGAGAAGTTTTTTGGAATTCACTGAGGTCAATCCATGGAGTGATTAGGTGAATCTAAACCCCAAAGAGCTATTGTTTCCAAACAAATTATTGATAGCCAAAACCTCAGTATTTAAAAGTAGCCTATGGTGACTTGAGTAGAATACCAGAATTCAGACACACTTTGTTAGTCTGGACAGAAAAAGGAAATCAGACTGAAAGTCATGAGTTTAGGCCTGAATCTACAACTAACCAGTAGGATGGCCCTGGGAAGTCATTTCCCTTCTCTGGGGCTCATGTGTAAATTGAAGGGATGAGACTAGTATCAGCAATTTTCAATTGTTTCTAAAGCAGTGGAAGCTTTTTTCTCCCACTATTAGATAAGGTAATAAAAGAAAAGGTGCTGATGGCTTCAAGGTAGGGGTCCAAAGTATAGTCTACCTGCATGCCCCAACCCCCTCCTTTTCTGTAGTTTCTGACCCCTCTGAAGAATTATGGGTTTCCGCAGGAAACATTGTAAAAAAGAATAGACCAAATGACCAGGGGCCCTCTCCAGATATACATGTTTTCTGAGAAGCAGGAGAGCACAAGAGTGAAGAGTATGGACTGTGAAACCAGACTGCCAGAGTTTAAATCCCAGCTCCTCCATTTACCAGCTTTGTGTTCCTCAGAGAGTCATTTAGCCTCTCTGTGCCTTAGTTCTCTTATCTGTAAAATGGGGATAATGTTACCTACCTCACAGGGATATCACAAGAATTAAACAAGTTAATATCCGCAAAGCTCTTAGAACAATGTTTGATGTATAGTAAGTCCTTTAAATGTGAGAATAATAGTAACTATGATTTAAACCTCCGATTAACACATGATAATTCCTACCTGGTACCTGACATTAGTGTCTGGATAATGGACCTACAGTTTATGATAAATAAGGCACATTTGAGTTGGCACTCAGATGTGCACTGAATGAATGAAAGACCAAATGGTGCAGACCAACACCTTCCAGCTTCCCCCCACCAGCCTGATTCTCTGTAGTTTACTCAAAACCTTCTGGGCCTTCTCTAGGATTTTACTCTTGAAACAATATCCCAAAGTTGCACCACTTCCACCAATGGTAGCACCTTGTGGGCTTCTTAGGTCTATTCAAATCCCTTGATACTGGCTGAGGCATGGAAGTAGCTGTGACAGGAGTCAAATTGGACTGTGAGGATGTCTGGGTGCAGTGCAGGGAGCGGCTACCCAGGCAGCCACACCGGAGGCTGGTGATGATACCACTTCCTTCCTGGCACCAAGAAACACCTTTCCTACCTCAGTGACACTTTAGGTGGTTCTGAGGAGAGGACATTTGCCTTTTAGAAGCTGAGCAAGTGAACAGCTTTCAGAAGGCCAGGTACTTTGGATTATTCCTAAACTCAGGGGCTCCCAAGAGGTAAGAAGCAGCCCATCCTGTTTGCTTTATGTTACTTAGGCTCTCTGTGTTCAGCCAACTTCAGCCAGAATTAATTAGCAGCAGTACTCAAGCCAGCTGGGGGCAAGGCCAGCCTCCTTTGGCCTGGAGGTTCTGTAGTTTACAAATTTTTTAAAAGTCTGATGGAAGTTTTATCTCTATTTGAGATACTGCTACAGAAGCTAAAGAAAATAACATGAACCTCTGCCTTACGGCATCGTTTTAGTATTTTAATATTGGTGAGGTCATGATGATCTGAAACTCAGACCAGCAATTAAGTGTAAATTTCCATCAATTACAAATGACAAGATATGGCTTCATTTGATAGTCAAAGGGCCTCAACACATGAGATCCATAAGGGAAAATAATAAATGTAGTTCTTGGTGGTGAAAAGGTTGAGAACCACTAGCTGTGCTCATTCACTGGCTGAATAGGTCAAAACCCAAACTCGACAGATTTTCTTAACTAGGAAAGGCCGTACGGAATACTGTTAATACCATCTGGGTCATGCTGTGGATTATCACCAAGACCAGGGCAGTAGCAGCAGACCCATGTCCCAGCCAAGTGTCCCTCCTGCCCTCCTTCCTTTTCAGCAGCGTCGCTACTAAACAAAAAGGCCCCAGTACTGTTCACAAGACCTGGCTGGGGCTGCCTCGTGCAGCTTGTGTAGACGCTTGAGAGAAGAAATCAGGAGCCAGAGGCGCATCAGAGCAGCTGACACATTGCTGCAGGTGTGCAGGTCAGGCTGGCAAGGGCAGCAGCAGGCCAGACAGGGAGGGGCTGCCAGAGTAGTAGGTACACCATGGAAGCTACATGAGCAGGAGGAGAGAGACCAAGGGGACAGACACCAAGAAAGAGAGAGCGGGGCTTTGGAAGTGAGAAGAAAAGGCTCCTCAGGGACAGGGGCTGACTCGTAGACCTCAAACTCAAACCTTCTTTCTGACATTGGAAAAGCCCAGCCAGCAAACACCGGGTAGACTCCAGATTCCGATATATGTTAGTGGAACGAATGCTGGGAAAAAAAACAAAAAGGTAGATTAACTCACAAAAGGAAGATTTATATGTACACTCCACCTTATTCCACAGAGCAGCTGGGAGGCTTTCAAGACTACATAAGGGGAGCTATAGGGCAAGGAAGTATCCTTTATCTCTCTGTGGGATGGCTGCCCAAGGGACCTGAAGGCCAATGAATGTGACCTCCAGTGACCACTTGTTCACTGAATCCTACTGTACTAGGGTAACTGCTCCCAGACTACCTTGGAGGTTCTAGCAGGGGAGAGTAGATTCTCGTATACCCTTGACCGGAGAATAGTCCTCCTCTATCGGGGAAGGTCGTCCTCTTCGACTGAGTGTGCAGCTTCGGGGGGGACACACATGGAGAGGTGGGAGAGGAAGGGGACACCCGCCTAGCTAGCCAGATCAGCAGAATCAACGCTGGCGATCAATGGGGTGACAGATGTCACCCCAGACCGCCCTCACATCCCCCCAGACTACCTTGGATGAGAGTGGGAACCACCTGGGGCATCAGGGCAGGTTTTCTCATGCTCAGGACCTTACACTGGGTGCAACATCCCTTTTTCAAGTGACTCACAAGACCTCCAGTGGGTTGAAGGTTGGCGAAAGAAAGGGGATGTCCTCCACGTAGTTCTTCCTCAGCCTCTCTCCCAGGGCAAACATCTGCTGCATGCCCACCTTGGTCAGCTGTCCAGCAAACATGCCCCCCTGAGGTGGGGGAGGAAGGAGAGAAGAATGAAAACATCTGGTGGCCCGCTAACCTCAGGCCAGAGCACACCATCACAGCTCTGCAGGGGGCTTTCCCAGAGCAGGGAAGCATCGCTCACCTTCAGCGTGGTCTCGTGGTACTGAGAGTCGAAAGGAGAATGTGGTTTCGGGCCACCAGCTAGATTGGTGACTGTGTAATCAAACCGAGTTTGGGGTGGGACCTCTAGTAGCTGGGGTTTCCACTCTACCTGTTGTGACCACAAAAGAACAACACATTGTTTAAAAAGGTTCTTGAAACTTAGAGCATTAATATCCAGCAGCACGTAGCTAGAATCACACTGACACTCGACAAGCAGCCTTCCTATGGGAAGGAAGGAAAGAAACTTTAACTCCAGCTCCAATTAAGGGAAGAAAAGACTGCGATTTATTACTCCAGGTCTCCTCAGCCCAAGTCCTGTTATTGCTACACTAGTACTCACTGTTAAGGGGTTGCTCTGGCACTAAGCCCAGACTGAAGTAAAGGGGAGAAGCACCCAGAGTGCCGTGGCGAATGAATGAATGAACTAATGACTGAATAAGTGAATGAATATGATATAATCTCAGTGACCATATACTTAAGAATTTTTAAGAAATCAACCTGCAGGCTTTTATGGCCCCTCCTTAAGGACTCTTGTAACTACTACGTATTTCCCTTCCTTTCATCCAACTTCTCAAACAAGTAGCTGCCCTCTAAGAAACCTTCACTTCTTCACCATCTTCCTTTATTCCTTGCAATCTGGCCCCTGCCCCAACCGTACTGATTTTCGAAACATAACAAGTAGTCATAGGCCTCACAGCTCCAACTGCCCATAAAATTCTTACACGCATTGAGTCCGATGTGATGACTTCAATTTTAAAAACAGAAGTCTTTTCTTCTAATCCCATATACCAGCCCCTCTTCCCAACTGACTGTGATTCTCAAGGCTACCCCAATCCTCCTAGTTCCCAAGACTCAAACCTCTGACTCGCCCCACTGCTCCCCCATCCTCACCCCAAACCCTGTGGATCACTGGCTAGAAAAAATGTTACTCCCACTGGTCCTTCTTTTATCTTATTATTAGAGTATAAAACCTTTATTACCTCAGGCAAAGTCCTGTGACAGGCTCTCTCCCTCCCAACCCCCAAACCATATATACATAACCACCTGATTAATCTTGTTAGGCCACTCTCATCATATCAATAGCTTTTTCCTAATGTTCCACGAGAGAAGCATCTGCCTTTCAGGACTTTTGCCCTAGCCTCTGTCCCCAGCTGTACTGCCACTACGCCTCTCTCTTCCCCTACCCAGGCCAGACCATAACCACTGCTTCCTCTACATCTTCTTTCAGCTCGCCTCCCTTGCTCAGAGGGACTCCTGCCCCTCTCTGTCCATCTGGCTTCTCTCCAAGGTTCAATGACAGCTCAAGCCTTACCTCCCCATCTGTGACTGCTCCAGCTTTCAGTGGCTGTCTTCTTATCTGAATTCCTACAGCACTTACAATATTTAACTCAATTTCTTACTGCCTCATTTTGTTTTAAAACTAACATTTGAAAACCTACGAGGTCACACAGCATTGTATTTATCTTGGTGCCTCCCAGAAATATCCCAGGAGATGGCTACTGGGAGTCCCAGGTCCATTCTTCCAAAAGGCATTGTCTCAGCCTCACCTGCACCTGGTCTCCAAACACCTGAGCCTCTTCCCCTGCTGGTGTTACAGCAACTGATATCGGAAGATTGGGTGTTCAGAGCCGAGACCTTCTTCCTACAATCTTTTAATCACTGCTCCTCCTTTCAAAGTTCTGATCCTATAACTTCCCTTCATAAAACCCTTCAAGGGCTCATGGTTGCATGATGGCGCCTGCCTCTCTCTCTTCATCAATTCTTCCCTGCCCTACACTCTTCTTCTCTAGCCACACAACTCTGCTTCCTAGAACACCATCCCCACACCTCCTGGCCTTTCAACCTCATGTTCCTTCTACCTGGAATTTTCTTTTCCCTTTCGTCTGGAAAGACTTCTGTTCATTCCACAAAACAGCTTAAATGTTCCCAGAAGCTGTGACCTTGGCCCTGCGCTCTCACAGCAGCCTCAGTGGATCTTTTTGGTAGCCTTTACCAAACTGTATTAGACAAGTCCCTTTACTAGTCTGTCCTGCCCAGTAGACTTAGCTCCTGAGAGCAGAGCCTGTGTCATCTATTGACCTCTGCATTTTGGATGTCCAACAAAGGGTCTGGCACACAGTAGGCATAATTAACAGCTCCAACAGGGAATTCCCTGGTGGTCCAGTGGTTAGGACTCTGCACTTCCATTGCAGGGGGCACAGGTTCCATCCCCGGTTGGGGAACTAAGATCCCACAAGCTGCGCAGCCAAGGGGGTAAAAAAAATAGCTTCAACAATTTGCTAGATCCTGTGGAAGATACCAAGATTGAGATAAAATGACCCTGCCTTTTTTGGATTTTCCGGTTAGTAGAGACAGCAAGCTATGTATGTAAATGATAGCAGAACTAAAATAGAAACTATGTGCTACAAGAAACCAGAGGAAGGCCATAGTAGTTCAAAGGCAAGATAGACTTTCTCTTCTGGCTGAGGATTCAGGAAAAGTTTCGTGGAAGGAATGGTATTTGAAATGAATAGGATTTAGACAAGCAGAGACCAGGACTTGAGAGGAAGAGGTAGGTAAGAAGAGCGGGTGGTATTCAGAATTCTGAGAATAGGTAGAAAGCTTGAGCAAAGCGGAGAAGGGGAAGAATATATAGAGGAAAGAAGTGGCTTGGTTTCCCTCAACCTGGGAGTGGTTTTCAAACTTTTTAATTAGCAAATATCAGGTTGAGTTAGATTTGTACATTTAAAGGCAAAAACTGGAGTTCCTCTAGTTTAAGTAGGAGTGGGAACTCAGAACCCTAGCCACTCAGCCCTTAGCCAGCAGGCTCCATAGAATAGTTTGAAAGCCATCAGTATAGATCACAATTGAAATGGAAAGACTCAACGCAGAAAAGCCAGTTTCAAGATGTCTGCCATAGAGCTGGTGAGAGCCTAAGGCCTCATCTAAGGCAGCAGGAATAGAAGGGGTGGATTCAAGACTTTTGAGTCAAACCTGGCAAGTGAGTAGATAAAAGCTTTATTTGGAGGCTATATTGGTAGGTAAACAAGAAAGAATAAAGAGAAAATGACTTTCATTTTGAGTCTGGGTAAAGGTGGTAAAGGGTAATGGAGGAACTCCTTGACTAAAACTAAGGCCAAGACAGAAGAATAGCTGCCAAACTGAGTTCAGGTTTGCACAATTTAAGTTTCAGACATCTCCTTTGAGTTCCCAGCACTCCCCGCGTATTCCCATAATTGGAATCTGTTTTGTCTCTCTCCTTCATCACATTGGAAACTCTTTTCTCTTTTACAGCTGAGATTGAATTATCCATCCTTGTAAGCCCAGTGTCTAAGCACAGGTCCTGATACCAGGTCCACAGGGCTCGCTCAGCCACACTAAGAAATCTCCTCCTGTTAGGTGCATTCACCAACAGAGGATCTCTGGTTTCCCTAGGAGATGACTCCTGAGGTCTAGGTCATGTCAAGTCTAGAGTACACATTTTCAAATTTTCAAGGATGGATGATACATGAGCTGCACACATGGTGTCCATCCCACATACACACTCTCATTCTTGTGCCTGCTTTTCAGCTTCGGAGTTACAGGCAAAGACTAACTTTATAATTTTATTTACTTATACTCCATTTTCAAGAACTAACTTAAAGTAAGTGGTAGCAATACCTAAAATACAGTAAGATAAGCAATTCAAAGTAGACAAGAAAGACAAAAGCAAATGAGTATATAGGGACCAAAAATATGGATACAGTAATAAAGTGTCTCAAAAAAATACATGCTATGAAGATCTATATACTTACTGTAGGTGGGCCAAAAGAGTCAGCACTAAGCTTTCTGGCTTTTATGTACAAGGAGAAACTTGATCAGCTAGACAAGCTTAAAGATAAAAGCAAGGCAACTGTTCAGGAGAAGCACACCATTTCTCATGCTAACAGACAAATTCCTCCCAAGGGTCCTCATAAAGAGGATATAATGAACATCTTTTCAGTAGTCACAGCAATGCGTTTTGTGGGATTGTTTCTCATTGTTCCCTCGACACAGAATGATAGCATCTCACCAAAGCACATTTCCGTGAAGACAGTACTACACTGGGATCGATATGCTACATTCAGGTAAACGAAAAAAAATCTACGTAAAAGTAAACAAGAACTTCCAGGTGTAGATTTTAGAATAAACTAATGATTTGAAACCTTGCACACTGCACAGTAGTATCACTGGGAAATTTTTTTTAAGTTACTGATGCCTGAGCCCCCTCCTGGGCTAATGACATCCAGATCTCCTGGGGATGGGGCCTCAGTTTTTTAAGTGCTACCCAGTCCAGATAATTCTAAAGCTTCACCAGAGAAGCTTTTACCATATCTGGATGCTCTGGGTCAATTAAATCAGAATCTCTGGGAGAGAGACCTAGGCATCAGTATTTTTTAAAGCTCCCCAGTTGAGTCCAATGTCCCACCAAGGTTAAGAACCACCACTGCACAGGAATGAATGTATTGACTGGCACATCCTTTGTGTTAATGCTTCCTGAAAACTGCTGCTCTTAGCTGAGTTTTGAATAAGTATTAATCAACACTGATACTGACATTATCCTTCCTAGCTCATCTACACTATCAAATAAATATGGACCCAAATGTCTTCATGAACAGTGGAGCTGGAACGCGTTGGACTTTATTTTATAAAAACTGAGGAATCTTCCTGGGTTGGGGGCTATTTTGCCATCATATAGAGAGGCGCTGAGGGAAATCCAAAAGTAGGGCCAAATTTATCTTTTGAAAGCGTACCTGGATCTAATCTAACAACCAGAAAAAATGGACAATCAAGTTCCAGAGTTTTATTTCCAGAGCACAGATACAACTTTTAGGAAGATAGGTTAATTCATCAGCCATTCAAGCCATAAGAAAACAACTCAATAAAACATCTAGTTTTAAACAATGATATTTTCTGAGGATTTGTGAGATAACTGAATGGATTGACTTGTCACATAAGTTTCTCTATAAACTAGTCAGAAGTCTGGAAATATCTACCAAAGGCAATTTTAGTTTTAGAATTGTTGTCAAGGTCCTTTCTGACTATAATTAATAGCAGAACCACGAAGATTAGAAAATCCCAATAACAACCTCTATTAAATTGGAGCTTGAAAAAAAAAACCTGAGAGAGAATATCCAGAAACAAGTTACAGGAGGCTGATGATACTTGCTCATAGCCTAAGTTGAACAAGAGTTGGTTCTACCCCTCGCTTTTAAGCACAAGACTTTATACAAGATAACCAAAGACGTTCAGTGCATCTGCCTAAAGTCTAGAGAATGTGAGCAGGCAAAAGAGGTAATGTGCCTTATCTAATTGCAAAATAACACCGAGGACTCAGATTCTCTATATTTTGTGGCTACAAAGACAGAAATTGAATGAAGCCGGCAGTCTACCTGAGCTACAACTGCCGCTTCCAGCATAAAGGCAGAAGATACTCATCACACATCCACTGGCTCAGGAGAAAGCCCTAAAAGAATCTAAATCTTTTTCTGGGTCCTTTAGGGAGCACATATACTGTCTGTAGGAGGTCCAGGCTTAGACATTCAGACTTTTATTCACTGCCACCACTGATAACTTTGTCTTCTATTCTTGTATGTCATTTTCCATACAGCCTTTCTGGACCGAGAATAAATGGCGAAGAAAGGGGAGTACACAAGAGATGGGCTATGTACAAAACTATAAGGAAAATTTAGTGACCTAATATAAAAAGGCAAAGTAAGAGACTGAAAAAAAGGTCAAAGTATCCAAAAAAAGGAAAGAAAGAAAGAGAAAGAAAGGAATGGAATTCAGGCACCAGATAGAACGTGGTATAGCCACATAGAAAGGCTAACTAGAAACCTGATAATAGAATTAAATGCCTGACAAAATTTATTCATTTCTGTGGGAAGTGCTTTAGAGGTTTGATTTCATGTGTGGCCAGCTTTGAAAACTGGGTTTTCAGTTGTACAATGTGAGTTGTACAACCTTGAGGGTTTCTTAAAAGCAGCTGTCACCATGAGTATGTCTAGTATCAGATTTGGACATCCTGTTGAACCTGCTCCAACATCAACCTGGAGAACCAACAATGCAAAAGCACCCCACAGGTTAAGTTTGACACCTGGATGCCTGGGGATTTCAGGTTTCCTATTTATCTTCACTAGGAAGACAGTTCTTTAATCACAGGCCTGCCTGCTATGAAAGGCCAGAGATCTTTACTGGCTCTCCCCAAGAGTCAAATCCAGAGAGGGTAATCATTTTCAAAACTGACTACTTGTACTTTAATCATAATTATCCTGACCAAAACCAGGTAGATTTTAAGACATAAGCCACAAGACTAAACAATTAAACATTTTTTTTCCTACCTCAGATTCCTTCCACAATAGGTTTAGGAACCCAAAATAAAAAAGGAGAGCTCCAAGATACAGCACTTGTTACCAAAAAAATCTTCAGGATCTCAAATGGTATCCAGCAAACCCTGAGAGAAAGCTGCAGTAAAATCTGTTCCCAAAGGTATTAACCTCTGTTATCCACTGTGACCCCAGTTAGGGTGGTTCCTGTCACAAAGGTCCCTGCAGCTCTTTAACAATCGTCAAAATGGTCACACATAAATGCACTACACCCTTGTACTCAAGTTCCCACAAATATTTATTAGAAATGCAGAATCTCAGGCCCTACCCCACGTCGGCGGAATCAGAATCTGCATTTTAACAAGATCCTAGGAGATGTATACGCACCATGGGAAGCACACTACTACTACTAGCTGTGCTTCATCACAGCCAGCGGGGGGCGTAACTGGAAGTTTCCGGTCTGCCCTACAATCCGAGAGCCCGAGGGGTCTTGGGGAGGCGGGGGCGGGGGCGGGCAGCCGGGCAGCAGGCCAGCACCTTTGCTCAAACTGTTTTCCCTTTGTCTGGACCCAGCCCGAACCCCCGCTCCTTGAGAGTAAAATTCCAAAGGTGGTGTGTGTTGGGGCGAAGAGCCCGGCCCGCCACTGGATGGCCACACAGTCCTCGCCCCACCAGCCCCGCCGATCTCTCACCTGCTCCTCCCGCGGAAGCGCCTTGAGAGGGCTCCGCGCCCCGTGTCGAAACACGACTTGCACCATTTTCAACTCCAGCAGGCTTCGGTCGACGGAATTCTGGTCGTCAGACCCCCGCTGCTCGGCCAGAGCCACCCGCCGCTGGTGGAGGCAGTACGCCAGCGAGGTCAGGACGCCCACCGGAGCCCACATGCGCACCCTGAAGACCCGGGAGATCATGGTGGAAACCCCTCGGCTCCCCTCCGGGGTGAGGGTGCAGAAAGCGAATACAAGTCCTCCGCGATCGACGGGGCTCAGCAGCCGCCCCCAAGTTCCCGGGAACCAGTGGGCGAGCACATCCACCCACCCACGCTGCAACCGCTGCGACTCCCAGCTGTGAAGGGGACCCCGAGTGGGAGCGTGGGGGAAGAAGCGGAGGTGGGAGCAGCGATGACTCCCCGAGAGTTTTACCCAGGGTCGGAGTTGGCCTCTCCCGCCGCAGACTGGGAGGGGGAGCGGGGAGCTCAGCTCCTTATCCTTCGTCCTCTAGGGAACCTTAAACTTGTATTCCAAGTTCGGCCTCCAGCACTCTTGACGGGACAGGAACCTGCCCAGAGTTCCTGGGCGGCAGTGACTCCATTAACACAGATCACTGAACTCCACTTTTTTATAAGCAAGCTCCCACCCACTTTCTCATCCACCCGGGGACCTGCCCCAAGCGGACCCGCGCAGAGGAGCACGGGAAAACGAGTCCCGCGGTGACTCCTATCCGGAGGCTCTGAGTTGCGAGAACTACAACTCCCACAAGGCTGCGCGCAGCGGGCCCTCCCCGGGAGGTATTACCCCGCCCCCGGCAATGGGCCTAGCCCCTCGGGCCGGCAGGTTGGAAGTCACGAGAACTGGCGGCCAGCGTGTGTAGGAGTGAATCCGCTAGTTTGCCAAGCTGATTGGGTAAGAGACATGAAGACAGGGGTAGATAGAATTGGGTAGTGAAGCCGATTTATTTTGGGTCTACTGAGTGTAGAAGACTTCCTTGAAGTCCTGGAAGTTGGGGTTCCTGAATTAAGAGCCACGTACCGTTTGCGAAGGGCGGCACTAGGCGCTTTATATTTAATTTTCATTTGCTATTTCCCTTCTATGTTTAAAGAGGCTTAAATCGTGGCAAACGTATAGAACTTCAAGCTCATTGATGTGTTTATTTACATCCAGAATATTTCCTGTGGAAAAATCCAGGCTCTGCGTGCAGATGTCCCAGTGACTAAGCACCTTAGCTAAGCCTCAACCACCTGCTGGTCTGGTTTCTCATGAATGTACAGCGGCCCCAAACCACTATTCCAGATCTTTGCAACAGAGCACAGTGAAACCATCTGTGTCCATCTCAAGGCAAAGGTCAAGTTGTGAGGAGAGTCGGAATATGTTGACATTAAAAAAACCAAATTCAACAGTCAGTTTGAAGATCTAATTGGCTTTATTCAACTATTCATGAATTGGGCAGCATCCCGTCTAGCAACTAGAAGAATGCTGGGAGTGGTTGTACAAAATGGAAGGCTTTTAATAGGCAGAAGGAGGGTGAGGCAAGAAGGTACTAACAAAAGAAAAGAAGGGTTCCCCTTCTGGGAAGGGGGCCCGCAAGGGTTTTATCATGCAGATTGCCTCTTCTGGGGGTGGGAACGGGGGTTGATGGAGAGGGACCACGTGACAGGTTACCTTACTGGTGCTTAACCAGAAAATTCCATACTGGTCCATTAACATTACATTTCTGGGGGAGGCAGAAACTGCAATTAGACATGGGTACTAAACCTAGATAATAAATCTAGGTTTGGTATCATGGGCTTTAGCACTAGTGATGCCACTTTGGGCCTGTGGTTTTCTTTTTAACACCATCCAACCAATTCTTTTATCATTCTAAATTCTATCATTGAATCAAACTGGGCAAGATGTGAGGGCAACATGCTTATGGAGTATGGCTCCTGACCTGAGTCTAAACTAGTTCACCAAGCTAGAAAATTCTGAATGTCCTACTGTCGGGAAGGGTCAGTTTGGAACACTGCACATTGTCACAGTTTTCCCCCTGGCCTAGCCCATGGACTCACTTCTCAGAGTCTTACTGTGTGTCCTGATACTATTAAAAACTGAAAGCTGTTTTTCTAGCTGAAGTAAGGTATCAGGAGCACCAGACAACTCAGCTTCGGAACCTGTGTAACGAAATGTAACCTCAGTGGGGAAAGCTGTTCTCAGCAGTTGAGTGAAAACATGGTATAACTTTAGTGCAGAAGGGCCCTGGTGTTTGAGCAGCTTCAGCAGTCCTGGTTGTGCTAGCACATCAGAGCAGCTTCAAGGCAATGTAATGTTGGCATCTGGACGCCATTCCCTTCTGCATAATGGACAGGCCACCCTAGTCCACACCCTTACCCTGGCAGCCTCAGCACAGACCTGTCAGGCATCATGAGCAGCACCTTTGACCTGGATAAGCCTGTGCTGCCAGGGTGCCGTGTGTAGTTGAGGTGAGGGGTAGTGCTGTGGCTGGCTTTGCAACAGATCTCTGCAGGAAGCCAGAGCAAGTGAGGTTGGAAAATGACAGATTCCATGTGGCACTGTTTGTCAGCACATGTGAGACAACACTTGGGAAGCCCTGTAAATATTTGGTGTGTTATGTACGGTGGTGCTGGTAGTGTTAGTAAATTGCAGTTTAAAAGAAAGGCTAGAAATCCTGAAATCATGCTCTGGGGCTGCAGAGTGGCAAGGGTGGGGGGGGGTGGTAGGTCATGGGGGACTGAGCAACTGATATTGTGACCTTGGCTTTATCATCAGGCAGGTTTGGCTTGGGAAATAAGCCCTCTTCCCACCAAATTGTCCTCAAAGGGTTGGCTTTAATATTATGCCAAAACTTGGTTTGAATTATGAGATAAGGAACAACCACATTCACTGTTTTTGTTTTGTTTTTTTTGTTTTTAAAAAAGACACATTTATTCAGCATCATGATCAGACTATTACATTTAGCAATCAACAGCATGGGTGCAAAAAAAAAAAAATCTACATTAAAACTCTTTGTTGGAATGCTTTACACTTTCCACAGAACAGAAACTAAAATAACCTGTTATACAATTAGTCACAAATACAGTCCTCGAGTTTTTTTGCCCATACACATGAGTATTGTCTAAAACATGTCTTCTTTGTAGCAGCTAGGCCCTGCCACCACTGTGCTTGGCTGAGTTCACAAATCTGTTGTAACCTGTAGCTTCCCTGTCACTTCTCTGGCTCTCCTTTCCTGCTAAGCTTTGTTTCCTGGCAGTAATCAAAACCTTCTGCCACTGCCATAGCTATTGCTGCTGCTGGAACCGCCATAGCCACCTTGATTTCATGGTTTGGCAAAGTACTGGCCTCCACCACCATAAGGGCCAGAACTTCTGCCTCCAAAGTTTCCTCCTTTCATGGGTCCAAAGTTTCCTCCTTTCATGGGTCCAAAATTTGAAGATTGATTGTTGTAACTGCCAAAATCATTGTAGCTTCCACCACCTCCAAAATTGCTTCCTCGACCACTGAAGTTTCCTCCACGACCAAAGTTGTCATTCCCACCAAAACCACCTCCCCGACCACCACCAAAGTTTCCAGAACCACTTCGACCTCTTTGGCTGGATGAGGCACTAGGCATCTCTTGCTTTGGTAGGGCTTTCCTTACTTCACAGTTGTGGCCATTCACAGTGTGGTATTTCTGAATGACAATCCTGTCTACAGAGTCATGGTCATCAAAGGTTATGAAAGCAAAGCCTCTCTTTTTGCCACTGCCTCGGTCAGTCATGATTTCAATCACTTCAGTTTTCCCACACTGTTCAAAATAATCTCTCAGGTGATGTTCTTCAGTGTCTTCTTTAATGCCACCAACAAAAATCTTTTTCACAGTTAAGTGGGCACCAGGTCTTTGAGAATCTTCTCTTGAGACGGCCCTCTTTGGTTCCACAACTCTTGCATCCACCTTGTGTGGCCTTGCATTCATGGCCATATCCACCTCCTCTGCAATGGCATATGTGACAAACCCGAAGCCTCTGGAGCGTTTGGTGTTTGGATCCCTCCTTACCACACAATCTGTGAGCGTTCCCCACTGCTCAAAATGGCTCCTCAGACTCTCATCGGTTGTTTCAAAGCTCAAACCTCTGATGAAGAGCTTCCGCAGCTGTTCGGGCTCTTTGGGTGACTCTGACTTAGACGTGACGGCAGTGGAGGTGGGGGGAGACGTCAACGATGCTTACTCGGCGGCGTCCACGGGCAGAAAGGAGTAATCTACCGCACGTATCTCACATTCACTGTTTTATCTCCAGTAGTGAACACAGTGCCTGAGTCATAAGTACTCCATAAATACTTGCAGAATGAAATTATAGAATATATCGTAGGAATGTTGTTGAGGGCATTGTTCATTACATCGCTTATTGCTCCCTATATAAATCGCCTCTTGAGAAATTTGTTTTAGTGTTAGCATTAGAACAAACATTAAAACGTATGAAGATTACTTTTCCTTCATTTTTGCCTTGGCTGATAGGAAGCTTGGAGCTTAATTTTAAACTTAACCACAGCAAATATTTAGAACCTAATAGCTAGTGTAACTGTGATCTTTTCCTCCAGGATATCACCCTGGGTTGGAAGGGGGCAAAACTGGAGAAAGGTCAGGCTGTTGCAGGCTTCCAGGTGTGAAACCTTTAGGAGGGAGAGTTAACAACAGAGAGTGAGAGGGAGGACGGCGTCAAGGATGACTTCTTAGTTCCTAGGTCGGGCAACTTGCAGAGGATGCCTTTTACCCGGAAGGAGGTTGAGCAGAAAGTAGCAAGTTAATTTTGAATATGTACATCATGAGGTTACCTGTGAGGCATGTAAGTACAAATGCCCTCTAGATTTCATGGATCTGGAACTCAGGATAAATTTGGCGTAGGAATATATAGGTGGAACTCCTCCACGCATACTTATTAATTGAAACAGTAGGAGCGGTTAAGATTCCCAGGGTGAGTGAGTCGAGTAGGAGAGAAACAGGGGGCTAGGGCAGGACTCTGAGTGTTACGGAGCAAGGGCTCGCTGCGCAACCCACATAGAGGCCAATACTATGGCACTGGCTTTTGAGAAAAGAGCTTTATCTTGAGGTCGACTGATAAGGAGGCGGGAGGCAAGGCTCTCAAACTTGTGTCCTTGATCTGTCGTCGGGGCAAAGTTTAAGGGGTTAGAGAAATTTCAAACCTGGAAGCTGATTGGCTAGTCTTGAATTAGTCCATATGAGCTACTTATGCTGCTGGAAGCCAGGTTTTTCTTATTGAAGGACTTCTCACTTTGTAAAAGGCTCTGGTGGCAACATTTCCGGAGGCAAGTCAGGTTTGTGGGTTCAAGCCCCACCCTAAGGGAGCCAATAGAAAAGGTTACAGCTGCTGAAGTACTCAGAGGATAAGAGTCCAAAACCCTGGGTTAGAGTCTGCAGTCTTTGGATTTCTCTGCTTGTCTATGTTTGTCGGTGACTGTTTTATTTGTGAGGAATTGGCCAATAGGGTTAACTATTGGATGACTGCAGCAAAGCTTTGCTGAATCTGCTGCCTGTCATTTTGCTCTGGTTATCCTGAGGAAAAAACACTTCCAAAATGGGGAATGTTAACAGTACCCCTGCTAATTTAACAGGAAGGGGGGAAAAAAGAAAGAAAAACATGATCATATCAATCAGTCTAAGGAATAGAGTAAGCACAGTAAAAGTAATTAGGAAATATAAGGAGTAAAATCAGTGAAATGGGAGCTAGGAGAAATCATCAATTTCCAAATGAGAGGTCAGCATGGATTAAAAAGCAAAGCTTTGTGTCTTTAGAGTGATTTGACGAAAGACAGATTAAAGAGAAACAAAACAAGTGGGGCAACGTTATTAGACAAATAGATATTTTAGGAAGGTTGAGATTGTTAAGGTAGTAACAGGACAAACAGTGATTTTACAATATATAATTACTTGCAGTTTAAATAAATACAATAGTCAAACTTGGCCTACATTTATCCAACTGTAAAATAAAGCAAAAAATCTTCCAAAACACAAGCAAAACTTGATAACATTTTTGTGAAAATAGCTCTTAAATACATCTAGAGAATGGCCTGAGAAGACTGAAGTATTTTGAAGATGGAGATAATGTTTCTAATGCAGATAATAACTAGAATCATCTGGGTGTAGATCTCTGTCAGTAAGTTTGTGCTTTGTTCTGTTTGTACCTGTCCTTTCTGATAACAATATGGTTCTTTTAGCGATGTGCTTTTATTCTGTAATTTTTAATGTATTATGTTCTTGGTGTTCTATTTGACTTCCTACTGTGTATGGTATACTGGAGTTATGAAAAAGAAGAAAATGATTTTCTTTTGTAACACTGCCTGGCCCAGTATCAGCTGGGGTCAGGGGAAAATGGCCCAAGAATGGGTCTTCTAATTGTAAGACTATTTAACAATTAGACTTGGTTTGCAAAAGAGAGGAGAAATGGGACAAAATCAGCTTTATCCCTGTTTCTTGCAAGGGAGGAGTCTTTTACAATTAGACACATTTTAGTTTTTCTTCATTGAGAATTTTAACCCTCTTTTGTATGAGCCAGACTATCAAGGAGCTAGCATTGAACTGCTTTTAAGTGTGTGTGTGTGTGTGTGTGTATCACACACACACACACACACACACACACACACTATTTTGAGCAATATAGTGAAGGAAATCTGGTCAGCCAGCTGCAAAACTCAGACTTCACGAAGGGCTTGTTTTTCTTGAGAGAAGGAACTCCCAGATGGAGAACCCTTGGCTGTGCTACCATCAGCTCTGCCTTGCACTGTGGTTATCAACTTTCTTCAGATCAGGAGTAGGCAGGTACAAGTAGTGGGCTCACGACGTTTGACCTTGACTGGTTTTTCTAAGTTATTTTGTTCAGCAGCGAAACCTGAGTCTCTATATCAGAATAAGAATTTGCAGAAGATATGTAAAGTTATGGTTCAGAGGAAGACCCTCAGAAAACACCTGTTTCCCCTGAGTCAGAGCCCAGTGATGATCTCGACTTAACTACATTTGGCTCCTCCTTTGGTGCCTCCCGCCTTTCCCCCGCCTTATGAAGGGGGAAACCCCTCTGAGTGGTGCCGAGGCTTCCACCGGCAATCCTCCTAGAGCCCCAGGTCTGGCCCCAGCCCTGTACCCTTCCTTACCAGAGAGTCAACAGGGTCTCCCCTCCCCATACCCGCGAGGGTACTCCATTTGACCCAGGGGGTACTGTGCCTCAGGCAGGGCAATATCCATGGAGACAAGTTCCCACAGGTCTAAATGACCAAGGTCAACCCAGGGGATCTGTATATGTGCCCTCCTCCTTTTCTATCTCTGATCTGTGTAATTGGAAAAAAGCATATTTAAAGCACAGCTTTCCATATGTGCCTGAATGCCCTACTCCCTTGTTGAGGCAAGGTCTACTAACAAAATTAAATGACTTTCTCAGCGGAAAAAGCAAGCCTGCACCCTCCAAGCTGCACTATTACACCTGGGAGACGAGCCTCAACCAGAAGTCCCTGAAGAAATTCTACAAAAGGTAAGAGCATATGTTTGGGCTGACCCAATAGTAGCAGAACTCTGTCCAGGCACCAAGGCTCTAAATTTAAAGCAGTGCCCTTTAAAGAGGCATGCGAAAGAAGGTATAAAGCCTCTGCTAACCACCTGTCTTAAATCCCAATTAATCTGACCTTGTCGTTCCCCATATAACACTCCAATCCTGCCGGTATGAAAACCTGGGGCAAAAGATTATCGTTTTGTGCAGGATTTGGGAGCCATTAACCAAATTGTAGAGGATACATTCAGTGTGCCAAATCCTTATACAGCTTTATCTGGAGACTTTTGCTGGTTTACAATTCTGGATGTAAAAGATGCCTTTTATTGCATATCCCCAAGTCCTGAGTCCCAGGAACTGTTTGCCTTTGAATGGGATGATCCAGAGACTAATATAAAACAACAATGTTGTTGGATGGCACTCCCACAAGGATTTAAGAATGCTCCCACCATCTTCAGGGAAGCCTTAGCCAAGGACTTAAGGGACCTCCAATTAAATGAGGGAACGTTACTTCAATATGTGGATGCTAGTAAAACTAAGGAAGCTTCAGGCCAAAATACAATCCTCACTTAAAATTTTTGGCAGACCAGGGATATAAAGTCCAAGGGAAAAGTGCAAATTTCTCAACCAACTGTAAAATATCTAGGATTTGAGTTATCAGAAAGACAAAGAAACTGACTGCCGGATCGAAGGGAAGCATTAGCTAGGGTGGTTGTACCCACCACCAGAAGGCAATTGCAAGGATTCTTAAGAATGGCTGGGTTTTGTCATATTTGGATTCCTAACTTTGGACACACGGCCAAACTCCTATATGAGACTCTTAGAGGAAATGACAATGGACCATTAAGCTGCACTCCAGAATGCCATAAGGCATTCCATACCATAAAAAAATTGAAGAAGTCTATTCTAGCAGACCTGACCTGACTGATCAGCCTTTAGAAAAGCCAGATGTGGAAATGTTTATGGATGGGAGCAGCTTCATGGACTGGGGACTTCGAAAGGCTGGGTATGCAATAGTAACTCATCAGGAAGTCCTAGAAGCAGAAGCCCTCCTCCAGGTACATCTGCCCAAAAGGCAGAGCTCATAGCCCTCGTGAGAGCCCTGCACCTTGGAGCTAAGGAAAAGGTAACCATTTATTTATTTATTTTTAATAGAGTTGTTGCTTTTTTTTTTTTTTGGCCACGCCATGTTGCATGTGGGATCTTAGTTCCCTGACCAGGGATTGAACCCATGCCCCCTGCAGTGGAAGCACGGAGTCTTAACCACTGGACCACAAGGGAAGTCCCCAAGGTTACCATTTATACTGATTCTAAGTATGCCTTCTCTGTAGTGCATGCCCATGGGGCCACATGGAGAGAGCGGTCTAATATCAGGAAGGAAAGAAACACGGAGAGGAGATACTGGCCATATTAGACTCTGTTATAATGCTGAAAGAAGTAGCCATAGTACATTGCCTGGGCCACCAAAAGACTGATAGTTTTATAGCTAAAGGAAATAATTTGGCTGATCGGGCTATAAAACAGGCAGTCAGAAATGGAAATGGATCTAGAGAGAGCAGACTAATGGGGATTTCACGATGACTCTTGGAAGACTTAGATGGTAATCGGTACCAAACAACCAAATGAGGGTGGATTTATAATGAATAGGGACTAGTGCTTACACCTGAGCATTTAATGGAAAGAATTATTACTCATCTACATCTAGGAGCCCATTATGGGAGGGATGCAACCTATCATTGGCTACAAAGGTTTATTATTGGTTCGCAAATTCAAAGGACCTTCCAAAAAGTAATACAAAATTGCCTGATCTGCATCAGAAACAATCCTAAAACCAGGCCATGCCTGATAATAAAAGGGGTGCAAGCCTGAGGGACAAAACCAGGAGATGATTGGTAAGTAGACTTTACTGTTATGCCAAGAACCATGGGAAATAATAGACATTTGCTCATATTTGTGGACACCTTCACAGGATGGGTCGAAGCATTTCTATGCTGAACAGAGAAAGCTTCCGAGGTAACAAAGGCCTACTAAAAGAAATCATCCCTCCTTTTGGGTTGCCTCTTTCTATTCAAATTGGCAATGGAGGAGATTTCATAGCCAAGATAACTCAAGGGGTGTCTCAGACCCTCAGAATACAGTGAAAGTTACATGCTTCATGGAGACCTCAGTCTACGGGAAAGACTGAAAAGATGAATCCTACCTTAAAAAAGACACTCACCAAAATATGTCAAGAAACCAACTTAACTTGGGATAAGGTCTTACCAGTTGCCCTGCTTAGGGTAAAAGTAGCCCCTAGAAGCAAGCTCCAAATGAGCCCTTATGAAATGTTATATGGGAAACCCTTCCTTAAGACGAAGTATTATTACAGTTTTGAAAATGATCATGCAGCATGAGTAGCTCATATTGTGGAAGAATTAGATACTATAACATGTTTGCATGGATTCCCAAATGAGTAAAGTCTGTTACTGAAGGACTGTTAAAGTTAGGCGTCATACTTCTTTGTATCTTAGGGTTAATCCTTTCACTCATCAGATTTTGTACTTATTATCTATCATGTATATTTAAAAAGGCCTCCCCCACTCACATGATGATTGCTCAAGACAAGAGTTCAAGCTAGAATTTGCAAATATTTATAATTAGATGTAAAACAATTTCCTTCCTGTTATAAAAATCACACCCCCAATCAGCAGGAACAGCTAGAATGGTCATTGCCCTATTTGCCTCAAGACTGAAGAATGTACAAAGAAAAAGGGGGGAATTGAAATAGCACGTAAAACATCAGCCAGCTTCAACTGTTTTTGTCTCTTTAAATAGGTTGTTGATTAATCAAACTGAAAGAGCACCGGCTTAAACTGTTTTACTTCCTTAAAACAGGTTGTTGATTAATCAAAGCTGGAGTCATTTTACAGAGTTAGCACTGTGCATGTGCAAGACAGGAACCTGTGTCTCCAGGATGACCTTGGAACCAAGAATCTTCAGTCTACGGAACTCAAAGAATAGAAATCTTGCCACCAGAGCCCTTTACAAAGTGAGAAGTCCTTCAATAAGGAAAAGCTGGCTTCCAGCAGCATGAGTAGCTCATATGGACTAATTCAAGACTAACCAATCACCATCCAGGTTTGAAATTCCACTAACCCCTTAAATTTCACCCCAGACTCTGGGTTGAGGAGACGGGTTTGAGAACCTTGCCTCCTGTCTCTTTGTCAGTCGACCTCGTGATAAAGTTCTTTCTTTTCTCAAAAATCAGTGTCATAGTACTGGCTTCTATGCGCATCAGGCAGCGAGCCCTTGCTCAGTAATGTAGGGAACACCACCATTTAAGGGAGGGGCAGAGAAAGAGAGGCCTGAGAAGGAGAATGATAAGGAGTGGCAGAGATAGAAAAGACTTAGGTATCAAGGAAGCCAAGAGAAGAAAGGTTCGAAGAAGAAGGGAATGGACAGCAGTGTCAAATGGAACTGAGAGGTCAAGTGATGGACAGAGCAAGTGTCTCCTGGATTTGACAAAATATTCTTTGGTCGCTAAAGTGAGAGCGGTTTCAGTGAAATAGTGGGGTGAAAATTAAATAGAAGTGGGTAGTGAGTGGGAAGTAAGTGTAGACATCTTCAAGAAGTTTAGCTGAGAAGAGGAGGTGAACAAGTACAGTATCGGGAGGTGTTTGATTCAGGAAGTTAAGGGAGAACTGTCTTTTGAAGATGGGAGAAGTTTCTATGTATGTTTAAATGTTGATAGAAAGAAGGCTATAGATAGGGAGAGGCTGAAAATACAAGAGACAGGATAATCGAGTGAAGTGCTTAAGAGGGTAGGAAAAGATGAGAAATAAATGCAAAAGTCATTAGCCTCAGAAGGAGAAGGTACATATTGGCAATGTTGACAGGTGGGAAAGAAGAAAGAATAGGCATAAGTGGAGTTACATTTATAGTGTGGGAATTAGAGGGGTTACATTTATAGTGTGGGAATTAGAGGGGTTTTAGGGGGGATAGTTTCTTTTCTTCTGCAAAAATCAGTGGGGTGGGGGGTTAGGTTTGGTACTTCTTGAAGATTTGAGGAACATGGGAAAGTGAAATATCCGCAGCATACACGGGAGAGAGGGTGATGGCGAGGTAACCAGAGGCTTAGCTGGTCCCCAGGTGATTCTGATATAGGAGTTCTTCAGATCACACTTTGAGAACTACTGATAGGAGGGGATTATTTTATTCTGGGAGAGTTTTTTACAAAACGGGAGAAAATTGCCAGCTGCAGGGTGGGGCGGGGACAATTAACACAAAGAAGTATCATTGATGGGGCAAAATCTCTAAGGAAATGTGAGTTGTGATAAAGAAGAAAGGAGGAAGGATCAGTCTTGGACAGGAGATGTGTCACCTCTCCAACTAAGATCAGTCTTAGGCAGAGAGAGCCTGAAATCCTCTTTCATTAAGGGTCACCTCTTTCCATTAAGATGGGAAAGGAGGTAAAGATAAACATGGAGGCAGGTAACATTGGTAGTTTCACTTCCAACAAAATTTTTCCCCAGTGATAACCTCCAGCAAGCTTGGAAAAGAGAAACTATCAATAACATTATACCTAGCATTATGCTAAATCTTTCTCATGCAGTGTGTTATTTAATCCTCCTAGTAACTTAAGTGGAAGGTCCTATCACCATTTCATAGAGAAAGAAACTGAGGTTAGAGAACAGAAGTTAAGTAACTTGTCCAAGGATGCACAGATCTTAAGGGCAGAGTCTAAGTAGTCTGAATGTGGACCCATGTCTGTCTGACACCTGAGCCTACACTATGAGCCACAGATATTATACTGCTAAACTCATTGGGGAAGGGGTAGTAATTTGTGTGACATTTTGCAGGGATGATACCATGTAACATGGTAGCATGGGAGATTGAAACTGTTTTTCCTTCATGACTTCTCACCGGTAAGTCTTTCTTCCTACCATCACCTCAGTCCTGATTGATGGCTTTTTTTTTCCTGAATATCATTTAGAACTTTGTTGCAAATGGCAGAAAACTGACTCAAGCTGGCTTAATATGAAAAAAGAAAAGGAATTAATTAGCCCGTGTAATTGAAAACTTCAGAAGGCTTAGCTGGGTAGAAGCTCAGATAATAATGGTTTCTGGTTCTTTTGAAGCCTCCAGCTCCATCTCTCACTCTTTTGCCTTTTCCGTGAAACTTTATCTGGTGACTCCTAGCTCCTCCCTGGGTCACACGATGGCTATAGTAGTTCTGTCTCTTTACCACTCAGTATATCTAGAAACAAAGATTTCCCCCCATATAAACAAATCCTGGGCCTCGGTCATTTGCAAGATGAGACGTGTTTTTTAAGTTATAAGAAATCATTTCCAACCATCTCTGGAGTTCAAGGGGTTCACACCCACCCAAATGAGCTAAAGCGGTACAGGTAGTTCTTCAAAGGAGACTTGGAACTGTCTTTACCAGAAAAGGGTGACTGGATGATGAGGGGGAAACAACAGATGTTCGCATGCCTCTCTCCCAGCCTTTTTCCCCTCATTAATCAACTTCCTATGTGATTGTCAGTGACTCAAGCTGAAGTTGCTGACCTTTTGGCAGAAGGAGGTGGGCTTAATACTCTCTACAACTCTTACCGGTCACGTCTGTGTCTATACATCTTTGTCGTTTCCTTGTTTAAACGTCTCTATTGGCTCCACATTGCCCACGGAAGAATGATTTACAGTATCAATGTTTAATGGTCCACCACTCTGGTCTTCCATGCTGTTTTAAAGTCCTGGAATACTGGCATTTCTGTTGGTGTGATACAGTTATTTTGGAGTTTAAAAAATCTGAATCATTTATGTCTTGATACATACCAGAGACATGCTTCATTAAAATCTTGAATCAGATATAAGTGCGCTTGTTTAGAAAGCCATCTTCTATACTTCCATAATCCTTAAGCAAAAGAAGAAAGTAACAACCACCAAAGCAAAGCTTCTAATGCAAGAATAGTTCTTTTCTATTACAAAGATTTCCAACAAATGGAATAGGAGCAGAACACTATTGGCATTAATATGGTGTCCGCATTAGAATCTCCATTTATGTAAGATGAGACAGGAAGATGAAGACAAGTGAGAAATACTTTCTTTGAAGCAAACAAACAAAAACAGCTTGTTACAAACAAATATTGTCCCTGCAAAGAAAGAAAATATTGCCCCCCCCAAAAAAAAATCTCCTCAAACTTATTAACCAAGAGATAGGGTTGTTTGAAGATAAGGGACTAGAGAAAATACTGATATTTAAGAACATCTTATAACTATCTCCTTATCATTCCCTTAACCAGCGTACATTCAGAATTTTTTAGCAACTGGAAAGTTTTTCACAGCTCAATGATGATATCGTTGATAGACTAATATCACTTTAAAAACAATTGTAATTTTACTTCATTTTAAACCCTAATTAAACTATTTTATGTAGAATTTCCTTTAAGCAATATTTTATTTTTATATTAAAATGATATGTTTAATATATTTCAGTATATTTGCATTTATGCTTATGAGTTTTTATATTTGAAATGTATTAAATACTTAGTTTTACTGATCTCGCGTACTTAATATGTGAAATAAGTACCAAAACCTCCTGAAATTTCATCCAGTATTTAAATGACTGTTTAGCTTGGCGCTGGAGGCCCTTCCTGTCAGCCCCTTGTCTACAGTCCCAGCTGCCCTCCTGCATCCCCATCCCAGGGATGGATATGTTTATCTATGTTTCCTTTTCCAAGTAGAGCTTGGATCCAGTCACCTCTATTCCTTTGCTGGAGGCCCCTTCTTCAATTTTTACCTGTAAAGATTACGTGGAACGAGCACAACTGGTAGAATGGAATCTTAAAGCAAATTCATTTTTGTCTCCTACTATCTTTTTAAGTCTGCACCAAGGGGCTATTTCTCTCTTCCATTTAGAAAAGACAAAGGTTGTCCCTCAGAGGTAATAACAGTACTGTCACATTTTAAGGCACAAAATGTCAACCAGGCATTTAAATGGGAGTCCGAGATGAGAATTGTTGTAACTTCAACTTACAGTTGAAGTGTCTCCTCTCCTCCAGCTTCAGCTGGCTGCAGGCTAGAAGTCTGAAATTTGAAGATCAGGGAGAGAAGGGCTCTTGGCTTCTCTCTTTCCTCCTCTCATGCTCCTTCTTCTCTTCTCCCATCTTACAAACTTGTTTTTGGCCCTTTAGGGGCTGGAGCCTGGGGAGGGGACTTCGTGGATTCATAGAATTCCTGGTTGATTGGTGCTGTGGAAGTGGTCTAGCTGGTGCTCGCTGGACCTTGCAGATGTTTGAAGCCAATTTCCCTCTTGAGGGACTTTCATGGGTTCCTCAGAGACCTTCCCTTTCCCCACTTCTGCAGCATCTACGGTGCCCAGCAGCAGTTCATTTCCAGCTCTCACCCCCGCAGGAGGCCATTTTGACCAGGGCCTAAGCATAACCATGCCAATTCCCTTTCCCTCAGGGATCTCATTTGGTCCATAGGAAACACCATTCACCCAGACAGACTCTGGGAGTGTAGCTACCTCCCCACACCTCAGCCCTCAAGATTTTGATTTCTCCAGTGTGAGCCAGTCAGCAGACCTGTGTCCCTCAAACTGTAGGAGACACACATTAAGCTCCGCAGATGGTTCCCTCAAAGTCCTGTCCTTTGGTTTGAGGTAAGGAGCGGATATCCCTTCTCCTCCTCATTCACCCTTAGTGAGGAGGGTAGAATTCTTCATACACAGTTGTTCTTTCCAAAGAAATCCATTACAAAAAGTTTCCTATCAGCATCCCTTTATGCCGTCAATGTGCGTGACCGTTTGAGAGTTACCTGCCTCTCCCTTCTCCCCTTTTTACCATCTATGTTTTGGTCCAACACATAGCTCTGGAATGTGCCTCAGCTGAAGCTTTTATTTTAAAATTTTGTTACATCCCTAAAGGTCACTTTCATGCCTCTACCTCCACAAAATCTTCCTCATCAGCCCCAAGGTAGTAATTTTCTACTTTGCCAAACTCTTAGGTGTGGATCATTATGCCATTCACATGGTACTTATTTTCTGCCTTGTATTGTAGTTCCTTAAGTATAATTATTTCCACCAAAAATTTGTAAGTTCCTCTAAGGTAGACACTATGCATCTTTGTTTTGATATCACTAAAGTCTTACACACAGTATGTACATAATATTTATTATATCCAAGAAATGGATTGCTCGATATTGCTGTGTATGGTAAAGTCGATAATCTTTCCAATTCAACCTCTATCTACCGTCCTGAGTTTTAAGCACTGTGGCCAGTTGAGGATACAGGCACAGACAAGACATAGTCCTGTCTAGAAGCACTCATAATCAGCAGGGGAGATGGTATATTACAAAAAGTTACATAAGTCTACAATAAAGGTGTGATCTAAAGGTTGTGCGTAGGAGGGAGTAGTTAACTAACCAGGAGGCTCAGAGAAGTCTTCATGAAGTTGGAACTACTTGAATTTTTTAAAAAATTGAGCTATAATTTACATATCATGAAGTTCATGCTTTTAAAGTATACAATTCAGTGATTTCTAGTATGTTCACAAGGTTGTGCAACCATCACCACCTTGTAATTCCAGAGCATATTCATCACCCTCAAAAGAAACCTCACACTCCTGAGCAGTCCGTCTCAATTCCCCCTCCGCCAGCCCCTGGCAACCACTTACCTACTTTCTGTCTTTATGGATTTGCCATTTCTGGACATTTCATATAAATGAAGTCATACAATATGTGGTCTTTAGCATCTGACTTATTTCTCCTAGCATAATGTCTTCAAGGTTAATCCATGTTGTAGCACATATCAGAATTTCCTTCCTTTTTAAGGTTGAATAATATTCCACTGTATGTATATTACCACTTCATCCGTTGATAGACATTTGTGTTATTTCCATTTTGGGGGCTATTGTGAACAATACTGCTATGAACATGGGTGTGCAAATATCTTTTTGAATCCCTTCTTTCAGTCCTTTTGGGTAGACATCCAGAAGTGAATTGCTAAATCATATGGTAATACTGTGTTTAATATTTTGAGAAATCACCATAATATTTCCCATAGCAGCTGCACAATTTTACATTCCCACCAGGAATGCAGAAGAGTACCAATTCCTCCAAATCCTTGTCAACATTTATTTTCTGTTTTCTTTTTGTTTTTTAATAATAGCCATCCTAATGAGGTGAAGCAGAATCTCACTGTGGTTTGGGTTTGTATTTCCCCAATGATAGCAATTATATTTTCATATGCTTTTTGGCCATTTGTATATCTTCTTTGGAGAAATTTGTATTTAAGTCAAAAAGCTCATTTTGGGTTTTTTTTTGTTTTTAACTTTTATTGAGGTACAGTTGTTTTGCAATGTTGTTAGTTTCTACTGTACAGCAAAGTGAATCAGCCGTATGTATACATATATCCCCTCTTTTTTGGATTTCCTTCCCATTTAGGTCACCACAGAGCACTAAGTAGAGTTCCCTGTGCTATACAGCAGGTTCTCATTAGCTATCTATTTTATCCATATTACTGTATATACGTCAATCCCAATCTCCCAATTCATCCCACCCCACTTTTCCCTCCTTTGGTATCAATACATTTGTTCTCTACGTCTGTGTCTCTATTTCTGCCTTTCAAACAGGTTCATCTGTACCATTTTTCTAGATTCCACATATATGTGTTAATATACGATATTTGTTTTTCTCTTTTTTAAAATTTTTAAATTTTATTTTTTTTTATACAACAGGTTCTTATTAGTCATCAATTTTATACACATCAGTGTATACATGTCAATCCCTATCACCCAATTCATCACACCACAATCCCCACCCCCCCACGGCTGTCCCCCCTTGGTGTCCATACATTTGTTCTCTACATCTGTGTCTCAACTTCTGCCCTGCAAACCGGTTCATCTGTACCATTTTTCTAGGTTCCACATACATGCATTAATATACGATATTTGTTTTTCTCTTTCTGACTTACTTCACTCTGTATGACAGTCTCTAGATCCATCCACGTCTCAACAAATAACCCAATTTCGTTCCTTTCTATGGCTGAGTAATATTCCATTGTATATATGTGCCACATCTTCTTTATCCATTCGTCTGTCGATGGGCATTTAGGTTGCTTCCATGACCTGGCTATTGTAAATAGTGCTGCAATGAACATTGGGGTACGTGTGTCTTTTTTTTTTTTTTTAATAGAGAATTATTATTCAAATGGAGGAGGGAGAAATTCAAATAGGAATTATTTATTTATTTATTTATTTATTTATTTATTTTTTGGCTGTGTTGGGTCTTCATTTCTGTGCGAGGGCTTTCTCTACTTGTGGCAAGCGGGGGCCACTCTTCATCGCAGTTCGCGGGCCTCTCACTATCGCAGCCTCTCTTGTTGCGGAGCACAGGCTCCAGTCGCGCAGGCTCAGTAGTTGTGGCTCACGGGCCCAGTTGCTCCGTGGCATGTGGGATCTTCCCAGACCACGGCTCGAACCCGTGTCCCCTGCATCGGCAGGTAGATTCTCAACCACTGCGCCACCAGGGAAGCCCAGCGTGTGTCTTTTTGAATTATGGTTTTCTCTGGGTATACGCCCAGTAGTGGGATTGCTGGATCATATGGTAATTCTATTTTTCGTTTTTTAAGGAACCTCCATACTGTTCTCCGTAGTGGCTGTATCAGTTTACATTCCCACCAACAGTGCAAGAGGGTTCCCTTTTCTCCACACCCTCTCCAGCATTTGTTGTTTGTAGATTTTCTGATGATGCCCATTCTAACTGGTGTGAGGTGATACCTTATTGTAGTTTTGATTTGCATTTCTCTAATAATTAGTGATGTTGAGCAGCTTTTCATGTGCTTCTTGGCCATCTGTATGTCTTCTTTGGAGAAATGTCTATTTAGGTCTTCTGCCCATTTTTGGATTGGGTTGTTTGTTTCTTTAATATTGAGCTGCATGAGCTGTTTATATATTTTGGAGATTAATCCTTTGTCCGTTGATTCGTTTGCAAATATTTTCTCCCATTCTGAGGGTTGTCTTTTCGTCTTGCTTATGGTTTCCTTTGCTGTGCAAAAGCTTTTAAGTTTCGTTAGGTCCCATTTGCTTATTTTTATTTTTATTTCCATTACTCTAGGAAGTTTATCAAAAAAGATCTTGCTGTGATTTATGTCAAAGAGTGTTCTTGCTATGTTTTCCTCTAAGAGTTTTATAGTGTCCAGTCTTACATTTAGGTCTCGAATCCATTTTGAGTTTATTATTGTGTATGGTGTTAAGGAGTGTTGTAATTTCATTCTTTTACATGTAGCTGTCCAGTTTTCCCAGCACCACTTATTGAAGAGACTGTCCTTTCTCCATTGTATATCCTTGCCTCCTTTGTCATAGATTAGTTGACCATAAGTGTGTGGGTTTATCTCTGGGCTTTCTATCTTGTTCCATTGGTCTGTGTTTCTGTTTTTGTGCCAGTACCATATTGTCTTGATTACTGTAGCTTTGTAGTATAGTCTGAAGTCAGGGAGTCTGATTCCTCCAGCTCCATTTTTTTCCCTCAAGACTGCTTTGTCTATTCGGAGTCTTTTGTGTCTCCATACAAATTTTAAGATTTTTTGTTGTAGTTCCGTAAAAAATGCCATTGGTAATTTGATAGGGATTGCATTGAATCTGTAGATTGCTTTGGGTAGTATAGTCATTTTCACAATATTGATTCTGCCAATCCAAGAACATGGTATATCTCTCCATCTGTTGGTATCATCTTTAATTTCTTTCATCAGTGTCTTATAGTTTTCTGCATACAGGTCTTTTTTCTCCCTATGTAGGTTTATTCCTAGGTATTTTATTCTTTTTGTTGCAGTGGTAGATGGGAGTGTTTCCTTAATTTCTCTTTCAGATTTTTCATCATCAGTGTATAGGAATGGAAGAGATTTCTGTGCATTAATTTTGTATCCTGCAACTTTACCAAATTCATTGATTAGCTCTAGTAGTTTTCTGGTGGCATTTTTAGGATTCTCTATGTATAGTATCATGTCATCTGCAAACAGTGACAGTTTTACTTCTTCTTTTCCAATTTGTATTCCTTTTATTTCTTTTTCTTCTCTGATTGCCGTGGCTAGGACTTCCAAAACTATGTTGAATAATAGTGGTGAGAGTGGACATCCTTGTCTTGTTCCTGATCTTAGAGGAAATGCTTTCAGTTTTTCACCATTGAAAACGATGTTTGCTGTGGGTTTGTCATATATGGTCTTTATTATGTTGAGGTAGATTCCCTCTATGCCCACTTTCTGGAGAGTTTTTATCATAAATGGGTGTTGAATTTTGTCAAAAGCTTTTTCTGCATCTATTGAGATGATTATATGGTTTTTATTCTTCAATTTGTTAATATGGTGTATCACATTGATTGATTTGCATATATTGAAGAATCCTTGAATCCCTGGGATAAATCCCACTTGATCATGGTGTATGATCCTTTTAATGTGTTGTTGGATTCTGTTTGCTAGTATTTTGTTGAGGATTTTTGCATCTATATTCATCAGTGATATTGGTCTGTAATTTTCTTTTTTTGTAGTATCTTTGTCTGGTTTTGGTATCAGGGTGATGGTGGCCTCATAAAATGAGTTTGGGAGTGTGCCTTCCTCTGCAATTTTTGGAAGAGTTTGAGAAGGATGGGTGTTAGTTCTTCTCTAAATGTTTGATAGACTTCACCTGTGAAGCCATCTGGTCCTGGACTTTTGTTTGTTGGAAGAGTTTTAATCACAGTTTCAATTTCATTACTTGTGATTGGTCTGTTCATATTTTCTATTTCCTCCTGGTTCAATCTTGGAAGGTTATACCTTTCTAAGAATTTGTCCATTTCTTCCAGGTTGTCCATTTTATTGGCATAGAGTTGCTTGTAGTAGTCTCTTATGATCTTTGTATTTCTGCAGTGTCCGTTGTAACTTCTCATTTTTCATTTCTAATTTTACTGATTTGAGTCCTCTCCCTCTTTTTCTTGATGGGTTTGACTAAAGGTTTATCAATTTTGTTTCTCTTCTCAAAGGACCAGCTTTTAGTTTTATTGATCTTTGCTATTGTTTTTTTTTTGTTTCTATTTCATTTATTTCTGCTCTGATCTTTATGATTTCTTTCCTTCTGCTAACTTTGGGGGTTTTTTTTTTGTTGTTCTTCTTTCTCTAGTTCCTTTAGGTGTAAGGTTAGATGGTTTATTTGAGATTTTTCTTGTTTCTTGAGGTGAGATTGAATTGCTATAAACTTCCTTCTTAAAACTGCTTTTGCTGCATCCCATAGGTTTTGGAACGTCCTGTTTTCGTTGCCTTTTGTCTCTAGGTATTTTTTGATTTCCTCTTTGATTTCTTCAGTGATCTCTTGGTTATTCAGTAGCGTATTGTTTAGCCTCCATGTGTTTTTTTTTTACAGTTTTTTTCCTATAATTGATTTCTAATCTCATAACATTGTGATTGGGAAAGATGCTTGATATGATTTCAATTTTCTTAAATTTACCAAGGCTTGATTTGTGACCCAATATGTGATCTATCCAGGAGAATGTTCCATGTGCACTTGGAAGGAAAGTATTCTGCTGCTTCAGATGGAATGTCCTATAAATATCAATTAAATCCATCTGGTCTATTGTGTCATTTAAAGCTTCTGTTTCCTTATTAATTTTCTGTCTGGATGATCTGTCCATTGGTGTTAGTGAGGTGTTAAAGTCCCTCACTATTGTGTTACTGTCGATTTCCCCTTTTATGGCTGTTAGTATTTGCCTTATGTATTGAGGTATTCCTATGTTGGGTGCATATATATTTATAATTGTTATATCTTCTTCTTGGATTGATCCCTTGATCATTATGTAGTGTCCTTCCTTGTCACTTGTAACAGTCTTTATTTTAAAGTCTATTTTATCTTATATGAATATTGCTACTCCAGCTTTCTTTTGATTTCCATTTGCATGGAATATCTTTTTCCATCCCCTCACTTTGTACGTGTCCTTAGGTCTGAAGTGGGTCTCTTGTAAACAGCATACATATGGGTCTTGTTTTTGTATCCACTCAGCCAGTCTGTGTCTTTTGGTTGGAGCATTTAATCCATTCACATTTAAGGTAATTATCGATATGTCTGTTCCTATTACCATTTTCTTAATTGTGTTGGGTTTGTTTTTGTAGGTCTTTTCCTTCTCTTGTGTTTCCCACTAAGAGAAGTTCCTTTAGCATTTGTTGTAGAGCTGGTTTGGTGGTGCTGAATTCTCTTAGCTTTTGCTTGTCTGTAAAGTTTTTGATTTCTCCATTGAATCTGAATGAGATGCTTGCTGGGAAGAGTAATCTTGATTGTAGCTCTTTCCCTTTCATTATTTTAAATATATCCTGCCACTCCCTTCTGGCCTGCAGAGTTCCTGCTGAAAAATCAGCTGATAACCTTATGGGGATTCCCTTGTAAGTTATTTGTTGATTTTCCCTTGCTGCTTTTTCTTTGTATTTAATTTTTGATAGTTTGAATAATATGTGTCTCGGCGTGTTTCATCTTGGGTTTACCCTGTATGGGACTCTCTGCATTTCTTGGACTTGATTGACTATTTTCTTTCCCATGTGAGGGAAGTTTTCAACTATAATCTCTTCAAATATTTTTTCAGACCCTTTCTCTTCCCCTTCTTTTTCTGGGACCCCTATAATTTGAATGTTGGTACATTTAATGTTGTCCCAGAGGTCTCTGAGACTGTCCTCAATTCTTTTCATTCTTTTTTCTTTATTCTGCTCTGTGGCAGTTATTTCCCCCATTCTATCTTCCAGTTCACTTATCCCTTCTTCTGCCTCAGTTATTCTGCTATTGATTCCTTCTAGAGTATTTTTAATTTCAGTTATTGTGTCGTTCATCACTGCTTGTTTCTTCTTTAGTTCTTCTAGGTCCTTGTTAAATGTTTCTTGTATTTTCTCCATTCTGTTTCCGAGATTTTGTTTGTGTGTTTGTTTGTTTTAACATCTTTATTGGAGTATAATTGCTTTACAATGGTGTGTTAGTTTCTGCTTTATAACAAAGTGAATCAGCTATACATATACATATATCCCCATATCTCCTCCCTCTGCGTCTCCCTCCCACCCTCCCTATCCCACCCCTCTAGGTGGTCACAAAGCACCAAGCTGATCTCCCTGTGCTATGAGGCTGCTTGTTTCTGAGATTTTGGATCATCTTTACTATCATTACTCTGAATTCTTTTTCAGGTAGATTGCCTATTTCCTCTTCATTTGTTTGCTCTTATGGGTTTTTACCTTGCTCCTTCATCTGTAGCATATTTCTCTGTCTTCTCATTTTGTTTAACTTATTGTGTTTGAGGTTTCCTTTCTGCAGGCTGCAGGGTCTCAGTTCCTCTTACTTCTGGTGACTGACCCCACTGGGTGAGGTTGTTCCAGTGGCTTGTGTAGGCTTCCTAGTAGGGGGCACTGGTGCCTGAGTTCTGGTGGGTGGAGCTGGATCTTGTCCCTGTGATGGGTAGGGCTACATCAGGTGGTGTTTTTTGGGGTGTCTGTGAGGTTAGTATGACTTTAGGCAGGCTATCTGCTAATGGGTGGGGTTGTGTTCCTGTCTTGCTAGTTGTTTGGCATGAGGCATCCAGCACTGGAGCCTGCTGGCCATTGGGTGGAGCCAGGTCTTGGTGTTGAGATGGAGAACTCTGGGAGAGCTCTTGCTGATTAGTATTCCCTGGCGCTAGGAGTTCTCTGGCAGTCCAATGTCCTGGACTCAGCTCTCCGACCTCAGAGGCTGAGGCCTGACCCGTGGCCAGAGCACCAAGACCCTGTAAGCCACACAGCATGGAAGAAAAGAAAAAAAAGAAGAAAGAAAGAAAATGAACAAACAAACCCCCAAGACACATGGTAAAAGCAAAACCAAACAGACAAAAACACACAAAGAAACACACATACACAAAAAAAAGAAAACAAAAAAGAAGAGAGCAACCAAACAAACGAACCTAAAAAGGAAAACAAACAATAAAAACTAAACTAACAAAAACAAAAACAAAAAGCTCATTTTTGAACTGAGTTGTTTGTTTTTTGTTGTTGACTTGTAGGAGTTCTTATATATTCTGCATATCAGTCCCTTATCAGGTATATGCTTTGTAAATATTTCCTCTCATTCTGTAGGTTATCTTTTTCACTTTGTTGATAGTGTCCTTTGATACACAAAAGTTATAAATTTTGAAGTCTAATTTTTTTCTTTTGTTGTGTGTGCTTTTGGTGTGATATCTGGTGATCATGTTTGAAATGTGAGTGTATGTGGAAGAACAGTGCTTTGTCGTTAGTCATTAGAGCATGTGTGCATAACGTATTGGTCATTTTCTAACTTTAGCCGGTGACAGTTAGGTTGTAGGAAAAAGAGAGGAAGGTACCTGAAGAAGAGGTTGGGGTAGTATGTCACAATGAGTGAAGGGACTTTTGCCAGTATTAAAGCAATAGGTATCCAACAGGGAAAAGCAGAAGGGTTCCTGGTAGGGGGAGAGAGATGTGTTTAGAAGAGGAAGCACTAACATTAAATGAAATGGTCTTATTGAAGTACGGTGAAAGCAATTGTCCTGAAAAAGCTGTGAGGGGGTGCTTTTAAAAAACATCCCTCAGAGTCTTCTTGGTTCAGTACTGTAAATTAGGGAAGCATGCCATATGTGAAAGCATTATAAAAGTGCTATGTAAGATTGCATTATTGTTTTTAATATGTTTGTTCAATAAATAAGCATATAAAAATGGAGCATAGTAACTTGGACCTAGGAGGGATGTAGTATAAATGGAAATACAGCACCTAGATCTCTCTTCCAGGAAAGCCTTACTGCCCACCTGCAGGGAGTGTGATCAACAGAGAGGTCATGCCCTTCTGCATGCAGCCTGCATTTGGTGATTGAGAGGGTTGAGAGAATAAAGGTCGGGCCATTTTGACCCAATGTGGGACACTCTTGTGGGCATTGCTTGCTCTTAACTTCCTACTGAGGTGGCTAAGATTTTCTCAGGTCTTTACTACAGTTTAATGTCTTCCTCTGCTTAATCCTTCTTCCTCTCCCTTTCTTTACAGTGCTGATACCCCTAAAACATCTTATACCAAACTCCATCTCAACATCTGCTTCCAAAGAACCCAACCTTAGAGATTATTTAATCTGAACTCTATCTTTTTTAGATAATAAAGATTATTTTTTCCAAATTCAAAACTATTCTCACTTCTTATAGAATAGGTAAATATTTATGTAGAAAGAAAAAAGAAATCATGCATATTGGCCACCACCTTTGGAGACCGGTGATTACAATCTTAAGTAACTATTCCAACCTTTGAGTGTATCATAATTTACTTACCTCTTAAACGATTATTATTGTTTCCAGTTTTTTTCTAGTTTTTCACTAGCATAAATAATGCTATAGTAAACATTTTGTGCATAAAGGTTTTTTGTTGTTGTTGTTGTTTTTTAATTTTTGGCTGTGTTGGGTCTTCGTTTCTGTGCGAGGGCTTTTCTCCAGTTGCGGCAGGTGGGGGCCACTCTTCATCGCGGTGCGCAGGCCTCTCACCGTCGCGGACTCTCTTGTTGCGGAGCACAGGCTCCAGATGCGCAGGCTCAGTAGTTGTGGCTCACGGGCTTAGTCGCTCCGCGGCATGTGGGATCTTCCCAGACCAGGGCTCGAACCCGTGTCCCCTGCATTGGCAGGCAGATTCTCAACCACTGCGCCACCAGGGAAGCCCGTGCATAAAGGTTTTATGTGTTCTAAATTATTTTCTTAGGATAGATTCCCAGAATTACTGGGTTAAAGGGTACTCCATATTAAAGGCTCTTGTTGGATGATTTTCCAGAGGGTTGAACCAGCTTTCACTATCATTAACAGAATACAACATGGCAATGGCATTCCCATTTCAGTGCATTTTCTCTGTCATTTTATAGACAAGATAATTACTGGTTAAATAGTAATTTGTGACAGTGTAGTGCCTCTGTCACAAATTTAGATGAATTTGTGAATTTAGATTACATTAATTCTCATTAGCCCAAAATGCGTATAAAACCTAAAAGTGTAAAGCAGCTCTTCTCATCAGCTCACCAGTATTCTTTACTCTCAGGCATGGAATGCCAATCTTCAGAGGATGCTTTTGTGGGGAAGGAGGTGAGTAGGTAGTGATGGTAAACCTGCAGAGATTCCTCCCTGGGGAATCATTAGAGCTAAATCACAAAGGGAGGGGCCTTAAAAAGAACCAGCGGGGCGGGGCGGGGGTTGGGGGAAACGACTTCCCTGGAGGTCTAGTGGTTAAGATTCTGCGCTTCCACTGCAGGGGGCATGGGTTCCGTCTCTGGTTGGGGAACTAAGATCCTTCAGGTCACGCGGCACGGCCAAAAAATAATAATAAAAAAAATAAAATAAAAAATAAATAAATTAGGCTTAAAAAAACGAACCGGCTGGGCAGAGACTGCAGCAGTGGAAGGGGACCAGTGGGCTAGGTGGGTCCCCCTGTTTCTATCATGATGCTGCATATATGTGGTAGCAGTGGACCCAAACACAGCAGAATACTTGGGACAACTGTACAAAATAAAATGTTATTTCATTTTACAAAATGGTGACATTCTGTAACACTTTCCATAACATTTTTTTTTAATTGGGGTATACTTGTTTTACAATGTTGTGTTAGTTTCTACTGTACAACGAAGTGGGGTAGAGTTCCCTGTGCTATACAGCAGGTTCTTATTAGTTATCTATTTTATACATATTAGTGTATATATGTCAGTCCCAATCTCCCAAATAACTTTCTTTTTTTACTTAACAAGTCATAAAGTTTCTGTGGTGCTCCAAGGACAATGGTGCTTCAAGGACAAAGGACGATCCTGCCTGAAAAAGTGTCAGCGTTACACCCCTGCCGGACTCTTAATCGCCCTCCCTACTAGCTTGCATGGTTACGAAATTCCTGAGGCCACCTGGGCAACGCCCACCTGGGCAACAGGACCTGTCCCAAGTAAGGAAAGGCATCTGGGCTGTCCCATTCCCACCCTATAGAAAGAAGGTATATGTGCCTCGACCAATCAGTAAACGAAATTTTCACCTCAGACCATTCCTTTGTTTTCTGGCTATAAAAACTGATCAGTACCACATGTTCGGGCTCAACTCGGAAGCTGAGCCCAAACTGGAAGTAGTCTCCCAGACTACTAGGAAGTCGGCCCACTGTTCTGGCAGTGACCCTTCCCTCTAATAAATTCTATTGTCTTTACATTCTGCCTTGTGTCTGGAAATTCTTTTCCAACCCGCATTCAGACCACGACAATTTCCATGTCATTAATATGGGTCTATGCATGATTTAGTTTGCATTGTGCTAAATGAACTATATAGATTCTGAAATATGTACTAATGTTTTCATTTTAAAGATGAAGAAACTGGTGTGCAGAAAGTTTTCAAAACTTCTACAGGTCCCACAACTAGTAAGTGGAGGAACTCCTATTGAAATCTAGTTGCATCTAACTCCAAAACCCAAGATTTTCCCATTACACCATGTTGACCCTCAGGATATAAAAAGTTAAGCCTAACACCAGCCCTCTTCTTTTGATTATCTGGCCAAAGCTCTGGGGAGTGGGATGTCTATATAAGAAAGCAGAGTGGTAGAAATGCAGCCGCAACCACGATCTCCCTGAAAATTTTCTGTTATTTTGCAATTAACAAGCTTACAGCAATTTAAAGTCCGTTCAGGCACTCTTAGGCACTGGGCACCCAAAGATGAACAGGGATGCCAGTTTAAACAGCTGTGTCTGCTTCAAGACATTTCAAAGGCAAGGGGGAAGGGGGAGCAGGTTCCCAGAGTGAGCCAGTGGAGTGACCCCACACTGGCACCCCACCCAGGGGTCACCACTGGTCCCTCCCGTGCGTACTGCTTCTGCCAGAGAATGTGACCTAATTAGAGTGGCACACAGTTGCTCATACGTGAGATTCCTCTTGATACCAAAGGACGCCTTCCTCTCTGGCTTTTAGTGATGAAGACACCAGTTTTGGGGGGTTTGTTTGTTTTTTGTATTGTTGACTTAAAAAAATATACGCACAACGTGAGAGTTGCGAGTTAAGTTTTATCGGGAGACGGCGTTTCAGATAGCTCTGAGAAACTGCTCTGAGCAGGCAAGGGGAAGAGCCAGGATATATAGGAGTTTTGCAACAAAGAGCAGATAATTGGGAACGTCAAAAGTTTATTGTTATATAAAGAAAACCAGCTCTCTCAAGTTAAGGAATTTAGTGCTTTTCTGTGTAGGGGAAGAGGCAAGAGTCTGGGCTCACTGAAATCATTCCTTTGATATGCACCTTAGATTATCTGGGGCCTGTATTTTCACATCCTGAGCTTCTTCAGGGCTTGCCGCAAGGAGTGGCTGCAATCTGATGGCTGCTAGATGGCAGATATTTTTTTCAGCCCTGAGTTTCCTCAGGGCTCACCAGCTCACGTTGGAGGGCGGCAATCATTGGTGACTGTGACATCCTTTGTTTATTGACATGACAGGAAATATTCTATTTATAAATATTCCATTCCATTTGTAAATATTCCATTTATCAGCGTCATATGCCAAGGCTCTCTGAGTCCCCATTTCAGAGAGGACGTGAGAATTTGCCTCTCAGGTAGGGTGCCTCTGATTCCCACTAGAGGGCACTTGCTGCTGATTCTGGGCGGTGTGCCATTCGGCGGGGGTGGGGGCGGGGGCGGGGCGGATAGGAAGTCCTGCTTCTGTGATCAGCCTGCTGTCAGATTCACAACACGCTTGTGGTACTTGGTTTGTTTGTTCTGGAGAACGGTTGGAGAGTGTTTCCTTGGCCAGCTGGGAGAGGCAGAGGGTGCGACGGGAGGGTTCCCTGCCCACCACACTCTCCTCAACGCCCCCTCCACTCCCTTCCCTGCAGGACTCTTCGAAATCGCCCCTAGTGCCGCTCAGAGCCAGCAATGTTTGGAGGAGTAGATTAACCCTGGAGAGGTTGTGAGAACTCCCAGTTCAGAACACAAAGGAAGAAAGAACATTGAGATGCAAAGATTTATGAGGGAGAAAAGACTTCCGTAGGAAAAGGAAATTAGAAACCAAGCAAGCAGAATATTCAAAAGACAGCCACACACCACGCATAATAATGAAGTTTCCATGACTCCCTTCGGCTCAGGTCCGGCTCCTTAATAATTTAGATAGCAACTCTCCTTCCCTCTGCAAACAGGTGGGTGTGGAGGCTTTGCGAACGTTTCCTCACTGCTCCGTTCACTGTCTCTGAGAGGAAGGTTAGGTTGTCCAGAAGGCTTCCCTTTGGGTGTCCAGATGGAGAAGCAGGCTCTGCGAGCCTGCCATTTGCATAAGGTAACGGAGTGAGATGATGGCACTTCTGGGACCAGCGGGCACGCTTCCTCGTCAGTGCCACGTGGACAGCGCCAAGGTCGTCCCTCGGGCGCCTCAAAAGGGTGGGGGTGGGGCTGAGGAATGCAGGCAAATGTCAGTAGGTGAGTGGACTTCGAAATGGAGGCAGGCACTCAGACTGCACTGGGTTCCTTTGGAAAATGATGCCACGAAGTCCTCATCTCTGGTTGGGTCTTGTTGGGTTGGTCTGTGGCGTGGGGGATATCCATGGCACGCTCGCGCTCCACGGCCATCCCCTAGTCCGGGTCCACTGCTCTCCGTACCTGGGCTCGCAGCTAGTTTTCCCTGCCTTCACCTTTTCCTTGCAGTCGAGGCCATGCACACTGCTACCAGAAACGTCTTCTCAAAACACTGCTTCTCCCACGTCCCTCCCCAGATAGAAAACCTTCTATGGTGGAAGTCACAGACAAGTCCTCTCAGACCTGTAGATATACTCTGTTTGACTCTACATGATGCTTTAAAAAAAATCTTTTGAACTCATTTCCAACATTGTAAAAGGAAGATTTTTAGATAAAAATCTGAATTTCTAGCTTTGAGGGGGAAATTAGAATATTCGGCAACTCTAAGCCTGCATTTCCACATTGTAATTGACTGGAGCAGAGGAACATCGTTGCCTTCAGACAGGGCACGTGTTTTCCAGTTCAGGTCAGTCCCTACCTCTCCGCTGTCTGCGTGCCTCCCCAGCTTTACCCCACCCCAGTGAGGGTGACCTGCCTGGATCTTCTAGACTGGGTTCGTGATTCTTGTTCTATGACAAACCCTGACCCAGTGCAGAGGGTCCAAACCAGGCTCCCCATCAGCATTACTGAAGGGGCTCCAGCCTCAGAGGTGATCAATTCTGCGCCAGTGATGCTAATTCCATGTCTGGGTTTAAAAAAACAAAAAACAAAAAACACTACACGTGATATTGCTTCTTAGCCAGGCAGTGGCACTGAGGATGGAAAGGAAGGGTCAGTTTTAAAGAGAGATTTTCGAATTGTATTATAAAAACAATACAGTTTAGTGATTTGATTACGGGGAGTGAGGGAGCAAAAGACGACTAGGATGGTCCCAAGGTTTCTGGTTGAGAAACTAGGTAGCTAGTGGTGACATTTATGGGTAGAGGGAGCCCTGGAGGAGAAGCAGGTTTTGGGAGACCACCCAGATGGAGAGATGTAGAAGGCAGTTGGATCTCTGACTCCCAGGCTCAGTGGCGAGGCCTGGTCTGGAGACAGAGTTTGCAAAGCCACCAGCCCTGAGGTGGTTGATGAAGCCATGGAAGTGAAGAGATGGCCCTGGAGAGGGATGTGGTCTGAGAAGGGAATGGGGCCAAAGTCAGAATACTAGGGAGCACCAGGCAGAAGGGGTGTCGGCACAGTGGCAAGTGCCAGGGGAAACTCTGGGAGAAGAGAGCTCCTCAAAGGGAGCGGTCAGAGAGGGCAAATCAGATGAGGCCCGAAAAAAGAATCTATTTGATTGGGCAATTGGGAAGAGGTCATTGTCTTGTTTTCAGAGTGCAATAGTTGAAGGGTAAGCGGCAGAAGCCTTATGTCTGTGAATTGACACATAAATGGGAGAAGAATGGAGATGCGTGGTTGCCAACCATTCTTCTGAGAAGTTAAGAAGGAAAGAAGACAAAGAAGTAGTGGAAGGAGTGGCAGAATTGCAGAGGACGTTTTCTTTTTCTTCGGATGGAGGAGGTGTGTGCATTTTGATATGGGGCAGAGGGCAGTGGAGAAGGAGAGGCTGACTTTGAGGCGGGGGGTGGGGGTGTGTGTGGATTAAGTGTGGAGCAGAGCCCGGGAGGACAGCGCAGGATGGGATGAGGAGCACGTGACCAGCTTAGATTGGGAAAAGGGACCCTTCACCCTCTGGGTCTGGAGAAAACAGGAGAAGGAGGTTGCAAGTAAAAAGGTGGGAAGTTGGAATTCATGTCTGATTGCTTCAAATTTCTTTGAAGTTGGAGGCAAGGCAGGTGACGGGAGGAGTGCTGAGGGGGTGGGGGGGGTGGGGTGGGACGTGCTCCTCTGGGAGTGCTCTGAGCCCTTGTGGTAGTGGCTGCTCCTCATATCTACTTTTCCTGTATTCTTTAAAGTTCTCTTTACTTTAAAAAAATTACTCATTTAAGGTGTAAAATTCAATAATTTTTAGTATATTTACAGACCTGTACTACCGTCATCACAGTCCAACTTTATCAACATTTCCATCACCCCACAAAAATCCCTCATACCCACTTTTAGTCAATTCCCATTCTCCACCCCAGCCAACCACTAATCTACTATTTTTCTCTACAGATTTGTCTATTCTGAACTTTTCGTGTAAATGGAATCATGCAATATGTGATCTTTTATCTCTTGCTTCCTTCACTCTGCAGAATGTTTTCAAAGTTCATCTACATTGAATTTGTTTCAGTACTTCATTCTGTTTTATGGCTGGATAATAGTCTACTGTATGGGTGGATCCCATTTATTTAGTCATTCACCAGTTGATGGACATTTGATTTGTTTCAAGGTTTTGGCTATTATGAATCATGTTGCTCTGAACATTCACGTTCATGTCTTTGTGTGGACATATGTTTTCATTTCTCTTGTGTAAATACCTAGGAATGGAATCACTGGGTTACATGGTTTTTCTTTCACTTTTTAAGAAACGCTGCCGCCCTGTTTTCCAAGGTAGCCGCACCATTTTACATTCCCACCAGCAATATATGAGGGTTCGTTTCTCCACATCCTTTCCAGCACTTGGTATTATCTGTCTTTTGTATTATAAACATTCTAGTGGTATGAAGTGATATCTCATTGTGGTTTTAATATGCGTTTCCCTAATGACTAATGATGTTGAACATCTTTTCATGTGCTTACCAGCCATTCATATATCTTCTGTGGTGAAATATCTATTCAAATTCTTTGCCCATTAAAAAAATAATAAGTAGTTTGTCTTATCATTGAGATATGAGTTCTTCTTTATTTTTTTACTAGACAATTTCTCTTTATTCCAATCCCCTGATGTAGTTAACAGTTCTTTATATTAAACTTCACCTGTTCAAATTACTGTGTGGTATCTCTTATTATTGCACACTGACTTACACAAGTGGCCACTAATACTTATTCTCTGATAAGCCAGCAGGAAATACCCAGAACAGAAATAAGAAAAAGTGAAAGATTTGGATCTAGGAAGATTTGCATTTGTATCCTGGTTTTGCCACTTACTTCTATAAGTCCTTAGGCAAGGCATTTAAACTTTATGAATTGCATGTTATCATCTGTAAAATAGGAAAATGATGTTCATCTCACAGGATTTTCTTAAAGATTATAGATAACATACATAATAGCTTATCACAGAGATTGGCACGTAGTAGCAACTCGATAAATGAGCCAACACAAACAGAAGCAAGTGGTCAAGAGCTGAAAACAAATCTTAGGATGTTCTGTAAGAAAGGTCCTTGTTATTCAGTGAAGTGTCCTTAACTGGCACCTGAGTGCTGCTATTGTTAAAGAGGTGTCAAAGAGAGAGGCTAGTGATGGCTCAGGAAGGTCCTCAAACCGTGGCTGCACTTGGGAAGCTCATTATGAATTTGGGGTGTGGTCTTCAGTTTCAGGGAGCCTATCTTATCAGTACCCCAGGAGCGTCCAAGCTTTAGAAGCCTGACTCAAGTCAGCAAAACTCACATAGTTATTCTAGTCATTAGGATACCTGGAATGACTCACTCAGAGACTGATCCATTACTCAGTCACTAAAAATTATGAAGTTTAGAAAACAATTACTTATTGTCATATTCAACTGACTATATATGGAGACACAGCCTTAAACTGAAATGATCAAGTTTTCATTTAAAAAAGCATAAGTTGGTGCTTCCCTGGTGACACAGTGGTTGAGAATCCGCCTGCTAATGCAGGGGACACGGGTTCGAGCCCTGGTCTGGGAAGATCCCACATGCCGCGGAGCAACTAGGCCCGTGAGCCACAACTACTGAGCCTGTGCGTCTGGAGCCTGTGCTCCGGAACAAGAGAGGCCGCGATAGTGAGAGGCCTGCGCACCGCGATGAAGAGTGGCCCCCGCTTGCCGCAACTAGAGAAAGCCCTGGCACAGAAACGAAGACCCAACGTAGCAATCAATCAATCAATAAAATAAATAAATCTTAAAAAAAAAAAAAAGCATAAGTAACAACATATCACAAGCACCACTGCATTGCTTATGACGTTAAAGATTTAGTTTACCGGTAGGTTTGGACATTTTTAGATATTCGAGTTTGGTATGTGAGATCTTTTGCTGCCTTAAAGAATGTTAGAACCAGAATCAGAAATAGACACAATGAAGGAGTCATAAAGGAGTAATATGTTGCCTGGTAGAGAATGGGTTTTAACCGTGATGGAGCTGGAAAACTGCCAGCTGAGGGCTGGCAGCAGCTTCTGCCTCTTGGGTGGGGAAGCTGGAGTATGAGAATACCCGCTCTTGTCCTGAGAGGGTCCTTTTAGTGATCGATTTGGTCAGGTAGATGTAAGGCAAGTATCCATTCATTGTCCCTGGGGAAGCCTGCTTCAGACGTGTTAAGTACGCTGTTTGGATTATCTGGAGTGTGATCTATTACCTGCAGTATTAGAACATTTTCTTCTACACTTGCATTTGAGCTGTGCTATTGTGAACAACGTGAGTGCATGCAAGGCATGGGTGGGGTTTTTGCTCAAGCATTTACACTCTAAGACCTGGGGACCGGGGGACAGCAGCTGGGCCACACAAGCCTGATTTCCTGCTACACACCAGCAGCAAACTGGCCTGGGTGGTTGGTGTGCTGCGTGCTTTTATTTAATGCCAAACAGGCCATTTTTGTCACCAAGGAAGAACCACAATGTACCCTGTAAGAGGGCAGGAGACAGTGGATGTTCCCATGTAGAGAGGCAGAGAAACGAGGTGGGCTCTGGACGGAAGAGGGGAAGAGCTCTGGGTCTGGTGGAGGTGGAGCTGAGGTTGGGATCATGGAGAGGTGATGGCATGTATCAGCTACTCCCTCTGTTGCACGTCCCTTGTCCAGTGTGAGCCATGTTTGGGGAGTTAAAGAACATGTTTGTGCCCACACTTAAGACACAGTGTGTGGAGTGAGCTGCTATTCCTGGAAGATCAAGTTCTGAGATGACAAGAGGTGAAAGCAGGGTCTTGGCACCTTGATGTTCTGGGGCAAGAGCTCTGGCTGAGATGACATGTGACAGAGAAGATTTATGGGGCAAGTAAGCTTTTCTCAGTGACCACTTCTCAATACTTGAGAAGGTGAGCCTGATAAGAGGCTAGACTTCCTGCAGCCATAGAGGACAGGGGCTTGGGCGATTGTTATTGGGGTGTTAAAAAGCCACAGAATTTGAGCATTTCCAGGTTATGGAAATATAAATATAGACTTCCATGCCATAGGTCTAACAAAATCACTGAAACTTGAAGAAGCTTAATCTAAGGATAATATGAATGATCTGGCATTTCCAAATCATTATTAATGACCAGCAATAAAGAAGTGACATTTCATCTCTTCTATTCCCCCCACCACCCCACCTTGCTGCACTGGGAAATCTGGGTGGGGTCACAGAGTCCTTGCTCTGTCCTTCATGGCTTCTGCAATGGACCAGCTCTGATGCTGAAATAGAAATCTGATTCAGTTTCTATTCTTGACTTTTGTTTGGCTCCGTACTATTCATTACCCTGTGATTGTTAAGAGGTGGCTGCCCTTTCTGACTTAGACTTTCATGGTATCCTGGGACTTTTAGTAGTCTCTCCTTCCTTACCTCCACCTTTCTTCCTTCTTTCCTCCTTCTCTCCCCTGTTCTGAAAAAGGATTTAAGATGCTCATAGAGATACAGTTGATCAAGATAAGATACTAAATTTATGTAAAATATTAAATTAAATTAAAAGCAGATTAATAAAAGAAAGGAAAAATAAGGGTGAGGAATAAGGGGGATACAAATATATATAGATCCCTAAGAGTCCCAGCTCTTGGCTGCTGGTAGGCTGCCAGTTGGTCCAAGCTTTCTGGAGATCAATCAGAAAGAGAGGAGCTAACTGCCCAGCTCACAGGGGTCATGAGGTAAAAACAAGCCATAACAACCCATTCTTGATAGGTTATAGATATCAGGAATATATATGTATATTCAACTTATTCCTAAAACCAGAAAGAAAAATTTTCTCAAGCTCATAAAGAAGATCTTATATAATGTGACAGGGGAGTTCCTCAACAATCCTGATGGTCTACACTGGGATGGAATTCGTTTGGGGTAACCATACCAAAGCTCAGTTCAGTAAAAGCAGTTCTCCAGGGGACCAGTTCAGTAAGATCTGCTGGTCTAGATTTTAATAGATGTTGGATGGTAGTGAGTTTGAGACTCTTCTCCCTCACAAGTCCTGGATCTAGTGATTCTGTGTTTTCCAGCAAAGGCAGGACTTTATCCCATAATGGATGTCGCACTGTGGGTAGGATCCATTATGGGATAAATAATGGACTTTTGACTTTGTTCCCTGACAGAAGCCTTCCACTGCTTACAGCTGGCTCCAGGAATTCCTCAGCTCAACCCAGGTTGCTCTCCCCTCTCCTTCCTGTTGATCTTTAAAATTCTGGCATATTCATCTATTCTCATTGAAAGTGACGTCTTTTTCCTTACCATCTGTGCAGCCTTGGGTGAGTTCTTCATCCTTCCCAAGACTTTTTCCCACTAACTGTAAAAGTGAGCTGTATCTATGTCATGGTTTTAATGTGAAGAGTAAATGAGAGATTATAAATCCTGTAGCTCTGTGCCTGGAAAATAGGAGGCAAAGGAAAAATCTTAGTTCTCCTCTGTCTTCCGCTCATAACATTATATGGTGTCTTTAAATGTATAGACTTTTAAAATCTAGTGCTTTACTTATTTCATGTGTAATTTTTCCTTCTAAGGAGACTACGTCTTTCCATAGTGCTTTAGACATAGTAGGAACTCAATGCATGTACAATGGATGATTCCAATTGGAATGATATGAAAAGGAGGAGTAGAGCAGGATAGAGGACAAACTCTGCACTCCATCTGAGGGTCAATATGGCAGCCAGTTAAAGCCATGGCAGGATCACGTTCCCTAGGTCCCCTCATATCATTCTCCAAAGCTATTTCCCCTGTCAAAATGTGAGAGACAGACAGAGGAAGAGAGTGGGGGGGGGGAAGAGAGGGGGATAGAAGGTAGGAGGAAGCTGGAACAGTCTTTTTTCCTCCTCACTCAACTCCAGTAAATTATTCAAATATTTTAATAGTCCTATTTTCTCAATTCTCTTGCAATTTAATTTGAGGCTTTTGGTAATGCACAATTGTAAGCATAATAGGATTTTTTTTTTTTTACTTAAAGAGAAGCTTTGTGTTTGAATGAAAGTCACATACAGAAGGAATCTAATTTTTTTTTTAATCTCTTTATTGTAGAACAATTCTCAAACATGAGTCAAACACTCCCCCTGCCTCTTTCTCCACCAACCTCCCTCAGTGCTACCTAAGGAGACTTGAAGATAACTCATGGTATTTCGGGGGAAATCAGCAGGCTATTTAACTTATCCTAGATGGGTCTTAATAAAAAAGAATTATCCTCCCCTCAGTTTATGGAACAAAACGGTGTGGGAGTGTCCAGGACGGAAGAGCTGAGCTGCTTGCCTGTTTAGGGAGCTCAAGCATAACAAAGCATGTCAGAGCACTTAGGGCATCTGGCCATGGGTTCTGTTTGAATGTGGGCTTAATGAACCCAAAGGGAGAGGGGACCAGGACCAGTCAGAGCTAATGATTGGTCCTCATTTTAATAATTGCAGGCAGTAAGAAGGATACATTTGAATGTCCCAAACTAAAACATTTTAGCTGGAGGAAAGGGACAGACAAAGGTACCAATTCAATCCAAGGATGCTGTTTGGGTGAGTTGGAGGGATGATTTTGAGCATAACATTACATGATGATATAGAGTATAGTATACCTTCCTGGTAAAACCTCAGGACAAGAACTTTGGACACCCACATGTTGACTCCAAAATCAGGTAAGATCCACCCAATCCAGATATCTTTCTATAGCAAGACCTAAAAAAAAATCTTTTTACCTTAGGTCTTGATGAAGATGCGAAAATTAAGAATGATATAACTCACATTCTGCAATTAAAACTTTATACATCTTACCATATGGCTAACTCACACGTAAGTGCATATGTAAACTATGAAAGTTTTAAGGAGACTCTAAGGAACTGGTAAAAGTCCTTAGGTCTGGCTGAGAGAATCCCCTGTGTTCTTGTTGAAGTCCTAATTCTGTTATCCCAGTTCTGTAGATTATCTTCTATGTTCCATGCCATTGTTTCTAAACAACAGACTGTACTGAGATGTGTTTTTCTTCTGCTGGGGCCTTTATTCTATCTTTGTTATATGCTGGTTCATTTTATACACAGTTTTTATCATTGTATTGCTACTATAATCTTTGACTTCCTCCAATGAGCAAAGAGAAATAATCAGACAAGAACTGCCACAGCCTCCCACCATGACATCTGCCCTTCTCCAGTACCTGTTTCATATTCTGCCTTCCGACCTTTCCTAAGATGAGCCCTCTGTCTCCTCTGTAAGTCCAGCTCCTCCACGTATGCCTTCAATCCCATCCCCTTTCACCTACTCAAGCACGTCACTCCGGCACTTCTCCCCATCATCCACTGTCACTGGCTCATTCTCATCAGCATGCCCACATGCTGTTATTTCTCCCATCTGAAAAATAAATCTTTTCTTGACCCACTTTCTTCTGCAGCTACATTGCATTTCTCTTTTCCCCTTGAAACTCCTTGAAAGAGTTGCTGCCTCCAATTCCTTTCTCCCATTATCTTGGAAACCCACTCCAAGCAGGCGTTCATCTCCATTAGTTCACTGAAACTACTTTTATCAAGGTCAACAGTGACTTCTATGGAGCTAAATCCAATAGTCATTTTTCATTTCTCATGATCAGCCACTGTCCCTCCCCCATTACCTCTCCAACCTTATCACCAACTTCTCTCCCCCTCTTTCTCCACTCTAGCCACACAGTCCTTAACTGCGCCTCAAATCCTCCAAGAATTTTTTCTCCTCAGGGCTTTGGACTGGCTGTTTCCTCTGCCCATGATGCTCTTCCCCAGATATCTGCCTGCCTATTTCCCAGACCGCTTTTCAAATCTCTGCTCAAGTGTCTCCTTTGAAGCGAGGTGTACCCTGACCATCCTATTTAAAATTGCACCGCCATCCCACCTGCTGTCACTCCTGACTTTTTTTTTATTAGTCAACTATTACTGTGTAACAGTAATAGTTACACAGTAACTATTATAATAGTAATAACTATTACTATTATATAACAATTACTAATAGTTAATAATAGTATTAACTATTACTGTGTAACAGTAATAGTTACACAGTAACTGTGTAACCCCCAAACTTAGTAGCTTCAAACAACAATAGAAATGTCTTATCTCTCACAGTTTCTGTGGGTCAGGAATTAGGGAGTTCTAGGTGGTTCTGGCTGGGATCTCCTATGAGGTTGTAAGTTACATGTCGCCCCAGACTGCAGTCATCTGAAGACTTGACTGGGGCTGGAAACTTCATTTCTAATATGGTTTATTCACATGGCTGTTGGCAGGAAGTCTCAGTTTCCTCCCACGTGGACCTCTCCCTGGGCTGCTTGAGTGTATGCCTCATGACATGGCAACCGCTACCCCAGAACAAGCAATCTAAGAGACAGCCAGGCCGAAGCTGCCATGTCTTTTATAACCTAGCCTTGGAAGTCACATGCCATCATTTCTGCAGTATCCAATCAGTCTCACAGGCCAGACCTATTTAGTGTGGGAGGAAACACAAGTTGTGTTTCCAGGAGGTGGGATCACTAGGGGCCATGCTGGAGTCTATGGATTTCCATAGTACTCATCATCTTCAAACACACCGTATCATTTACCTATTTCAGATGTTTATTTTTGGTCTCCCCACACTAGATGTAAGTTCCTCGAGGGTGGTGATTTTGATCTGTTTTGTTGAGTGTTCTACCTCTAAGTGTCTAGCACAGTGCCAGGCATATAGTAAGCACTCAGATATTTGTCAAATGAATAATTGGATATAAAGTTCTGTAAAATCCTGTCTGCCTACCCTGATTATTATTCTGGAGCAGCTTCTCACTCTTAAATTGCAAGAGGCTGCAGATCCAGACGGCTCTTTACACTTCTCCGAGCATTCAGTGACCCATCTTTGTTTTCTAACCCAATCTATTTAGTGCCTTTGCTGGAGTGAATAACTTCCTGACTGAGATCTGAGCTAAAAACAAATTCTTCACCATTAGAACCCACCCCCCCAACACCACCGTCTCTCTCCCTCTTTCCCTCTCTCTCTCTCTGTCTCTCTCTCTCACACACACACACACACACACACACACACTAAGAGTTTTCTTTGACCGTTTCATGCCCAGTATATATTTCATGCCCAGTATATATTTCCCACAATGTTTTCTTTTTCTTTTTTTTTCGTTAAAATATTTATTTATTTATTTATGGCTGTGTTGGGTCTTCGTTTCTGTGCGAGGGCTTTCTCTAGTTGTGGCAAGTGGGGACCACTCTTCATCGCAGTGCGCAGGCCTCTCACTATCGCGGCCTCTCTTGTCGCGGAGCACAGGCTCCAGACGCGCAGGCTCAGTAATTGTGGCTCACGGGCCCAGCTGCTCCGCAGCATGTGGGATCTTCCCAGACCAGGACTCGAACCCGTGTCCCCTGCATTGGCAGGCAGATTCTCAACCACTGCGCCACCAGGGAAGCCCTCCCACAATGTTTTCTGACTGTCAGGCCTAAGAGCTAAGGAGGGAACGATAATAAGTAGGAGGAAGTCAAAGGAAGGCATTCTGGGGTTAGGGTGGCTGTAACAGAACCAAGGCCTTGTTCTGTGGTCGAAGAGAGGAAATATTAGCATCTGATGGCTACCGTGCCAGTAGAGCTCAGGAATTACCGAGCAGAGAAGCATCACCTGCTACCCCCGTGCTGGGTCCTGGCGGTGCAGGCAGCTGAGGTGGTAGCAGACAAGCTGGTGCCTGAGGAGGTGGGAGCCCCAGCTGAGGGGGCTGGCAAAGGAACCGGTGGCCGCTGAGAAGGGCAGGGTCGAGCTGGTGAGGGGACAGCCCTGGCTTCTCCTCTGTCCATGGCTAATCCTTCCACCTATGCTTTGGGGCCTGTCCTGATTTTCTTCACAAACCCTTGTTCAGCCTTTTCCCCAAACCCATTCCTTGCTTCTTCCTTTACCACGGGCTTTCCCCCTCAGTCTGCAAACATGATTAGCTCTCCCCTATCCTAAAAACCTCTTCTCTCTCCTGGGGCCACTTTTTCTCAGGTCTTAGCCACCCCCCAAATAAAACGAACACACACGCAAAACCACATTTCTCTACCATTTGTTCCCGTTTCCAACCACCTTTTGGCTTTCCTTAGCAAATTTATTAAATGAGCTATTTGTGTGCCTGGCCGTTCTCATCAATTTACTCAGTTATTTATTTAATAAGCAATTTATTGAGGACCTATTATGTATTAAATACTTAGAATAGAGAAATGGAGTATGATTTCTGCCCTTAAGGAGCACTCTGCCTAATAGGGGACACAGGTCAACAAATTATAATGTAATGTGATAAGTATAACAAAGAGGACATGTGCAAGGTCCAGAGGTAACACAGAAGAGGGTGTCATTGGCTCGACAGAAGGTAGGCAGGAATCCGAGATGGTTTCCTAGAGACGTGGAGTCTCAACAAGGTTAATAATATAGGGCGAGGGAGTGGGGGGAAACAGAGAATATCTTGGAAGCCAAATAAGAGATACTGGTCAACTTAATCAAATGCACAGAGAGATGATGTAAAATGAGGAAAAATATACATAGAAGTTGGCAGCCTGAAGATTACTGAGGGACTCTACCGATGCAGTTGGAGGGAAGAGGATTGCAGTGGGATGAGAAGCAAACTTGAGCGAGAAGCTAGAGACAGTTTTGGCAGGAGCTTAGCTGAGATGGAGGAGCATTGTAGGGTAGCAGCCAGAGAGAAGGTCAGGGTGAGGGGAGAACTCAGCAGTTCTCTGGGGCCAGGAGAAACAGTAACATAATCGTCACCAGATTCTTAGGGGTGGCGTGAGGATTCAATGAGTTAATACACATAGAGTGACAGTGCCTGGCACACATTCGATTAGGAGGTGGTGGAGCAAGAATGCAAATTCTCGTGCTTTGGTGCCCATCCCGCGCTCATTCTGTTGCATCAGGAAAGCCTGGGGAAAGTCTTCCACACTCAGAGAGTTCTTGGGTAATGGGGAGAGAGAAGAGAGATTGGGCAGGGCCACCTGAGGCCACTGAGAGGTCTCGTTGCTCATTCAGGAGAAACAGGCTCTGAGCTTCCTGTGTTCTGACAGGATCAAAGCTCCCCTCACCACTTCTTCTCACGTGGCTTCTTAGCCTGACTTCTTCAAAGAGAAGGCCGCCTCCTAGGATGACAGCCCCAACGATGTCACAGCCACACATTGCACGTGGGGAGCTTTGCCATCAGGGAGGGGACTGATGCGGAGGCTGGCTGAGCTGTGGCCACTGCAGTTTTGTTGGCTGCCCCGTAAGCAGGGTGGGAATGTCCTTCAGGGGGAGAGTTGTGGGAAGCTCTCAGACACCAGCCCAGGAGGATGTGAGCCACACAGACTAAAGGGAACAGCAGAGCTCATTCAGTCCTTGATCTGGGACTAGTCTCAGATGAGGGCAAAATAGCATATTTATGCCAAACGTTTAAAAATGCCATTCATAAAGAAGGGGGAAAAAAATCACCATAATCCTACCACCCAAAGGCAACCACTGTTAACATTTGGGGTAAGTCCTTCCAGACTATTCTATTTACTTTTTTCCACTTAATGTGCAAACTTCATTTCATGTTAATAAATAAATATATTTCCAAGTACATCATTTTAAATGATTGTATAGTATTCTTGTGAATCAACTAAAGGGGTAATTGAATGGAAGAGGAAGACATGGTTTGGGTAATCCTACATTGCACCTCACCAATCTCTCACCGGGCAGCCCCTCCCAGAGACCACATTCCCACACATTCAGTGTATCTGAAACAGGGCTTTTGCCGCCAAATCATTCCCTCCTTCCAAAGTTCCATTCTTCTAGTCACCCATACTCAGACTCCTAGAGTCACTTTGTCTTCCTTCCCTTAACATCTGCTAGTCACCACATCTTGCCAAATCTTCCTTTGCAATACTTTTTCACCCACCCCACCTCCTTTTCATTTCTGCTTTCAGTACCTGAGGCCAGAACATGATTAACTTGTTGCCTAATTACAACATTCTCCAACTTATTGCAATGACTTCTTAATTTATGTCCCTGCCGTCAGTCTCTCTGTCTTTTCTCTAATTCATTCTGCAGAATGCTGCCAGACTTCAGATACTGCTCAAAAACCTTCAATGTCTTCAAATTTCCTAAAAAAACATATCTTGTATTTGTATAGCACATCTCATTTCATTTCTATTTCTGAAAATAAAGTATGCCTGGTAACATATAGGAACATATACTCTCATTAAAAGAGATCTACCTGTATCAATAATTTAGAAATATTTGTCAACCTTAATGCCTAGCCCAATACTTACAAATGGTAGTGACTCAATAGATATGAATGGATAAATAAATAAATGAATGAAGCTCCTTCTATTTTCCACTGACTTTCATCATAAAACTAGAGTTCTCAGGGTTAAAATTTAAAAGTTAATTAATGGACAGACTTGAAAATCTTGGCAAGGAAGACATTAGTAAGCATGAAGCATTGTGCTGGGAATGTTGGTCATGGGACGTTTCCATCACTTTATATTTAGAGTTCTGTGGTAACACGTTACAGCAGACCCAAAATTTAGGGCCTCTAGTGCTCTCTACCACTTTCCCTAACTTCTCTTCCTCAGATGACTGGAATATCTGTCATAAGCAACTTGGATGAAAAGGTAAAATATTCTTTTTTAGGATTTAATGAATTTGAGTGATGCAGAGAGAGGAAAGGAAACCTCCAGTTCAGTGAAAGGGACACACAGGTAACCAGAAAATTGAAGAGTCCTTCAGCGCAGCCTAGTGCTGGACTTTGGAATGAGAGTACATTGGACACTTAGTATCCCATGCTGAACCTGACTCCTCATCTATAAGATAGAGATAATACCTGCCACGTATGGTTGTAGAGAATGTTAAGTGCAGTTAGGATGTGTTTGTGCTTATAGCACATAGTAAAACAAGGCAATAAATAGCTGTCACTATTGTATTAGCCAGGGTTTTCCAGAGAAACAGAATCAATAGAATTTATGAAATTTATTGTAAGGAATTGGCTCAGGTGACCATGGAGGCTGGCAAGTCCAAAATCTGCAGCATCGATGTCCCCATTCAAGTCCCAAAGCCAGCAGGCTGCTGTAGAACCAGGAAAAGTGATGTCCCAGTTTAAAGGCCATCAGGCAGGAGAATTCTCCCCTACTTGGGAGAGGGGCAGCTTTTTGTCTATTCAGAACTTCAACTGATTGGATGAGGCCCACATATATTATAGAGCGCAATCTGCTATACTCAGTCTACCGATTTAAATGTTAATCTCATCCCCAAACACCCTCACAGAAACACCCAGAGTGTTTGACCAAATATCTGGGCACATCATAGCTCAGTCAAGCTGAAACATAAAATTGACCCTCACAACTATTATCGGTAATAATAAATTGTAGGCACAGAGTGCTATGAGAGTACCTCACAGGATATTGATCAACCTGGAGTAGTAGGTATAGGGTAGGCCTTGGAGAAAAGGATTGATGAAGCCTTCCTAAAAGTTATAGAGTCTAATAGACTGTGGGTCACCCAGGTGAAGATGTCCAGAAAGCATTCAATATAGCGATTGGGGCTCAGGGGAGAAAACTGCCAGTTGGTAAGGATTTGAGGGCCAAGTCAGAAGCTGAAGCCATGAGAATGGATGAGATCAGTCAGGAAAAGTGTACAAGTGAAAAGACGGGAATGGAGCCATGAAGAAAAACAGCATTTTACAGGGAGCCAACAGAGAGGACTACCTAAAATAAAAACCTACTCAACTGAAATGTTCCCCAAAACCCAAGACTTGAAACAAATAAATGCCTGCTTCTTGATCTGTTCTGTCAATTCAAAGATCTTAAAATGAGTTTGCAGAAAGTTGCTGCTACTTGTACTGAAACCATAAGCACACATTAAGTGAGGTCCTTGCAATATTTGGCTTCTAGCTGTTATCACAGCTTCCTTACTTTTGCAGGCTCCCCAACTCTGGACCAGATTGCTAGGAACCACCACTAGGTGTCCAAAGCAGGGGACAACCAAGTAGGTGGCCATCTACATGGAATGATTTGAGAAGGTCTTTCTACTCCCAACACCACCCCTACTAGTACCTGCAGCAATCTTTCCATCACAAAGTCCTTGAAGGGAAGGACCATTTCCTATCCATCAGTAAAGAGAGCTGGCTCTGCTTCTAACTGGCAGCGTGATGGAGAACCAGTAACTTCCCCCTCCAGGACTCAGATTCTTCCTTTGTAGGATGAGGAGACTGAACATGATGACCTTTAAAATCCTGCCTTGCCCTAACCTTCCATGAATCAGACTGTAAAGAATTGTTGAATTGTCTGAATTAATGAATTTGTGTTTTTCCATTTGGGTTAGGAAATCCCACTAAGAGAGGCAACAAGTTATAAGCTGTTAATATTAGAACAAATTAATATTTCTGATTGCTGAGTGTAGAATCTTGTCAAATGGGAGGCCCTGTAGAATTTAGGGGTGTGAGGGAAGGAGAAATAAAAGTAGTCTAAGTGGGGGCACTGCTCATGAGAAGAAGCCTGTTGGGTGAGTAGGGATTGGGGTGGAGATGGTGGAATAAAATCTATGTCAGCTAGGGGACCTACTGGAATCTTAGAAATATGGAGGATTTGAAGACAAAGAGGGGGATTTCGGTTCAGTTTAACAAACATTTGTTAAGAATATACCATATGTCAGACACTTGACTAAGGAGAGTGGATACAATAATGAGTAAAACCAAGTTCCTGACCTTCAGGAATTCACAGTCGGAGACTGAGAGGGAAAAGGAACATTTCAACAGGGGGTGTTAATTATATAGCAAGTGGTTAAGAGTGCAGATTTCGGGCCAGACTGCTTGATCTAAATCCCAGCTCTGCCACTTACTAGTTGTGAGACTTGGGCATATTTCTTAACCTCTCTCTGTTTCCATTTCTTCATCAATAAAATGGGGATAATAATACCTACTTCTAGGGTCATTGTGAGGCTAGAGTGAGTTGCCTAGAATAGACTGTATCTAAGTGTTTGTTATTACTAAGTGAGCTATGGAGACAGGCAATAGGTACAATGGGAGAGGAGACCAGGGAAATCTCAATAGGCAAGTGTGTCCCCTACACAATCAGTGGCGATTCTGCATTTTTGCCTTTATTTCCCTTTGTCTTTCCTGGGCCTCTACTAAACCATGTTCTTACTCATCCTACACAACAGGGCCAATGATTTGCCATCACAAGCGAGTGGAGTAAGTGTCTCACATCCTCGATGCCCCTTTCATAAGGAAGGCCTGGCCTCCAGAAAACAGAGCTATCTTTATCTTTTATTCCTGTCCAGTGTACTTTCCTTCAGCCACCTCCGTCAGCCTTCTTCGCTGTCCTCTTGAGCTCCTGTCCTGAGGTCCTTTGCCCAGAACACTTGCACTTCTCATCACAGACTGAGCAGTGGGGGTCGCTAGTCTCCAGCTTTTCCTTCTCTTGGGACTCTTCTTGGTCTCCTTCCCTCTGGGTGCAGCATGCTCCTTCCTCCCTGCCCCATCCAGTGATATTAGGAAATCAGGAAGCAAAGACAGATTCGGGGCAAGGAACTGAGAATGCTACAGTGTAGGAACCCTAAAAGCACTGGTCCAGGAAAGAGAGGTCTGGTTCACCCCGACTCTGTCACCAGCCTGCTGTGTGATCCAGGCAAAACTCTCCAGCTCGGTTTCCTTCCCTGGGTCGGAAAGTGAGAGTGTTGGATGAGGTCAGTAGTTTGCAAACTTTTCACTGCCAAGGACCTCTTTTATTGTTTCTCTCTGCACGGACTTCATGTTTTGAAAGATTTGATCTCCCCCTCCCCTAACCCCTGAGTTTTAAAGATTTATTTCTCCGTATGTAATTAATCAGAGACTTTAAACAGCAAGAGAGAGTTTGATAACACAGAACTGACAAAGCTTAATGAAAAGCAAACATAAATCAGACTTTTAAAGAGAGCTTTTGTCGGGCTTTCCTGGTGGTGCAGTGGTTAAGAATACGCCTTCCAATGCAGGGGACACGGGTTTCGAGCCCTGGTCCAGGAAGATCCCACATGCCACAGAGCAACTAAGCCCGTGCGCCACTTTGCGCTCTAGAGCCCGTGAGCCACAGCTGCTGTAGCCCGCGTGCCTAGAGCCCGTGCTCCTCAACGAGAGAAGCCACCACAATAAGAAGCCCGCGCACCGCAACGAAGAGTAGCCCCCGCTCGCCGCAACTAGAGAAAGCCTGCGCGCAGCAACGAAGACCCAACGCAGCCAAAAATAAATTAATTACTTTTTAAGAAAGAGAGAGCTTTTGTCATAGGATTCTTGGTAAGTGCATGAATTCCACTGGACTTTTTGAAGTATTGAAAATAGCTCTGGCTCTCCCATTGTCCCTTTAGTGTATTCCTGAGAGTCTTAAGTTCTCTGGGCTGGAAAAAATTGACTAGATGATCTCTAAAGTCCCTTCTATTCCACAAATGTTCTAAACCTGTGACATCCCTGTGTGGCTGCTGAGTTGGAACGCCGGAGGCTGGAGATCCAGCCAGAAGAGGCTTGGAGGGGCTGCCTGTGGTTCTGTGCACAGTACAGTCAACCTCCAGCCATTTTGATGCTGTCATTCAAAATTGGTGTTACTTTCTCATGGGTTGAGATGAAGTCTATCTTTACTGAGTTTATGAAACAAGTTTTGCTAACCACAATAGCATATGCCAAGTCTCCCAGTAGCTTATGGGGTCAGTAATAGAGCAGGCACAGAGTTTTCAGGCACTTAATCTCCTAACCCCACTAACGTACCCAGCAAAAATGATATCCTAATAATGAATCATTTTTACTGTCTTAAATATCTGAAGTTCCCTGGTATTTTATATCTTTAATAAAACCATGTATCAGCTGATGAAATATTTTTTGAGCCAAGAACTGTGCTAGGCATTGCAGGGTGAGCTACAGAGGTATATAAGATGTAGCTTAACTGCATTTCTACAGAAATATTTTTTAGGAGGTTAAGCCTTTTTATACAGTGTGTATTAGAGGTTTTGTTCCTATTCTCACTTCTGGGGAAACACAGAAGAGAGATGAGCAGAAAAGAGAAACTGAAAAAGAAGACTGCGGGAGCTAGACGGTGCTCACTGCTGCCGAGGGAGCCGACCCAACAAAGGAGTTAGGACATTCAGCTTCTGCTTCTTGAGGCTGGGGTCGGCTTGGACTGTACCTGCTGGGCATCGTAGTTAGCAGAGGTATAAAAAGAGATGGAGGCTTCCCTGGTGGCGCAGTGGTTGAGAATCTGCCTGCCAATGCAGGGGACACGGGTTCGAGCCCTGGTCTGGGAAGATCCCACATGCCGCGGAGCAACTAAGCCCGTGAGCCACAATTACTGAGCCTGCGCGTCTGGAGCCTGTGCTCCACAACAAGAGAGGCCACGATAGTGAGAGGCCCGCGCACCGAGATGAAGAGTGGCCCCCACTTACCACAACTAGAGAAAGCCCTCGCACAGAAACGAAGACCCAACACAGCCATAAATAAATAAATTAAAATAAATTAAAAAAGAAAAAAAAGAGATGTTGAATGCAGGCCAGAAATGCCTTAATAAATCTATTCAACAAATATTTACTGCCTATCTACCATATGCCAAGCCCTGTGGGGGAATATAATGCCAAATAAGTCCTGATCCTGGTCTTCAAGGAATTCTGAAGCCAAAGGAGAAGTCACATAGGGAAATATGTGACTTTCACATCAGTGGGTGAAAAGTGCCACGGGAGCACCAAGCAACACAGAGAAGAGAATGATTAATTCTGTCATGGTTATTGAGGCCACCTTACAGAGGAAGTGGCATGGAGGCTGGACCTTGAAGTAAGTTTCAGCCAAATTAGTCAGGGCATTCCAGGCTGTGAACATTCATAGTCAGAGGAGGCTGGACCTGAAGGGAGGACAAAGGTGAAAAATTGAAGATGAGACCAGCACGCTAGGCCATATTGAGGAGAATCAAGTACTGTTGTAAGGCATTGCTTTACTTAAAATATTTAAGTATATTTCCCCCAGGACTCAATGGGGTGTGGCTCTCAGGGGACTAGCCAAGCCAATGAATAGGCAGACATTCAGTAATTATGAAAACCATATTTTAGATATTGACAGGTAACAGGCAAGAAGTTCTATTGAGAAGCATTTTTTACCTTGTGTTCTTGAAAATAATCTTAGAATTCCTATAAATCACCCATTTTGTGTAATACAGTACATACAAGTATTTAAAAGAATTGAACATATTTCAAATCTGTCACAGGAATAGTCATTTTATAGAAACAATTTATGCCATCAAAAACATATGTATTAATGTATTAATAACCGTATGTTGCTCTCTTAAGACTTTTATCATTGGGCTTGTTTTTTTGTTCTTTTAAAATAAATTATTTATTTATTTGGCTGCATTGGGTCTTTGTTGCTGCGCGTGGGCTTTTCTCTAGTTGCGATAAGTGTCGTTGGGGTGCAGGGACTTCTCATTCGCAGTGGCTTCTCTTGTTGTGGAGCATGGGCTGTAGGCACGTGGGCTTCAGTAGTTGTGGCACCTGGTCTCAGTAGTTGTGGCTCGTGGGCTCTTGAGCGCAGGCTCAGTAGTTGTGGTCCACGGGCTTAGTTGCTCTGCGGCATGTGGGATCCTCCCAGACCAGGGCCCAAGCCCGTGTCCCCTGCATTGGCAGGCAGACTCTTAACCACTGTGCCACCAGGGAAGTCCCCATTGGGCTTGTTAAGTACAAGATTAATTGTGTTTGTAATAAAATATATGAGTAAATAAATAAAACATTATTAATGTTTTACGGATAACTGTTAAATTCTGATAAAGAGGTATATGTTGAGCTGTCTATAGAAAGTTAAATAAAGGCAACTAGATTGTGCTGTGTGTTGTGTGACTATGTGTGAGGAGGAAAGGGAGAAAACAGAACTGAGATACACTGAGAAGAGAGGCTTGGGAAATAAGGAAGTTCCTTGAGGTTATTTTGTGAAAGCAAATGCCAGTTTAAAAACTAAAGCAAGAAAAGCCCCAAAGAGGGAAGATTGCATGAGTTATATAAATGAAGAAAATAAAGGAAATTTTATCAGTTTAAAAAAATACAAGTAAATATACATAAAGCATGCACAAGAGTGTATGTATATAGTACATACATACAGTAGATGAGATATGCATTACTGAATTAGTACACTATGCAATAAATATTTATTAAGCGCTTGCTGTGTACCAGGCACACGCATGGTTATTTCTTCCTTTATTGGCATTTGTACTATATCTCTATGCGTTTGACAGAAGAAAAGTTGTAGAATTTTCTGCAATAACTTGGACTTTTTTTCAGTGTATTTTAATTGCAAGGGGAATTTTTTTTATGTTTTCAAATATATCAAATCAGACCCAGGGCATCAAGATGGGTGAGTTTTTAAATAACCAGTGGGCTGTCTATTTTGTGAATGAGTGGTGCCATCTTTTTGTCTCAATCCAGAGCACCCTCTCAGGATTTAATTCTGAGACACACCACTTTACTTATTCATTCATTCATCTATTTTCTGTTGGATCTCAGGTACTGTGAACTGAGTTGGTCACACTCCCCGGTGCATGGCTCCCCATCACTACTGGTTTATTCAAGGACCTTTTAAACTGTTCCATGTTTCCCCTTTCATCCCCTCTCTAGTCTTCTCCTCTGCCCCATGAGTCCCTGCTCCTGTGTTTTTAACATCTATCCTTTCCATTCACATTTCGTACATTTATTAGATCTAGGTTGGAGGACGGGTCAGAATGGCAATGCAGGCTGAGCTGGTTACTTTGACCTTGTTTTACTGACAAACCAGGAAATGGGCCAAGCCGCAATGCAGAAGGTGTTCACCAGAAGAAGAAAATGTGGTCTGAGTGGCTCCCTTGTACCTGCCTTGTTCTCATCATGGAGACTTGTCTGTGAAGTTCAGTGGTCTCAGCATCTCCTGAAGAGTGAGGAATTCTCCAGATCACAGGAAGACAGAACTGTGGGCTCACTGCCTTTTGCCCCTTTTTGGCCTGGAGGATCACGTCCGAGGTTAGAGCTGAGGTTGCATCAGACACTCTCAGCCCTACCTACAGATTCCATGACCACCTGTAAGAGAGCTGGGGTGGGGCTGGTCAGGGTCGAGAGGGGGATACAGTTTCACCTTGAAGTGAAAGGTTTTTGTTTGGTAATTTGGCAATATCCTCCTTTCCAGATATCTTTAGATATTTGGAGTTTTCTTCATGCTATTCCCTGTTGAAGGAGAGGAAATGTGCTTTTGTGGATTAATATTTAACAGAGCCTCAAATCTTGGCGGAGGCCATGAGATCACCCCGTGATCTGTGTGACATGGGCCTATAGCCTCCTGGGCTTCCCTGTGTGTCTGCAACATGTTTACTGAGATCCTTTCCAGAGAAGTCCTAAAGGACCATCACAACATTTTCACTTCATACGTGTGGTATCCTTCCACTGCATGGAACAGACAGCTTGCACACCTACTGGATAAGGGACAGAGATAGAAGCAGAACTGGGGTGCAGGGGCTTCCCTGGTGGCACAGTGGTTAAGAATCTGCCTGCCAGTGCAGGGGACACGGGTTCGAGCCCTGGTCCGGGAAGATCCCACATGCTGCGGAGCCACTAAGCCCGTGCACCATAACTACTGAGCCTGCGCTCTAGAGCCCGCGAGCCACAACTGCTGAGTCCGTGTGCCACAACTACTGAAGCCCGTGCACCTAGAGGCCGTGATCCGCAACAAGAGAAGCCACCGCAATGAGAAGCCCGCGCACCGCAACAAAGAGTAGCCCCCGCTCGCCACAACTAGAGAAAGCCCGCGCGCAGCACCGAAGACCCAACGCAGCCAAAATTAAATAAATAAAAAAATTTATTAAAAAAAAAAAGAGTTGGGGTGGGGGGCTGAGAAAGGCATAGTTTTTAAGCTCTGACTCAGTCTATTTTCTGTCGAGTCACTCTCGCTCTGAGTTTTCAGCTCTATCAGTCCCCGAGGGGTCACTGGGGACAACCACTTTGACTCTTGGAAACGGAGCCGAGGGTGTGGTTGCCGGGGCAGCTGGAGCTAAGAGTGTGGCTGGACAAGGCCCAGTTTCAGCTGTGCTGTGGTGACAAGGACACTGCCACAGTCCCATTCACTTCCCTCTCCTGACTGTTCCCTACTCAGTGAGCATGCCAGCAAAAGATCCCCCAGGGTGGCCTCCTGAAAGAGGCAAGGGAGATGGTGGAGGCCACAGGAGAGGGGGAGGAGGGAGTGAGGAGGGTTAGTATCCGCTTTGTCACACGTGCTGTGATGGCCATTGTGGCTCAGACACGGTACCTGCAGGAGCACACACAGCTCCTGCCCGGAGACTGGACGGGCACCCACAAGTATAACGGTGAGGGTGCCTTGGGCAGGAGGGCGCTCCTTGGAACTCTCTCATAATTTCTTGTTGTTCAGAATCATGTGACCTCGGAAAGGGATCCAGCTCAGACTTCTGGGGGCAGTTCAGACTGGCGTACAGAGGTGACCCTACTGTCGTCAGAACTTGGTGACCATCTACAGCCTGCTACATGCGAGGTCCTCCCCAGACTGCAGGACTCTTGTCAGACCAGAGTAAACTCGGTCCTGACCTGAGCTCAGAACAGTGAAGGGTGACCATTTTTCCATTTTATGCACACAAGAGCAGTTTTCATAAACAAAGTATCAATAGTTTAAGTATACCTTTATTTTTAAGTCACTTTCCGGGAATTTCACAGACCAAGTCCATTGACCTAGATGAACATTATCAGATCCCACTTCCTCTACCTACTGGCTGTGGGACCCTGGGAGAGTTTTTTAAGCCTCAGTTTCCTCCTTTGTAAAATGCGAGTAATAATAGCTAACCCACCTCGGAGGGTTATTGTGAGATTAAATGAGTTCTTCCAAGTAACAAGCGCATCACAGGGCCCGGCACATTCACTGCACCAGAAATGTTAGCTCCCACTATGATTTTTACTTACAGCTGTTCTATGCTTTACAAGAGATAAACACATTTGCCCTGTGACTTCACTGAGAAATTACTATTACCTTCCTTCAGAGAGATGTTGGCATCAACTGGGTCACAAGGAAAATCAACCAATCAGAACTCAGCAAGGATTTCCTTACAAGCCACATGCACCCAGATGTGTGGGTTCCCACTGGCAATCGGAACCCCATAACTGGACAGTGGTAATGGATGAAACACTTCTGAAGGTGGCATAGAGCAATTGAAAAAAAAAAGCGACCCATCAATGGCAAGCAGTTGCAAAATAGTGTTTAGCTTATTGCAAGAATATCTGCAAGTGGAAGGGGATGGAACATAGGCAGACCCTAAATGAGCATGTTCAAAAGGGCAAAGGGGGTACCTGGGGGAAAGCGGCTTGTTTCCCAAGGGCCTTCTGCTGAGGACTCCCTGCTTTCTCTTGCCTCCTACTGGGAGACACCAAGGGGCTCCCAGTGCCATTCTGATAGGCACCTGTGGGTGTTTCTAGTGTTGTCCCTTGCAAGCACGCATCTTATTTGAAGCTTGGAAACCTTCTCCTGGAAATTGGGCTCCTCTTGTTTGGGTCAGAAGAGGGAGCATATTTTTTTTTACTGCCTGTCCAAAGAGAAATGTCAGCTTTGGGGGTAAAAGAAAGGAAAAACAGGGGACAAGGGTTAACAGGCCACACAGCTTCTTAGGCTGGCAGACCAGCAGGATTTGGGGCTGCCTCTGCGTATCCTGCCGCCACACATCCTGGCTCCTGTATCACTTCATTGCACCACTAAGTTTGAAGAGAGGAATGAGAGGCAGCTGGGAGTAGAGGAAATAAAAGTAGCTTCCACCTGCATGGCATTTTACAGTCTACAAAGATTTCTTAAGGATGTCCTCATGCGCACCTCCCAACAACCCTGGGAGTGGGGAAGGATCATCATTCCCACCTAGCAGAGGATGAAACTGAACTCAGGTGAAACGACTTGCTCACCTGTGGAAGGTCTGGGTTCACAGCCTGGTTTTGCCATTCATTTTGTGTAACCACAGGCAAGTCATCTAACTTCCTTAGTGTCCATTTCCTCCTCTATAAAATCCTCAGTGGATTAGCTGATCTTAAATATCTTTTCAGTTCTAATATTCTTCAGTTCATCTAATTAAGTATGTAGGCTCTTCTCGGCTTACAAATCACAGTCAGCGAATGTCCATTCCATACAGATGGCCATTCCAGCCAAGGACTCCCACCTCAGACAGAAGCGTTTGAATTCCCCTCTCCTCCTTGCTGCTAGAGACACTTAGGCACCCACTTAAACACTAGAAGCTTCAGAGACTCTCCCTCCCTTCCATTTATACTTGCTGAGGGTCCAAGGCACTCAGAACTTCTGCCACAGCAGTGGTCATGTGCAGAGGAGAGGACCTCCAAGCCTAGGCTAGGGCTGTGCTTGGCGGAGAGGGCATCCCATATTGGAAAGCAAAATGACTTTTCCTGTTGGAGTCAGATTTTAAAGGCTGCTTCAGTTCTGTAGTGTTCAGGTACTATAGTTAGCTGCATTATGAGTTCAGCTGGCTCTTGTGGGATAACCCAAAGCCTCATTCTCCTGTTCATAGTTTATTTGAAGCAAGCATGCTAAGTTTCAACACATGTGGTTCAGGAACACAACCTATCTGTAGGCTGCAGACTGTCCTGACTTGTACTTAACCATCATTCTTTTTTTTTTTTTAACCATCATTCTTAATCTTTCAGGGTTATGTCTCCCCTAGTCTCTGGTCCAGAGCCCAGCTTATGGGCATGCTCAATAAATGACCTCGACTGGCTGCTCTTTCTCTTAAATAACCATTCTCCTCATTGCTAAGTGCTTGTGTCCCCCCCATCCTCCAAAGTCTTCATACACTAAGCAGCATGTCAGCCTCAGGTTATAGATCCAGGGTGGGAACAAAGGAACTCAAGCTGTGCGGTGGATCACATCCTAGTGTTTGGATACTGATGTCCTGCCTTTCTCCAAATCGCCAGCCTGGATCCACTGTTGGACACAGCACTGGGCTGGAAGGGGTGCGGGAGATGCTTGGCCTTCTCAGCAGCATTTCTTATCTAGTGCTGACCTCACCTACCATAGAACAAGGGGTAGGAAGTGTTTGGGGCTTGAAAGTTCAGAGTGTCCTGGGCTCAGAATGGCTGCGCTTAGTTTTCAAATATCTATAGCACTGTCCCCCCCAAAAGTTTATAAACTCTGCTAGCTAATACAGGACATTCAAGTATCTATTTCAACTCTGTTTTTGCTTGCTAAGAGTGCACAACATAATAGGAGAAACAGACATTTATAAATAACTCTGATACTAGGCAGACAGATAAGTGCTAGACTAGATACAGTGGTGATAGAAATGCAGTGTCTTGAGAGACTATTTCAGACTAGAGGATCTTAAAAGGATTTTCAAGGGACATGAGATTAGAACTGGGCCTTAAAGAAGAACAGATTTTCAACAGCAGGCTTGAGAGACGGTAAGGGAGGCTGCAGAAGGGAAGGAGAGTAGGTGGAGGGTGCAGCATGAATCAGCTGGAAAGGTGGGGAGAGCCGGGGGGGGGGCGTCGACGGGCAGGTGTGGGTAGATGTGCCCAGGAGAAAACTGGAAAGGGAGGCTGTAGCGTAACTGTGGAGGAGGTGAGAGCAGGCTTAGGAGTTGGAATTTAATTAATCAGGATCCACTGAAGGAGCTGAAGAGGGAGCACATGTCGTGCCACGTCTGTGCTTCAGGAGAATCACCACAGCATCAGGATGGAGGATGGACTCATGTTGGGTGATGGAAGCTGGACCTCTGAGCAAAAGCCTAGGCAGCACACTTGGGCATCTAAACTTGGGCAAAAATGATGGAAAGGAAGAAGAGACACCATGAAGTGCTTGTGCTAGTCCAGACATGTGCCTCTTTAGAGCTGATTTTACATGAGCACAGCCGCTGTTCTTCTGAGATGTTCCTCTGCTCAGAAAGTTACAGTGGTGCCCTATTGCCTATTGGATCAAATCCAGGCTTCCCTTACTGACCTTCAGAGTTGTCCATTAACTGGTTCCTTCATGACTGCCTCCTCACTGTTGTCTGCAAATGCTGACACTGTGAACACTGTAGTTCTCTTTGGACTGGGACAATGTGCACATGGTCTCTGGCTCTGCCTGGGCTTCTGGCCCTGAAGGCCTCTCTCCTCTCAGCCGAGGCCACCTGACACCCCACCTGCACCCCCCACCATACACACACACACACACACACACACACGCATACACACATACACACATGCATACACACACATACACACACATACACACACATGGACACACATATGCACACACGCATACAAACGCATACACACATGCATACACACACATACACATACATACACACACGCATACACACACATACACAGACATACACACATATACACATACACACATACACACACATACACACATGCACACACATACACATGCATACACACATACACACATGCATACACACACGTGCACACACGCACATACACACATACAGACATGCATACACACACGGACACACATGTGCGCACACACATATACACACACACATACATACACGCATACACACATACACATACACACATGTACACACACGCACATGCACGCACACACACACACGCATACACACACACACAGGCTTCAAGGCTCAGTTCAGCCCAGCTTCCCTGGTACAATCCTGACACAAGGTAGGAAGATTGGCCTGTGTATAATTTAGTTCCAGTTCCTGGCTCTGTTCGGTGTTTTCCCTCCTGCTGGGGCAGTCTGGGCCTCACACTCTCCCTCCCTGAGCTATGATGGAAGGGATCCTTGTAGCTCCTCCAGGCCCACAGGAGGGAGAGACTGAGATGCAGCAAAGTGGGTGAGGCCCAGCCACACATCTCTCTCCGCATCACAATTCAATCAGGGCTGCTCAGTTCGGCCAGTTCTATATATGAGCTTACAGGACATTGTATTTAAAGAGTTTCACACTACAAAAGGGCTTTCAATGCATTGACCTAGACCTGACCAACCTCTTTTTGATGTAAAAAGGGAATACGGGGTTGGAAAGGCTTGCTCTTTCCATTTGCTTCTTGGTCAGGCGCCTACAGGGGCACCGGGGCAGGGGCTTAAGCACGAGGGAGTGGGAGACCCCATCCAAGGGCCTTGGAATTTCCACTCAGTCTGTTTCTGGGGACAGCAGTTGTTCAGTACAACTTATTTTGAGAAACTCTATAATCCTTGTGTCAGAAGGTGGTGGCTTCGGGAATCTATATTGGGCAGGAGGTGGTGAAGCAATAGGGGGAGAACCGTGGCGGGGCCGTGGTATGTGGTGGTGTTAGAGGTGGAGGGTGGGATGAAAGTCTTGGGCAAGAAAGCAAACTTCACTGCCGCCGCCAGGTGCCCCGCCTCCCCGCGCAAAGCCCTATGAGGTACTTGTTTTCAGGAGTCAAACTCTACTTCCCCGAAGCACCTGTTCCTGACAATGTCTGTTTCAGCGTTTATTTTTAGTCAATTTTAACTGCACCCAGCCCTGCTCCACCCTCTGCAAAGTTCTAAAGAGGCACCAGGCATCAGGCCCCAGAGTTTAATCTTATCAGAGGGAAACATCTAGAACTGCCATATTCCCTTCTCTCCCACATCTCTACAAGGAAACCTGCCTTTTCCTTGCTTGGCCAAAAGGAAGTGAGGCTCCTTGTATTAAGGGGTGGTGGCAGCTTGCAAAGCTCTCTCTCCACACTGATTGCCAATGGTGGAGCTGCCCCAATTGGACTGAACCTAGTAGGCAAGCCCTGCTTTACCTCATTTCCCCCCATTGTGTGTCCTCTGCTCTTCCTACTCCTAAGCACACACCATGTTCATTCACTCAACAAGGGCTGGGCATGGGCCAACCAGGCAGGTTTCCAAAGTGCCATTTACAAGGGTTGCCAAAACATTACTGGGTGGTAAACCATCACTGAATGTAATGAAATGAAAGAAAATACGTTTATCAGAACATCTCTCAAGGAGAACACTAAATTTGTTTCATTCATTTACTAAATAAATGTTTAGTTGTGCCTATTCCATGCTTTCAATCAATAGATATTATTTAGCACCTCAAATAACATGCCAGATATTGGTCTAGGCACTGAGATACAGTAATGAGCATGACAGACAAAGTCTTTGCCGTGGCGAAATTTACATCTTAAAAGGGAGACAGACATACACCAGGATCTTAGGTCAAGTTTCTCACAAGCAGACACTGAGATGATTTCGGTTTAGTGATCTGTTAATGAAGTGGAAATTAAAGGTGATAAGGATAATAAAGAGATATGGGATGTTGTGCAGGGATGGGAAAAGTCAGCTGGGCCTCAAACAATGGGAGTTAAGATGCAAATATATTTGTGAAACAAGGTTTCATTAAGATTTCAGTTACATAGAGTGACTTAGTCTATTCAAAAGATCAAGTTATTACCTCTGTACTCAAGTTTATTGCTTCAGAGTACTTCAGGGTAGCCTCCAATGAGTTGAGAGAAACATGAGGATGAAGAAACAAAGAAATAAGGCAATATTGAGACCTATGTCTAGGAGAGACTTCTGGGTACGGCTACTGGCACATAAAATTGACTGGAAGCAAATAGATTACAAGACTACTGTTTTTAAGAGAATTGCATTGTCAGAGAAATCATGATCCTGACCACCTAAACACAAAAGCAAAAATATAACAAAAACCAAAAACCACCTTGTAATATAAAATAGGTCTTAGGCTCCCAAATTTGTACTAGCTGAAAGCAAGCTGTGAATGCTGTGTAGTCCCAAGGATGGCCAGCCCAGCAATACTCACTTCTGATGAGACCATGGAGGAAAATGGACATGGACAAACCCTCCAAAGGTGAAGTCAGGTACCAGGAAGAACAATGGACAAGGAAATTCCTCCAGAGATCAGAATTAAGGTCTAAGCAAGGAATTTCACCCACACACTGGAGCAGACAGTCTTTACTGTGTCTAGCCAGCAAGATTTCATCATTGGTATGAACAAGTGATTACCATGTAGCTCCTATTCCTCTGTTTTCTGAAAGGGAATTTTGTTGTATTTGTCCTGTTTCTGCCTCCACATTGTATTTTGAGCGGTGGTTAGTGGAGGGAAGATACTTGTCTTTGAGTTCTGGACCACAAGGAGATATATCCAGACTTGCAAGAGAGAACTGTACATCACCCAGAGATCCTGGACTTTGAGCTGGATAAGGTGACTAGATGGGATTTTGAATGTGTGTGTGTGTGTGTGTGTATGTGTGTACATGCACTAAGTGTGTAAGTATGGGAAGAAAGATATGAGCTGATATTTGATGACCAGTCTACCTGCCTTCAGACTGATAACATTAGACCTAGATGGCTAGCTGTCCACCCAGTATTCATATAGTATGGAATTGACACTGGGGTACATTACATTTCCCAGCATCCCTTGTATCCATGTAACTAGCTATCACCAATGGAATATGAGTAGAAATGATGTCATTTCCAGGCTGAGACTTTTAAGAGCTGATGGCGGAAATCCATATTTTCTTCTCCTGTCTGCCACATGAATGTTAAGAACTCTGAGTTTCTAGGGAAGAGTGGAGCCACAAGATAGCTCCTAAACCCTACATGAAGGAATTCTGCAACCCACCAAGAAGAAACATGTACATTGGACAATTACATGATCAAGAAAGAGATATTTATTTGTGTTAAGCCACCATTTTTTTTGGTTACAGAAACTAGCATTACCGTAATGCTAGAAACAACTTCATGTAAAATTCCAGAACACTGAATCAGGCATTCATTAAGCCTACAAGTGATATTCCTGACAGAAGCATGGTGGGCAGAGATGGCAAAAGCATAAATATCTATTCCAATGAGAAGCAAATTTCTGCCCCTTTCATGATAAAAGGATTTAATGTAGTCAGCCTTCCGGCAAGTGGTAGACAGGCACCTCTAGGTCGTGGTACCATATTGAGGGTTCAAGGTTAGTCACTGCTTCTGGGAAGTTGGATACTCAGCAGTGATCATGGCCAGGTCAGCCTAGATGAAGCCTATTGCATGTTGTAGACTTTCTATAATCTTAACCCTGCCACCATGGTGAGGTTCATAATCTCATTGAGCAAATACTGAGGTGACTTGGAAAGAGGCTGACTAACATTCATAGGGCAGGATATCTTGTACACTGTTTGAGAGCCTCCTGCACTACGGACATCTTTGGGAGAACATTCTCATGGAACAAACGTATTTTCACATCCTGGACTCATTATGACTGGTCCATTCATATATCTCTTTCCCAGAACTCTTTGTCATACATCCTTCGGTCTTATCCCTTCAAATTCCCTATTTTTCCAAATCATTAGTCATTAGTCATTAGAATTGGCTTCGATCCATGAAATGATGTCAGGTCATTTCCCCTTCTAGACAAGGTGCACCATGAAAGGAACCAGTCCAAGCTCTGCACAATGGAAGGATTTCTCTCCGCTACAGTCCTTTAGGGCCAACCCTTAAATAGAGCTGTAAGCAGAATATTACTTATGGTTTTGATGCAAGACCACCTGTAGAACTGAAGGACTAATCTTGTCTCTCCAATATACTTGCAGGCCAGAACTATTCCTGTTCTTTAACCAACTCACTAGCCTGAGAAAGGGTGTGCAGGGAGATGGGTGTGATCTCAGGGCAGGCTGCTATCTATCTACATCTACAAATGCCATCCTCTCTGATCTGCTAAGATGGTAGGGGGAGAGAGAACCCCATTAAAGCCGCATGCGTAGTGGGACAGAGCACCGGACGAGAGAGGAGACGATTGTTACCGGTTCTGTCCCTAACTAGCTCTGAGGTTAGTCAAAAATCACTCTGTTATCTCACCTTTTAAAATGGGAATAATGATAACAGTGTTTTATTGTGGCAGATTGCTTTCTTTTTCATTTATGCAGCAGGTGCTTCAGAGAGAGCCTGGCCTGTGAAGGGATCTGGGTTCTGGTCCCAGTTCTGCCACTATCTCACTGGGTGACTTTGGGCAACTCACACAAGACGGAAACTACATGAAAAAGACTTTAACTAAAAGAAAACTAAGTTGCTAACAGATCCATCTGAAGACAGGCTGGGCCGTCTTAGAAAATGGCATAAAGATAACTTACATTTATTAAGTAATCATTTGATACTAGGTATTATTTGCTTAATTTATTCTTCACAACAATCCTATGAGTTAAATACTATTATACTATTTCATAGAGCTCAAAGAGGTTATGTAAGTAGAAAGCTGGGCTCTGACCCTGGGTCTGGGAAGCCAGGCCAATTAAACCTAACCATTCGCAGGCTTTGCCAATGGAAGTGCCCAGGAGAAGCTGCACGACCGCTGGCAGGCAGTGGAGGGAAGATCACAGCAGCAATCACGAGGTTGGGCTGAATGACAGCTTAGCACTGAGGTTCTAGAACCCTTGATTCTCCAGGGCTCAGTTTCCTGGAAAATAAGAGTTAAATTTGATTGCTAGAGGTCTCTCCCTATTTAAAAATCCTATGATTCTTTTCTTTTTTTTTAGAAATAAGCTTAAGTTCTCCCCTCAGCTGCAGAGAACTTTTTTTTTAATTGGGTACAATCTGTATTTTGCTTGCTCTGGAATTTTTTTTTTTTTTCACACACACACACTGTATTTTATTTTTACAAGAGATAAATAGACTGACACCAAGCATTGTACATGGATGACCACAACCAAAGCAACAGTGATGGCAATTACCACTGTCCCTAGCATAAGAATCATAGGATGTTTGGTAAAAATCCTATGATTCTTATGCTAGGGCCAGTGGGCAACAGAAAAGAAATGTCAGATGTACTCTGACGTCCTGGGGTTTAGTCGGGAACACGGGTCATATGCACATGAATCCATCTGCCCATGACCCTGTGCTCTGCTGGGTGGGAAGGGAAAGTCGGCAGGGTGGGCAGAAGGTGTTGGAAGGAGTGAGCAGGGGACTTGGAATGGCAGGGTCTAAGTGGGTGCCAGGAAAAGGAAGCAGAAAGAGTGTGCGTTTGAAAAGCCAGAGGTGTTTTCCTTTGAAAGCTTAGCTGCCACCTGAGCAGCTCTCTCCACGCCCTGACAGCCCCCAGCCCCAGCTGTCAGAGGGCGCCTTTCACTCTCTCTACCATCTGAAGTGCCCTGACGGTCCAAACTCAACACCTCCAGGCTCATGGTCTCCTGCCTGAGCCTGACACAGGAGGCCCAGAGAAAGGCCAGCATCGCTTTGGCTGCCTGCATCTCCCAGAAAGCCCTTTGGGTTAAAGGCTGCTATAAATGTTAAGATAGAGGCCCCATTGTGTGTGTGTGCGTGTGCATGCACGCGTGTGTGTGCATGTGTATGTGTGTAGTAATTTTTTATTTTCCCCAAATCTTGAGACTATTTAAGGGATGGGGAAGAAGAGAGACAAGTTAGTGGCAGTGAGGTCCTTGGTTAACTGAGGAGGAGAGAATAATTTCTTTCTACACTTTTAACTTCCTTTCCCACTGAAAATACGAACAAAACTGGGGCGCTGTCATGGTGTGTCAGTGGTGGGCGGGGGGGGTGATGGGAGAGCAGGGATGTCCTGGAAAGAGGGACACAGGGGCACGATAGCCACAACCAGCTTGGATATTTCCCAGGCAGAAGCTCCAGATCCACGGGGAGGGGAGCTCTTTGGATAAACCACTGTATAATCACACAGTGTCTGTTGGAGTGCAGTCACCTCACACTTTGACGCAGTGGAAGTTTCCATCGGTGCCATTTCACCACGCACTAGCAGTACAAAGAGAAGGACATGCCCTTTTGGAAACTAGTTTGTAGATTAAGTGAGGCGGCTGAAGACTATGTGGAATTCAGGGAAATAAAAGAGAACAACTGCAGTTCAACTTGGCAGATGTTTTCTAGCATCTTCTGCCTGCCCAACATTGTCCTAAATGCTGTGAGGTACAGAGTCTTGGAGGTAAAGATCTATCCAGGTGGACAAGACGAACACACAAGAAACTATGAGAATCCCTATAAAGGCTGGACTTCAGAATTCTATCAAATGTCAGGATTTGTGACCTACATACCGATACTTGTTCTAGGAGTGAAGTATCGCTACCAACCTTGATGCTCCAGGCTTGGTCTGAATGTTCTACAATTCTGAGTAGAGTGAAAACCACTAGATTTCAAAATGGAATCATTGGTTCAGTCTGGATTCCCCAGGGAGCAGAGCCTGAGGCAGAACTGATGTGTTTACACTTTATCACGGTGTACAGCTCGGGAGCAAGGAGAGAGAGGCAGGGAAGGAGGCGGAGCCCATAGGAAGATGTGTTATCGAACCGGGCACTGCTAAGTGGGGAGCTCAATCCAAAGGGCTACACCCTAGAGAAGCCCTAATAACCAGACCTTGGAACCACCAGGGTAGTGGTGGCAGGGGTAGAGGAAGGGCTTCTGTCTCCCCCTGTTCAGAGGTTTGCCCTGTGTTGCACTGACTACCCCCTACTTCTGGGTGTCCATGTGGCGGCGTAGGTGTTGAGCAGATCTCTACTACTGTGTCAATAGGGGCACCCTGGAGGGAGGTCAGATGCTCCTGTGTGCAGCTGGTCCACGCCCGCGGGCAGCTGGAATAAGAGGCAGGTAAGACTGAGAGGATCTGAAGTGATACCTAAAAGGGGTCTAGTATACCCATTACCCTCTCCTGGAGTGAATTTTGTTTAATACATGAATAAATGTTCACAGAGACCTGAAACCTCTTAGTTATCTCTGGCTTCCTTCTCCTACCACCATCCCCACCCCATTCCTCACCAGTCACCAAGCCCCAATGGTTGAGGCTCTGTCTGTATCCCCTCACTTCATCCCCAGATTAAAGGGAGCCTCATGAGTGATCAGCCTCCAGGGTCTTCCCTCCGCAGCGTCTTGCTGCCTTAGGTGACCTCGGGAACAGCACTGATAACCCCACTCCCCAGATGCCCGAAGAAACTCAATAGCTCCTCACCACCTACAAGGTGTAAGGCACACTTTCAAGAACCCTCCCACCTCTTGCCCTCATCTCCCCCAGTGTTCCCCTCTCGGCTCCTCCCAGCTCCTGGAACGTACCACGCTATTTCTTCTCACTAGAAAGTCTTCTTTTTCTGTGTAATATTGGGCTGGCCAAAACGTTCGTTCGGGTTTTTCCATAAGATGTTACAGAAAAACCCGAACGAAATTTTTGGCCAACCCAATAAAACCTTATTCATTCTTCACAGCCCAGTTCAAGAGGCACCTACTCTGTGAAGCTTTCCCTGAGCTTTCCCTCTCCCGAGGTCCCCTCCCTGCTCTGAGAACCACGCTGCTGCTTTTCTCGTGCTTACCATACTGAGCTTGTCCCCTGGGCTTTGGCATCATTCTCCTCTCCTGCTAGGTCTGAGCATCTGAGGGCAGGCTTCTCTCCCACTGATATCCTTCTAAACCACACAAACAGTGCCTGGTCCATGGCCCTGTGGCCATGACGTGGCGTGGGCACTGTCCACACCCACCACACTGAGGGTGTGCAGGAGCTCATGGGTGCAGACGGTGCCTTCCACCCTCCCTCTGATGCTCAGCTATTTCCAGAGGCAGACCATCCACTGTCACACAGTCGGCAGCCCGGACCCTGGGGTGGGTGCCTCCCGCTTAATCTTATTCCATTTAAGGGTGGCAGTCAGAGCCCAAAGAAAGAAAAATATTCCCAGGCATGAGAACAGCGGAAACGAAGAGAGGCAGCTCCTGGCAGCCGCCCCAGGGGAGCACCAAATTTAGACCAAAGGTTGAATATAAATATAATTTAAATTTTTTAATTACAAAAATAGCATGATAATATTAAAATAGTTTAGGAAATAAGGAGAATTAAAGCACCCCTACAGATCCACCATACTGGCACAACTGCTTTCATTTTATTTATTTATTTATTTATTTATTTATTTATTTATTTATGGCTGTGTTGGGTCTTCGTTTCTGTGCGAGGTCTTTCTCTAGTTGCAGCAAGCGGCGGCCACTCTTCATCGCGGTGCGCGGGCCTCTCACTATCGTGGCCTCTCTTGTTGCGGAGCACAGGCTCCAGATGCACAGGCTCAGCAACTGTGGCTCACGGGCCCAGTTGCTCCACGGCATGTGGGATCTTCCCAGACCAGGGCTCGAACCCGTATCCCCTGCACTGGCAGGCAGATTCTCAACCACTGTGCCACCAGGGAAGCCCCACTGCTTTCATTTTTGTTTGTTCCTTTCAGGTCTTTGTTCTTATAAATACCTATTTTACTCATTGTAATCACGGTGTACATACAATTTTGTATCTCGCCTTTTTACTCAAGAATATATGATAAGCACTTAGGCGAAGCCCATTGTAGACTGAGCGATGAGTGTTTGGAACCCAGCTCTACCACCTACTAGCTGTGCAGGTTACGGACTCTTTTTCCTTATCTGTAAAGTGGGGTCAGCTGACCTTGTAGGATTATTGTAATGATGAAATGGTAATTCATGAAATCTCAGCACAGAACCTAGAAAAGAGTTAGCACTTAACAACTGCAAGCCTGTTTCATAATTATTACCAAAATATGCGGGTTTTTAAAATTGACTTTTCCCTAGCAAGTCACGCCCCACACATTTTTTTACATTGGTTTTTTTTTTTTTTTAAAGTCAATCCCTTTTTATTTTATTTTATTTTATTTTATTTTATTTTTTTATTTATGGTTGTGTTGGGTCTTCATTTCTGTGCAAGGGCTTTCTCTAGTTGCGGCAAGTGGGGGCCACTCTTCATCGCGGTGCGCAGACCTCTCACTATGGCAGCCTCTCTCGTTGCGGAGCACAGGCTCCAGATGCGCAGGCTCAGTAGTTGTGGCTCACGGGCCTAGCTGCTCCGTGGCATGTGGGATCTTCCCAGAGCAGGGCTCGAACCCGTGTCCCCTGCATTGGCAGGCAGATTCTCAACCACTGCGCCACCAGGGAAGCCCCTACATTGGTTTTTGAATGCATAATTTTACCTCAAACATTTGTAAGCTTAAACCCCTCCAAGTTCTATTCCAGCTCATTTGAAGAAGAGGCCCAGGAAGCCATAAAACAATTCCACCCTGCCCTGAAGGTCCCCTGTTGGAACAGCAGCTGTCACCTGAGGGGACTTAGCAGTGGCCAGGCTGCAGTGCCCAGGGCAATGCGCTCTCCTGAATGGGTTCACACATAGCTCTCAGTTTCTCTCTGAGGAAGCCCTTGTTAGCAAGTACAGGTGCCCTTTCACACAAGGGTCTTGAATCGGTGTAATGGAAAAGGTTGAAGGGACAGAGGGGACTTAAGCCTTGTGTCCGAGCCATGACTTCCCCAGGGCTGTGCTGGCCTTATGTGTAGGTGAAGGAAGTAGATGCCAGCTTGGGGTGATTTCAGAGCAATATTAGGTTCCATGCCAAAAATCATCTCCCTGCCCACCACCATGCTTGTTGAGGTGCCTGGAAGTCTCACGATTGGTCATTCCTGTGGTTTAAGGTTTTGAAGGCATCTATTAAATCATATATATTACTGGCAATGACTTTATCAGCACCTTACTGATTCTGATAATGGGCACCCAACTTTTACTCTGTCCAAGACTCTGTCCTGGTGCTCCGCCTAGTAATCCAGCCCCTAGGATGAAGCTCTGCTTTGCCCATGTCAACTCCCTCCTCTGAGTCTGGAGGTTTAGCTCCAAATCCAGATCCAGTGGAGAGATGTCCCCAACGGTGCCTGCCTGACCAGTGTCTCGCACGGCTGCCGTAGCCTGGCTTCCCTGCGGATGTGCTCCCCCTCCCTCCCCCCTTCCCCCTCTCTGTGCACTTGATGTTTTGCTGTTTTGACTCCTCTGATGCCAAGGCTCCTCTGGACCACGCCTTGCTGGCTCCTTCCCAACCCCTTTGGACACAGTCTTCTGCCTACCAGCCTGGACTCTAGGAAACAGGCCCAGATTAGAAGGCCCCAAGTATGTTACAAGAATTGATACTGATGGAAATAATAGTTGCAACATCAAATAGGGCTTTCTAGAATGTTAACATATGATATTTAGTTGTTTTAATCAAGACCTTTTATATGTTCCTTTTGCTTCTCTGAGCAAAAAGACTTCTCTGTCCCTTGAGGCTTGGTGTGTTTTGCAACAGTTGGTGCCCAACAGTGTTGTTTTAGGTGCTATCTAGGTGCTGCTTGAATTATGTCTTTCAAAAATGTTGGACCAGATTGAGGTCAGGGACAGCTGGATTCTGCAGTTTCCCGGAAAGAATTTGGGTTCCCCTACCTGGGTTCTTCTCCTACTCATCAGTAGCTGGCTTCTTCTCAGCTGTCAGATTTCAGCCTCAAATTACCTCCTCAGAAAGGTCTTTCCGCCCATCCTATCTGAAGAAGATCTCTCCCTCCACCTTTGTTAGCTACCCCGCCCCCTAGCCTGTTTCTTTTTAGGCACTTATCAAAATTTGTAATTATTTTGTTCATTTACTTGTGTGAGGGAGTCTTTCCCACTAGGCTATAAGCTCCAAAAGGAGGGAACCGTACCTGTTTTATAAAATTGTATTCCTAAAGCCCAACAGAGTGCCACTTCAAAGTAGGTGCTCAATAAATATTTGTTGAATGCAAGTTTTTCTCTTTTCCAATTGAAATGACAATAAAAAACTATAGACCATACCCATCTCTGCTGACCATCAGGTGACCAATGGGGATAAACTATCCATCGTGTTCTATTTACATAGCTGTCATTTGTAAATTTGTTTGTCCAATACATGGACAATAAGGGCCAAATCATGGACTTAAATGCAGGGGCTTCCAGGATCTACCAGGGACTGGGAAGTGGGCAGCTTATCTTTGGCTCCCCTCTTTAGTCTTGCTGTTTTCTTCATTTCTACGTCATGAAAGCAATCCTTCAAGACACCTGCCAAGTACCTGGTGCCCTTGTTCTTTTGTTTTTCCCTCTGCTATCAAAATTTGCTATTAAGAAGAAATCTGAAAACTCATTCATAATATGATTCTTCATAGTAGTGTTATTAGCATTAACCACTTAAACACTTCAGCCATAGGAATGAAACACTAGTGGTAGAAATCCTAGTCTTATCTGGCACTGGAGGAAGGAAATTAAGGAAAGGGGCCTGTAGGAGCCTACAACCCAAAGTGTGTTCATTAGATTAGTACTCAGCTTACCTCTTTAGTGGTGAACCTTTAGAGAGGGAAAGGAAGTAAAATGAGAGTACATACATGAGGTTGAAATCTTACTCACTATAAAATAAGTCCCTTGGCTTTTGCAGTCTCGGTGTTACACAAACTGTCAAATGTTAATAGCTATGTTTATAAAACCATGAGAGTCTCTACTTTTTTTCTAGGAAGAAAAATGGATCCCAGGTGCTTTTTCCAGTTAGACTGCTCAGGCACATTTGGGCTGAGCACCTTACCCTTGGATAGACGCCAGATGTCAGGAACACCCTTGAATCTCAACACTGGTGTCACAAGATGTGTTCTATGACCTCTTTGCAAGCCCTCTTTACAAGAGCTTTCTTTTCTTTTTTTTTTTTAATATTTATTTATTTATTGGCTGCATTGGGTCTTCGTTGTGGTGTGCAGGCTTCTCTCTACTTGTGGCGCACGGGCTCAGTAGTTGCGGCACGTGGGCTTCGTTTCCCCGCAGCAAGTGGGATCTTTTAGTTCCCTGACCAGAGATCGAACTGGCATCCCCTGCATCGCACGATGGATTCTTCATCACTGGACCACCAGGGAAGTCCCTATAAGAGCTTTCCTGCCCTGATAAACAAGACCAATTGGTAGTTCAGATCATACTTCCATTTGTTTTTTTCCCAGCCTTTGTTTCTTTCTCTAGGAAATGGCACCCATTTGCTGGTGAAGGACTGAGTGGTCCCTGGACCCTTTGTTTGGAGCAAGAATCATTTTTACTCTTCCAAAGAGATGAGATTTCACCCAAAGAAGCCTGTGAGAAGCTGCCCACTGTCAGAGAAACTTCCTGGAACTCAGCTTCCATGTCTGTAAAATGGGGATACCCAGACCTGTTTCACAGTGTCAACCTTGAGGTCTTCACTTCTCTAAAACCTTAGACACTCTTTAAGGCTCAGGTCAGGTCTCTCCTCTTCTATGTAGTTTTTTCATATGTATCACTTCCTGGAGCCTTATAGTTCCTAGAATTGATAATCAATGAATTCCTATTTCATTCTATTCTAATTGTTTCCTCTATGTGGTTCAGTTGATCATCTTAGGTAGACAGTGAGCTCCATAAAGGCAAGTTCTGTAACCATCCCTCAACATCCCAGGTTTTCAAATACTATGTATTCAACATAGCAACAAAAATAATGAAGATAATAACAATAATAGCCATTTAATGACAGACTATTATTTCCCAGGCACTCTGCTGTACTCTTTATAAATAGTATCTCATTTAACAACCTATGAGGTAGATATTACTAGGTTCAGTTTACAGATGAGAAAACCAGGCTTCAGAGATTAAGTAGCTTGCTGGAGTCCAGCTGTAAATCAGCAGCTGGGATTTTCACGCTGGCATGTGTGATTACAAATCTCTTTGCAATACTGATTGACTGATGACTGGCTCCAAGTGCTCCCCTCCCCCACCAAGTCTGCCATCCTTCTCTTGTAGTCACAGCATGAAAGGGACACAAAGGAGAGATAAATGTAGGGCCAGACTTTATTAGGACAAACTACACGTATTATTTCCTTTTTCCTTCCTGAAAGCCCCATCATCAGGACTGATCTCACAGAATTTCTAATCCAGGAACACTCATTTCACAAAACAAACACACTTCAGAGATGGAAGGAAAGAGAGTCTTTTTTGCTTTGTTTTGGAGAGAGAGTCTTAATGCCAGTGCCAGAGAATAGATTAAAAGGTGTCCCCTCCAGGGATCTGGGATGACCAGTCATTCTTCCCTAAACGGCATCCCAGTCAGCTTCCTCCATCCCTCTACCCTCATCCTTCTCTCCACCCACCAATAACAACCAAGTATCAGCAGAGGGGCCCAGAGATGGGCAGGTGGGGCAGAGGCTGAGCCTCGTTCTGAGGCTTCAGCCTCCTCTGTCCCAACCTCTCAGGCCTATCTATTTAGGTTAACGACACCGAAAACAGTGAGGCTCAGCCCCTCTGCCAGGCATCTGGAGGAAAGGGCAGGAAGACACAAGTGTCTCTAAGGCATGCTTTCCTTACTTCAGGACTTCCCTCCCCTTCACCCACCTTATCAGCATATACATACACACACAAACACACACATGCATCTTAAAAAGTAACTGTCTCCCTATAAGTTTCAGCATCCACTTCTGAGCATCCTTTACCTTCATCCAAAATGGCAACCACCTATTACAGATGGACTGAAGAGAGAAACCTGGCCAGTCCCTGGGAAGGCAGGGCTTTTCTGTAGTCCCCACTGCTTTTTTGGCAGTCTCATTAGGAGCACTGGGGAGATACAGGCATCTCTGTGCTCTTAAACAAGGGCCCTGCCAAGAGAGCTGGAGATTCCCTTTCTGCTTTCATGCCCCTGCTAAATCCTCCAGGGAAAGAGAGATATGGGGGCCTCCATAGTTGTCATCACACCTCCTCTTGGCACTCTAAGTTGGCAGTCAGCAAGGGAAGCAAACAGGAGGGGAAAATCGTTTTCCAGTATTTTCTCTCCTTTTTCATTTTTATCTTCACAGCAGAATTATTTTTTTTTTTCCCAAGGGGAATCTGAGAAGCACAATCCCCTCTTTGTTTTAATAAGACCTGGGGAAATTCCACTGGCCTCCATGGCTGGTGATCTGGTCAGAATGTGAGAGAGGACGATGGCTTCTTGGGCATTCTGGTCAATAAGGTTTTTAGGGGAGCACTGGATGGACCGCCAAGGGAGGACTGGAAGGGATGGTTTCTACCATCAGGTTGAACTGTAAAAGAGCTGCAGGTTGATATGTGGTGGCAGGAAAGCCAGTGGGGTCAGTGTGCACAGTGACTCCCGAGGAGAGCTTTTCACCCCCCTCCCCGGGCTGGCTGTACACTCTGGCAGAAGGAAAGGCTGCAACATCACCAAGGTGAGACATTTGCCAGAGGTGCATACCAAGGCACCTGTAAAGTTGAGGCTGCTGGTCGAGTTGTAAGGACCTCTTTTTAAGTAAGACTGGGTAGAGGGAGGGGCAGCCAAGGGCATCCCATGGCGACCTGACCACCACCCCAAGGTACGGTCCAAGGAGACAACAGATTCAAGAGCACATCTAATGCAAGTTCCTTGATTCATGCTTGTTGCTGGCCGGGAACTTTGGGCTCTTCCTTGCAGGAGGAAGGGTGATCGGGTCAAGGACGCCAGAGGGGCTTAGAGAATCCATCTGGTATGTGGCTGGTATGTAGACAGTCATCCTATCCCTCTGGCTGTCCCTCCCAGGTCAGATCTGCCATGGTCCCCGTCCCTTCCTCTATCCCATTCACTGAATAATATGAAAGGCTTCACTGAGGATTCTGAGTGGAGGGTGGCGGAGCCTGGGTAGGTAGCCATGTCTCTTACTGCCCCCACAAAGACCTGGTCATAGCTTCTGGAAAAAATGAGCAATGCCATTGAGATCCAGGGCCCAAGCTGAGTAGATCAGTGATGAGAATGAGAGAGATGGGGTCAGAAGGGACACACCTTCTCTCTCTCAGCCTCCTTCGTTCCCACCTGGTCCTGGTTCCGCCACACTGGTGGGTCACACTGATAGGTCATCTGACCTGGCCTTGCTGCTGGCCTTGCTGAGACGGCGCTTGTCACTCTGGTAGCCATGGGGGAGGCGGTGACCTGGAGAGCCTTCATTGGGTACCTCAGGCTTCTGGGCATAACGGATATGAATGAAACCGTCTCCAGGAATCTGCTCCTGACCTCGCACTTGCTCAGTGGCCAGGTTATCTGTGTTCTGCTGAGAGGCCATCTTGTTACTGAATGGATTGAAGAATTTCCCCCCGGGGCCATTCTCCAGGCACTGATTGAAGTCAGGGGGTGGTGTGCAGCTCTGGACTATGCGGGCAGAGGGACCAGGAAGCTGGCACTCAGCCATGCCCTGCTGTGACTTGACAAATCGCTGTCTGATCTTTTTCCAGCCCAGGTGGTAGAGTTCAACAAGGCTGAGGAAAAGGGACAGTCCGGCCACAGCCAGCATAAAGACAATGAAGACATTCTTCTCCGTGGGCCGGGACACATAACAGTTGACAGGATGGGGGCAGGGACTCCTGCGGCAGACATGCAGGGTGTCCAGGAAGATGCCGTAGAGGAGGTACTGGCCCACAATGAAGGCCACCTCCATGGTGGTGCGGATCAGGATGCTGCAGACGTAAGTGTTGAGCAGACTGCCCCGGAGGGGAATCCTTCCGTTCACTTCTTCCCAGCAGGACAGCTCCGTCTTCTCGGCCACTGGGTACTCGTAAGAGGCAGCGCCCCGAACCTCTTTGGCCCTCTCGCCCTCCCGTAGCTTCCGCTTCTCCTGCATGCGCACCGTGTGCACGGCGTGGCCCAAGTACACTAGAGACGGTGTGGAGACGAAGATGATCTGCAGCACCCAATAGCGAATGTGGGAGATAGGGAAGGCTTGGTCATAGCAGACGTTCTCGCAACCGGGCTGAATCGTATCGCACTGGAAATCAGCCTGCTCGTCCCCCCAGGAGGACTCGGCAGCCGTGCCCAGCACCAGCATGCGGAATATGAAGAGGACGGTGAGCCAGACCTTACCGATCACCGTGGAATGCTTGTGTGCTTCCTCCAGGAACTCTCCCAGGAAGCTCCAGTCACCCATCCTGGCTCAGCAGAAGACAGACGCCAAGACTCCTGCAAATGGGACAGAGAGAAAAACAGAGGGATGCTTTCTGCAAACATCTGGAAGGTCCAATCATGCTCTGTGATTCCACTGACCCATACCGATGCGTTCCTTAAGAGAGCGTAGCTTAGAAGTCAGATTCACCTAAAAAGCTCTCTTCCTCCTCCCCCACCCCCAGCAAAAATGAAAGAGAACACTCAAAGTAGTCATGATAGCAAGATTAGAGCATGATTCCCACGCTTTAATGGATCTAGAGATCACCTGAGATGTGTGTTATAATGTGGGTTCTGTGCTGTTACCTCCAGAGATTCTACTCCAGGAGGTCTGGGATGGCCCCCAGGAATCTGGATTTGCAGCAAGCAGCCTAGGTTATTCTGATGCAGGCAGTCCAAGGACCTCACCCGAGAAACACTGGAGTAGTGGAAAGGACACAGGACAGGAGCCTGCAAATGTGACTCTGGACATTTACCTCACTGAGTCTGTTTCCTTGTCTGTAAAATGGGAATAGCTACACCAGAGGATTTTGAGGGTTAAATGAGATGAGGTATGTGATATGCTGAAAATCATAATTCACGTGTTCCATATGTTTGAGCTGCTGTCAGGTGGAAAATATATATATATATTTTTTCTGACTCCAGAGGCCAGAACTAGGTGGAAGAGAAAAAGGTGAAGGTGGGAGAGGCAAATTTGGCCCCTTAGGAAGCATTTTCTCTTTCTATTTCTATTTCAATAACAATCAGAGCCATCCAGCATGGGCCAACTCTATTGGGAGGTGGCAAACAAAAACATTCAAAGGTTTCACAGGTTCCCCCAGCTGGTTAGCAGCTGGCAGTGTTGATCTACACTTCACTGCAGTGCAGCCATTCCAGCTGCACTGGAATGCTCAGCTCAGCTTGTCTTTCTGCAGACAGAAGGTACCCACACACAGACCTGCTCACCCACACATCCAGAATAAACGCCCCAAACCTTTAAGTCCCACACAGAACCTTCCTTCATCAGGTCCTGGCATGCTTCTTCAGCCTCATTTCCTGCCTATCCCCTTCAGTTACCTTTGTCGTGTCCAGCATGCCAAGTCCTGGAAGGACTTGCTCTCCTCTCAACCACCTCCTACATGCTCCCTCACGCCTAGCTGAATCCTATTTACCCTTCAAAACTTAACCCAGTCATTGCTTTCCCTGCCCTCCCTGCTTCCTCAAGCTGAGCATCTTCAGCTCTGTGGTGGCCCTGGGGACACTCAGTCCTCTCCTAGCACTTGCCATCTTGTTTTGTGATCCTCTGCCTGTCTGTGTTCTTCCAGTAGGAGCTCCTTGAGAACAGGAATTCTCTTGTCCTCTGTACCATCATCACAGGGCCCAGAGTGGGTACTTAGTAGATCTTAGTTGAGTGAATGAAGGAGGGGGTGGCAGGCACTGGTGTTTTCTACCCGGTGGCAAACCAATGCCCTGTTCCTTGCCGTGTCCCATAAGCAGGGTGAGAAGGCCAGCTATCACTTTCTCAGCCTCCACTGCAGTTAGTTCTGGTCTGTGAGGTGTGGGGAGAGTCTGATGTGGAAGGGGTGCTCTAGAAAATGTTTTTCCATCCCCCAGTAAATAGAGCCTCACTTGAAGTCCTCTTCACCCCCACGACTTCCTGCCTGTGGACACTTTGTGTGAGTCAAGATGCCTGAAGCTTCCCAGAGAATCTCAGAAATGCCAACCAGTGCCCTGAGGCTTCTGAATCAACTCTTGAATCTTCTACCTCCAGAATTCTTACTTGATGAACAATAAATGTCCTTATGGCTTAAGCCTTTAATCAACCAGTCCTAATCAACAGAATGACCAAAAAAGGGGGGGGGGAGAATTGAAGGTAAACATTCTCTTCTTGGAATCTTAAACCTCGGATTCTGATGGGACCTTAGAGGTTGTCAAGTTCAAACTTTAACCCTCACATCTTTGCTGCCAGTGTGCCCCTGATTCCTATCCTATCCCGGTTCCTATCCGCATGCATTTGAGGAGGGACAGGGCGAGGTTCCATATTTCACGGTCCAGGCTTTGGCTTCGGAGTTGATACCTTGACAGAGACCAGCCTCCAGGCTCTGTCTTCTCCCAACCCTCCACTCCCCAACCCTGAGAGTACACAGAGTCCCTGGGAATGAGAGAGTCCGTGAGCAAGCGGAAAGGGCCTTATCTCTGTTCCCTTCCATATCAAAGACCCTTCCAAGTCTTGAGCCCTTTCCTCTGGTTTGTGATCAGACATTTGCCCTTTTCCTCACATGATGAAGGGCCCCCTCCATCGCCTCCAAAAGTGGAAAATCGTGGAGCGTTAGTCCAAAGGGAAAATGGCTGATTAGATAAGAGTCTGAATGGTCTGTGATCCCTTCTGGGCACGTGTACAGTGTTCAGCACCTTCAGGGTCATCAGCACACATGTGAAGGCCAGGATGTGGCGAGTGTCAGAGAGAAGGGAGGGAGAGAAGGGGAGAGAGGAGGAGCAAAAAGTGGGAAAAGACAAGGGGGAGTTGGAAATGGGAAAAAAGAGACCCTGTAACAGTTAAGGGAAGTCAATCTGGGGGTTAGCTAAATGGAGTTCAAATCCCTGTGAATATCTGCTGAGCTTGGAGAAGTTACTGGATCTGTGTCTCAATTTCCTCACCTGCGAAATGGATATACTATTATTTAGCTCATAGAGTATTATGAGGTGATATGTAAAAAGCACTTAGCACAGTGCTCAGAATATAAGAACTGAATAAAAGGCAGCCATTACTAGCAAGGAAAGTGGTGGGGAAGGACAAGAATAGGAGAAAGTGGAAGGTAGAGAGATGTGCATTACCAAGAAGAGAGAAACAGATGGAAGAGAAGAAGGGGAGAAAGCCAGAGGGAAAGAGAAATGGCAATCAAAAAGAAACAAAAAGAAAGAGAGAAACAAATGTTATATTCTTCCAGGATTTGGGGCAAGTTTTCCAAACTCTCCTCAAGCCCTGAAGATTTTTCCCTTGATCTTCTGACTCTGTCACTCATTCCTTGCAAGTCCCCAAGGAAATATAAAAATAGTTCAAGGCAAAGAATGTGATGCTTTGGTCTAGTTCTGCCAAGAGGCTTGCCTGCTGACTGCCTCACTTGTAGTCCAAGGAGTCCCACCTGGAAGAAGTAAAACACAGGTACAAGAAAGGAACATCGCAGAATATCAGAAAGACAGTCTTAGGATGCCTCATCGGGAGAGAACAAGAGAAACTAACCAGCTGGGGAGGTGTGGGCTAGGGCAGACCCCGTGGGCCCTGGCAGCAGTATATAGGGTGAAAAACCTCTCGTTTGTGACATCCTGGATGACTCAAACAAGGTCAGAGAAACTTAACATTGCTATCATGTTCCAGCTGCTCAGCTTATAATATGAAAGGTCCCCGGCTGAAGTCAGTTTCCCAACACCTCTGGGTCCCTTTGGACCCCCGACAACCTCAGCCAAAGAAACTTGTAGATTAGACACTCATTGAGTTTTCTGGGTGTACAGCACATAAAACGCTTTGTAGATTATTATCCATTTCTTGGCAGGAAGTGTGTTAGGAGGGGCAAAGGCAGCTGCCCATGCCATGAATAAGTTCTGTCAAATAAAAATGGTAGTATACCCCACTGCTTTATCTGTGACCTTCACTGGCTTCCTACTGCTTATAAAGTCCAAACTATTTAACTTGCACTTGAGACCCTCCACAGCACAGCGTCATCCCATCTATTCCCGCTGTTCCCCTCACATACTCAGTACTTAAGCTACACAACTCCCCACACGTGTGTTCACGGCCCACGATTTCTCACCTCTTTATCTTGGCTCCTCATGTTCCCTCTGCCTACGATGTCCTTCCCTTTCGTTCATTCATTTAATAAGTTTGTTGAGTGGTTGCCAGTTACCAGGTATCACGCAGTGATGATGGCACTGAAGATTCAGCAGTTAAAAAGACAAGCAAGGAGTCCCTGCCTTTACTGAGCTTAACTGCCTTTATTTCCCTTAATTAAGGAGAGAGAACAAACACACAATTTCAATAAAGCACGATGTGTGTTAACATTTGGGAGGCACAGGGGGCTATGGGAATGTAAGGCAGGTTGACTCCGGTTCAGGGTGGGGCAAGGGCCCTCCATAGAGCCCTGGGTAATTGAATTCTACAGCCCTTTGCAAGTGATGCAAGCTCTGAAGTCCCCAAGGAAAAGGGAGATGGTCCCTAGAACCTGGACAAGAACATCCCAACTCTGAACGTTCTTTATTCCAAGACCGTCCACATCCTCTTTCAATGTGTCATGTCCTGGGATAAAGCAAAAATTTTGGAGAAGTCATTAGGGAATGTGTTTGGTAATAGTAACATTACACTTGGATCAGAGGGAAAGGGCCAAAGGAAGGTTTTTGTGCATAGTCAGCATGAATCATTTTATTCCTTTACTGCATGTATTATATGGCTAGAAATAAAATTCAGGGTCTACGTTCCCAATCCAGTGCCCCTCCTTATGTTGGCACTGTTGCCGCCCTAGGCAGCCAATGTTTTTAAAGAAAACCAATTTAAAGCAACCCAAATTAACGTGAACTCATAGCCAGCACCTCTTCTTCTGACCCCACAGATCTAGGTGGAAATGGAGATGTCTTCTCAAATTGCTCTCATCCCTCTTTGATGTCTCCTGAACTCTGAAGATGCTAAATTACCATCCAGCAGGCAGGATACATTCCCACACTGGGTTATATGCTGCCTTACACTTGTTCTACAAAAGCTTCTTGTCTATCAGCCAACCCGCAAGTATTTTTTCTGAGTCCCTACTATGTGTCTACTACTGTTCTGGGTACTGAAATAATACCTCATGGGTCCCAGGCCTGGCAAATACTAGGCACGCAATGATATCTGTTGGATTAATAAACAGATCAGGCATGACTCCTGCCCTCAAGGATTTAATGGCTTTTTCCCTCAGATAGGTAGTAGACTTCTCAAAGTCAAAAGCCTGTCTTCTGCTTTGTATTCTTATTGCATTAGGTTTTCTCATTAGGTGCATAATAAATGCTTTCTTTTTTTTTTTTAATTTATTAATTTATTTATTTATTTATTTTTGGCTGTGTTGGGTCTTCGTTTCTGTGCGAGGGCTTTCTCTAGTTGCGGCAAGTGGGGGCCACTCTTCATCGCGGTGCGCGGGCCTCTCACTATCACGGCCTCTCTTGTTGCGGAGCACAGGCTCCAGACACGCAGGCTCAGTAGTTGTGGCTCACGGGCCTAGTTGCTCCACGGCATGTGGGATCTTCCCAGACCGGGGCTCGAACCCGTGTCCCCTGCATTGACAGGCAGATTCTCAACCACTGCGCCACCAGGGAAGCCCATAAATGCTTTCTTAATGATTGAAAAAAAAAATGTTTGGTCTAGCAGTAAGATTGCATTACCTCTGACAAAGCCCCCAAATGGGGTGGGGACGTAAGGCACCGCGCTCGGTAGTCACCCTGCTCGTTGCAGTCCTTTACTAATGGCTGCAGCGTAAGCTAGACAGGCTGCAGGTGACAGGCGCGTCACCCAGCACACAGCTGAAACTGCACCCCTGTCTCTCCTGCCCAAGAAGGCATGTTGCGAGTGAGCAAGAAGCTACCATGGGGAGGCCTTGAAAATTCTCTTCCTTCTGTTGATTCTAGTTCTGTCCTCTGAAACCAAATATAACAGCCCTTACAACATACTATTTGACAACAATTTCTGTGTCCCCCCAAGTCAGCAGCTGGGCCTTGGGTTAAATTGTAAAACCATTGGGATTTCACACACCTAAGGAGACTTATTTGCTCTGCTGAGTGTGTATTATCTCTCCAACTCAACCCTGAGTCCTTGAAGACAAGCCCCATAACCATTCATCACTGGATCCTGCCCCTGAAATCGCCCTACCCTCTCTTCCCCCTTACTGCTTAATATCGTGCCCTGCACCTGATAGGTTGATTCGTGTACTTTTTAGAAACAACGGTGGATGAATGACAGCATTCAGGTCACTCAAAACACCTAATGCCACTAGAGGCACCTCCCTGGGAAGCTGGCCTAGGGACACCTGCGCAATGATTATGGTGACCAGGACACCAGGGAAAGAAAAGCCACTGAGCCGTCCTTCTGCCCATGAGAGAGTCCTCCACTTGGCTGAGCAGGACTGAACACGTCTAGAGCAGAGACTTGGTCACCGTGGGCTATTCCTTCTCTGCCTCCCCGACAGATCACTGGGAAACTCACCCAAGTTTGTCAACATTAGATTTTAAGACCACTCTGCAGAGGCTGAGTCTAATTCCGGACAGTGACACATGTACTGGATAGTCTCTAACAGACCTCTGGTTCTCAATAAAGATTGTTACTCACAGTAATAACAACAATCCCCTGGGCCCGTGCTATAATTCCTCTCACCATACAGTGGAATGCGGCAAGGGCAGGGTTGACTTGCTTCCCAATGAAGAGAATTCTGTTGTGAAAGGACCCAAAGGGCCTCACTTAAAGGATGCCTTAGACACAGTATCATGTCAGTGCAGCTCAGTTCAGAAAGTGTTTATGAACCCCAATGCTACACCAGACATCAAAGGTGGCTTTATAAAGTGAAGCGCCAACTATAGCCATCATCTCGGAACTCTTTTGGAGCTTATTCATTAATGTACATTTTTCTAATTTTCCCTCACCCCAGTAGTTTCTCCCTACAATGGATATGTAGGGAGGATTACATGAGAGAGTGGTCTTGAGCCTCAGCTACCTCATTAATCTTTATTATCCTTCGAGATTCTCAGCTTCATTTGCTAGTTTACCCAGAGTTACACAAAAAGAGGATTTGAATCTAGGTGATAATAACAATAATTATAAGAAAGCTAACACTTATTGAGACCCTTCTATGTGCCAGACACTCTGCAAGTTTCTTGATATATATGTTCTCATTTGATTCTCACAATAATTGGAGGAACTAGGGACTGGCCCCTAGGCTCAGAGACGGTGTTTTGAGCAAAATCGCTTGAGGATGACTTGCTAGTAAGTGGTGAAGTTGGCATCAAAGCCAGCTGTTGTCTTTCCTGACAGTGATGGCCCTGCCTTAAGAACTGTACTAGATTCTATCTAAATCGCCTTAAGTTCCTTTCTTTGAAAATCCTTACTCACCAAAGTCTGGCCTCTTTTACATGAGATAACTGCCACAGGGATATTTGTGAGATAACTATTAGAATAGGGAGTTGATTTGTGCATGGTTAAGGGTAATTCTTACATTTAGAATTTTCTTTCTTTTCCTGATTTAGGTTTGGGGTAGCTACTTCAACCAGATAGATGTATGATATACCTACAGCCATTGAGTTGGGCAGTGTGGGCAACTTTCTCAGAATGAGAAGTCCAGAGGGGGCCTGCACCCCTGAACCTTGACCACTAGAGAGGGGAGAGGGAGCTAGAGATGAGAGAGAGGGAAAAAGAGACAGATGGACAAGATTAACTATCACTTTAGTTTTCCTGCTCCTCCAGCCAAGGGCAGATAATTAACTCCTCTTTAAATTTAATTATTTGATTCTGGCAAGGAGAGAGTGGTCCACTCAGAGATCCTGCTGGCTGACAGTTGTTTCAAAGCCAAGGAGGTTGAAGGGAGCAGGCAAAGTAGAGAAAGAGAATTATGCTAGGATAAGTAATTTTCTTCTTAAAAAGTTAGAAGGAGACATATTTACAAGGAATGGATGGGAGGGGCTGGCAAATGGAGATATTCAAATACAATGAAATATCAGGAGGTCTTTATTAATTACCGGAAGGGGTTGATTAATACCTATGCAGTTATTAACGAAAATTATATTTAGGAAATGCTTTATTATTTCCAACATCTTGTCATTGATTCATAGTACAGTAGAGCTAAAAGGAATCTAGGGATCAATCGAACTCAACCCCTTATTTCTGTACAAGATGAAGACAAGGGTCCGGGGAAGTTAAGTAATCATAATAACAGATATCACTAAGTTGAGTGTTTTCCATGTGTGAAGCATTTTACAGCTATACTTTCTAACCCTTACATGACATTAACATTACTTTCTAACCGTTACTTCAGCCCTGCCAGGAAAGCAGTATTATTCCATTTTACAGCCGAGAAAACTGAGACTCAGAATTTAAGTAACATGTACGGAGTCACACAAGTAGCAAATGCTGCATCAGGGACCTGAACCTGGTCTGCCTGGCTCCTGCCTTTCTCTCTGTGTCTCTTAAAGGGAAAGGAAAGCAAAGAGGCCCTAGGACTGATAGGACTGACAGCTGGTGACAAACCTGTGACCAGAGCTCCAGTGTCTTAACTCCCCAAGCAGATCTTTTCCCGTAAGAGGCCCAGGGTTTTTCCTTTCAGCCTCTGGCTTGTTGACTGGCCATCCCTTGCATAAGCTGTTCCTAGAATTGATGACCACGTGGAGGCCCTCAGCCCAGAGTGGTCAGGATTCCCAGACTCTTCAGCATCTGCCACCATTTGGCCAGAATTCACATATAGAAAGTTATTTCCTTTTTTAGCCAGTAAGTGTTCTTGGCTGCGGCAGTGTCGACTGCCGGGTTCTTGGCTGGCCAAACAGCAGGCTCTGGTGTTCCATTGATGTCAGGTCGTAACAAGAGCAATGGGAACAGAAAGAGTTAGGTGGTGGGACTCGTGGTTCCTAGGAAGAGTGGGATTCGAACCTTGCTTCCATCACCCTCTAGTTGTGTGACCTCAGGCAAGTAACATAACCTCTCAGTTTCCTCTTCATCTGAAAAAAGGGGAATGTTTACTCATGGGGATTAAACAATGTGTGAATAAGTGGAAACATCTAGAACAGTAATTGGCACATAGTAGACACTCAGTAATGTTAGTTCCTTGTTTTCTTTTCTGCCATTTCCAGTAAAAACTCCTCTCAAACTTGACCCAACTAGTCAACTTGATGCAGCATTTGACATGCATCAGGCCGGTTAGAGGCACACAGCAAGGACGCCCTATGTGCCACCAAGTGGGGGAGGGTGACTATCAGAGGTGGGGAAAACACTGGCAATGGGAAGGATATTAATTTAACTCTAAATCAGTTATTTCACTAGGTGGAAAGAAGAGAGGCGGGGTGGAGAGGAAGGGAGGTATAGAGTCCCACTCCAATCAGGCCCCTCGTGTTCTTGTAATTGGTCGAGCCTGCCCCCGAACTTTTCTTTAACTCGAGCTTTGGGGCCTGGAGATGGACTCCATAGGAGTCCCTATTATAAAATATGTGCTTCATATAATTCCCTCCTTCTGAGGAGCTGCAGCACTTTGGAATCTGATCACCAATCCAAAGGCATGTCCACATGTGTAGGTTTGAAGCTGGCTCAGTTCTACTTGAAAGAGAAATAGGAGGTTGTCTACTCTGTGATCTGAGGCAAAGAGGCATCCTGACCCCTAAACACACCTGCCCGCTCCCGAAGTCCTGAATCATGAAGATGCCAGGTTGGATTAAGATTCTCGAAGTCCTCTGTGGACAAGAGCCTCAGAAGAGAGGCTCTTTCTGGTTCCAGCTATTTCTTTGTGACTCTGGTCAAGACATTCCCCCTCCCTGAGCCTGAGTTCACTCATGGGTAAAACTAAGTGGTTGAGCTGAATGGTTGCTAAGGCCTTTTCCAGCTCTAAGTTAGAACATCTGGGGAGTTTGTGACTTGCCCAGTTGCGATAGTATGGCAAATTAGTGGCAAAGCCAAGAGGCGAATCCAGATATTCTGACTCCCAACTTAGAGGTCAGCAAAAGTCAACCCAGAAAAAAAATCTGTGGTCATAAAAACCAAGCAGTACCTTCTCAGAATTTCATGTCATGGTGAGCCTTCACTGTGGAAAGGCCTTTGCATCAAATGAGACTCAATTCAAAGAGACTTGGACTGAGCACCAGGTGACCTGGATTCCACTCTATTGTTTTGTTGTTCATTGAGCACTTCCTATGTGGTAACCATTTAAAATACATTATTTTATTTAATCTTCAGAAAAACCTTACAAGGAAATTATTTATTATTAACCTCTTTGACAGATGAAGAAACTGAGGATTGGAGACATTAAATAATTTTCCCAAGGTTTACACAGCTGAAATTCTAACACAAATGTGATTCCAAACGCCTAGGCCCTCCCTTCTGCCTTACCCCTGAATCAGATAAACTCTAAGATCCCTCTGTGTTATTTCAAGACCTCTGATTCTGAGACCTCCTGACTCCCTTTCCTTATGAAGGGGGGTGGATTATTGAAGGCTGAATTTTTCTTCCCCATGATTTGCTAACATGTCAGAAACAATTGATTCACAAAGTGGCATCAAGCTGTCATTTGCCAGGAGCCAGCAGCTTCTGACTGTAGAAAGGAAGTCACCTTCCTTCCTAGGAGAACTGAAGCTTTCCTGGGAAAGTGGGCATCTCTCCCCTTCAGTCAGTTCAATCCTGGAGCCCAGAGAGGAGCCAGTTCAAACAGAGAGTTGCTGGACTCCCCGGTGGGGGAGATCTTTCCTGGGACAGAAGGCAGAGCCTGGGCCTTGGGTCTCCCTGGCCCTGAGGACTGCAGGTCTTCTAATTCCTGTCCTGACTGATCCACACAGACAGGCTCCCTGCCCTGTGTTAACTGGCTGGGCCCAGAGCAGGGATCAGCCAGGACCCAAGAGGCCAGGCTGCCCTGTGATAGCCCGGCTGGCTGCGAGAACCCAGAACCCTCCGCTGCATGTGTCCCCCACCAGCCGGCGGAGATGAGGACGAGCAGGTGGGCAGGTGGTGTCACTGCCAGGAAGCAGGATTATAGAGATGCTGACATGCAAGAAGCAGGGAGGTTTGGGGAGAAATGGAGGCTCAGAAAACACAGCCAAGGACGGAAGGCAGAAGAGCGCTAGCTGTGAGCGAACAGAGCGGGATGTTCTCCCAGCTGAACTGGCCCTGACTCACTGTGTCATCTCCAGCAAGTCACTTGCCTTTTCTGGGCCTTGTTTTCCTTATTTGTCAAAGAAGAAGTTGACTGGCAATCTAGGAGACCTCTTCCAGCTCTAATGGCCTAGGACTTTAGACCAGTACCTGGCAGGGGGACAGGAACGAGGCAGTTAGGAGACAAGAACAATAGCCAGTCTCAACAGCCCAGCAAGAACATCTCTGGGGTTCCAAGCCAGCGGCCAAGCTGGGCAACACAGCTGTGTTACTGCCATGGGGATCTGAACTTCACGAGTCTTGGGGAGGGGATGCCCTGAGGGTGCCAGTTTGGAAGCCGGGAAACACACGTCCCGGTACTGCCTGCCATATGCCCAGTGGTCACTGGAGCTGCTCTACAGCTGCTGAGTGAGGAAAAGGCTTGGAGGGTCAGCGAGGGGAGAAGGCTCTGGACAGCAATGCCACCGCGGGGAACCTGGCCGGAGGGTGGAGAGAGCTGTCCCGCGAGAACAGGGTCTGGGCTGGGCTGTGACTCCAGGGTTAGTGGGTGGAAGAGATGGAGACCACTTGGCCTGATGATGTGAAAGTTAGGCTAGGATGCTTCTAAAGACCAGCTTGTGTCCCCAGCCGTGAACCCACCACCCCAGGCAGATGGAGGTGGCCTTGGTCTCTTCTCTGTTCGGTGTCACTGGCTTCCTCCCAGGCCTCCCGACTCCCTGCCCGGTGCCCCTCACGCTGCCCTTCCTTCTCTTAGGCCAGTCGGAGCCGGTGTGCCAGAGCTGTGCTCAGGAGACAGCCCAGTGAGATGCTGAAGAGTCAGAAGCAGGGACTCCTCCATCATGACAGGATACTGAGAGGGGGGACGAAGGAAAAACTGAACAAAGGCACAGTAAGGATGTAAAATCCTGTGTCAGCCTTCCCTTTTGTAGTGGTTCTGAGGTGCATGTGAGCTAAGGAATCTCAGCCTTGGACAGTGTTACTGTTGAAGGGAACCAGAGGGATCCTGCTACTTCAAACCTTTCATTTTATAGATGAGGAAACTGAGGCCCAGAAGGGGAAACTGTCTGGCCCAAGGTCACACAGCCCCTCAGTGCACAAGAGCCCAGGTCTCTTGGGCCCTGAGTCCGGGCTCCTTTACCACATGCTTGGAAGGGAGATCAAGGGGCTGTCAGGAACCTTCCTGCCCTGCGCCCAAGAGGAAAGGAGACCTTCCGGTGGGCACCTCTCCCCGGCTTCCTCTCCGGGTCTCACCAGCCTCTTTCCTCCAACAGCAAGTGACCAGATTGCTCACAATGGACAGCGGGGACATGATACTCTGCAGGAAACTAAGCAGGGAATATTTTTAAACCATCCAACATGCCCTAGGGGGAAAAAAATCAAAACACTTTCCTAGATGCTGTGGAAAGCATTTCAAAAAGAATTCCAAGCCTAGAGGAAGCATGGTAAAACAGCGATGGCTTGGGTTTTTAAAGGGCCAATTCCAATCTTCACAAAAGTGCCTGGAAATGACCTGGTGTCCTGCTTGTAAGATGCCCCTAGAGCACGGCGCATCTGTGAGAGGTAGATGGACGGCAAAGGCCCTCCACTTGCATTTCTACAGCTCCTTCTAAATCGAGTAAGTGATTTATCTGCTGCTTCATAAGCTGTTCTCTTTAATATACCCAAAGCTCACCATCACAGGGACTGGTGAGAGGGGTAGGGAGGAAACCCACAGGTGCAGAGAGAGAGCTTTGTTGTGATCCAGCAACAAGGCTGGAGATTCAAGGCTCTCTCTCTGCCTCTCTCCCATCAACTGGTAGTTTTATCTCTTAAAATTCAAGTTTCCCCTTACCTTCCTCTTTTCCTCCTGTCTGGAATTCCAGTTGGCTTCTTGGTTCTCTGGCCGCCTCTCCCCCGCTGCCCACTCTTCCTTGCTCTCCAGCCTGTCGGTCGTTCCCCTCCCACCCTCTTTTTAATCGCTATCTGTCACCCTCCCTCCGCCCACTTCTTCCTACTCTTTCTCTCTCCTCCCCCTTCCCTCTCGAGATCCCTCCCTCCCCTCTCTCTCTTGTGCTCCTAGAATCTTTGCTCATTTAAAAAGTTTTCTCCCCTCTACCTCCTTGCAGCCTCTCCTCACCGCGTTCTCCCCAGAAGGAGACTGAGCCCTCCTCCTCCTCCCCCTCTGCCCTGCCCCTGTCATTGTCGCCACAGTCCTCGAGCTGGCCCCCTCTCCCTCCGGCTGGTGGTGCACCACCTCCCTAGCCTTTGCCTGCTCACCCTCTGCCGGGCCACTTTCCTGGGGCTTCAGCGGGAAAACTGGCATTACCCTGGAGATCCCTCTTCCCCATCCTTTTCCTGTCGTCAGAAAAAAAGAGTGCCCATTCACAGAGCAGGTCTTTTGGGGAACCTCTACTATGCCCACACGAGTGAGCTGAGGCTCACAAATCACAAGCACCCACACCCAGAATAGACACCAGAGGTAACCTGAAAGCTCAAGAGGGCAGGGAGAGGGCATCTCCACTGCCCAGGACTACTTCCTCCTTCTCCTCTAATGAAAAGAGAGTGCTTTCTATGTGCCAGGCACTGGGCTAGGGGTGAGAGAGCTATGGATACGGATATAGATATAATATTTTTATTTCACTTAATCATTCCAATGTCCAGTTCTCAAGGTAGACATTTCTACATTTCACATTTGAGGAAACTGAGGTTCAGAGAAATCGTGATCATGGTAACATGATCATGGTGACCCAGTTAGTAAACGGGAGAGTCCGGATTCGAAGTTTTAGCCAATGCCGAAAGTCACCTCTTTGCTCTTTCCACAAAAGCATACAGGCCTCCCAGCTGGAACTGGGCTGACGGAAGTAAGGCTGTCTCTTATTCAATCACATGCCACAGGTGGGCAAATTTGGAAACTGTGAGGCATCTCTACCCTCAAGCTCCCCTCATTCTCAACTCCCTTCCTCAACTCCTCAACTTATATGCTTAACCATGGACCCAGTTAGACTGTGATAAAAGCCAGCGACAGAGGTGACCACGAGCGGACTGAAATCAGACAAACCAATGACCGAGAGCCCACAGATTGTGAGAGCTGGAAGAAAACCCCAGAGATCATCTGGGACAGCCAGGAAAACTGAGGCCCAAAGACTCAAGGCCACTTGTCAGTGTCACACATAGTACATGGCAGAGGCAGGACCAGAACCCAGATCCACTCCTTTGCTCCACATCATCACGTTCACATATATTTACAAATATTCCAACAGTTTGCAAAACTTTGTTTCTTTAGTGGGTGATATTTTTCACGGGTGAATAAGCTTGGGGTCAGCAAGAGGGGAAAGAACATGGGGCCAAATTTCCTGTGTCTAGGGAGACAGCAGCCCTGCTGAAAACAAACTCAAGATTCTTGATTCCTTAGCCAGAGTTTCCCCATCTTTTTTCCTATGTAGCTTCAGAGCAGATGCTGGGGCCAGACTGTCTGGGTTTGAATCCTGTCTCTACGACTTACCAGCTATGTAACAGTGGGCAAGTTAGCATAAACTCTATGCCTCTTAGTTCCCTCAACTGTAAATTAGGGATAATAATAACTACCTCCTAGGGTCATCATGAGGACTAATGCAGATGTGTAAGGCACCTGGAACAATGTCTGGTACATGGTAAGTGTTGTGGCTGTGACTGCAAAATACAATACAATACAATACAATGCAATGCAATGCAATGCAATGCAATGCAATGCAATACAATACAATGCAATGCAATGCAATGCAATGCAATACAATACAATGCAATGCCTGCCTCCTCCTGCCTGTACTTCCCATAGCTGGTGCAAACTCCTGGGATAGAATTCAACATGTGAAACATAGGGAGCCCTGGTGATATCCAGTTTCCTCTCCAAAGCAGAGATTTTCACCACGCTATGGCTTTGTCCTTACATCTCAGTCACTCGAAAAGGCTGCGGGTTCCTGGGAATACCTTATTGTCTTCAGCCAGGAGATGGCCAGTTAAAGAACCCGTAAGTCTCAGTTGAAGGATAATCTGAGAGTGGGGAAGTTTTAGTGGAGTATTAACTCCTAGATCATCAGCTGTCAAAGGAGGGTCCAGCTGAGGGCATGGCTGAAGATGAAGGGAGAATGCCATTTTCCTCTGAGTGCCCAGAAGGGAAGAATTGCCGAGATGTAGGTACACCCAAGATCCTGGAGCAAGTACAGGGCACAGAAAATAAATGCTTCCACTCTGCTTGGCAGGTAGAGAATAAGACAGTGAAGAAACTAGATGGGTTGCTAGAGGTGATCCAGGAAGTCCAAGTAAGTGCTGAGAGAAGACTGAGTTCTTGAACTCAGATCATCCCAACTCAACGAAGTCGAGCAGCCCTCCAGCCAGGTACTCTGCTCAAGATGGCATCTAGGACAGAATGTATTTTATGGCCCAAAGCTAAGCTGCTTTGGCAAGGTCTTCAGAACTCTGGTTTATTCCTCACCATAAGGCCTCTGACAAAAGTTAGGAAACTTTTGTCATTTGGGCTATAGATCCAAGGTGATTGTCTAAAGGGGCTGAATCTGGCTATCACCACATATTAAGAAGGATGCCATGAACAGATGCCTGATGCCCCAGAAAAGAAGGTGTAGGCAAAGAGCCAGGGGTGGGCACAGAGGTTCTGTCATGTCCTCCCCTTCATTCTCACGTTCAGCTTAAGAAAGGGTCTTAGGGGTGCCAAGGTCTGTGTTCCACTCATTAAAAAATATGGAGAACTCAGAGGATTTAGAGAGGAAGCCAAAATCTGGTCAAAGAATACCTGTAAGGAAAGCTGTAGAAGTGAGATGGCAAAATGGACTTCATTCTACATTCACCATATGCTAGGCTTTGTGCTAGGCACACTTCACATTATTGTACTTGGAGAGGAAAAGACCGAAAGATGACCTTCTAAAGCTCACTTGAACCATCCATCAGGGTCTCCTGGATAGGAATTCATTGGCCACTCCTATGGGCCCAGCCTACGCTAAGTGGGAGGCAAGACCATCCCTTGTCCACAAGAAGCTGACATTCTAGTTGCAGAAAAGAGCTATTCAGACAAAACAATTAGTATAAATGGCAGTATCTATATGTATTTGTCCTCAATGCATAATGATGTAACAAACTGTTAAATTATGTAAGGAAAAATCATTTGGAAAACAGATTCATATAGAGCAATGTCTTTGCTGTGCTGTAATGAAGGGGAAAGGGAAAGGCACATTTACTGAAGGCCTTCTATGTACCAGGCATTCTCACCTCACAACACTGCAAGTTAGATACTATGTTATTATTTCCATTCTACAGAAAAGAAAATTCAGACTCAGAGAAGTTTAGCAACTTGCCCAAGATTATTCAGTTAATAGGTGGAGAAAAGGTCTGCCTGATGCTAAAGGCCAGGCACTTTCTCCCCATGGCTGTAGAGGAAATTCTCATGAAACCCGTTTATCTGGTCAGAGAGGGGAGCACAGGGCCCTCCAGCTGGGAGCAAACAGGCCTGCAGACGGCACAGGAAGCCCTAGCAGGAGAGATTGTCTTTGACCATGACCGTGAGGGTGGTCCTGCATCATCTGAGATTTCCAGGAAGAGACACAGTCACCTTTTCTACGACTCTTTTAAAGGTGGCATTTTGAAAAGTGCATCTTTTTTGCGTCTCCTTATAGACAAGAGGGCAAATGAACAAATCTTTTAATGTCTCCTCTATCCAATGAATCTCTGACTCTATGAGTTTCCTTCCCAAGACGCTGAGGTCCAGATGTTTAAAGAACCACTTCCCTTAGTGCCTACAGGATAACGCATGCAAATAAGTTCTGCCAGCATCTACATGGGAGAGTGATGAGTCCCCCCACCCCTGCCTCACTGGAGGGCATAAATGGTAATTGGAGCCCTGGTACGTGGGCTGAGGTCACACTTTTCTGCCAGTGGAGATTCAGACACCACAAGCATAAGCCGTCCCCTTTAAGACTTTTACTTTCCAGATAGTGGCTAAAATGGGCAAGAACACCCTGTTCCAAGAAGTAGAAAGCAAAAGAAACACAGACTTCCTTGCCCCTGGTACTCTGGCCTATGAACCTACTCTCCACACATCTCTAGTTTTAGCCCCAAAGAAAAGGTCTAAGTCACATCCATACCTCTTCTTGGGCTTAAAGCAGATGGGATCTTTTGGGTTCACAAATTGAACTCTGTGATGGACTTGGGCCTGCAGCCTCCATGGAAATGAGAAGAGGAGGAGGAGGAGGGAGAATCCAGTATCAGCCAAGCCTGATTCTCTCCCACTGAAGTCAGGACACAAAGGCAACAGCTGGATGCAGCCTCACTGGGGCTCTGTGAGTACCAGGTCCAAGGATTGCGTCCTATGACAAAAATTGGGACCTTCCTCTGGGAAATCTTAGAATGGCATTTGTCCTCTAGATCTGAACAGAAGTCCTTGAAAGCAAGAAGACTGGGAGTCTTATGATATTTTGGTTGAATTATAAGCAGTGACTAGAGTGTGCAGTGTATACTCGGAGCACACCTCTTTCTCTTCTAACAAATGATGCATCCTTGGTCTACCCCCACCTACCCGCCTCACAAGGACTAAAAAGGGTTTGCTTCACCTTTATTTTGAAAGGTTTTTTCAGTCAAGTCCAAGATATGGTTCTAGGTGATCTATTGGCAAGTCTCTTAAAATACAAGGTCAAGAAACGTTCCATCAAATATGCCATTAACCCAAGTGCCCTGAGACAAATCACTCCAAAGTAGATGTATTTCCTTCCATGTAAAATAGAGATACAATACCCCAAGGCTGTCTTAATAATTTAGCCAATAACATTCAAAACCGAATTCAAGAGCAAAAGTTTTACATCTCCTCCCAAATTAGTGTCTAGATTCAGCTCTGGCTCCTGGGGTCAAGTTATTAAAGGGGATTAGAGGCATTTAGAAGATTAAGACTATTCCCTGTTTTGTTTTGTTTTGTTTTCCCCAAAGGTTAGTCTCACATTCAGTCAGCTAAATACTCAAGGTAGAATAGACAGAACTTGGGGCAAAAAATCTTGTGGTTAGAGTGCTTGGGTTCAGATCTCGACTCCATTCAGCAGCCGTGGGACCTCTTTTGCCATGTGGGGACCCATTTGGAACCTCAAAGTTGGTATGAAGATTATTTTAAGTTGAAGACATTTGAGATTCATCAAAGACAGAAAGAAGCCTTCTTGGAGCTTCCCTTCTTATCTGACTAGAAGCAGCAACTTCTGGGAAATGAGGCTACTATAAATCCCCTCTCCAGGGGACTTTCATGGCCATGAAGAAGATGGAAGGACCACCCTACTTGCATAAACGAACATTATCAGGGAGTTTCATGGCCATGAAGAAGATGGAAAGACCACTCTACTTGCATAAACAAACATTATCACAAAGTTTCTTTTTTTTTTAAACTTCTTGTTGTTTTTTTAAAATATTTATTTATTTTTATTTATTTATTTATTTGGTTGCGCTGGGTCTTAGTTGCGGTTGGTGGGCTCCTTAGTTGTGGTATGCAAACTCTTAGTTGCGGCATGTGGGATCTAGTTCCCTGACCAGAGATGGAACCCAGGCCCCCTGCATTGGGAGTGCAGAGTCTTAACCACTGCGCCACCAGGGAAGTCCCTAATCACAAACTTTCTTATCTCCCATTTGGTCTCCTAAAAACCTATTTGTCTTTTCTAAAGAAACCTATTTATTTTTCCTGTGGAAGTCTTTACTCCACCCCTCTCTTCCCTAAATTAAATATATAAGCCTCTAACTTTAACCATGTAGTGAGCTAACTACTTTTGTTAGCTCCCCTATGCATATGAAAAAAATCTCTTTTTCTGCTCTTAGTCTCTTTTGTGAGTTTAATTCACATGCCCCCAAGTTACTGAACCTAAAGGACAGAGGACAATTTTTTTTTCTCCTTGACAGCCACATCTGGCTCACTTTTAAAGTAAGGATAATGCTAGTATCTATCAAACTCATAGTATGGTTATGAAGAGCGAATGAGATATATATCATGTTTGACATATAGTGAGTGCTAAATAAATATTCTCTCTCACACATATAGAATACATAGAGAGAGGTAGACAGATTGATAGATAAATAGATATAGATAGATACATACAAACATACAGCATACTATGAATCATGTGTCTGTCCTGAAGATGAAAATTAAATTATAGGTGGGAGACTACTTTGTACAGAGATAAAAGATTAACAGTGGAACATGGTGTTATCACTATTATAATAGTTATAACTATCAGGGCCACCTTTAAGCAAGGCCACCAGATATGGCCACGCAGGTTGTGCACTGCACACATCCAAAAGGGCCATTCACATGTTACCTTCCCTTTGTCCCCGAGAGCACGTGACAACTGCTTTTCCAGGCAGACTTGTACTTCCCTCACAGCATCCTCCTCCCAGATCTCAGGAACAGCACCTGCTCTGTAGAGTCATTCATTCACTAATCATTAATTCAGCGAAGGTATACTGAGGACCTACTATATGTGAGGACAGAGCATACAAAGATAAATGAGATGCAAGTTCTGACCTGATGTTCTGCATGGCTGGGAGACAGCCCCGTGCACCAATAAGCTGAATGCAGTGTAATGAATGCAAAAGTGAGCAACATGTACAAAAGAAGTACAAGAGGTTAGAGGGTTACCAGCTTTCCTTCTAAGTGGTGGTAGTCGTGGGGTGGGGGGCATAGTGGTAATCAACAGTAGCAAAAAGTGAGAAAGTCTACTTCCCTTCAAAAATAAAAGTCCCAGGACTTCCCTGGTGGCGCAGTGGTTAAGAATCCACCTGCCAATGCAGGGGACACAGGTTCAAACCCTGGTCCGGGAGGATTCCCACATGCAGTGGAGCAACTAAGCCCATGCGCCACAACTACTGAGCCTGTGTGCCACAACTACTGAAGCCCGTGTGCCTAGAGCCCGTGCTCTGCAGCAAGAGAAGCCACTGCAATGAGAAGCCCATGCACTGCAATGAAGAGTAGCCCCTGCTCGCCGCAACTAGAGAAAGCCCGTGTGCAGCAACGAAGACCCAACACAGCCAAAAATAAATAAATAAATAAATTTTTTTTAACAAATAAAAATAAAAAAATAAAATCCCCACAAGCACCCTAATAAGAAAGAGTCAAAACATCTCTGTAATGGGTCCAGACCGCCAGAGAAAGCCAGTGAGGATCATAGTTTATGGCAAGAAAGGACTGGCCACTCTGCTGAGAACCTCCATCAGGATTCTCTGGCAGAAGGAAGGTTTGAAAATAGCTCCCTCAACACCAGACCCAACCCAGCCCCAGCTTTGGAGAATGTGGAGGAGGAGGAGGAGGAGGAGAATGGACAGGAATCTATCACTTAAATCCCACATTCAGTGGATTTCAAATTTTGATTCTGATCTAACATGAAGGCTCAGTTCTCAGATGATATACCGCAGTCTGCCAGCTCTGGACAGATGGCCTCTCTTTGCAACTGCACAGCCTCTTTGAGGTCATAACTTGGAGTCAGAAGGCTGGAGATGGAATCTCAACCCTGTCCCTTACTTGTTGTGTGATCCTGGGCAAACTACTGAGCTGCAACATCCTTGTCTGTAAAATGGTCATAATAACACTATCTTCGCAAATTTGTTCTTTGGACACCATACACCTTCGTTACTATTGCAAGCTCTGGAATGGAGGTGAGATCTCAGGAGAGAGGCAGAGACACAGAGGTCCCTTCCATTCTCAGACAGGTCTTGCATCCCCAGAGATGCCTGCCCACCATCCTCTCAGGAGCCTCTGGAACTTTTCACAGAAAGGAGATCTTGCTGCTGAGCAAGGAGCATTGTGCAGCTGAGCTGGTGAGCTCAGCCCTTCCTGGGCTCCAAAGCTTTAATTTGTAAAGAAGGAATTCTGAAGCTATCAGAAAGGAAGTCAAATTGTTTTCGGAAAACAATAGCAAAGTAACTACAAGTCATTAGCTTCCTCCCTGGGGCCTGAAATCAAGCTCGTCTGGGTAGCTGAAAGGACCGGTAGCACTGTTTACTTAAAGACCTCTGGACAGGACCCATAAATTAATTCCTCTGCATGACTTTCTGGAATGAGAGGAGGTGAGTCATGGAAGTGGGAGAATGCCTGAGAGTGGAGAAGAGATTTTTATTTCTTCAGGGCACAGCTAAATCCCTGATGCTGGCCTGCCTTTTCTGGTCCTTTGGGTGAGGGTTTCATTTGGATACAAACGTGCCAGTGGACATCTGCCCTCTGAGATGGCTCTTAGTAAGTTTCTTCCCAGAGCAGAAAACCAAAAGAAAGCCCTGTTTCCTGCCCCCCACCCCCCCTGCAGGCCTCTGGGAAGCCAAATGCTTCTCAAGCAGAGTGGTGCTCTAGAAATTCTTCTCTGGGCAGGAATCTCCTCAGTAGCAGGAGTGGACCAAAGTTAGGATCCAGAATCATGACTTCTTAGAAGGGTGTCTCACAGGTATCAAGGACTCACAGATAACAGGACACTGGAGGTTGAAGAGACCTTAAAGAGTGACTGGACCAGATGAGGATCCTGAGGCCCCCAGTGGGGAAGCGGCTTGTCCAAGTTCAGCAGCAGAAGCCAGATCTCTCAAAGAATAGAGGAAACCTGGCGCTTACTTCCCTTGGGGCTGAACAAGCCAATCCATTGATAATAGACCCTCTGACCTCTGCTAGGGCGTTTAGCTGAAAGTCCCTGGAGCTTAACTTATTAAAAACTAGGGAAAAGACACGATTTCCTGACCTCTGTAGATCCTGGAACAGCTTGCCTCCGAGAGCTAGAGATGACTCTAGATCCTGAAGTTTTCTGAGAGGCTGAGAGGAGATGCAAAACTTTGGATCGTGAGCTGTTTTTAAACATCTTTGGCCAAATCATGTACTTGATGATTTGGAGTTTAGCCAGAGGATTTTAATTTAATATTACATGCATGGACCTCTAGAAGATTTATGGTGGGCTTCATGGAGCCTAGAAACCCCTATATTCATACACAAAGCTTTAGGGGAAGAGGGACCATATTCTTGATCTGATTCACAAAACACTCTTGCCCCAGAAAAGGTCAAAGATCATTGCTCTAGGTCTAGAAAGTCAGGAAAGGTTATTTGCCACCAACCTCCAGAGTAATTGAAACTGCTGACAAATCTAACAGAGGCCAACATGTTCTACCTCTCCCATGACCTAGAAGCCTCTTAGCAAACAAGATGAAATTTGTCCCATTGACATGAGGTGAATTTCTCTGTTCAGTCTTCATCTGTCAGGTCTGGAAAAGCCCTATGAGATCAGCTTGTCCACTCCTTCCTTTTTATAACTTTTCTAAACTCACACAGCTATCCAAAACCAGCACGCACCTTTCATCACACCTAATCCAGCACTCTTTCCACTGCCTCATAACATTTCCAAGTGTTTATTAGGCACCTTCTAGATGGTCATAAAATTGTCCCAAATGCTAGAGGAGCTTCAGGATTACAAGATCCAGCTCTGACCTCAGTGAATTTGTAAATGTATTGGGAAAATAAATGCACCTGCCTAAAACAAAGAAGTTTTTCCTTAAAGCCTCTCCCAACAATTGGGGAAAGGGGAGTGTATTAGTCAAGGTTCTCCAGAGAAACAGAACCAATAGGATATATAGAGATAGATAGACATATAAGAGAAGATTTATTGTGAGAATTGGCTCACGAAATTATGGAGGCTGAGATAGGCTGCAATGTGCCATCTGCAAGCTGGACAGCCAGGAAGGCCAGTGGTATAATTCAGTCTGAGTCCAGAGGCCTGAGCATCAAGGGAGCTGATGGTATGACTCCCAGATTAAGGCCAAAGGCCTAAGAACCGGGGTGGGGGTAGGTGGGGAGGTACCAGTATAAGTTCCCAAAACCGAAGGCCCAAGACCAGATGTCCAAAGGCAGGAGAAGATGGATGTCCCAGCTCAAGAATAAAGAGAATTCAAACTTCCTCTGCCTTTTTGTTTTATTCAGGCCCTCAACAGATTGGATAATGCCGGCACAGATTGGTGAAGGCAGATCTCTTTACTCAGTTTACTGAATCAACTGCTAATCTCTTTTGGAAACACCCTCGTAGACATACCCAGAAATAACATTTTACCAGTTATCTGGGCATCCTTAGCCCACTCAAGTTGGCACATAAAATTAACTATTATAGTAAGGATAGGAGGAATTCTGAGGAAGACATAAATCACTAGCATAACTGCTTGATCCCTGGGCAGCTCTACCCAGCTCAACCAATGAGAAGTAATATTCATTCAAAAATTAGTTATTGGTGCCAATCTCTAAGATCCCTTTCAGTCTTGAAAACCCTTTGACTGTGTGCTGGACTAACAAATGAAGCGTAAGCCAAAGGATTTGTTCACAACTTTGCAATCTTTTACAAACTAATAGGGATTTCTGAAATAATTAGTGAATTAAGGGGAAAGGGGTGAGTATGGCTCCAAACTGAAAATGGTTGCATTCTAAAACCTCCAATGTGAATTGATGGTGTGGAATTTGGAGCATATTTTCCCGTAGAAATAATGTCATAAAGGGTAGTTAGCTTCCCAGGCTAGGCCCTAGCCTTATTTAAGGACTAATGTTTAACTATAGAGGTGAGAAAACTAGTTAAGATGGTCTCTGGGTGGGAAATAACGATGCCAAGCTCTGACTGGGGACTCCAGGAGTACATCTCCCTCTCCAGAATTTCAGATTCAAGAATCTCTACCCGGGCTTCCCTGGTGGCGCAGTGGTTGAGAATCTGCCTGCCAATGCAGGGGACACGGGTTCGAGCCCTGGTCTGGGAAGATCCCGCATGCCGCGGAGCAACTAGGCCCGTGAGCCACAACTACTGAGCCTGCGCGTCTGGAGCCTGTGCTCCGCAACAAGAGAGGCCGCGATAGTGAGAGGCCCGCACACCGAGATGAAGAGTGGCCCCCGCTTGCCACAACTAGAGAAAGCCCTCGCACAGAAACGAAGACCCAGCACAGCCATAAATAAATAAATAAATTAATTAATTAATTAAAAAAAAAAGAATCTCTACCCCGCACTACGCTAAGGATACCCTCCCCCTGCCTCCCTCTCTTCATAGGAAAGGATAATAATATTCATTAATCACCTAAGTTTCTTAACGCAAGGACTGACCCCCCTCAGCAATATTCCTTTCATAAACCAATCCCTAAGCCCACCCACAAACAGAAAGCTTTATTTTTTTTCAAACGTTTATAGTATTTCCTAATTATGAAAAGTAATAGCAGATTATTGTAAAAATTTAGTGATACAGAAAAAGTATAAACAGGAGTTAAAATCACCTGTAACCACTGTTAAAATATTGATATCTATTTTTTTATCCACCACATTTTTATCCTTATAATATTTTTACAAAATTAGAATTGTATTATGAACACTGCTTTGTAATCTTCTTTTTGTTTTTACTTAATATGTCAGGAACATTTTCTATGTCAATAGATATACATCATCTTCACCTTTTTAATGATTATCAGGAGTGTAGTGAGAGGAAACGGCACCCAAAGGCAATATAATATGTTTGTGGCTTTCTCTCTACAAGGATGTTAGCACTGCACTAGAATTCCATGTGGGACCCTCTAGACTGATTCCAGCAGATATGTCCACTCCAACTATTGTTAAGTCCTTGGGTTGCATAATTTCTTACTCTGTAGATTTAACAAAGTTCATGTAATGCCCTATTATTGGACATTTCAACTTTCTTGTTAATATAAATATCACCGTGTTGAAGGTAAGTAGCGTGCTTTTAATTTCTAAGATAAGGTAATTTGGTGCTGCTGACACATTCCTTTCTCTGCCCCAGATAAATTACTACGTGTGATTCTCAGCCCTCGTTTCAAAGCCTTGCAGACAGCTCGTGGGAAAAAGCAGAATTTCTGAACAAAACAATTCAAAACAAAACAAAAAATACAAGCCTCCCCTATTCAACAACCCCTTCCCCACCACAACATAACACACAAAAGGAAGTGTGCTGGGTGAGTGGCGAAACACTGGGAGAGATAAGGGTGACCTGGACAGATCCTGAGAAAACCTTCAAAAATCTTGGGAGATTACTTCTGTGGGTAAACAGGAGTAGGTGTTTAAATCCTGAGCAGCTAAACCAAACTTTGTCAAAGCTCTTGCCACCGCCATTAAGCCCACTACCCCCAGAACAGTTATCACCAGTGTCTCCTGTTTCCAGTCCTGCCCAGGTTTCCATGAGCTCCCACGCGTCCCTCAGGTTGAGGTAGCAGCTCTGCCTGTGGCAGTGAGGACGTGTGTGGAAGATAGAGGCTGATGGGACAGTGAGAGGCTGGGGAGAAATGGGCTAATCACAGACTCAGGAGACCTGAGCTCAGGTCCTAACTGACACTTAGAGAGCGGAGTGACCTTGAGAAGTCACTCATACTCTTTGGTCCTCACTTTCCATCTTGGTAAAAGGAAGGAATTGGGTTAAATTAAATTGACTGTTCCTTCCGGTTCTAAAATTCAACGTCTCTATGATTCTAAGTGACTGGTTCTCTCCCTACCAAGCCAGAGCTTGGAAGAAGTTGAAGTTTGTCTTGGATGCCTGACTGTTTGCTCTTGGAGCTGTTCCCCTCCCTTACCCATCCAGCAGTCTGGGAGCACAAAATATGTTCTTAGACCCTTCCAGATGATGGCACTGTGTTGAAAGCTCAAGGTTATTCCAAATAAGGAGAATAGAAATGAGCAAACGCTCAGAGGTATGTTTTAATTAGGATGCTTTCAGCTGTCAGTAACGGAAAATCCAGGTGCAGTCAACCTCACACACCATTATACGGTGGGAATGTATAGGGTGCGTTAATGCTAATGGATGGCTCACTTATAACTGATCCATTTATTTATTCATTCTTTCCATCATCCATCCGTCTATTTTAAAAAATGCACAGAGTTTGGTACTGGGCTGAGAACTAGATATTCAAGTGACACAAACATAGCATATACATTAAAAGAGACCAAAACCTAGGGGTGTAATAAAGTTCCAGATGCTCCTAGACCCCTCTGAGTGGTGTTACCAGATGGGAGTCCCACAGGCATGGAGAACTATTTGGAAGAAAAATGCTATCTTGGTTTAGATTGCCAAGTCTACAAGGACATTTTGATATCCAACAGATCTACCTGGATTGAGGGGGCTGGGCAATGCAGGAACTGGCAAGGACCATAGAAGGGATCAAGTTGGAGCTCTGATCTCAGAGGAACATAGAATGGAAATCAGGAACCATGCATGTTGGCAACTATTCACCTACACGCAAGGGTGCAGAGAGAGTCCCACTCACTTCCAGGTCTGGCTTATTGACTATGGACCTGCAAGAGGCCAAATCATGAAGGTTGAAGCACAGGTAGACCTGAATAGGAGGGGACCCTGACAGGTGACTTCAAACAGATAATGATAATAATAATAACAACTGACACTTATAGTGCCAGACGGTGACCTAAGTCCTTAATACACATGAGCTCATTTAATCTTCATAATACCTCTGTGGTGTTATATCCCCATTTTACATAGGAGGAAAGCAAGAACAGAGACCTTGCCCAAGGTCACCCAACTGATTAGTGGTGGAGCTAGAGTTTGAATCCAGGCGGTCTGGTTTCAATGTCTGTTCACTCAACCACAAAATAAATTACATGACAAAATAAATTATACGCAAAATAAATGTGAGAAAGGCTACAAATAGAGCTCAGATCAGAATGCTGTGGGAACCAAGAAAGTAACAAGTAATAAAAGTGCCAGGGAAACTCCCCAGAGGAGGTGCCATTTGTGTTGTCTTAAAGAGCGAGCAGAAGTTCTCCAGGCAGAGGAATGGGAGGCAGTCCATCCCAGGCAGCATGAGACAGCATGAGCAAAGACCTGAGGCGAGAAATGAAATTGGCATTTTTGAAGACCAGAAAATAATTCTACACAGCTGGACTGAAAGGTGTGTGGGAGCTTGGCTTGCAAAGAAGCCAAAGTGTGGGACCAGATTGTTAAGAACTTTGCAAACCACGTTAATTTGTTCCACAGGCAGCAGGGAGCTGAGGAAAGGGGTGAGTCAGGACTCTCCTCCAATTTTCGGAGATCCAGAGGATGATTTCCCAGTTGCCTTATCCTGGATCACACCCAATGTGAAATCACTTCTGCTTTGCCCACCTGTTCCTCGCTTCTGGTCTCCCCTTCCTCCCCACCCAGCAATTACAGGTAGAGCTCAGGGCTGGGTAACTTCAGTCCTACTGCCAGTCCAGGGCTGGAAGGTGAGGGATGCATAGTTGGTCAAAGACAGAGCTGGGCAGGATACCCCAGCACCTTTCCACCATAGAATCCTGGGCTCCTCTTTCATCCTGGGAGCCCTGAATCCAAGAAAACCCGAGTAGGGGCCAACAAAGAACTTATTTTCCTTAAAATCTCTGTAAAGGTCTCAAAGAACAAGCCTCTCAGTCAGAAGGCTCCCTTCTTAAGTGGAACAATGAATAGACAATGGAACTTGACTTTCCCCAGGACATGATTTCCAATCCGCCAGTCTATTCTTGTTCTCTCCCGGACACACCTGCAGATTTACCAAGCATAATGAGTCTTTCAGATCACAAGCTGTGTCTCTACATTCAAAAATCTGTAGGTCCAAAGGCTCTTAGGCCACCTGCTTTTTGGTGTCTCTGCTGACCATTGAGAAAGAGGCTACTGGAGGTCCTGCAGCCTCAAGGGCAAAGTGACGCAATCACAGGAATATTAATCCAACAGCAGCCCCAAAGCCTTTGGAACAAGGCATGTCACAAAGAACTCTAAACTTAGCTCAAATGCAACCTCTGTCACTAGGTGGCTGTGTGACTTGGGCAAGTCCTTTAACCTTTCCAAGCCTCAATGCCCCCATGGTAAAAAGGGTATTCCTTTTGTGAAAACGCTGTTCTGGCTCTGACAAATCCATCACAATACTGTACTGAACTAATGTGTTCCAAACTACAAAGTACCACGCAACAGATGTTTTTATCAATCAGTCTTGCTCTCCACGTCGTGGGGAAAGCTCTTCCTATGAGAGGAAACCATTCAGGCTTGTCAGTGGCATGTCAGCAACAAGAAACGGCTTAGCACAGAGCCGTGCCCATGATTTTAGAGCAGAGCAGGCAACATGCAAGAAGTGTATCTGCTTCTGCACAAGCCAGGGTGGAGCCAGGCAGGGAAGAAAGGTTTTCCCACTGCTGTTGTGCCTGTGCGCCTTCATGCATCATCCTTCTCCTGAAGGCATGCTCAAAGACGCTGGAGTCAGAAGTTGTTGACACAGACCCTCTCCAAGGTTAGGGGGTGTGGGTAAATTTTAACACAAAGCCTTATAAGATGTTTGTTTGGGTTTTATTTTTGATAAAGTAATGAGGCAGGCAAGTTGAAGACTAGGATTTGGATCTCTACAGTTTGATCAGCATAGCCCACAAAGAGGGGCTTGCCCTGTCTGGGAGGAGGTCCGTAGTGAGGTCAGGAGGAAGCAGGGCTGAGCCTGCAAGAAAGAGGGACAGGAACAGAGCATCTTGGTGTTTGAAAGGTTGGCGTGAAGAGGAAGATTTGGCTCATTCTGGGCAGCTCAAAAGGCTGGAGCTAGGACCCGAGGTGGGAATGAGGAGGAGGAAGGGGGCTAACAACTTACTCTTCCCAGGCATCGAAGTGCTTCCCAAGTATTCTGACAGCTAATCATCACAACAATACTGTGAAGTGGTTACTATTATTAACCTCTATTTTACAGATGAGGAAACCAAGGCACAGAGGTTAAATAGCTTGTCCAAGCCACATAGCAAGTAAATGACTGTGCCAGGCTCCCGACCCAAACATTCTGGCTCCAAGGTCCTATAAAGGCTTTCTGCCTACTATGAGGAAGTACTTTTAGAGTTTACCAATTTAAAAAGAGAGAGAGACAATGCATATATATGGAATCTAGAAAAATGGTACTGATGAACCTAGTGGCAGAGCAGGAATAAAGATGCAGATGTAGAGAACGGGCTTGAGGACACAGCGAGGGAAGGGGAGGCTGGGATGTAGTGAGAGAGTAGCATTGACATATATACACTACCAAATGTAAAATAGATAGCTAGTGGGAAGCAGCCGCATAGCACAAGAAGATAAGCTCTCCGTGCTTTGTGACGACCTAGAGGAGTGGGGTAGGGAGGTGGGGAGGGAGGCTCAAGAGGGAGGAGATATGGGGATATATGTACACATATAGCTGATTCACTTTGTCGTACAGCAGAAACTAACACAACATTGTGAAGCGGTTATACTCTAATAAAGATGTATAAAAAATAAAAAATAAAAGGAGAGAACATAAGGAATTTAAAAAGAGAGAGCGAGCTGTTTTATAGAAGTATTTAAGCCAAGGCTAAGGGACCATTTTCAAGGGATGCTGGCTCAATAAATTTCCTTGGCAAAAAGTATCAGAAACCAACGTTTACTACTTTAAACCAGGGAGGAGGAGAGAAAGTAGGAGAAGGAGAAGAAAGATCTTTGAAGAGGAAGAGGAAAATGAGGAGGGGGGCACATTTGTTGGCAGTGTTGGGAGTAGAAAGCAGAATAAAAGAAACTTCTGCAGATCCAGATTCAAGAAGGACTAGAACTAGGACTGCCCTAGGATCCAGGGAGCAGGAACTGATTAACCACTTCTTCAGGGCACAATTATCCAAGTAAATCAGCTTTAATGGCTTTCTGTCTTTTTGTCATTCTGCTCAAGATTCAAATTCCAGGGAAAGAACATTCTCTCAGCCAAAGCTTCGAAAAGATTAATGATACAAATCACTAATGTTTATGGTGTGTTTATTTTCTACCAGGCACTGTTCTAAGCACTATATTTACACATATTTTCTTCTCACAGTAACCCTATGAGGCAGGTACTATTGTAATGAAGAAACTGAGCCACAGAGTTTGAATTAGCAGTCCAAGTTTGCACAGATGATCTAGTGGCAGAGCTGGGATTCAAGCCGAGGCAGTGTGACGCCCCCATGCTATATTTCCTTGAATATCAACAGGGAAAGGTCAGGTCCCCCAAAGCAGAATTTTGGTGTTGATGGAGAAGGGGGATGGATGCTGAGATAAAGTCCACAGATGCTTCCTCATGGCTTGGTCCTGCTAGAGGGAAAAGGGAGGACTTCTGAGGTGCCTTTGTGCCCAAGAATTCCACGTTCAAGTTTCCATCCTTACCCTCCAGCCATTGCAAGGAGAAGATGAAAAAAGCAAGGAGCAAAAAAGAAAAAAGAAAATAACAAAAGGACCAGAACCAAAGGAATGGATGAAATACAGATATAAGAGAATAATTTCTGAACAAGAAATTGTTCAAACGACAAAATTCTAAGAGAATAAAAGGCCTGCCTATGAAGGATAACTTGAAAGACAACAAAGAAAAGTTTCCAAATACTGAAGCACTTTGAGAAACTGAAATTAACTGGAAAAAAGCAGAGAGGCCAATTTCTCCCAAATATTAAAGACGTGATGCGAAGCTCTGAGTGTTATAAGAGGCTGGACCCCATTGTGGTTCAGGGTGAGAGTTTGGAGTCAGGCTGCAGGGATTAAACCCTGCCTCCAGTTCACCTTGGAAAAATTACATGATGTCTCCCGAGTCCCAGAGTCCTTATCTGTAAAATTTTAATAATGCCTATGTCAGAGGAATGTTGAAAGGATTAAGCGAGTAAGAATGTGTTAAGCACAGTGCCTGGCACAGAGCAGCTGCTTCCAGAATATTAGCTATTTGACCACTAGATGTTAGCTCCCTCGAGCCCACGGTGGTCTTGGGACAGGCACGCAGGAACACCTGTGGTCCGGTGCCTAGAACCAGCCCCTCCTGGGGAATCATAAGCAGAGAGCCTAGAACAGCAGAGGTCTGGATCCTGCATGGGAGGCCAAGGAAGGCAGCAGTGTCAACAGATGAAGGCAGGAGGCCTCAACAGACAGACGATCAGTGTGAGGAGAGGAAAAACATCCCAGGAGTCTGAGAGCATGCATGGTGGAACCCCAGAAATGAAGCTCTGAGACAACATTCTACCTAGAATATTACTCTAAAAACTCCTCTTTGTATAGTCTCAGAACACCCTTTTGAAGTTTCCAAGGAGTGGGGAACAGAGCCCTGGGCTGGCTATCAAGACCCCTGGGTTCTGGCTTCCGCTGATGCCAACTAGGCTCTGGGGCCCTGGGTAAAGTCATTTATACCTTCAGGGTCTCAACTTCCTTGTCTGAAAAAGTGGGGATAACGATCTCCACCCCAAACCACTGGGGTGAAGATTAAATGAGGTGATGCCTATAAAGCACTGGGAACACAGTAGGTACTGAATAAATGGTAACTTTCCTCCCTCCCATCCATTGTTATAAAATAATAATACAACAAATGGACAGTCCAGGGGAGCCAGAAGAGTATGGTAAGTGGATGCTTTTTGAGTTCAATTCCCAGAACATCCCTGTGTTCTAGTGAATCTGGGTCTTTAGCCAGTTTCACAGCCTGGAATGACCTCTCCCCATCCTACCTTGTCTAGCAAAAGTCTTTTATCCTTCAAGGCCAAGCTCAACTATCACTACCTCAAGCATTTGTCTCTGGAAATTCCCTCAGCACGTGACTTGTGTTTGCACTTATTTCCCTCTGCCTTGTGTTGTCATTAGCTCTTGAAGGCAGAGAGAATGTCTTATTCACCTTGGTGTTATTCACAGTCGAGGCTACATCACACATTTCTTTTTAGCACTTTACTTTCATGGGGGTCTGGGAGCCTTCTGCCCCCTGAATTCCCATCTCTATCTGGAACAACACCTAGTGCCTCCACTTTGGCCTCGCTCAATCCTCCTCAAGACGGCAGGAGGGGATGATCTAGTTGGGGAATTTGGGAACCAGGACTGGGCAGGCAGGGCTGACTTATCCATTCAGCACAGTGGCTAGTGTCCACAATACTTTTAGGGGCCCACCCTAAACCTAAAAGATGTTTTAATTTATTTTAAAATAAGAAAAAAAGAGAAATGTCTAGGTTAGGTCAAAGAAAGTGTTTTAAAATATAATATTAATATATTCATCTTTATGCCAATGCATATCTAATTTTTAACATTTTTTTATGGGGGAAAAGGCCCCGAAGGCCAAAGTGCCTGTTACCCACACACATTACGATGCAGCTCTGTGGGCGTGGGTAGCTCAGCCCCTCCCCGCCTTCCTCCTGGGAAGCTGCCTTGCCTGTGGGCAGGAAGCAAGCGTTTAGCCTGCTCCTGCATTGCTCACCGTTTGACAGGGGCACAGCTGTCTCCCGCATTGCTGGGTGACTGGGAAGAGAAGCCCACTGTAGCTATACACCCTAAGCTAAGGATTGAACATCGTCTCTTCAGTAAGAAAGACATGTTGACCTCCTTACTCCTGGTCCCCCTGTCTCTTTCTTCCATTTTAACCAACTTGGGCAGAAAATGGGGATGTCATTTATTGGGTCCCTTGAGATCACCGTATTGATCCTTTAAATGACCTTGTCGGGTAAGCTTGATCTTTATTCAACAGATGAAGATATTGAAGAACAGAGAGTTTAAAGAATTTAATCAAGGTCAAGCAGTTAACAAATGGGTTCAGAACCTAGACTTTTGGACTGCAAGTTAAAGTTCCTTTCTCCCACTGCATTCTGTAGTCAGGGCTCAATAAACGAGTGTTAAAATGAATCAAAATGGTGAAAGCATGTTTACCAGGCAGCACAGAACTTGGTTGAAATTTTCCAGAATTGTTGACTTGGCAATTATAAGCTTCAGGAGAAACCTTTGACTTTCACCATTCCCTTAATAAACGCTTTATAAAGTTCCAATCCATTTTCCTGCCTTGAGGAAGCTCCATCAGACGTAGTACATTTTGACCCTATTTTCTGCTATCTTTGCAAGGAAAAGATTAGGGGAAAAAAATCATTTCTTTATCAGAGTACTTAGAATAAAAATATATTTGATTTTCATGGAGACAGGCAGAAATATGAATAATCATGTACTTTTTTGAAATTAAGTTTCTATTCCAGGAGGCCAGCACTCAAGATTAGCCCGTTCTAATGTCTCTGGCCTGCAGACTTCCACACTGAGCCTTGGAAAGGAAAGAGGCTTTGGGATGAAACTGATGAATGGCTGTGCTTGTGCTATTATTATTATTCCTCTCACACAAAGTCCCAGTAGATCACTGATCAAGTTTAGAACCTTCAAATATTTGCCAAAAGAAATGTTTTGGAGAGCAAAGAATCCCCCACTCTCCTTGCCAGAAGGAATTCCAGGATTGTTGGGAAAGATGAAGTAAAGGATCTGCAGGAGAGTCCCTAATTTCCATATTGAATTTACATGCATTTCTGCCTCACGTTCACACGTATAGGTGAACCATCTGGCCAGCCTGGGTTAGCTCTCTTTGCTCTGAGTGCTATAAACCTTGCATTCTCTTCTCTCATTCCTGTTTCACACACATAATCAACTCTTCTTTTTTTTTTGGTCCTTTCTTCCTATTAGACTACGAGCTCCGTGAAGACAAGGACAATGCCTGTCTTGTTTACAGTTTTGAACACAGTATGTGGCTACACAGATCAGCCGTTAAGAGCATGGGTTCAGGGGAAACATAGACCTGGGTTTGAATTCTACTGAGCCACTTACTCATTGTGTGACTTAGAGAAAGCAACTCCTATTACTCAGTTTTCTCATTTGTAAAATGGGGGTGATAATAGTTCCTACCTCATAGAGCTATTGTAAAGGTTAAATTAGCCCACACATGTAATGCATTTACCTTGGCCCCTGGCACTTTATGAGTGCATAGTAAATATTCACTGTTACTATTATATTAAGCACTAAATGAGTATTTTGTGTAGAATTTTTTTTTTAATGAGAGTGGGCTCAGGTAAGAGGAATGCATGGGGCTAAGGGAAACTCTTCTCCCGCCAAATGGGATATTGCCTGATTGGCTTCTGGGGGGTGGTCCTCACCCAAGGCCACAAGGGGCAAATGAGCAGCTCCAAAGCAGTCCTGGGGCACCAGCTCCTGAGATGTGAGCCCTCATCATCCCCTGCACCCACCCCCAGAGCAGTGAGAACTGAGACTCTGTTCAGCGAGACTCTTTGTTCCCCAAAGAACCTGCTCCGGAGCAAAGGAGACAAGCTGCACTGTGGAGGAAGTGTGCCCAGGTCCCTCACCTGCCCCAGATGCAACGTCTGGGAGGCTATCAGCTCAGAGCTGCTCCAGTTTCCCCTGCTATTGCTTAGCCCTCACTGCTCTCCCGATAGCCTGGCTGTGGGAACTGCTGCCCAGACGGCAGCCTGGATCAACGCAGGGGCGGGATTGCATTTGAGGAGGGGCTCTCTTCCAAAGGAGCACTGAGTTCTGTGTGTATGTGTGTGTGTGTGTGTGTGTGTGTGTGTGTGTGTTGTGGAGGGAAGGCAGATTGAGATGGGGGACCAGTGTAAGGGTGCCCCAGTATTAACACATTGAAACACCCAGTACAAATGACTGAATTGAATAGTTTCGTGAAACTAAAGAAAATTAGCAGTCTACACTAAGAAGTGTGTTACCCAAGGGTCTAAGTTCTTGATCGTCCTCAAAAGGCTAAATTGTTCCAGCTTTGAACATTTTCTAGCATTTCCTAGTTGTAGTCAGTCCTCTGAGAGATCCAAGAAGCCCTAGAACTCTACCGTAAACAAAAAGATCTGAAACACTGCATTTAACAACATGTGTTAGAGGGACTTCCCTGGCAGTCCAGTGGTTAAGACTCTGTGCTTCCAATGCAGAGGGCTCGGGTTCAATCCCTGGTCAGAGAACTAAGATCCCACGTGCCATGTGGTGTGGCCTAAATAAATAAATAAAGTTTCTTATTAAAAACAAGTAAACAAACAAAAAAAACATGTGTTAGAGGTTTCTTACCTAAGGAGATTTTGGTATTCTTTGTTTAGTTATTACATCAGACATTTTGTTAATTTTTTCCTTTAATAATTTTATCTTTTATACCAGTATCTAATCAGTGTCCTTTAGATACTCTACTTTTCACTACACAAAGGACCTTTTCTTCTGATTATATAAATAACAGATACTCAGTGTAAAAAAAAATTCCACAATACATAAACCATAAGGAAGAATGTAGAAAATCACCTGAAATGCCACCACCCTGAAATAATCACCGTTAACAGTGATTATATCTATATAATCTACATATCAACATCTATATTTATATAGATATATAGACACATTTGTGACTTTTCATGAAATTTTTTAAACTATGAATACTATTTTTTTCTTCAGTGCAGTATTCTAGATATTCCTAGTGACACAAGGATCTTGGAAATAAGTTGGTATCTGATATGTATCTCAGATTTATCTAACCTGTATATAACTAGATATATGTATCATAAAATATGTATAAGTAGATAGAGATTTATATAGCTAGCTATGTATAACTGCCTAAATAGAGATCAGCTTATATGACGTGTGTATTTTTATTTGGCATTCTGCTATGAATTCCTACATTATCAACCAATCATCATGTACATATAATAAAAAATATGATACATTTGCTCTTTTAAAAGTTTAATACATAATTCATGATTTGTTGTGTTGAAGGGTAACCTGGTGTGTGGGCACATGGGAACATGGCCTATGTCAGAACCATAGGTCGGGAGAGCTTATGATCGGGCTCTAAACCTAAAAGAGTGTTTGAAATTCAAAATCTTAAGTGATCACAGCTCGAAGTAAACCAGAACACAGTCAAAATAAGTCAGCTCTGAAGGGAACCTCTGGGACCACCTGCTCCAAATCACTCCCTTCAGAGATGATGAAACTGGGACCCACTGAAGTGGACAGCGTGTCCTGTGGGGCTGAACTTATACTACAATCTGCTTTCCTGAATCACCACCTTACCTCTTTCCACCAGATTTTGTTTCCTATGATGTGTAACGTATGGCAGAGTCGTTTTCCCTTTTTCCAAATCGCACTTACCCATAAAGGGCTGGCATCTTCTTAATTCAGACATTTTCAGAGACTGAGTCAGGGATGGAAACAGGGAAAGCAGGGTCCCTGAGAATTCAGATCCCGTTACGTCTAGGAAGATTAAGGCAGAGAGAACAATAGCTCATAACAATAGCAAGTGCATGTAGCACTCACTATGTTTTAAACCCTGCCCTACTACTTTATATGTTAATTTATGTAAATGATATGCATGTCATCTGATCCTCACAACAACCCAATGAAGTAGCCACTACTATTATCTCCTCTTTGCAGAGTAGGAAACCGAAGCACCCAGAAGTTAGGTAACTTCCCAGGATTAAATAACTAGTGATGGACAGAGCGACCCAGAAGTCCAACACTGGAGTCCAGCCTCTCGACCACCACACCGCAGAGCCTTTCACAAAGGGAGGAGCTGAGACAAACTCCAGTGACGTTGCTGAAATCACAGAAGCAGAATTCACTGAGCCCTTGCCTTTGTCACCCCACATGTCCGGCGAGAGTGCCACACAGAAGCCAGGCGATGCCGAGGGCAGTTCCTAGGCCCTCTCTGTTTACACGGCCTGCGTCTGAGATTCCCGGCCAAAGCTTCCATTGCTGTTTGTTGGCCCTCTCTTGTTTCTTCGTTCTTTCTTTGTTTTCTCTAACGTTTTATTATGGAAGATCTCAAACATATGCACCAGTAGTCCAAATAATAAAATTAATCCCCAAGTTCCCAGCTCCTACCAACAAATGTTGGCCCCTGTGGGGTTTTTTTTTTTAATTATTTATTTCTTTTTTTAACCCCTTTTGAATATGTTTTTACATGTTGTATAATGTACTTAATATATTAACACCATCACACACTTTACAGATTATTAAGCATACATGCATTGGAGGGCATGCTCAAACATACGACACTCAAAAATGTGTGTCTATCAGTGATGTACAGACATAACTGACATGTCAAAACAGAAATAGAATGTCTGGGTTCAGTTTCTGGCTCCACTGCTTAGCAGCTGAGTGACCTCATACATGTCACCTCTCTTCTCTGAGTCTCATTTTTCTCATCCATGAAATGAGGTTAGTAATTCTACCTCCCTCTCAGGGTTGATGTGTTGATCAAATGAGGTCAAGAATGTGAAAGGCTTTACTAACAATAATGAGCCACGTAAAGGTGAGGAGCAAATCAGAGCAACCCAAGGTGGGATGTCGACGGCACCGGCACTGAAAGCTGAGATCCAAGGTCAGGAAGTTCAGTTCGAGGATCACATCAAACACGAGAGAAGAGGCATGAAGTAGAGAATCAATTGCCAACTGAAGTAACGTAGGCAAGCTTTAAAATATGGCCCCTTTATCCCTCCATGGGCACTTGAGGTGGCTGTGGCCGCAGCTGGGTCCAGGACCCCTTCAGGTCAGTTGGGGCCTATGGGCTGCTGAGGTCATGGACTGGGGAATGGAGGCCAGGCCTTATTTGATCTTCCCAGTCCCCCTGCTTTTTACAGCTTATTTGAGTGTCTTCTTTGGATGGCATTCCCCAAAACCTTAGGTGAGGAATTCCCTCTCCAGCCCTGGCCCACTAGCTGAGCTATCCCCAGTTCAGCTTGCCAGCCAAAGGAAATTTAGAGACAGCCCTCTGTTCTCAACTCTGTGGGTTCTATTGTTTAAGTCATATGTGTGTTTGCCAACTATCCTCTGACCCTCTGCCTTATTAGACTAGTGACTCCCTCCACTGTGTCTCCAAGGGCACAGCAAAGGCAGGACTGGCCACCTACAGGAAGTGGAATCAAGGTGGCACCAGGGCTGGTTTCCATGGCCAGTGGAAAAAACACAAGCACACTGTCCTCTCTTGGTGGCCACACTGCCACCTAGATGATACCCAGCCCTGTCCACTGCTGCCTAACCTGTCCCCAGCCTCCTCAGGAGGATCAACACTCTCCTGATCTCCGCCCCTGAAGTACAAGAGTCCACAGCCGGGCCCACCACTCGTTTGAGGTGTCTGACCTCTGTTCTAAGGGCTCCCTGCCTCTCATGGAGGAGACTGAGACAAACGCCGTCCCTCTGAGTAATCACAAGTCAGAGGAACAAATAAACACAGACAGGCCAGCTGCCACAGCACATGGGGGTGGAGAGTAAATGAACTTGTACACATTGTATAAGCCACTTGGAGAATATTTTTAAATTGGGATATTTCTGCCCCAGAGTCACCCTGGGACTTGGCCCATCGACGTGCTTGACGCCTGAGAATGGCAACTTTCCGAAGAGACTTTGTGTCGGGGTTACAAAGGCCACATACTCTGTATGTTTCCCCAGCGATCAAGGCCTACAGAGACGGCTACAATGAGACCCAGGGGCTGCCCAGTGGTACAGACCCAGGGCTCTCGGTGACCCATTCTTGCCATATTGGGGTATGGGATTTCTCTCCAATCCCAAAGGGGGATGAACATATACCATCAAGTATGAAGATTGTAGCCTGGGCTATTTGATCCATGACACCATAATCGCAGGTGTTATTCTTCTCTGCATGTGTACTCATTTGATGCATATTTATATCTCAGTTCCTGAGAAATTATCAGGCTCAAAGCAGACATGACAGATGGAAAAAACAGCCTTTTAGGACTTAAAGGATTTAGAAGCTGCTTGTGACATGTGCCACAGTTTTGAGATGTATGATTTTAAAATATCATTTTCTTTATTATCACCAGAAGATGCTTAGGAATTATACTTGAGAAACAGTGCTTGTTGGCACATTTATTGAGCTACTACAGGGTCAGGGAGGGTTTACCAAGGTTGATAAGAGACAGTCCAGGCTCCAAGTCTAGTGGGGTATATAGACAGATGAACCTGCCACTTTATTACAGAGAGAGAAAACAATACTTAAAAGGGACTATTATAAACTGTCTGTGAGCACAAGAATAGAGTGACCAAGTGTGCATAGAGCGAGATTTGGGCATCAGGGAAGGCTCTGCTGAGGAAGCGATGATTAAGGGCAACCACAGTGGGGCAGGAGGGGGAATGGATATCTTGTGCCTTGCGTGCAAATGATCTGCCACCTCTAGTAGCCAGTGCCGCTGGGCCACAGATTCGGTGGAGGGCTAATGAGAGATGAGGCAAGAGAAAGTAGCAGAGACCAAGTTGAGAAGGAATTGGGGTCAAGGGACAGTGTGCTGTGCTGCTCCCCAAACTAAATGAACACTGCATGCTTGCCCTGAAAGTGCAGCTTCACCCTGTGTTTCCTTGGCTTCTCCCTCCTTCCAATCAGATTGCTACCTAGAGCCTCTTCAACATAGAAATTCTAGAATTTCCACTGCTTATATGCCTCTCTGGGGAATTTTCTCCATTATGCGATGGGAGCCACAGTAGAATTTTCAGCAGAGGAAGGACTTGACTTAACCAATCAATCTATCCCCAACAAACCACTGGTGGGACCTTTTGGGAATCTGGAACTTCGGGGCTGCCACTTGGCTCCAAGGTGTCTTAAATGTGAATTGGAAAAACGTTCCCCTTCTTCGAGATGCTTTATTCCAATTGTCAGAAAAGCACTGTAATATACTGCTTTCATTAGGACACACACTTTACTGCCACCTGCCAGAAAATTATAATACTGTATACAAAGCGAGAATGTGTAAAGTATAAATAGAGCCCCCTTCAATGTGTCATCTTTACAGTACTCAACCTGCACAACCACACATAGCAACCTGACTTCGGAGAAGGGCTCACCCATCTGCTTTGTTAAAGTGAAGCTTCTGGAGACAGGCAAGAGATCCAGTGGGGCAGTGACGGGGAGGAGCAGAGAGGGTCCCTGCCAACCGGTCCTATACAGAAACACCATGAGCACGGAGACTGCCCTTGGCTCTCTCCGATGTCACCAGACACTGACAGTAGGACTGAAGCTGGGACCTGGTAACATCCTTTTCTACCCCTTGTCTACCCAGCTCCACCCCCACCCAGACTGCCCACTACCTTTTGGAGACATCCTCATCCCTTCCGTGTTTGCTCAAATGTCACCTTCTCAGGATGGTATACTTCACTACCTTGTTTAAAATTGTAAAACCCAGCGGCACCCCCCCACCAAAACTTCCCTTGCTTTATACATCTTTTGACACACCATGTATATATATTTTTTAAATTTATTTGTTTTATTTATTTATTTTTGGCTGCATTGGGTCTTTGTTGCTGCACGCAGGCTTCTCCCTAATGGTGGTGAGCGGGGGCTACTTTTCATTGCGGTGCGCGGGCTTCTCATTGCGGTGGCTTCTCTTGTTGTGGAGCACGGGCTTCAGTAGTTGTAGCACGCAGGCTCAGTAGTTGTGGCTCGCGGGCTCTAGAGTGCAAGCTCAGTAGCTATGGCGCATGGGCTTAGTTGCTCCGCGGCATGTGGGATCTTCCCGAACCAGGGCTCAAACCCGTGTCCCCTGCATTGGCAGGCCGATTCTTAACCACTACACCACCAGGGAAGCCCCTGACACACCGTATATTTAATTTATTTATATGCTTATTATCTGTCTGTCCCAACTAGAATGTAAGCTCTATGAGGGTAAGGGTTTGATTGTCTCAATTGGCCACTCCTAAGAACAGTGCCTGGCACATCCTACCCTCCCTGTTTCTGAGGCCCACTCTCTTAGCTCTGTTGATCTTGGAAGCTTTTGTTCTTCTGACTCACGTAGTGTGATTTTCCCAAGACCTTGAGTGCCCTGTGCCCCCATCGGAGCTTCATTCCCTGGAGTAATGTACTGGGCCCTATTCAAATGTCTTTGGAAGGATCTAGTACATTAAGTTAAAGTCCATTATCAGTACCTTTGGGTGAATTTATTGATGAGATTCCTTCCCATAATAATATGACTTCACAAGAGCTATTTGTCGAGTAGGCATTAAAACTCCCCATTTTATAGGTGAGGAAAGTGACGCTCAGAAACATTGAGGAGCACACCCAGGTTCCCACAGGTAGAAAGTATTAGCGCCAGGATTCAAATCCAGAGCGGCCTGAGCCTGAAGGGTGGAGTCAGCTGGCTGTGCGCCTGTCCTCAACAGTGGTGCCTCCAACTGAAGAGTTGCTGTGGTTGGTTCACACCAGAAATTCATAGTCTTAGCCAAGCAGGCCCTATTTCTCTCTCTCCACTACACACAATTCCAGTGATAAATCAGTTTCATCAAGGCAGATGCTTTCCTATCTGGGGAATTGAAAGAAGGGAAACCAAAACAGAATCTGTCACTGTTTAACTTGAACTTGAGGAAATGATTGGATGGAATAAATTTCAGCCATTCAGATACTCCTTTGAGTAGGTTTGTTTTTCTCTCTTCAGTGAAGTGACAAAGCAGAGAGTTGTACTGTGAGCTGTACCCTGATTCCTTAATGCTTAGCCGTTTGTTTAGTATTTAAAAAAAAAAAAACACTAGAGACAGGTGGGTTCAGAGTAGGGGGCGCAAGCCTTGGAGAGATGGTCCTGAGTGGGCATTGTGGAGAGGCTGTACCAGCAATAGCATCAGGCACCTGAGCCAAATTCATTCATCCATTGAACAACAACGTGGTATCTACTACGTTCCAGGTTTAGCCAGAGCACACACGTACAAGAATAAACTTTGTTAAGAACCAAGTCCTACCCAGACTGAATTGCAGGATCAGGACCAAAATAGTTGTCAGATCCGCAGGGTTCAGATGCAACACCTGGAGAGTGATGAAAACATTAAAAGGATGAATTTCATCCTTGCGAGGGGATGGGAACTGTGTATGGTTTACTGTTTGGTAAATGGCAGACATAATTATATACAGGTGCAATCACCTCACAGCGGGACCCTGCTGGTGACAAGCAGCCCCTCCTCAGTGAGGAATTGATGACAGCTCTTAGCCAACAGTACTCAAAGCAGTGTCCCAGTTTTGGTGGATCCAGATTTTTCTCTTTCCCTTACCCTGATTCTCCTGATTCTTCCTTTCCCATGTTCCCCACTCTCCTTGTCTCAGCCCTACCTGGGGTACAGGTCACTTCCCTGCTTTCAGGAAAATCTCATCACTGCTTTCAGGAAAATCTCATCACTGCTTTCAGGAAAATCTCAGCGTCATCACCAAAAGTTTGGTCTGAGCACACCCTGAATTCAGAGACTGTATCCTCACTATTACGAAGGTTTTGATCTTTTCCAATACATGTGGTACCCCATCCACTAGCATCCCTTCATCATCTTAGAGTCCCTCAGCTGCCTGCCTTTTTTTCGCCCCCCATGTTCTGTGTTGTCCTATCTGTCATGTGGCAGTGGAGAGAGGGCTTGTAAACCTCTTGCAAAAAGGGTAACTGACAGGTTGGTCAGAGCTGAAAATGGGTCCCATAACTTGAACATAAATGTCATGTGATTACCAAGGGGGAAAGTGGGGGAGGGATAAATTGGGAGATTGGGATTGACATATACACACCACTATATATAAAATAGATAACTAATAAGGACCTACTGTATAGCACAGGGAACTCTACTCAATACTCTGTAATGCCCTATATGGGAAAAGAATCTAAAAAAGAGTGGATATATGTATATGTATAACTGATTCACTTTGCTGTATACCAGAAAGTAACATGACATTGTAAATCAACTATACTCCAAAAAAATTAATTAAAAAAATAATAATAAATGCCGTGTGCTCAACATTTCCCTTTGACTGAGACCACGTGGGGTTTTATTTCTGTTATCCTTTCATGCCCAATATTGTGTGACTGTGCACTGAGCTCTGTGGATACAAAGATGAATGAGACCCACCAAGGATCTCACAGTTTAGTTGGGGAGACACAGGGAACCGATGGTGGCAATCCAAGGTGAGGAGGGCTATCATGGAGCCCCAGGGAGATGACTCATTGCCCGGGAGAGTTGAAGACACAGACTGAGCTGGGGATAAAGAAGAAGAAACTTCGAAGGGTTTTTAAGACTCTTCCTTTAACAGGACAGTTCTGCATAAGACCTAGCAGTCAGATGCTGCTCTAGCCAGGAGAGGTTTTACCTTCTGCCCTCTCTCTCTCTAAGCTCCCTGTGTTGTCAGCATTCAGAAACAACACAAACTCTTCCAGGGTCCCATTTCCTGATATCCCTGGCATCTGCCTTCAGTGCTTCTTAACTGATCTGATGGCGGGCGAAGTCAGGAATGCAGACATGTAAATAAATGACTTTCTCAGAGCGGGAATGTCTCCATGAGATGGAGAGCTGGCTGGGCAAGCACCAGGACTACTTGGAATACACACAACCAACACACACTTGGAAAACTGACAAAAATGACTTTGCGCCACTAATCAGACCAGGACCAGGAGCAGCAATGACTGTGCATGGCCAGTCTCCACCCAAATCTAGTGTCATCAGATGATGCAGGTCTCAACTTTAGCATTTTTCTTTAGACAAAAGAGTAAGGTTAGTGGAAGTAATTCTTCATTTCCTCTGCATTTCTGTAGATTACTGGGAAATTGGAATCCTTCTGGGAAACAGAAGCTCTGCTCCTGAGTTATGTTTAATTGACCTATATGAGATTAGTTTGCGTATTAGTATGTTGGAGATTGATGCCCTTTCCTACCTCCTTTGTGGTATTTAATGAGAATTCCTGGATATGTGCGTTAAGGAAAAATTTTGCATAGTTTCTCATGCAGTGAGAAACTATGAAAAGTGATGTTTATCAGCAGTTTATATTCATCCCCCATCCATGATGTTAAGAGCTGGAAATAGAAGCAGCACTTTGGGTTCAGAGCCCAGCTCAGCCACTCCCTGTGTGAGCAAGTTACTTATTAAATCATGAGCTTTGTCCCTCAGTGCCCTCATCTGTAAGGTAACAATAACACTATTTACCTTTATTGAGCACCTACTATGTGCTATGCAACAAAAGGCAGTATACTTTGGGGTTGAAAGCATGAACTCTGGAGTCATAATATCTGGGTCCATGATTCACCACTTACTAGTTATGTGACCTTAGGTAAGTCATTTAACCTCTCCATACCTCGGTTTTCTCATCCATAAAATAGAGACAACAGTACCTACCTCATAGAGATGATATAAGATTAAATTACTTAACATATGTAAAGGGCTTGGAAGAGGGCCTGGAACACAGTACTACATAACTATTAGCTATCTTTCTAGGTACGGCATTCTTGGTTGAAACTTACATTCTAATGGGAGGTAGGGGCAAAAAGTCATAAACAAGGAAACTATTTCAATATGTTAGTAGACGACAAGTGCTACGGGGGGAAATAGAGCAGCGAAAGCCAGATTGAGAGTGCCTGGGGTGGGTCACAGTCTTTAACATGGTGGTTAAGGTAGGCCTCTTTGACAAGGTGACATTTGAGCAAAGAATTGAGGGTAAAGGGAGTGGGTCAAGCCTATATCTGGGGAAAGAATATGATAGCTGAGAGATGAACTGGTACGAGAGCCCTAAGGTGGGGGTGTGCACCTAGCATGTTTGAGGAATAGTGAGTGTAAAGGAGGAAAAAACTTTCCTCTCTCCTCTTATGTTCTATACCTGGTGACCTGTAAATTAAACTGACAAAAAACAAATTAACAGGAAGAAAGGCAAACAAATTTTATTTGATGTTAACATTTTAATTTTGTTTACAGGTACACAGGGGTCTCACAGAAAAAGAAGTGAAAACCCAAAGACGTAGTTAGGACTGAGATCTTATATACCATTTTTTTAAAAAGCAATAAATTTGTGGAGAAGTGACAAGACAAAGGAAAACTTTAGAGCTTCTCGGGGAAGTAAATTGTGGGAAGGTAAACACATCGAGAGAAGCTAATGGAAGATATGAGTTCTTTCGGTAACGTTTATTTATGCAGATTCAAGTCGGTGCCATCTCCAGTAAGAGTTGTCTCCTTTTCCTGATATGGGGGGAGGATCAGGGGACGCCTTCCCAAGGGAAAATTTATACCCTGCTTTCAGGTAAACAGGGAGAGGACAGAGAGCTCAGCCTACATCTGCTGTTTCTCAATTGTCTTCTGCTCAGAAAAATCCAGACACCAAAGTAGCATATTTTTTGGGTGGCATACTCTGATTCCCTTCATCAGTAAGGCAGTGTGATTGGAGCTGAGTAAGGAGGAGGAGAAAGGTAGAAGATAAGGTGGGAAATGTAACGGGACCAGATGGTGTCATAGGCCACCGTGAGCACTTTGGCTTTTACACTGAGAGAACTAGAGCACCACTGCAGAGAGTGTGGTGTCTTGGAGAGCAAGTACAGAAAGTCAGTGTAGCCTATAGGTCACTTTAAGTAAGATGAGGACTGAGAACTAACCGTGGGATTTAGCAACACGGGGATTTTGTTGATTAATTGACATAACCCATGAGACTTGGTCAGAGGCGTTCTCAGTAATGTCAGCTACCATATTTCCTTCATCAGTATGCCTCATTGAGTACCCAGCTGTATCAGCATCCAGTCTGCCTGCCTCTGAGGGTAAGAAGCTGGCTTTGCATGAGTGGAGCCAGCTCCAGCGAGCACTGGAACCAAGGGAACCCAGAGAACCAGAAGGAGGAACCTGAGTAAGTCAAGTTAGGGGCTGGGGCTCTGCAACGAAAGATCCCACACGCCACAACGAAGATCCCACGTGCCGCAACTAAGACCCAATGCAACCAAATAAATAAATAAATATTAAAAAAAAAAAAAAAAGGACGGATGAGCTCAGGAATACATGTCAATAGTCAGTCTGTGTGATGGGATGTGGGAGCTGGAAGTAGCTCCCCACCCCGTGAATCCTGCTCACCCCCTGAGTCTCCCCCCACAATTCTCCCACCTGTTGGCTGCTTTCTTCCTAGGGTCTTCCCCAAGGCTTATCATTTCTAAAGCAGGGATAATTATAGTGCCTTCCTTGCAGGGTAGTCGTAAGGATCAAATGATGTAACGTGTGCCCATGTGGCGCTTAGTACGGAGCCTGGCGCATGAAGTGTCGGCAGATGTTTGTCGCTGTGGGTGCCGTTGACCCCTTGTGAGAATGCAGACGTGCCTGGAAACAGGGGTGCTTCACCCTTGCACTCTAGGGTGAAGGAAGGCTATCAGAAAAGGTTTTGATAAGCTGTGGGGTCAGGGGAGGAACACACAGGATGCAATGGGGGAAAGGGTACGAGGGGACTGGAAGCTTCGAAAACAAACCGAACCTAGAGATGATCAGACAGAGTGAAGTAAGTCAGACAGAGCAAGACAAATATCATATGATATCACTTACATGTGGAATCTAAAAGAATGACCCAAATGGACTTATTTACAAAACGGAAACAGACTCACAGACTTAGAAAACAAATTTATGGTTACCAGACAGGAAAGGTTGGGAAGGGATAAGTTAGGAGGTTGGGATTGCCATATACACACTACTATATAAAAAATGAGATAAACAAGGACCTGCTGTATAGCACAGGGAACTCTACTCTGTACTCTGTAATAACCTATATGGGGAAAGAATCTGAAAAAGAGTAGATACGTGTGTATGTATAATTGAATCACTTTGCTGTGTACCTGAAACTAACACGACATTGTAAATCAGCTATCCTCCAAATATAAAATAAAAATTTTTTAATAAATAAAAATTCTGCTCAAGAAAACGAAAACTGTCCTTAAGGCCTGTACGGCAGTGCTGTTCTGACTCAAGCAATGCTACACACCAGGGTGCGGGCTGACTCTCTTCCCTTCGTTGGGCATTTTAACCTATTGAGTTATAGGTACCAGGCTCTCAGGTGTCACATCTGCTCTGTCCCTCCAGACCTTCCCCCCACCAAGGCAGACCTCACTTGCAATTTATACTTCAGCTAAACCCAACTTCTCGAGGTTCTCCAAGAATCCCTGGCGGCCTTTGCTCATGCTGTCCCCTTCCCTGCCTCTTCATCTGGCTGGCTCCCACTTGTCCTTCAAGACTCACCTCATGTACCATCTTCCCCGGAGAACCTTCTTATTCGTCACTCTCCAGCTGAGCACTGAGCCCTCCTCTGTGCAACCATAACCCTGTTCTTACTTATTTTACAGCACTTTTAATAACACAATCTGTTTACATGCTGGCTCCCGCTAGGTTTTAAAGTCTTCCAACAAAGTATCTCACTCACCTCTCACTCCGCAGTCCCGGTACAGTGGCTGGTACCTAGTAGGTGCTCACTAAATGTGGTCATTTACACACTTATGGTATAAAGAGAAAAATTAGTGCATTTGGGAATCAAGAATGGGGAGGAAACTGCCAAGAGATTTTTCACATATTTTTGGAAGTAATAAGTGCAAGAGAGACCAAACTTTCTCTTTTGTCATTTGGTAAAGATTGCACCCAAAAAGGTAGTTTTGAATAGCCATTTGGAAGAAAGTGAGAGACAAAGAACACTTTCAGCAGTGGAGGTGGAAGGGGTGGGGGTTAGGGGAGGGAGGGCCCGAAGTGAGGAAAGGGGTCCATTGGGCTTGCGGAAGAAAGAGGTCCAACCTTACTCGGAGGGGATTGGGGGTTGTCGTGGGGACATCTTTGTCTATTAGTCTTCCACTGGATCGTGTGTGAAAGAGCAGAAGTGGCACATGGAATGGGAAGTCAGAGAGACCTATGTGTGAACGTTGCCTCTTGTGGGTTGTACAATCATGGTAAGTTGCTTAACTTTGCTGGGCCTCTGCTTCCTCATCTACAAAACTGGGATGGGGCCTTCCCTGGTGGCGCAGTGGCTGAGAATCTGCCTGCCAATGCAGGGGACACGGGTTCGAGCCCTGGTCTGGGAAGATCCCACATGCCGCGGAGCAACTAGGCCTGTGAGCCACAATTGCTGAGCCTGCGCGTCTGGAGCCTGTTCTCTGCAACAGGAGAGGCCGCGATAGTGAGAGGCCCGCGCACCGCGATGAAGAGTGGCCCCCACTTGCCACAACTAGAGAAAGCCCCCGCACAGAAACAAAGACCCAACACAGCCATAAATAAAAATAAATTTAAAAAAAAAAAAAAACTGGGATGAGAAAGCCCACCGTCCGGGCAAGTGCTGGTGTGAGGATTAAATGAACTAACATTTGAAAGTGCCTAGCGCAGAATCTGACTCTATTGGCCAGATTTTTGCTGCAGCGACAACCCAAAAACCCAAATCTCAGTGGTTTACAAGCACAGACAATTCTTTCTTGAGGGCTGTGGATTGGCTGTGGCTCTGGCGGGACTCCACTGGTTTCCCGCTCATCTTCTCATTCAGTGACCCATGATGAAGGGGCAGTCACTCACTGAGGAGAAGAGACTCCAAAGGGGACAGAGCCAAACCACCCCAGCACACTTAAATCTTCAGCTCTGATGCATCTGCTCATGCTTCACTTGCCAGAGGTAAGTCCCATGGCCCAGCCTGAAGCCAATGGATGGGTTGTCACCTACAGAGAAATGAGGCAAAAGCAGGCGAGCATAGATATTTGTCAACAAGTAAAGCAGTCTTTCACACATGGCCTTCTGTTGGCCACTGCTCTTGAGTCAGTAAATGGACTCACAGGTAACTGAGAGGCGCAGGTGGACTTAGAGAAGGATGGAGACAAAAGGAAAGGCAGGGCTATGTCAAACCCTATTCCTACTCCCCCCCACCACAAGTCCATCCCTCTCCCCACAAACCCGTTCCGTTGTTCCAAATGCAAAGCTCAGGAAAAGAACAGGTGAAAAAAATTGATTATTTAAAGGGGTTCATGATAATCTCTTATTTATTAAGATCTCTTGCTCCCTCCTCTCTTATTTCTCTTCCTCTCACTCCTCACCAGGCAATCTGGCCACCTTGATAGTCTTTGAATCCACTAAACATGTTGGCACCTCAGGGCCTTTGCTCTTACCCTTTCGTTTTCCTAGAATATTCTGCCCAAACATCTGCATGACCTGCTCTCTTACTTCTTCAAGTCTCTGCTCAAATGTCTTCTTGTCAGAGAGGCCTTCTGTGTTAGTCTACTCAGGCTGCCATAACAAAATGTCAGACAGATGAGGTGGCTGAAGCCCCAGAAATGTATTTTCTCAGCGTTCTGGAGGCTGGAGTCCAAGATCAGAGCGCCAGCGAGGCCGGCTTCTGGTGAGAGCTCTCTCCCTGACTTACAAAGCCTACCTTCTTGCTCTGTCCACACATGAAAGAGAGGGAGAAAGCAAGCTCTCTGGCATCTCATCTTATAAAGGCACTAATCCCATCAGGTCCCTGCCTTCATGACCAAATTACCTACCAAAGACCCCATGTCCAAACACCATCACATTGAAGATTAGGGCTTCACCATATGAATTTTGGGGAGACACAAACATTTAGTCCATAACACCTTCCCTGATCAACCTGTATAAAATTACACCCTCCTCCCCAGCCATCCTCTGTGGCCCTTACCCTGATTTACTTTTGTCCAAAGCACTTCTCACAATCTGACGTTTTATATATTTACTTATTTTTGTTATTAATTATTTTCTCACTCCCCTTTTCAGAATATAAACTCTATGAGAGCAGGGATTGTTCACTGCTGTATCCCCAGCACTTAGAATAGAGAGTGATACATAACAGCTAGTCATTAAATATTTGTTGAATGAATGAATTAATTATGTGCTATAGACTTTATATAAGTTAACCTCATTTTAATCTTCACAGAAACTATATTGTATTGTCAAGCCCCATTTAATAGATGAGGACACTTAAATAGAATTTAAATAACTCGATAACTTGCCTAAGGTCACCCAGCTCAGGATGGCCCACACTCCCACACAAGGAGAGACAGGCCCTCCAGGTTGCCATGGAGACCCAGCAGTGGCCTCTTCTGCTTCCCAGGATCAGGGCAGCAGCGTGGAGAGGGTCCCTGCACCCTACGGGCCTGCAGAGCTTTGTGTCCTGGCCCGGGGAGGGCACTGGGTTGAGAACTGAGAGGTGGGGAGGTTGGCCCTGGGGAGAGGGCTGAAGGGGGCCACTGTCCACTCTGTGTGACCATGACCGGCAACAAGAGGTTGGCCCAGAGCACATCAGCAGCACCTTATTGACTTTTAACGCTTCCTCATCACCTCTTCTTTTGTGAGCAGCATCCCTGATAAAATGCCACAGCCGGTGTAATCTCCTCAGGACCTCCCTCCCTCCTCCTGCCCCACAGTCTCTCCTCCACTCAGCCCCAAGAATGCTGTCCACGGGCAAAGGCCGTGAAAAGGCTGCATTTGTCCTTGACCCTCACTGAGAAGGTTCACTTCTGGATGCAGAGGGAGCCCAGGGGACACCCCGGCCAGTGTCTGCCTTTTGCAAGGCTGACACCTGGATGCTTCACCATCCAGAAGTGTCACTGGTGGTGAGAATTTGTGTTCGTCCCTCCCTCCTCCCCATCCTCCCTCTCCCCAGCACCTTTCCCTCGTCAGTAGCCACCAACAAAGAACTATGGAAAGAGGAGGTCATCACGCTTCAATTATCCATTCAATAAGCATTTATTGAACACCACCATGATACTGTCCTGAGTGTCCACAGAGCTCGCAGTACAACAAGGCATGGAGTATCCAGCCCCCACTGGAGAACCTCCAGCCCATTCTCGGACGTCACTCTACAGGAAGCTGCCCACCTGGCCCAGAGACGAGTGAGGGGACCCAGATGTCTCTCGTGCTAATTCTTTACCGTCACTGAATTTGCAAGGCCGCAGGAGGCTGCAGGAGGAGGGATCACCCAGAACCAGCATGTCTCTCCAGTGACCACCCTTTGAGGTACTGTGCTTATGACAGAGTCTGCCCGTCAAAGAGAAGTACCTATTACAGACTGTGGCAGAGGGTCTTCCAAAGCTGGGGTTGATCTTACCGACTCATTAAGGGAAAACTGGGGGCTCGTGAACTGGGGGCTGTGGACTCTGCCGGGGACTACCCACCTCCTCGGTTCAGGGGTATCAGTGCATCTGCAGAGAAATTCGATTTGGAAGTGAGCTGAGCAGGGGGTTCAACAGTTCCAGAAGAGGAGGGTCCTCGCTGAGTGTAGGAACAAAACTGAGAGGCTCAAGGCAGCAGAACAAGCAGAAGGTCTGGTGCATGGACTGCCCCAAAGGTAAAGGTGTAAGTCAGGCTGTCAGCATCTTGTGTAAATACGAAACACCTTGCTAGGCACTGTGGGGCATCCAAGGAACAAGAAGGGCTCTGGCTTTAATGAGCCCACAGCATGGCAGTGTTGAAAGTCAAGCAAACCTGAACAGTAATTGGAGACATATGCAAAACAGTATGTTGATTAACAGTAGACCCAACAACCAAGATGTCCTTCAGTAGGTGAATGGATAAATAAACTGTGATACACCCAGACAATGGAATATTATTTAGCCCTTAAAGAGAAACGAGCTATTAAGTCATGGAAAGACATTGAGGAAATTTAAACGCATATTACTAAGTGAAAGAAGCCAATCTGAAAGGTATGCATACCATATGATTCCAACAATATGACATTCTGGAAGAGGCAAAACTATGGAGACAATAAAAAGATCAGTGGTTGGTCGAGGGCGACAAAGATGAATAGGTGGAACACAGAATTTTTAGAGCAGTGAAAATACTCTGTATGCTATAATAATGATGAATACATGTCATTATTCATTTGTCCAACACCAAGAGTGTACAACACCAAGAGTGAACCCTAAAGTAAACTATGGACTTTGGGCGATTATGATGTGTCAATATAGGTTCATCAATTGTAGCAGAAGTGCCACTCTGGTGTGAGATGTTGATAATGGGGGAGGTTATGCATGTGTGGGAGCAGGGAGTATATGGGAAATCTCTGTATCTTCCACTCAATTTTGCTGTGAACCTAAAACAGCTCTAAAAAACAGTCTATTGGAAGAAAAAAGACGAGAGAGAGAGACCTCATGGCTATGATCCATAGGAGCAAAAAGCAGCCAGAAACAGAGAGAGTGTGTAGACAGGAAGCGGTCAAACCTTCACAAGGAGGCTTAGGCAAAGCACGGAGGGACATGGAGTTTGCATAGTGGGGAAGGAAGAGCATTAGAGAACCGGGGAAAATGGAGGCAAGGCTGGGTGCCCCAATTAGCGAAGCCTGTTCTTAAGATGACTCCAGCATTACCTTAGCTGGGGCAGAGGGATTCCGTGTTGAAGCTGGCTTCATAGGGTGAGGCGAGATTATGGAAGGCCAAGGAAATGAATTTGATGTCATAAATAAAATAAAAATCGAACATAACCCAAATGTCAGCTGCAGGCACTCTGCCACTTGAGATCCAGATAAGATTGGCTTGAATCTCCAGTCCACATCCTGTGGAAAGTTCAGTGCCCTCCCCAAGATGTCTGCACTTTCTCAGAACACTTACATTTTTGTGGTCTCTGGTTCTGGAATTAGTTCACTTCATCAGCTCTCACCTTCCTGTGCATGTAGTCCCCCTTCTAACCCAGAAGTGAAACTCAGTCCATTTCCTTGACACACCCCACAAATCTTACAAGGCCTTTGTTGATTTTTGAGGAAAATAGAGGGAGATTTTGTATTTTTCCTTTCTTCTGTAATCTCTCTCTAATCTTGTCGTGGTATTTCTTTATTATCATGTGTTTACCTTTATATTGTGTAACAGCAATTTTAAATACAAATATAAGAACATTTAACTTGTATGCAGAATCGCTGAAATCACACAATTTGTATTATACAGCTCATAGACATACTTTGTTCTTACCAGAACAGTGAAAAGTCTGTACAAAACTCAACTGTTTTATTTTACTTCTTGATGTACACACATTCTATGAACACTCCATTGAAACCAACAGCTTCCATAACATGCTTACTTTGTACAAGCTTTGAGTCTTGCTGAACGCCCACACATTCTGTGCTCACGGGACACTGCGAATGCTACATGCGAACAGAGTAGCAAAGAAGGGCAGAGACACATAACTGTTCTGCTCATGTACATGCTCCGTTGTCCCATCAGACTTCACTTACAAAACGCAAGTTCAAAGATAAAATTACCAGGAATTTCAAGATAGTGAGAGTCTTAAGCAAGCATTAAACCAAGTACAAGGAAGGCCCTTCTGAGCATAGGGCCCCATGTGACTGCACAGGTCTCATGCCCGTGAAGCCAGCCCTGGCGGGGAGACTCCCGGAAAAGTGTTCATCACTCATTTAAGGAGTCTTTTCCTCTGCTGGACATCACTGTGGCTGCCTTTGGGAGATATGGCAACCATTTTCCAAGCATGAGGGGAACAAACCTGAGGACAAAGCTGACACAAGGGAAGAAAGATACAAAGGATGTCTTTGAAGAGGTTATTGAACCTCTGAATTAACGAGTTCCTAGAGTCCCTTTGAGTTGAGTTTTTCTCTTATTTGCAGCTGAGAGCATCCTAACTTGGCCCCATCCCAGGAGTCTACATTTTTAACTAGCTCCCTAGATGATTCTGATGTAGGTGGTCTAGGAATCATATTTTGAGAAACTCGCCTCTAAAATGATGGCAAACATCCCAGCTGTACGGCAAAAAACACGTTTTCATGAGCTGGATGACCTCGATTGATTCAGGTGGATGCCTCAGGTGCATAGTTCTTTTTAGTTTTGACCGTCAATCCTACCTTTGTACAAAGCTTAATACATCCTCTACACTTAATACATATATATTCCTCACTCTTTCCCTCCAGGGTGATGTGGGAGGATTTCCTGACTTCCACAATACCTCATGGAGAAACTGCATGGTATCAAATTTATTTTAGGATCTCAGGACTCTCCAGGGGCTTACCCAATCACTCAATCCCTGTCAGTTGATCTAAATAACCTCAAAGAACAGTGGCTACTGCTGCCACTCTTGCTAAGCAAGGTCATGGTGCCTAACTTCCCCTTGTAAGGAAACACTGGCCTAGGGTTCTGACCTGCGCTGGCCTCCTAGAGCTTGAACTGGGCAAGGGACCAGAGGCAACTGCAGCGGGATTACTGAGAAAACGGGGAGAAGAAATCAGCATTGAGGGGTAAAAGAGGGCCTGAGACCCAGAGATAGTCCAACTAAAGTGTCCAATCCACAGTGGTCCAGAAAGAAAGATGAGGCCGAAGGGCTGCAACCCGAATCAATGGGACAGAGGGAGAGTGAATGGGAGGTTAAGACAGATATGGACAGGGGCTTTATTAACATAAACTCAGGTGTTGTTGAAAGGAGCTTTTTATTAATAACAAAAGATCCCTTTATCACTCTTTTTTAATAATTTTATTTTTTCTAATACTCTTATCTCTTAGAAAATCCCTAGGGTTTCAGGAGATCTGTGTCAGAAATGGAGAAGACCAAATATATATTTCTTATTATGAACCACAATATCACACCATAGAAATGGAAGAACTGTTGATGGCATCAAGCTGATTTGTTGCAGAGAAAGGGACACTATAAACTTCTTAGTAAATGCCTTTGTGTCCCAGCGAATTGGTAACACCAAGTAGAGGCTCAAATCTTCTATATAGGATGTTAGAAATGGCAATCTTGCTGCAAGGGAGCAGAGGGAAAAGATGGAAGACTGTTTTTGAGTTTCATGTTTTAAAGCTAACAGCCCTCAATAACACACTATCTTAGATGAAGGAGAATCATCACCCTCTCCCAGGGGAATTATAATCTCCCTGAAGGTAAGGACCACATTTTACTCCTTTGTGTCACCACTCGATGGTGAATTTATATCCTCACCAGTTGAATTGACTTGAGCTGAGCTATGCCACTTCTCAAATGAGTCATTTGGATTTAGAAAACAGTCAATGAAACCAGGGCCATACCTATGTAGAGGCAAGGCCAACAGGCACCTTCATAAATTTGGTATGGGGAAATGAGGAAACTAATTTCATCCTACTCAAATGCCTTATGTTAGGCCATTATCTTTTTGCATTAAAAATAAGAAGATAGAGCTCCATGCTGTGTCCACCTGCAAGAATGTTTGGGAAAGTGGGTTTTCCTCTTTTATGGAGGAAGGTGGTCTCTGCCTCCTACCAAGACTCTTCTAGTGTGGAATTCTCCTAATCTAGGAATTCTCCTAATCAGGTACGGGGGTGGCGAGGGATGGTAAAAGAATGTCAAATTTCAATTCTGAGACTGGAACTGGATCTGGTACATTGTAGGCACTCGGGTTTAGTTGAAAGAACAAGTGACTAATAAATGACATCCAAGGTAAAAAATAAGAAGATACTATTGTCCGTCCTCTTATCCCCTTGGTATCCTCCTCTCAAAAGATCTCTTGAAATTCTCGCTTCCATAAGGTTTGCAATTCCACCACTGGAGACTTGCTCCTTTGAATTAAGTATTGCCCTCCCTGGGCCAAAGTTTTAAAATGTAAATACCTCTGGGAGAAGTAACACATTACATCCCTATTACTTTTGTATAAATGCATTTAACCCAGGCTTTCCTCTTCATAGAAAGAACTGGGCTCCTCTGGGGGTTGAGAATTATGAAAGAGGAGGAAACAAACGATGCCCAGAGAAGAATGGAATGTATGGGGCAAGGAAGAATGGCGTTCAAGTACAAGTTGGCCTCTGTCCCAATCCTACTGAGGTCTGGCCCTGAATAAAACCAATAATAACAATCACACTAGCTTTTATTGCTCCTTTTGTGAGAGTCAGTTCTTCTTGGTAAAACTCCTTTGCTTTAGGCTATTATCCCCTTGTAATTAAAACAATATAGTGTATCCTCCACTTGGGATCCCTTTGAAACAGTGTGGATAATACACAATGGCACTCTGAAAGCTTTTATTTAGTTTCTCTTGAGTCAAAGCAGAAGGTTCCAGGACAGATTTATCATGCTAGGTCCAGAGAGTTATCTCAAATAACTCACATGCAAGATATCGGAGTCCTGGGGGGAGATTCAAAGCTCCCCTTCTGGTGTGAAGAAGGTGCAAATATAAGATCATCTCCAAAGCTGTCATCGAGCCAAATGACATATCACCTGTAGATTTACTGGAGGAAGAGTAGGGGCTGTGACACCAGCAGAGCAGGGAAGGAGGTCTCATGCCTTCTAAGCAAACTAAACTTTCCCTTGCTTTTGTTTCTTTCTTCTGCTGGGAAAATGTAGTTTCTTTATAGGTGCACCTTGGAAAAAGAAAATTTGAACTTAAGGAATCCACTGTTCAGTCTTTTCAAGGGGCACTAATGGTGGACCTCAGTGTCTTTATCTACAAATGGGGTTAATAGTGCCCACATCAGAGGAAGATTAAATGTGGTGGTGTGTGAAGCACTCGGCCACAGCCATGTGCAAGGGAGGTGACCATGGATATTAGCTCCCTTTCCAATTTTTCTCAACAGACTGTAAGCCAGAACTCACTTTGGGGAGCTACCATGCCCAAACTCCTAGATTTCATTCTTGATTTCCTCACTGTCCCATGACCGTATTTTCCAAAACCAAAGATTAAAATGCAGGGCCTCACCATATGGATGATCGGGTTTTTTTCCTACTTCAGATATGTTAACTTATTTATGTGAAAAGTCTCTTAAAAGCAAAATAATTAAGCTACATTCTATTCTATATGTAAAGAATTATCTTTCTGAAGAATGAAATTACATCAAAAGAACACAAATTCAGCAAAAAAAAATCCTTGATTATTTGACATCAGGACCGTACAAGACAGCACAGTCATCACAGAAGACACACCTTTTCATTTGCTGATCACAAAGGATGGCTGGAGTTGGTTGCCAGCAATGCTATGTCCCTGTCGCCAGCTGTAGGTTGACCTTTCTTCGCCCAGAAGCCTGGGACGTTTTGGTCTCTGGCTGTGAGCTGCCATTTCCTCAGAACCATGGATCTTACGGCACACACTGTGAGTGTGACTGAGCTGAGATGCCTGGAAAGAGGTCAGTGTTTAAGTGATGGGAAGCAAGGGGAAAATCCTCCAAAAATAAAACATAAACAGATGTAAGGTTGAGAGATAAGTCAAATCACTGTATTATTTTGTTGCTTTTAGTGGTTTAACCCTATGGCTCATTTGTGTCTCACTTCTTACAACTTTTAGCCGAGGTAAAAAGACTGGTTACTCCCATTCTCCTGTCCCCCACCCTCCCTACCATCTCAGAGAAAAACTGCTTGAGGGCAAGGACTGTGCCTTCCAATAAAAAATTGAACTCGAAGATTGACTGAAAGTCCTAATTAATTACTTAACTAATGAATTTGACGTCAAAGTCCAGGTTCGGTGACCTGTACTAGTTATTTCTCTTTGGCCAGCACTATTCTTCAGGGAGCTAATCCCCAAATCCGCAGAGAAGTCTCTACAGCTGCTTTCTCTTCCTCAGATGGAATGGCTCCAGCTTGACTGGACTGAGAAGCAGTGATGTCCCTCTCAGCTGGCTCAATTCTCAAATTCTCCCCAATTGCTGGACAAGGCTTATCTATAGCCAGGGCCATCCCTTGACAAAAATTATGAGTTTAGCAAAATGTGTCTTAAACTCTTTTTTCCCCTATATCTTCTCACCACACTGCTGCCTCCTCTCCCACTTCCATCATGGCTACAGTGCCCAAGATCTTACTTCTTCTTATCAGAATGAATCCTTGGGGAGATAAATTATGTTGGATAAATATACATCAGTTAGCATCTGTTAGCCTCAAGGGGTAGGTCAGCTCCTGCCTCTGCCTACTCTTCTCCAGCCCCTTAATTAGTGGCACCTCCCTCCAGTCTTAGCCCTCCCCAATTTCTCAGACTCATTGCAAGGCTGTTAGTGTGATGGTTACAAGCACAGGCTTTGGAGTCTAGCTGTGCGACCTTGAAAAAGTCACATAGCCTTTCAGTAAAATGGGTACGATAAATACCTACCTCTTGGGGTTATTGTGAGAGTGAGTGAGATAATATGAACAAAGGGTTTAGTACTGGACATGAAACATGGTAAATGCCTGATAAAAGGTGTCTGTTATTACTCTTGATCTAAGCAATCCCACCTTCTTATGCTCACCTCCCCAGTTCTTGACTTCCACCTCAATCGTATACTTAGTTCTGATCACTCTCTCCCTGAACCTGCAGTTCTTTGAGGTCAGGATCTTAATATGTCCATCTGTGGCACCCTATTCAGTTCCCCACATCTAACAAAAAGTGTATGCTCAATAAATGCTGAGTGATGGGGAAATTCCCTGGCAGTCCAGTGGTTAGGACTCCACGCTTTCACTGCTGAGGGCCTGGGTTCAATCCCTGGTCTAAGGGGAACTAAGATCCCACAAGCTGCACAGCGCAGCCAATTAAAAATAATAATAATAATAATAATAAACAAATGCTGAGTGATGGAATGGGACCAATACTGTTAGATAAGGTGTAGTGGGGCTGACTCCTGGGCTCCTGAATTATTCCCTAAGTTACAGCTCCTCTTCAATTGGGCTTCTGATGGAGCTCCTTTCTAGTTTCCCAGTTCTCCAGAGAGGACTAAACATTTTCTCCACCAAAGACACTGGAGTCCTACCCCTGAATCCCATTTTAGGCTGGGGCTCAAGCCCAGGAATAATCCCAGGAATCAGTGCTCTGCCCCAGGTTCTACATGGCCCATCAGCTAAGGGGTGGCTTAAAGCCCAATCCTTTTCGCTTCCATCGACACCTCTCCCATTGATGTGGACAATGGTCATTTTCTCAGTCGTATATAAAATGTGTTACAATGTTATAATTGATGAACCTACATTGACACATCATTATTGATTTATGCTATACAATCTAAGTAAAAACAGTGTTTTCTATGCAAAAATAGCTTTAAGACATGCATCCTAACATCCCCTCCAACCTAATTTCTGTCCCTAAGTGCCACCAATATGGAAATTCTGGAGTCATCACTAACCATGTCCCTTGCTCACTGATAGACCAGCTGTGGTCCCATCCTAAGGCTGGTCTAGAGCTACGTATAGTGTCTCCCAGAGGGTCTAGTTTGCTGGGAGCAAACAGATCAGGGTGGGCAGAGAGGGTGTCTTTTTCCTTCCATTTATAGGAAAACCACCCTGGCCTTGGGTCTTGCTTCCCTGTGACCTGACATTGGCCCCTAGTCACTTTCATCTTCCAGGCCTTGTCCCGTGGATAAAGCAATGTATGAAAAAACAGTGAAGGGCCTCCAAGCCTGAGTGTTGATGGATTCCCATTCACAGAGCCCCTTCCAGGTGGTGGACTTAATCCCACCAGAAATGGCCTTCTTAAAGTCACAAAAGCCTCTCCCAGGCAGGTGGAGAAGACCCACTTCAGCGTGAGATCAGAGATTTCCTTTCTTGCTGTGCAGATCTCACTGTCTGAATCTCCTTCCCTGCGTTGTCCTAGGTCCTTTGCCTCAGACCTCAGGGCTCTGCATATGTATTATAGGCATTCCATCTATTTTAATAATAAAACAAAAAAATAACCTCAGTATGGGGGCAATGGTAAGGTCACTGACTACAAAACCTTTCCTATATTTTCATATTAACATACTACCATCAGTGATGGCAAGGATGATGGCATCCATAAGAAAAAGGGCCGAGTCTGCCCTGGGAAGATGGCTCGTTATCTCCGCTAATTACTTCTGTGCTTTTGTTTAAGCCATTTCCCAGCCTGGAAGGCCTTTCCCCCATGACACCCATCAATTAAAGTTTTACTCATTCTTTAAGACCCAACTCAAATGCCACTTTCTCCAAGAAGCCTTTTCTAATCCTCCAGTTAGAATTAATTGCTTCCTTCCCAATGTTCCTGTGACATTTATTGTAGAATATTCTCATGGGATTATATCAAAATGTTATATAATATTTATTATACAATATTCTTATGTCATTACGCTAAAATGTTATCATAAAGATATGTGGAAGATGATTTACACACTGACTATCCCAAAATCTAGCCTCAATAAAGAGAAACTATTATTAAGATTATGAATTACACTTTATATCTAACCCTTAGGTCAAGTTTTACGTGTACATAGTTTGAGGGGAAAAAAACAACTTCTTGGGCATTGTAAATCACAAAACCTAGCTGTTCTGGAAAGAAATGAAAGAGATTACAGCTATGAGGCATACCACTTTTTCCCTCATCTGCTGGGACACCCACGTCACTTTGTACAAAAGACATCACATCTCAGCATTAAAAGGGCCCTACTAACCAACCTCCGCACCACCACCACATAAGATACATAAAATCCCCTCTCCATCATTCCAGCTGTGCTCAAACTCACTTCCACCTGAGGCCACTCATTTGACTTTTAAGCAACTATAACTGCCATCTTAAAAAGATCTCTCATTTATTGAGTTCCTATGTGTAGCACACCACATGCAGGTGCCATAGTATCTCAGTTAATTCTCATGAAAATTTAAAAGTAAAACAAACTTGCCCAAAGTCACAGCTAATAAGTGACGTATTTGAGATATTCCAGCCAAGGTCTAACTCCTAAGCCTGTGGTCTTACCACTAGACCTTCCTGCTTCCTTAATTGTGGGAAGGTTTTCCTAAGTTTTATAGTTTAGGTGGAAGCTGCAACTCCCCCCCACAGTTGTGCGTTTTACCCTTTGAGACCACCAATAAGTATCTGATTCACCTTCCACTTTACCAGCCTACAAAAAATTAAAAACAGGTGGCCTGACTCCAAGCCCTCTCGTCTCCAGGCTACAGATCCTTCAGGAGACATCTACAAAATGGCTTCTAACCCCCACCTCGGAACGTGTTTCACTTTGTCCCGGTTGTTCTCCAAGGCAGCACCGTGAACGAGCCATACTCTCCAGGTGTGGCCTGAGCAGCAGTACCCACTCGGGCACATGGTGCCCCTGCTTCAGGGTAAGTCTCCCTCAGCTGTGCTCCTGTTATGCTAAGTCACCTCCAGTCTGTCCACATACACGCTTTTTAGGACTGGCTTTTTAGGACTAAGTGTAAGACTTCCCATTTATCCCTATTAAATCCCATCTTGTTATATCTGGGACATCCTTTAGTCTGCTGAGAGCTTTCTAAATCCTGATCTTATCATCCAACATAGTCGCTTACCCTCTCAGCAAATTTGATCAGTATGTTCTCTGAAACCATCCAAGTCATTAATAAAAACGTTGACTGAGACCCTGCAGCAAATGACTAGAGACCTCCCTTAAAGTTGACACAGATTCCTTAATCATCAGTCTTTGTGTGTGATTGTTCAACCAATTACAAATCCACTTAACTGTACTGGGCTCACAGGTCTATATCCTGCTGAAACTCACCAGCCTGGTAACCCCATCAACAAAGGAAATGAGCTTAGCCTGGCATAACTTGTTCTGAGTGAGCTCTTGTTGTTTTACAAAGATCAAAGTCTGGCAGGGTGGATCCTGAAGCCACACAGCTTCTCCTGATGGTGTCTGTACATAAACTGGGAGTTGCAGTAACGTGATAAATCACCTATAATCACTCCCAGAACTCTAACAGGCCAGAGCTCCCAATTACTTATCCTAACACAAACAAAAAAATACTTAAATGCAAAAGCCCAGCCTAAAGTTAAATTGTAGAATTTATCTCGGGTTCTCTGACACGTTGCTCTGAGCCCTTTCCTATTTCACGGTGTCCTCTTTTCCTCGCCCCATATGAATCCTGTGACCTCATGAGACCCTCTGACTTCCCAAGGCTCCCCACCTCGAAATCTTATCGCATTCCTGTCCTCCCTGCAATGCCCCAGCTTCCAAAATGAACTCCCCCTCCCTCCTCCATCCTATTTTCTTAAAGTACTGATCTCATATAGATGTAAGGGATAAAGCAACTAGATTTGAAATGAAGTATGAATAATTAATTGCCCTGCAAAAATGTTGGTATTTTTGAAACAGGAGCATAGTTAACCCCAAATAATCTCTAGTTAGTGAATTAGAAGCCATGTAAAATGGGGGTAAAGAAATGCAAGCAGAACTGGACATCTCTTTTACTGGGGGGCTTCTGTGCTAAGTCAAGGTTCTTGAATGCAAGTAACAGAAACTTACTCTGGGTGCCTTAATCAGAAAAGGTGTTTAGAAAGGGTATTAGGTATTATCTTCAACTGATGACGAGGCTTGAAAGTCAGACAGAACCCAAGAAAGGCTAGGTACCTGAGAACTCATTTAGATCAAGCAACAGAAACAGGTTGTCTAGAAAGCTGTGGTAAGCTCCACTGCTGATGGACTCTTGCTTCTACTGGAAACTCAACACTGAATCTCTAGGTACCTGAATCTTTGCCTCTGCTGCCTTAAACATTTTCAACTGCCCCAAAGATTCAAAGGCCAGGGCCGAAGCATCCATTGGCCAAGCCTGGGCCACATAGCCATGCCCCAGTCCGGGGAGCAGGAAGAAGACTACTTTCCTCTCTTCGGCTTTCCTAATGGGAGAATTGTCTTTCTCACCCTCCCTCCTTATTTTGGGATTCAGAAGTAGAGTATCCAAGAACATGAGGAATGCCCAGTACAATTCCTAGAATTCCTTAAGTTTTACCATGTGCTCTTACTTGCCCTTCTATGGCCATGTGTGGGAATTGTAAGGAAGTTGCCACCTTCAAGAGTCATTAAAGTAGATAATTTAGTGCTGTAGTAACATAATGCTCTCACCTCACCCTGATCCCAAGCATAGCAGCCAGAACCTTAACAAACCACCACCCCCTCCCCCCACTTTTTTTTACTTTTGTATTTGAATATAACACATATACAGAAAAATACACAAATCACAAATGTAGAGCTCTATGAAATTTCACAAAGTGAACATACCTGTTCAAGAAATATTACCAGCATCCATGGCGCCCGCCGCATCTTGTGTCAGTCACTACCTCCCCAGGGTAATGACTTCTGACACCTAGCACAACAGATTTGTTTTCCCTGCTTTTGAACTTTAAAACATGGAATCATATAGTATTTTATCTTTTAGGGCTGGCCTCTTTTTCTCAATATTTTTTTCATGAAATTCATCCATATTGTTGGGTATGGTTGTAGTTGACCAACCCCTTTCAAAAGACGGCTATTGTACCAGCTGGCTGTCCCCAGGGGCCCTGGGAGTTACTGACATCATATTACTGAGGTCAGTTCAGAAAGCAAAAATCTCTAGACATTTGTTACATTTACAAGAACTTTGGATCGAACTATGGTTAGTTCTAGTGCCCTTGAGGAATACTGCCTTTCTGTTATAATGTACTAAAACCAGATTAATCGGAGTGATAATAGTAGTGATAAGGATATAAAGAATACCTTAGATTTATTTACAAATGTTTCTGGTGAGCTTAAATACTCTACAAAGTGTCCTCTTAGTTCCTGAAAATGTTTGCCCCAGAAACAGAATTCAACTTCACCAGAAGCAGAATTCAACTTCACAAACGGTTAAAAAGACTTGGTTGATTTGAGAGTATTTGAAGTGCACGGCGTGTTGGGATTGTTTCCATGACAGACCAGGGATGACTGTCCACCTGGACACGCCCTAGTGAGCCATCCCATGCCCAGTGCAGTGGTCTCTAAACACATAAGTGATTTGGGGTAAACTAGGCTTGAGGAATCGTGATAGAGAGGGAAGGGTTACTAGTGCAGCTAGAGATAACAAAACAAGTTTACAAAGAGACTGCTGATGGAAACAAGGACATGCATTAATAGAGTGGCTGGTCATGGGCAGGAAAAGGAATGCTGGATGATCAGACCTAAAACATTTATGGTCTCCCAAAAATGTGCTCCAGAAAAGTCATCTCCTTGGAGAAACAGGTTGAAGATTAAATTGCGCCTCCCTGGGGGTGCCCACAGTCATATGATAGTGCACTTGTGGGGTAGAGGGATCTGGAGGTGAGACACCAGGGGGAGGAAAGGGATGGCTAGCGGGGCTTGGGGGGTGGGGAGCAGAATTCCTGACCCTCAGCTGTTTGTTCTGAAAATGGAAGAAGAAAGTACTTTGCATTCCACAGGTCTCTGTGAATAAAGCCATCACTTTGAAAGCCTCTCTGTTCATGATTAACTCAGGCCAACAGGACAGAGAGAAGTTGCTGCTTGTCTGAGGGTTCTGAGTTAGTGAGGAAGGCACTGAGATGACAAAGAGGAAGCCTGAGGGCCCGTGACCCAGCCCAGTGGGCCAGCCTTTCCCCAGCCGAATGCCTGATTCTCCCTGTTCTCATCCCCAGCCCAGCCCCAGACTCGAGTCATTTATACCACGGGAAGGTGATGGAGAGGGTAACGATCTGCCTGTACACTTCACTGCAGTAGTCATTCACATTTGCTCTGTCACCCTTAGCCCATTGAAGTCCTTTTGAAAAAGAAACTTGATGTGGAAAGTTGAGTACTCTTCAAGTCAGGTCAGGAGTCCTAACAATTATGTGCATTTATGGGTACGAAGCGCTGATTTAGAAGGTACAGGAGATATGAAAATGAGATAGGAATGTCTCTGTGCTCTCGCCTACTAGGGAATACAGGACAGATTGTGTTAAGGGCCACAGGAGGGGTAGATGTTAAATAAGATACTGAGGGCCAGCAAAAGGAGAAAACTCACCTGTAAAAGTGGCTCAGGGAAGCCTACCAAAGGAGAGTATATTTAAGAAAAGCATTGAAAGATAAAGTGTGGGATAAAGTACTCCAATTAAAAAGAAATATCTTAAACTAAGACCCACAAGTGGGAAAGCACTGGGCATGTTTGAAACAATTGCAATTCGTTTTGTGTAGTCAACTCTTAGGGGGCTTCAAGGAGATGAGGCCAGAAGGAAGAAAAGGCATATAATAAAGGCATTTGAATGCCAGAGTTTGGGCTTTATTTGGCAGACAATAGGGAGCCATTGAATGTTTTCCTGAAGGAGAGATCTATGATCAAGTTGCATTTTAAAAGGAGTAGTCTGGCAGCAGTGTGTGTAACAAATCCTGATGGCAAGGGACTGGAGACTAGGAGTCCAGTTAGAAGGCTACTGGAATAGTCTAGGGGGAGAAATACCCTGAACTAGGCTTGGGGCAATGAAATGGAAGGAAGGGATAGAAATAGATACAGATATTTTTAACATTTCATTGATAAAACTTACAGAACGTAGCTATTGATTGGATACATTTAGTACAAAAAAGGGAGTAGTGACTCCAAGTCTTTGTGTTCAGAACTGATAAAAGTGTAATGGTGTCATTAACAGAAATAGAAAAATCAGATAGAAGTTCAGGACTGTGTGTGGTAGGAGACAGAATGCAAGGAGAGGGCTTAGTTTGGGGATGTATTGAAATGTTAGTAATGTATCTAAATAAACTGTCTAGCAGGTAGTTAAAATATAGAAAGTAAATAAATTGCAACTGAATATATAGACGTAATTATCATCTTCATAGCAATAGGAGTAGTTGAAATCACCAAAAATTGAAATGCTAGCACATAGCTGAGACTTCACTGTGTACCAGGAGCTGTGCTAAGGTAATACACGCATTATCTCATTTAATCCTCCCAATACCCCTTATGGTAGATGCTGTCATTATCCACATTTACAGAGGAACCAAACTGCAGGTTAAAGAGATTAAGTGAACAAGGACTTGGACCCAGGAAGTCTGACTCCAAAGCCTGCAGTCTTGGCCACCAGGCTCTACTGAATCTACAAGTGTTGTTTCAACAGAGCAAGTTTCGGGGGTGGAGGCGGGGGCCGGGAGTGAGTTATGGGAAAGTGGACACAAAAGGTAGTGAAGGAGAAAAAACAAACAAGAGAACATAAAACAGCAATGGCAGGGCCAAGGAAAGCAGACATAAAGCCTAACAAATGTATAAGTCTGGGAGATCCTAAAGAGGGGCCCAAGACAGGCTAACAGACATAGGAGGGTTCAGGAGGAAGTTAAAAAGGATGGAATTAGGAGGCCCAGGGAAGGAGTTAGCCTGGGCCACGAACAGAGAAGAGCAAGAGTGTGGAAATATCAAGGAATTTTGAGGAGAAGCTGAGTAATCTGGGATGGGTGGCTGTTATGTGTTGACTTGTGTCTCCCCCAAAAGATGTTGAAGTCGTAACCTCTGGTACCTGTGAATGTGACCTTATTCGGAAATAGAATCTTTGTAGATGACCAAGTTAAGATGAGGTCAGCAGGATGGGCCCTAATCCAACGTGACTGTGTCCTTATAAAGAGGGGAAATTTGGTCACAGAAATAGACACAGAGAGAACGCCATATGAAGATGAAGGCAGAGATTGGGGTGATAGGTCTAGAAGCCAAGGATCACCAAATATTGTCAGAGCTGGGAGAGAGGCATGGAGCAGATTCTCCCTCATGCCCTCAGAAGGAACCAGCTCTGCCAATATCTTGATCTTGGACTTCTAGCCTCCAAAACTGTGAGAATAAACTTTTGTTGTTTCAGCCACGCAGTTTGTGATACTTTGTTATGGCAGCCCTGGCAAACTAACGCAGTGGCCTGGGCCTATCAGGAAATAGAAGATGTGTTTCTCATGCCACACAGCCTCTGGAGAGAGGCTTCCGGCTAAGTCCAGGGAGATAATGAAGTAAGGGCGGCGCTTGGGCCAGAGCTTAGGAGAAATCAAATGGGAAAAGTCCCATTCCTCCCTTCCCCATCCAGGGAACAACTGCTTTCCTCATCCAGCCTGACTCCCCGGGGCACTGTGGGGACGGGGTGCAGGAGTGTGAGGCCGACAAACGTAAGGCCCAAGCAGGCCAGGGGTCCCTCTGGGGTGAACTCACGGCTGTGATCGGGGCTCTGAGACCAGGCTCCACTCGGGAGGTCATCCTTAGACAGGATTGCTCCGAGTAGATACTGGAGGTTACATATGAACCCCTGGAAGTACTGTGATGAGATTGACTTTCATTTGTTTGAGGAGGAATTCATTTTTATTTTCGTGAGGTCTCCAGAAGCCTGGGGTTTGTACAGGCTGGGACAGTGCAGGTTGACACTGACCCTTTTTGGAGGGTGGGAAGAAGCCCCAGCGGGGATGACTGCCTCCGCTTAGCTGTTGCTCGTGTCTCTGCTGTCTGTGGGTGTGGTCCCCAGTCGCCCTGCTGGTCAGGGACTGTGCCGCCTTCCTGACACCCACACAGAGCCTGGCAGCCGGCGCAGTCGCTCCCTGATGAAAGGAGGGTGGTGGCTCGAGAATTTCTTTAACACTTAGAATAAGGATCAGTTTGAAGGGAGCATGTCTCTATGTTTTCGATCCCAAAGGCAGACTCAGAACACTGAAACCCATTTAGAAGCAGGACTGAAACCCACCTAATGTTGAGACATTTCTGACACTATCAACGTCACCTATTCTAGCCACGCCACCGTCCAAGGTCAGGAGCCACTGTTCCCCACCGATTATGCGGAGCAATCAGCTGTCTTGCTTGGAAAAAGGGATTGGAACAAAACAGGGAGTATTAAGAAGGAAAATACTGGAAGGCAGAATTTTAAAATGCAATTATGCATTGGAAGCCTGGGGCCTGTTTAAGCACAACTAACTGAAAGCCAAGGGCAGGGGCAGATTGGGAACTAGTGGGGGAATAGTGGGGGAGTATGAAACAGACCAAAATACCAGGCACTTGAAAAACTTCTGCTCCCTGACTAATCAGCAGAGTGTAATGGAAAGACAGTCCAAGGGGGGAAAAGAAAGGGAAAGTTGAAGAAAGCGGACAATTAGGGGTAAAGTAGAAACCAGTTAATTAAAAACATGTAAGGAATAGCCTTGCAAGGGACTCTAATCAATGAAACAGTTCCGTGAAAGAGAGGAAGTCAGCTAGGAAATCATGGGGACCCACCAACGCAAAAAGACCTCAGAAGTATATAGCACTTTACAAGGTATCTTCACATATGACAACCTAGAGAGAGAAGCAGGAGTTACTATTCCTACTTCACAGGGGGGAAAGCTGAAGTTCAGAGAGGGTATGTAATTTGTTCAAAGTCACACATCTAGTAAGTGGCAAACCTTGTTCTTTAGCACTGAGAGTGGAAAGGGATTTAGTTAAAAGGCTGAATGGATTATTTTACCTACATCTCACCAAGGGAGGTAATAAAGAGAGTCCTATCTCCAAAATTTCCACTAAAATAAACAATAGATGTTTTCTCTCTACCATGCAGCAGCACATGTAGTTACAGCACAGTTGTGGGAGTCAAGCAGACCTAGGTTCCAACCTTAACTCTTCGACCTACTAACTAGAGACCTTGAACACGCTGTTTAATCTCTCTGAGCTCCGTCTCCATAACCATAAAATAGTAATAATACTTCCTAGTTATTTTGAGTTTAAAAAACAATAATTAGGTAATAAAATTGCTAATATTAAGATTTTAGTTTTTTCAGTAATAAAACTAGGAATTATTGAAAAATTAAAGTAAATTTTAAACTTTTAAGAAAGAAAATCATAATTCACTGAAGAGCATGCTCAGTTTACTCTCATTATCTACCGCTAAGGAAAGCCTAGTGTCCGGTAATTCTACCATCAAGACCACTATGGTCTTCAGGTGTAAGGAGTGGAGTTACTAGAGCTGGGGGATAAGCTGCCTCCAAAGGGCTAGCCAAGCATAAACAGGGATACAAGGTCACACCTCACTGCCCAGGTGTGAGCACCCAGTCCCATCCCGGGATGGAATCTGATAATCCCGACCGGAGCCATCCCCCCCCCCCGCCCCCCAGCACCTGCATGCCGTCTCCTGCCACCCTCAAATGACCCTGTGAAGTAACTATTGGCATTACTCCCTTTTCACAGATGAGGAAACTGAGGCCTGTAGAGATTGAACAACTTGCACAAGATCAAGTCAAAGTGGAACCAGGTTGGTCTGACTCCCAATTCTATGTTCTAAATCCATGGATTTCATGAATCAATAACTTTTTAAAAATTTAGGAATTGATATAGAGTTGCCAATTTTGTGACAGATAAGAAAATAATTTCTAAGATATATCATTCATATATGCATTTATTCAATAAATATTCAGTGGTGTCTACTATGCTCCAGGCACTGTCTTAGGGGCTGGGGGCACAGCAGTGAAAAAAGCCAAGCCTCTGCCTCGTGTCATTATCACTTATCATGTTTAATACCAAAAAGATGTTTAAAAGATATGTTAGTATAAAAACATGGGAAATAATAATACCATACATAGATAATAATTCTAAACATAGAAATAATAATAATACAAAACACAAGAGAAAGGGTTGGAAATAATAGTACTAAACATAGGAAAAATAGCAAACATGGGAAAGAAGGATGTTTTAAAGAATAGGAGAGGACTTCCCTGGTGGCGCAGTGGTTAAGAATCCTCCTGCCAATGCAGGGGACATAGGTTCAAGCCCTGGTCTGGGAAGATCCGACATGCCGCAGAGAACCACAACTACTGAGCCTGTGCTCTAGAGTCCACGAGCCACAACTACTGAGACTGCATGCCACAACTACTGAAGCCCACACGCCTAGAGCCCGTGCTCCACAACAAGAGAAGCCACCGCAATGAGTAGCCCGCGCACCGCAACAAAGAGTAGCCCCCGCTCAACGCAACTAGAGAAAGCCCACGAGCAGCAACGAAGACCCAACGCAGCCAAAAGTAAATAAATAAATAAATTTATTTTTTAAAAATTAGTAGCATAATTTTTAAAAAAAAGAATAGGAGAGAATCTCAGAATAAAATTAAGTTCTTCCCATGAAAGATTATTTAGAACCTATACCAACAAAACACAGAAGTACAAGATCAACTGTTATTTTATGATACTAAGTTGTATGTGATTGTTTGCCAGTTTGGAGATTTATATTCAACAGTGCAATAAGTGGAGTTTGGTAGTCCAACTTGTTTAAGTAGCTCATTTCAAATCGCAGTCTTTATAGAAAATTGTTTCTCATATACCTATGCAGCCAACAAAGGAAATAATCTTTTACTATCACATATCCCAATTTTGTGTGAAACAAGCACTCCCCAACCTCCCACCCTCACCATTCTTCCCAAAGCTCCCAGAGAGACCAGGAGGAAAGCAGAACTGGAGGGCAGGGCAGGAGTCCAGCTAGCTGCTCTGCCTATTCATCTAGGAGCAGTTAGGCATTTATCTGAAAAGGATGCTGCAGGTGGGTGGGGAACAATTCAACAAAGACTAGCATGGTCTGAGACTATGCCAGGGAACTGTGCCCCCAAATCTCAGGCCCCCACAGCCATCCCAACGTGTTTTCTTTCTTTGAGGCCCCAGACAGTTTCTCCCTTCAGAAGGCCCCTATGAAAATGCAAATATTTCTGGGATGTTAAGCCTATCAGCTAACACTTTCCTTATCAGCCACAGCACCTTTGTTATCAGCAAACACCTTGGCTTAAATTATTTGACAACTTTCCAAGTGTGTGTGGGAAAGAGACCCCGCTTTGTCCCTGGTAGGGGAAGGCAAAGAGTGGAGATAGGTTTGGGGAATGCAAAGTGGGAAGAGAGAATTGTTAGACGAGACCAAAGATAAGTCTTCACTAACTTGACCACTTGCTCTGCTTGCCCTGCACTCGTACGTACTCGTGGGAGAGGGTCAGGGGAGAGGCAGAAGGTTGTGTGTGTGTGTGTGTGTGTGTGTGTGTGTGTTGTGTTACCTATGTAAGGACTCTTGGAAAGCAGAAAGCAAGTTCTGAGAAGAAGATTGCTGGGAAGCTGGTGGGACCTGAGTAGAACATATAGGTTCTAGAGGGATAGTTGATTTGTCATTTAATGGATTTTTTTTTTTTAATTTAACAGCCAGCTGCTCTCCTAATATCCAACTTGTTCCTGCTTCCCTTCTAAAAGGCCATTTGAAAATTTACCATTATCCACTCCAGATCACATTAAGCACCCAATGAGTAGTTACAATATGACAAACATTGACTGCTTTGGGACGCTGTAGGTTATAACCAGCAGCTGGCAGCTGGGGACAGTGAGCTATGATTGATACAGGGGGTGGGATGTACTGTTGTCACGGGCTGCTCCCCAAACCACACCTCCCAGCTTTAAGGTCAATACAGATGGCATCCGCTCTTACCCTCTCTCACAGTAAGATAATCAGTGGCATCTATGGGTGTATACTCCCCCTAGCTCTCAGCATCATTCACTCCATTTTTCCCCTCCTAAGTTCTTCTAGGTATTTTCCATTAATATGTTTTAGTGTGGCCCCAGGGACCATGAAAAAGACAATCACTTATTAAATATAATATTTTAAAACAATATCTAATGCTTCAGATAATGGATCACAACAAGATAAGGGTAATTGTCAATATACAAAATTATAAGCACAACGTCATCCCATCATTGTAAAAATAGGGTATTACATATATACATATGGATATTTAGAAAAGGAAGACAGAAAGAAAATACACCAAAACATTAACATGGTTGATATTAATATTAACACCGGTTATCTCTGGGAACTGAGGTTGAGTGTGACTTCTACTGCCTTTCATCAAATCCAACCCCTTCTCCCCAGATTCCTTGCCATCACCCAGTCAAGTCACTATCCTCTTTCACCTGGCGTTCTACAGCAGCCTCCTAATTGCTCTCTCTGCAGCTGGTCTTGCCAATTCACTCACCACATAGAATCAAGGGCAATCTTCTTCAAATGCATATCTGGGTACTATGGAGACAGGATAACAAACTGGTACCAGCTGTTGGCTCCTTCCATGAAACCCAACCCTAGAGATTCCCAAGAAGCAAAAATGAGCTTAATGAATCCCAATACTTATCGCAAAAACTGTTGGTATGCTTGTTTGTTGGTAGGACGTCCAAAGTTGGTTAGATATTGAGAGTGTAGCAAGTGCAGAGAATGACAGCTAATAGAAGACAAGGGCTAGAAACTATGGATGGTGTAATGTTTTCTATTGCCATGTAACAAATTACCACAAACTTAGCTTAAAACAACATACATTTATTATCACCCAGTTCCTGTGGGCCAGGGGTTCAGGTATGGCTTAGTGGGGTCCTCTGCTCAGGGTCTTACAAGGCTGTGGTCGAAGTGTCAGCTGGGCTGCATTTTGTTATGGAGCTCTGCCTTTTCTTCCAAGCTCATACAGCTGTTGGAAGAGTTCAATTCCTTGTGGCTGTAGGACTGAGGTCCCTGCTTTCTTGCTGGGTGTCAGTGGGAGCTAATCTCAGCTCCTAGAGGTCCTCGCAGTTCCCTGACATGTGGCTCTCTCACAACCAAGCCACTTATTTCTTCAAGGGTGGCAGGAAAAGCTCATTCTCTCCAGTCAGTTAGGGTGGAATCTTATACAGCACAAGGTAATCACAGGAGTGACTATCCAATCATATTCATAGGTCCCACTCATGCTCAAGGGGAAAGGATTATACAGGGTATACACCCCAGGGAGGGGGGGCAGGAATCTTGGGAACCATCCTAGAATTCTGCCTACCACAGTCAACCCCTTGAGTCCCCAGTGATTCATGTCCCTCCCACATACAAAATAGCCCATCTGCTATGGGCTGAACTGTACCTCTCCAATATTCATATGTTGAAGTCCTGACACTCAGTACCTCAGAATTATGACTGTATTCGAAGATAAGGTCTTTAAAGAACTAACTGAGTTAAAATGAGGTCATTAGGATGGGTCCCAATGCAATATGACTGGTGCCTTTATTAGAAGAGGAAATCTGGGCACAGACATATACAGGGGAAGACCATGTAAAGACAGAGAAAACAGCCTTCTACAAGCCAAGAGAAGAGGTCCTCAGAAGAAACTAACCCACTAACCCTGCTAAACTGTGATCTTAGACTTCTAGCCTCCAGAATTGTGAGAAAATTAATTTCCATTTTTTAAGCCAACCAGTCTGTGGTACTTTGTTATGGCAGCCCTGGCTGACTAATACACCATCCCATTACATCATCAACAAAATCTCATCATCCAAATCTAAATCTCATCATCTCATCATCTCAAAGTCCAAAATCTCATCATTTAAATCAGGTGCTGATGAGGATCCTGGGTGTAACCTATTAAGTACCACTCCTGGGACACAATTACTCTCCATTTAAGGACCTGTGAAACTAGAGAGACCAATTATCCACTCCCAACATGCAATAGTGGGACCCTCATAGGATGATAGCTATAGACATTCTGGTTCAAATATGAGGAAAATAGAAGGTAAAAAATGAGTCCCTGGTCCATGACAGTTCTGCCACTAAGCTAGGCAAATGTTAGACTTCCTTGATTAGGTTTCAAGGCATGGGAATAAATCCTCTATAGCCTTTCACTCTCTGGACTCTGAGTCATCCTTCCTTTTTCACCCAAGGTAGCACACATTTGCAGTTGAGTAGTTTTATGAGTCTCCTTCCAGGCTCAGGACCATCTTCCAAGCCTGTGTGAAGAGCTAGAGTAGAGTGAGGAGGGCATCTTTGCAGGTGAGGGGATGGCCATGGAGATGGGAGATTGGCTTCACACAACGGTATTGATCAAGTAATTAAATATGTTATAGGGGTTTCCCTGGTGGCGCAGTGGTTAAGAATCCGCCTGCCAATACAGGGGACACGGGTTTGAGCCCTGGTCCAGGAAGATTCCACATGCCTCAGAGCAACTAAGCCCGTGTGCCACAACTACTGAGCCTGCGCTCTAGACCCCACGAGCCACAACTACTGAGCCCACGTGCCACAACTACTGAAGCCCACACACCTAGAGCCCGTGCTCCGCAACAAGAGAAGCCACCACAATGAGAAGCTTGGGCACCACGACTAGAGAAAGCCCGCGTGCAGCAATGAAGACCCAATGCAGCCAAAAATAAATAAATAAATTTATTAAAAATCAAAATATATATATATATGTTATAGGCAGCGGGAGTCAGGTTTCTCATCATGACAAAACAAAGTTACAAATATAGAAAAGAAGAAAATTAGAATAAACTCCGTGATGTTGGATTGGAATTAGAGGTATAATTTGCAATATATATAGTTATACATATAAATACAGAACTGAGTATGTGCATATATATATATATACACACATATTCCTTAGCTCTTTCCATTGAGGGGTCTTGGGAGCAGCAACACCCCATAGTAATAAGCACACCTATTGCCCAGATCCTGGCTTTTAAATATCATTCTCCACTTAAAGGAACTAGGGCTCTTTAGAGAAATGTCTGAGTTGAAGACTGGGGCAGGGAAAATATAAGATAAGCCTATAACATTTTTTTTTTTTTGGCAGAGACAACAAAGTACTCAAAGAATGATAAAGATATGTAAAAACCACACAAATGCCAGCTTAAAGAGGCTTCCGGTGGCCAAATTGGGGACAATTTGAATGTCAAAATAATGATAGTAAAAATTATAATTCATTGAATAAATTAGGAGAGAAACAGTGAATCCTTACAGAAGTAAAATAGTAAATGAATAAATTGGAAGTTTGTTGAGGAATAGGATAGTTACATAGTTTTACTTTTTTTCACACAAAATATTTATTAATTACAAAGAGGAAATGAGTAACTTAAGACTAGAGAGCCTGGGGAACATCATCTTAATAAAGCAACCAAAGTTAACATCATCAGTAACCAGAAAAACTGAAATTTTGTATCACTGTTATGATGCACTAAGAAGAACATAGAATCACTTCTGTGTTATTCCTTCCCAAGATGCATAACCTGAATCTAATCTGAGGAAACAGCCTAAATGAAGAGACACTCTATAAAATAACTGACCTATAATCCTTCAAAAGTGTCAAGGATATGACAGTCAAGGAAGATCACAGAATCTTTCCAAATTGAAGTTAACTAAAGGGATTTGACACATGCAGCACATGATTTTGAACTGGATACTTTTGCTATAAAGAATATTACTGCAACACTTGACAAATTTTAAATGGGGTATGATGACAGTTATGCGTTGAGGTTCATTTTCTGATTTTGTTCCTTGTATTGTTGGTATATAGAAGAAAGTCTTTATTTGTAGGAAATACACACCAAAATTTTCAGAGTAATACGGAATCAGGTTGGTAACCTATTCTCAAACGGTTAAGGAAAAATAGTTACTTCTACCATACTTGTAGCTTTTCTGGAACTTCATAATTCTTTCCAAAAAAATTAATTAAAAAATATATAATGCTACTGAGGGATGGGGGAGGGAGGGATTGGGAGTTTGGGATTAGCAGATGCAAACTAGTATATGTAGGATGGATAAACAGCAAGGTCCTGCTGTATAGCCCAGGGAACTATATTCAGTATCCTGTGATAAACCATAATGGAAAAGAATATGAAAAAGAATGTGTGTATAACTGAGTCACTTTGCTGTACAGCAGAAATTAACACAACACTGCAAATCACTATACTTCAATAAATTATTTTAAAAAACCTTTTTAGGAATTATAAACCAAGATCAAAACAAAACATATACATATATATATAATTGAAAAATAAGCTATGGTCTGACTCCCCCTGGGCAACTGTCCTCCAACTCTGCCTTGCAGGTCATCACTGACCTGTGGGAATGGAGAGCAATAGTTTGCTGCCCATCTCAGTTTGGGGAAAGGAGCTGCTATTGTCAGCACAGCAGCCGCTGCCTGAGTGGGGCTCAAGGTTTTCCATCTGTCCACATTTCTGCTTTCATTTCACTGACAAATCATTCTCACCATTCTCAAAATATTTGGCCCATCAATACCAGAGTCACCAAATCAAAGACCCAGTTCTGGCTCTAAAATCTCTCCCATTCTTTAGATTACAGATCTCTGTCTGCCCTTGAATCTTCCTAAACCAGCCAGGCACCTGGGTCTCCTCAGAAATAGACTTACTTGCTATTATATGATGAGGAATGTTGCTGACTTTTGCATGAGATTTCCTGCTTTCTCTCAGCAAGTGACTAAACTGGTTACAGCTAATTCTGCTGGGAGGTAACCAGCTGTTTTTGCACAATCCTGCAGCCATTTCCGTGAATTAACTTGGGAGAATTGTAGAATTGAAAAGCTGCATAAGGCTCTGGTGCCTGAAAGCTTTAGTAGGCTTTAGCAGCCTCAGCAATGGACTGAAGATAAAGAAACATAAAATCTATTAACAGCTGCTCTGAAAATGTCTGTGCAGTCTTCGGTGAGATAAAGAATCTCTCTATTCTTGTGGGTGATATGATGGTAACACCTCTAACCCGTACCTATTGTCAAGGTGCACGTGAGGATAAACAGAGTGTATCTAGAAAGTGTCTCGAGTTCTTTATTGAGAGAACAGGGTATAGCCATATTGCTGTATTTATTCAGCGCTTAGTGGAAGGGAGCAATTTTAAACCCTAGCCTTTCTAAATAAAATAAAGATTGGTATTATTAACAATTACATTATAGATAATAGTTTGTGTTTGATCACTTATTTGTTAACACATATTCATTGAGCACATACACTGTGCTGACCACCATCTGGGCACAAAGGATGCAGCTGTAAACAGGACAGCATGGTCCCTGCCCTCATGCGGTGTAGAGTCTAGTGGGGAGACACAATTAGTCAGTCCTTACAAGTGAGGTGAGCGACAATAAGAAAGAAAAAAAAAAGTTTTAACTTTCAATGAAAATGGCTATTATTATTAGGCAAGTAAAAAAAAAAAAAAAAAAATCACAGGTTTGGGAGTCAGAAGAGGATTTGAGACCCAGCTCTCCTGCTTAATGTTACATGAGCCTCAGGAAGTCACTTCTGACAGCCTTAATTTCATCAAAATTCTCTGAAACTCAGTTTAGCAACATTTTTACACCCTCTTTCATGAGGTTTTTGTGAAGCCCAAACAAGATAATCAATGTGAAAGCAATTAGAAAATGCAGACATGTGAGTGTTTATTGTTGCGGAGTCTTATACCACACTTGAAAGTGGTTGTTTTCATTTGCCCTGACCACTCTGGGTGGAGGGGGCCAAGTGTGTCACTGTGCCTACCAGAGGTGTCCCTGCCAAGCTCTACCAGCTGCTGTAGGAGAGGGCTGTACGCAGACGTTATAGACCCACTGCTATCTGCCTCGGCCCGCTGGCCTCAGCCCTGTCCCACTCAATATTTTTAACAATAAATTGGATGGAAACACAGGGATATGTTTATCAACGTATAGCACAAATGAAGCTGAGAATAGAAAACACAAAGATTGACAAGAGTCAGGATCCAAAACGACCTCCCCAATATAACAAGATGAAATATAATCAAGACAAATGTAAAGTCCTGTATTTAGTTTCACAAGATTAACTGCACAGCAGCACAAACGAAAAGACAGGAATATTGGTTGACTGTTCTTCCAGTATTTCACAAATGAACAGCGTTTTGCTGCTCACAGAGCCCTTGCATTTCATTTAATGGCTTAGGAAGTTAGCTTTACTGAATCCAATATGTTAGACAAAAATTTGCTCTGATTTATCCTTTTGATTACAAATTCAGTGCTTCTTGATTTAGGTTTAACTAAGTCTGAATTCATGTATATTACCAAGTAAAGCTGTATTCCAATTCTTGTCATACCTAAGCACATGAATAGATATCAATAGTGTGTACTTTGCTCAGGATTAGATAGGGAGGCATGGGCGGTGCTAGGAAGAAACGTGAGATTTCCTTCTTAAACTCAGAATCCTACCTTTTCTTTACTGTCCATCTCCTCTAAGAAACTTTCCCCAGTCTTCCCAGTTGCAATCAATCATTTTTAAAACTATTTTCTTATATACAGACAAATGGGGGAGGCATGTATGCTCACATCTGTGTCTCTGTATGGGATTGTCCACTGTCTTGAATTAAATTCAATTACCCTGCACCAACAAACTCACCCCAAACTCAACTCTAGCTTACAGCCTTTTGAAAGATATGATCCATGTCTTATACCTTTTGAACTCTTCAGTACCCTACCACAGAGATTTGCACATACTATTTGCTCAATAGATATTGGCAGAATTGGGTGGCCATAATGGAGCACAGGCCTTGTGGTCACACTTGAATGTGAATCACTGTCTAGCTGTTTACTAAGTTCCATCAAGTTATTTCTCTCTGAATTTTCATTTTTTTAATCTTTAAAATGGGCATATAGTAACCACTCAGTACTAAATGCTAGCAAAATTCAGAGGTTAAATAAATATTATTCTCTTTTGCCTTTGATTTCTAGTTCATTGGCTTTGCTGAGGTCATGAGGAGAGTTTCTTTAAATGGAATAAGACAACCTGACTCTATTCTTCCCGAGTTCCTGTACAGGATCAGATATCAGTGACTTCTAGTTCCCAGCAGATCCATCTGCACGGACCATGGGCTGCGGGGGACTAGAACAGTCCCTGACTAATCCCTGGAGTCACACCAGGACATGCTTTTCTGTACATCAGCCCTGCAGGGCTATTTGAGAAGCATGGGGTTTCTTTCTCCTGCCACTGCCCTTAACAGCATAGAACCTGGGCTCTCAGGCCTCACAATTGTATGCAATTCAACAAATGTTTGACTATTTACTGTGTTTCAGGAACTGTGCTAGGGCCAAAAGAGATTTAAAAGTTGATGAAGACATAATTCTACCCTCAAAGAACTCAGTTTACTGAGAGTTGGGGAGTACACTTAAACAAACCAGTCTCCCACAGAGCAGAATGTGATAATAGCCAATAAAGAGATGTGTCCCTGAGTGCTCCTAAAGTGGACTCCAAAGTGGAAGATCTACTCTAGATCTGGTCAGAAAAGGCTCTGCAGGAGTAGTGGCATTTGAATTGTGCTCTTAAGGATTAATAGATAGCTATGGAGGTAGAGAGGGCATTTAGGTGGAAGGACTGGCCTAAGTAAAGGCATAGAGGTGTAAAAGAGTGGGAGGTATTCAAGTCTCAGCCAGCACAAGATTTGGGCCAGAACCCAGGGCATCAACAGTGGAGGAGCAGTCAGGAAGGCTGGTAGAGTAGGCAGCTTCTGAAATGGCTCCGAGTGATGGCCTCCTGATATCCACTCCCTCCCTGTGTAATCCCTCCCCGCCCCCGCCATGCAATAGACTATAAAAGACTGGGCTGACTTCCATCTTGTTCATCATCCCTCTCTCTCTCTCCTCTCTCTCTCATTCAATTTGTTGAAACCAGCTTCCATGTTATGAGCTGCCCTATGGAACAGCCCAATTTACAAGGAACTGAGGGCAGCCTCTGGCCTACAGCCAGTGAGGAACTGAGGCTCTCAGTTCAAAAGCCCACAAGGAACTGAGTCCTGCCAACCACCACCAGGTGAGCTTGGAAGCAGATCCTCCCCAGTCAAACCTGGAGATAAATGTCGCCCCAGCTGATGCCTTGATTGCAGTCTCTGAGATACCCTGAGCTGGAACCCATTTAGGCCATAACCAGATTCCAGACCCATAAAAACTGTTAGATAGTAAATATGCACCGTTCTAAGCCACTAAATTTGGGATAATTTGTTATGCGGCCACAGATAGTTAATATACATAGAAAGGATTAGAGACAAAATTCGGAGGACATTCAACAGCGGACTGATATGTCTGACCTATGACTGATATATCTTGCCAATATCTGATAGGCAATTGTGAAATATTAAAGATTGTAAGTAATGCTGTGAACAGAAACAGGTTTTCAAACACTGATCTGGCAGTGATACACAAGAGGAGCTGGAAAATGAAGACTCCCAAGTTAAGAAATTATATAAAACTCTGGATGAACACATGATTCCCTGGAGAGAAGCAAAGAAGACTTGTAATAGTGCCATTGAGAGGAGAGGGAAGACAGGGAAGATGTGAAGTAGACTTACCTGGTCTTGGCTGTTGATGGCATGTAGGGATGAAGGAGAGGGAGGGAATTAAAAGAAGATTCCAAATAAGGAATAGGAAGTTGGAAATATGGAAACACCATTTGTAGAGATTAAGAGCACAGACAGAAAAGCACAGAAAATTTTGAGGGAAAGATAATGGGTTCAGCTTTGGACCTGTTAAGTTTAAAGTGCCAGTGAAATATTTAAAGAGTTTGATACTCAAGACTGACTTCCCTGGTGGTCCAGTGGTTAAGAATCCGCCTCCCAATGCAGGTGATGCAGGTTCCATCCCTGGTCGGGGAACTAAGATCCCACAGGCCGCGGGGCAGCTAAGCCACACATCGCAACTACTGAGCCCATGCACTCTAGAGCCTGCATGCTGCAACTAGAGAGAAGCCCGCATGCCACAATGAAGATCCCATGAGCCACAACTAAGACCTGACACAGCCAAATAAATTAATTAATTAAAAAAAAAAAAAGACTAAAGTTGAAGCCAGAAGTTTGGAGTCACCTACATGAAGGTCAGAATCTGCTCCTAACGGGGACAAGGGTTGCAGATCAGAGCTCAAGTGACCCAACAACAACCTTAACACACAGCATGAGAAGGTGAGGGTGCAGCTCAGGGATCATGTCCCCATCCTTTTCATCTTGAAATCATGGAGATCACGATGTGGGGAATCACTGGCTTATTCCTGATGATTCCAGGGAGCCTGGCATTTTGCTGGGAGAACCCAGGGCTCAGCCCATGATTCAGCTGGGCAAGGTGTAGAGTTTTCTTGCATGGATATACCAAAGACCAGCCCAGGGAATGATGTAATGTCTTCAGGTCTCATTCCAGAGGCCCATTCAAGATGAATAATCATATTCATGTTTTTTCAAAAAAGAGGCTATCTCATAAATACAGAAAGCATAACGGTGGTTTCAGGGGCTGGGGGCAGGGGAAAATGAAGAATTGTTTAATGACTATAGCGTTTCAGTTTCGCAGGATGAAAAAGTTCTCAAGACTGGTTGCACAACAATGTGAATATACTTAACAATACTGAACAATACACTTAAAAATTGTTAAGATGGTGAATTTTATGTTGTGTGTGTTTTACATGATAGCATTCTGGTACTATCAGAGAAAATAATTAAAATAGCTACCATTTACTAACCACCTCCTCCATGCCATGTGGTTATAAAGTAATCCTTATGAAAATCCATTGATATGGACTATTATCCTAAGAGAGGCTAAGAAATGTAAGCAAGATACATAGCTGATGAGTAGCAGAGCCAGCATTTGGGCTGAGATCCCTCTCATTCCAATAATGTGCTAGTTCCTATGCTACACTGGTTGAAATGGAGAGGAAAAACAAGCTTCAGTTGTGGAAGACAACTTTAGATGTGGAGAATGAAATTGGGAGGAGATCATGAGTTTTAGATCAGGAACCACTTCTTAACTGTTTTTTATTACTCCCAGAAAGCCCAGCACAATGCAATACACTCTGAGACCTTCAAGAAATGTTTTTGAATAAGTGAATGATGAATAATCATTATTAAAAAAACAAAACAAAACAATTCCTCCCCTTTGCCTCTAAAAACTTCGGTAACTGTTTTTCTCTGGCTTTCAGACCAGCCAGTCAAAAGTAAGTTTATTTCAAATGGGAAAGACCCCTGGGACTTCCAGTTTCTCATCTAATGTGTAAAGAGTTTGGAAGTCATCACTCCCCTCCTCACGACAAGAAAAAAATGTGAACAAACTGAAAATCAATCACTCTTCTCAGATCCGTCAGAGAATGAGGTCGTAGAGCAAACTACTGCCCTGAAAACTGGAGAGGCTACTAGGCAGATACAGAGAATCACCACTTACTAGGAACAGAAGTCCACAGATGGAGCCAATACTTAAATTATAATTGATGAACTGCTGGAGGTGTAGTGAGGGATAGCTCGCGAGTTAAAACCTGAAGGGATAGCAGTCTTAAGGGGTCCCTCACACTTTCCTGAGTTTCACTGGATTCTCACTGGGAAAATTAGAGAAAAATCTCGTCATTCTTCCAGCAAGGGGACGGAGGGTGGAGAAAGTAACCATTTTCAGATATGCCCAGAGCTCTCTGTTCTCTTTAATAAGGCCTTCCCTCAAGGAAAGCTATTTCACCAGAGCCTAACTGACCTGGGGAAGGAAAATGCTCAACTCCTGCCCCCTCGAAACTTCCATGACCTTATTTGGGAAGAATCTCTAAGGAAACCCAAAGACAACAGGGGAGACAAAAACAAGGACACTAGAGAACATTTTATCCTCTGACACTGAAGCTACAGCAAATAGTCAACACAGCCTAACTCCTCACCAAATAAACGTAAAACCTCACACCAAAGACCAATCTACCTTGGTTCCTTTTCCTCAGATTTATCATGTCCGACTTTCAACAAAAAAATTACAAGGCATCAGATGATGTGACTGCAACCTCACGAGACGCCTCAAGCCAGAACCACGTAGCCATGATTTTGAAATCCTGACCCACAAAAACTATGAGAGAGGATAGATATTTATTGTTGTTCTACACCGTTAGCTTTTGGTGTAATTCGTCTTGCAACAGTAGAAACTATTATAATATATTCATTAGTCACCAGCCCTTCTACCCTGACATAAGCATTTAAATGCTATAAATTTCCCTCTACATATTGTTTTACCTAAATCCCACAGATTTGGATAGGCAGTATTTTTCATTATCATTAAGATTTAAATATTTTCTAATTTCCATTATTTCTTCTTCTTTGACTTATGAGTTACTTAGAATTATGTTTCATAATTTCCAAATATATATTGTATATTTGTTATTGATTTCTAGTTTAACTGCATTTTGAACAGAAAATATAGTCTATATGATATAATCCTTTAAAAAAAATTACAAGGCATACTTAGAGGTAGAAAAACATCATCTGAAGAGATTAAATTTTTAAAAGAAAGTATCAGAACAAGACTCAATATGGCAGAGATTTTGGAAAAGACCTCTGAAGGATCCTGGTGAATTCCATTTCTTTGGGAGGAGGAGCTTTTTTTACCTCCTGACTCTGTGATCCTAGACAAGCTTCTCTAAAGCTGGTCCTGCTAATTGTTCTACCACAAGTTCTGTCACATCCACACTTTCCTTTTTATTCTGTTGTCCCCTGAATTTAGACCCCCATGCCACTTGGCTTATTGTGTAATCTCCTAACTTCTCCCCACCTTCTCTTCTAGGTACCCTAGATGCTGCTCCAGGTTGATTATTCCAAACACCACTTAGCACATGCCAGCTCCACCTTTAAGACTCCACTGGTTTGGAGCCAAGTCCTGAAGGAGCCCTCCAAGCTAGTCCATCCCCTCCTCTGCCATGTCCCAGAGGCTTGCCATGATTATGTCCAGCACCTCGCTGCTGCTTATGCACTTTGCACTACCTCGTTCTCCCTCTTCATTTATCCACTTGGGGGTGAACTTCCAGGCACAGCTCAGTGCCTCTCCACCTCTGTGTGAGCCTCAGCCCTCTGTAACCACACCTTTCTCCACATTTCCATAACGTTTAATGTTTTTTCTCTACTGTTCATTTCACCTTTCTTATTCACTGTTGATGACACCAAAGAATTATGTAAGCTATTTACTGATCATTGTGTGCCAGGTACTTTCCATACTTTCATACTTTACATACGCATTGATTCTTACCAAATTCCCATAGTAATATTATTATTACTATGCAATAGTATATTATATTAGCAATAGTATTATCATCCTCATTTTTCGAATGAGGAAATTGAGACCCAGAGAGGTTATGCAACTTCTTCAAGGTCACAGCAGTGGTAGAGCTGAACATCAAAATCAAGTCTGTGGAACTCCAGAGCCTATGTTCTTTTTATATTATGTGATTTCTCACCCACTTTGTCATTACTAATTCAGCAAACAGTCATAGCGTACCTAATATGTGCAATGCATGTATGTATTATAAGAGGGTTAAAGATCAATTAGACAAAAACCTGGCCTTCAAAGAGCTTTCAGATATACTCCCTTAGGTTGTCATTTCTCTTTTTCTGTATTTTCTGTCTTTCCATGCCTGGGATAACTATACCTTCACACAGTGGAGGATCTTTTCCATTGGACTATAAGTGTATGAGGTCAAGAATGGGGGTCTCTCTTAAGCAATGCTTTTTTTTCAATATTTAGCACAGTATCTCACACGTAATAGATACTCAAGAAATATTAGTTGAACAAGTGAATAAATGAGTGAATGAAAGAATATTTAAAGAGGATGAGGATGTGGAAAGAGAGGAGGGGGAGGGGTCAGAGGATATAGTCCTCCATTTCCATGTCCCAAGATTCCCAGGGGGAAAAGCATAAATATAGCAGTTTGAGAGCAAGAAGGAATGTAGCACTATTGTCACCGTTTAGCTGATGGATGGGAGTCAAATCGTTCCCATGTTGGATATCTGGCCCACAGGGCTGATTGATAGACTCCGTACAATGTCCCCGCTCCCACACCAGGAAGAGAGGACTCCAGGTCCAGGGTTCCCAAGTTCAATAGCCTTTTCTTTTTTGCCTTAAAAAAATTGCTGAGGCATGAGATACTTCCGTTCTCCACTGGCATCTTTTCACTGTGCCCAGAGAAACAATCGTATCACATTCAGGAAGGCAAGGGCTGCAAAGGCAGGGAAACAGGAACTGTCCCCACGGATGTCCTCCCTTGGGGAGGCAGCCAGGGGCTGGGAACAAATGCTGTGTGAAAGGAAAGCTGGACTACACCAGAGGCTCCAGGTTGAGGGGCTGGCCCTTCCCAGCATCCAGCAGGACCCTCAGCCACAAAGTACAGGAACAGCATGTTATTCTTAAAAACGCACACTTTTCCTTCCCTACCCCCAGCCTCACACGTTAAATCCTGTGTGAAATCTAAACAGGGAGCTCTGTACTGCAAAGTACATTCCAACTCCTTAGACCCGATGACAGACCCTCACCAGAAAAGCATCCATCTCTCTCACTTAAATACATTTCCATAAGCCCAGCTCCAACCCAGTGGCTCTGCTACTGTCCCCAAACATGTGTCAAGCCCAGTCTTGCTCCAGTCCAACCTTCTCTTCCCCTTCTACCTACTCCCTTCCCTTCCCCTCTGATTAGCAAGTGTTTCCCCATGGGTCCTTGACTCAGAGCATCTCAGCCAGAGTTATCCTCTCTCACTTTTAAATCCCAGCAGCACTTCCTAAGTCGGTGTTTCTTTATCTTTTCCATGGAATAGAAAAAAATATTTGTATAGCACCCAGGGTTAAACACATGGAGCTGATCTCAGCCAGGGCAACTAACCCAGGGACCCCAGATGCCCGTAGGAAAAGGGAATCAATACCTGAGACACACCTGTGATCTATTGAAAGTCACTGCACAAAGTAGTGATGGGCAAGCTCATGTCTACAGACTTTCTAACTCTGTTACAGAGCATTATGCAAACTAGACCCAGAAAAGAGGAATATATGAAAGCCCCTGCCTTTGAAGAGCTTCCATGCTGGTTAAAGAACTAGAAGATGCCTGCATGTATAAACCACCCCCCCACACACACACACACATCATTTTTAATTTCTTTACGTAACAGAAAGATCTTGGCCTTTGGCATAAAAGACATATGGAAATTTAAACTCTGGCTTTGCCACTTACTTGCTGTATGAACTTAAGCAAGTTAATATCACCTCTCTGATCTCAGTTTTCCCATCTGTAAAATAGGGATAATAATGCCTATCCTCACAAGATTGTGTTTTTAAATCATCTTTAGTGAGATATAATTTACACACAATAAAGTTCACCCACCAAAGCATACAATTCGCTAAGTTTCTACAAGGGTATACTGTCATATATTCACCACTACAATCAAGATACAGAACAATTCTATCACTCCAGAAAATTCCCCCAGCCTCTTTACAGTCAACCCCCTCCCCCTGCCCCATTCCCTGTCCCCTGGCAATCATGGATCTGATTTCCATCACTATAATTTTGCCTGTTTTAGTTTTTCATAAAAGCAGAATCATACTATCATAGTCTTTTGTGCTTGGCTTCTTTAACTTAGGATAATGCTTTTGAAATTCATTTATGTTTTGTATATCTGTAGTTCGTTCCTTTTATTGCTGAATAGAATTCCACTGTATGGAAATACTACCATTTGTTTAATCATTCTCCTGTTGATGGACACTTGGGTTGTTTACGGGTTTTGGCTGTTATGAATAAAGCTGCTATGAACATTCTTGCAAAAGTCTTTTTGCTGACATGATTTTACCTCTCTTGGGTTAATACCTAAGCGTTAAATTGCTGGCTTATAGAGTAGGTGTATATTTAACTTCTTAAAAAACTTCCAAACGCTGTTGCAAATTGGTTGTACAATTTAACACTCCCCCTGCCAATGTATGTGAGTTCCAGTTGCTCCACGTCCTTGTCAACATGTGGTGTTGTCAGTCTTTATAATTTTAGCCATCCGGGTGGGTATGTAGTGATATTTCATTGCAGTTTTAACTTGCATTTTCCTAATGACTAATGATGTTGAACACATTTTCATGTGCATATTAGCCATTTATACATCTTCGTTTCTGAAGTGTCAAGTCTTTTGCCCATTCTATTTGTTAGATTATCTTTTTATGATTGATTTGTAGGAGTTCTTTACATATATTGGAAAGAAATTCTCTGTCAGATATGTTTTTCAAATATTTTTTCCTAGATTGTAGCTGGCCTTTTCATTTTAATGGTGTCTTTTGATGAGAAGTTTTGAATTTTGATAAATATGATTTATCAACATTTTGTTTCTATTTGGTTAGCACTTTTTGTGACCTCTCTAAGAAATATTTTCCACTCCAAGGTCACAAAAATATTCTCCCATGTTTTCTTCTGGGATTTTTATGGTTTTAACTTTTATGTTTAGGTCTATGATCCATCTCAGATTAATTTTGCATGTAATATGAGGGAAGAGTAAATGTTCTCTTTTTTCATACATTTACCCAGCTTTTCCAGCACCATTTGGGAAAAGATTTTCCTTTTTATTTATTTATTTATTTATGGCTGCATTGGGTCTTCGTTGCTGCATGTGGGCTTTCTCTAGTTGCGGCGAGTGGGGGCTACTCTTCATTGCAGTGTGTGGGCTTCTCATTGTGGTGGCTTCTCTTGTTGGGAGCGTGGGCTCTAGGCACATGGGCTTCAGTAGTTGTGGCACTCGGGCTTCAGTAGTTGTGGCTCACGGGCTCTAAATTTATTTTTATTTACTTATTTTTGGCTGTGTTGGGTCTTCGTTTCTGTGCGAGGGCTTTCTCTCTAGTTGTGGCAAGCGGGGGCCACTCTTCATCGCGGTGCACGGGCCTCTCACTATCGCGGCCTCTCTTGTTGCGGAGCACAGGCTCCAGACGCGCAGGCTCAGTAATTGTGGCTCATGGGCCTAGTCACTCCGCGGCATGTGGGATCTTCCCAGACCAGGGCTCGAACCCATGTCCCCTGCATTAGCAGGCAGATTCTCAACCACTGCGCCACCAGAGAAGCCCGGCTCACGGGCTCTAGAGCGCAGGTTCAGTAGTTGTGGCACACGGGCTTAGTTGTACCGCGGCATATGGGATCTTCCTGGACCAGGGCTCAAACCCGTGTCCCCTGCATTGGCAGGTGGATTCTTAACCACTGAACCACCAGGGAAGTCCCAAAATTTTCCTTTCCTCTATTGAATTGACTTGATAATTTGTCAAAAATCTATTGACCATATATGTATGGGTCTCTTTCTGGACTCTATATTCTCTTTCATTAATCTATTTTTCTATGTTTATATCAGTGCCACACTGTGTTAAATATTATAGTTTTAAAATATTTATTTAATCAGATAATGGAAACTCCCCAAATTTGGGTGGTTTTTTTTCATATTATCTTGACTATTCAAGTCTTTTGGATTTTTACATAAATTTTAGAATCAACATGTCAATTTATTTTTTTTTAAAACCCACTAAAATTTGGATTAGGATTATATTAAATCTATAGATCAATTTGCAGAGAATGGGCACCTTAGCAATACTGAGTCTTCCAGTCAATGGACATGATATAATTCTCTATTTGTTTAGGTCTTCTTTAATTTCTTTCAGTGATGTTTTGTACTTCTCAGGGTAGATATTTTGCACTTTTATTAAATTTATTCCTAAGTATCTGATGTTTTTGACACTATTGTAACAATATTTTAAAATTTTATTGTCCAATATTTTGCTGCTAGTATATACACACATAACGGATCTTTTCATATTGACTTTGTATTCTATGACTTTCTAAGTGCACTTATTAGTTCCAGTAGGGTTTTGTGGTTTTGGGTTTTTTTTTTAGATTCCTTAGAATTCACAATAATGCCATTGGAGAATAAAGATAGTTTTTTTTCTTCTTTTTCAAATTATATGCTTTTTATTTCTTTTGCTTGCCATATTGTACTGCCTAGGGCCTTCAATATAATAGTGAGTAGAAGTAAAGGGAGCATTTTTCTGATCTGAGGAGAAAAGCATTCGATATTTTACTATTAAATGTGATGTTAGCTGTAGAATTTTTCATTGATGCCTATTATCAGATTGAAGAGGTTCTATTCCTTCTCTGGTGAGCATTTTAATCGTGAATGAGTGTTGGATTTTTTCCAATTTTTTTCTGTATTTATTGAGTTGATCATATCATTTTTCTTCTTTATTCTCTAAATGTGGTGAATTATACTGATTGATTTTCAAACATTAAACTATCCTTGTATTTTTGGTGATAAACTCCACTTGGTCTTAATAAATTATCCTTAAAAAAATTTTTTTAATTATCCTTTCATACATTGTTGGATTTAGTATGCCAGTACTTTGTTGAGGATTTTTTTTAAATCTATGTTCTCGAAAGGTAACAGTCTTCAGTTTTCCTGTCTTGTGAAGTCTTTTCTTCTGATTTTGGAATCAGTGAAATGCTGACTTCATAAAATAATTTGGGAAGTGTTCTCTCCTCCTCTGTTTTCAGAAAGAGTTTATGTAGGAATAGTATTTTTCCTGCTTAGATGATTGATAAAATTCACCATAAAACCATAAGGACGTGCCGTTTTCTTCATGAAAAGGCTTATAATTAGAACTTTTTTTCCAATTTTTTTGTTTTTCCTGAGTCCATTTGTTGTTTTTTTCAATGACTTTATCTATTTTAATCTAAATTGTCATATTTATTGGCATAAATTATTTATAAAATTTTTCTTATTGTCCTTTTAATATCTGTAGCATATGTAATTATGTTCTTTCTTTCTTTCCTAATTTTGGAGTTTTCTTCATTGATCAGCCTTATTAGGGATTTGTGAATTTTATTAATCTTATCAAAGAACCAACTTTTAGCTTTATTACTTTCTCCATTATTTGCCTTTTTTTTTCTATTTAATTGACTTTAGCTCTTTATTATTTCCTGCCTTCTATTTTCTTTGTGTTTAATTTGTTCTTCTTTTTCTAGTTTCTTAAGGTGGAAATGTAGATCATTGATTTTAAACATTTCTTCTTTTCTATAAAAAAAAGTATTTAAAGCTTTTATTTTCTCTTCAAACATTTATTTAGATATATGCCAACATTTTGTTTTGTTCAGTGAAAACTATTTTCCAGTATCTCCTGTGATTTCTTCTTTGAGACACAGATTATTTATAAATGTGTTGTTTAATTTTCAAATATTTGAGAATTTTTCTTGTTACTTTTTTGTTATTGATTTCTAATTTAATTTTATTATAGTCAGAGAATATATTCTGTAAGATAGTAATCTTTTCAAAGTACTGAGAGCTATTTTATGGCTTACCTTATGGTCCAACTTGGTCAATGTTCCTTGGGCTCTTGAAAAGAATGTTTATTCTGCTGTAATAGGGTGGAGTGTTCTATAAATGTCAGTTAAGTCAAGTTGTTGATTGTGTTGTTCTAAGCTTTTTATCCTTATTGATTTTTTTATTTACTTGTTCTATAAATTACTTAGAGAATATTATTAAAATCTCCCACTATAATTGGATATTTGTCCCTTTGTCCTTTTAGTTCTGCCACGTTTTGCTTCTGTTATTAGATGCATTTATATTTAGGATTGTTATGTTTTCCTGATGAATTGACCCTTTCGTCATTTGTGAAACATCCCTCTTAATCTCTGGAAATACTCCTTGACTTAAGTCTACTGATATTAATATAACCACATCAAGTTGCTTATACTACTGTTTAATTGTATATCTTTTTTTCCATCCTTTGACTGTGAATCTATGTGTGTGTTCTTTGTATTTAAACTATGTCTCCTCTAGATATGTATAATTGAGCCTTGGGTTTTTTTCTCATCTGAAAAAAATCTCTCTGTCTTTTAAATAAAGTATTTAGTCCATATTCATTTAATGTAATTATCAAGATCATTGGGTTTATGTCTACCACTTGCTATTTCTTTTCTATTTGTCCCATCTGGATTTTTTCCCTCTCTATTTCTCCTTCCCAGCCTTTTAGTTTTTTTGATTAATTGAACATTTTTGGTATTCTAATTTATTTCATCTATTGGCTTTTAAGCTTTATCTCTTTGGGGTTTTTTTCCTCTTAGTAGTTGCGCTAGATATAACCATAAGTGCCCTTAACTTATCATAGTCTACTTAGAATTAATATTGTACTATTCCACATGAAATGTAAGAATCTTACAACATTCTGTTTCCATTCGCTCCCTCATTCTCTGTGCTATTATTGTCATATACTATACTTCTACTTATATTATATACCCCACAATATATTTTTTCGTTTTGTCTTAAGTGGTCACTTTTTTCTTAAAGAAATTAAGAGAAAAAAAATAAGATAGTATTCTACATTTACCTACATATTTATGTTCCTCATTCATTCCTGTAGATCCAAATCTTCATCTGGTATCATTTTCCTTTAGCCTAATAAGTATCCTTTAGCATTTCTGGTAATACAGGTCTGCTGGCAACAAATTCTCTCAGCTTTTATTTATCTAAAAATGCTTTATTCCACCTCAGATTTTAGGGATGTTACCACAGAATGTTGAATTCTGGTTGACAGGGGTTTTTTTCCCCACCTATTACATATGTCATTCCATTTTCTTCTAGCCTCCATTGTTTCTTATGAGAAGTCAACTCTAATTTTTTCTTTGTTCTCCTATATCTAATTTGTCCACTCCCTGCATCTGGCTGCTTTAAGATTTTCTATTTATTTTGGATTTTCATCAGTTGGATGTAATTTCCTGAACAGGAATTGAACTGATGGACACTGAAATTGGACCAGCATGTTCAGATTGTAGATTAAATCTCTGGAAACATTTCTTATTTTACGTTAGCCTATTTCCCAGCTTCCCAGCTAAGAAGGCATTGAAGACCTTGGAGAGTATTGGGATTAGATACCCAGAACAAGGAGGCAGGAAAAAAAAAAAGCCACAAGAAAAGGTTAAAATGTTATTATCCTGAAAGATAAGAAATCAGGAAGGACTCATGAAGAGAAAATGCACAGATACCTAACAATAATTAAATCAATTTTTTAGCTCTACCTAAGTAAAATTTTAATAATCAGAGTTGTTTAATAATGAATAGGTTATCTCAAAGAAGTGAGTTAACCGTCACTGAAGTATCGAAATACAAGCAGTAAGAGTCCTTACCAAGAATCTGGAGAAGATGGCTCTGTCTTTGGCCTGGGGATGGGCTAGTCAACATCTATGTTTTCATCAAACTCTAGTATTCTATAATTCAATTTCAGAATTTTGAGGTTCTCTTTCATCCATTCATTTATTTAACAAATACCAAATTCTTATTATGTGCTAAGTGCTAGGAATAACATAGTGAGCAAAATAGACATGGTTTCTGTCCGGAATTTACTCATCTAGCAAAGTGATGAGAAGAAATAAATCTAGGCTTTAGCACTAAGGATTTAGATTAGCTCTAAGAAAGGGTTTGCTCAGTTGTTCAACACAGCAGTTTTGTAATTTGTATCCCTTTCCTGTAAATCTTTTAAAGTAGGATAGATTCTCATCTATCTGGGACATTTAAAAATGTAATCAGGCAATGCTTGTAGACAGAGGAATGAACTATATAGTCACTTGAAATCTTCTCTATTCTTGTAAACCAATTATCTCAATCAAGCTAGGTTTACGAGATGGACAGATCTCTTTCTCCCTCTTTTTAAAATGGAAACTGAGCATGATGAAATGATTTCCCAGAACCAAAAGCCAAACTTAGAAAAGTATACTTTATTATCATTGATATTTACTGCATATCTACTATGTGCTATGTATATACCGGCCTAGGTATCTTAAGTACATTATATTATTCATTCCTTTCAAAAACCTTACGGCTATGTATTGTTATTAACACTTTAAAATGAGAAAACTGAAGCTCAGAGAGTAAATGTAATTTGCTAGTAAGCAGCAAGATCAAGATTCAAGCCCAGATCTGTTTCTAAGGACTCTTCTCTTAACCACTGTACTATAGTATGATCATACACAAAGTATATGTAGTGACTGGGTTTGTGATTCTCTAGGTTCTGCTGGCCAGGAGACATCCATGGCATGCTCTCTCACTCAGTGAAGACAAATCTTGGCCCAGAACATGGAGGGTCCTAACTACCAGGTTAGAGAAGAGAATAGCAGGACCCTGAGCCTTCAGGGCCAAGCAACATGTCTCAAATGACTGAGCTGCAGTGCTCCAGATGAGGAGATGGATACTACTGCCAATTAAAGTCTTCATTCAGGCTGGGTCCAGCCTCCTTCCAGGGTTATGAGGCAGTATAGATTAATCCCCTGACCAGGGTGATACTGACTTGATTTCTGATGCCAGGATCACCCTGTGTTTTGCTGGAGAAGATGTTTTTCCACTTGCTAATTGGATATTAAAGGGTTGTCCTTCTTACCAATTCTATAGGAAACCATTGACATGATTACATTTATCATACTCTTCAAAATATCCTGGTAGTTACATTCTACAGGAGAAGGCAGAGGTGGAAATCCCTCAGAAGTCAGATACCAAAGCACTGCTACATCCCTCAAGAAGCCTTCCCTAACCCAGGTTGTGCTCTGTTATTACACTTAATTGTATGCCAGTTCATAATATATGTATGTTTCCCACCTATTTTACTAAAGTACAAATCCTGGTGAAGCAGCTTTTGGAGACGGATAGATCTGGATTCAAATCCAGGCTCTATCACTTGTTACTTCTATTTGGAGTTAGGCAAGTTACTGAACTGTTGAATTTCTCTGACTCTCCTCTTCCTCGTATTAAATTCGAGTTGATGATATTCCCCATTAGAGAGTAATTCTTAGAATTAAAACAGACAATGTGTATAAAAACACCTAATTAACTAATAGGCATTTGGCCCAGGGTTCTTTCACCTGGAGAGCAGAGACCATATCCCTGTCATCTTTGCATCCCTCCAAGCACCTAATTTAGCATCTTGAACTTGGAAAATATTCGATCAGTGTTTGCTGAGTGAGGAAAGTGCTCTCGACTTGCAATCAAAAGATCAGACTTACTGGCTGTGTAGCCATGAGCCAGACTCTTTTCTTTAATGGAGCTCAGTTTCCTTACTTATAAGATAGAATTGGTAACACTTACCTCATCTGGTTGTTGTAAGGATGCAGTAAGCATCATTGTGCCAAGCACAGTGGTTCTAAATCCTGATTATACATTAGAATTAGAATGTGGAAGCTTTCAAAAAGTACTAATCCCTGGCCCCACCTAGGTCATTTTAAAAAGTCTCTGGGGATGCAGTCTGGACAGTGTATAAATTTCCACAGTAGTTTCTAGTGGAGAATGAAGGCTGAGAATCACTAGCACAGTGTCTGACACACAGCAAGCTCCCAGTAAGTGTTCTTCCTTCCAGGTAGAAATAGTAGATAATCAAATCAATTTTTTAGCTCTATGATGATGGGAACAACTTCCTAGGGGAAGGAATTCTTACTTCAAAATCATCCCGCACATATCCTGTCACTTAGAAATTCATTTATTAAAATTATTTTAAAGATTGAAATATGGCTAGGATGGTTATATTTATAAATATTTACAATTTAAGCTGTAAGAACTCTTTAAAAGCATCTAGTCCAAACCTCTCATTTTGTGGATAAGGAAACTGGGTCCCAGAGAGAGGAAATTATTTTCCCTGTGTCACACAGTGGCAAGAATACAAGTCTGCAAACCGCAAGACTGCTATTGTTACACTGGATAATGAGATCTTGCTCAAGCTACTACGTAAAAGAAAGTAATGGAGGGGCAAGTCATCGAACACGTGCACAAGCCTTGTGCAAGATACTATAAGTGCTGTGGTGACAAGGCTAAATCAAGCAGGGATTCTACCCTGATGGAGAGATTATAGATTTTCTGAGAAGAAGGGATAGAAAGGGGGGTGGATTTCTCTTTCCTTACAGTAGTACCTTGGACCAGGGCTGGCGGGCCATACTGATTACTGGATCATGAAAAAGCATCCTCATGCTACCCTGGGCACCTAACCTAAAGTAAGTTGTTATTGTTGTTGGGTTGTTGTTGTTTATTCTTAATGCAATATGGGCATTATAAGCCAGGTTTACTGCTGAGCTCAATACAGACTGACCACATCAGAGGTATCTGGAAAATTCATATTTGAAATTGACATAATTGAGATTTCCAGCTGTGACTGGAACCTGTACAGATCAATTCTCCTTCCAGCTAGAAAATCTGGATAAAATATTTGAAAGAAAAACATCAATTTGAAGGTTCAGAGATCTACCAAGGCATCAAACACTTGAGGACAAAGAATTTGACAAGGGAGAGATGAGTACAACGTTCAGCTTCACTCTTCTCCTAGACACACTTGTTGATTCTAAAGTGCTGTGTGTGAGGCTGGGAGACTGAGCAGAGCCACTGGCAGCCTTAAACATTGGGGAAACAAAAACTGGGGTCAGAGTTCACCAAGGAGGAGAAGCTCGGATAACACCCTAGGCTTTCACTTAGGACCTCTGAAAGGCTACATTTTAGGAGTCAATGTGAACTAGAAATAGACAAAAAATGATAAATCTCAAAAAGGATAAATCTCAAGCTCAATGAACTCAATCATCAATTGGATTGGGATAATTTCCCTCTAGACTTTGGCTAGAAGCAAATGTATATATTCTCTGAAGTAAAATAATGTCAGTAAGAACCTCAAATTATCCCAATTTTATACACAATGCCTAGCATTTAAACAAAAGGTACGGGTGCATCATGAGACAAGACCAAATGTGTGAAAAACAAGAGGGAAAAAACCCAGAAAATGAGAGACCCATGAGAGATCCAGACCCAGACCCATGAGAGATTCAGATCTTGACATTATCAAATTAAAATAACTATGAATAATATATTCAAAAAATAGATAGGACAGAAAAGTTTCTCCAGAGAACTGGAATCTATTTTTAAAAGAATCAAATGGAAATTCTAAAACTGAAAGAAATACAATAACTTAAATTAAGAATTCATTAGGGGGCTTCCCTAGTGGCGCAGTGGTTGAGAATCTGCCTGCTAATGCAGGGGACACGGGTTCGAGCCCTGGTCTGGGAGGATCCCACATGCTGCGGAGCGGCTAGGCCTGTGAGCCACAACTACTGGGCCTGCGCGTCTGGAGCCTGTGCTCCACAACAAGAGAGGCCGCGATAGTGAGAGGCCCGCGCACCGCGATGAAGAGTGGCCCCCGCTTGCCGCAACTAGAAGAAAGCCCTCGCACAGAAACGAAGACCCAACACAGCCAAAAATAAATATAAAAATAAATAAATAAATAAATAATAAAATATTAACCATCTGAAACATTCTAAAAAAAAAAAAAAGAATTCAATGGACAGATTTGACAGCACATTAGACACAGTTGAAAAGTAGATTCACAGACTAGAAAAAAAATCAATAGAAAATTTCTGGACACAGAGAGAGAGAGAGAGAGAAATACAAAAAAGATCATGAGACATATGGACATGGTGCAAGGTCCAATGGACACGATATTTAAGTCCTTAAGGAAGGGAGAGAGTGAATGGGGAAGAAGCAATATTAGAAGAGATAATAGCTGAGAATTTTCCAAAACTCATTAAAGGCATCAAGCCCCATATTGAGAATCTCTATGAATCCAAGCAACATAAATACAAAAACAAAATGAAACCAAGAAAAAACAAAAACCCGCAACTAGGCACATTATAGCAAAACCACTGAAAACAGAGACCAAGAAAAAACTAAAGGAATCTGTGACAGGGGACAAGGGAAGGGGGAGTTGGAATCACATTACCTACAAAGAGGCAAAATAAGACTGACAGATGACTTCCCACCAGAAACTATAGAAACCAGAAGGCAATGACATATTTAAGGTGCTGAAGGAAAATAACTGCTAGTCTAGAATTCTATAACCCATCAAATACAAAAAAATCCATCACCATAAATGAATTTTAAATTCTTCCATTTCAAACAAAAACAGAGAATTCATCAAAAGTAGGCTAGCACTGAGAGAAAAACTAAAGTTAGTATTTTAGGGAGAAATAAAATTATCCCAGATGGTAGATTGGAGATGCAAAAAGGAAAAGAGGCAACAGAAGTGATAAATATGTGGATGATTCTAAAGGAATATTGTATAAATTGATAGTATCATGTAAAGAAACCCCAGTTCCCAAAGCTGCTTACCTAGTGGAGCCAAAACCACCGTAGTCACCCAGGTGATAATTGGAAACACTTCCACATGTCTCAGCCATCACAGTTGTTCTTGCTTTTCTTCTTATACCACAGACAATTAACCTGCTAACCATTAATACTAAGTCTCATCATCGTTTGTTAAATTAGTTCACCTTTGGCCAGGATTTGTTGATCTGTTATGATGACACTGTTCCAATACATCTGAACATGCTTTTTCCAACACTCTATGTACAAATGGTCATACAGTCTTTGCCAACATAATTTGATGAATGCTGTGGTCCCAGGATCTAATAATATATATTCAAAAATTAAAGGTCTACTTTCTCTTTCTTTGCCATTTATTTTCTGCTCCTGCCATCAACCATGTTGGAAGCTTTAGTACACTTTGCTCTATTTCGGCACCAATTATCCAATCCAGAGTCACAACCACAGCCACCTTCAGCTCCACCCAAATGCAAGCCTCTCTATAGGCTAGAATTAGGCACAGTTTTGACTATAGAATTTAGGCTATTCTGGTGTATATGCAACGTAGCTCTTTCAGGTTTTTAAATCTAGACTTGCTAGTATGCCATTGTACCTTATTGGCTAATCTGTATTCTAGATACCCAAGATTTAATGGGGCCAAACGTTGATTTCTTCTATTGGTTATTTATAACCTTTTTTGTCTAAGTTTCAAAGAAGTTCAAGTTAGTGCTTGGTGATGTTAAGTGAGACAAACTATATTTATTCATTTGCTTGACAATTTTTGAGCACCTAGTACAGTAAAATTCCTGCAGTGACAATGAACTAGAATTAAGACAATTGAACGTTGGCTCCTATCCTCCATCCAGCCCCCATTCTCAAATATAATAGTCTAATTTGTTTTGTTTTTAATTTGGGGAAAAGAGAAGGAATGTGGAATGAAAGTGAAGGCAGGATGGGGAAAAATTGGGGAAATAATAGATAAATTTGCCTTTGGAAGCAGAGAAGTAGAGAATGAATTCCAGCATCCCCAGTATCTTCTGGATGTATCTACTTGAATTGGGCCAAGAAACGGGCACTACTAACCAGGAGATTGCTAGAATTATTGCTCTTGCCCTAGAAATTTCAACAATAGGACCCGGAAGCATCCCCATCAATATTTAAGCTAGAAAAGATAACTGCCACCAGGAGTTGCCAAAACTCAGCCAGGTGGTGATAAATTTGGATGGGAACTCCCTGCTGACTGACTGCACTGGCTAGCCCCAATTATTTCATTAACCTAATTAATTTGACCCCTCATTTTTTTGTTAGTGAATTTTTGGCTACTACTTAAAGGATCAGTGAAATTTTATTGATATGAATTTTAATTAATATGCCCTCAAGGAATTTTTGGACACTATTTAAGGATCAGTGAAATTTTACTGACATGAATTTTAATTAATATGCCCTCAAGGAACTTGCATTTTATTGGAGGTGCTAGCTAAGTTAACCAATAATTATAATGCAATTTAATAAACTCCATAATAGAGGTATGGCTAGGATGGGATTATCCCAACAAAATAAGGGGATAACTAACTGTTTTTCTTTTTTCAAGTTTTTCAAGAGACAAGGGTGATCATCTTCGTTGTAAACACTTTCAGACTTTGAACAGATTGTCAAGAATGATGGGTTTTAGATCTTTGTCAGACCAACAGCTAAGTGTGTTGAAACAAATACTACAAATGAATCAGCCACTATCCCCTATTGCAGTACAATTTTCTTTCATTGACTATATTCAGTGTTATCATTATTATGGTTATTATTTCAGTGGTTCTTAAGTTAACGTTAGAGCCACATTAAGTCCATTCTTAAGCTAAGCTAATTAACTCCTAAGCAGGTACAATCGCGAACTCTATTTGACTATGCTAGTGGAAAAAAGGCCAGTTTAAAGAGGTTATAAAAATTATTAAACTTAAAACTAACATGAGGGAGAAAAAAAGATCCCTTTGGGGCAAAGCTTTTTCATTTCTAAGAATAGAAGAAATGGCAACAGGCAAAATCATACGGCCGGAAGTTTAACATTTTATAAGGCACATGGAGAGGACTCAGAGGAGAAGGCAGTCCAAAGTCAATTTCTTTTTTTTTTTTTTTTTTTTTTGTAAATGTATTTATTTATTTATTTAGGCTGTGTTGGGTCTTCGTTGCTGCGCGCAGGCTTTCTCTAGTTGGGGCGAGCAGGGGCTACTCTTCGTTGCGGTGCGTGGGTTTCTCACTGCAGTGGCTTCCCTTGTTGCAGAGCACGGGCTCTAGGTGCGTGGGCTTCAGTATTTGTGGCATGTAGGCTCAGTAGTTGTGGCTCACGGGCTCTAGAGCGCAGGCTCAGTAGTTGTGGTGCACGGGCTCAGTTGCTCTGCGGCATATGGGATCTTCCTGGACCAGGGCTCGAACCCGTGTCCCCTGCATTGGCAGGCAGATTCTTAACCACTGCACCACCAGGGAAGTCCCCCAAGGTTGATTTCTTACAGACAGAACAAAATGAAGGAAGATTGGAGACCAAAAGTCCCGGGACACTAATCTACTCAAGGTTCTTACTTTGCTCTCCCTGCACAGTTCTTCTACAGCCTCTTCTTCCAATCTACTATAGCAGTCAGCCAAATAGCAGCCGACTGGTCTGTTTACAAAGGAATTCCCCACCCCCAGGAATGGCTACAATAGGGTTTCAAAAATGCAATTTATAAGCAAAAATTTACAGCAGGAAGCATGAAAGGTACTGGGTTATGTATAAACCATGAGACATATCTGCCAGGGCCCTCTTCCTTAAAAGGTTGGATCTAATTATACAAGGAGCCATAAAGGAGATGGAGTTGGCATGAATGACCCCCGGAGTTTCACATTCCCAAGACTAAGGGACAAGGGGAAGGGGAGGACTTTGGTGTCTCTCCAAACAGAAATAACTCCAGCTTGGCGATGAGCTATGTGTCCCTTTTTGCTGTGATCCTCTGCGTCTTGGTCCCTTTTATGCTCTTTTATATTTGCCAGTTATGTATCTCGGTTTCTTTTATCCAAGCCCTCTCCTGACTCATTATATTTTCTCTCTCGCTTTAATGGGCATGTGAGAGTACAGGATCTTCTGCCCCCATCTCAGAGCAGACATCTTATTTCCTAGCCTTTCATTCCAGGGCCCACCCAATAAAACATGCTGAACTTAAAATGATGTAGGATCTGCTTCCACTAATCCTCAATTTAAAGCTCAGTTGTAGACTCTTTCCTCCCCTCCCCTGCTTGTCTCTTTATCAAGGGAAAGCAAATAATGTTACCAGGGTCTTGAACTCCAGCTGTTATCTCTATCTCTACATTCTCCAAAGGACAAGTACCACGTGATGGAAAAAACACAGGCTTTAAAGTTCAGGAGGACTTGAGTATAAATCCTGATTCTGTCACTTCTTAGCACTGTGACCTTGGACAAGTGAATCAATGTATTTAACCTCCATTCCCCCATCTGTACAATGGGAATAAAAAAGCTACTTTATAGGGCTTACATGATTAAACGAAATGATAAATGTAAAGGTGCAAGCCATATAATGTATATTTACTAAGTGCTAACTATTAGAAAAAAAGAGTCTTCAATTTTAGGCGTGTACTGTTTTCATTCTCATAATAACATTGACATTCACATCCACCTATGTCTAACTCTTAGGATATTATTGGTGAATAAGAACTACGTTGTGTCAGTCCCTGATAGCATGAGTGAGGGACAGTAGCAGACCTTCTGACTTATAATTTTGATCGAGAAGTTGTTGTGCTTTCTTCTTGTGTGTCAGATTTCCAACCAAGCTGGGTGATGAATTCATACAGCTGAACCGATCTCTCTGCTCCAGTAATGGACAGAATAATTTCTTAACCTAATCCCACCCAACCCTGGGGCCTTTCACATTCACATGTAGAGTTTGGAGAAGGAAGTTGGCCTCCTTCAAGAGAGAAAGTTCCAGCAGAAACAGTGGCCCAGACTTTAAGCAGGAGCAACCTTGTGTCCATTCAGAGACTAACCATGAGTCTAGACAAAGACAGAGCAGGGGATTGCTCTATGTTTCAGTTAGCACTTCACAGTTTTCAAAGGGCTTTCATACTTCTAACCTTCTGGGAAGGCCAGTTCTTCACTGTATGTATGTTTAACTCTCCCTATGTCTTCTTCATTGAGAACATATTAATTAATCCATTACTTATACATATTATTTGGTCCATGTCTATCTCTAGGAGGACAGGGACCATGTCTAACTAGTGTAACATTGTATTTCCAGCTCCTAACCCAGCGCCTGGCACAAAGTGGGTACTCAATAAATATTTGTTGAATAAAGAGAAGTTACAACACCCATATGCCCATCAATCTTTAATAAAATATTTTTAATCAAGCTAACAAGTTTAGTTGGAAAATTAATCTACTGCCAGAACAAATGTCATGACATTTCCCAGAGCCAAAAGTAAGTATCTTTTTGGATAATCCAGGCTACTGCTCCACAGATCATCAGAAAAGGACTATAGACCCCCCCTTAACTCTCTCTGCTAATGGATCATCATCTCATTTAAGAAGAGAGCAGAGGGCTTCCCTGGTGGTGCAGTGGTTGAGAATCTGCCTGCCAATGCAGGGGACACGGGCTCGAGCCCTGGTCTGGGAAGATCCCACATGCCACGGAGCAACTGGGCCCGTGAGCCACAATTACTGAGCCTGCGCGTCTGGAGCCTGTGCTCCGCAACAAGAGAGGCCGCGATGGTGAGAGGCCCGCGCACCGCGATGAAGAGTGGTCCCCACTTGCCGCAACTAGAGAAAGCCCTCACACAGAAACGAAGACTCAACACAGTCATAAATAAATAAAAATAAAAGAACGTGAATTTCTAAAAATAAAAAAATAAAAAAAGAAGAGAGCAGAGTATTTTCTTCCCAATTCCATGTCATCAGTTTTACTTAAACAGTTGTCAACTCTAATAGGTTGTTTCTCCAGATTAATTCTGCTCACTTTTTTAGAACGATTGATGGCACATCACCCCCATTCTGATCTTTCTATTCTTCAATATCTTCCTCCTAGAAGATAACAATATAATTTAGAGATTGTCTTATCCAAGTGGTCCAGGACCTAGAAAGCATCTTAAAATTCATTACATTTTTTTTTTTAATTTTAAGAAATTTTTAGATTGCTCTTATTGGGCTTTCCTGATTCCTACCCATAGGTTTTCTTTCTTTCTTTTTTTGTTTTTCTTTTTCTTTTTTTCTTAACATTTTCTTATTGGAGACTCTGAAAATAAATAAATAATCAGGGATGTGTGATAGAAGCCCTGAGATGTGCTTCATTCCTGGCGTTACCCCAGATGCACTGCAGCTGTGCCTGAGGCTGCCAACAGGGCTGAATGACATGTCATACACACTGTAGATGGCCTGTCCTGTCAGGCAATGCCAAAAGCTGCTTTGATTAATTTTTATTTTTAAATGCAATTGGTGTGTGGGTGGAGTACAGACCCTGCCTTTGCAAGTTTGGGGCAGGGCACATAATCTGTCTCTTTCACCTATCTGTCCACCTGCAAAACTGGTGTGACAATAAAATCTGTCTCTCCACATTGATATATAGTAAAACATAAACTATCCAGGACCACTGGTGAAAAGGTGCCATGCAAGCACCTCAAAAGGATCTGTTTTCTGAACTCTCTGTGTCACATCTTGTATCTCTAACAAGCTTCCCTCAACTGTGTACTGAGTCCCCGGCCCCACCATTTAACTAGTTGTATAAGCAACAAGCAAAGATTCATCTTAGTGCAGAGTAAGTTGAAATAATTCTCCTAAAACACACATCATAGCATTCCAGAGCCAAATGCAGATCACTTTTGGATAATCTAACCCACAGCTCCACAGGCAATGAGGGCTAGCCTCCTTTGGGTACTTACTATGTGCCAGAACCTGTTTTCAGTGCTTTACATGCATTAGCTCTTCAATCCTAACAAGTACTCTATGACGTAGGTGCTATTATTAAACTGCATTTTATATATCAGGAAACTGAGGCACAGAGAGATTAAATGGTTTGCTCGATATCACACAGCTAGTAAGTGGTAGAGTCCAGATTTGAGCCAGCTGGCTTAGCCACTACACTTTACTGCATTTCCAGATAATGATAACGACCATTTATGTGCCAGCCATCGGGCCAAGTACTTTACAGAGATTATCTCATTAAATCCCCATAACAAGCATCCCCATCTACAGATGATAAAACTGAGACTTCAGAGAGTTAACCTGCCAAATATCGCATAGCTAGTGAGTGGGAGGCTCAGAGCCAGGCTGTCTGATTTTAGCATCTGAGAACAAAGAAAATACTAGACCACGTTGAGAAAGCCAGTGATGAACTCTAACTACGGGGTCTTCCATGCAAGACCCCCTCATCCTGCAGAAGGTGGGGCAAACGTGCTTGCTGGATCTGGTGAGGAGAGAAATTCCTCTGGAGTCTCCACTCTAAGGGGTGTGCAGACAGGCCAAGGGGAGAATGAACTCCCAGGTAGGCGGCTGGAGTCTCTGTTGATGCAGGCTATCGCTTGGGATCAGCCACCGGGCTTTTGGAGGGCAAGGCTAATGGTAGGTAGCTCACAGCAGAGAAAGCCCCCTCCGACCACCTTCCACGGCCCCAGCAGATCCACCAACCCTGCCCCCAGCAACAGAGGCTTTCTGTAGCGTTCAGGTGGATGAGTTAAATTCACACCATCTCAGCCTTGACTCTTAGAATGGACCCTCCGTTACTCTAAGCAGAATGGCCCCAGAATGCTTCTGTCTCCTGTGCCTCTAATCTCCGAGATCGGGGTCTGCCATCTGCTCCAGTTTATCCTTTGCTTTGCCATCACATGAACCAACACTCTATACAGTCTACTTTTGCCTTTTTATGATCGAATATTGCCCGTGGTATAATCAGGGATATAGCAGAATTGTGCAGGACAAGAGGAAACAGGAGCAAGTCTGGGAGAGGGAAGGGAGATGTAGCAGAGAAACTCTGAGGTTTGGTGGTTTGGGGTTTGGGGGACTGTGGGAGACAGGACGAATATTTCAGTGATGAAAGGGGCTAGTGAGTAGGAAGAAAAGGAAGGCAGGGGGTGGATGGAGGATGTCCTCTGGGGCATCCAACTCCACCAGGGAGGACACCAGAAGACTAGCCCAGGAGATGTGGTCACACAATACACAGTACCCCAAATAAGGCCCAGGTCTTGCCCCTTTGCATTTCCTATCATCTCAGCCTGTCCCACTGAGACCATGCGCATCTATTCTGGTGTGATAAATAAGGCTCACTCGACTCCCTCACAGACCTGGAATTGGCTTCTCTCTTGGCCCACTGTCTGAAGTTGTCCTAAAAACTGTGCCTGGAGCAAAAGAGAGACAGCATCGCCCCCTAGTGACGCAAGGCCAATCCCTGTGGTGTTCTAGAAGCTTTCCTGGACTTCCCCAGGCAGAGGCACGCAGGTGGAATGGAAACAATTTGCTTAGAAGCTCTGACTGTTAAATGACATGTTTTGCCTGAATGGCGAGGTCTCCAAATATCATCACCCTGCCCCCCCTCGCCTCCCAGACAACTTCCCGCACAGACAAACTAGAACTCTCTGCAGTGTCTGGTTTCTTAAAAATTTTTATTAAAATATAGTTGATTTACACTGTTGTGTTAGTTTCAGATGTACAGCAAAGTGATACAATTATACATATATAAATATATGTATTCTTTTTTTACATTCTCTTCCATTATAGATTGTTACAAGATATTGAATACAGTTCCCTTTGTTATACAGTAGGCCCTTGTTGGTTATCTATTTTATATATAGCACTGTGTATATTTTAATCCCAAACTCCTAATTTATCTCTCCCCCACCCCCCGTTTCCCCTTTGGTAACCATAAGTTTGTTTTCTATGTCTGTGAATCTATTTCTGTTTTGTAAATAAATTCATTTGTATCATATTCTTAGGTACGTTGCCTCTGCAAGAAAACTTGTGGGTTAGTAAGTCAGCAGGTCAGGACTGGGGAGGAAAAGAGAGTTCTGCTGTCTTTGTTTCCATTTTGGTCCATTCGGCCAAGTTGAAGCAGACTGCTTTTCATTTGTCTCAAATCCAAATAAATAAATAAACCTCTCAAACCAAACACCATCACATATGACCCCTAAGGAATAATGAATTACCTTTTTAGGCAAAGGAAAGAAAGGCCCAGAGAATCCTAGCCAAGCCTGGGGTGAGTGGAAGGAGGCAGGGAATACATTTTGTTGACTGGGTAAATGTCCGGGCCTGGAGCTCAGAAGCCAGGGTAGGAGCATCGAGGTCTGGGTACCCAGGTCTGCTATGTCCCCACTGAGCTGCCCTGCTTGCCTTCCCTGGAATCCCTGCACACAAGCACTCTTCCTTCTGCACTGTCTCTCTGGGACCGCCTGAGGCTTTGCCGCCACACTGAGGTCACCCTCCTCCTGGCACCTCGTCTGTATCTGATAGGAGAAGGTAAGAGGTGGGTGGACCCCAGAGGATGGTCAGGGCGCGGCTGGAGCAGCCCTTACATCAGAGCGCAGGGCCCGGAGTCTAGACCCATCCTGGCCAACGCAGAAGCGGGGAGTGAGAGAGGCAAAAGGAGCCAGCCTGTTTCCATAGATACGGATTTCAGTTGCATTTTATGACAGCCGTGCCAGGCTGCCTGCAGAGGCATTGTTTGGATGCCTGGGGACCCTCTCAGAAGGAAAATGAAGAAAAAATTCAACAAAAAATAAATTCCAAGTGGCTTCCCTCCCAGTTTCAGGCCAAGAGCCCCCTCTGCCCTTCAGGGGGGTTCTTGTTTGAAATTGAGAGAGGAAGGCATTTGCCTCCCTGGAGCCCTGGGTTATGTGAGCAAAGCCGGCCATGAGCTGCACTTACCCATCAGTGGAATTCCTCCTTTTGGAGGATTTAGAATTCCATCTCTGCTTTCTCAACACTCTTCTCTATCCTTTGCCAGCTCTCACACATAAGGTAAAACAGGGCTTGTTACCAGGATGTCCCCCTACACAGTTTGGGGGAGCAACTAACATGCCTCAGTGGGTCCCAGGGGCACATCTGAAGCCCTGTGCCTGTAGGAATGCCAGGGGGGTTAGAGGTCCCTCCTCTGGGGCTCCCACACCCTCCCTGTTATGTGTCCAGAGTCCCTTCATGCCTGTGAGAGCATAACCTGGCTCTGACCTATGTTGGTGGACAGCCTAGAGAAAAAGGTCCAGGTACCTGGGAGACTGGCCCTGGCGAGTCATGTCAGAAGCGCAAAAGTTGAGGGAAATCCCTCAGAAGCCACAGTATCTGAAGAAGTACAGAGCCCTGAGGTAGCCAGTTTTCAGGAAATGGGCAGCCTCTTTCCCAGCGTTACCTTGGAGGGTGGGGTAGGGTACGAATTGGCCAGAGACCTTCAAACTAAGATTTGCAGGGCTTTCTAACCTCACAGGCGTGAGCAAGTAAAGACTCCACGTTCAGGGGCCAGATGACAGGACACTGTGGTGCCGTCCTCATGGGAAAGGCTCAGGATGAGGCAACGGGAAGGCGACATAATACCTCAAAAGGCCGACCTGGAACCAAGGGAGCACGGCAATTCCATTGCTGTTTTTAGGGGGAAAGCAAATCTCCCAGTGTTTTGAAAGCTTCATGCCCTATAAGGCTAGAGACCGAAGGGTGACAGCTTTGTGGTCAGCTCTTTTGGGTCCCACACACAGCGCTAGCTCAGGACTGACGCCCATACCTGAAACCACAAGGAACCAGAGTCACCTGCCTGCTTCTCTGCCCCTTTATCCCTGCAGGATTTTCCCCCGGAACTATACTGGCTGCTTCGCCTATATCAGCCTATCACAGAAAGGTCACCTTCACTAACCCGGAGGGACTTTTTCCTATCCTTCTCAGGTACCCGCAGAGGACACTCTCAGGTATCTTTCTGTCACAGAAGAGGAAGGGAAAAGAGAATTCTGGCAGGGGTCATCGCTGGCAGGGTCCTTGCCTTTAGGTGCAGCCTGTATGGCTCTAGACCCTCAATCCAAGGCTCCTGAAGATTCTTAGAAGAGGCCACTGCTGCAGCTTCTCTTACAGCTGTCATATGGCTGAAGGAGTTACAATCCCCCACCCCCCGTGACTCCTCATGAGGGCTACCACTGGGGCTTTGAGAGGAGAGAGCTCACCCTGGTCTCCCGTGGGAGGCTCACCCTGGAGCCTGGGAAGTGCCCCCCTTACTCCCAGATTCAAGCCATCCACTCCCTGAAGCACCCTTTTCCTTTCCCACTTCTACGTCTTCATCTCCTACCATCTCATCCACCTGAACTGCTCTCCCTCTACTTAACACTCATTCATTTATTTGTTTACCGAAAACAAACTGAGTTCTTTCATTTGCCCTGCCTCCCTACAATAGACACAAGGAAGACACATCTCCTGCACTCAGAAACCTCATAGACAGAAGAGGAGTCAGAAACATAAATGAACTATTGAAAAACAAACTAGATAAGGTCAGAGGAGAATTCCTGGAGAAGGTAAAGCCCAAACTGAGCCTTAACAGATGAGTCAGTTGGGGAAGGGAGGTTGAAGTAGAGGGGACTGCATGGGCAAAGGAATGGAGGCAAAAATCAGGTGACATGTACAGGGAACTCAGTAGCTCATGGATGCTGAGGGTCAAGTGCAAAGCTATGAGTGGCAAGAGATGGGCTGGTGTAATAGGCAGGCTCCACACAGCAGAGGGCCCTATACGCCTTGTTAAAAGGCACAAGCTTCATCCTGCAGTGGCTCTTGAGCCTCGTTTCCTGGAGCTCCCGAGAGGCAGGACCTGGGGCCCCTCTCCCTCCACCTGAGTGACTTATTTTACATACTCATTTCCAGAGTAAGGTTTAATTTGAAGTAAAAATGTTGAACAATACCTCTGTGTGTAATAGCAAGCTACAGAAGGGTTTTTAGTATAGGCAGGTCAAGTTTGTGTTTCAGAAAGACCTCTCTGGCTCCTGGGTCCCACTTCCAACCATTCCTCAGGGCAAGTCTATTGCCTAAGAAAAGCTCTGACAGTAATAAATGATTTACATAATTTATTTATAAAAAATGAAAGCTAAACCGTGATAATTGTTGCCACACTTATTACATTCAGAGGAAGAAAATGAAGCAGGGATCCCCTTTCGCTTAGGACTTCAGACAGAACCATCTTAGCAAGCTGGCCGTGTTGATGACGCCATCTAGTGGTATAAGTGAAGCATGACTCTAAAAGGAACCAAGATTGCTTCGGAAGAACCTTTGTGTCCCATTTATTTGTTAAATTCTCTATTCTCCTATTTAACACTCAAAACAACTCAGCAAGGTGTGTCTCAATGTTCATCCATGTTACAGGTCAGGAAACTGAGGGCTTGATGGAAATAACACTTGTTTTTAGTCTTCTTTGGACTAGGAGCCATGTTAGATGATTTACATGAGATTGGCATTATCCCTACTTCAAAGATGGAGAAACTGAAGTCCTTAGTGATTGAGAGAGCAACTAGACTAAGCCCTAGACAATGAAGTTTTTCTGCTGCCAGAACCATATTCTTCCTGATGAATCCGGTCAGATACAAACCCCTCACTTAAGTCAAAAAAGAAATCAAGTGGTAAGAGTCAGGCGTTTTAGGAATTTGGGGCAACTGGCCCAGACTACAGCTATTTTATTTGCCACCAAAAAAAAAAAAAAAAAAAAAAGGGCAAAGGGAAAAAGAAAAAGAGAAAAGTTCCTCCGCATAAAAGAGTAGAAAATATGCCTGTAAAACAGAAAATAATAACACTCTTGCTCTCTCTTTCTCCACCCACACATGATATCTGAATATAAGTAAAAATCAGGCATCCAGAATCATAAAGAGGCAAAACAAAAACACCTACAGGAAGCAAAAGGACACAGATGATTCCCAGGTTTGGTTTGCTGATTTGCAGATCAGAACAGGCCCCTGAAAATGGGGATGATGATGAAATCTGTGGCCAATTACACCACGCTGATGAATAAAAATTGTATAATTCCTTTATTATAAAAAAAAAAAGGCCAGGAGAAAAAAAAGAAAAGAGGCTAAAAACTAGGAGGAGAATCATCAGTACTCACATTGCTCTGACAATTCAGTTTTTTCACGGACACGGGCTTAAACGCTGAACTGAAACAGAATCTACTCTGGCAGATTTTTTTTTTCTAACTGGTTTCTTGAATTTGAATGACATGTAGAGGCCTTTCCAAGCCAGGCACAAAGTCAGGAAACCATAAATTTTTTCATGACAGATTTGATTAGATAAAAATATAAATCCTCTGTTATAGCAAAACACACTAAAAACGAAGTTACAAAGGATAGTTTGAAAAAATGTTGCAACATACATGACAGAGAAATAATAACCATAGTCTATAAAAAGAGCTTATGAATCAACAGGGAAAAGGCAAATAACCCATCAAAAACGGACAAAGGATATGAGTAGGCAATTCAGAGGAAAAGAAATGCAAATGGCTAGTAAACATGTAATGAGTCACTCCATCTGTCCAGTAATCAGAAAAATGCAAATTAAAATAAAAAATATTTTCTGCCCAACCGATTGCCAAATAAATGTAAAGATAGACAATAGCGAGTGATGGTAAGAATACATCATGAAGTGCCCTATCACAAGCTATACTGAGAGCATAGTCTGGTGCAGTCTGTTTTGAGAGTAATTGGGAGTACCCACCAACTTTTCAATTTTTACCTATCTTTTGAACAATCAGTGCTATCTCTAGGAAGACATCCTTCAAAAATATTCCTACACGTGCTCAAAAATATGTACATATGGATGTTTATTTTTAAAATTTGTAATAACCAAAAAAAAAAAGAGAAGCAGCCTAAATGTCCTTCAATAGAGAACAGACTGAACAAATTCATAGGATGTCCTTATTATGGAATACTCTTGCAGACATTAAAAGGATTCCTTTGATCTCTATGTGTACTTCAAAGATATCAAGATATATCAAGTGAAAAAAGCAAAAAGGGTCTGGAAGAACACACACCAAACTGTTAAGCATGGTTACAGTGATCTTGGGATAGGAAGAAGGGGGTAAAAAGAGATCTTTACTTTTTATCCTATAGGCTCCTATATTGTTTGATTTTTTTTTTCTGATGTGCAAGTACACATGCCATACATTTGCAATTTTTTTTAATATGGATATGTGCCTAGTGAATTCATCTATTTAGAAAATATTTGCAATTATGCTGGTTTCTCAGAACAAACAAACAAAAAGACATTTTTAAATACCCAGATGTTAACTGGTTAGCGCAAAGACCGGAGATCCCAAAGGCTCTGAAGGGTCAGCGCTGTAGAATTGAATCTCCTAATTAAAGGAGACAAGATGAGCAACCAGAGCAAACACAGGCTTTGGAGTCAAGCAGATCTGGTTCCAGTCCCGACCCTGCCCCTTTCTTTCTGTGACCGTGAGCAAATTACTTAGCCTCACTGGAGCTTGACAAAATGGAGATAAAAGTACAACCTTTTTTTTCTCCCCTTCTGATTTATGATATTACAGATGTCGGATGGACTAACAGGGCAGCTGAGAGACAGCAGGGAACTCAACAAGAGTTGTTTGCTTTCTGGATAGACCCAAAGAAATATTTCTAGGACCTTGTCTTGGCAGCAGCGTGTCAGGAGCTGCGGTGGGTGTGGGAGAGGGCTTTTTCATACAAAAGTTCTGGGCACCAGGGCCAGGATGATCAATTCTAGTAGCTGGGGCTACCTCGAGCAGTATCAGAATCACCTGCGGGACTTGTTAAAACTGTTGGTCTCCAACCCCAGAGTTTCTGATTCAGTAGGTCCAGGGTAGGGCTTGAGAGTTTGCTTTCCTAACAAGTTGGCAGGCGATACTAATGCTGCTGGTTTGGAGAACCCACCGACCTGGAGCATCAGTAACTGCTCCCGCCCCAGTGAATTTTAGGCTGCAGCAACCTCTTCCCCTACCCCTCTTCTTGGATGCTGTCTCTGCACCCTTCCACAGGCACCTAGAATGCCAGGACACTCCCTTGTCTCGCCCCTAGCCAGCCGATGGCCAACTTCTGCGGCCTGTGCTCCTCTCGCCAAGGTGATGGGGCAGCTGAGGAGAACCCAAGACTTTGAGCAGGGAGAGGGGGGGAGTCGAGGGGGCATGCTGAGAGCCAGAGCCAGTCCCAGCCCTGGCCTGGGTCCTGCCTGTTCCGTGTGCTCAGCACAAGGACGGGAAGTGTGTCCCCCTTCTGCCTAAGCAGATTGAGAAAGATAACTTTGTTAGCAGGAGAAGCCCGGGCCGAGGGGTCGTGCTCTATAGAACCGGCACAATCTGCTCTCATGCATGAGCTGCTCTATTCAATAGAGAGCCCAGCCTTGTCCTGACAACTCGTCTGTGCGGGAAATCCTCTCCCCAGTGAAAGTGCCCCACGATCCGCCCTCCACCCCACCCCTTGCCCCTCAGGGCACGGGAGCCCTTGAACCTCCGCCAAATGGCTGTGATGAAGAAGAATCTGTCTCGCAACCAAGCTGGCCAGGGAGGATGGACAGAGAGGGCCATGGCTCACCTTCCCAGGCGGCGCAAACAAGAAAAAGAAAGTATCGATCCCTGTGCTGGTGAAGCAAGGAACCCTTGATCCGAACCTTCTTCCTAATAGTGGGAATGGCAGTTACTATTTATCAAGTGCTTCCCAAATGCCAAATACTGAACTCAGTTTTACACGCGTTGCTTTATTTAATCACTACAACTCTTTGCGGTGGACACTGGTTCCCATTTTTCACAAGAAAAAACTGAGGCGGAGACATGGAAAGTCACTGATGCAAGATCAGGCAGCGGGCTAGTGGCGACGCTGAGACGGTCTCATTCCAAAGCCTGGCATCACAGCATCGCTGTTCAGTTTCCTACAAGAGGGAGGCCTCACCCTAAGGCCAGGTCTGGGGTTTGGGGGCTGGGAGACCAGATCCCCACGGTCCCCCTCTCCTTGAGCAGACATATGTGTGGTAAGCATCCTGTCAGGGCCCGTGCCTTATCCATCTTTGTGTTCCCAGCACAGTGCCAGGTACCGTGACAGCTGAGCAAAAAGGGTGTAGTGGTTATATGTATATGTATAACTGAATCACTTTGCTGTACACCTGAAACTAACACAACATTGTAAACCAGCTATACGTCAATTAAAAAAAATTGAAATTAAAAAAAATGTTTTTCAAGTATGTAGTGGAAAGGAAGGGCAAAGTGGCACGTTGGACGCTGGGTGGCATCTCGTTTCTCGGTGGTGCTGGAGTCTTAAAGACATGTGGGTGAACAAACCACACATGGACAGACAAGAGACAAAAGTTCCATTTCCCAGGCATTTCTGTCCTCGCCCACTCTGTTGCAGCCCCTCGGGCCTATTGCTGCCGCTGAGAACCTTCCCCAAACACCCTCATGCCTCCATCCCTCACCTTCTTCAACGTCTGCTCAAACCTTGCCTTCTCAGCGAGATCTGTGTCAGCACCACCTCCCCTCCACTGGCTCTCCCAATCCCCCCACACGTCCTGTCATATTTTTTCATACTTGGTAGCACTTATCACCTTCTCACCTACTATATTTCACTGGGTTATTGTATTTAATGAATATTATCTGCCTCACCCATAAAATATAAGATCTGCTGTGGCAGGGATCTTTGTTTTATTCACCGATGTGTCCCAAACACCTCGAAAGGTGGGAGTTTAAAAAATACTTGTTGAGTGAGTCTCCGAACATTGCTCACTAAGTCAGAGCCAGGTCTGAGACACTCAGGGAAGGGACCCGATTCACCCACAGCCCCTGGTCCTGGGTTTTTCAGAGCCCCATTCCCCTTCCACACCTCAGCAGCTAGAAGAGAGAGATTCTGAGTCCCCTAATTCCAGCCACTGGGATTGACTGAGGACAGTCCCCTCAGGCCCCATGTATCTGCCTGCCCTTCTACTCGTGCCAGGGCTCACCTGGTTCTCCCTAAAGAACCCTGCTGCTTATATAAGTCTACGCCCCCGACATGGAGGCACCGGAAAGTGCCTGGGGCCTCGGAGACATACCACAACATCAGAGCATCATTTCCACCCTGAGCCTGGTTTTCCTCATCTGTAAAATGAAGGGGTTGGAGCCAGTGATCTCTTCTGGTCTTTCCCAGTTCTGACACTCCCTGTGGTCAGGGTTCACTTAGAAACAGACCAACCCATGACGCTGGGGTACAGGACACAGCCGTACTCAGAGCAAGAGAAGATCACAGCAAACATAACCAACAAGTGAACAAGGATTCACAGCATTGCGTGGGTTATGTCGGTAGCCACCATCATCATAAAAAGTCTTTTTTACAAAACAGAAAGGCAGTTATTCGCATCTCTATTGCACAGATGAGAAAACCGAGACTCAGAGAAGCTGAGCAAATTGCCCACAAATAGGAAGCAAAAGAGCCACACCCAGAGTCGGGTCTCGTGACTACAAATACCATAATCTTTGCAAACACGTAACTGCTTCGCTATTTCCAAAATGCACCCTGGTAAAAGAATGCCACCATTAAATTATCCAAAATGTTAATAATCTATTCTAAGTGATTACCGAATATAAAATTAGAATTTGCATCTGAATGTGATTATGTCTCATGTTTTAACGATTTATTTACATCCAATAAAATAATAGGGCCATCATGAGAAGACATCCCACTGAAAGACCTGAGAAGCTGACTCTGATTCCTGGTAGGAAGAGACAACCCATCTCTCAGCAACAGCTAAGATGAGTCTCTCTCCCCATCTCTTTCAAAACATTCCTCAAGAGGTGTGGAATTAAGTGTTTACATTTCCAACGACTTTGCAGCTGACAACAAAAATAATTCAATCAATTGGGCACTATTAGTAGAAAGTCTTCAGTGTCAACAGAATAAAAAAGCAAAGGAAGTGCTCAATTAGAAAGCTGGATTCATCCAAACCTGAGAAACTAATTGGTTCAGAGCCATGAGGACGTTCCCTGTTTTTCCAGATGCAAGTACGTGCTCTACTATCATCTCTCACACAAAGATGTCAGGAGCTGGAGCCACCCCACCACAGTAGCCAAATTGGTCTGGGATGCCCCGGATGAGTAAAGTTCATTTGGAAGGTTGTGGAATGTCTCAGGGAAAGCACAAGCTTCAGGAATCAATATTTACTGAATGTTCTCAAAAGAAAGAATGATTGGGTTTCCTCTCATCTCTGACTTCTGGCCTTATTGATATTGGGAACAATCTTGACCGTCTGTTTTTTGTTGTTTTTTTTTTTTAATTAATTATTTATTTATTTATTTATGGCAGTGTTGGGTCTTCGTTTCTGTGTGAGTGCTTTCTCTAGTTGTGGCGAGTGGGGGCCACTCTTCATCTCGGTGTGCGGGCCTCTCATTATCGCGGCCTCTCTTGTTGCGGAGCACAGGCTCCAGATGCGCAGGCTCAGCAATTGTGGCTCACGGGCCTAGTCGCTCCGCGGCATGTGGGATCTTCCCAGACTAGGGCTCGAACCCGTGTCCCCTGCATTGGCAGGCAGATTCTCAACCACTGCGCCACCAGGGAAGCCCGACCGTCTATTTTTAACTGAGGGATTCCCTAGAAGGCATTGTCTCAATCAGTGCAGGCCCTCAAACCTAGAAGTTGGAAAGAAATCAGAATTCTAAAGTAAATAAGGCTGTGGGCTAATGAATGTTTTAATAAAAATGGAAGTTAAGACACACAACATTGGTACCATCCTCCTTCAAACTGCCCCCATCAAAATGCAATATGCCCACGACACCAGAAAGGACAGGTAATAAGAGGTGTGGCTAAAGCAAGCACCCTTTTCCCCTGGCTTATTCTCAAAGTTGCCTTCGATTTAGTATCATACGTTGCAGATTTCCTAAAACAATCCCAGTGTCAACCATTTTTGCTCCATTGTTTCCACAAATAAGCTTGTAGAATAAAATGCCCCAATTTTTGTTTTGGAAAATGTGGTCAAAACAACCATTTTCTATACCAGTGCAATAGACAGTCCCAGACAGTGGAAAGGGAGCAGGCTCAGAGAGGCAGAGGACATGCATTCATGCCCTCCACACTAGCTTCCCAAGCATCATTCCTCATTGGTATTTCATCCAAGAGCCTCTTGGTAAGCAAAATCATCATACCCCTATTCCACAGATGGAGGCACTAAAGTCTAAAGCTGTCACTGACGTTGCATAATCCCCTTGATTCTTCGGCTTCTCAAAAGTATTTGTAATTATGGGTGAAACAAAGTGGGAAATGTCATTGCCTTGACAAATGGTGCCAGAATTCTTTGGAGTATTAAGACTCCTTTTCAAAGAGGGAGACTGCCCTGCTGAAAGCTATGAGACTCAAGAACAAACCACCAATGGAAGATGAAATATCATCCTTTAAAGGGACCAGCTGACCTCTTGCTGGGGTGACTTTGGCCCAGTCTGACTCGGTGACCTCTGACTGTCCTTACATCCCTAAGATTCTCTAAGCTGACAAAAAGGCGCTAGGAAACCATCCCCAGGGCTCATGCCCTCTGGAGAGAAGCCAAAGATTTCCTGTTGTAGAAGGCCAGTCTGCTGCTAAAAGAAACTTTTGGAGACTGCAGAAGCCCCAGCTAAGCTTTCCCACATCAGCTTTTCCCCACCCCTCCTCCCATCAGTGCCTAACGCAGCTCTCCCATTCTCTCTCTCCTATTGTTTTCCAACATCCCTCCCTTCATAAAAGCTGTCTGGCTGGGAGCTTAAAATATTGCTGGACAGTAAAACCTACCCATCAGGGCCAATCCAGTCATATCTGCTCAGTCGTGCAGCACAGTAGGGGCGGGGTAGAGAAGCGGGAGGTGGGCTTTTAGGCACCAAAGGAAATTTTGAGGCCAAGCTCGCCATTTTACTGCTGAGCGCCAAGAGAAGAAGAGAGTACATATTTCTCCGGGGGACCCTACTCCTATTGGCAAGTTTTCCATGGGTGATATTAGTTTGCAGGCTTCCCACGCCCCCCTCCTTTCCCAGCCTAACCTAAGGGCTATATCTGGAATTCTCCACAAGGAAAAAGGTTGCCACTAAAGTTTGGTCTTGGACTGGGATGTCTGGACTTAGAGTCCAATTCCGAAAACCTTCTTGGAATTGCCCTAAGAGTTGGCAGAGGTTTGGAAGGGAAAGAAATGTAGGACTTGGGGGCACAAGGGTGGGGTGGTGGCAGAGATGTCCAAATTATTACTACAACTTGACTTTTTAAGGCCTTTCATTTTTCAGAATGAATTAACCTGCCCCCAGTTATCCTGAGGGACCTCAACCAAGTATTCGAGGTTTATGAAAGATTTCTGTAATTTTTCACCTAAACTCTGCAACAGGAGTGATAGTAATCATTGTTGAGTGCTGTGGGTGTAGGACAGGCTTCATGCTCAGCATTCTTGATGTTGGAGCATTTACTAGAACACAGGGATGGGTTTGCTAAGGACCATTAAACTCTTCCTGGGAGCAGGTTCCGTGGTCCCTACAAGAGCTGGAGGTTAAAGGGGCTGCTCTAGAAACACGGAGGCGTAGTCACACTCCCTTACCCACCAGGGTGGTAAGCGGCCTCTAATCCTTTTTGTGGAACTTGTTAACACGAATGTGTATGTGTAGTTCTGCCTCTTAAAAGGCAGGAGAAGGCAATGCTATCCTGGAAATCACCCTGGGCTTGAAGCTGAAGACCAGGGCTCACATCCCGGCTCTGCCCTGACTGGCTGACCTCCCCTCTTGGGAGACTTACTTAACCTCTCACTCCGTCTCCCATCCTGGTAACGGGGGCTGATAACGCCTAGTTCCCTGGTTCTCAAACATCCATCTGTAGACCCGTCAGTTCTGGTCCGAGATGAATTTGTCAGCAGCCTGTGACAAAAATGTGACAATAACGTAGTAAACAATGTAGTAAATTTTTCACCAAGTTAAATGTGTTTGATTTAAAGGCCTGTCTTTTATTCTGAAATTATGTCCTGCCTAGGTTTATGGTATTAAAATTCCCCTTTTATGAAATGATGGTGAAAAGACTGCAGTCATAGTTAGCAATTAAATAAGTTTTAGGTCCTTGTTTGGCAAAATAAGGAGTCAGTAGCTCTATGTTGGTTACCCTATTTTGTTGTTGTTATTGTACTAGTCTCTGAAATCCAAGTCTGAGGGCCACTGGCATAGTTCACAGGTTGTTATGAGGACTGAAACAAGATTTGCTAAAATGTATCATTTATAAATAGATAAGGGCTACCCAAACATAAGGTGTTATTTCAATCATTACTTAAAACCATAATCCTCTAGTGGGGTGTGTTCTGGTGGATACCCTGGGGGTGGAGGCTTGGACTCTGGCAGCTTATTTTCCACCTGTAATAGATTTTCACAAGCAAATTAAAACAGAGAATTGTCTCTTTGATGAAGAGAAATCCTTTGGTTTAGATTTTGCCCCACTCTAGTGGAACAGTTTGCCCAGATTTACTCTGATCTGACTTCCTTTAATTATAATTTTCATTTTTAGAAGTGGAGAACCCAAGACACTTTTCCTTAGCACCTCTAAAGCTTTTCTCCTTAACAACATAGTTGGCCTGCTTCAATAGCATGAAATTGGAAAGATTTTGTCCTGAGTTATAGTTTCTCTTCTTCCATTATATTATAAGAAATTTTGTAACTAGACATTAAAAAAAAAAGTAAGAAAGAAAACCACTCAAACAATCCTAGCATTGCAGGGTGGGTATGGAAGGACACAGCTCTGTCTGGTTTTAGTTTGGAAATTATGAATGGGTTGGTCAAGAGGGTCTTCATGTGTCATGAACATGTGTCATGACACTCATGTGTCAAGAATTATTGGCCCTGGTTTATAGCTTTAATTTTATATAAAACGCTACCTCAAAATAGCTAGTTTTGGATCAATTTACTATTCTTTTTGGGAATTTACCATTTCTTTGCAAGTTGTCAGTCTCCCACTGCTAGCCGCAGCGAAGAGGACTGGAGTTCCCTAGGCTATACATAATACTGGTATTACATGCACTCAGGGATTGAGAATTTCAGGTTTCAAATGATTACCATTATTCCTATCCACTGGAATCTATGGAGCTCCCAGTCTGTAAGGTCTTTGTTCTGTGTCATGATGGTTCACGGAGGATAAAGACAAAATGGTCCCTGTCCTCCAAGAGCTTTTGATCCTAAAAAGGGGAAACAAGACTGGTAGACATACAGTCCTGAGAGCTTGTACTCGCCACACACATTCATGTGGGTACATGAGTGAAATACACACAAAATCCCAAAGGGACTAATATGGTACAAGTAAGATTGTAAACTGAGTTGATATATCACTGCGGATAAGGCATCAACACCACTAGATTTAGAGTTCGTTAAAGCCAGACTTGATCTCATAGGAGTAAATTACACAAATTATTGTTTTGACATGAATTTTAGATTGAACTTTTTGGTTAAAAAAACCTTGGATTTTCCTGGTTCTTCCACCAGTAGGATTTATGCTTGGGCTGTTTACCTGATTGTGGTGTTTTCCACTTTTTTCCAGAAGGCAATGGGAATGGCTGCCACTCTTTAATAGGACAAATACTAGATTTAGCTGCAGTTTGAGGAGTGTTAAAGGTAGAAGTATAACTACATACATGTGACTGGGACTCTGAAAGTCTGGTTTTGAGTAGAGGACCCTCTCCCACTCTCAATTCCCCATTCCTAAATGGAACTCTCCCCAATGTCAGAGTCATGACTGGGGATGCCACAGCTGCTCTCACCTTTCCAGGAGGAGAGAAGCTGCTGGAGGATGCCTTGCCTAACTAGAAGTTTCTGGTCCAAGCGGATCAACACTCTCTGCTCTTCACCAAGAAACAGCTGAGAGCATAGCTTGGGCATTGTTCACACCTGCAATCAGTATCTGCCACCAAGTTCTGTCTGGCCGGGCTCCAAAGCACAGGTTGGAAGGAAGCTTATCCTCTCCTAAAGATGAAAATCCCACCTAATTTAAGATACCACTTTTCATCACTCATTCCAGTGTTTAGCAAATATCCCTGTCATTAAATGTGGTGGGTGTATTCCTCTGGCCCCATGGACTTCTGATCCTATAAGGTGGGGCACAGCTGGAGAAGCCTGGACCAGCATCTCTAGCATGGGCTCATGCCCTGGTCTGAGGGCAGTGATGAGTAAACGTCACAGTGCTAGAGAAGTTCAACATGGGGAACATCAGCTGAGGTGGAGGTGTTGATCAGAGTCTTTCGGAGATTACCAGCTTGCCCCACAGGTTTGCACTGGACAAATGACCCAGTTTGCACACATCACCCCTGTCAGTTCAATCCCATGTTCATTAGTCATTGCTGTTGCTAGGGGCATTATATACTAGCATGTTTAATGGTATTTTTTTTTCCTACAGACCAAATTTTAGCTCTATTAAAATAGCCACAGTTATAGACCCTAAACCCTTTTCATTCTGTGGGACACTAAAACTGTCTTAGTGGACTTTCCTCACCCTGTAACATGATTTCTTCCCAAAGCACTCTTCCCATTCTTTGGGTTTAAAAGAGTAATAATAATAATAATATATATATACTGCTCTCAAGTTGTAAAGCTATTAAGAAAGGTTTCCAGATTTCAACCTAGAGAAGAGAGAACGTAAATTAAGAGTACAGGAGTCACAAAGAAAGAAAGGTGGGAGAGTTGCAACATTGCTGATTTTGACACTGGAGAAAGAGGGCCACAAGCCAAGGAACGTGGGCAGCCACGAGAAGGTGAAAAAGACAAAGAAACTGAAACTCCTCTGGAGCCCCCAACAAGGAACACGGTCCTGTTGAGACCTTGATTTTAGCTCAGTAAGGTACATGTTGCTCACGTAACCCACAGAACTGTAAGAAAATCATTTTGTATTGTTTTAAGCCACTGGGTTTATGGTAATCTTACCATAGCAGAAAAAAACTAATACGTTGTCCTTTAAAAAAAAAAAAAAAAAAAAGAGTACAGGAGTCACAAAATTGTATAGCTACAATCACAGGCAATGTATCTTAATGGGGCAACAGAAAGAACCCAGCCTTTGGGATCAGACAGACAGAACCACTACTATTTAGCTGTCTGATCTTAGAAAAATTATTTAACCTCTCTGAGCCTCAGTTTTCTCATGTGGTGGAATCAAATTAGTTAAACACTTATCAAGCTCTCGTTATGTTCTGGGCTCTGTGACAGGCATTGAGTATATAGCAGTAAATAAAACAGGTGTGGTCCATACCCTCATGAAGATTACGGTCTAGCAGGATCAAACTGAATGAAAAAATGTAACGTCAAAGGTCTGTCATAAAGCAGATATTCAAAAAAAATGTTTCCTTCCACTTCCAACATTCAATCATTACATACCCTAACACAGTCAAAAGTAAGGTGACGACGGGCAATTTCATACATAGCAAAATTTTGTTGGGAGCCCAGACACAAATGGATTAGAATATTTCTTCAGCATTATGCCTCATGAACCTCAATTCAGCTTGCGGTTCTGATTTAAATCCATGTAACCATGGGTTTCTATTTATGATCAACAATGAATCCTTATTTTGGGGTGGAGTTCAAGGCTTATGCAGATACTGCCTCATTTATCCTTTCAGGCAGCTTGTGAAGTGAACCCATTTTACAGATGAGGAAACCAGTGGAAGCAGATTCTTTTACGCTTCTTTCGTTGCCTAATACTAGTCTGCACAGAGGAAGCACTCAGTACATGCTGTTTACGCGTTGAACGTGCCAGTCACTCAGGAAGGAGAGGTACCCTGAGAGTTTGCAAAGAGAGGCTGATTCGAGATTGCATTGTAGCGGCTCAGCTTTGCCCTCTCCTTCCTGCAGGCGGGTGAGACATGGGCGACTGGAGTTTCCTGGGGAACATCCTGGAGGAGGTGAATGAGCACTCCACGGTCATCGGCCGCGTGTGGCTCACAGTGCTTTTCATCTTCCGGATCCTCATCCTTGGCACGGCCGCGGAGCTCGTGTGGGGGGACGAGCAGTCCGACTTCGTGTGCAACACCCAGCAGCCAGGCTGCGAGAATGTCTGCTACGACGAGGCCTTCCCCATCTCCCACATCCGCCTCTGGGTCCTGCAGATCATCTTCGTCTCCACGCCGTCGCTGGTGTACGTGGGGCACGCGGTGCACCACATCCGCATGGAGGAGAAGCGCAAGGAGCGCGCGGCCGAGGAGCTGGGCCAGCAGTCGCCTGGCAACGGTGGCGGCGAGAGGGCGCCCCTCCCAGCGGACCAGGGCAGCATCAAGAAGGGCAGCGGCAGCAGCAAAGGCACCAAGAAGTTCCGGCTGGAGGGGACCGTGCTGAGGACCTACGTCTGCCACATCATCTTCAAGACCCTCTTTGAAGTGGGCTTCATCGTGGGCCACTACTTCCTGTACGGTTTCCGGATCCTGCCTCTCTATCGCTGCAGCCGGTGGCCCTGCCCCAACGTGGTGGACTGCTTCGTGTCACGGCCCACCGAGAAAACCATCTTCATCCTGTTCATGCTGTCCATGGCCTCTGTGTCCCTCTTCCTCAATATTATGGAGGTGAGTTACCTGGCCCTGAAGAAAATCCGATCTACCTTCAAGAAGCCAGTGGAGCAGCCACTAGGGGAGATTCCTGAGAAGTCCCTCCACTCCATTGCTGTCTCCTCCATCCAGAAGGCCAAGGGCTACCAGCTCCTCGAAGAAGAGAAAATCGTGTCCCATTATTTCCCTTTTACTGAGGTTGGGATGGTGGAGGCCAGCCCACTTTCTGCCAAGCCTTTCACTCAGTTCGAGGAGAAGATGGGCACCGGGCCCCTAGGGGACTTGTCCAGGGCCTACCAAGAGACACTGCCTTCCTACGCTCAGGTGGGAGCCCAGGAGGGGGAGGAGGAGGGGCAGCCTGCGGAGGCGGGAGAAGAACCAGAGGTGCGAGCAGAACCGGAGGCGGGAGAGAAGAGTCAGGAGGCAGAGAGAGTGAGCACGGAAGGCCAGGAGACCCTGGCCGTGCTGGAGGGGGAGAAAATGGAGACCCCCGAAGTGGAGAAGGAGGTTGAGAAAGAAGAGCTGACGCCTGAGACGGTATCACAGCAGGGGCTGCCGCCTGAGAAGGCGCCTTCACTGTGTCCGGAGCTGCCCGGGGATGACCCCAGACCCCTGAGCAGGCTGAGCAAAGCCAGCAGCCGCGCCAGGTCAGATGATCTAACGGTATGAAGCGGCGCCAAAGGAAGAAAGAAAAGAAAACACCCGAGCTAACATATGGCAAGATGAAACCTAAAGTTGCCAACATGCTTTGAGTCTTCTGTCCCTCCCCTCACACCCACCCCGGTTGGACAGGCACTGCGGTAGAACTGTGCATGCCAGACAACTAGGAAACTGCCTTTCCTGTATATAAAGGCTATCCAGATAAACCCATTGTCCCATCAAAGTTCCCAATCTCATGACTGCCCTGCCCCGCTACGCCACAGGGAATTCTGCTTTCATCCCCATGTCCCCTTAGAAATCCTTCCAATCAGAATTGTGCTTGTCTCATAGCTTTTCACCAGTCTCGTCTCAAGCTCACAAACTCCGCTGAACTTTATCACCCCAGCACTTCCCTAGCAGACACCGTGTGACATATATCAGGGATCCCAAACTTAAACGCCTACAGGATGCAGGCCGGTGGTTGAAATTGGTGAAGTGCGCCTGTTCTAATGCCATGGGAGAGCCGGGGCTGTGAAATTTGGAAAGCAGAGGGCAACTGCTGCTCATTTCCAGGCAGCGATTACCAGACGGTGTTACCTGGCCATCTGATTTTTCAAGAGAAGCCAGAAATCGAAACGTTTAAGTGAAGTTTCCCACATTTTTAATGTTGCCAGCTAAATTTTAAATATGCCATGTGGGCCAAAGAAAATGTGTGCAAGCCAAATTTAACCTGTGGGGCACCAATTTGCAAGTTCAGCTTATACTCATGAGCCCAGCTTTCCTATGGAATTGGTCATATTATTCAGGGTCTCAACTTGTTCCTGTGGCTTACAAACCTCATTTCACCATTTTGGAGTGTTTGGTTTAAATCATCAGTCTAGGAGATGTCCAGAGTTCTCACTGGCCTTTCTTGTGGGTCACTGTAGCCCCTGGGTTCTGATGTAATTACATCCCTTGTATTGGTGGGAATTCTGCACTGGGCGCTCTCAGAAAAGGAGAACAAACCCCATAGCCTCTCCCTGAACTGAAAAGGCTTTGAACCCTGGTCGCAGTTTTCCTCCCTGAAGCAAAGGCGGTCCTTTTCTTTCCTGTCCTCTTCCAACATCAGTGCTCAGCCTGAAATCTACACCTCCTTTCATCAGGGGCTGGGAGCAAGCCCAGCTCTGAGCCAGACGATACCTGCCTACTGGCCTGTCTTGAGGAGATCAACCCTCAGGCCTTGCTCAGGCAAAAGACATGTACAAAAAGGACCATCAGAGTGGCACTAGAGAGAGCCTCTTCCAAACTGGGAACACAAACAGCCAGGGTCTCAAAGTCTAGCCCCAGGCCAGACTTCATCCCCGGAAGGGACATAAAGGCTTAACAAGGGAACAACAGGGATCTTGAAAGTCTCCTACCCTTTATCCCCACAACCAACTCTCTTCAAACAGAGTCCAGTCAGGGAAAATCCTCAGGTATAAGTACATATTTCACACAGGGAGCAATTTTACCTAGAGCCAATCAGTTCCCAGAGCAGAGGGAGAAATTGATATCCAAGCTGGTCCATCTAAAACAAAGCTATGCTTCATGGGCTGCAGTGCCAAGGCTAAGACAGGAGGGAGAGAAACCACAATTGGGCTATGGACCGGAGACCACCAGGGTACCCAGAAAAAACTGCCTTCATCCTATCTTCCCCCCAACCAGCACCATCCCAAAGAATGCAAATCCCTTGTGCTGCCCTCTGTTTACCACCTTCCTTTTAAGATATTCATTCTAGATACGCTCTTCTAGAGCAAAGCCTCCTCCAAAACTATTCCTCCCCTGTGACAGTATTCCCATTCCTTGATACTCCATTCTAAAGCAAAATGGTCTAAAAATTAAATTCATTCTAAGGTATGATTTTTTTTTTTGTAATTAATCCAGGGAAAATTTACATTTTAAAAGAGAAAGCCTAAATGTATTTTACCTAGGTTAATCCGAAGTGACAAACTTTCAGTGAAGGAATGTATCAGGCAATGGACAGTTGAATAGAAGAGGTGTATTTGTCTTGTAGACAGGTGACGTTCTGGCTACTACTTGAATCTTTCTTCCCCTTGCAATCAACACTATTCCAGACAGACTTTCTTCAGCATGATGACAGAAGTAACAAAATCCCAGGCCTGAGAACCAGAGACATCATTGCACTCTCCCTAATGGCTGCACTATTGCTCCTACAGTTTTGCTCCTGAAGACCCATTTTAAGAAGATGTAAACTCAGAGCCTGAAAATAGCTTGATCATTACCAGAATAAAGTGTCTATATCAACTAGGACTTAATCCAAAAGAGAAAAGAAAAAAACTGCATCTTGTTCCAAGTGAAAACTGCTGGTGCTCTTTGGAACCAGCTGTAGAGGTGTAGGTGAGGGCTGCTTGTCTCCTTGTCTTGCTGGGGCCTGAGTGTGTGAGTGTATTTCCTTGAAGGAAGCTGCATCCTGCTTCAGTGTCTGTACCTACCCCACCAGAGGAGAAGTTGCCATTTTCCCTCTCAGTCTTCCCAACAAACAAGGAAACTTATTTTGGAAGAAACAGACACAGGCATCAAGGGACCAGGATTTTTTTTTCTATTTCTGCCATTTGGTAGCTGTGTTATTGTCATCTCTTAACCTCTCTGTACCTCAGTTTTCTGTCTACAAACTAGAGATGGCATTTACCACCAATGTACCTCCAGGGGTATCAGAAGGATTAATAAGTTAGCTGCCAAGTCTAGAGCCTGTTGAGTGGTGTCTGAGAGATTCCTCCAGCAGCAGGGAGACTGGGAAGAAGGGCAGGTGGGTAGCTTCTATCTGACTCTCCCAACCTACCTTGCAGTTATCTGGTGAGAGTTTTTCAATGTGGAATAGACACTCAGGAGATCCGTTCTCTCAGAGAAGGCTCAAAACAGAATCTTGACACCATATGTTTGGTAGGAACGTATTTGACCTTGAAAAATGGCTGGGGACAGATAGGCAATTACTTTCTACCCATGGAAAATGTCACTTCATGCCTCACCTTAAGCTGCCACACAACTGCTGCCAGGTTCCATTCACAGGCAGTGGTGTGTCTGTGGAGGACCTTACCCTGTACAGCTGGATCCCTCAGTATCTCTTCTGAGGCAAATAATTATGACTGACTCAAGATGATAATCGCCCCTGGGCTGCATGAAGGCCAAGCTTTAAATCCTAATCCTGGTCCTTCCCCTGTTAGATTAAACCTTTACAGTATGTGGATCTACCAATAAAAAAAAGCACTGGACAGCATGGCATCAAAAGCGCAGCTCTCTCCAGAATAAAAGGGCTAATTGCCTAATCGCAGTTATAACACCTCCATCAGGGGAGATCTATGACCAGGAGGGATAGAGTTACTCAAGTTCAGTTAGAAAGTTTCAAGCTTGGCTCTGTAATCCCTAGGCCTCATATTTGGGGCATCATAGAAAGGCCTGTCTGCTTTTCATCATGACTTTGTTACTTGGCACCCAGAGGAAGCATGCAACACAGAAATGGACAAATACTCCTGAAGATCAGTTCAACCTGGGGATCAGATTTTCCCACAAAGAACACTGACGTTCAAATCAGAAGTGTGGGCTGCACCTCTCTGATTCTGGGAACCCCAAGATGTCATTTACCTGCTCGATATGACAATTTTCCTTAGGTTAATTGTGGGTAATAAGTTCTGCCCCTCCTCCACAAGATAGATCAAGTGAATTGATATGCAAGAAACACTAGGAACATGCTAGAAGAAATAAGTGATTTTTTTTTAAAACTCACTCATTTGGAAATAAAAGGAAAGGGAAGTAGGTGTTATCCAAATCTGTTGTAAGTCCTTTTTGTAAAATGTATACTGAAGCAATAACAGCCACCACTTTCATAAACTGCACAGATTGTTAACTAAGAGACTGATTAAAAGTGAGCCAGTGAGTAAAGTGAAGGAAGAAAATGGGAGTGGTGGGGGGAGGTCAATTCTTCTGTCGTTTTAAATTCCTGAGAATTATAGTGCAAAAAAAGAACATCTTTAATCATGCAAGAAATTCATTGCTGAAAGTGGTGCTGCAAGGACTCTGCTTACTAGGGCTCGTGTATAGAGATGCACCAGCCCCTCAGACAGTCTCTGATTCAGGGCAGAAGGGAGTTCATGGAGGCTGAAAGGGCTACATACAGCAGCTCTTTAGTCCAGGCCATGGGGAAGGCCTGGGGCGAGACGGGTGTAAACAGCTGCTGTTCCTGAGTTCCTGAGGAGGGTCACTGGGGCATGCCCAGGTAAGAATGAGCATACCACCCACACAGCACCTCCCATCCCCCCCCACCTCCTCCTCTCTCCTTCCTCTAACCCTGAGTTACCCCTCTACGCATATTGTGCGCAAATGATCACACAACCCAAGGTAGCAAAGTGTAGATGAAAAACGTTTGCCTGGTTGGATGGAAACTACTCTTAAACATAAATACAATCTGTAAAGCAAAGTAGCTGTGTACCTAGAACTGATAGTGAAATAGGCACAGAGAGTTTTCCGTCTTGTAATTATCATATTACAACTAAATATGTAATTGGGGGAGGAAGGAGAAAAAGGAAATAAAATTCTAGGTTCAGCAGTTAAATAAGAGGAAAGATTTTTTATGAAAGATAAGTCATCTCCACTGCCCTAGACATTGCTGCTCCCAAAGCCAGGAGAGAGCGGTACTCCACTGTAGCCAATGAGGTAACAGTGGGATATACTGTAGCCTCCAGCCCCATGCATTCTGGAAGTTCTCCCGGGCAGACAAAGTATATTATGGAAGAATTCATAAAGTCTCCTGGAGGGAAAAGTAGATGGCGTCACTGCCTTTTTCTGCAAATTTTCCATCTATGAAACAGGATTAATAAAGACTCAGCTAAGAAATGTGTTCACAACAAACTTCTTGGGGAAAATCTCTGGCAAAGGCATTATTGGGATTGTGTCCTGAATTCTCCAACCTTCCACATCTTTATGTCAGAGCTAATAGTTACATGTTAGACTGTTACAAAACAATAAAACTAACTTGACTTTTCACCATCTTTGTTTTTTCTTTTGACCTGTCAGTCATGCTACCCTGTGAAGAGTAGTTTCTGGTGTTCTTCCTTTGAAATTAAGGGGTTGAGGGACAAGAGCACTGGGGGACCGGGAGGGGCCGTGATAAGCTGGTAAACGTGTAACAACCAGATCTTTCCAGGGTAAAGAGGCCTTGGTTTGTAGTGTTTGCCAATTTCCTTGCTATAAATTCTCCCACCATCACCAATTTCAACCTACCAACATAATGTCACTAGACACAGAAATGAGAAGAGATGTGTACAGTAGCACAAAATTATAAATATTTCCACCATACAATAGATATAAATAACCTCAAGAGCATAGATAATAGTAAAATAATTAAGAAGTGATTGAGCTCTGTGCATTACCTTTGTTTCATTTTTAAGTTTATGTAGTTTAATTGTTAATAATGACTGTACACTTAAAACTGCCTCACAAAATTCCAAGAAATTTAGCAAATGGCTCTTACGAGCCAGTACAAGCCAGCTCCAGCACACAGCTGGGTGGAATGGAGGAGAATCTGATTTAGAAAGAACATGAAACTCTCCTTATCAGTTGAGGTTTGGTCAGTTTGTCCCCTCTCTTTCTCTACACAAATCTCAGGAAAAATCGAAGTATACTTCTTTGGCGCTTTGGGAAGAGACAAAATAATAGGATTTGTTCTCTACCATGTCACTGAGAACTGTAGAAAGAGTTAAAGTTATTCATTACAGATAAAAATAGATAAAATAAAATTAGCCAAAAGATTCTGCCTGAGATTTATCATGTCACTTCTCTGCTTAAAATCCTTCAATGACTCAACTGCTTACCCCAAAATTCTAAATTCCTTAACATGACTTACAAAGCCTTTATAACTGATTGTAACCCACCTAGAGAGGATGTCTGTTTTTACTTGCCCAGAATCTATTCTCCCTTCTTCTATAATAACATCTTCTATTGGGAAATACTCTTCCTCAGTTGGATATAGTCGTGGTGGGACTCTTAGTAATGTTTACCCTGACTTCCCCTGGTCAAGAGTCAGGTCTTGTTGTTTGTTTTTGTTTTTTGTTTTTTGTTTTTAACTCAAATGGGCCAACCATACACTCACTCCCTGGAATGTGAATCTTGAGTGGTGTAACTGAGGGGCCGAAACTTGGTTGAGATTCATTTATCTTGACAGAAGCCCTTAAAGAGACTCACAATTAGTTCCTGCTTACCTAGATTTCTGGGAGAGGCTTAGTCCCTCTTTTTTCAGATCATGGTTCATCGGCCTTCCTTCAGTTCGCTAAGCCAGCCCAGAGTTCCTTTTTTTTTTTTTTTTTTCAATTTAATGTTGCCAAAATTGTCTCTATTAATTACAAGCCTCTGACTGGTAGGTACACCACCTTTCTAGCCTCGTCTCCCACATTCATCCACATATGCATGTGTCCCAGCCTTACAGAAACATTGGCTGGTCCCCAAATATGGACAAGCCTGGCACTTAGTGATGAAGAAATTCCATGGTATTTCAGGACTCTGCCCTGTCCTGCCTTTTTTCTTTAATCAGCTCTTTCTCATCCTTCAAGATTCAGCTCAGTTGTCTTCTTTATGAAATTTCACAAACTTCCCTATACAAAGTGAGTTGCTCCCTCCTTTGTGATCTCTCAGTATTTGTGTACACTTCTATCAAAGCACTTATCAAAAGAGATTTCAAAAAGAGATTTCATACTATATATCTCTGAATATTCGGTACTTAGCACAGTGCCTAGAACATAGCAATGTTTGGTGAATGAATGAACACTACTTAGACATCTCCCAGGGCAGGAAGGAGATAATTGGCTAAGCACTCCCCAGCACCAGAGCAGGCTGACACTACGTAGTAATATATCTGAGGAAGAGGTTCCGTGAAGGTCCCAAGAGTTCCAGGCTGAAGGCAGGCAGGCTTGCTTTATCATAAATAAAGGAAGGCAGGGAAATTTTCACATGAGTTGCTGGATGTCATCTCCCAGAGCAGCCTTGGAAGCCATATGTTGACGATGGCAGTCAGAGCATTTGAATGACTGTAGACTAGAGGACCACCACCCCCACCCCCACCCCCCCCACCCCACCCCCTGCCGCCGACACCCCTACCAATTCCCACTAATTGGACTTTCAGACTTTACATGAGACAAAAAATAAACTTTTATTGTATTAATCTTCTGAGCTCTCAAGATTTATCTGTTACAGGATCTAGCATTATCTCATCTGTTTACAGAAACTGAGGTTAGGTGTGGCTATAACAAAAACCTAAACCATGTGGCTTTGGCTTAACAGTTGAACAGTGAGTGGTGAAGAAATGAAAATCAAAGGTTACAAGGATAGAGCCTCAGGCTATACCATGCAAATACTTAGTAAAAATGTCGCCTGTGATGATTTGTGTATTAGTTATCTATTGCTTGGTAACATATCACAAACATATCAAAACTTAATGGCTTGAAACAACAATAAGCATGTATTATCTCTCGTAGTTTCTGAGGGTCAGGAATTCTGGAGCAGCTTGGGGTCTCTCATGAGGTCGCAGTCAGATTTTGACAGGGCCTGCGGTCGTCCGAGACTTGACTGGGGTGGTAGGATCCACACACTCAAGTGGTTACTTGACCAGAAGGTTGGTGCTGGCAAGTTGGTATCTCTCTACTTGGGCCTCTCCATGGGTCTGCTTGAGTGTCCTCATGACCTGGTGTCTGGTTTCCCCCAGAGCAACTGAATCAGGAGATCAAGGCAAATGCTTCAATGTCTTTTATGACCTAAGCTTGGAAGTCACATACCATCAGTTTCACTGCATTTTATTAGTCACTTTCCCTCAGACTGCTCCAATTACTGTACAGAGAATAAACTAGAGAGGAGCAAGATTTGAGATAAAGATGCCAATTTTGGCTCCTTTTTCTCTGTTTTAATGATTTCCTTGTACATATGATATGTATTGTAATCTTCTCCAAATGCTTCTTGGAAGTAGGCAGGATTGGAATCATAAATGATAACTATAATGCAAATCCCAGACCACAGTACAATTGCCACCATCAGGGAAGCTCTCAGCCAAGGATAATGTTTTCGGCCAGGACAGAGTTTTGAGTTCTTTTTTTTCCCCCTCCAGCTTCTGTTCTTCTCTAACATTCAGCTTTCCTGAAAACTGTTCAGCTTTTCTAATTCATCTAAGTTTTCCAAATGCATTTTTCTATCTTTCTCATTTGCTACAGTTGTCATCTCCACACTGGCTAGATCTGTAGATGGAACAAAGAACAAGGCACCTCCGGAATTGAGTTAGGCTAATAAAACCAACAGAAAATGGATGAGATCAAATAAACACAAGTGAGCTAAACCAGCAGAATATAATGTAACAACAACAACAAAAACCCCAATTACATCTTTAAGGCAGACATTATGACAAGGGACATTCTTATGACATTACAACAAATAGGAACATCTCTAATGTCTCTCAGACCGGAACCTCAACTTTCTCCAATTTCTTTTTTTCATGATTGTATCAGAATGAAGCAATAATTTCCAGGACAACTCTATCTTCCATGAATTACAAACTCTTTGTCCTCCCTTTAAATATTTTTTATATACTTATCCAGTAGTCAAAGACCCTTCTTGACTTGTAAAAAATCCTGTTGACCTAATTACTGTGTCTAGTTAGGTCCTATACATAGACCGGGACAGATGAGACTCTCATCTTTACAGATGAGTAACAGACAAGGAAAACAACAACAAAGAGACAACTAACAGCCTAGAATCTATGAAAGGTATAGGAGACATGAGAAGAAAACAGCGGTCGCCAAAAGTAAAAGAATAGAATAATTTCAAAAGATATTTACTTAAGAAAACAAAAATAATCTTGAAATCTATTTTATGCTCTCAAAAAGATGTAAAGAAAACCTGGGCTCTATAAAACAAGAGATGAAACACAGGATAATAAGATAACAAACTGAATTGGAAAAGGAGCTAGCAGAGTTAGCAAACAATGTCATGGCAGAATTTAAGGAGAATAAAGAGCAGAATTAACAGCACATAAAGCCAAATCAGTTTTGTAAAGTGTCAACATCAGAAATTCTCCCATAATGCCAAGGGGAAGAACAAAGAGATGAAAGTTATCGGAGAGGAGATAAACGATATGGAGAGAAGGCAATAGAAATCCAATACATAGGTATTGTTTCTCCTGAAGGAGAGTCAGGACAAGAGAACCACAATCATCAGAGACATAATGGGAGGAAACTTCCTTGAGCTGATAAAAGACCTGAAGCCACAAATTGGAAGGAATTCACCATGTACCCAGAAAAAAAAACTAGATAAATGTGATTTGCAAGTATAAAGAGATAATTCTACAATTTTAGAAATATAAGAAACAACTCCTGCTGTGGTTTGTGTACTGCTAATGAACAGTTAAGTTTTCACATTCTTGCCCAGTTGTGAACATAGACTAGGATCACACCCTGTCAATAGGAGCTGAGGCTTCCTGTGAAGAAAATATATATTTCAATGTATAATCCTGGAAAGGGAAAGATCTTGGTTGAGAAAAGAGGACTTGGAAGGTGAGCCTTAAATAGGAAGAAGAGAGAATTCCTTTCTCTGCCTGACCCTCATTCTCTTAAGCCTGGAATCCAAAGAGTTCCAATGTGCTCAATATGCTTCCAACAGATAAAGGAACAATGGCATGTGCCATATAGAAGCAAGTCAGGGACTAAATTAGGGAGTTAGTGATTTAGTACTTTTCAAGATCAGAGAACATTACCTGGCTCATAGTAAGCACTTGGCAAGTATTAGCTATTATCATTATCATAAATATTATTTCTATGTGACTAATTACTGTCATTTAGTATAGTGTTATTATTAAATGATACACCTTAGACTCAACTGGGATACAGAGATTTGAGAGAAGGGTTTGTGCACTTGGTCTAGAGGGATAAGAAGGAGAAATCTCTCCTCTCTCTCAGGGACCACTGTTGGCCATGGGGATTAGTGATAGCTCTAAAGGAAAAGAGAAGCTAGGGTGAGGACAAGAAAGCAAAACCCTTGGCTCTCAGTTGTAGCCATCTCATCCCTCCCAGTGTGGAGTTAGTCCCTCCGGAGCCAACTTTGATTAACAGGATATTTATTAAGTTAGCTACAAAGGAAGAAAATATCAGGCTGGCTTCATTCTTCTCCATAACATATCGAATTTCAGAAAAGAACATCTGTAAAATATTGAGGATGAAAAGTTTAAGCCAGGAACCCCACAACAAGCCAAATGGCATTCATGAGTAAAGGCAATTGAAAGGCATTCTCAATTATGCCAAAACTCAAAATTCCTGCAAACCCTTCTTTAAAGAAAAATTTATCTCATGATTCACTCAAGCCAAAAGAGAAAGAATTTTTAAAAAGAATTTAAGAAGGCCAAGTATGAAAGAGGCTGGTGATGAATACTGAAGACATTAAACATAAAATGAATTAAATGTAACTGTAGTAAGAATAGTTACAAAACAGAATACAAATGTCATAAATAATTCTTAACACATAGTAATTTTTTAAAAGTAAGGCTTAAAATCCCAGGTTATACCAACATCAACTTGGGAACTGTGTGAGGTGGAAGGAGTAAGGGAGAAGGAGAAATATGAGGAAGTAGAGTGCCCTGATACTTTTTACTTACAAAGATATTATTTTATTCTCTATTTTAGCAGTTAGAAAAATATAGGGTTGTGTGTGTTATTTTAAAACAAAATGTATGCCTTCCAAAGTACCAGGGGAAAAAATTAAGGAACACATAGTCCATACAGAAAAAAAGAGAGAACAGAAAAAAAGAAAAATTAACAACAGACACACAAAACAAGAAGGCAGAATCATTAAACCAAACCAAATATTTATTTGTATTGATATAAAATAGAACATGGAACAAAGACATAGTATGGATCATTTTGCACTGTAAAATATGGCATCTATAAGAAGCCCTCAGAAATACAAGGAGATATAGACAGAAAAATAGTAGTAGTTAGAGACTTTAACATGCCTCCTTCAGTCCTTGACAAATAAATAGAACACAAAAATATAGAGGACCTGAATATAATTTACAAGTCCGACTTAGTGGATATGTAACAGAATGTTAAATGGAATATTTCCTATGTCTTAGAGTTTCAGCCAAGGCTGCAAAACCAAGGACGATGAATGCTCAGTGCCTATACTTTCTGAAGAGTGAAACAAAGCAAAAACGATCCAGAACTGCTATTAAAAAAAAAAAAGTGGCCCCCCCAAATGGTCTTGCAACCCTTAATCCACCATCTACTCCAGATTATTTAAGAGAATGATAAGGTTTAATTGCGAGGGCATTCTTTGAAGAGAGTGGTCAGATGAAAATAAAGTGCTGCAATGTTTCCCCTCCCGTCCCCTCCAAATAAGGGTTCAAGGAAAACGTCTGAGATTTTTCCGGGAAACACTTGCTTGGAGGGAAGCCTGACATCTTACTAGGCATTAGCCACCTACTAATCTTCAGAAGTTTGCAGGCCCACCTCAGGCTGCCCCAGGAGCCAACCTTGGAGGAGCTAATGTGTGTGGCCCCAGATCTGCTGAGTCACAGACATGGTGACTGCCCAGGGAAACTTGAGGGCTTGGGTAAGTGTTTCTTGTGGGCCAAATTCTTCACCACATTATTATTTTATTACCGAAAACAAACAAAAACAAAAACAAAAAAAAGCATACTGGTTAAATAAATCATGGCATAATCAGATGATTGGAATTATTGAATCAATGAAAAATGCAAGATCTTTGGCATGAGAAAATATGTTCATGATTTATTTCTAAGTGGAAAAAGTATATAACAAAATATCATGCTCATTGTATCCATTGTGGGAAAAATGAAAAAGTATACCTGCATAAGTGTGGGCATATAACAGAGGAACCAAGAATAAGACTGAATATCTCAGACTTTGGAAATATGCCAGGATTGAGCTCCTTGGTAGTTGTCATTCCAAAGTCCTGATGGTAAATCACAATCCGGTGAGAAAGGCGGGGGCTTCTCTAAAATGAGGGAATGTTCTTGCTGTCATCCAGAGAAGAAGTTAGTCCTGGAGCAGGAAGTGGTGGGGAGATAAGGAAAGCTTTCTGCTCTGCGCACGCCCAGAGGACAGGTAACCCAAATTTAAGTGTGGAGAAGTTCACAACAGTTCTTACGGGAAGAGCAGGCACATCTTTTACTTTTTTTCGTGAATTCCAATTTATATATTCAATTTTAAATTTCCTCTCTGTATATTCTTCCCTTTTATTCACAAATTACATGGATCAAATTAACTCTGCATTATATTAATAAGGAATCCCCAAATTAGCTTTAATAAATGGGAAAAGATTTAATGTTATATATTTTAAATAATGCCTCTGAGTCTTTCCAAATTTGGCAGATATACAATCATCAGTCTTTTCAATCCAACAGGAATAATTGGCAACCAGAAATTTTAAATATACGTTTAAACAGAGTAATAATGAAGGAAAACTGTGAATGTAAATTCATTATAATAATAATGAGTAGGGGCTTCCCTGGTGGTGCAGTGGTTAAGAATCTGCCTGCCAATGCAGGACACATGGGTTCAAGTCCTGGTCCGGGAAGATCCCACATGCCGCGGAGCAACTAAGCCCGTGCACCACAGCTACTGAGCCTGCGCTCTAGAGTCCGTGAACCACAACTACTGAGCCCGTAAGCCACAACTACTGAGCCCGCGTGCCACAACTACTAAAGTCCACGTGCCTAGAGTCTGTACTCCACAACACGAGAAGCCACCGCAATGAGAAGCCCGCGCACCGCAACGAAGAGTAGCCCCCACTCACCACAACTAGAGAAAGCCCGCGTGCAGCAACGAAGACCCAACGCAGCCAAAAATAAAATAAATCAATTTAAAAAAAACACACACAAAAAACACTCTGGCCCTTGGTCCCCTTTCTCCAGGCAAATCAGAGCTGACCTTTCCCCATTCTAGAAGGGCTTTGAGGTGGGAAGCAGAGTCTCACAACCAGTCCTCCAGTTCTGTCAGTGTGTATGGAAGCTGTTAAAAATGCAGATTCCTGGGAGCCACCCTCAGAAATCCTGAGTCCATAGGTCTACCTTAGGGCCTATGAATCTACATTTTAAACCAGCTTCCCAAGCAGTTACAGCACCACGCTTTGAGAAAACTGCACCTATACACTTTTTAGGTACCAAGTATAGATGCTGTCCATGGGACCACTGGGAAGGAAGTGCCTCCTCTCTGAATATTTGGGGTTTCCTGGCCAGCCTACCTTGGTGGATTACTGGGGTATAGAGTGGGGTTCAAGGTCTCAATGAACCTGACATAGCAAGGAAAGCTACATTGTAGGATGGCTATGCATGGAGGGAGACAACTGGAGTAGGAGGCCATGGAATTGGTGATGTCATATATCTCAAAAGATCCTAAACGTACAACTGCATGTGAATCTACTACTATATCACAAGAAAAAGTTTAAAAAGAAAATTCCTAACAGAAGTCGTCCAGCCACTGGCATGGGCAGGAGAAGAGGTGCTAGGATGTTTCCCAAGGATCTAGTGTTCGTGTCAGCTCCTGGGCTCAGTCTTTTGTATGAATTTGGAGGAAGAGGGGAATATAGTTAGCTGTCAGGATGTGGATGGTGCTGGACGGTGTGAGAAGATAGGTGCTGTAGCTGCTATGAAAAAGAGTGCAAAAAATTGATGTGAACAAACACTGGTCCAAGGGACACAGATCGGTCATGTTGTCAGCAGACTCTTTAAGAGTAGATTTATGTGGCTGTCTGGCTGTCAATCTCCAGATGAATGGTAAACAATGGCCAGCAACTATGAACATGAACTATTTTGGAAAGCATCTTTGGAAAACGGATACAAACAGGGGGCTCAGTTAGAGCCCAGGTGGCTTGACAGTCCATGGAGGAAGAAGCAGATCTCACTGTTGAACAGGACTGCCGCAGCTAGAGTGAATTGGGAGAACAGTGCTGAGGTAAGGGAAAGAGGACAAGCCATCTTGGTGACGGAGTCCACCACCACCAGGACAGAGACCTGCTTTGAAAGGACAGTCAATTGGACATTAATCTAGTGTGAAGGTTTTCTGGAGACATTCCATCAAAAGCAGGGGGCAGTGGTTCTTTGGGTCACCCATGCCTGTCCTTGACCTGGACACAGCTGTTAACAATAGGGAGAATCCTGAATGGTGTCTTTCAAAGTTTTACACAGCCCTGGGGCCAATGAGATTGCATACCTTTTTCTGCTGCCAGATTCATTGAGACCCTGATCCCCACCATGCACTCCAGTAAGCCACCAAGGTAAACTGTTTGCCTTGATAGGCTAACCCAGCATTCTGCGCTATCACACAGTCTTGATAGATGACAGTCTAACTCATCATATGCCTACACAGATGCTACTGGTTCCCTGATAGATGTAGCCAGGGACACAAAGTTCTCTGGTTTAAGACTCTCCCTTAGTAGGGCTGCGTCCACTGCTCCCTGGCCTTAGGGATTGGGGATTGGACATCTGATAGGTAGTTTGTGCTGCTTAGTATGAGTAGAGTTCAAGTCTAGGAAAGAAAGACACATTCCCTTGTGTGTAATAAATCTGAGTCTCAGTTACTCAGATTGTAGTAATCTAAGCACTCTGGTTGAAGATGCAGTTCCACTCAAGGCTGTGCTTCCAGTATTGACTGCAGCCTTGAATCCCACACTGGGTGATTGCCCTCAGCTGGAGCCGGCTTCAGGACAAGACTACAGGGACTACAAGGAATAGGTAGAGTCCTGGTGGGAAAGGATAAGCCCTACAGCAGTGCATTAAGCCTTCATGCAATGAGTATTGAATGGATGAAGTAGTGATTCAGTCTACATGTGAGCAATTCCAACATGGGTTGAGGGGGTGGGGGGAGATTATTTCCTAAAATAACTCATCTTCAGACTCTTAAAGAATTATTCCTTGTTTTGAATTAAATCTATCTTCATTTAACTTCCAGTCCTTTGTCCTACAAATATCTCTTGGGGCCATATCAAGTCTATCCATTCTTTCAAATGAAGACCGCTGTCAATGTTCCTGAGTCTTCTTTCTTCGATTCCTTTCATCAGTCCTCACCTGGTGACTCACCTCTGAGCATTCTCCAATACATCTACTTGCCTCTTAAAAGCCTGGTAAAAGAATGCAATACTCCAGGTGTGGTCTGATGGGCATCAAGTACAATGAGATGGATCACTCCCTTGTTAAAGATGGTGTGCTTTTATTGTTGTTATCCCATCAGAAATTTACTGGGTTAGCTATATTTGCTAAAACCTGCCTTTCCACTCTTCCCTCTTTATGCAGTTGTTTGTGGAGCCAAGAATAAGTTGTAACATCTAGAACACAATGCCTGATTTACGGTCTAACTCATTTTTTTTTAATGGTCTAACTCAATATAATAATAATCATTATTATTAACTTCATCTTATTAGCTATGACCATTATAAAATTACCACTTAAAATGTTAGCTCAGGCCCCACCTCCTTTAGCCTCAGAAATGGAAATGCTACCTTGCAATACATGTGCTTTTTTTTTTTTTTTTTTTTTTTTTTAATATTTATTTATTTATTTATTTTTGGCTGTGTTGGGTCTTTGTTGCTGTGCGCGGGCTTTCTCTAGTTGCAGTGAGTGGGGGCTACTCTTCGCTGCGGTGCGCGGGCTTCTCATTGCGGTGGCTTTTCTTGTTACGGACCACGGGCTGTAGAGCACAGCCTTAGTAGTTGTGATGCAGGGGCTTAGCTGCTCCGCGGCATGTGGGATCTTCCTGGACCAGGGCTCAAACCCGTGTTCCCTGCATTAGCAGGTGGATTCTTAACCATTGTACCACCAGGGAAGCCCAATACATGTGCTTTTGAATTTTCAGACCACATTGTTGTATCCCGCCCCTTTTAGCCAGGCCACCTCTAATTAAGCCCCGCCCCCAGAGCGGCCCCTCCCTGGCCCCGCCCCTGGCCCTCAGCTCCTCAGCACCCGCCCACTCCTAGCCCGAGGCGGGAAACGCTGGACGTAGCTGCTGATTGGCTGGCTGGGGCGCAGCTTGATGGCGTCGGGCTGGCGAGCAGAGGTCCTGGTAGTGGCCCGCGGGCGACGGCTGCCGGTGTGAGGGGGCCCGTGGTCAGAGCGTGCTGTGGCCTCGGGGAGTGGGAAGTGGAGGCACGAGCCCTCCTTATACTTCGCCATGAGTTTCCTGATCGACTCCAGCATCATGATTACCTCCCAGGTGAGCCACGGCGTTCCGCCCCAGGACCCCTCAGCCTCCCTTTCCCGAGTCGTCTGCTCCGGGCCTCAGCGATGCGGGCTGGCCCGGGCTCTCGGTCTTCTCGCCCGCGGCCAGTACCCGCCTCACCCGTGCCCAGAGCTCGGGGAGGGTGTGGGATTTGCTGCGTCCGGTTCCCTGCCGCCTAGCTGTCAGGAGGCGTCCTGCGGCGGTCCGCGCCCCCCGCCCAGCTTCCATTCCTCCTCACCCCACCCCACCCCCCAGGTTTTCCGTCCACTTTTGGGAGAGGTCAGGTGGCCTTAGCGCTCAGAGAGGGTGCCATGAGAAGGGAGCTGACCCCAAAGTGCCCCGAAGCTCTGGACTGCGCCGCTGATTCATGGATTAGGGAAGAGTGTGGTTCCGGGCGCGGAGGGCTCGACTCGCCAATCCCTGCTGGCTCCTGGGGACACGTGAGGGCTTTGCTGGTTTAGCTGTCAAATCCTGAATCAGGATGCGGAGAAATTTGCCGCCGTCACTTCAGAGATCTAATAAGTATCAGGTTTCGTTTGTACAGTAACACCTCCATCCTTCATCCTCTATTTGCTGCCTACGCTTTCGGATCTTTTTCTAACCCTCTTTCCTTGCCGATTGGCCACCTTCATTCATTCGTACAGTCAGCAAACTTTTATCGAGCATTATATAAAGTTCTGAGGATACAAACCTAAAATAAGACACTGACTTGTCCCTGCTCTATAGAAACTTCGTCTAGTGAGCCTTTTGCTTTTACCATATCAGTTCGTTGAGTTACTCTGTTTTATTTTCTTCACAGCATTTATCATAGCACTGATATCATTTATGTATTTGTTTATGAATTTATTTTTTGAGATAAATTCTTCATAGCTCTATCCTCCCTCCAAGTGCGAGCACTCAATAAATATTTGTTGGCCAACTGTTAAAATTTGTACAAGCTCAGACTACCTAATTACTGATCTTCCCTCTACCCACCCCCCCCCATTTTTCCAGTAATTTAAAGTATTCTTTCTTAATTGTTCTTTTTTTTCAAGTGGCACATGACAGAAACAGTTCCTTCTGGGGGTTTAAAGTAAACTAAATCTTGGGGGGGGGGTTCTGTTTTTGTATTGCTTTATCCTAATGCTTCTGTCTTCGGAGTGGAGCATTGTCCTTGTTTCTTGAAAACCTTTTATTAAAACATTTTAGAGAGCATGAAACAAGGAACATCCTGATATGATAAATTCTTTGTTTTTAAAATTACCATTCTTTATAAGTTTTCATAACTATAGTTTTTATTGGCTGCATAATATTCAAATGCATCAGTGTACAAAAATCTGGACATGTAATTCTCTTGCTTTTCTAACTTTTCCAAGGCTTCCTGTTGCCCTTTATGACAACTCCGGGTTATTTTTAGCCCTAGTACCAACTCAAGAAAAATGACAATATTTAAGTAGCATTTTTTTCACTCAGAATAAAAATAAGAATGTCATGAGGAAATTGGCGTTACATTATAACCACTAAGATGGTTATAACCATTTTTAACGTGGATATAATTGATTGACAAATTGAACCAAGAAAGTGGCTTTCTGGTCTCTTATACCATATAATACTTTAACTTTCACACACGCATTCACATGCAATATTAAATTTAATTCTCAAACCTGCTCTTTACAAGTGAGGAACTAAGACCCGAAGAATCCTTTGCGTGGAATTGTTCTCTGTCCATATATTTATGTGGCTACTTCATCATCATTTAGGTATCAGTAAAAATGTCACTTTGGGGAGGCTTTACCTGATGCCCTACCCCCAGTCAAGGTAACCTCCATTCCAGCCACCTTCTGTCTCATGTCCCAGTTTTAGTTCCTTCTTCATATCTATCACTTGTTTGTTTGTGTTTGTTAGATGTAAACTCCATGAGGTCCAGGATACTCTCCGTCTTGTTTCTGCTGTATTCCCCAGCATCTAGATCAGTTTCTGGCACATAGTAGTCCTAGTAAATATTTAATAAAAAGCACCTTTCTGGAGAGGTGTGATTACCTTAGAAGCACCTTCCCCTCATTTTTCCTGTTTTCTATGAACTGAAAGATTTATTTGAAACGAAATCTGAAATCAGAGGTCACATATTGAAGCTGGTCTGCCTCAGGCAACATCCTGGTGTAGATATTGTCACAGGATAAAGTTCACATCCTTAATGTGGCTTATGGGGTCTCTTATGATGAGACCCAGCTCTTACCTCTTCACATCAGCCTTGGCCCTCACCATTTCTCACTTCAATTTATAACACACTAGCCTTACTAAACTTCTTTTCGTTCCTTAACCTGGCCATGCTACTACCATGCCTCCAGGTTTCCACCAGTCTGTTCTCTTTCTGGACCTTTTCCCCATATCCCTCCACTTCTTTCTCCTGGCTAACTCCTATTCAGCCTTCAGATCTCAACATGGATATCCAAAAAACCTCTTCCAGACTGGACTAGACGTCCCTTTACATGTTTTCCTAGTACCCTTTGCCCACTTCACTTATAACAGCACTATCACATTGTTTCGTAATTACTTGTCTATCTCCTCCATAGATTATAAATTCCTTAAGGCAGTGTCCATGCTCTCTGGTTTGCCATTCTACCCCTAGGACCTGGCACATATTAGACACTAATAAATATTTGTTAAATAAATAAAAGTGTAAATAAATGATCCAAGAAAGGGATCTTTTCTTGTCAGTTCTTTAATAACTGTCCTGCCAATGGCCATCTATTTTTTTCAAATCTGTAGCTAATTTTCAATGTAGGAGTTATTTTTTGTAAAAGCAACTGTTATCTAACCTCTGTTTTCAGCCTTCTCTACAGTCATAAGACTTATCAGTTCCAAAGTACACTCTTAAGTCCCAAGGTCAAGACTCTGCACAATTTCAAAAATATTCTTTTTGAATAAGAGCTGTGCACTTTCTATTTTATTTGCAAAAATGTTTGAAATCGCTTTTCCCTTTTGCATGCTTTTTAGATCCTCTGTAATCTTGCCAGAATTCATATTAATCTTGGACTTCTTGAATTCTCCTGGTATTTTTTTTCATATTAGTTGTGTAAAACTCTTCCTAAGCTTTTCTTCAATGTGAAAGGAGCCCACAATGAAATATAAAGGTATGTATCTTTTTCTCTTTTTCTTCCGTTTCCCACCCCCTCATATAGACTTATCAATTTCACTTTTTTTCTTTTCCTTGTCTAAATCCCATTTCAGAGTGCTCTTAGTGAAATATTTTATTCTTTTTTCATCCATCTCCACCATATACACTACTCCCTAAATTTCTAACTTCTCCACCTGCAGTCATGACTTCAGAAGTCATTTAAATATGGCCTCTAGACTATAAATTTAAATGTCTCCACTGGTAATGATTTATAATAGCCAAAGGATCTCTCAGGTAGTCTAGGGGTATTTTCTCCTAATCTATTCACGTTCTTCCTTTTCTACTCGGTCTGGATTCATGAATCCAAGCTACTTTCTCATACCCTCTTGTTTCTTTACCTACATATAAAAGTCCACACTCAGATCACTGCTATAGTTTGTCTACTACTAACTCAGGGGCCTAAAGGCTTCTGTAGAAAATCATACAACTGTGCAGATTGCCAATGCCATAAGTTTATGGACACCCTTAGCTCACTGAATCGTTTTTTTTCTTGACTTTAATCAGCTGCTTGTTCCCTTCCCCTCACAATTTCTCTGAGTCTTTATCCCTCTTTTCAAAGCTCTCTTTTCCATTTTCGCCTCTCCTACTCTTAGCAGATCACCTTGCCTCCTACTTTATCAACAAAACTGAGGCCAAGAGGTATGAGCTTCTTCTATTTCCTACATCTTAATCTAAGCAGTTATTTATATCCACAACCATTCCCAATTCCTTTCCTCCCATGTGAGAAAATAAGGTGCCCCTTACTCCTGTTTAAGGCGATGTTTTCCACCTGTGCCTTTGATCATGGAGCAGCTTATTGGGAAGTGGTTAAAAGCACAAGCTTTGGAGTCAGCCACCCAGACTTCAGCTTGAATCCTGATTCTGAAACTTACTATAAATGGGTTAACTTCTGTTAAGCCTCAGCCTTCTCTGTAATGAAGACAATCAAACCTACCTTATCTGGTTTTCATGATTAATGAGATTGCAAGGCTAAGCACTTAGAGTTCCTGGAATATACCACATGGTCAGTAAAAGGTAGCTGTTGCTAATAATAATAAATTAATAGCATCATCAACTCACCTCCAGTGTTCTGTCAGTTCCTTCTCATATTTGTTTATCTCTTTACTGCTTTCTTCCCCCTGGCCTGTAAATTTTTCTCTTTACCCCACATTCTTCTTTAGGCTACTCTCTAATGTCTTCTCTCTGTCTCATTCTTGACTGTCCCTTGGGTGATTTGTGCTTATTGTCTCTACTGCCTTACCCACCGCCACCCCCCCCACCCCGGGCATCCCTAGCCCACTAGAGTCTGGTTGCTGCCTCCACCTCACTACTCAAACTGTTTTCCCGAAGGTCAGCGTTGACCTCCAAGTTACCAAATCCTTTGAGCATTTTTCAGTCCTGGTACTATTGCCCGTCTCTGCTTCATTTAACACTCCATTAAATTCTATTCCCTTGGTTTCAGGATATCACAGTGTCCTGGTGCCTATTATTTCTCTGACCATTCCTTCTCTGTCTCCTTCCTGGTCTCTTCTTCCCATTCCTTCCCTCTACTGTTTTCTTCTTGGCATATTGCCTTCTTCACTCTATGTACTATTCCTGGATGATCTCATATTCTTTGGTGGTTTCAGCTCTTAGGTGCATCTCAGCCCTACCTTCCTAATCTGTCTTTTATGTCAATTTGGATTGCCCTCAAGCACTTAGCACATCTAAAAGTGAATCCATCATCGTTCTATCTCCCACCCCCATTCCCAAACCTTTGTTTTCTTGCAGTAGTATTTATGTAAAGTGGGTGGCGTCACTCTTCATCCTGTATCCCAAACTAGTCATCCTTGATTCCTCCCTGCTGATTTTACCTTCTAAGTACTCAGACCTGTTGCCTCCTCTCTGACCACTGATGTCTTAATTCAGGCCTTTATCGTCTCTCATCGGGACTGCTGCAACAACCTCCTATCATGTTTCTTTCTCTACAGTGTTGTTTCCCTCAAATAGCTACCATAGTGCTCTATACAAAATAAACCCAGCCATGTCTTTTCTGTACTTAAATAACTCCTCATCACCTACAGACTATGATCCAAGCTCTTTACAGTGGCCTCCAGGGCTTTCAGTCATTAGTCCTCTGTTCCTCCTCTCTTAGCCTTATTTTTAACCACTTCTTTCTTTGAATTTTATCTTCCAGCAGCACCAAACCGTGTGTAGTTACCAATATATACCATACTATCGGGTTGGCCCAAAAGTTCGTTTGGGTCTTTCCGTAACATCTTATAACATCTTATGGAAAAACTCGAAGGAACTTTTGGGCCAACCTGATATTTCTTACCTTTGTGCCTTTACTCATGCCCTTTGCTGTCTGAAAAGAAAGCCCTGTCCTTCTACCCCCACTACCTGTCTTTTACCTGCCTAATTCTTTTTCATCTTTTTTTTTTTTTTTTAAATGTGTGCCTAATTTTTTATTTATTTATTTATTTATTTATTTATTTAGGCTGTGTTGGGTCTTCGGTTCGTGCGAGGGCTTTCTCTAGTTGCGGCAAGCGGGGGCCACTCTTCATCGCGGTGCGGGGACCGCTCTTCATCGTGGTGCGCGGGCCTTTCACTATCGCGGCCCCTCCCATTGCGGGGCACAGGCTCCAGACGCGCATGCTCAGTAGTTGTGGCTCACGGGCCCAGCTGCTCCGTGGCATGTGGGATCTTCCCAGACCAGGGCTCGAACCCGTGTCCCCTGCATTAGCAGGCAGATTCTCAACCACTGCACCACCAGGGAAGCCCTCATCTTTTAAGAGTGTTTGTTTGTTTAATATTTTAGGGATGGTGGAAACCTTTGAGTGTGTGGTGAATACCTTGGAACCTCTCTCTAGAGAAATGCATACAGCCCCCAAATTTGCACATGATATCAGGTTTTAACCCTAAATTAAAACCTCCTTCATCTAAGGTATTATCGTCCCCAGAAAAATCTGTCCTAACCCCCTGCCAGATTGGTTTAGTCTCCCTCTTTCATATTCTTTTACAATATCATGTGCATGTCTCACATTATAATTATTGAATGTCTTCGCCACTATACTCTACCTCCTTGAGGGTAGTAACTATCTTACTCATCTTTTTGTCCCCAGCACCTAGCACAGCACATAGAAGTTATTACCAAAAAATTGAGGTTGAATGTTCCTGAAGAACAAAACATCTTTCACTGTGGACCATTTATCCACTCAGCAAACATTTATGGAGAGCCTGCTGTGTGCCAGGCGTTGTGCTGGGTGCTGAAGATACAAAGATTAACAAGACAAACGGGATCCTTATCCTCACAGAACTTACAGTCTAATGCCTTTTTAAAAAGCGTGTATTTAAATTAGACATTAAAAAACTGTGTGGTGAGAGCTTTGGTAAGGGAAATACAGGGTAGAATAGGATTATATAAAAAGAGCAAGTTACCTGTATTTGGGAGGCCAGAGAAGGCCTTCAGGAGGTAGTAATAATTAAGTTACAATCTGCAGGATAAGTAGGGAGGGGACTGGAGAGAAGTTCCCATCAAAGGATAACATCTGCCAAGGTCTTGGTATATGAAAGAATGTTGTATCTAAAAAAGCAAAAGCAGTTCCATGTGGCTGAAAATATGAATTGGGTGGGTAGGAGGGACACAACAAGAGGAGGGGGAGTCTGCTAAACCATGCTCAGAAGTTCACACTTGCTCCTCAAGTCAGTGGGAAGGCATCCAAGAATTTGTTTTCTGAAATAACGCCATTTGCAGCCAAGTGGATGGGCCCAGAGATTATCATACTAAGTGAAGTAAGTCAGAAAGAGAAAGACAAATACCATATGATATCACTCATATGTGGAATCTAAAACATGACACAAATGAACTTTTTTATGAAACAGAAACAGACTCACAGACATAGAAAACAAAATTATGGTGACCAAAGGGGAAAAGGGGTGGGGGAGGGATAAATTAGGAGTTTGGGATTAACAGATACAAACTATTATATGTATATAAAGTAAGCAAGGTCCTACTGGATAGCACAGGGAACCATATTCAATATTCTGTAATAAGCCATAATGGAAAAGAATATGAAAAAGAATATGTATATATATGTATAACTGAACCATTTTGCTGTATACCAGAAACTAACACACCATTGTAAAGCAACTATAATTTAAAAAAAACAAAAAAGAATGTTATTCTTCGATAAAGTTCCTAGCCAATATAAGAAGAAAAGAGGAGTTGTGTCAGAGTGTGTGTATGTAGAGAAAGTTATATTTGCCGGTGGAAAACAAATGAGCTTTAGAACGCTGAACAGAGCTGTCATGTGGCTACTGTCTCTGATGCCAGCTTGAACTAAAACTGACAGAGTGAGATCCTGCAATCTTTTGGCTTTATACTGAGATGGAAACCACTTTAGTGGATTAGGCAAGATGGTGGAGAATCTGAGAAAGGTCCATGAAGGAAAACATATAGAAAATATCACTCTTTCTACTACTTTCCTTTTTTAAAAAAATCTTAAAAAAAACTCCTTTTCCCTGAAGTTGTTTTGTTTTGTTTTTCTAAATACTTGCAAGCAGGAATCATCTGTAAGAAGCAAGTTTCAGTGACTCCTTTTTTATTTGCTAATTTCTCTGGCTCATAAAATGATTATCATAAGATTACAGGAAAAATATATACTTTAATTTTTTGTCTAACTTAAACAAGGATAATTTCAAAAATTGAAGAGCATTTCAACATCTAGTCCCAGTGTTGAGGACTTTAATAAGTAGATCTTATATGGGTGGATGTCGTCTTTAATCTCTGAAATAAGCTATTTAGTTAGCCGACCTTTTATCGCAAAATAGTCTGTAGAAGGCATTTCTCAAAAGATTATGTATATTGACCTTCTATCTTCTTTCTCCTCCAGATACTTTTCTTTGGATTTGGGTGGCTTTTTTTCATGCGACAACTGTTTAAGGACTACGAGGTGAGAAGAGATCATTTTGATTATGCTAGTATTATATGAATTTAGATTGTTTTAAATGAGACAAGAAAAATACCTCCATTAAAGAAAAATCATGTTCGAGAAAGACAAATATCATATGATATCACTTATATGTGAAATCTAAAGAAAATGACACAAGTGAACTTATTTACAAAACAGAAGTAGACTCACAGACGTAGAAAACAAACTCACGGTTACCAAAGGGGAAAGTGGGGGGTTGGGGGGGTAAACTGGGAGTTTGGTTTTAACAGATATACACACTACTATATATAAAGTAGATAAACAACAAAGACCTACTGTAGAGCACAGGGAACTATAGTCAGTATCTTGTAATAACCTATAATGGAAAGGAATCTGAAAACGTATATATATATATATAAATAAATAAATAAATATATATATATATCTGAATCAGCTGTACACCTGAAACATTGTAAATCAGCTATACTTCAATTAAAAACAAAATGAGTATGCTTGAACTTCCATGACCTGTGATGGTCAAAAAAAAAAAAAAGAAAAATCATATTCACTCCCAAGATGGGAAGTTTTTGCCACTATATAATTCTTAAATTGGAGAATATAATTAAGCTTAGTTGATTTTTTTTTCTTTTTAGGCAAGTCGTGTATAGCCCAGAAGCCAGGATCAAGAAATATCATGCCTTAGTCATATCAGTATATATACCAATAGCAGATAGTTATTGCTTGGGAGAGAATTTAACTTATAATGTCTCATAAATGTGCTCATTCATTTGGTATCTGGCCTTCAGTGTTAATTACCAATCTTACATCCTAAGTTAATACCAAATTCTAAGGCTGGTTCGATTCGTATCTTAAGCCTTGAATTCAGAAAGACAACAGCCTACACGGGACATTGCCTAATTAATCTTTCTCATTTAGTAATAAGCTCAATGGTTATGGACTATCTGGGGTCATTTCTAGTATGTTCTCCATTAAACTTCCCCAGGGAGTTTGAGTTGTTGTCTGAAAAAGCCCAGAATTCCAGAGATTCTGTTCTGCTCAATACTTTAAGGCCTTCTTGGGGAGGTTCTAAAACTGGTCCAAGAGCTGCAGAATGTTGAAGAAACCCTTTTAACACTAACCTGTATATATAAATCTGTAATTTTTTTTGTCAGTGAGCATCAGGAATTCTAAATGCTACTTCTGACCCTGTCACTTCATCTTCTTGTGCTTTAAATTTTTCATCCACAGGAGGAGAATGATAATAGTGACCCATGAATTAGAAGTACTACCTACTTTCATCTATTTCTTTAGCTCCAGACAAGTTACTGTCATGGCCCTGTTTCTAATAACTTGAGAATTTCCTTAATATAAGTTTTCTGACTTGTAACCAGAAGGTTATCAACTCAATATTTCACACAAGGAAATGACTTTTAGTCTCTATTTGACTTTTAACAGGTGCGTCAGTATGTGGTACAGGTGATCTTCTCTGTGACTTTTGCATTTTCTTGCACCATGTTTGAGCTCATCATCTTTGAAATCTTAGGAGTATTGAATAGCAGGTGAGTAAGAGTACTAATTAGCTCTCCTCTTAAAGAGACCTATGTTACTTTCTTTATGGTGGAAGATTTACTGGGATCCCATATCTGAAAAAAATCCACCACGTGGTTAGTTTAGTCTCAGTAACTGTAATAATCATAGCAAATACAGGTCCCTGGCACCTAGTAACTGGCTTGACAAAGATTATGAAAGAGCAGGAAAACAAGTCTGAGCATTAGTTCTGAAGTACTAATTGAGACTGAGGCTGTGAGACCCTAGGTCCCAGGCTTCACTCTGAGAAGCTTTATTTTTCTCAGGCTGCTCTCCGATTGAATCCCAGTAAGAGCCCTTCATGTTGTCCTGCTGATTGAAAAATCTCTACCTGAAAAGATCGGAATTTCTCAGAGCTAGTTAAGGGCTTCTATGAAGACTGAACTCCAGTTCTCACTAATCGAGTTAATTTTGTTGATTTCATAGGCATGTTCAAGTCTGATTGAACTTAGAGTGTTCTTTAAAGCATTTTTTAAAAGCAACTCTTGTCCTCCTCCAAATAACAGACCTGTTTAGTTTATTGAACAGTCTATCCAAAATATTTCTTGCTTGTTAAACTGCAAGCTTGAGTTTTTTGGGGGCCCATGTTTGTGTGTAGAGAACATCAGCTATTCTATATAGAGTCTTGTACTTTTTTATCACTACATGGAAAAGTCTTTTAAGAATAAAGTGGCATTGGCTCTGTAGTCAGGAATCAATGCTGAGCTAAGCTGTATAACTCATTATAGACCTCTGATACTTGAGACTTACAGAGAGATTATATTCTCAAATTCCTTTTTTGAGAATCAGAGTTGATAATTATGGTCTCTTGATAGATAAATTAAGAACTTGTAGTATGGGAAAACAGGAATATGTTTTGACTCGGCTGCTTTTAAACTTGTTCTTTAATAATCCAAACCTTTCTTGGATGAGCTAGATACAGATCCCATGACCGTCAAGACACGCTAGTTATTAAATTTTATTTAAGAGCCCAGAAATAAACCAAAGCATACACAGTCAACTATTTGACAAGGGAGGCAAGAATACTCAATGGAGAAAAGATAGTCTCTTCAATAAATGATGGTGGGAAAATTGGATATTCACATGTAATAGAATGAAACTTGACCCCTATCTTACATTACTCACAAAAATTAACTCGAAATGGATTAAAGACTTAAATGTGAGACCTGAAACCATGGAACTCCTAGAAGAAAATATAGTAAAAAAACTCCTTGACATGGGTCTTGGTAACGATTTTTTTGGAAATCACACCTAAAGCACAAACAACATCAAAAACAAACAGGTGGGACTATATCAAACTAAAAAGCTTCTGCACAGCAAAAGGAACCATCAACAAGGTGAAAAGGCAACATTTGGAATGGGAAAAAACATTTGCAAACCATGTGTCTGATATGGGGTTAATATCCAAAGCATATAAAGGACTCATATAACTCAATAGCAAAAAAACCAAATAATCCAATTTTAAAATGGGCAAAGACCTGAATAGACATTTTTCCAAAGAAGATTTACAGGCCAACAGGTACATGAAAAAATGCTCAGCATTACCAGTCATTAGGGAGATGCAAATTAAAACCACAATGAAAACAGTAAAACCACACCTCAGATCCGTTAGAGTGGCTACGTCAAAAAGACAAAAGAGGGCTTCCCTGGCGGCACAGTGGTTAAGAATCCGCCTGCCAATGCAGGGGACACGGGTTCAAGCCCTGGTCCGGGAAGATCCCACATGCCATGGAGCAACTAAGCCAGTGCGCCACAATTACTGAGCCTGCATGCCACAACTACTGAAGCCTGTGTGCCTAGAGCCCATGCTCCGCAACAAGAGAAGCCACTGCAATGAGAAGCCCACACACTGCAATTAAGAGTAGCCCCCTCTCACCGCAACTAGAGAAAGCCCACACGCAGCAGCAAAGGCCCAACACAGCCAAAATAAATAAATAAATAAATTTTTCAAAAAATTAGAAAATAAAAGACAAAAGATAACAAATAGTGGTGTGGATGTGGAGAAAAGGGAACCCTTGTGCACTGCTGCTGGGATTGTAAATTGATATAGCTGCCATGGAAAACAGTGTGGAGGCTCCTCAAAAAATTGAAAATAGAACTACCATATGATCCAGCAATTCCACTTCTGGAAATATATCCAAAGGAAATGAAAACACTGACTGAAAGAGTATCTGCACCCCATGTTCATAGCAACATTATTTACAATAGCCAAGATATGGAAACAACCTAAGTGTCCATCAAAGGATGAATGGATAAAGTGTGGAATGTATATACAATGGAATATTATTAAATCATAAAAAATGAAGAAATCCTACCATTTGTGACAACATGTATGGACCTTGAAGGCATTATGCTAAGTGAAATAAGTCAGACAGAGAAATACAAATACTGTATGATTTCACTTATATGTGGAAACTAAAAACAAAAATAAGAACACCAAACTCATAGAAAAAGAGATCAGATTGGTAGTTGTGAGAGGTGGGGGGTTTGAGGAGGGGGAATTGGAGGAAGGTGGTCAAAAGGTACAAATTTCCAGTTATAAATAAGTTCTAGAACACTGCTGTGTAATATATAGGAAATTTAAGAGAGTAAATCCTAAGAGTTCTCATCACAAGGAGATTTTTTTTTTGTATCTATATGAGAGAATGATGTTAACTAAACCTTTTGTAATCATTTCACAGCATATGTAAGTCAAACCATCATTCTAGACACCTTAAGCTTATACAGTGGTCTATGTCAGTTATTTCTCAATAAAACTAGGAAAAAAAGTTTATTATCACAACCTGGAAGTTTTACTGATATTTAAGCAGAGGTCAGCAACCTTTCCTGTAAAGAGCCAGATCGTAAATATTTTAGGCTTTGTGGGCCACACCGTTTCTATTGCAACTACTCAGCCCTGCTGTTGTAGAGCCAAAGCAGCCATAGGCAATATGTAATCAAATGGGTGTGACTGTGTTCCAGTAAAACTTCATTTATAAAAACAGGTGCCTGGCTGGCCATAAGTAGTGATCTAAGTGGTGTAGAAAGGACTATGACTCAAATAGTCTACAACCAAAATTATTGTTTTTGGTAGCTGATGTCCCCCAACTTTTGACTCATTTGTAATTAACAATCCCATATAGTAAGACACCTAACTCAGTTACTTGGATTTATATTCCTCAAGTAGCTTATCTTAAATAGTATGGAAGTAGCATTGCTAAAATCTGGTTCTTCTTTAGGTGCTTTTTGGGGGATTGGGTAGGCTGAGACATGTCTTCAGTTATACCTATTTTTTCATACTAACATTTGGTCCTACTATGTAACAGCATTATGGACCGTGATCATATATTATTACCTGTGCATTGACTATTCAGAATACTTTTCAAAGGAAAATCTTGGACCTGACCAAGAGTATTCTTTTGGCTCCTCTCTAAACAGAAGTGGTATAGCCTCCTATTCAAATATGTAATCTTGTTGGTGTCCTTAATTTTCTCAAGAGAATGTCACTTTACCCTCAGCTCAAATGACAGTTAAAATATATGGTTTGCTTTTAATTGGCAATATGGATTACACTTGTCATTTCAAACCCACTGCCTCCCAGTATCTTTCAGAAACTTAGCTGAACTACTAAGTATGATTGCCTGGAGGATGTGCATATTGTTTGTTTCTCTAGATGCTCAAAAGTGGGTAATCCAGATAAGCAAAAGCTGTCAGTTTATCTAAACCAAATGGTATTGGCTCTCTGCAGGGTAGCCTTTACTGAATAGCTCTTTGTTTTATGCTTCCTGCCATCTACACTAAGGAGTAAGCAGTAAGAAATAGCCCTCTGAAACTCATCAGTGTTTCTCTTGAAAGGATGTTGTGAAGAACATTGTTAATTGCCCTCATATTTTCTTCTTTATGAAATCTTTGGAGAAATTTCAATATGATCGTGGTAATAATTCAGTAATAATAAATCAGTAATAATTATGCTTACTTTATGTAATTTGTTTTTCTTACATACACTATGATTTATCTAACTGATCAATTTTTCTATTTTACATTGACTATTAGAAAACGTAAAGCTAAAGTTATGACCTACCTGTAGCAAGTTTCTAGAACTTTATGGTGAGCATTTTCATAATAACCATCAGGCCTGGCCTGATATTCTACCTATATTTTGCCACTGTTTTTCCTTCCTTTCTTATTTCCTTATAGTTTATTTCATCATCCTGTATTTTATATGTACTCATAAACCACTTAACCTTTTTTGAAACAAGGCCTAGTTTTAAGTAAGTTTAAAATCAATAAACTTGACACCGTCGAGAAAGTGAACAGATATCCCACAGATTGGAGACATTTTTTGTAAATCATGAATCTGCTATGGGACTTCTATCTAGAATATATAAAGAACTCTTACAACTCAATAATAGAGAGACAAATATCACAATTAAAAAATGGACAAAGGATCTGAATAGGCATTTCTCCAAATAAGATATGCAAATGGACAATAAGCACATGAAAAGATGCTCAACACCTTTAGCCATCAGGGAAATGCAAATCAAAACCACAGTGTGATACCGCTTGACACCCACTAGGATGGCTATAATCAAAAAGACAATAACAAGTGTTGACGAGGCTATGGAGAAATTGGAACCCTCATTTGCTATGGGTAAAAGGTAAATGATACAGCCACTTTGCAAAATAATGGCAGTCTTCAAAAAATTAAATATAGAGTTATTATATGACCCAACAATTCCACTCCCTGGTAGATACCTAAAGAGAAATTAAAACATGTCTACACAAAAAACTTCTATATGAATATTTATAGCATTGCTATTTATAATAGCTAAAAAGTAGAACAACCCAAACGTTCACCAACTAATGAATGGATAAACAAAATGTGGTATATTCATACAGTGGTATGAATATTATTCAGCCATAAAAAGGAATGAAGTATCGATAGATGCTACACATTGTTGAACCTTGAAAACATTATGCTAAGTTGAAGAAGTCAGTCACAAAAGATCACATATTACATGATTCTGCGTACATGAAATGTCCAGAATATGTAAGTCCATAGAGACAGAGAGTATATTGGTGGTTTCCTAGGGCTGGGGAGGTTGAAAGGAAAGGGGAGTGATTGCTAATGGGTGCTGGGTTTCATCATGGAGTGAGAAAAATGTTCTAAAATTGATTGTAGTGATGGTTGCACAATGATGTGAATATACTAAAAACCATTATATTGTACACTTTAAACATGTGAATTATGTCTTAATAAATTGTTGTAAAAAGAAAAAGCCCTAAAATTATTTTAGTCAATAAGTAAAATATATTTTATAAGCAATAGTAAAAGTGGTCATGCAAATCAGATGTTTATACTGAGGGTACAGAAGAAGTATTTATGTATCTTTATAACACATATTATTATTAACATTTATTTTCTTTTAACTCATATTGAAATAGGACTCCCAGTGGTAAGTGAAACAAGTCATTCTACCAATAATATATATTGATAAATGTTATTATACATTGTCTATGAATATAACTAGAGCATTAACATTCTCAATTTAATAAGTAAAATTCTTAGGAGGTTAAGATGGCCATATATACCTTTCAGAACTTTGTATTTTTTAATCTCTATAAATGAGCAGATAGTAACAACCTAGTTGACTAATTAGATGGGATATATTCAATATTGAGTTCAAAGAGCAAGAGATCCTTTGGAAGACTAAAGAGAGTGAAAGTAGCTGCCCTCTTCCCCTCCTAGTGATATTCTTTGACATTTGTTTCAGCTCCCGTTATTTTCACTGGAAAATGAACCTGTGCGTAATTCTGTTGATCCTGGTTTTCATGGTGCCTTTTTACATTGGCTATTTTATTGTGAGCAACATCCGACTATGTGAGTATTTTACCCTCATGTCAGCACATAAGATGAGTATTCTTAGGGACTGAGGCTGTAGAGAGCTTCATTCCTATATTACTTTCAGTAGCTACTGTTGTTTGAGGGCATCTCATACACAGCATCTTTAAAAGATTGGTACAAAATAAATACTGAATGAATGATTAGGTTATTTGTCCTGCCACAGCTTTATTTGTTTCTACTATAATATCTTTCCTTTCATTTTTCCAATGCAGGGTACTATTTGTACTTTCTGATTTGTACTGGGAATTGTTATTAGTACTTTATCAGAAAATGACCTTTTTCCCCCCTTTAACTGTCATTTTAAAAGACTTCTTGCATTCTTTTTTAAAAATTTATTTATTTATTTATTTTTGGCTGCATTGGGTCTTCGTTGCTGCACGCAGGCTTTCTCTAGTTGCGGGGAGAGAGGGCTACTCTTTGTTGCAGTGCAGGGGCTTCTCATTGCGGTGGCTTCTCTTGTTGCAGAGCACGGACTCTAGGGCGCGCGGGCTTCAGTAGTTGTGGCGCAAGAGCTCAGTAGTTGTGGCTCACGGGCTCTAGAGCACAGGCTCAGTAGTTGTGGTGCACAGGCTTAGTTGCTTCGCAGCATGTGGGATCTTCCTGGACCAGGGCTCGAGCCCGTGTCTCCTGCATTGGCAGGCAGATTCTTAACCACTGCGCCACCAGGGAAGCCCAAGACTTCTTGCATTCTTAAAAAAAAAAGAAGTCTCCCCTAACTCAACCCACATCTTAATTTCAGCCAAATTTCTCTTATGATGGTAAGAGGTTTAGAAAACAATTTCTAAAACTTACATTGTTCCATCATTCATTTGCCAAGTGAGCAAGCCAGCCAAATATTAATTAGCATGATCCCATAAACTTATGTAGAGAAAGCTCTTTAACATATATCTATTTCACCTTGTCTCCTCTTTCTTAGTGCATAAACAGCGACTGCTTTTTTCCTGTCTCTTATGGTTGACCTTTATGTATTTCTTCTGGAAACTAGGAGATCCATTTCCAATTCTCAGCCCAAAACATGGTGAGTGTATATGTGGTGGGGAGAGGGAAAGTGTTGTTTATAATTTTCTAATTTGAAAAAAATCAATTTTTTAAAACTATTTACTATGGGAAACATAGCAAGTTATTTCTCTAAAAAACGTCTGGTTTTGAACTGAATTTTTCTTTTGTCCTAGGAGGTATCAAATGCTGGTTTGGGAACAGATTTCTATCATTTTAGAGCAGGAGTTTTGACTTTAGGTTAGTGAATGAACTTTAAAGGAGTAATGGGTGGAGAAAGGTATCCTTAACTTTAACTTCCTAATATTTTATGCAGAATTATGGGAATGTATTTGTATGTGTATTTGGAAGTGAGGGATCCATACATAAGCTTTTATGAGATTCCCAAAGGGGTCTGTGACCCAGAAGAAATGGCCCCTGCTTAAGTGATAATAAAGATCGTGTTTAGGGAATGTATGTATTTTGGCAAAGAGCAATGACATAAAACACAATTAGTAGATGAAAAGCTTTTTAGGAGTCAGTGTCTCTCCTCACACAAAAAAGTTCATCTTACATACAAGAACAGGTCATGGACATAGCCCTAATTTCTGTGCTAAAAACAATGAACAAAAATCTCTCACCTAACAAGTTCTTCTAGAACTACTCCAGAAATAAATACTACCCCAAAAAATATATATAAAATAGGACTTCCCTGGTGATGCAGTGGTTAAGAATCCTCCTGCCAAGGCAGGGGACACAGGTTGGATCTCTGGTCCGGGAAGATCCCACATGCTGTGGAGCAACTAAGCCCATGGGCCACAACTACTGAGCCTGTGCTCTAGAGCCCGTGAGCTGCAACTACGTAGCCCCCGTGCCTAGAGCCCATGCTCCACAACAAGAGAAGCCACCGCAATGAGAAACCCGCGCACCGCAATGAAGAGTAGCCCCGCTCACCACAACTAGAGAAAGCCCGCACGCAACAACGAAGACCCAACACAGCCAAAAAAAATAAAACAAAAAACAAAACAAAACAAAAAAACCAATTAAATTTCCTATAAAGATTAAAAAAATAGATTAGAGCCTACCTGTAATAAATATACTGGAACTTTCATATACTGGAGCTTTTTTTTAAAAAAATACACATCTTTTCATTTCACTATCCTGCTGTATCTATCAAGGTTCTTATAGCAGAAAACAGATTCTACTCTAACTAGTTTAAAGCAGAAAGTGATTTATTACAGTGTATTAGGGAGTTAAAAACCATGAAAGTTGTCACCTGCCACTCAGGACATATGATCAGGGACCAGACATTAGAAACTGCTTCAGCTGCTCCAGCTCCCAAGTGTTGTCACCACTCCCACATTATTCACGTCTGTATTTGAGGTCTTACATGGGCAAGTGAATATGATGCAACCTAGGTAACATTCAGAACCTTAGCTTCAAGGAAATCTGGGAAAGAGCTTTTGGCTTTCCAGATTCTAACAGTACAAGAAGACATGCTAGAAAGGCATTGGAATGAATGTTTAATGAACCAGTGTCTTGAATCTGCCATACGTACCTCCCATGCGTCCTTCCGAGTCTACTCATTGCCTAGAGCAGGGATTTGGGGGAGAGAGGTTATAAGACTCTCCTGCAGGAGTGTCAGAGGAAATGTGCAGTTTTTAAAAGCATGTGCAACATCATAAATAACTGTATATTTTTAAAACAAAAATAGCTATTTTGAAATTTCACATAACATTAAATAAGTCCCCAAAAGTTAAGAAGCACCAGCATACCAAAAACATTCAAACTCTTATCATGTCATACAAGACTTTCCAAGTCCTGACGACTGCTCTCTTTCTCTATCTGTCCTCCAGTCCTACCAAATTACTTGAAGTTTCTAGAGCTGTTCTATCAGCCTGGACAATGCTTCACCTCTTGTCTACCTGGAAAATACCTATTTATTCTTTCAGTATTCAGCTCTTGTCACTTCCTCTAAGAAGACTTTCCTGGCCATCATTAGGAGATGTTAATTGCTCCTCCCTCAGTGTACTTATATCACCTTTAAAACTTATGATTACTTGTTTCCAACTTCCTCATTAACCTGTGAGCTCCCTGAGGTCAGAAACTACATCTTATTTATCTTTGTATCCTTAGTGCCTAACATGGAACCTAGCACATAATAAGTGTTTAATACATATTTATTGAATTAGTGAATGAAAAAAAATTTTCGGTTCTCCAAGGTGGTAGATGAGCTCAAGAATGTAACACTCTGGGTAGGAATTTAGGATTTGCTAATATGGTCAGCATGCCCATGTCATTGTATGGAAAGATTTGGGGTAGAGAGGGCTTGATAATATAGCTCTTAAACTATTTCAAATAAACCCCCAGAGAGACAGATTTGTTTGTGATACTAGAAATGAGGGACAGTAGTTGTAAAAGGACCCCAGGGCTGCTTACAACGATAACGCAAGCTCACATGCAGTCCGAAGATGTGACTCTGACACCTTTTTCCAGTTTTCTTCTTGTGAGCAGTTGGCTCACGTGACCAGTGCAGCCAGACCATGCCCAAGGGGAGATGAAGACCATCACATCTATTGTACCTTCCTCCATCCCTTTTTTAAATTCTGTGGGAATGTCCTGAAGAATACACGGAGAAGAAGAGCTAAGAAGATCGTTTCAGTATTAGTCTTTCTTTTGTGCTCTGGTAAATAAGCATTTTGGTTTTACTTCTGAATGTTCAAGCATCTAATTAATTTGACCCAGTAAGAGAAATAAGTAGGAAGAAAAGTTTAGTCAGTGGCTGAGAAGCAGCCAGGTGCCTTTTTAGAGCTTTCCCAGGACTCTCCCAACAACCAATATGGTTTGTTGCTATGGAGACCACAAAATAACTATAAGACCCAATCCTTACCTATATGAAAAAATGTCTGTGAAAGTATTCCTTGTGCAGTGCCTGAACCTAGGAAGGTTGGAAGACATTCCCTAGTGGGAAAGAGTAAGAGAGAATAAGAAATCATATGAAGCTAGAAGGAATCTCTGTGAGTAAATAGCAACAGTGAGATGGTCTTCTGCAAGTCACTTATCCATCTGACTTTCCATTTATGAGCTGGAAAACAAGAATTATAATGATTAACCTTTACTTCATAGAAATGCTGAGATTAAGTAGGTAGTATCTAAAGGCACTTTAAACCAGAAAAAGATACTTAATAAAGGCACATCACCTTTATTAAGAGAATAAAAGGAGAGGGAACTTTTTTTTCAGTTTTGTATATCTAACAACCTGTATTAATCCCTTGGATTTTTTTTATGTTACTGGGCGATAATAATGTACCCACAGTCAACAAACATTTGTTGAACACCTTCCATGTGCCAGGCAGTAAGAAAAGCAAAGATCAATAAGACATGATTCCTTCCTGTAAAGAGGATGCAAATTCAAGAGATATGTGGAAAGTAGCATCAACAGAATTTGGATGAGGATTTATTCATTCATTTAACATTCTGCAAATATTTATTCAGCACCTAGTTTATATTAAGTGATAGAGATACAACCATGAACAAAATAAACTTGGTTTCTGCCCTCATGAAACTTACAGTCTAGAAGGAGGGACTAAACAGTAAATTGGTAAATATATAAACACATAGTTGCCAATTGTGATTATTGTCATCACGGAGCAAACAGGTTGCTATGATAGAGAATAATGCAGATAAGGATATCAAATTTAATGCAAGTCCTTAGCGTCAACCTTTCTGAGGAGGTGGTATTCAAGCTGAGATTTAAAGGACAAGATCAAAGGTAGACCCAGCAGGAAGGCAGAGGAAACATCATGTAAAGCCCTGAGGTAAAAAAGACTGGTGTATTCAAGAGTGAGTAAGAGACAGAATGGAGACTAGTGGTATAGATTTTTTATTTGGGTGACTAGATAGTTGATGATGTCATTTGCTGAGATAAGTAATACAGAAGAAGGAAGATAATTTTAGTTTGGGATATGTTGAATTTGAGTTGCCTGTGTGCATCTAAGTGATATTCAGTAGGTAATTGGATACACGAGTCAGGAACTTAGGAAGAAGGTATGGATTCATCTGTCCTCTTGGAGATAATTTCAGGAATCTGAAAAGTTAGACATCAGCTAAATGCCATTAAGTGAAACTGGGGAAACAGGCAAGATCACCCAAGGAAAATGTATAGACAGAAATGAAAGAAGGAATTCTGGCCCATGCAGAGCAAAAAGAAAAGGCCAAGAAAAAACAAGTAGAGAAGGAAATGGGAAAACCAAGGGAAATTGTGGTATGAAAGCCAAGAAAAGAAAATAATTTTAAATAGGAATGATTCAATGTCATAAATGATTAAATAAAACAAGGATTGGAAAATGTTGTTGAATTTTGCAACCAGAAGAAAATTCGTGACCATATTATAATAATGGCTAAGAGTCCAAGCTCTAGAGCTAGACTGTTTGGGTTTGAATCCTGACTCTGCCCCTTGTTAGCTGTGTGGCCTTGACTAAGTTACTTGACCTCTCTGTGCCTCCATTTCCTCATCTGTAAAATGTGATATTCAATAATATCCACCTCATAGTGTTGTTATGAGGATTCAATTAATTGTAAGTAGAATACTTTAAACAGTACCTGTTATATAACAGGTGCTTGGTGAGTGTTACCTATTCTATCGCCATTACAATTATTAATGAAAGTACTTTCATTGGGTGTAGAAGAATGGGTTAAAAGCTGAATTGCAGCCAATTGAAGAATAAATGGAGGTGAAAGAAGCTTGGCTATTAAGGGGTAGATAGAGAGGGTTGGTAACTAGATGTACACTCAAGGCCAAGGACAGACTTTTTCTTAGGAAAGAGACTTGAAACTGAAAGGAAAGAACCAGCAAAGGAGGAAAGATTGAAGATACGAGAGATAGAGGACAGGAAATGGAACAAGATTTTGGAGGAGGTGGAAGGGGAATTAGATCAAAAGCGCAGGTAGAGAAGTCTTAGCTTCGGACACCATCTTGTTCTGAGGGGGGCAAGTTGGAAGGATGATTACAGATGTAAATATTTATAGTAGAATGAAGGTAGTTTATGTCTAATAACTTCTTTCTTATATAATAAGCACATTAGCTAAAAAGAACAGATTGGAAAAATGAGTTAAAGAGTATCTGCTGAGGGGTAGGGGGAGAAATGGCTGACCAAGGGTGAGAAAAGGATTCCTTAGTAGTGTGTGATTTCTGTTAAGACTGGAGACCATACACCTGTAATGGCATCAATGTCATATGCATTCTAGCAGTTTGGGGCAGCTCAGTCATGGGCACAGGGAAGGCAGAGTGTTAGACTGATCCAGAGTTGGGAGTTTGCAGGATCAGTGCTTCAGGAGGAGAGTAGAGGACTGAAAGTCCTGGAGAGAGAAGTTAAAGCAAACAAGCTTGGAGTCCAAGCTCAGCAAAGAAAGAAATGGAAGGTCGGAGAAGGCAAAAGACTAGAGACCAGCAGTCATAATGACCTCTAAAATGGTGTAGTGGAAATACAGGCACAAGAGGACTCAAATATTGGAAGTTCAGCTTCAAAGCTAGTAGAATTCCTGAATGGCAGCTCTGGCATTAGGCCTTAGGAGTGGTTGGCTGAAGTGATTCTATCCTAGAAATAAGAAGTGAAAACAAATTTAAACTAGTTTTTTCCTGTGACACCAAACTTCCTGAGTTATTCTTAGCATTGCTTTCTCTCATATATCCCCAATACATCAACAATAGCATTTATTTTAACTACCAAGTTGATTTTCAGCCTTCTCAAATAATAGGAAACTATTGATAATTAGAATACAATTGAGTATCTAAAACTCACGTACTTACATTTGAATTACTCATTCTATAAATTCAGCCCATTTATTAGATGCATTATGTGTGTATTGATGGCAAAAATGAATAAGACAAAGGTAGGTAAAGAGCTTATGACATTAGGGGAAAATGTATAGATTGAAGTTAACTATAGTAAGAAGTGGTATCTGCTCTTTATACTTTTCCAGCAGATTTGCTTTCCTAATTTTTTTGCCAAACCTTTTACTAAAAGTACTACCTTACTTTTTTAGAGTTCACACTACCTTGAATAAATAGACAATAAGTGTTATTTATAATTGTTGTTATTATTTTACTATTACCGTTACCCAAGAATAGAGATGACTCTGGAAGCATTTGGGATAAGAAGAAAATCAATAGACATATTTATTAGAGAAAAATCTACATATTAATAAGTAAAATTTAGCTTATGTAAGTTAGCTAAACATAATGGTTGCTGTTTTCAGTGATGTCCCCTTTCGCTGTGCAGATGAAAGCCGTTTTGCCTGTGTCACCTGGCATTGATGTGCTTTGATATTTTTAGGGATCTTGTCCATAGAACAACTCATCAGCCGGGTAGGTGTGATTGGGGTGACTCTCATGGCTCTTCTTTCTGGATTTGGTGCTGTCAACTGCCCATACACTTACCTGTCCTACTTCCTCAGGTAACAAGAGTTTTGTCTCTTTCCTTTTTTCCCATTACTTATTGAATACGTATGTCACATCATGCCACCATCATTAATACTTAAACATTAGATCTATGACACTGCCTTTTTATTCCTCTCTGTCCTTATGGGCATTGACCTAGGAATCTTTCAAATAAGTCTTATCACTTACATTGCTTGCCCTTGTTATTTGTCCTACATTTATTTATTTTTAAAATGGCAATTTCAGTGTTACCTTCTCCACCCCCTTTTCACCCCCACTTTTTAAAGACACATTTTTAGTGGACAGCCATGTGAGCTAGTCTCAACTTCAGCAAATCAGTTCCTCCCAGAAGTAGAACAGTAGATGACAATGCCAAGTTAAAACTGTGCATACACGTATATCCTAAATGTCACTGGATCAAAGTTAAGCAAGTCTATAAGAGAGCTAGTTTCCTTCCACTTCCCTGAGGCTTCAGAAGAATTAGCTATTAAAAAATGACAACAAAAGCATTTTTGCTTATTATAGTTATTTTAATATTCCTCAGAAAAAATATAGTTCCTTGAATTATAGGGTAACAATTGAGGTTTATGTGTTTCTCCAGCTGCCTTGTATTATGCCCAGGGATGGAACCCAAAACTTTGCTAACAGCTTGTGCTTATTATAGGAATGTGACTGACACAGATATTGTAGCCCTGGAACGGCGACTACTCCAAACCATGGATATGATCATAAGCAAAAAGAAAAGGTAAGATATCAGCACATTAATGCTGTTAGAATTTCTCAACAAGGAAATTTGACATGAATTGGTGGTAACAGGGAATTTTATCTCATTTCATTTTTAAGTTAGGGAACCATCAAAGACTTAGTGTCTAATCTTATGTGAAAGAAAATTTTCAAATCCAACCTTAGTTCCTAACTTTAGATAAATTCTCTTGAGATAAATTTTAGAATAACTTTTATATTTGAGGGTGTTCTACACTGGATGTTTTAAAAGTCTATTGTGCTGCATTTTTACAAACTTTTTCATGCCTTATTTCAACTTCCCTTTCTCCATCTACTTTAAAAAATCCTTCAAGTCTTCCAGCTATTGTTGTTGTTTTTACTATTTAAAAAGTACTTTTAAAATGTATGTTTTTGAGGTGGCATTTCTAGAAATCTGTATCACAGTGGGTAAAAGCATAGGCTCTAGATTCAGACTATCTGAATCTGAACCTTTGGCCTACAACTCACAGTGTGACTTTGAGCTAGTTGCCTTATTTCTTTATGTCTTGGTTTCCTTATCTGTAAAATGGAAATAATAATAATGAGTTGACTAACATGTAGAGTTCTTAGAACAGTGAACTATACATAGCCAAGGAAAACTATCTGACTTATTAATAATCTTGGCAGGACAATCAATTGGTTTTAATACTTTGCCTTTATTTATTCATTCATATAGTCATTGACTTAATAATTATATAGAAAGCCTACTTTATGCTAGGCACTGTACTAAATGCTGAATACTACATAGAGATAGAATGATGAACAAGGTAATCAGTTCCTACCTTGATGAAGCTTATTGGTCTACTGATTTTGTTAGAGTTATTAGTACTCATATAAAAATGATGTCACAGAAGTTTTAAATTGCATGAGTGTTTTTCCATTTCATGTTTCTTCTTTCAACACTTTACTGTAGTAAGATACATAATCAAGTCAAAGAAGACTTAATATAAGAGAGAACAGTAGACATTAGAATGATAAAGAGGTCCAGATTCACCAACTAATTATTTATCTCCATTTGTATACATCTTTACTAAGGGAGTGGAAGTAGATACACATGTGTATACACATTTGTTTACTTATATATGTTTTGTTCACATTCATGCTCTACAGTTTATTTTACAGGAATGAATATGAATGTAGATTTTTAGAATATAACAACAAGAGCAACATCGTTCAATATTAAAAGCTACTTGTATAGGAACATACTATTTTGATTCCCATGATCATTCTCCCTTGTACTATATTTATTTTATTCATATAGAGAGATGAATATAAAGTCATGACCCATGTCATTGTGGATGTGCACTTTTAAGCCATTTTATCACTAGTCATGCTGAGGAATTGGCTCTGATCTATACATGTACCCCTATAGACCTTGTTAAGTCAGGATCTGGGATGGTTTGTGGTCCTGCGGTAGGTCTTACTAATTTGAGTGGCTCTCAGAAGAACCAGCCTCCCAACTTGACCTAATTATCACAGTTCTTTACCCAGTGGAGCTAACAGGGCAGATAGACAGCTAACATGACAACACTGCGACCTTTGAGGTTCATACAATGTCCTTGCTATTTACCAAAATATTGAAAAAATGTTTTCAGAAACACTCATAGTTGCAGAAGAGTAGTGACCAGAAATCCATCTTTCAATTTAACAGCAGAGGGCCCTAGTGAGATGACATACACAAAAAAATAGCATGTTATGTACAGAAAAGTTAATGGTTGAAAATGGGGGCAGGAAAGAGGCATACTATCTTCTCACTTGGAACACTGAATAGAGGATAAGGTTTATAGTATTTGGAAAATATTCATCAAAAACCTAGTTCAGATAGTATGAATATGCTGAGTTAGTGATCAAAGCCTTTCAGCTTTTTTCAGTTTGAGAGAATTAAGTGACCTGTTATTTTGTTTTATTTTTCTGTTGACTTAGATTTTAAAGCTTTTGTTTTGGAGATCTATGATATAACTGAAGTATAGTCTCTTTTCACAAACAATATTAGTTTTGAAATTGTAGTTTTGTAGAAGATAGAAAATACAGTTATGCAACTACACACCATGGTATAAGGAAAAGAACTTGAACTAGACAATCACTTTACAAGAAACTTGTTAAGTCATCTTGAGCAAATACTAAACTGTCTCAGTTTTCTCATTTGTAAAATGGTGGGGTTAACTAAAGGGTCTCTAGGATCCCTTTCAACCCACAAATTCTGAATTTATACTTTTTCACACAGCTTATGACATACAAAAACAAAAAACCTAGAGTACGTAGAGTACGTAAAAGTTAATGCAAGCTATTACTATGAGGAAGAACCTTATCTCTACCCTTGGATTAGAAACAGGAAATATTGTTAAAAACAAATATTCAAAGGCAATGGAAAATGAGCAGAGACAGGTAGAAATTTGAAAAGAGTGTCAGGTAACTGGACGTTTGTGGTTTTCTTGCCTCGGGGTGCTCTTCAACCACTGCCCACTCAAGTATACAGATTGATAGACTTCAAATCAGCAGAGTAACTGGAAAATTTAAAGGGAAAATTTTGGAAGCAAGAGAGATGCAGAAGGACTGAGATCTACAATCTACATATAAACTCTGCCCAAATCCCTGCCTCATCACTGAACTATGCATGTGTAGAGGAAATACCAGAGGAGTAGGCAGAAACTAGAAAGGGGTCTACCCTTGAAAGGCAGCATTGCCTCTTAATGAGATTTGCAAGTTTGTTGTGTCTTTGACTGAGTGCATTGTCTGAACTGTATGTATGTTAGACACATAACTTGGATGACAGAAAGTGAAATTCTTACTGGCTTGAGGTGTCAGAAGGTAGAACTCAAGACTGGAAAAGCATTAGAAATTTAGGAGGGATCCCTAGAAACAAAGGGACCACAGAGAAGTTAAGCAAGGCCTAAAATCTGATTATAAAATCTGCCCAAATTCTTTGTTGACCACTAACCTGCTCAGGCTCAGAGGAAACCACCAGAGAGTCGGGCTAAAGAAAGAGCCTCTAAGAGTTGAAAAACTGAGTAGAAACGTCAGTTACTGCACACAGTAAGTATGACAGTTTCACATTTCGAGTCCAGGTAAATTAACTGCTTACTAGAACAAAAAAAGAGCAGTCCTCAGAAAAATAAAACAGATTCCAAAGCCACTAAAACATAATACCTACAATGTCAAGTTTTCAATCAGAACTTACTAGACATACAAAGAAACAGAACTGTGCAACCCATATTCAAGATAAAAAGCAACTAATAGACACTTAACTCCAGGGGACCCCAGATAACAGATTTAGCAAACAGACTTGAAAGCAGATATTATAAATACATTCAAAGAAATGAAGGAAGCATAATATTAATTAGTGAACAGAAAAGGAGTCTCAAAAGAGAAATACAAACTATATTTTAAAAAAGAAACAAAAGAAAATTCAAACCTGAAAACTACAGTAACTGAAATGAAAATTTTACTATGTAAGCTTAGCAGAGTTGAGATGGCAGAAGAAAGAATCAGTGAACTTGAAGGCAGATCAATAGAAGTTATTCAGTCTGAAGAATAGAGAAATAAAAGATGGAAGAAAAATGAACAAAATCTCAGGATGAAGCAATATCAAGCAGTCTAAATACTTGTAGTTGGAGTCCTAGAAGAAGGAGAAAGGGGCCAAAAAAGTACTTGAAAAAATAATGGCCAAAAGCCTTCCAAATTTGGTGGAAAACATTAATTTACAGATCTAAGAGGCTTAAGTAGGGGAACCACAAAACTACACCTAGGTTCATATAGTCAAATTGCTAAAAGACAAAGACAAAGAAAAAATCTTGAAAGCATCAAGAGAAAAATGACAAATATAGGGGGGCAACAAAAAAAGTAATGGTTGCTGAACAAGGTTGCAGGATACAAAGTAAACATACAAAAATTAATTGTATTTTTATATTACTAGAAATTAAAAATACAGTACAAATTACAGTCACTCAAAAAAAATGAAATACTTAGGTATAAATCTAACACAACAAGTACAGGACTTATATGCTGAAAACTATGAAGTGCTGATGAAAGAAATCAAAGGTCTAAATAGAGAAACATACCATGTTTAATAGATTGGAAGACTCAACGTAGTAAAGATGTTAATTCTCCCCACATTGATGTACACGTTTAATGTAAGTCATTTCAAAATCCCAGGAAGATTTTTTGTAGATACACACAGAATTATTCTAAAGTTTATATGGAGACACAAAAGTACTAGACACTTTTTCAAAATAGCTAAAACAATTTTGAAAAAGAAAAATGAACAGTATCAGTCTATCTGATTTCAAAACTTATTATACAACTATAATCAAGGATTATATTGGCAGAGGTATAGACACATAGACCAAAGGAGCAGAATAGAAGACTCAGACCAACAGAAAAATGCCCAACTAATTTTTTACAAATTTGCAAAATCAATTCAGTGGAGGAAAGATAGCCTTTTCAACAAATGGTGCTTGAACAATTGGACATCCATAGATTTTTTTTTAAATGAATCTCAATCTAAGTCTCACACCTTATACAAAAATTAATTCAAAATGTAAAACTATAAAACTTGGTAGAAAAATAGGAGAAATATTTGAGATCTAGGGCTACACAAGAGTTCTTAGACTTGACACCAAAAGCACAATTCATAAAAGGAAAAATTGATAAACTGGACTTCATCAAAACGAAAAAATTTCACTGTGAAAGACCCTGCTAAGAGGATGAAAAGAGAAATTACAGACCGGGAGAAAGTATTTGCAAACCACATATCTGAGAAAGAACTAACTTTCAGAACTTAGAGAAAAAAAAAAAAAAAATCAAACAGTCCAGTTAGAAGTTGGGCAAAAGACCTGCACAGACGTTCACTGTACACGTTGTATAAATGGCAATTAAGCACATGAAAAGGTTTTTAACATCATTAGCCATTAGAGAAATGCAATTAAAACTGTGAGGTATTACTATATACCTATTAGAATGACTAAAATAAAAATTAGTGACAACAACAAATGCTAGTAAGGATGCAGAGAAACTGGATCACTCATACATTGCTGGTTAGAATGTGGAATAGTATAGTAACTCTGGAACACAGTTTAGCAGTTTCTGAAAAAAACTAAACATGCAACTATTACACAGCATAGCAATTGCATTCCTGGGCACTTTTTCCAGAGGAATGAAGACTTATCTTCACACAAAAATTTGTGCCTTAATGTTTAGAGCAGTTTTATTCATAGTAGCCAAAAATGGATATAATCCAGATATCCTTTAATGGATAAATGGTTAAAGTGTGGTTTATCCATACCACAGAATACTGCTGAGTAATAAGAAGTTATGAACTACTGATCGATGCAACAACCTGGATGAATCTCCAGAAGATTCTGCTGAGTAAAAAAGCCAAAATCCACGAAGGGTACATACTGTATGATTCTATTTATGTAACATGTTTTAAATGACAAAATGGAAGTGGAAACAGATTCGTGGTTGCCAGGGGTTAAAGAAGGGCTGGGGCTGGGAGGAGGGAAGTGGGCTATACAAGGGCAACATGAGGGATCCTTGTAGTAATGGAAATGTTCTGTATTTTGACTCTATAAGTGTCAGTATCCTGGTTGTGATATTGTACCGACAAGATTTCCACTGGGGAAAGGTGGGGAAAGGGTACATGGTATCTCTGTATTTTTTTTATAACCCCATGTGGATTTACAGTTATCGCAAAAGAAAATGTTTAATTTAAAAAGTAATTGCTGACTTCCAACCAGAAGCGATGGACACCAGAAAACTGTAGGATGGCGTATTTAAACCATAGTAGACATTTTTCAGCTTCTTTATGTGCAAACTACCACCAAGTACATACTTCTTCTAGTGATTACCTCTTTGCCTGTTGTGGGACCACAATGCAGTGTCTGTCATCTTTACATGTTCAAGAGGTTCCACTCCACAGCCAGTCATTATGTTTACTGTATTATAGACATTGAAACTAAGGACAACAGAAATGTACTTCTGTGCACCCTATCCCCCCTGCCTTCCTTTAATCCAGCATAGTAGATTGATGTAAATGAGTGGGATAGAACCTCTTCCCTTTTGCTCCAGCTTTCCCAACTATGAAAATAGGAAAACTAAGACTTCTGAGTCTTGCCAAGTCAAAATCTCCCTAGGTCTGAGCCTCTTCTTGGTTGTTCTACATCTTCCAATAATGCTGAGTTACAGTGAACACGTGTAATTAAAGGAAAAGGCAGAAGGAGCTAATACAACTTGGGAGCTATATTCCATTTACTCAGTATCCCGGTAAAGGTCATTTTAAGGAGGAAACAGTTAAGTCATTGTGGCTAACACACTTAATATTCTTTATCGTTAATACCATTTTAGCCAATGGCTTAAAGAATCTAGTCCACAAAATTACCATTTGGTATTTGGTACCATTGGTTCCATTTGTATTGGTCCTAACCATGAATACCAATGCTGCTTCTTTATCCTTACCACTTCTATCTCTTGTCATCCTTTTGAGTTTAACCTTGAGTTAAGTTTTTCTTTAGTTCTACAACTCTTTTTATTAGACTCATTCTGGTTTATTTTACACCTGTAGGCCTTGGCCTATTGTACTCTTCAAGTAGCCATTTATGCACAAATGATCTGTTTTTGCTCACAAGGACCCTATTCTATGTGGTGGGCTGGAACATGCCAGCAGCCACCACTGAGGCGGTAGGTCCTTCCACAGACTGACAGGACAAGAGGAAGGACAAGTTTTCCATTGATATATTCGGTAGTAGGGGGAGACTGTCATTAAAGGGAGAATAGTGTTTTAGAAGAGGCCAGGTTTATGTGATTTTCTGGGGTTTTTGTTTGTTTGTTTGTTTTTCTTCTGTCTGCTTTTAAAAAGGAAAGAAAAAAACATTTATTGAGTTCCTACCCTGTACCTGATCCTTTAGCTAGGCATGTTAGCTATTGTTTTGTTTTTAAATGATAATGGTAATAATTAAATATATTATTTCATTGATCTTCACAATCATCCAGAGATGAGGAGATGAAAACTCTAAGGTCTCACAGTTTCCAAGTGGTAGAGCCAGTCCTCAAATTTATTGCCTACTCCAATTCTGTGCTCCTTCACCTATTCCACATTCCTTCCGGGAGTGTATGCTTTTCCCTCAATGTAAGCTGTGGGAAAGTGGGACTCCAGAATTCGAATCCTTCCCTGAACAGCTCAGCAAATGAAAGGAGCAGTGATGAGACTGGAAAGCGGATGAGAATGGACTACGAGGGTCCATGCTTCCTTGCTGAGGTTTTATATTTTATTTCAGGATGGCAGTGACACGGAGGACTATGTTCCAGAAGGGGGAGGTGCATAACAAACCATCAGGATTCTGGGGAATGATAAAGAGTGTTACCACTTCAGCCCCAGGAAGTGAAAGTATCCTTTATCCCTCTGCTTGATTCTTTTTCTCAACTCTGGACCAAGGGCAGAAGAAAAAATAGTATTGGGATATTCTCTTCTAAGATACCTGACTGCATCAGAGTTCAGCTGGCCAGGGCTGGGCTTAGGAAATACAATGTGTACAGTCATCTTTCCAACAGCCATAGAAGGTCATAAAATAATAAAACCATTGTCTTTGAACTGAAGGGGTCCTAACATGTCAGTCTTTCCATTTTACAGATGAGAAAATAGACCCAGAGAAGTTAAGTCACACAGTGGCTTGTGGCAAAGATAAGACCAGAACTGTGGTCTCCTCAGTTCTTTCCACTACACTATTGTATTTCCCACCTCTGAAAAACCACCACAAAACAATGGCTCCCCCAAATGGATGGTTTGTATATGGGATTGTAAGGGCCCATTTCTAAAGCAGTCAGTTTTAGAAACAAACAAATTTTAAGCAGCTCTGTATCTCCAGTGACTTTTTGGTTTAAAGAATCAAGGAGATTGGGATAATGGACTTGTCTTGGCCCAGCTGGTTGCAGTGTTAAACTGATTCCCAAATTGAGTAACCAAATCTCTTTGTGGCTACCAGGTTATTAAGCTGGAATTGGGGGTGGGGGACTAGAGGTGAAATAGCATATTCCTGCTTCATTTTCTGGCCTGAGGAAGAACAAATTCCCCTGTGCCTCAATTGGAGGAAAAGAATGTAACCTATTCTTGCTATAAATTATGATATATCTTTCTGGTGTGAAATGCAGGTAAGAATTAGAAAAAAAAAAAAAAAAAGTAGGATGACCACAGGAGAGAGAAAAAAAAGATGACTTTAAATTCATTTCTCGTCTCCTATTTCCAGACAGGGTGCTAAGGGGTAAAATGATGAGCAGAGGATAGCCTCTCTCCTCAAGGAGCTTACTGCCTAATCATGGAAGAGCCAAACGTGTAACTCATTAAACCGCGTTATTCAGTGGCCTGGACCATGCCAACAGCAGCCACTACTGAGGAAGGAGCTGAAGGGCATTTGCTGATTTGGGTAATAGTGGAAAACTCACAGAGAGGAGGGAGGATTTGGATTAAAGCCAATGCTTCTGTTTTAGAAGGGGCTGTCTTTACTGTTTTTATTACTTAAAAATTCATAAAGGCCAAAGTTTAGGTTTAAGCTTTCTTAGCAACACTAAGTCAAGTCAAAAAAGTATCAGGATTATTTAAGATCTCTGAGTCCTTTCCTAAATGGAGAGGATAATCACACGACCTCACTGAGTTCTTCGAAAGTGGCATAGCGTAATGGAAAGAGCAGGCCTTGGAGTAAGGCAGATCTGACTTTGCTTCCATGCCTATTAGCTGTGTGACTTTGAGCAAGTTATTTGACTCTCTGAGCTTTACTTTCCTTATCTGCAAAATGGATAATAACACCTATCTCATGGGATTGTTGTAAATAATAGAAGATAATATCTGTAAAGAACTAAAGAAGATAATGTCTATAAATCCTAGCCTGTATTAGAACTCAGTAAACATTAGTTCCCTTCCCTAACATTGTATTTATTCAGATATTTCAGGAGAAAACTTTGCTATATTATAGGTGTTTTTCTTACTATGTAACCTTTTGAGATTCCAAAGATTACATTTGACTTAATCTAACTAGATAAAGCAAAGATAAACAGAACCATCTCTCTGAGCCACTTGAGCTAGTGAGAAACTGAGTGGTAGGTGGTTGGTGGGGATGCTCTTGATGGAAAAGCTTTTATACACCTGTGTCTGAGGTTGGAAAAATTGTTCTAAAGTAGTCCTGCTGGCTATAAGCAGGAAATTGAAAATATGGGCAGTTCCTAGGACCCACTGTAGAAGAAACCAAAAGCATATGCTTTCTTCATTGCTATTCCTTGAAACTTCTGTGTGATTTAAACCTTGATGCCCATTTTGTGCCAGATCTTACTCTTATTCAACAGGAAGTGGATGCTTTGGAAGAACTAAGCAGGCAGCTTTTTCTGGAAACGGCTGATCTATATGCTACCAAGGTACAGAGCAAGGAAACTGAAGTGTGGTTTTTACTAATATGATTGAAGAGAGAACAAGACTGAATAGCTTTTTAGCATCCTCTATGGCCAAGCCATGTAAGAGGCACCTCATAGCTTTAATATCAGCCATGAAGCACTGATGGCTGCAGTCTTTGTGACATTGCTCCTACCAGTAGCAAAACCCTTAATGGAACGCTCTCAAAAATAGAAATTAGTGGGATAGTCAGAAGAGGCTTTTAATCATCTAGGAAGGTGGCACACACCACTTCCTACTGATGATCCAGGATCAAGAGGGTAGCTCCTGTGGTAGCTCCTCTGTTTTCTATTCTCTTGCAAGTTAGTAATAGTGTAAGAGCAGTAAGACACCAATCTGCCGTGGTCTAGCCCTATTTTAAAGGATCCCGATCAAGAAGGGACCTAACTACAAGGGTAACTTTCCTTTGTACACCTAAAATGCAATGTAATTTAAATATGCAAAATCTATTAGTTAAGGTTGTTCAAACTATTTTAATCCTTTTTGAGGATTACTTCACAGGAATAGCCATGTAGGAGAGAGGTAAACATAGGCTTTGAAGACAGATAGACCTGAGCCTAACTTCCCTTACTCACTAGCTCTGCAACCTTAAGCAAGTTATTTAGCCTCTCTAAGCCTCTGTTTTCTCATCTGTAAAATTAAAGAGAACATATCTCATAAGAGTTGTTATGAAGATTAAAGTAGATAATGCATGGAAGGTGTTTATCCTAATTTCTGGCTTAAAGTAATCATTCAATAAATTTTTCCCACTACTACTAGTACTGTCATTTTAATATTATTATTATTATCATGTGTGGTTTTAATTCTTAGCCTGAACAGTGATTCATAGAGGCAGGAATTTTGTGGAATATAAATGTAATTTTGCTGAGACTAACCATGTTTTGTGTTTGTTTTCCCTCAGGAGAGAATAGAATACTCCAAAACTTTCAAGGGGAAATATTTTAATTTTCTGGGTTACTTTTTCTCTATTTACTGTGTTTGGAAAATTTTCATGGTAAGTATATTATTTTTAATTGTCAGGATTTAGGTGATTTTCCCTGGTAATGGCAGAGAGAGAAAATTGGGTTCGGTTGACGCATTGAACTAAATTCCAAATCCAGTTGAGTCAATAGAAAATGTGATCTTTCACATCTCTGAGCCTCATTTTTTCACCCTCTCCTTTTTGGGTCACCTAGAAGAGGGAGGTTGCATTTTTCTTCTGTCAGAAATCATGAATAAGTTCTTAGATTATGATATATATGAAGAGTGAATATTGAAGTTTCTTATTTTACACCCTGCTTTCCATATTACGCATGAGTACGTGACTGTATATAACGCAATTCCTACCTTCAGCTCAGAATAGAAACCACCTGTCCTTTTTAATGATCTGTATATAACCCAAAAAGTAAATTCTAAAACATATTTCTACAGATAAATTCATCTTCTGTGCTTACAGCTCTTATTCTTTTGTGGCTCTCCCTTAACGCTCTATTCTTTATGTGCATTTTATGTACTGCATTATTTGTCTTTACTTGTGACTCATCTGCAGGTATTAATGGATTTCAGTGTGATTATAGAAAAGGCTGATTTGACGTTCTAGTTTGGTGACTTTCCCACTGGGGCTGTGCTTGCACAAAGAGGAGCTTTGTCAGCTTGTTAGTTAATTTTGATCAGTGTAGATGAATGGAGGATTCTGGATTTAACAGATCTAATGTTATAATAAATTGATGTTAATACCCATTCAGATGACGCTTTTAAATCTTGATTCATTCAATGGGAGAGGATAAATGAAGATAGTGTATTCAGTTAACTAAGATACTAAAGGCTTTTTCTGAGATGCAGCCTTTAGGAGAGCATAACATTTTTAACAGCTTTATTGAGATGTAATTGACATTCAACAAACTGTACATATTTAAAGTATACAATTTGGTAAGTTTTGATATATATACCTGTGCAACAGTCATCACCACAATCAAGATAGAGAACATAGCCATCCATCACTTCCAAAAGTTTCCTCAGGCCCCTTTGTAATGCCTCTCTCTTCCTTTTTATTGCTGAGTAGTGTTCCATTGTATGGATGTGCCACAATTTGTTTATCTGTTCACCTGCTGATTGATATTTGTTTGTTTTCAATTTGGGGATATTACAATAAAGCTGCTGTGAACATTTGTGTACAAGTCTGTATTTGGACATACACTCTCTTTTCTCTTGGGAGAAAGCATTTAAGTGTAGAATGGCTGGATCATATGGCAAATGTATGTTTGACTTTTGAAGAAACAGCCAAACTTTTCCAAAGAGGTTGCACCATTTTATATTCCCACCTGCAGTGTTTGAGAGTTTCAGTTATTCCACATCCTCACCAACATTGTGTAGTCAGTCTTTTTAATCTTAGATGTTTTCATAGGTATGAGGTGGTATTGAATCATTTTAATTCGCATTTTCCTGATGTCTAATGATGTTGAACAACTTTTTATGTGCCTTTTTGCCACCTGTATATCCTCTCTGGCAATGTATCTATTCAAATTTTTTGCCAATTTTTTAATTAGGTTGTTTTCTTTTTATTGGGTTTGAGAGTTTTTCAATATAGTCTGGAAGCCTTTTATCAAATATGTGATTTTCAGATATTTTCTCCCAGTCAGTGGCTTGGCTTTTCATTCTCTTAGCAGTATCTTTCAAAAACCAGAAATTCTTCATTTTGATGAAGTCCAATTTATCTTTTTTTTTTCCTACTATGGATTATGCTTTTGGTGTTGTATCTAAGAAATCTTTGTCTAAAGATTTTTCACAAAGATTTTTTTCATATGTTTTCTTCTAGAAATTTTATAGTTTTAGGTTTTACATTTAGGTCTATGATCCATCTTGAGTTAATTTTCTAATATGATATTGGAGTATGAATCCAAGTTCATTTTTTTCATATAGATAGCCAATTTTTCTAGCACCATTTGTTGAAAAGAGTATCCTTTCTCCATTGAGGTGATTTTGCAATTTTGTCAAAAACTAATTGACCATATGTGTGTGGGTCTGTTTCTGTACTCTCTTTTTTTCTATTGAGATTTATATGTATCTTATATATTTACTTCTGCCCATACCACACTGTCTTGATCAATGAGTTTTCCAATTCGTGAGCGTGGTACAACTCTTCATTTATTTAGATCTTCTTTAGTTTCTCTCAACAGTGTTTTATAGTTTTTAGTGTACAAAACTTTCATCAGATTTATCTCTTAAGTATTTAATTTTTTGATGCTATTATAAATGAAAATGTTTTTATAATTTTAATTTCTAAGTGTTACTAGTATATAGATATACAATTGATTCTTGTATATTGATCTTATATTCTGCAACCTTGCTAAACTCCCTTATTATTTCTAGAAGCTTTTTATAAATTTCATAGGATTTTTCTACATAAACAATTCCATCCTACCTTTCTTCTTCTCCTCCTCCCCCAGCCTTACTGCACTGACCAAAGCCTCCAGTTACAGAGTTAAATAGAGCAGTCATCCTGATCTTGTTCCTGATCTTAGGGGGAAAGCATCCAGTCTTACACCATTAAGTATGATGTTAGCTGTCGGTTTTTCCTGGTGCCCTTTATCAGGCTGAGGAATTTTCTTTTATTCATAATTTCTTGAGTGTTTTTAATCATGAAAGCATGTTTGATTTTGCCAGATGCTTTTCTGCATCTATTGAGATGATCATATGGTTTTTCTTTTTTAGTCTGCTAATATAGTGAATTACATTAATTTTTGAATATTAAACTGACCTTGCATTCCTGCAGTAAACTTTACTTGGCCATGATGTATTATCCTTTTTATATTTTGTTAGATTTAATTTACTAAGATTTTGTTAAGAATTTTTGCATCTATGTGTCTGAGGAATACCAGAATGTAGTTTTCTTGTTAATGTCTTTGTTTGGTTTAGATGTCTAACCTTAGAGAGTAAGTTGAGAAGTATTTCTTTCTCTTCTAATTAGCAGAAGAGTTTGCATGGAATTGTTATTATTTCTTTCTTAAATGTTTGGTGGATTTCATCAGCCATCTAAGACCTGGAGTTTTCTTTGCAGAGAGATTTTTTAACTACAAATATAATTTCTTTAATATTTATAAAGTTTATTCAGGGTTATCTATTTCTTCTTGAGTGAACTTTTGTACTTGTGTCTTACACAAGAATTTATCCATTTTTATTGAAGTTGTCAAATTTATTGGCATAAGATTGTTCATAGTATTCTCTTATTATACTTTTAATATTTATAAAATCTGTAATGATGTCACCTCTCATTCTCTTTTTATGTAACAGCTTTATTGAGATATAATTCACATGCAATACAATTCACCCATTTAGTGTACAATTCAGTGGTTTGTAATATTCACAAAGTGTGTAACCATCAACACAATCAATTTTTATCACCCCAAAAAGAAATCCCATACTCACTAGCAGTCATTCCCTATTTCTCCCCCAGCCTCAGGCAGCCACTAATCTATTGATACTTTCTGTCTCTATAAATTTCCCTAGTCTGGACATTTCATGTAAATGGAATCACACAATGTCGTCTTTTGTGATTGGCTTCTTCACATAATGTATTCAATGTTCATCTGTGTTGTAGCCTCTATCACTACTTCATTCCTTTTTATGACTGAGTAATATTTATTTCATTATATAGATATACCACATTAATTTAAATTATCCATTCATCAGTTGATGGACATTTGAGTTGTTTCCACTTTTTGGCCACTGTAAATAATGCTATCGTGAGCATTCATGTATAAGTTTTTATGTGGACAGATGTTTCATTTCTCTTAGGTATATTACCTGTAGGGGTAGAATTGCTGGGTTATACGCTAACTATATGTTTAACCTTCTAATAAACTGCCAAACTACCAGGCTGTTTTCCAAAGCATCTGTACCAATTTACATTCCTGCCAGCAATGTGTGATGGTTGCAATTTCTCCACATCCTCTCCAACACTTATTATCTATCTTTTTTAATTATAATAATTTTAGTGGATATGAATTGATATCTCTCTAATTCTTGATATTGATAATGTGTGTCTTTTCTCTTTTTTTCTGATCAGTCTTGATAGAAGTTTATCAATCTTATTGAACTTTTCAAAGAACCAGCATCTGGGTTAATTGATTTTTCTCTGTTGTTTTTCTGGTTTCCACTATTATTTCTCTTCTGCATTTTTGGGGTCTTCTTTTTCTAATTTCTTAAAGTGGAAGCTAAGATCATTGGTTTGAAACCTTTTTTTTAATATAGGTGTCTTAATGCTATAAATTTCTTGTTAAGCACTATTTTAGTTGCATCTCACAAAATGCAACTTTTTTGATATGTTTATTTTTATTTTCATTCAGTTCAAAATACTTTCTGATTTCCTTTTTGATTTCTTCTTTGACTTGTGGGTTAGAAGTACGTCATAAAATATTTGGGGATCATCTGAATATCTTTCTGTAATTGCTTTCTAATTTAATTTCATGTGATCTGCGAATATACTTTGAATCTTTTTAAATTTATTGAGACTTGTTTTCTGACCCAGAATATGGTTAACCATGGTTGATGTTCTATGTACACTTGAATAGAATGTGTATTCTACTCCTGTTGGGTGGAAAGGCTTGCAAGTGTCAATTAGGTCAAGTTGGTTGATAGTATTGTTAAAGTTTTCTGTACTCTTACTGATTTTCTGACTATTTAATTACTCAGAGAGGGGTGTTGAAATTTCCACCTATTGTTGTGGATTTGCCTTTTTTTAAATTCTGTCATTTTTTTGCTTCATGTATGTCATGTAGGGTCATTATGTGCCCCTTGTTGAAATGATTCTTTTATTCTTATGAAATGACCCTTTTATTTTTTGCTATGAAATCTACTTTGTCTGATATTAATATAGACATTCCAGCATTCTTTTGATTAGTGTTAACATAATATATCTTTTTCCATACTTTTACTTTTAACCTATTTGTATCTTTATATTTAAAGCAGGTTTCTTGTAAGCAACTTGCTTTTCTTTTTTTAATTTATTTATTTATTATTTATTTATTTACTTTTGGCTGTGTTGGGTCTCCGTTGCTGCACGTGGGCTTTCTCTAGTTGCGGCAACCGGGGGCTACTCTTCATTGCAGTGTGCAGGCTTCTCATTGCAGTGGCTTCTCTTGTTGCAGAGCACAGGCTCTAGGCACACGGGCTTCAGTAGTTGTGGCACACAGGCTCAGTAGTTGTGGCTCACGGGCTCTAGAGTGCAGGCTTCAGTAGTTGTGGCACATGGGCTTAGTTGCTCCACGGCATGTGGGATCTTCCTGGACCAGGGCTCGAACCCATGTCTCCTGCATTGGCAGGGGGATTCTTAACCACTGTGCCACCAGGGAAGCCCCGCAACTTGCTTTTTTATCTAATCTGATGGTCTCTGCCATTTAATTGTCATATTTGGACCAGGAGTCAGCCATCTGTAGCCCACAGGCCAAATCCAGCCACCACCTGCTTTTATTTTAAAAGTTTTATTGGAACACAGCCAAGCCCATTTATCTACATATTGTCTGTAGCTACAGTTATATGACAGTGGCAGAGTCTGCCAACCCCTGGTTTAGACCATTTATATTTAATGTGATTATTGATATGGTTGAGTTTAAAACAACCATGTTGCTGTATGTTTTTATTCATCTCATGTGTTCTTTTTTCCCCTTTTTCCTTTTTTTCTTCCTTCTTTTGGATTAATTGGGTATTTTTCGTAATTCCATTTGATCTTCTTTGTTGGCTTGTCAGCTATAACTCTCTTTTTGTTGTTTTAGTGATTACTATTAGAGCTGTCAGAAAATAACCACAGGGAATGACCCTGGAATTCCTTGATTCTCTTACCCTGAGTCCGTCTACCAAAATGTTTCCTTTCTGGATCCTATTAAATTAAGTTGTATATGTCATAGCCTTATTCCCCTTTGTACTCTACAGAAAAGAAAGATAGTGTAGATAGGGACTTTTGTTTGCCTATGTGTGAATAGCCAAAATAGATTTCTTATATATGATTTAGATTGAGAGTAGAATTGCATTTTTAGGAATATCCACCTGTAAGGTACATTTGGTGATTAATTCATTATTTTGCTTCATTTTTTAAAATGGTGATTATTGAGATACTCTAATGTAAAGGTCTGTGTCTCTGCAGGCAACCATTAATATTGTTTTTGACCGAGTTGGGAAAACTGATCCAGTCACAAGAGGCATTGAGATCACTGTGAATTATCTCGGGATCCAATTTGATGTAAGAGTTATATCAAAATCCTTGTTTGTTATGTTTCTTTCTATTTTATCTGGTCTAAATTACAATTCTTTAGATTCTAACTCCTTATTCTAGGTACTTGCTTCTGCTTTCATTCTTCTCACTCTCCTCTATATTTTGGCATATTCACATGGCAAATTCGTAAAGGGCATAAAACCATAAGTAACGACTGGAAATTATTATTGTCATGGATAGTGATTATTTCTGTAGTTCCTCCTCTTCTTCTCTGTAGCAGCTACCACTCACCAGCTTCTCCGTAACAAATATTCAAATACTTCTCTCTGTGATACTTGATGACATCTTCAAATATAACTCACCTTTGATTCCTCTGGTAGAAAATTAAATACTAATTAGTGTTTTTGTGTTAGAACTGAAATGATTTCTGCTATAAAAAATTATCTGTATCAACTAATTCATGTGGGTTTTGAGCTAAAAATGTTAACTGTCACCTGTGCACAAAGATTTTTTTAATCATCTTTCTATGTGTTTTATAATACCACTGTTCCTAAACACACTCTTGTCCCAATTTAAGTTTAATGTCTTTATTTGTAGAATAGTATATTTTCCAGGTATATATATAGCCAATGATTCTAGCTGATTAGCACTTTGATAATAAGACCAATGTCATGTTCTTAGTCCCTATGAGTGCCATTTAGCTGTGCTACGATCCTGGCCACAGACTACATGCTACCCCCAGCCAGCCATCTCAGCTGGACATGCCCCTGGTAGCTGGATAAAATGAAAATACACCAGAGCAAATTGAGCTCCAGTCCTTGAGAAACAGCTCAAAGCACACATTTTTTTGATGATAGATCAATAGTGTATCCTTTTTCATGTGAAGAAGCATGGTATCTTTCCTTCAAGTAGTGTATAAATTATACGGTAAAGTATGCTTCGCTCTTTTTTCACATGTGTTTTCCTCTTTTAAATTTTTTTACTGGGGTGAGTTTTTAGAAATGCCCTTATCAGTGCTTTGAGGCTAGCTGCTGTGTATGTATATGTATTCCATCTATAACTCATCTATATATGTACTCCACGTTTCATAATTCTGAATAACATCTCTTAGATGTTAGCAATGCAGCTCCCCCTCAGATGCTTTTCAGCCCTGAATCAAGCACAGGGTATCACAGCTGCCTCTCACTCTGAAGCAATCCAAGAGGAGAAAAAGGTATCATCATGTGATTCAGATGAAGGTCAGCTATTTCCTAGACTATAGCTGAGAATGTCTACATATTCTTTTATTATAAGAAGAAAAGTTTCCTATACTTTTGGGTGATCAGAGAACTGTCATTCACAGATATTAAAAATTATCAGGCTGCTATTTAGTTTCCTTTTAATTCATGCTTTTCACTTGAAGCTGTGTTATTAGCTTTGTGTTTCTTCTGGTTATTAGAGTTATTTTCATCACTTCATTGCACTTGCTTTCTTCTCTCCTTAAGTTTTAAGTCTGCTAGTTAAGATATCCACTGCAGTCTTCCTGTACATGTTTTTGCTGCCACTTACTTGCTAATGAAGTTCCCTCTCACAGCTACATAAGTGATAAGAATGCTTCTTCTTAGCTTTCCCATCTCTCTGAACAGAAATTTAACAAATATTTTTCCTTCCTATCGTGTGGACAGGTGAAGTTCTGGTCCCAACACATTTCCTTCATTCTGGTTGGAATAATCATTGTCACGTCTATCAGAGGACTGCTGATCACTCTTACCAAGGTAGGTTGTATCACAGAGTTTAAAAGTACTAATTTAATTACATGTGGCACTGTGAGATGATTTCACCTAATTAACATTTCTGCCTTCTGAGATCTTAAATAACAGTCGCAAATATTTAAAAGACATACAACAGAATAAAAGAAAAAGTTAAACTAATACATAAGTTGATGATGATGTATTTGCATCGTACACCAATCAGATGAGTACAGTTAGTTACCAAAGGTCATAGAATGAGATCACAGTCTGTTTCATTCACTGATATGTCACCAGCATCTAGAACAGAACGTGGCACATGGTAGGTACTGAGCAGGTATTTGGAATGAATAAATGAGATAGTATTTGAGGTTAGAAGAGTAACTGTGAGAGTTGCTTGTAAGGAGGATATGGAAGTAGGAGAAGCAGAATGTTCAGCTATTTTCTGATCAACATAGGAAGGCTTCATGGAGCTGGAAGGTAAATCCTCTCTGGTAGAAGAGGTAGGGATTTCAAAATCCAAGAATTGTTTGAATGAAAGGAGAGAAGAGGTTGGGAGGGGAGAAGGGATCACCAAGCATCTAGCACAATTTTAGGAAGAGCTCAGGAGCTTAGTAACAATTTCAAGGGCTTGGAGTGGCCTGGAGTAATTGGTTTTAATGATTTATAATGATGTTAAAATCATATGTATCGGGTTTCCCTGGTGGCACAGTGGTTGAGACTCCGCCTGCCAATGCAGGGGACATGGGTTCGAGCCCTGGTCTGGGAAGATCCCACATGCCACGGAGCAACTAAGCCCGTGTGCCACAACTACTGAGCCTGTGCTCTAGAGCCCATGAGCCACAACTACTGAGCCCACGTGCTACCACTACTGAAGCCTGTGCACCTAGAGCCGGTGCTCCACAACAAGAGAAGCCACCGCAATGAGAAGCCCGCGCACCGCAACGAAGAGTAGCCCCCACCTGCCGCAACTAGAGAAAGCCTGGACGCAGCAACGAAGATGCAATGCAGCCAAAAATAAAAAAATAAAATTAATTAATTTTAAAAAAAATCACATGTATCACATAGTTTCTGATAAGGTGGAATCCTTTCATGTTATAATACCTAAAACCACCAACTTACCCATATGGGAAAAGTATAACTGGATCCTTTTGGGGCAGTCTATTTAAATATCTTATTTATAGCCTTAATCATATGAATGGTTCTATACAGGATTGTGGCATGGAAGAGACATTTTTAATTAAATGTTAACTGTACTACTTAATGTTTTTGACACAGGAATCTAGCAGTACTGTATAAATTCATCTCTCCTCCCTTTCTTGACAGTTCTTTTATGCCATATCCAGCAGTAAGTCCTCCAATGTCATTGTCCTGCTATTAGCACAGATAATGGTAAGTTTAAGGAACTAGCTTTATGTGTACAGCTGTAAAATGCCAGAAATATGTTCTATACTTTTAAATATTTTAACAATGTCCTGGGACTTGCCTGTCACTACATTCAAAGGGACTTCTGGATTAATCTGACTTACAGGGCATGTACTTCGTCTCCTCTGTGCTGCTGATCCGAATGAGCATGCCTCTGGAGTACCGCACCATAGTCACCGAAGTCCTTGGAGAGCTACAGTTCAACTTCTATCACCGGTGGTTTGATGTCATCTTCCTGGTCAGTGCTCTCTCCAGCATACTCTTCCTCTATTTGGCCCACAAACAGGCACCAGAGAAGCATATGGCACCTTGAACTCATGCCTATTACAGACTGCTACAGGCCAGTGGTGTCAGAATTTGGATATAAGAGGGAAAAAATGGAGGGGACCGGGGCCTAACATTTTTTAAACAAACAAAATGCTGTGGTAGCATATTCTACCTCCAGCTCACACCTTCCTCCTCAGATGATACTGTGATCATGAGTAGCATCAGCTACTCATGATCACAGAAATGAGAGAGAGAAGTAACTCAAGCTAGTACTCAGCCAAGAGCACCCTGTTTGGGTTTGAGGCTGGTGCAGTATGCTGGGTGGTGGGACTGGACAGAGCCAAGAAACTAAGGGGAGAAAATACACTGGAATTCTGGGCTAAGCGAGATCTAAGGTAGCTGGGCCAAACACGAGATTCTGTCAAGTCAAGGATCACATGGAGAAGGTTATGACGTTCCCTTGAGATTGACTATCATTAAAATCAGAGGTTGTTAACACTTTGGACTTAGCATCATTTTATCAAGGATAGCTTGGTTAAAAAGTTACGCTTGTGTGACCTAATATGAATTGGCATCCCACCCTTCCTCCCCAACCCCTGTCCCCTTAAAATAACCAAGAGGTTATCTGTCCTGGAGAAGGAATGGTATGCAACTGAACTAGAGTCTACCAAGAGAGACTTCAAAGTATGTCATCTTTCTTGATTTCCTTTCAACTTATTATTTAAAAGTGAATTACGCTAAATTCAAGGCAGTGATGATATCTCATTTTTTCTTTTCATCTGCCCCTCGTGCTGTGGGGTAAAACAATGAATAACTGTTAACTGGAATAAGTCACTTTCCTATCCTACGACTCAATTTCTTCATCTGTAAAAGGAAGCTGTTGGAAAATTTGTAGAACACTCAGATATGCAATTTAAGAAAATCCTGAATTTTATTACCAGGAAGTCTCTTTTTATTACTAAGATCTTATTCTGAGTTTTATTGTGTTTTGGGTTTCTAGAGGCAACATGAAGGTTAAAGCATAAAAAGTTTACCAAAAACAAAAGCACTATTAAGGTTACATCAGCTAACAGGCAAAATTTAAGCATACTCAAAAGGCATTTTTAATGGCATTTATTTTAGCAACAACAACATTCTTACAAAGGATAATTTTAATAGGCTTATCTGTTCAGATACTTTAATTAGCAGTTCTCACATATACAAATTTATGAATCATCTTTGGTGCTCTAGGAACCTACAGAAGAGACAACAGCATACAGAGAAATGTAGTTAAGTTGAAGCTTGAAAGAAATCAAATGAAAAGCATCTGGCTCCTGCCTTAACTTTTCCTAAGTTGACCATAAATAAGCTATCTGCAGTAGCCGCCCCTAAAACAGATGACAACAGAAGACAATCACACATGACAAACTGGTTTCCAGAGGAGTTCTTCTCTAACAGAGACAGTAAACCGGTGGTAGCTCATTCCTTAGGAAAGGATTCCTATTAAATACCCAGAAACAGCTATCAGCCAAAGCTATTGCTTGTTCTCATCACATCTCTGTATCTTCAGAATTGGAAGAAGAATGAGAGGCTGTACTGTGGGCCTGTGCAAAAGAAAACAAAGGATCTATAAGTGGTAAGAGTGTGAACATCAGGAGACGGATGATCTATTCTAGAGTTGCATGACTTAAATCAGGGAGTAGAGTCACTCACTAGAAGCCAGGTGACCTGAATTCTATACTTGGCTTTGTTTCCAGTTTGCTGTTTGACACTAACACATTTCTTAATGTCCATATATATATAATTTCTTTTCTATAAAGTTAGCATAGTACTGTAATGACTTCCTATAGAGTTATTATAGAATTTTTTAAAGACATCTAGTATACAAGGTCAATGGCTCTCGTGTATGCTATGGTCTGCAAGTCTGTATCTCCCTAAAATGGGTAAGTTGAAATCCTGTTCCCCAGGGTGATGTTATTAGGCGGTAGGGCCTTTGGGAGGTGATTAGGTCATGAGGGCACAGCTCTCATGATTGAGATTAGTGCCCTTATAAAAGAGGCCTCCCAGAACTCCGCAGCCCCTTCTTCCATGTGAAGGCATGGCCAGAAGTCAGCAGTCTGCAACCTGGAAGAGGTCCTTCACCAGACACTGAATCTGTCTGTGCCGTGATCTTGGACTTCCCCAGCCTCGAGAACAGTGAGAAATAAATGTTTGTTGTTTATAAGCCAACCAGTCTATGCTATTTTGTTTAGCAGCCCAAACAGACTAAGACAGCATGTATTCATTAAAAATGAGTATTTGTTTTTTATATTACCAATCAATAGAAATAATGTAACAGAAAGAATATAAAACTTTTAGAGTCTTGGTTTTGCCATACATTTTCTTTATGAACTTAGGTCAGTTAACTTTTGGACCTCAAGTTCACCTGTGAAAAGAAATTGAGACTTACCAAGGAATTTATCTAATCCAAATACATACGGAATAATGCTTACTCTTCCCCAGTAATAATACTTGAATATCTGCCAATTATTTTAAAAACAATACTGTCACTAACCACCACCATTCATTTTCATGCTTACTATGAAGCAGGCACTGCTCAAAGCACTTTAACAGTCATAATTAATATAATCCTGATAACAATCTGACAAATTATCCTTGTTTTATAGGTCGGGAAACTGAGGCACAGAGAATAAATCCATTTACCCAAGGCTGATAAATGGTAGATCCAGAATTTGTACATAAATAGTCTGATTCCGTTTCTTCTGGTGGTTCCCATTATAATTTTGATAAGTTACCATCAAACTCCATGCTATGAAAAATAAGATGCTTGCTGTTCTTATACCATCTCCTCTCTGCCACGATAATTGAATTTGCTAGTTCTCTTTACACTGTAATTTTCTAGTATTTTAGGAAATCTGTGGTAAACATAGACACATGGTGCACTTATTAAGGACTTTACCAGACTCTGGTTAGTTAGATCACTAAAAGAAATGTATCACCACTCACTCGTTCTCTTGCCGTGTGCGAGTCTTGCTCTGATTCCTCCGGCGTTCCTTCTTCGGGATCAGGGGTGTCATCCAGTGGATTAGCCATGGAGGAAACGATAGGGATTTTCTTAGCCTGGAAATAATCATAGGCCTTCTTTCCACAGACTAAGAGTATGACATTCTTGCCACTGCTCTGGATTCTGTCCACCACCTTCTCATAGGGCTCATCCAGTACGTTCACTCCATTCACTTCAATGATGACATCCTCATCCTCTAGCCCAGCCAGGTCAGCAGGGCCACCCGTCTGTACCTGTGGGCAGAGGTTCTGAGTTATCACTTCCAAACACAGATAACAGAATGTTAGACTAGCTATTCTTCAGAGGAGAGATGAGGATGTTGAGAATTTATTCTTAATCATGTTATTATTTCTCCTTGAGGTAGAGAAGTTGAGAATGGTGCTCTATTGCTTTTCTGCTTATGAAAGCTACAACTTCCGTACTCAAATGAGTAGTGTCACAGTGGTTGAATATCATATGTCTTCTGGGTTGAAGGCATTAGATTTCATAGGTCCGCCTTCTTTGTTCCCAGGTTGAGAGCTGTAGAGATAGTCTTCTCACTGTCAGTCCCTGCAGGGTAGGGGCATTATGCCAAATGCACAGAAGCAAACAAGTATCACTCCCAGAATCATTAGTGACTGTCACTACAGTCATGTCAGCTCACTCTGTTTACAGTGTTTGATTTGAAAGTATCTATAGAGACAATTAGGTGGAACAGATGTTTAAGAAATGAAAGATGTGAGCTTAGGATGTACTAGTACCTATCTTAAAGGGTACAAGACCATAAGCATTTATTTGAACCCAAGTGAGACCCTCAGTGTAAGCCTTCAATGTAACCTTTTTACTGAGCCATCAGTGAGTGGGAGAAACTGGGACTCTCCTAATTGTGACTGTTCATTGGGCTGCCGGAACCAGATCACCATACCTCTTTGACGAATGAGCCTGGCTGACCCCGAATCGCATTTAAGCGAAAGCCGTAGCCGTCTTCACCTTTGACCAGCCTGCAGAGTTTAGGCTTATGATCTGCTACTTCCTCGGTAGTATCTGGGCTTGAGACCTCCAGAGGAGCAGGAGTAGGAGCTGGATCCTCCTTGACAGACCCATTAGGCAGTTCTTGATTTTGATAGTAGAGTAATGGAGAAAAGCCAGCCTTTTGAAAATAAAGGGGGAAAAAACCCCATTAATTATAAGTATGAGAAGTTACACTTTATTAAATGTGCTGGTTTAATTTATAAGGTATCCTCCATGTTCCACTCCTCTTCCAGATACATCTGGCTGTGGGCTGTAAAATTTCTCTACTACCCCAAACAGAAAAGGTATAAAGGAAGATTGAGCTTGGTTATAGAGTAATGAGTGTAAACATGTAAACAAATGTAAATGTATATAAAATAAAAGCAGTATAGAATGTTGTACAAGGATCCAAAAATAAGTCTAACAGAACTGCCAGTTTATTCTGATTCCATGATAGTGAGCGAGTCACTGCACAAACCACAGGCAATCTCCCTGTTAGGAGATTATAGACATTGAGTGACTGGCCCAGTACCTCATGCAGAGCAGGTTCACCTGGCCCTTCCCCTTCAATAAGATGGTCTTCAGAACTCTTCAGAGCTCCTTAAACACATTAGAGAAAGTGAAACATGAGACATTATTTTTATCACTATTTGAATTACACGCAGTAATTAATTGGGGGGAGGGGGTAGAGGAGGTTGGCAATCATGTGATCACATATGGTAACAAAAGTCAATTCCAATCATTTGCTACTTGCTTCTCCCACTCCCCCTCCAGTCCTGTATCTGCTGCACTCAATTTATTTTACTATTTATTATTGTAACCATTAGCTGACACTTCTGTTAAGCCAGACTCCTCACTATCTTTAAATACTTCTAATCCATCTCAACTCCCAGACCATCCATGTGAAGAAGGCAGTGATGGTCTCAAATATAAAAGAGGCAGAGAACAGGAAATATATGACTGGTTTGTGTTACAGAATGAAGAGTTTAGCTGAGTGTGGGTTTTAGTTGAGAGAATTAAAAGGGTATATTTGGGTATAGTAAGATCTTGGATCAGTAGTTAAATTATTGCCCACAAGCATCCAGGACATTTGTTAGGCAATGAGTAGAAAAATCAAGCAATTGAAGGTGAGTACGTGTGCTCTGCCCCAAATCATACTGTTCAGCAACCTGGATAAAACTGGATTTGGGGTCCTGGTATCATCTGTCTTACTAACCCCAAGACCACATCTTCCTTTCTCATCAAAAGTAGCACCAGCACAGAACCTGCTAGTTACCCAATTCAGCTAACTTCAGACCTTTCAATGATATACTTGCAAATCTTCCCACATTTCTTTCTCTTTAAAATGTGGAAAATTGGGGGCTTCCCTGGTGGCACAGTGGTTAAGAATCCACCTGCCAATGCAGGGGACACGGGTTCAAGCTCTGGTCCAGGAAGATCCCACATGCTGCGGAGCAACTAAGTCTGTGCACCACAACTACTGAGCCCTTGTGCCACGACTACTGAAGCCCATGTGCCTAGAACCCGTGCTCTGCAACAAGAGAAGCCACCACAATGAGAAGCCCACACACCACAACAAAGAGTAGCCCCTGCTGGCCGCAACTAGAGAAAGCCCACGTGCAGCAATGAAGACCCAACACAACCAAAAATAAAAATAAGTAAATAAATCTATAATAAAAAAAATGTGGAAAATTGGGACTACCCTGGTGGCACAGTGGTTAAGAATCCGCCTGCCAATGCAGGGGACGTAGGTTCAATCCCTGGTCTGGGAAGATCCCACATGCCGTGGAGCAACTAAGCCCATGCGCCACAACTACTAAGCCTGCCTTCTAGAGCCCGCAAGCCACAGCTACTGAAGCCTATGTGCCTAGAGCCCGTGCTCTGCAACAAGAGAAGCCACCACAATGAGAAGCCTGTGCACCACAATGAAGAGTAGCCCCCGCTCGCTGCAGCTAGAGAAAGCCCATGCACAGCAACAAAGACCCAATGCAGCCAAAGATAAATAAATTTAAAAAATAAAATAGAATGTGGAAAATTGTCAAAGTGACTCATCACATGCAAAAATACCACTGATGTCACTACCCAAACAAGCAAATCAACTATCTGACAGTAGCAGCTAATCTTGAGGCAGAGGACAGTAACATGAAACACTTAATGAGTTTTTACTCATTCTTCACTCAAATATTTGGGTGTCTAGTATGTGCCAGGAACTGTTTTAGGTGTTTGTTTTATTCACTGATATATATCAAAGATCCAACCACCTCCCACCTACCCATCTATGGAACTTACTTTGGGGTGGAGGGGGTAGTGAAGAGGGAGGAAGAAGATGGCAACAAGCATCTTTTTAGGTCCAATTTCTCTCATATTAACCAAAACATTAAAATTATAGTTCAGTCATGCTGTCATAAGTTTAGGAGGCATTGAAAAGGACTTGTTGCCAGAATTCCCTTTACAACAGCTACAGCAGTGACCTTCTGACTTCTGCTTGATTTTTTCCACCAACTGGGAGCTCCCTGCTCTGCAGAGGTTGTTCCTGGCAGCTTCAGTTGTCCTTAAGCCAAAAGCTAGCTCCCTGTGCCTCCTCTGTTTGGTCAAGCTGTGCCCCATAGAACACCTCAAAAATAAGTCTACTTCCTGCACGTAATAGCCTTCCAAATTCATTAGATAGATAGATAGATATAGATAGATAGTATATAGATATATATATAACATTTTTTAAATCCATTCATCTGTCAGTGGACACTTGGGTTGATTACATCTTTTGGCTATTGTGACTTAATTTGTGGCCTAACATATTGTCTATTCTGGAGAATATCCCTTGTGCACTTGAGAAGAATGTGGATTCTGTTGTTGGATAGCGTGTACGTCTGTTAGATCTGGCTGGTTTGTGTTGGTCAAGTCCTCTAGTTCCTGACTTCTGTCTGGTTGTTCTGTCCAGTATTGAGAGTGGGATATTGAAGTCTCCAACTATTATTGTAGAACTATTTCTCTTTTCAATTTTGTCAATTTTTGCTTCATATATTTTCCCAGCTTTAATAATGAAGTATAATTGACAAATAAAATTGTATATATTCAAGGTGTACACATAATGATTTGCTAGACATACACATTGTGAAATGATTACCACAATCAAGTTAAATTAACACATCCATCACCTTACATAGTTACCATTTAGCCTTTCAAATTCTTGAAGATGTTCTTTCTTCCCCAAAGTCTATGCTTATTCAAGCGAAATATTCACGTAGTGTCTTACGAAACCTCTGCCCTGGTTACCTTTCTTGACACTGGCCTTAAAGTGAGGTTCTCAGAACTGGACACAGTGTTGATTTAACACACATTTATATGTGCCAGGCATTATTCTGAATGCTCTAAATATTAACTCATTTAACACTGATAGCCACCCTTCACTGTAGCTACGCCCATCTTAACAACGAAAGAAACAGGCACAGGGAGGGTAACTTACCCAAGATTACATTACTGGTAATTTCAGGTATAGTCTGACCAACTCAGTACAGTAACACTACCATCTCCAGAAGCCAAGTGTCAATTAATGTAACCTTAAATTGCATTTTTTGGATAGGGGCAGAGTGTCATCAAGACAAGTGTCTTGAAATATCTAATCAAAATATTGTGCTGGGAGGGATTATGGCATAATAAAACCTGCATTCACACACCGGCTTCAGTCTGCTAAACTGTGTGACTTTCGCCAATCAATCATCACTTAGTCTCTCTAAGTTCCATTTTTTTTCATCTAAAATGGGGGGCTAGTACTACCACCACCTCTCATAATATTCCTCCCTCTATATCACTTATACACCTTTGGATGCTTCCATTATTGCATATCACATAGAACAAGTTCATCTTTGTTCATTTTTGTGACCAACACCCAGCAAGGCAGATGGTGCCTTAGGAGGCCCCCAAATGTCTGCTAAGCTAGAGTGAACCTCAGTTCTTGTGACAAAGGTGTTATAAAAACCTTAAAATGTGCAGATAATAGCTGTTGTGATTAGAGGAAATAAGGTTAGTTTGACACCAACTGGTCTTGGTGAATCTGTGTTTCTACTCCCTTGCTAAGGGCTTATACACTGTTTAATAATCCTTTCTAGGCTTTTACACGGGATTGATAGAATGTATTGGTCTATAGTTTAAAATCCAATTATTCCCTATTTGGGAAAGTTAGGGCTACATCTGCTTATTTCCAGGCTATTGTTCATAGGTTTTTCCCAGGTCACCAAGAGAAATTCTCCAGTTATATTTGCAAATTCTTTCAAAATCTTGAATCTAAGGACTTAAAACTCATGTACCAATCACTTGGCATTCTCTTATCTCTACCAATTTGAGCTTCAGTGCAGCCTTGATGATGATTTTATGCCCCTTCCAGTATGAAGATCAAAGTGGTAACTTAGCCAAAGTTTGAGGGCATGACTGAATGGACCCAACCTTAATTCATGAATATGTGGCCTTGTATTACTTACCAGTTTATATATGTTTTCCGTCTCTTTGTCTACCACCAACAGTGAAGTCTGGTCTCCACCCTTTTTAATCATTTCCACCACACTGTCATGATCGAGGGACTCCACAGACTTGCCGTTGACAGCAACCACCAGGTCATTGTTCTTCAAGCCAGCCTTCTCTGCTGGACTTCCAGAATCTATGTCCTTAACGATTTGACCTACTCCCCCCCACCAAAAAAAAATTAATAAAATTATCAGAAAAACCACTAAAAAACAAACTGGGGGATTTCTGCTGGAACCTAAGGCCCTTATAAAATAGATATAAAAGGCATGCTGAGTACAACTCCTGTCCTTCCCACTGGCACCCTAGGATGTCTATACACATCCTATCCAGCCTCATTCTTTGGTCAGAACTCATTCCAAGAACAAACCCAGCCATTAATAATGAAAGGGTTTTAAAGAACGTTGTTACTAAAAGTGTTTGGGATTCAATCTTAACAAAATAGCATGCTCAGCAGTAAGAAGGGTCAGCAAGGCCCCAGGAAGTCAGTGTGCATACTTGTACCCGTACATCTTAGGTAGAAGTTGCCGCAAAGAAAAAAGGGGGAAGGGAAGAATGATGAACAAAACCAAAGAATTCAGACCCTAGGAAACCCATGCTGGCATTTTAGTAGCAGTTGGGCAAATTCAGTTGTGAACGCGTTTGTGTGTGCACGCCACAAGGATTTGTCTTTAGCCTTATCCTCGTGACTTAAACTATCTTCGCCAGATGCCTCCAGATCTCTCACACTTTTTTTTGTCCTTCATTCAGTTTTAACAAGCTCCAGTTTCACTTTTCCAGCTAGCTGCTTGGCATCTCCAACTGGATATCCCATAGATTCCTCCAATGTAATGTATCCAAACCAAAAATCATCTTGGCCCGTCTCCCTCATCTTGGTCACCTGTTAGTGGGAGCACCATCTCCCCAGGCACTGACACTTAGCAACTGATTCTTCCTCAGCATCCACTCCCCGTGTCTAATCAGCCAAGTCCTTCAGTGCTACCTTAATATTTTTATACATCTCCTCTTCTCGGGTCCTAGATCCTCTACCTGAAATTCTCCCTAAACTGCCACAGCACCTTACCAGTTGCTCTCCCTGTCTTAATGCTCGCCTTCTCCAATGCAGACCTGCCTCCAGACTCATCCTGATGCAATGTCTGACCGAGTCACTCCCCAGGGCAACAGCATGAACATGGGCTTTGGAACTAAACAGACCTGAATTTGATCCTAGCTGTACCACAACTAACTGTTTGACCTTATAGAAATTATCCTATCTTCTTCAAGTCCTCAATTTCAGCAATTCTTGCAGAATTATTAGGAGTAATTGAGATGTGTAAAGCCCCCGAGACACTGTAGGCTTAATTTTTCTTCTCTCTCACACTGTTCAAAAAAGCATTTAACTCCCCACTGACTTTAGAAACAAGTCCAAACTCCTTAACACGCACTAAAGGTCCATTATTTCTTGCCTACCAACCTTTCTAACTTGGTTTTCTGTGCTACACATTAGATGACAATAAAACTGTGCCTGTGTTTTCCTGCTTTATTCACACAATCCTGTCTTCATGGACTGGCCTTCCTGTCCCCACTCCATCAACTTGCCCAAATTCTATTCGTACTACGAAGCCTGAGCTCAAGTGCTGCCTTTACTAAGAGGCCTCCCAGTACATTTTTAGTGAGAAAAACTTGCTCCAACATTGAATTTCCACAGTATTCTATCTGCCCTGTATTAAGGTGCTTCTCACCATCTACCTTCAGTTATGGACACACATGTCTTATCTCCTCTACTAAACAAGAGGCTTCTTGACTGAAGAATTCTTGTCTGATTCACTTGATATTCTCAAGGGCCCTAAGGATGTTTTTACATTATATGAACCAAATTAATGTTTCATAAATTAATATAAATATATGATGAAAAGAAAATAGCAACTTCTGGGTGAATAACAGTTCGCATGGCCTGAACCTACATTTTTTTAATGTATTCAGCTTCTGTAGGAGGACCTTAGTTCTTTCCTTACTGAATTACAAGGAACCAGAAAGACTCCTGACTCTCTTCAAGTCCCAGATCCCAACCCACACCTCTGCCTCAGATCTAGGGGTGTGTTGGAGCTGCCTCACACCAGCTCATGAAAACACTTCTCAACTTTGCATTCTGTGACAGCATGTTGGTGGCTTGAAATCAGACATGGTGGGAGTATTTACACCACAAAAAACAACACATGCTAAAAATTAGGGCTTTTTTTTTTTTCCAGAGAGCCAATTTACCAGCATACTACTGCCCAGATCCAAAATTCTGCCTTATAATTCTGCTGTGGAAACCTAGGGATGCCCATCATCAGGCACCCATATGCACGGCGTTAAACTGACCCAGCTATGTTTTCTAGTTTCTTACTACTTCCTTCATGAATCTGATGGGGGGTTGGGGGCCTAATGGAACTCTAGAGTCAGACTGGGATGAGGAATTGGATGGTTACACTGCCAGGTTTTCTGCTCTTCTAGTGCCTTACCTTTCTGTTCTGGGCCTGCCCTCAGATAGAAACCATAGCCATTGCTTCCCTTCTTCATCTCCACAACCCGGGGATGGTGGGGTAGCAGTTTCAAACTGGCTGTTTCTCTCTTGAATTTTATCTTCTGCTCACTATGGTGCTTGTCAGTTTCCTTGTCCACCAGCAGGAACATGACGCGGCTTCCGGACTTCTTCACCTGCAACAACATACACAGGTGAGCACCAACATCAATCTCCAAGAATGATGCTGGGAAATAGGAAAGTTTCTTTATCAAGGCACACAGTCTATAGATTCAACAGGAAATATGAGATGTGAGGCCTGAGTTTAAGCTGTAATACTGTTTTCTACCACCTCACTGGTATTTATCTATCTTCCCTCATACAGTTGTTGTTTTTCACCTTCTTAAGTATGACCTCACCCACACAAATGCTAATTGAACCCAAGTGAAAGCTGTGTACCCAGAAAGGCACATAGATGAAGACTAGGAAAGGAGTTTGAAAAAGAAAGCAAAGGTCTACTTTGAAAGATCCTTCTACCAAGAGAAGATAAAGTTGGTCAATTTTCAAGGTTCCATATGACCCCAAAGGAAAACTTCTGACAGACTTCCCTGGTGGTGCAGTGGTTAGGAATCTGCCTGCCAATGCAGGGGACATGGGTTCGAGCCCTGGTCCGGGAAGATCCCACATGCCGCAGAGCAACTAAGCCCGTGCGCCACAACTACTGAGCCCGTGCTCTAGAGCCCACAAGCCACAACTACTGAGCCCGCGTGCCACAACTACTGAAACCTGTGCGCCTAGAGCCCACGCTCCGCAACAAGAGAAGCCACCGCACACCGCAACGAAGAGTAGCCCCCAGTCGCCGCAACTAGGGAAAGCCCACGTGCAGCAACGAAGACTCAACGCAGACAAAAATAAATAAATAAATAAATTTATTTTAAAAATTTATAAATAAATAAATTTAAAAAAAAAAAACCTCTGAGTGTTTTCCATGTGTCATGGAACCATGCTAGACATAAGATTTGGGATATAACAGGTCTTCAAATACTCCCCATGTGTAGCTCAATATTCATCACCACACTGGTTATCTTCCAGCTTGTATTAAAACATTTTAGTAACATTGGCTCAACATTCACTTTATTATAAATTTAGAGGGGGATTCCAACCCCCCTCTAAATTGGAATTAATTCCAATCAATTACAAATAAGATCCAAAAGATAAAGTTAATGGTTCTTTAGAACACTTTTCTTCAAGACAACATGAAACTAGCAAAGGCCTTATTCCAAAACCCTATATTAACACTTTATACCACTAGTGAGTTTGTTTGCTCTTAATACAAAGGGTTAGCTTCCCATTATTATAGTTCTCCCATCATAAGCTACCATTCCTGTCTTCCTGTCACTTCCAATGAGAGCAGAGTGAAAGATACGGTAAGAAAAGTACTCCTTTGGGATATACCTTTTCAACCACCTCCTCATGGGTGGCATCCTCTACATTCTCTCCATTCACTTCAATCAAGAGATCATCAGCCAGGACTCCTGCTTTCATAGCCACACCTTGAGGTTTTATATCAGTCATGCACACTCCCTTTTTACCTGAAAGAGGGTAGCAGGTGAACAAGCGTCACAACTCCATTACACAGAAAGTCCAACAGCAAAGGGTTTTCTCCCAATAATACAAAATTAGAACTTCGAATTTTAGGGCTAACTCAAATAGGCTTTGGCTTCTGATCTAGAATGACAATTAGAGCTTATAGCGCAAAGCTTGACAGAGCCATTACTCAGTTGGTTTTTGTTGATTTGAATAGGATTTCTGAGCCCAACTAAATGCAAAGAAGCAATCTCAGGTGGCACTGGCTTCTTGAACCAGAAAGTACCAAATCATGCCCACACTGCATCACTGTGTCATACTCCCTTTCTTTGCATTTGTAGAATTAGAAGGCATCTGCTCCATTCTGTCCTCTTTAATTAATGCTATCCCCACCACCACATCCAGTGGAGTGAATAAATCTCACTGATGCAGGCTAAAGAGGGCAGAGGCACAGGAGGAGAGGAAAGTATCCACACAGTCATTGTGTATTAGCAGGTGGTATGATTTAGGTGCTTCTTAAAGAAATGCTGTCAATTCTTTCAAGATATTAATATATCAGCCTAGGCAAAGGGTAGCTTCATAATGACTACATAAACAATTTGCAAAGAATAACAGTAATTTAAACTCTGCTTCCTTAAATACTTACATTTCTCCTGTTACCTTGTTATGTATTTGTCATGAAGAAAAGATTTTCTTCATAAAGCTAACCTAAACCATTCACCATGGACATTACACAAAGGCCAAATGAGTAGAGTCTGAATTACAATTTCTTTTTCTTTTTTTTTTTTTTTTTTTACCATTTTACTGATAACCAACCTCTGAGAAATGCCAAGCTTCCCTTGACCACCTACATCACTGTGTTTTAATAACTGACAAACTTGAGAAATACCTCTTATAGCTAGTTTATTTCTCTTGCTACGGGTTAAATAAGCCTTGGAAACTATCTTATGTTTACTATTGGTCTGCTGTTTAGCACTTAACAAATTATGACCCACTATCAGTACCTCTCCAATACCAGAAAGAACAGGGAAGAAGCAACATTAGAGGTGGAACCAAAAGGCTAACACAGCTATGGTTCCAACCTCAATCCCAGTGGAATCATTAGAAAACCATGGTCAACTGAGCGTGGGTCAGCCTGCAGCTCTGAAATTCTAGAAACAGAACTTCTAGTGCTTTCTGATGGTTGGGATTTCTCAAATCACTGTACCTCTCAGCTAGAGGTCAGGAAGTCACCTCAGAGCTTGGCCACAGCTGAGGGTACTATTTAAATGCCACAGGAAGGTGGCGATTTTTGCAGTGTCCTCAGCAACTGTAACAGTGGCTGATACATAAATAGGTACTCAAGAATTTTTTGAATAAGTGACTACCTGGGCATTCTGAGAGATGAAAAGAGATATCATTCTAATTCAAGAGTGGCTATCATGGAGAACCTCCCTTCTCTTGCCTCTTTTTCTCCATTCTCCCCTCCATCTTTACCCACGAAGAAGCATCAACCCTCTAACCCTCTGGCCTCAAAGGCTCAGCCTGACAAACACTGGGGGGCCGGAGTGCCCAGTGTCCCCCCACACAGTGCTGCTGTCCAATGTCCTGATCCCTCTTTGCACAACTGTGCAAAGCAAGGGAAAGGCCAGGGAGGGAAAGGGAGAGAGAGGCTGCTGTTGGATCTCCATAGCAACTGAAAATTAGTCAAAGGAGTCATTAACAGATAACAGTATCTTTCTTCTGGAAAGCTGTTTGTCCCTGCCCTACCCTCAAGCTCACCTTGGACAGTTTTCAGAGAGAAGCCATAGCTACTCCCCTCCTTCACCAGGTAGCAGAGCCGTGGCTGCGTCCAAGTCTGTGCTCCTCCATTCATCACAGAGGGCAGCTTCTTGTCATTCAAACTCGACTCCTGACTTTGACCCAACTCTTTCAAATCTACTTGTTTTTTCATAGCTTTCTCATAAGAATCCCCATCCAGGACCAGTAAAGTCACTGAATTCCCACTTTTCCTGACCAGATCCACAACCTAGGAGGAAGAAAGAAAAAGATTAACTTTAACCAATAACCCTCTATCATCAACCACCGGGGTGGGGGCCGGGGGAGGGCTCACCATCTGGCTCATTATCTGGCCCTGGAGATTCTACTAGCTGACCCCTGACACCCTAATAGTTAGCAGATCGTGCCCCAGCCGTCTCTGCCCAGGCCCCTCCCGAGATCCAGGTACAGATTAGGCTGGGCCTCTAGCACTACTGTAATCTAGAGCATAACCCAACCCTAGCCCAGGGGACTTTTACTAGGCCTGGTCCTTTCCAGGGACGAATGCTGCCCTAGAGCACAACAGGTCCTCCTGGGTCTATGGAGACAGCACAGTACAGTGAAAAGAGCACCCACTTAGAGGCAGACAGAATTGGGGAAAGGTCAGACCCTCCCCCATGTTCACTACATGAACACATTAGCAAGCTAAGGTGACTGAGCCTCCACTTCCTCATCTATGAAATAGTAACATGAACCTCGTGAGTTGCGGTGGGGATTTAACACAATAATGAATATGAAATTGCCTAGTACAGTTCCTTTCATGTAGCAAATATGCAATGCATATTAGGCCTGACACTATTCAAACCTAGGAATAATTTTTACAGTTCTTGGTTAATCATGGGAGACTTGATTAGCCGGCAGAATATAGCCGTAAAGGAGTCCTGCCTTGCCAGTGGCAGCCAGGAAGGCTCCACTGACCCTCAAAACTAGAATCAGCAGAGACGTGGGAGCTGAAGAGATCCTAGAAGCAGAAGAACCCCAAGTGTCCCACTTACCTGCGTATGCTCTTTCTTGTCCACAAAGACACCATTGATCCTAAGAACTCTGTCTCCATCCTGGAGACCTGCCTTCTCTGCTGGGCTACCCTTCTCAACCACCCGGACCAGGTGGCCATCAGTGTCCTTCTCAATTCGCAGGGAGAAGCCATAGCTTTGCCCTTCCTGTTTAGACAGCTTGCATTCTCGGGGGTTGAAGGTGGAGGCCATTTCTGTGATGAAAAACAAATGGGTAAATCCACAAGACAGAAAATCTAACTGGGGTGAGAAATCTGTCCTCCATCTCCTCTACCTCTATTCTTCTGTCACACCAAATCCAGACTGTTCAGGTAGCAACATTCGGGATATAGGAAGCCACCTACCAGGACTTGCTAGTGACTTCCAAATCTATTTCTCCCCAAAGATGACCTTTCACTTGAATTTCAGACCCATGTATTCGGCTAGGTACTGGACAGAGATGCTTCCATTTCAATAGCTCCAAAACCAAATTCCCCTTTGTCCCCTGACCAAAAGAAAGTAGTTCCAAATACATTACCTAAAAATTTTAAGAAAATCCAAGTCTACTTTCATTTAAATATTTGAAGAGCTTGCCAAGTTCTGGGCATTGAAGATAAATCTGTGGACAAGACAGACCTATACTTTGCCTCTCATATCAGGGAGCACATGTTTCTACAGAAACGTGTGATGAGTGATCTACTAGGGAAGAATAGAGTGATAAGGGAGAATATAACAGAGTGTCCTGGGAGTAGGGAATGGGGTGGGAAGAATTAAGAATGGCTTCCTGGAGAAATGACTTTTCCAAGATCTGAAGAATTAGTAGGAGTGGTGAGGTGAGACAAGATAAGGAAGATCTCAAACAATGAAAAATCAGAGAAGCCAGGCCTGAGAGCTGACCTGGTACATTGGAAACAGAAAAGTGGTTTCTAGGACGCTGAAGTTCTAGTCAGAACAGAGTAGGGATGCCCGACGGAGAGAGGATTCCCGTTGCCACGGCAGATTTCTCCCCCCTGAAGCGCTTCCGTTTCCACCCATCTTGCCCCTCCTTTCACCCCACTGCAAGAGCAAGGCTCTGGGCCACAGGAGGAGGAAAGGAAAAGTGTGAAAACCAACAGCTTGGGGCCCTGGCACCCAGTCATTAAAGGTGAGATGCCTGCTAGGCACAGGGAACTATATTCAATACCCTGTGATAAAACATAATGGAAAAGAATATGAAAAATATGTATAACTGAATCACTTTGCTGTACAGCAGAAATTAACACAACATTGTAAATCAACTACGCTTCAATAAAATTAAAAAAAAAAAAAAAGATTCCTGCCAGGGGTCCCCAACCCCTCCTGGCTTAAGCACTTGAGAATAGAGGCCAAGAACTGCTGGTGTAGAGGCCCGAGAGCAGCAGGCTAGACTCTGCTGGTTAAACTGCCTGCACGGCAAGCCCTCATGTTCCCCTCGTCACAGCTCCCTCCAGTAACTCAGAATAAACCATCCGTTTCTCCTGGAGGGACAGGAGCAGATGACCGCACAGGGTATGGGGGTGGAGGGCGGAGGAGAGACAACAAAGTGCTCCAGGCTCCCTAGAAGCCACACCATGGTGATTCGAGATGGCCATCTCTGACTTCTGTGCCCACAGAAACATACAGTACAAATGGGGCAGAAAGCCTCCCACAGCCCGATCCCTTGGCTATTGCACTTGCTCTCAGCAGAGTCTGGCAGCCAAGCCACCAGGGGCATGAATGACTAAGAAGCCAAGGAAACAAGAAATAAATAGACAATGTTTCCACACTACTCTATATAAAATAGATAACTAACAAGAACCTACTGTGTAGCACAGGGAGCTCTACTCAATACTCTGTAGTGGCCTATATGGGAAAAGAATCAAAAAAAAAGAGTGGATATATGTATATGTAAAACTGATTCACTTTGTTGTACACCCGAAACTAACACAACAGTGTAAATCAACTATACTCCAATAAAAAGTTTTCAAAATAAAAAAATAAATAGACAATGTTTCAAGCGATCTCTTATGAGGGCCTGAGGCCTAAGCCTACCCCAATGAGGATCAAGGACAGAAAAGTGAAACCACAGTCACCATGATCACCGTCCACACCTGGGAGAGCATTGCAGCTCTGCCTTATCATGACCAACCGCCAGGAAGATGCTGCTTTGGGAGGAAAGGGGGGAAATAGGGAGTTAGGGGAGAAGAGGGCAGCGCCAGAGTGGGGCTTCCTCACATGCAGGAACCTGTGTGCGGCCTCTCTGACTCTGACCCATGACTTTTCTTTCTGCTGATCATCCAGCCTGCAAGCATTCCGTTTTCCAACTGGAATCCACCTCTATGGCCAAACTTACCCCTAGATCCCTATCAGCTCTCAATTTCATAGGCCTGAAAAGCCTTGAAGGGAAAAAAAAATAAAAGCCCTCTGAAATTTGGAAGTATCAATAATTATAGAGAAACCTCATCCAAATCTTACAAAATTCGAAACATGTCCTTAAAATTATTCAAAATAAGGGCCATTAGATGCTATGTTTTCATCAGGAGATGAGTCTCTTTGTGATCGGCGTATGAATGCTCGCTTCTAAGGTGCCCACCCCTACAATTCAGCCATCTCACACTCTGCAGTGGCAGCCTCAGGATCGCACTCTCTTTCTCAAGGATGGAAGGTGAATCCTCCTTGCTCGTAGGGCGGTCCAGTGTTTGGGGAGAGGAGAAGAGCCAAAGTTTTCCTGTATCTCAGCAGAGACCTGAAAGTCTGATATACAAGGAAACACAAATCCCTGTTTCTGGGCAAAATCTCAAGTTGTTTGTGTGTTTCTTTCTTTCTTTAAAGTTTCAAACAGCCAGACAGTAATCACTCAGATCTGCACTTATGTCTTTGAAGCCTCAGGTGTTCGAGGTCAGAGTTTCTTTTCACAGCTATGGTTGAAGCACAGAGAATTAGAGCCAGTTCACACCGATAAAAATACTGATAGAAATGCTACCACTCTGGGTGGGAAACAGCTGCTGTCCCCAGGCCCAGATTACATCCTTCCACCCTGTCTGCTCTTCCCACAATTCAGCCACTAAAGGATTAATGCTGCTGCCCACACCAAACTGATGAAATATTTAACACCCTCAACTGTACCAATAGAGAAAGCTGATCAAAATCCCCAAAGCCTGGCCTTACATAGGACCCTGAAACTATTTGTTTCCTGTGTCATCTTGTAGAGAGACAGTTCAACTAGGAATCAAGAGGGCTGGGCTCTGGTCCAGCTCCAGTCCTGGGTGTGTCTACTCTACAGCCTGGTTTACACTGGCCCCTAAATCAGGGCTGGCATCAGTCACTTTAGCAAGACTCTGTCACTGCTCCGTGATAAGGATGCCTGGAACTCTGGAACACAGGGCCTAACTAGGAAGAATCTCTGTATTTAAGGATACTGTTTCCTGTTTCTTCCTCCTTTTCCTGCAAATCAAAACCACAGTGAGATACCACCTCACACCTGTCAGAATGGCTATCATCAAAAAGACCACAATTAACAAATGTTGATGTGGATGTGGAGAAAAGGGAACCCTCGAACACTTGTTGGTGGGAATGTAAATGGGTGCAGCCACTATAGAAAACAGTATGGAGGTTCCTCAAAAAATTAAAAATAGAACTACTATATGATCCAGCAATTCCACTCCTGAGTATATATCCAAAGAAAATGAAAACACTGATTTGAAAAGATACACACCCCAATGTTCATAGCAGCATTATTTACAATAGCCAAGATATGGAAGCAACGCAAGTGTCCATCAACAGATGAATGGATAAAGAAGATGTGATACACACACACACACACACACACACACACACACACACAATGGAACACTACTCAGCCATAAAAAGAATGAAATTTAGCCATTTGCAACAACATGGATGGACTTGGAGGGTACTGTGCTTAGTGAAATAAGTCAGACAGAGAAAGACAAATACTGTATATTATCACTTATATGTGGAATCTAAAAAATAAAACAAACAAATGAATTGTTTGTTTAAAACAGACTCACAGATATAGAGAACAAACTAGTAGTTACCAGTGGTGAGAGGGAAGGAGGGAGGGGCAAGATAGGGGTAGGGGATTAAGAGGTACAAACTACTATGTATAAAATAAATAAGCTACAAGGATATATTGTACAGCACAGGGAATATAGCCATTATTTTATAATAACTTTAAATGGAGTACAGTCTATAAAAATCTTGAATCACTATGTTGTATACCTGAAACTAATATAATAGTGTAAATCAAATATACCTCAATTTTTAAAAATTAAAAATAAGTAAGGTAATAGTTTTTTTTAAAAAAAAAAAGGATACTGTTTCCTATTTCTTCAGCCCCCACCCCCATCTCCTGCTTCCTGAGAATCCAGAGATCAGAACCCTATGGTGGAGAGATATGCAATTAGTGAAGGCCTATGGATTTCCATAATATCATATCAGCGATCATCTGATTCAGGCTGGAATCCATCAAACCCTCAGCAGGCTTTACTCCCCAGTTCAAATAGCCAAAATAAAATACTGGAAATGAAAGAAAGCTCTAACCCTTTCTGAGCTCTGGGGGAAAAAGTCAATTTTTGGCAACAAAGTTGCTTGTCTGTGGGAAGGAGAACAAAGTGCTGGTGGGCAGGAAAGACTGAGTGGTGAGAGCCAAAGAGATTTTTTAAATCAAACTTTATTATTAATCATACCTTTAGACCCCACCTTCTTCTAAAAGGATTAGATGATTGCTACCAGGAAAGGCAATAATATATCCAAGGTCAAGAAGAAAAAGTAGGTACATTTTAGAAGTTAGGAAGGCTAGCTAATGACAACAGAGGAGGGTAGGTAGGACCTGTGAATGTGACCAGAGAAGAAAGAACTGAAGCCACTGGGCTATTTTCCACAGGAGAAAAATAGCTGGTGGGACCCAGGGGACTCTCCCAAGGCCAAGGTAGCCAAGGTCTCCCAGCTCCAGGCAGCCATCAACATGGACCCATACACGATCCGAGTCTACACCCGCCTTCCCCAGCGGTGCTGCACAGAGCCAAGAGTCCGGGCAGGAGCTGTTCCTGAGAGAGTCACAACCACAAAAGTGAGACTCAAACAGTCGGAAGGGTTCAGCTTAGTTGGCCCAGGCTAAGAGGAAGCCTCATTCTCCCCTCAGTTTGTGTGTTTGGGGCTGGAACCTACAGGACCTTCCTCAGCAGGGCTAGTTGGAGAAAGAGTGAGACTCCGTTTCAGTTGATTCCCACATCAGTGGGACTTGTAGTGAAGCATGCCTGCCCTGTCACCCGGCACGTCAGAGTCCCTTGTTCCACGATAGGTGCTGTAAGTGGAAAGGTCCCATTAAAAAATACCATGGGGGTCTTCCCTGGTGGCGCAGTGGTTGAGAATCCGCCTGCCAATGCAGGGGACACGGGTTCGAGCCCTGGTCTGGGAAGATCCCACATGCCGCGGAGCAACTAGGCCCGTGAACCACAACTACTGAGCCTGCGCGTCTGGAGCCTGTGCTCCGCAACAAGAGAGGCCGCCACAGTGAGAGGCCCGCGCACCGCGATGAAGAGTGGCCCCCACTCGCCGCAGCTAGAGAAAGCCCTCGCACAGAAACAAAGACCCAACACAGCCATAAATAAATAAATAAAATACCATGGGCGTGAGTGCCTTTAAGCCCCCCCATACCCCTCCAGTGCAGGGGAGGGCTAGGAGTGAAGGGATCTTAAAGCCACCTAGCTCATCAAAAATCCATGATCTCCTGAGAAATATCTGAGAGTCTCAAGGTCAGTGGGAACCTGACAAGAACACAAAGCATCTCCCAATACAAAATGGAACACAGCGTTCTCCAAATTATTTCCTGCTCTGAAGCAGAGTTATTTGTCTAACTCCTGTAAGCGTCCAGGTATTATTTTGTAAAAGAATCCTGAAATTGCTATAGATCAGCTAACACACAAGCCAGGGAAGAGCAAATTCTTCTGAGGAAGGAAAAGACAACTCCTGGAAAAGTGAAGTCAGCAAGAATTAGAAGATATTTATTCGTCTCCTCAGCCCTGGGAGCTGTCTACCCAAAGTCAGCAGCTGGTTTCATCTGAGGGAACAGATCTACTTAGTTAACAGTGTAAATCTATAGACCATCAAGTGATGCCAGTAATAATAAATCACGTTACCGTTTAAAAACTCACCATATGTCAAGCATGCTACATTATCTCATTTAATCCTCACAGTCACCTTACAAATTTAATCTCAATCCCAGCTGGCCCACAGAATCACCTGCAGAGATTTATAAAAACAGTTGCTTAAACCCCACCTCAGATCTACTGACTCAATCCAGGCTTGAAACCTGAACATAAGCATTTTTAGAATCCCCACGAGTTTAAGAAACTAGTACTCAAAACCACCCTTTGCTTCTCCCAGCTTCCCTTCTCTCCCCTCAGTCTTGGGATAACACCCTCATGGGTCAGAGAAGAATGTCAAGGTTGGGTGAAATATTAACGGCTACCTTGAGCCCACCTTTACTCAACTTGAGAAACCAAGGTGGCAGCCTGGTTAGGAGAGGCCCTCAGGATCCAGCTGTGCCCACAGTCTTGCCCGGCCAACAGCATGGAAGTGTGTGGCAACCTAAAGGCTGTGACCTGCCTCCCTCCCCACGTTCTAGTTCTGAGCCAGGAAACAGAATCCAGTAGCTGAAAACAACATTTAACAGCTCCCATGGGCTCTTTGTCCAAGGAATTAAGTCTGAGGGGGCCCTCCCCTGGCCAGCAAACCTAACCACCTTAAGAGCTGAGGCCATTTCTCCTCCTCCATCACACTATGGGTGGAAACCCAAGCTCCATTCCTGTCTGAGGCCAATCAGTTAGATTCTCCAATTAGCATACAGGAGTGGGTGCAGCTTGTTTGGGATCATGCACACAGGCCCCTCAAAATTCTACTGAACATCAAGAAGACATATTACCCCAAATGTGATTTCATTTGTCCATGCCACAAGTATTTGCCTCACACTTATACGCAAAACACTGTTAAATGGTTGATGGAATAAAGTAAAACAACAGCTCTATCCTCAAGGACTTTATAGTTAAATGGAGGTGAAGGAAAAGTTTTAGTACAAAAAGAGCTACCACTATGAGCAGAGTATAAGTGCCATGAGACCTACAACATGGGACAAATTAAGGAAAGCTTCACTAATTAGGTAGGATTTGATTTAGACATTGACAACAGATAGGTAGGATTTCAACAGGTACAGAAGTAGAAAGAGAACATTCTAGCCACAAAGAATAGTGTGGACCTCAGGCATGGAAGTGGGAAAGTTCTTGGGTATGGTCAAAGAAGAGCTAAAACTCAACGTGACTGAAGAAGAGCCAACAGGAGGACAACCAAGATGTCCTTTTGTCATGGATGACAAGTTAGACTGTAAAGGCCTCAAATACCAGCCCAAGGGATCTGGCCTTAGTTTGGTGGTCAGGGACCACGCAAAGGTTATAAGCAGAGGAATGACAGGATCAGAGTTGGGCTCCAAGAGGGATGGCCTGAAGCAAAGACGTACTGGAGGTAAGTCAAGAAAGAGGCTCTTGTAATAGTCCTCCTCACATGCAACGAAGGCCTGCCCCAGCCGGTAGCTGTGAGAATAGAATGGAGGTGACAGAGGTGGAGGAACTACAGAGAGGACTGAGTGACATATGGTATTAACTCTTCAATCCTGTCCTCTCAGATTTCTCCATGCAGAGATGGCCTCAGACAGGACAGGTACAACACAGATGTCCAAAATATTTATTGACACTGACCGTGGCTAGTGTCCGGGAAATACAAGAGGTCCCTATTACTCTCCCTAATTAATGCTTACCTCACTCACACACAGTTTTGCTGTGGGTTCAAGAGGCCTCGTTGCACAGAGTGGTACATGCACAATTCAGTCTTCTAAGGTCACCACTCAGTGTGAACATAGCTGTGCTTTTGGCTCCTCTCAGCTCTGAGTTGCCAGAATACCCTAATTCTGTGGCCATCTTTTCATTCTGTCTGTTTCCCCATAAGTGGTATACTTTCCCTGGATTTATTGCCCTTGCTCAGTTTTTTCTACTAACCACCCTTGATACCTTTCCTAGACTCCCCTTCTGTATGGAATCAGTTTTGTCACTCCCAAAATTCCTATGTTGAAGCCTTATGACTGTTTGGAGATAGAGCCTTATAAAGAGATAATTAAGGCTAAATAAGGTCACAAAGGTGGGGCCTGGCATCTTTATAAGAAGACACAGAAGTGCATGTACACAGAGAAGAGGCCATGTGAAGACACAGTAAGAAGGCCACCATCTGCAAACCAAGGAGAGAGGCCTCAGGAGAAACCAACAATGCTGGCACCTTGATCTTGGACTTCCAGCCTCTAGAACTGTGAAGAAATAAATTTCTGTTTAAGCCACATGGGCTTCTGTTATTCTGTTATGTGGTATTCTGTTACAGCAGCTCAAGACTTAATACATCTTCCAAGTAATGCTGCCCACTTGGGCTGGGTGTTAGAAAGGAAGAGGTCAAAAAAAACCCCAAAAAACAAAACCCCACAAGTTCATGCCTTGGTGACTGGCATAAAAGTTGTACCATTAAAAGATGATGCAGGAGACTTCCCTGGTGGCTCAGTGATTAAGAATCCACCTGCCAATGCAGGGCACATGGGTTCAATCCCTGGTCCGGGAAGATCCCACATGCCGCGAAGCAGCTAAGCCCATGAGCCACAACTATTGAGCCTGTGCTCTAGAGCCCGCGAGCCACAACTGCTGAGCCCATGTGCCACTACTGAAGGCCGTGCGCCTAGAGCCCGTGCTCCACAACAAGAGAAGCTACCGCAATGAGAAGCCCACGCACTGCAACGAAGAGTAGCCCCTGCTCGACGCAGCTAGAGAAAGCCCGCGCGCAACAACAAAGACCCAACGCAGCCATAAATAAATAAACAAATAAATAAATAAAAATTAAAATAAAAAGATGAAAGATGGTGCTGGGAATTCCCTGGTGGACCAGTGGGTAAGCTCCATGCTCCCAATGCAGGGGGCCTGGGTTCGATCCTTGGTCAGGGAACTAGATCTCACATGCATGCCACAACTAAGAAATCCACATGCTGCAACTAAAAGATCCCACATGCCACAACAACGACCCGGCGCAGCCAAAATGAATGAATGAATGAATAAATAAATAAATAAATAAACATTAAAATAAATTTAAAATTTTAAAAATTAAATTTAAAAAAAAGATGTTAGACTTCAATAAAGATGTTTAAAAAAAAAAAGAAAATATAGGAGAAAAATATTACAGTAGATACTGGGAAAGGAAATAGATAACCAAATTATCAAAAAAAAAAAAAGATCTTCAGGGTTCTTGCTACACACCCACACACAAAAGTAACTCTGTGAGGTGATGGAGGTTTAACTTGATTGCGGTAATTATTTCACAATGTATACATATATCAAAACATCATGTTGTACTTTTTAATTATATACAAATTTTAGTTGTCAATTATACCTCAATAAAGCTTTTTTAAAAATCTCAAAAAAAAAAAAAAAGATGGTGTAGTTATGAGGAATGAGATGGCAAAGTCAGTTTGAGGTGGTTTTACATCAGAGGACTTGGCAGAACATCCTGCAGGTAGACAGAAGTGTGGGCCTGGAGCTCAGGAGATGATGCACTAGAGTCCTCATGGCAGAGCTCGGTGATGCAAGGGAGTGAGAACATGAAAGGAAGAGAGCCGAGGATAAAGCCTTGCGTGATACCGACATCTAGGTGACAAGAAGATGAAGCTGAGAAGGGATGATCAGAAGGCCAAGATTTTACAGTGCAAGCTAAAAGAAGAATCTCAAGACAGGACAGTTAACAATGCAAAATGATGCTAAGAGGTAAAGAGATGAAAACAGAAAATGCCACTAAGTTTAGGAAATGTAAGTTCAGGACAGATGAGGGACTAAGAAGCAAGTGAATACTAGTAAACAACAGAGGCCATGAATAAAGCTACATCTTGAAACAGATAAATGAGAGAGTTGGGATAGCAGCTTAAGGGGAAAGCAGGGTTGGTGGCTGGTTTTATTTTATTTTATTTTATTTTAATGGCTGTGTTGGGTCTTCGTTTCTGTGCGAGGGCTTTCTCTAGTTGCGGAGAGTGGGGGCCGCTCCTCATCGCGGTGCGCGGGCCTCTCACTATCGCGGCCTCTCTTGTTGCGGAGCACAGGCTCCAGACGCGCAGGCTCAGTAATTGTGGCTCACGGGCCTAGTTGCTCCACGGCATGTGGGATCTTCCCAAACCAGGGCTCGAACCCGTGTCCCCTGCATTGGCAGGCGGATTCTCAACCACTGCTCCACCAGGGAAGCCCATGGTTTTATTTTTAATGTTTGCATATCAAGGGATGATATGGAAAGCACAGCAAATGGGTTTGGCCTTGATGAGATGGAATACCTCTACCGAGGCAGGAGAGAAGTGGAAAAAATGAGATACAGAGGAAGACAAGGTCAATTTACCAAGACAAATCAGGAACTTCAAGAATGTGGACCAGGGGGCTTCCCTGGTAGTGAGAGGCCCGCGCACCGCGATGAAGAGTGGCCCCTGCTCGCCGCAACTAGAGAAAGCCCTCGCACAGAAACAAAGACCCAACACAGCCAAATAAATAAATAAATAAATAAGTAAGTAAGTAAGTAAGTAAAAAAAAAAAAGAATGTGGACCAAAATCTCCACTGAGCTCAAACTGATAAATCCATGAAGGTGGCCAGGAGAGGATGGTGGATTAGCTGTACTTACCACCAAAAGACAGCTCCTATGAGGAAATAAGAGCCCAGTGTGCCAGATCTTCCGTTCTCTCAAGAGAACCTGGAAGTCTAGATTTATGCAAAATGTCCCCATTTTTAAAAGCTGGCAGCTATTTCAAACTTTTAAGAAACTTCACATAAAGTAACAGAATTGAATCCCTGGACAGGCAGGTTATAACCCTGGCAAAAAGGCTATCCAAAGCCGAAGCATTGTTTCACTATAATGAGTCAACACATTGAATAAAAATTTCTAAGAAACAACTTAGGCTAAATATGTTTCTTCATTAGAGAGATAAACAGATCTCATGAATTTATAGCAGAACAATCAGCATGGTTTCTCATGGCTTTTTCTCACCATAATATATACCAAGAATAGAAGGAGAAAGTGGTAACTTTTACCCCAAATTGGAGCGTGACATGTTTAAAAACAGAAGGTTAGGAGGTGAGGGTTTCTACGTTCACAGTGAGCCCAGAACTCATTAGAATGTGAGACAGTGGGATCAGTGTGAATTTCAAGGAAGAGAAGCCACAAGTGTCCCCTGGGAAAGATGAAGTGTTCCAGGGACTGGCTCGGCAGGATGCATGGGGAGAGGGAAGAAGAAGGGGCTGAGGGAGCAGTTTTGCAAATTAAGGGGTTGACACAGGAAAAGTCTTCTTAAACGATGTTTAGAACAGAGTAGTTTCCAGTTAACAAAAAGTCTAAAGTGGCCATATAGGTATGCAGCTGATGTGAAGGGAGTTTTTATTTTTATTTCCATCTTCCCTCAGCATTCTAGTCTGGGTAAATACATTAGAAAGAACAAGAGTTTTAAAGCCAAACCCACTTTTGGATTCCGGTGTCACCACTTGCTAGCTGTGAGAACATGCGTGACTTCCTTAATTCTGAGCTGGAGATAGAAATACACCTAAAATAGGAAATGCATATGGACCCAGCAAAGATTACTGAAGATGGATCATGTAAAGCAATCTAAGCATAGCATCTGGAGCAGAGAAGCCCACTCCAGGTGCCCCATCTTCCCTGCTCTCTTGTGAGAGTCCTGAGTCAATGGGAATCCCATTGCCTGTGAGGACATTTGAGCGATGTTCCTGATTTTCCTTTTGAAGCAGTCAAGAGATTGAGTGATGGACTAGGGATGGGCAGGAATCTTGATTGTCAGGTCAGGGATTCTCTATCTCCTCACTCTGGACCACCTCTGCAACGTTAGTTTTAGCTGCTGAAAAGTCAGGGCTGAGATTTTTTTCTCCATGAAATCAAGCTCAAATAATAAACTCAGATTTCCCTAAACCCAGAAGTATCATGTAAGTCTGAAAGCTAGGGAATTACAAAAATAGAACCAAATACCATATAGCGAGGAGGTATAATATTCCAGGGAGCTTTTACAGAGCTAAGCTGACCAGAGAGTCCCAACACCTGGAGCAGATGAGCTCTAATAGATGTGAGTACAAGATACACCAGCCAAGGGACCCAAGGAACAGAAAAGGGTGGAGAAGATGGAGTGAGGGAAGCATCACCTGATATACGGATGTATGGGTGGATCATGGTCACCGGGGAGTGATGAGTGAACAGGTTCACTCACCAGACAACATCATTGGATTTCCAAAAGATTAGAGAAAGGATGTGGGATAAACAGCATTCTTCTTAGAGAGGGAAAATCAGAAGGGCACTGTCATCAGTGACAGCCAGGTGCAATGACTACCATCAGGAAAGAAAATGCCCCAATATTGTCTTCTTTGTCTCCCAAAATCCAGGATGTAGTGGATCATTCTATAAATACAGTAACCCTACAACTGTTAGTCACAAGTACTCTGGACCCACCACCATCTTATCTAATAGTTAGGAATCAATGGTGCAGTCATTATCAGACCACAAAGAAAACATAGCCTCTCCTCACATGGCACTTATGTAACCAACACCTGAGCCATGAAAAACGAAACAGTGAAAACTTAGCAAGACAGTGGGGAATAATGTTTAATCCTAGTTACTGCAACTGGGGAAGGATATTTGTATAACCTAGGATGTAACCATAGGATAAATTATTTCTGTTTCATTGAGGCATGAGGGGAAGAGAGGGCAGGAATTCTCGGGTAACATTCAACTTGAATGTGACTCACTTTGCACTAAACTCCATGCTGGTTTATAAAACACTTTGAACTTCAGCAAGGAGGAAGCTTGGCCAGGCATGTCTGCACATCGTGCCCTTGTGAGAAATGCTGCCCCTTCAGCATTTACATGCATCTGTGTCATGAGTAAGACAAAGAAATCACTAGACTTTTGTTGGAAAAATACAACTGGTGGAGACTGGTGATGTTAAGTCAGCAACTGTAGATGGTGAATTCCCTGCAACCATCAGCCCTGATCAAGGGGTTCCAGCCCTGGGCCAGGCATGTCTGCCTTCTATCAAAGCCTGCCTCAGAGCCTTGGGACACGCTGTTTCTTCCAACAGCATAAAAGAAATCCTAGTGTATCTCAGCTGGTGTTGGCAGATGTCTTGAGCTAGGAGGAGATAAATGCAATTCAATTTCATCCTTCTTCAAAAATATTTTACCTAGAGCAGATCCAATATCTTTGCTGCAGATTATAGTTAAGCCACCTGGATTCCTCCTTTGAAAAGCAAGAGGTGTGGGGGACTTCCCTGGTGGTCCAGTGGTTAAGAATCCATCTTGCAATGCAGGGGACGCCAGTTTGATCCCTGGTCCGGGAACTAAGATCCCACGTGCCACAGGGCAACTAAGCCCACATGCCACAATTAGAGAGAAGCTCACGCATGTACCACAACGAAGCAAAGAGCCCACGCGCTGCAAAGAAAGATCCCACGTGCTGCAACTAAGACCCGATGCAGCCAAAAAATAAATAAATATATATTTTTTTTAAAGCAAGAGGTGTGGAAATTCAAACACTCAAGTTTATTAATTTTAAATGATTAGTATCAAAAATAGAAAAATAAGTGGGGCTCCAAAATATGTTTTTGCTAATTATACTTTCCCACTGTGATGGTTACTGTTTGGTCTTAGGTAGCCATAGATTTCAAGTGTGGGAAATTAATGAAATGTGTTCCAATGGAGAAGGGTGATCATAGGACCAGTGAGTAATTCTTATTTCTCATCTATGTTAAGGAATGGAATCTGCTTATCTTGAAGTTCATTTGGCCTGCTGGTACTAAATGCCGCTTCCCCCTACCCACGCATCATGAATGATACTTTGTCCTATATGGTAGGACTCTTGGTTGGAGTTCAAGACCTTCCCCACTCTACTTGCTTATCTAAGAGTTCTGCAAGTTGGGAGAGAGAAGAAGTCGATATCGTGTGGAAACAGAGGTGCTCTCGGAGAAAGGATGTCCCTGTGCTGCTGATAGAACTGGTACCTGAAAATAGCCTAGGGTTGGCTGGAACAAGAGTATCTCCCAAAACTGGCGTCTTGTTTTACAAGACCCTTTGAACTTGCATTTCTGCACCCTCGCTCTTTTCCTATATATCCAGCCTCTAGGCTGTCCCAGCCACTGCCCCAAGACAAACTTCCTGATCTTACTCTCACCATGTTAGTCTCTAAAAACAACATTTAAGAACCTAAAGTCCAGACTCCTTTCTCAGGCTTTGAGGCTCAATATAATCCAGCCCGACTCCATCCCCCTCTGCTCCCCAGCGACACCAAACTGGCCCACATGTGGTCACCCACACCCAGCCTGCCCTTCGCTCACACCACATGCTCTGCCTGAAATACCTGCCCCCCCACCCTCCGATTACTTATTTATAATAGGTCACATTTTTTCCAAGTGAATGAATTCAAGACCTATTCAAGGCTCAGTTCAAATTTTAGGTTATATAAATACAAATCCTTTCCCAACCACCACAGTCTGAAGGAATCACTCCAGCCTCTAAATTTCAAGTACCATTTATATAATCAATAACTTACATTGAGTACCTACTACCGAGGCTCAACCCAGATTAGACACTGTTCTGCCCTCACAGAGCCCGGAGTGAAGGGGAGAAAGTTATAGACGCAACTACCAAACACGGGTGCTGGAATATGGAAAAGAAAATGTTTGTTATTGTTATACACACTTATTGAGCTCCTGCTAGGCTCCAAGCGCCAGCCTAGGTTACCTTTTATGAGTTCTCATTTAATCTTAATGGTCCATTTTACAAGAAAAAAAAGTCCCTGAAAATATAAGTTGGTTTCCCATAGCTATTTGGATAAGCAACAGAACCTGGATTCAAACCCAGTTGAGTCTGGGTTCCTCCCCCCAGCCTCCCAACCTTGAGGGCTGTGTTAGGGAACCCAAGCAGTTAGACTTGGAGGAGGAAGGCATCCCAGGCAAAAGGAGTAGCACAGGTATGTTCAGGGATGGTGACTGGTTCCCAAAGCCCAGAGAATAGGCATGTGTTGAAAGTAAGAAGCAGGTCAGGTTAGACTGGGAAGCACTGTAGACTCAGTTCTATAGACTACAGAGGAGCTTCAGTGTTTATGTCCTGTGAGGCTTGGCCATCTCAGACCACAGCTGCCATTGAGTTGACGAGGGGCTCTCTTTCACATTTATCAAAACTCCTTCCTTACCTGGGGTCATGCCCGTCATAAAGCTGTCTGAAGATCATCAGGATAGTAGCACTTAAGGTGCATAAGACACTATGAGCTTCTCCAATCTCATCCTCATTAAGAACTAGGTTCTATTACGCCCATTTGACTGATGAGGAAATAAGAGAGGAAGAATACATCTGCTCTGGAATTCAGGTTTCTGATTCTTAATCATTTAGCCATGACACCCACCAGGCAAAGAGATTATCATGAAGGGCCAAGGAAAGGAGTTGCTGAGATCTCGAGGAAAATACATCTAGTTCTACCTTGCTACTCTCATCAAACTCCTATGTAACAAATCTGAAAATCATTTAACCAAGGTGTGACCAGAGACACCCATTCCCACTTGACGTTAGGTGCCTGAGAGACTATCAGAGTTCTTCAGCCTCGTCGTTGATAAGAGCATTTTATCCAAATATATTGACTCTATGCCCGTAGCTCCCTCCCTGCCACACTAACTTCCATTTATCATAATAGCTAAGCATCTAATCTACGCCAGGTATTGTTCTACGAGCTGGGATTACAGCAGGTAACACAAAGGACAAGACCCCTGCTTTCTTGAAGTTTAACGTCTGCCAAAGGTGACGAAAAGTGCAGAAGATGACTTCTGATGATAAAGGCTACAAATGATGAGATGCGGTGGTGAGGTGGAGGGAGGAAGCTAAATTTAAAAGCCATTCCTGGGGAGGTAACATTTTAATTCCTACCCAGATGACAAGCAGGAGCCAGCCTTCAAAGCTCCAGGATCTATTGTACTTGGTGGGCTGAAAAGGACATTCGTGATCATCTAGTCTCAACTCTTTACTGATAAATGAGTAAATAGAGGCTCAATGAGATTACAAAACAAGATCCCCCAGCTGACGGCAAGGCTGCCCCACTGTTCCACAGAGCCCTTGGAAAGACACATTTGAAATGTAAGCACAGGGGCCTCCCTCATGGTGCAGTGGTTAAGAATCCGCCTGCCAATGCAGGGAACACGGGTTCAATCCCTGGTCCGGGAAGATCCCACATGCCGTGGAGCAACTAAGTCCGTGCGCCACAACTACTGAGCCTGTGCTCTAGAGCCCACGAGCCACAACTACTGAGCCCGTGTGCCACAACTACTGAAGCCTGCGCGCCTAGAGCCCACGCTCTGCAACGAAAGCCACCGCGCACCGCAACGAAGAGTAGCCCCCAGTCGCTGCAACTAGAGAAAGCCCGTGCACAGCAACAAAGACCCAACGCTGTCAAAAATAAATTAAATAAATAAATTTTAAAAAAAGAAATGTAAGCACACTTGTGGTTATGCATGAACACATATTTATAATTTTATTTTCAATACAGCCTTGGGGAAAAGATGAGAGCCTTTGATAGACAATAAAATTGAGGCTCCGGTTGGTGAAGCGACTTGTCTAATGGCCCGTCACAAACAACTGTATCAAAACCCAAGTTATTTGTATTCCAGTCCCATGTTCTTTCCCCAGGATGAGAAACGGCTGTCTAGCCAGTTGTCTATGAACATAGGACATCATTACTAGCCACTTCATGGTTTATGATACAAAGAACAAACAAAAGAGTCAAAGATAAAAACAATTTACTTTGTCATAACACACAAACTCAAAGTCCCTGAGTTATTTGCTGCAGGGAAGAACATGTGATTCCAGGTGACTAGACAACCGTGGCCTGAGACAAAGAGCCCCTGTGACTTTTGGAAAGGGGACTGAGAGCTCGTGGGTGCAGCATTGCAGGGACTATAATTAAAGAGGAACGTGTTCCTGCAGAGCCAGCCCAGATCAGGAGTCTCCTTAGCTGGGAAGCCCTGAGATGACAGTCACATTTAAGTCCCTTGACCACTTCTGCTTAGGAAATAAGCTACTAGTGGTTCCCAAACCTACCTGCCCACAAGAATCATCTGGGGAGGGAGTGGGGGAGATGTTGGGGAAAAAAAAAAAAAAAAAAGATTTTTCAGGACCTCACAAGACCCAAAGAACTAGACACTCCAAAGGGCAGAGCCTGGGGATCTATGTTTTAAAATTCAGCCAGCCTAGAAATCCACTGGTTTCTCCACAATTCTCAGCGCTATAATGTGATAAAAAAGAGGAGAGACGCATGTTTTTATTATCCAGTGAGAAAGTTGTTAGGTTGTATCCTTTAAGGGCTGCTTCCAGAAGAAAATCTTTACTACCCAAAGCCCTTGTACAGTGGGAAGGTCCTGTGAGACAGAATCTCCCCGCGACCTGTGAAGCCTGTTGTCTCACTCCCTTTGGCTGCACATCAAACCCCCCCATGCAACCCTGGGAAAGCTTTTTCTCAGGATCAGTTTACCAATTCCTTTGTGAAGCAGACCCCAGCCTGCCAGGGTCGGGGCATCTCAAGCAGAGAGAACCTCAGAGCGTGGAGAATGCCTCCACCTCAACCCCACCACCACCTGGCTCCTTCCCCACCAGCCTCTCTTCTGCCCTGGACAGCCAGCTACTGTGTAGAAAAGGAAAAGGAAAAAGAAGGGGGTTCGGGCCCCGGTGGTCAGTGCCCTCAGTCACGGGGAAGGCGACTCATTCCTTACCTGGGTCCTGGAAGAAGAGGAGCCACTGGGTTCACCAGGGAATTCTCTCTCTGCTGGTGAGCTCTAGTCTTGGAACTCGCTGGACTTTGAACAAAGGTTGATTTAAAAGCTGATGTATTTAACAGGGACGTGTGGTCTGAGTTCAAGTGACCTCTGTCCTGCTTCCTGCCAACTGGCTGGGCCCTGAGCTGGGCAAACCTGGAAAACTCTCAGCAAACCCGACCCGACGCTCCGGCCCACCTGCCTAGTGATGCGGGCGCCCTGCTGGCCCGCCCGCCGCTCCCTCCCTCCCGGAGAAAAGGAGGGGAGAGGGGGAGGCCAGCTAGGGAGGAGGGGCCTTCCTCGGCTCTCTCCCCTCGGCAGATGCCTCAGTCACACCCAAGCAACACCCGAAGCCTCGGGAGCCTCCACCATCCCCCATGGCGAGGGCAGGGCTGAGGACCATCACCTGACCATCCTCGAGCCCTGAGGTCTTCCTGGGGAGCAGTACCTGTGTCACCCCCACCCAATAGGAGGCCAGCAGGCCAAGGAGTCCCAGTCAATGGAGCAAAGCCCCTCACGCGCCCATCCTTCCTCCTCCTCCGCCTGCCTGCGAGTTCTTACTTGCATGCTCCCTAGAAGTTGAGCCAGTAAAGCCCCTGCTCTTATTTCCCAGCCCCCTTTCTCTTCTCAGACACTCTCTCCTCTTTTTCTCTCCCTCTCACCTGAGGGTGCTCTGTCTCTACTCTCCAACAGTTGCCTTCCCCGTGCACGCCCAGAACCTCTCAGGCAAGCCCAGCTGGGCAGGTGGAGGCACTTGCAGCAACTCCTGGGCCAGTGCCTGGGCAGCGGGCTGGCAGCTGTGCTCGGTCCCAGCCACGAGCAGCTGACCCCTGTCAGCAGCACCCACACAGGCAAACCTAGGGCTGGGCTTCTCACTGACCTGGATCCTCAGCCCACACTGGAAATCAGGGCAAGAGATTGCTCCAAGCAGTGAAGCAAAGCGAGCGACAGGCTGAGCACAGGGTGGCCCATGCTCCAAGGGCCTCTTGTCTTGCTGGGTCTTGGCTGCCCTCGGTGAAGGCACGGCCAGAGCCAGGGGATAAATGGTGGTCAATGACAAACATCTAAGCAGCTAACTCATACCAGGTCACCTCTACCTTCACACTATACTCCCTGGGCCTCCTGTATATCTTCCAAAGTGGAGGGTAGAAGGGGAAAAATTTAGATTTAAGATCTGAACACCTGGGGACTTCCCTGGTGGCACAGTGGTTAAGAATCTGCCTGCCAATGCAGGGGACACGGGTTTGAACCCTGGTCCGGGAAGATCCCACATGCCACGGAGCAACTAAGCCCGTGCACCACAACTACTGAGCCTGCGCTCTAGAGCCCGCAAGTCACAACTACTGAGCCCACGTGCAACAACTACTGAAGCCCGCATGCCTAGAGCCCATGCTCCACAACAAGAGAAGTCACCTCAATGAGAAGCCCGTGCACCACAACGAAGGGTAGCCCCTGCTCGCCACAACTAGAAAAAGCCCGCACACAGCAACAAAGACCCAATGCAGCCAAAAATAAATAAATAGATAAATAAATAAATTTTTAAAAATGATGTGAACACCTGGGTTCAAATTTTGACTCCATCACTTCCCAAGTGTTTGATATACAGGAATTCTTTTTTTTTTTTTTAATTGGAGTATAGTTGCTTTACACTGCTGTGTCAATTTCTGCTGAAGAATTCATTTTTAACTCTGTCTCACCTTCATCATCTGTAAATAGTTGTTATAATATTGTTTTTAGAAACTATTTTATATTGAATCAAAATATCTCTCACTTCTGTCCCTGAGTCCTGATGGCTCCCTCTGAGCTACACTAAGCCTACTCTTTATTCTACATAGCAGCTCTTCAACTATTTGAAGGCTGATGTATCCCCCATAAGCCTTCTTTTCTCTGGGTAGCAATGGATGCCCCTCATTCCTTCAGGTGGTTTGCCTATGTCATGACTTCAAGACTTCTTGCCCTGGGTCCCAGCCAACTTGTCAATGTCCCTTTTAAAGTCAAAGGCCTAAAGGGAAAACTTGAAGGTGAGGGAATTGTCCTATACCTTGAGTGTGGGGTGCCTATGCAATTGTCTACGATTACCAAATTTCACCAAACTATACACCTAAAATGGGTGAATTGTATTGCATTTAAAGAATGCCTTAATTTTTTAATTAAGGAGCCGAAATCAGTAGAATTTATTCTTGAAACTTCTAAAATGAAAAAAGTTGGATGATCAAAAGAAAAGGCAGGACTTCCCTGGTGGTCCAGTGTTTAAGACTCTGCGCTTGCAATGCAGGGGGCACAGGTTCAATCCCTGGTCGGGGAACTAAGATCCCACATGCCATGGGGTCAAAAAAATAAAAAGGCAGCCTTCACAGTGGAGCTTACACTCAGTCCCCAATCAAGAGACTTCTCAGACTCACCCTTTACCCCAGTCCAGATGGGATAAATAACCACAAGCCTTCAAACTGGGAATAGAAGAGGCCTTGAAATATAGAGACAGTGTTGGTTCAAAATTAAATAGAAATGAGCAATTGTTTGTTTGTTTGTTTTTAATGACAAAACTCTTTCCCACTGTTATGTGGAACTGAATGAGATTTACCAGATCAGTGGCTCTGATCTGATTAATGCAGAAGGGAAAATAACATTGTCTATTGTGTGTCTGGTAAGCCTTTATATCTATTATTCTGTTAACACTCAGCCTGATCTTATGAGACAATATCCCCATTTTACAGATAAGAAGGCTTAAATTCATCTGGTTAATTATCCTGTCTGAGATCTCCTGGCTCAGAAGGCTTAAAGAGCCTGTCTGTCTCCTTAGGTAGTACTGTTTTGCCTCTACAATAAGGCCTCCCACTATCCAGGGAAGGAATGTGCTCTACTTCCCTAGAGGTACTCAAGCAGAGGCTGATGTCGACCTGTGTCATGTTACAGAAAGATGTCTTGCATTGTTAGGAGACTGGAGTAGGCGATTTCTTGGATTGCTTCCAACTCTAAGATTCTGTGAACCTAAATGCTGTGGGTCCTGCCCATGACGGTATAGTTTAGTCCTGCCCTGGTGTGTGCGTACAGGACATGCAGGTAAGAGTTACGAGCATGGGATTCAGCATCAGATGCTGATGCCATTAATGGTAGATTTAAGATACTAAATCTGCCATTAATAACTTTATATTTTTTATTGTGGGCTCAAGTTTGTCTGGGCTTTATCTCTGGAAACCTTGGCAGCTTGGGTGGAGGGTTTTCTGTTGTTTTTGTCAAGCAGCACCTCTCCATACCCCTAGAATGATGAGGAAAGGCACCAAAAACCTGGGGTCAATTTATGTTAGTTACTTGCCTTAGTGTTTCCAGATCATGAAAATAATTAATGTCAGTTACAGCGCTAGCACCTCCTAAAGGCAGATCTGTGGTTAGGAATTTGCAAGAGAGGATTCTTTTTTCTCTCCAGAGTCCAGGCCAAGACAGATGGTTTCCTTTTTATTCCTGATCCGCTTTACCCTGTCCTGTTTTTTCCATAAACATATCTCTTTTTATCATATTTATATAATATGTTTATTAATTATTTTCTGTCTCTTCCCCACCAGAATATAAATTCCCCAGGGGTAGGGATTTGTACTTGTTTTGTCACTGTATCCCAAGTGCCTGGAATATAAGCCTAGCTTATAGCAAGCTTTCCAAAAATGAATTGAATGAGTGAGTGAATAAATGAATCTCCTTTTGTCAACAGGACTGCTTTTTATCCCACCCTTTCACAGAGAGTGTAGCCTTCTGAGGGTCTGGTGTCCATGCAGGGTCTCAGTTTCTAGGTCTTTTCTCTTGTCCCAAAGTGACCCTGCACAACAGACTGCTTGGTTACTGGTTTTCAGCTTTCTCTTCACTTCTGGAACTTAGAGATTTCTTTCCTTTTGTCCACGTTCAACTACCTATTTGAAAACAAAGTTTGGTATATTTTACCCAGTATGTCTACAAACTTTGTAGAGAAAGGGTTTTCAGATTATCTAGTCTGCCATGTTTCCAGAAATGATTCTATCACTTAGCAGTTACTTTGCCTCTCAAAACTCCAGCTTTAGACAATACTACAAAGCTACAGTAATCAAAACAGCATGACATTGACACAAAAACAAACATATGGATCAATGGAACAGACTAGAGAGCCCAGAAATAACCCACACACCTATGGTCAATTAATCTTCAACAAAGGAGGCAAGAATATACAGTGGAGAAAAGACAGTCTCTTCAGCAAATGGTGTTGGGAAAGCAGGACAGCCGCATGCAATTCAATGAAGTTAGAACAGTCTCACACCATACACAAAAATAAACTCAAAATGGCTTAAAGACTTAAATATAAGACATGACACCATAAAATTCCTAGAAGAAAACATAGGCAAAATATTCTCAGACATAAATCATAGCAAGGTATTCTTAGGTCAGCCTCCCAAAGCAAAAGAAATAAAAGTAAAATTAAACAAATGGGACCTAATCAAACTTATAAGCTTTTGCACAGCAAAGGAAACCATAAACAAAATGAAAAGACAACCTACAGACTGAGAGAAAATATTTACAAATGATGCAACTGACAAGGGCTCAATTTCCAAAATATACAAACAGCTTATACAGCTCAATATCAAAAAAAAACCAAACAACCCAATCAAAATATGGGCAGATGACTTAAATAGACATTTCTCCAAAGAAGACATACAGATAGCCAAGAAGCACATGAAAAGATGCTCAACATCGTTAATTATTAGAGAAACGCAAATCAAAACTACAATGAGGTGTCATCTCATACCAGTCAGAATGGCCATCATCAAAAAGTCTACAAATAATAAATGCTGAAGAGGGTGTGGGGAAAAGGGAACTTTCTACACTGTTGATGGGAATGTAAATTGGTGCAGCCACTATGGACAACAGTAGGAGGTTCCTCAAAAAACTAAATATAGAACTACCCTATGATACAGCAATTCCACTGCTAGACATACATTTGAAGAGAATGAAAACATTAATCTGAAGGATACATGCACCCCATTGTTCATAGCAGCATTATTAACATAGCCAAGATATGGAAGCAACCTAAGTATCCATCAACAGATGCAGGAAAAAAGAAGATGTAGTATAGATAATGGAATATTATTCAGCCATAAAAAAGAATGAAATTCTGACATTTGCAACAATGTGGATGGACCTAGAGGGCATTATGCTTCATGAAATAATCAGAGAAAGACAAATTCTGTATGTTATCACTTATATGTGGAATCTAAAAAATAAAACAAATAAATGAATATAACAAAACAGAAACAGACTCACAGATATAGAGAACAAACTAGTGGTTACTAGTGGGGAGAAGAAAGGGGAGAGGGGCAAGATAGGGGTATGGAATTAAGAGTTACAAACTACTATGTATAAAATAAATAAGTGACAAGAATATATTGTACAGGGACTTCCCTGGTGGTGCAGTGGTTAAGAATCCACCTGCCAATGCAGGGGACATGGGTTCGAGCCCTGATCCGGGAAGATCCCACATGCCGCAGAGCAACTAAGCCCATGCATCACAACTACTGAGCCTGTGCTCTAGAGCCCACGAGCCACAACTACTGAGCCTGTGTGCCACAACTACTGAAGCCCGTGCACCTAGAGCCCGTGCTCCGCAACAAGAGAAGACACTGCAATGAGAAGCCCACGCACCGCAACGAAGAGTAGCCCCCACTCGCCACAACTACAGAAAGCCGGCACTCAGCAACGAAGACCCAACACAGCCAAAAATAAATAAAAGTAAATTTATAAAAAAAAAAAAAGAATATATTATACAGCACAGGGCAAGATAGCCATTATTTTGTAATAACTTTATCTTTTTTTCTTTTTTCTTTTGGCGGCATGGTGCAGCATGTGGGATCTTAGTTCCCTGACCAGGGATCTAACTGGTGCCCCCTGTAGTGGAAGCGCAGAGTCTTAACCACTGGGTCACCAGGGAAGCCCCACATAATAACTTTAAATGGCATATAATCTATAAACATATTGAATCACTATGTTGTATACCAGAAACTAATATAATATTGTAAATCAACTGTAGTTCAATTAAAAAAAAAAATTCCAAGGCCGATGCCCTTTCTACTACACCAGTCTGCCTGGTTTAGTACAAGATTCTAGCCGCCACCCTTCACATTTGAGATATTCCCTGATATGCTCAAATTTTTACTCCAACTTCAGATCTGATTATCCTTGTCTTTTTAGTAGCCCATTAACTTACTCAGAGCCTGACATTTTAAGCTCCAGTGGTTTTCTGTCCCTGACCTGAGTCAATGTTTATGACAATCTCCCCTTTTACTCCCTATGTTACTCTGGCCTTACCCAACACCTGAAGAAGCAGTCTGTGTAGTCTGCATACCTTTGGAGGGATTTATTAGGCCAGGGTCCAGATGCAGAACTGAGATAAATGTTTTACAGCAGTGAGAGGCAATGGGCAGGAGGAAGGGCAAAGCCGTGGTCCTCGGCTGGTTCACACATTGTGGCCCCACATGATTGCTGATCTAAACTTTCTTGTTTTTTTCAGCAACCAGGTAGCAGGTCAGGGCAGGCCTGAGGACCCCTGGAGAACTGTGACTTATTAATACTTGCAAGCTGGCTGCAAAGGATACTTTAGTAGTCATTCCCTCCCTCTTCCTTTTCCCAGCTGAGGGGTCAGAATACACAGTATTTTTCCACTGGGGGGGAAAAAAAACTGACGTGCAGAGAGAGAACAGGCCATGTCCTGGGTTCCGGAATGTACCAAAGTTTGGGCACTTCGGAGTGTGGATTAGGGTCTCTACTTGCCTCTTTCTGAAAGACACAGAAATGGAAGATCAATGGTCCTTGGGAAGTTCGGACCCTGTCTGAAAGAGCCAGTTTCTCAGGGGCCCCAAAGGGACAAGCTTAGGGATAGGAAAACAGCAAGGAAAGTGCCAGGGATCTCAAGGCCACAGCCTCAGCCTGACTCCAGCCCTCACAGAGAGACTGGGGACCATCCCATCCATGGGTGAAAGGCCAGTGAGAGAGAATCAAGACAAGGAACAGCCTAGTGGGCCCAAGTCTGTGGCATGATTTAAAAGACACCCCTGCCTCAAAGTATTGCCTCCTTCAGGGTGGTCCCAGGACTTCCTGACACTCTAGTTTGGAGAACAAACGAATTCATGTGCACCCTGTTTTTCCCCATTGCTTAGAATTCTAACATGCCAGAAAAAACAAAAAAATACAATACTCATTATCCACTGAAGACAATACATCTTCTTCTCAAAAGCCCAAGCCAGATTAAGGATGAGCCCATCTGATCTGCCTCAAGGTGGAGTACAGCCTCTGTGCCCCCAGCCAGCTATGGGAGTGCTGAAATTCTACCCTCAGCAGTGGATCCTTCGCTAAACACTATCTTTTCCTTTCCCCTACATCAGACTGGAAATATTCCAGAGGACAAAATGTGAAGTCCCTGATTCAAAGACTTGGGCACCGGGAAGGCCTGGGATTCCTAGCAGCTGTGGGAAGGCTGAAGAAGTGCAGATGTCACAAAACGTGTGAGGCTACTTTCCTCAGCTCCCTTGGCCAAAGACAAAGCTTGGCAGGAGGCTTAGCGAGGAGCTCAGCACTGGGACTCACAAGCCTGCAGCTAGTGGGGCAGCTCTCAAGGGGCGATAATCGGAGGAGGGCGGGGATCTGCAGCTCTAGAGCCACGTGCCACATGACGTTGGCGTCCAACAGGCAGGGAGCTGCCGAGAGGAACCATCTTCCTATTTGCTCACACAGCACAGTGTGGCTTTGTGGTGGCGGTTAGGGGACATCCCAGCCCAGAAGACAGACAGAGCTGCAACTGCAGCCATTTCTGTCATCAAGCTGTTGTGTCCTGGAGAAGCTCAGGTTAGCCCCACACAGATTCGCGTGTGGAGCAGGTGGCAGTGTTTGGGCTGCCGAGCCAGCAGTTCTGCAGGAGGGAGGCCTGGCTGCAAAGGAGCTGCTGTCCTCTGTGACCAGGAAGAGACAAAACAGACTCTCCCGCATACCAGTGAGTTGGGCAGACAGATTTTTCTCTGCCTTCTATTTAAAAGACAGAACTTGAGGTCAATATTCCCAGTGAGCCATTCACTACAGGCTGGAAGTTAGAATTGAAACTGAGAGGTGTTGTTCTCAGGGCCTGCCCTGTTGCCGTGATACCCACACCCCTGAAGTTGCCACCACGTCCCCACAATAACACAGCCCTGACTCCTTCCTCATATGATATTACCAAGGACTCTGGGCAAGAGGCCAGTGGAGACAGCGGCGGGATTGAAATGCCTACACGGCTTTGCTCTAAGTGCCCTCTGGCCCTGAGGTTTGGTTTCCTTCCAGAAAACTATTGGCTGTGCCAGAGGGGTCAGTTCGCCCTTTCCCAGGGGAGACTCTGGGTCTCCCACCAGGCCCGTGGAGCCAGGAAAGGCTGAGGGCAAGGCAGAGAAGGGGAGTAGATCCCTTTTCTCTGTCAGCCTCTGACGTGCTTCCTTACATGGCCTGTCACCCAGATTGCCGACTGTCACGCCCGTCACAAAGCAAGTGTAAGCCCCTGATCAGACCAAGGTTCAGAGGTGTTCTCCCCACCCAATACCCCACACACTCACACACAGCAAGAGCCACGTGTAGGTGCAGCCAGGTGAGCTTCAAGGGGAAATGTGCCAGAATAACAAAAAATTTCCTCTACATGCAGATGTGGTCTCAGGCATCTTCATTGCCTAAAAGTCTGACGTGGTGGAGTGAAATGTGGAAGTTAGTCACCAAAGCTAAAGTGATCTTTGGCTGCAGTGAATATACTAAGCTCTGACTATGCTGAGGCCGGTGGCAGGCCTGAGGCCCACACACTCTTGACAAGGGAACTTTACAAACTAGACTGTGGAGGAGAGTAACAAGGGTGAAGGAAATATTGACACTGTGCCATAAGGAATAGTTGAAGGAACAGGATATTTAGCCCAGAAGGGAGAAACGTTAGCTAGAACGATTAGCTTTCTTCACAGATTTGATGAGACCCCATGTAGAAAAGGAAAACCAGGTGATGCTAATAGCCAACATTTATTGAGTACTTACTATGTGCCAAGCACCAGGTTAATTATTTTACACACATTTTGTCATTTAATCTAAACATCAGTGCTATTATTATTCCCACTCTACAGATGAGGAAAATTCGGAGAGGTTGAGAGTCTTGCCCAAGGTCACATACCTAGTGGCAGAGTCAGCAGATGAGCCAGGCCTGCGACTTAACCACCATCCAGGGACATGTTCTGTGTGGAGCCCTCGGCAGAGCGAGACGCAGTGGTTGGAAGTGAAAGGGAGGCAGATCTGAAGGCAACATGAGAAAGAATTTTTAAACAACTGGAGGCAACGAAGAACAGTGGGCGGGTGCTTTGGGTGGTCATGAGCTACACACCACTAGAGAGATGAAAGCAGGGCGGGCAACAGGTGTTACGTAAGACAGTTTGCAAGGAGAATTACAGCGGCGGCAGCAGCACCTGGGAACTTGCTAGGAGTACAAATCCCTGGACCCCACCGCAGTCCTACTGAATCAGAAACTCAGTGACTGGGCCCAGACACCTGTATTTTAACAAGCCGTCCAGGTAATTCTGATACACGCTCAAGTTTGAGAACCACTGGCGTAGAAGTTTCTGCACCCGGCGAGGGACTGGACTGGCTGACGGTGTTAGTCCCTTCTGTCTATAAGACCTCACAGTTCTATAGAGGCGAGATACAAATATGATTTAACAACTAACCAGATTTTCTTTTAACGTTGAGCGCTTTCTAGTAATATCTTGGAAACAATATACCAGCTGCTAAATTGTGTGATTGGACTCAGGTAACTTAAGACATCCCAAGGCTGACAAAGTAAATATTTGGAAGGCTGTGGGCAATGGGCTGCCCCTTCAGCCGCCCACCCCCACCCCGACCAGGAAGCAGCCTACATTCTGGCCACCTGTCGCTCCACGGGTTTCCAAACAAGCCCCATACGTACGTCCCCACTCCTTGTTCGTTCCTGTTGTTCCTCTATCTGAAAAACACTTACCTTTTGAAATCCTCCCTTCTCTGAAAGCTCAATTCAAATGTCACTGTCCGTGAAAGGTGCCGACAGTACCTGGTGCACGGGGCAGCCTTCCTTCCCTCTCTCCTTCCTGGGTTTCCTCTCACTTCTGGCCACCTCGCAGCACCTCGAGCGGTCAGCCTCGTCTCACGGGCCTGGAGCCTCTCAGCAGAGCGGCGTTGTCCTGGCGCTCAGTAGCGTCAGCCCCCCGCGCCTACCGTACGATGCTGCTCAGTGAGGAGGGGTCAGAGGCAGCATTTTAGGAAAATGATGCATGCAGCTGTTTACAGGATGAACCGACGCTGCCTGACTGGTGAGAAGGGAGGCCTCTGTGATTCAGTTTCAAGGCCTGAGGTCTTTGCAGAACTTTGAGGTTTTTGCAATAACCACTGTGAATGCATGTGTGCGCCGCCGGGATGAAGGTGCCCCACCTTCACGCAGCTACAGCCCTGTTATCTTCAACTCCTCTTCATGTTCGTAACAATCTTCGTTGCATGATCCCTGGATGATGTGAAATACTGAATGCCCTCTCAGCCAACCTTCCAAGTATCCCACAGAGACAAGCATGGACAAAGCTCCTTTTTAGAGAACAGAGAGCTCATAAATTAGACCACTAGTGTAAGGACAGCAAAGAAGGCTACTGGGTCACCAGATACCAGGCCCAGTTTAACAGCTTATGTCTGCAGGACCAGGTGTCCTGTGGGCTGTGGTGGACTGGCCCTGTGACCAGGATGCTGGTGAGAGACAGGGAAATGGGATGAAAGACCCCCCCTCCCCAACAAGGGTTTCTATACCCCAGGCTCCTGGAATTGACTCATTCTATTGTGAAACCTGAATACTTTGGTGGAGTAACGAGGTGTTCCTGATGTCTGCCTCACCTGACAACACTTAGGATAATGGCTTCAATGGGGCCACGTGAAAGGACCTCAAACCCCAGAGGTCCTATTACAATTTTGGAGCAGGGCGGCACAGAGCACTACAAAACAGGAATTCCCTGTCCGCACAAGGGTGAAAGAGACTCTAGATTAGTCAAGAAAAATTTCCCCCAACCTCACTTGGCCTCCTGGGTAGCATAGCACTGGTTGGCAATCATGACAGGTGTTTGCTGCAGAACCAGGAGATTTCCTGTTATGCTGGGTCCCCTCTGGCACAGAGCCTGGCCCACTCTTGCAGAGGTTAGAACCCAAATCTTCTCATTCTCAGACCAATGCTCTTTCCACCAAAGTGCGCAACCCTAGAATTTAGGAATAATCGTTGCAATCTCCCCAGCCATCAACAACCAAGGAGGAACAGAACAGAATAGAAATGGGTGAGGGGGTCACAAGTGAAGAAATAAGGTCAGTCATCCATCCCTTCACCCATACATACAGGACCATTTTGGCCGCCCTCACCCCTCATCTCCCCTGCTCCCCCAGCCTCCCTGCATCGCTCCTAGCCCATCTTCCCCTTCATCTTGCAGCAGCTCTGTTCTCTGTCCTACTTCTAAGCAGTCTTCTCTCAAGAAAAGACGAGGCACCTTTCTTTATACTTGAGGGCACATTCTGTCCTTATATCTTCTAGTTATTCTATTATCAGTCTTATCCTTATTATGAACTATCAAGTGAAAAAGCTTTCTCCCCCAAGGTGAAGAAAACAATTTCAAAGAGTGGTTTTTCTCAGCCCTTTCTATTAGTCTATTTCTAACATGCAACAAAAAAAAAAGAGGAAAAGGAAAAGGAGAAAGTGGCAGAGGGGGACGTGGAGGAGAGAGAGGAGAAAAAATTTCACAGTGAGGGTAGAAGAGGAGGAGAACAGCAGGAAGACCCCTGACTGCTAAAAAAGAACCCATTCTCTGGCTTTCAAAGACCAAAACTACCAGTAATGAAGGCACCAGCAATGACAGAAGTGGGAGATGGAGTTTTAACAAAAATGAAGAACAAGTCAAGGGCTGAGAGCTCATTCAAAGTGCTTTCACCAGAGCCCCCAGCCTGAGAGCAGGAAAGAAGAATTTCTGTCCCGAGGTAAAGAGCCCCACTGGGGACCTGGGGTCTGGGAGCAGGGATATGGGACAGTTGACAGGACTGCTCAGGCAAGGACAAGCTTCCAGTGAGGTCCCTGAAAAACCCCGTTTCTTGAAATGTTCTTTGCCCTCAGGAGCCTGGGAAGAGAAGTGTTCCTCATGCCTACGGGGCTGGCATGCTCGCTCTTCTCCAGGGGGCTTTCAGGGATACAGCCTGTTCTGACAATATCCTCAAATGGGAAAGAACCAGACTGTGTGTTCATGGGAGGGAAATCCAGGTGAACTCCTTGAAGTAACTGTACCTGACAAAGCCTAAATTCCTTGTGCTGTTTTAAATCCCCCAGGCTACTTTCTTCTGTTCGGTCTTCATGGGGGATGAATGACAAATGGTTGTTCTTATCAATAAAAAGGAGATAGTTACCAGAGGAAAATTACCAAGGTTTGACTCAACTCTCCTCTGGATCCCTCAAAGCCTGGCCTGGGAAAAGCCACTGGGCTCCATGGAGCTTGGTGCTCGCCGTGTGAGGCACCTTGAGGGAAGCTCACATCCCAGATGTATGCTCTGGGGGTGATGCAAAAAAGGGAGACTTTGGGCCACTGGCATGTTTTTGGCAGAGTAAACCTGGGAATTCCAGGGTGAAGATAATGGTTTGGAGATAGTTTTCCCCAAGTTCCAGAGTTATACACTTTAGTGGGAAGACCCTTCACCTAGGAATCAGGAGACCTGGTTGCCTCAGTTTCCCTACATATAAATGAGGACCGTGTCCTGCAGGAGCTCTTAGCTGAGGGTCCATGGGATCGTGAATCGGGGGGAAACATCACATCTTTATTTTCACCAGTCTCTAGTTGAAAGCATTTGCTTCAACTATGAATGTAGGCAACAAACCACATTAGAACTTGCCATCAATAGAAATTAGTTACTTTCAAATCTCCTTACGGTTGTTACAGATTTCTCAAAATGTCCTATATGCTCATCACTACTATGAAATTACAATAGTTCATTAGGTTGATGCCACATCTAAAGAAGCATGTATACTACTCTATCACACATTCTTCTAATGTTTGGACAACCGTTTTGAAATAATTTTTTTCTTTTGTTACCTTATGTATTTTATTTTATGAATTTTTTAATGTTACTCTGAGAAGAGGCTCCACAGGCTTCACGAGACAACAGAAGTGTCCACAGCACATTTATGTTAAGGTTGAGAAGCCCTGCTCTAGTGTGTTGAGAGGGGTCAGGACCGGAGGCCTGAGAAAGCAGACAAGCGCTCCAAGGGCCTCCTGACCCTAACTTTGGCTTACATACAAATCTGGCTCTACTCTAAGGAATTTGGTGTTACGGTGATTACTGAGATCCCGTCTCTGGGCCTGAGGCATCTTTTTCACTTTTGCGGGAGATCTGCAAACAGAGGTATTTGTGGAGCGGATTGCTACTGTTCCAGCTCCTCTGACAGGCTAGGTCTGGGCTTTGGTACAGGAGAGAATGGAGCCTCTTCTTTACAATCTTGTCCCCACCAGAAACCCTTGGGCACAGCTTCATGTGTCATTTAATCGTCACAACATTCCCATGACGCAGCTTTAAACACAAGAGGAATGTGTGGCTGAGCAATTTTACGAACGTGCCCGAAACCACACGAAGCTTGGATCTGAACCCAGGTGCCTCCCGCTTTAAAAGGTCGGGGAAAGGAGGGCGTGTCCTGTCGGCTGCGGCTGCGAGCTCTCCATACTGAGTCCACAGGCTCCGGGCAGCCAACGGAGTTCAGGAATCCCGGGGAAAAGGCTGAAAGGTTAGGGTGCCAGACTGGTGCCAACCTAGTCTGCACCCTCATCCTTGCCCGCTCCGGCGCTGGCCACATTTTGTGAGGGAGAGGAGACTGCCTCCGGCGCCTGGTAGACCCAGAAAGTCCCCAGACTTCCCTCCCCACCACCTCTTCCTGCTAGTGAGGGCCAGCTGCCGCCCTAGTACAGGCTGTGACCCCAGGACGCACCAGACCCGATCTTGCACCCCCCAGACCTCCGCTACTAGTTTAGGTTTTCCCTGGCGGGCCCACCCCCCTCCTCCCCCCACCCCGCCGCGCCCCGGCAGTTCAGGGGGCCAAAGGTTGGTCTCAGGAAGGCTTCAACTGGAAGGCAGCGCCCTCTAGTGGTCAGAGTGCAGAAGCAGCAGGGCCCAGTCTGCACCACACCAGGGTACTCCCCGTCCGGAGCACAAAGGTCACCTATTCCAGGAGCATCCTTGTCCCATGGACCCCACCTACCCACAGCCCTCCACAACGGCCCACGACAGACTTACACGCTCTGCTTCAGCTCGGCCCTAGGCACCGCAAAGCCCGGCCACTCTTGCATCAGCGCCTGCGAGACGGCCAGCCTGTCTGCCGCTCTTTTCTTGGAAGCAGTCCCTACCCTGCCCCCTCCCATCCCTCTGCACCAGTCCCTAAGGAACCACGCCGGGAAAAGGCATATGACCTTCTCAATATCTCACAGCTAGCTAGTGCAGAGCCAGGACAGGAAGCCAAATCTCCCCAGCACACCCACCGTTGTGCCTGTAAGGCACCAGCTCCCCAAAGTCAGCAAACATCTGTCAAGGCCTAACTCCACTGCCATCTTGCAGCCTTTCCAGATCCCTCATTTAGAATTTCTCCTTCCCTATTCCTTGATATACTTTATGACCTTATTATCGTTATCAGCTTGTGTCGCAGCTGTTCCTGAATGGCTGGATGGGTGTGAGAAAAGAGGCAAAGGAAATTCCAAGAGAAAGACCCCATAACTTGGGGGTTAGAATCCTTGCTCCCGCACTTAGAAGCTGTGATTTTAAGCTTGTCACAATGCCTAAGTCTCCATATGCTTAGTTCAAATGACAGATTTTTAAATAACCATAATAGCTCAGTGTTTTATAAGAACTAAACACAATCATGTGTGTGGATGTGCTTGAGACACTGTAAATTGTCTCAAATATGAGGAACCATAAAAATAATCATAGCTAACATTTACGGAGCCCTGACTCTATGCCAGGCACTATACTAAGTAGTTTACATAGGTTGCTTCATGGAACCTACACAACAACCCTGGGAAGAGAATATTATCATCACCATTTTATAGATCAATAAGCAGATTTTCAAAGAGGTTAAAAAACTTGCCGAACATTATACAGCTAATAATTGTCAAAGCCAGATTACAAACCTGTCTTTCTGATTTTAGAGGCTGCATTTAACCACTAAAATAGTCTGTCTCTGCTGTTTTAGTTATCTCTCCGTGCCCTGTGTCTCCTGACACGTCATAGTTGCCCAGTGTTTGTCAAAGACATTCATTTATTAAGGGCTGAGCATAGTGCCTGTCCCAGGAGCCTAAGAAATTTGCTTGTCACCTAGTAAGTTTTGGGACCAGGACTTGGACACAAGCTGTCTGGCTCCAGAGTCTATGCTTTTAACCACACCCCTTGGCTGAAGGAATAATTGCAATCCTCTTTCTCTTTCTTTTCAAATCAGATAATGCTTGTAGTGAGACACAAAAGCATATCACTAAACTTTCCATGTTTTGTATCAGGAGTCAGCAGGACATTCTGTTAGAGACATGGTGAAGCACGAAGGTGTAACAACATAGGAGAGGGAACAAGAGGTCAAGGCTAAGACAGCAGCAATGGGGGCCAGATCGCTGAGCTGCTGTTGCTGCTGGGATTTTTTATTAGGATTGTGACAAATTTATAGGTAAATATAAAGAAAATTAACAATTATCTCCATTTAGATTTTCTTTCATGTTCCTTAATAGTACTTTATAGTTTTTATCCTATAGGTCCTAATAGAAGTCTTGTTAAAGACAGAGAAAGAAAAGCATCATATGATATCACTTATATGTGAGATCTAAAAAAAATAATGATACAAATGAAATTACTTACAAAACAGAAATAGACCCACAGACATAGAAAACAAACTTATGGTTACCAAAGGGGACCATATGCTAATTGCATTATGGCAGAGAATGTGATCTTTTTGACAAAGATTCTTTGATATTTGCTTTATTGGCTAGTACATAATCAATTTTGTAATAAATAAATCTAAGGAAAGTAGAAGGAAAGAATCAAGTTAAATGTGGAAATCAACAATAGAAAATGATAGAACTATTAAGTAAGTTGAGCAGTTTATTCAGGAAAAACAAGCAATAAAATAGATAATTAACTAATGTAATCAAGGAAAAAAGGGAAAGAAAACACAAATACACAAAATAAAAAAATAAAAAGAAAGAACTATGAATGCAGAGGAAATTTAAAGAACCATAAAAACCCCTTTTCTCAATTCTATGAATATAAATCATAGACAAAGCAGATAATTTTCTAAAAAAAAATTTCAATGCACAAAAACTGTTTCCAGTAAAGAAAAAATACTAAATAGAATAATTACTAAACAAGAAATAGACAAAAATTATTATGGCCTAACTTTCCCCCTAAATATTTGCCCAGTTAGTATCACTGGAGAATTCTACTAAACCTTTAAAAAACAGATTATTCCAATGCTATTGAAATTGTTCCTGAGCTTAAAAAAGAAGTTTCCAAATTCTTTTTGTGAAGTGAGCATAACATTTATTCCAAAACCCAATAAAAGTAACACCAAAAAATTTAAAAAATCAATCTTATTGAAGAATATTGAAGCAAAAGTCTTAAATAAAATACTATGAAACAAGATTGCTTTGGCTATTCAGGGTCTTTTGTGTTTCCATACAAATGATCCCAAATAGCCAAAGCAATCTTGGGAAAGAAAAACGGAGCTGGAGGAATCAGACTCCCTGACTTCAGATTATACTACAAAGCTACAGTCATCAAAACAGTATGGCACTGGCACAAAACCAGAAATATAGATCAATGGAACAGGATAGAAAGTCCAGAGATAAACCCACGCACTTATGGTCAACTAATCTATGACAAAGGAGGCAAGGATATACAGTGGAGAAAAGACAGTCTCTTCAATAAGTAGTGCTGGGAAAACTGGACAGCTACATGTAAAAGAATGAAATCAGAACACTAACACCATACAAAAAAATAAACTTAAAATGGATTAAAGAACTAAACATAACGCTGGAAACTATAAAACTCTTAGAGAGAAACACAGGCAGAACACTCTCTGACATAAATTGCAGCAATATCTTTTTTGATCCACCTCCTAGAGCAATGAAAATAAAAATAAAAATAAACAAATATGACCTAATAAAACTTAAAAGCTTTTGCATAGCAAAGGAAATCATAAACAAAATGAAAATACAACCCACAAAATGGGAGAAAATATTTGCAAATGAAGCAACCAACAAGGGATTACTCTCCAAAGTATACAAACAAAACAGCTCATGCAGCTCAACATCAAAAAAACAAACAACCCAATCAAAAAATGGGCAGAGGGATTTCCCTGGTGGCGCAGTGGTTGAGAATCCATCTGCCAATGCAGGGGACATGGGTTCAAACCCTGGTCCGGGAAGATCCCACATGCCATGGAGCAACTAAGCCCGTGTGCCACAACTACTGAGCCTGCGCTCTAGAGCCCACGAGCCACAACTACTGAGCCCGCGTGCCACAACTACTGAAGCCCGCGTGCCTAGAGCCCATGCTCCGCAACAAGAGAAGCCACTGCAGTGAGAAGCCCGTGCACCGCAGCGAAGAGTAGCCCCCACTCACCGCAACTAGAGAAAGCCCACGTGCAGCAACAAAGACCCAACACAGCCAAACATAAATAAATTAATTAATTTTTTTAAAAGTACATATGCTTTTAAAATAAAAATGGGCAGAAGATCTAAATAGACATTTCTCCAAAGAAGACATACAGATGGCCAAAAAACACATGAAAAGATGTTCAACCTCACTAATTATTAGAGAAATGCAAATCAAAACTACAATGTGGTATCACCTCACACCATCAACAGAATGGCCATCAACAAAAAATCTACAAACAACAAATGCTGGAGAGGGTGGGGAGAAAAGGGAACCCTCCTACACTGTTGGTGGGAATGTAAATTGGTACAACCATTATGGAGAACAGTATGGAGGTTCCTTAAAAAACTAAATATAGAACTACCATATGATTCAATAATCCCACTCCAAGGCATATATCCCGAGAAAACCATAATTCAAAAAGATACATGCATCCCAATGTTCACTGCAGTATTATTTACAATAGCCAAGACATGGAAGCAACCTAAATGTCCATCGACACAGGAGTGGATAAAGAAGATGTGGTACATATATACAATGGAATATTACTCAGCCATTAAAGAAGAACAAAATAATGCCATATGCAGCAACATGGATGGACCTACAGATTGTCATACTGAGTGAAGTGAGTCAGACAGAGAAAGACAAACATCATATGATATCCCTTATATGTGGAATCTAAAAAAAATGGTACAAATGAACTTATCTACAAAACAGAAATAGTCATAGATGTAGAAAACAAACTTGTGGTTACCAGGGGCAAAAAAGGTGGGGAGGGATAAATTGGGAGATTGGGATTGACATATACACACACTACTATAAAAAATAGGTAACTAATAAGGACCTATTGTATAGCACGGGGAACTCTACTCAGTACTCTGTAATGACCTATATAGGAAAATAATCTAAAAAAGAGTGGATATATGTATATGTATAACTGATTCACTTTGCTGTACAGCATAAAGTAACACAACATTGTAAATCAACTATACTCCAATAAATTTTTTTTAAATATTATGAAACAGAAGCCAGCAGCATATTAAAAGACTAATATACCAAGACCAAATGTTATTTTTGTTTTTGTTTTGTTTTTTAGGATTGCAAGGATGCATCAATTTTAGGAAATCTATTAACATTGACCACCATACTAATATGTGAATAAAGAAAAATCATAGGGTCATTTTTGTTGATGTTTAAAAGCCAATTTAAAAGCATTCAGTATTTATTCTAGATATCTTAAAAACTCAATAAAATAGAAATAAATATATATTCCCTAACATAATAAAATATATCTCATCCGCAAAGCTAGCACAACGCTTAATAAGGAAACAACTGAAGAATCCCCCATTAAACTAAGAAAAAAGACAGGACTCATTATCACCACTATTATTTAATATTTTCTGGAGATATTAACCAATACAATTAGACAAGAGAAAGAAATTAGAGATATAAAAATAGAAAAGGAAGTAATTATCATTATTTACAAATAATATGATTGCATGACTAGAAAATCCAAGAGAAACAACTGAAAAATTATTAAAAACAATTACAGAATTGAGTAAGAGAAGATAACTGGGTATGAAATTAATATTTAATCATCAGTTATCTTTCAGGTGTGAAAAACAATGAAGAGTTAAAAGATATAATGAATGATATAAATTAAAATGATATAAAGATACAAACAAACATAAAAGATGCAATGGGAAAGAGATAATATTTTCAGCAGTGACATAAAATATTAAATACTCAGAAATAAGCTTAAGAAATGGACAAGACCTTTATGAAAAAACTTCTAAACATGGCCAAGCTACACACGTATCAAAACACAAGACTTTAAAAATGGTAAGGAATATCATGTTCTTGGATCAAAAAAATCAATGTCACAAAAATTTCAATTCTAAGTTAAAATATAAATAGAACATAACCCAATTTTAAAAATACCAGTAGGTCTTCTTGTTGGTAGATGGTGGGAAGGGAGAGACCAGATAAGCAGATTATAAAAATTAGATAGAAAATTAAGTTAATAGAAAAATTCTGAAAAAGTAAAGAGGGGGACTAAATATTAAAATATTCTAAATCTATAAAAATGATTAGACATTTAAAAATATTAACAAATATATAAATTACTATTTTCTAGGAATTAAAATATAAATCTAAAATTTGTCAGGCACATATATAAACAGAATGAATGTACAGAAATAGGCATGCATACACACAGATGTATTGAATATATGACAAAGCATTTCAAGTCAACAGTGAAAAGAAGTTTCACTCAACTAAAGGTACTGGAATGACTGGTAGACAACTTGAAAAATTAAGTTATTTCTGTACCTCACACCTTCCACCAAAATAAATTTCATGAAGACCAAAAAATTTAACGTAAAAAATGAAAAATTACGAATACTGGAAGAAACCATGGGAGAATTTTTTCAGTCTTGGGGTGGAGATGGTCTGTATACATGTCACATAATTATATGAAAACAAAAAGATTCCTGCAAAACAAAAACTACCATAGGGAAAGATGAATGGCAAACTAGAAAAATATTTCTACCTCCTATCACAAAGGACTAATTTTTTGAGTATATAAAGAGCACCTACAAATCAATCTGAAAACACCACCAAAGACATCAACCCAATAGGAAACGGGCAACTTTATGGAAAGGGAAAAACAAATGTCTCTTGAACATGTAAAAATGTGCTTAACCTCGGTCATGATAAGATAACTATAAATTAAAACTACATTAAGGCCATTTTTCACTTCTCAAATTAGCATCATATTGTTGGCATGGGTATGAGGAAGCATTTCATATGTTGCTGGTGGAAAGGTATGCTGGTGCAACCTCTATGGAGGAAAATATGGCAATATTTCTCAAAATTGCAAATGCATATACCCTTTGACCAGCAATGCCATTTCTAGAGATTCATCATTTGCAAAATGATGTATGTACAGGGTAGGGTTTGGAAAAGAAAAAATTGGAAATAATCAAAATGCTCACTGATGGAAATCTATGTCAATAAATTCACATAATTATAAATACTGTGCAGCAATTTTTAAAGAGGGAAAGCGCTTTATGTACTGATATGGAATGGTCTCCATGACATACTGGTAAGTGAAAAAGCAAAATGTAGGACATCATTCGTTGTTGCTATTATTGTTGTTTTTTAAAAAAAGGAAAAATAAGGAATTGCTTATATATGCACAGAATATCTGTAGAAGGGTCCACAACAACAAAGCAACATTGGTCAATAATAGATCACTGGGGAGTGGGAGTAGGAAGAAAACTTTTAACTGTATACCCCTCTCTACTCTTTGAATTTTAAACCCTGTGGATGTAATTACCTATCCAAAAATCCTATCCCATTGTAGTTTGGTTACAAACTACAAAAGTGCTTAAATATATTTTTAACAACTACACAGAGAGAGGATTTTTTTCAAATAAAAATATTTATTTTATATACATAGCTCTGCAATTTGCCTTTTTTTGACATGATGGTATATTATGGACATCTGCCTTTAGGCCCATATTTATAGAACTCATTCTTTTTAATATATAATATTCTATTGTGTAAATTAATCAAAATTTATTCAACCATTTCCCTTTTGATGAAAATTCAGGTATTTTCTTGGTTTTGGTTTTTGTTCAGTATGGGTTTTTTGACGTGAAAATAATTTTTCTTAGCTAAAATTAGAAGATATAAATATAAAGGTAAAATAATAAAAATATTGGAAGAAAATTATAACCTCAGCCTGAGGGTAACTTACTTAAACAATAAAGGAAATACAAGTGACTTAGGAAAGAGAAGTGTATTGTATTTAACTACATACAAATGTAAATTTTCCTTATGGAAAAAGATAAAGTCAAGAGACAACGAAGTGAAAGAAACTGTTTAAAAAAAAAAAGAAAGAAAGAAAAAATGGCAACAGGTTAATATCTCTAATATAGAGAAAGTTCCTAGAAGTTGAGTTTTTTTAAAACATGCAAAGAATATGAACAGGCAATTCATAGAAGAGGAAATACTAATGACCAATAAATGTATGACGAGATGCTCACCCTCACTATTCATAGTTTCAAAGGCAAAACAACAGTGAGGTCTAATTTTTCATCCATCAGATTGGCAAAAATGTAAAAGATAATAACCAGTATTGGCAAGTTCATGAAGAAATGTATATTAAATATTCTTGCTGAACATCTGAATCTCAACCATCTTTTTGGAGAGCAATCCGATAACATAGTAGAAAAAAATTTTAATGTTCATATTCTTTGACCCAGCAACCCAACTTAATTTAGGGGAAAAGAATCTGAAAATATAGCCTTTGGTGTCTCTCTATGCCTCTTCTCTCTTTCTCTCTTTTCCCCTATCTTCTCTCCAGTACACCTCATTTAATTAACTGTGTTACTTCCCAGTCAGCTGGACTGTCATGTCCAAGCCCTCCTCCACCTCCATTAGACTCTAGCCAACCGAGGCTACTGCCTGAATTAGGGAGATGGTCTTGGATCCCTGTAAGGCCTTGTCTAGGAGTTCCCCTTGTGCTTTCAGAAGAGTGAGGCCAAGGACATCAGCAGAGCCAACATCTGCTTTGAGTTCCTGGGGCTCTTGACAACATGCAGCACCTGGCAGAGGCTGCTTTGCCCTGGCCATTCTGCTGGCAATTGTGGAGAACAAGCTTGGTCGTGAGGACAGCCCATCCCAAGATCCCCAGAGCAGAGACAGCCATCAGGGAAAATCCTGAGCTCATGAGGGATGGATCCCATGATTTTTTTTCTGGTGGGGAAGAAAAGGACCCATTCTTCTTGACACTAATGAAAGGGTGAAAAATATAGTTTCTTTTTCTTTTTTGTTAGAACTAATACTATTGCCCTCCCCACCAGACATTCTGCCTCTGCTATATGTTGCAAAAAAAGCCTGGTAATTTGGCCCTCAGGCTCTTACACACTATAAATTTATGAAATCCAGGTTTGACATCTGGATACTACAATATTTGTCAACTTTAGCAACCCACTTAACCACTCTGTGCCTCAGTTTAACTGTAAAATGGGAACAATAATACCTGTCGCTAGGGCTATACCAAAGATTAGATGTATACAAAAGAAGTTCCAGTTGAAGAGTAGAAACAAAATATAAACCAATTCTGAATTAATGAAGAACTGGGATTGCAGATCTCCCTCAGACACGGGTATAGCCTGTAGGCTACTCTTCTAAGAGGGTGGTATTTAATGTCTACGGAGCAGCCCTCATCTCTGCCTCAACATTTATATGTGAGTGAATTTAGATTACCATGTATACACCCGACTTCCATGGCTAACACTTCTCTTCCTATTCCAGGATGAATGCACATCCTCAGCTCAACTTCCCAGGAGGGAAAGCAACTGTGTTGCTTAAAAAAGAAGAGGCTGAGGCGGGTATGGTGTTTTTGTGCAAGGACAAGTCTTAAGACTGTTCCCCTGAGACTAGCTTGGAGCAACTGAGACTTAAATTGGATCCTGGGAGAGATGGTATCAGTGAAATATCATCTCAGTTGGTGTTCACCATAAACCAAGCCATGGCATTGGACAGTGAGACCTACCAGTGGTGTGCCAGAAGCCAGAAGCTGGATATCTACCTTCAAGGCCATTATTTCTCTGTTTGAGTCACAGGTGGTCTCCTGGTATCCCCAATGCCACCAGGTGGGACAGTAAGCAGGGTCAACAGCTAAAGACAGAAGTAGTTATTTCAGGTCCTGGATAGGCAGTCTCCTTGGAGAAGAGTCCTTCCCATTACTCAAATCCTTTTCCATCACTCCCATTGGCAAATGCTGCCTTTCCCTAAAGCATGGATACAAAGGTATCTCATTTTGTCTTTAATTAAAAAAATCCTTCTGAGGTAGCCATCCCATTTTTATTGACACAGACTGAAGCACAGCAGGAAAAGCAACTTATCCAAAGCCACTCACTGAGCAGTGCCAGTAAAAGCAGAAAGGTCTGGAATTTAGGCCTCCCGATTCCCAATTCAGTCTCTCAGAGATGTGGCTATATTTCTAAATATAGGCACTGAGCCTTCAGGCTGGGAAAGAAAGGTGGATAAAATGGATAGTTGTCTTAAAGAGCATTTAGTCATAAGAAACAGAAACCCACTCAAATTGCCATAGATTAATGGGGGAAAAAATAATAAAGAAGAAGTATAGCTAGCCCTCATGAGTTCTGGTTTCTGGAATCAGAAACCAGAAAGCCAAAAGAACCCAAAACAGTCACTGTCTCCTCTCTGGGGCAGCAAGGCCTCCCATCTCTGCATATTTCCTCATTTTGTGCATGCTCCCCTGCTCTGTTACTACTTTGGCACAGCCTAAATATGGCCACTGCAGCCTCAGCTTTATGTATATGACTTCTTCATACTCCTAGACAATGGAGCAAGTCTTCAAAACTGAAAATTATGTTCTACTTAGAATTCTATACCCAAACTACCAATCAAACATGAGGAAAGAATGAAGACACTGTCAGACACACAGTGACTCCAAAAAAAAAAAAAAATTGCCTTTCATATGACCTTTCTTAAGGAGCTACCAGAGGATGTGCTTCAGTAAAACAAGAAAGTGAATCGGTAGAGTGGATAAAATGGGATCCAGGAAACAAGAAATCTAACAGGGGGAGGGGATAAAGAAATTCTAGAATTAAAAAGGGCCAAAAAGGGCAGTTAGTCCTGAAGAAAGCAAAAGATACAGGACACTGAAAGATCTCTAGGGGGTGAAAATGGAATTGACAGATCATCTCTCTGATGGCCCATGACAGATCTGACGAGGGATTAAAGATATGGATATGGAAAACTCTGCCTGTTTAAAAAAAATTAAGGTGATCATCATCTCCAGGGAAAACACTAAATTTTACAAAAGGAAACATAATCATAGCACACAACTTGGCTCTGTAATTAACATTTATGGAATCCAAATTATGTAAAAATTAACTAAAATTTATAATATAATGATTTTTTTTTGAAAGATGCAGAGAAGAGTAGGGGTTAAGAGAACCATATCCTCATCTTCTATAACAGAAAATCAATAGATAACGTCTAAACTTTATCATCAAAAGTGGTAATATTAGCATTTTATGTAGGAATGTGGTAAAACACCTCAAAGAGTTGATAGTGGTTGTCTCTGAGAATAAAAAGACACTGCTATTACCTTTTATGAACTTTCAAATACTATCTTTTTGACTTTAAGAAAAATAGATGTAAATTACACCCACCCACCCCCGAATAAAAACCTGTCCCAGAGCCTTTTAACAAATGTTTTCATCATCACCTACGGTTAGTAGTTAATCCAAATTTTCTACTTCAGTCTAGGTTGATTTCTATTTTCTTCCTTGCTTCCTGGCGTCTTCCCGTCTGACCTAACTAGCTTAGCGTTCAGCACTTCCATTCTCTTCCTTATCAAACTCTCATCTTTATTGGCTTCTGTGACTCTGTTCCCCCCTGGTTTTTCTACTTTTCTGGCTGTTCTTTTCTCTCCTTCTCTGCCTGTTTCCTCCTCCCACCTCTCAAACATGAAAATTCATTCCTCAAGACTCATTCCCCACTCCTTCAATCTTTTCTCTCTACTATCTCTCCCAATTTCTGATCTACCCTCATGATTTAAACCTGCACCTCCTGGGACTTCCCTGGTGGTCCAGTGGTTAGGACTCAGCGCTTTCACCAACGTGGGCCCGGGTCAAAAAATAAATAAAGTCTTTAAAAAAGAAAACCAAATCACTCAAAATCAAACCTATCCTCCTGAGACCATATTTCTGTTCATGATTCACAGTCAAAACCTTGGTTCCTCCTTTTTTCTCTTCCCCCATCCAGTCAGTTACTAAGTACTACTAGTTCTTTCCCACATTCATTCCTTTCTTTCCAAAGGTGTTTTCCAGGTCTTCATCATCTCACACTTAAAATATTCCAATAGTCTCCTAAGTGGTAAGCCCCAGATCTCAAATCTGCCCATGTTTTACTCATCTTTATACCTCCCACACCTACCTCAGAGCCTGGCACTGAGCTATTGCCTAGTAAGTGGTCCATCAACTAGATACTGTCTCTGCCTCTAATCCATACTGCCACCAGACATCTTTCTAAAATGCTGATTTGTACATACCACCCCAGAGTTTTAATGGCTTTTCACTGTCTATGTGACAGTGATTAGTTTAGCGTGGCACTGAAGGCGCTCTATAAAATTTCATTCTACTACTTATGTGAATACTCTGTTCCGGTTGATCTCACTAATGGAAACTCCTCTTTCATTCATCTAAACTTATTGATTGCGTATCCCAGGCACGGTGCTAAGTCTTGGAGAATAGAATGGGAGTACGACGAAGCCGCTGCTCCTTATAATCCAGTATTGATGTTCTCCTAATACACCTTAAGTATTTCTACTTGCGATGGTTCTCTCTAAGATAGAAAGCCTTTATCATCCTCTCAGCATATTTAAGTATTAGAGTCAGTAAATATGGATGCTCACCAAATGTGGAGATAAGGTTCCTTTCGGAACATGAAACTAATAAGACCAAACAGGTAACAGATAATATCAATAAGCAATGTCTACCATTTACTGAGTGTTTACTGCGTGCCAGGCATTGTGCTAAGTGATACATTATTTCATTTAATCTTCATGGCCTTTTCAGTTAGGTACTATTCTTGTCCTGTGACAATCAGGCTCAAAGATAATTTGTGTAAGTTCACTCAGCTAGTAAATAATGGACAAAAATCCGTATCTATTACAAAACCCAAGATTTTATTTATTTTTAATTAATTTATTTATTTTTGGCTGTGTTGGGTCTTTGTTGCTGCACCCAGTCTTTCTCTAGTTGCCGCGAGCGGGGCCACTCTTCGTTGCAGTGCGCAGCTTCTCATTGCGGTGGCTTCTCTTGTTGCGGAGCACAGGCACGCATGTGGGCTTCAGTAGTTGTGGCACGTGGGCTCAGTAGTTGTGGCTCACGGGCTCTAGAGCGCAGGCTCAGTAGTTGTGGGGCACGGGCTTAGTTGCTCCGTGGCATGTGGGATCTTCCCGGACCAGGGCTCGAACCCGTGTCCCCTGCATTTGCAGGCGGATTCTTAACCACTGCACCACCAGGGAAGCCCAAAACCCACGATTTTAACTTAGACTAAACTGCTTGACCCACTCCAGAAGATGGTTTTTAAGTGAGACTTGGAGACACCCAACTCCAAAGTAACTAAGCTATTTTAGCTGTCTCTCTGGCAAGACTTGAGTTCCTTCAAGGTAGGCCTATTTGCATCCCCACTGTGACACACATAGATTCTGTATTTATTTATTGCCACTTAAGTACGTCATCATCACCACCCACAAATGTTAAAAAATACTTATGTGGGCAACGGATTATACTGAGAGGTATCCTTGGGGATCATAAAAAAGATGTCCTGAGATTATGCAAAAGGAGGTATTAGTAATTTCCAAAACTCTCTCCTGATCCATTGATTCTCTTCTGAACCAGAGAGTGAACTACACAGTAATGGGATTGAAACAGGACACCCCAAGTTTGGCCACAGTAAAGGTGCTCTCAGTTCAGGCTTCCTGCAAGAAAAGGTCTCGATGATGCTGGTCACCAGCCTGGTGGCCCTTCAAGGTATGTTCAGAAGAGCTTTTAGCACCCCAAGACATGAGGGTGCTATACCTTTAACATCTTGATTACTCTCCAGGAGAAGGGTGGAAAGGAAGCCCAGAGTGGGACAGGGCAATGCTCCTTAGGCCCTGGCTGTCCACATGAAAACATCACACCAGTATGAGGGCAAAATTGGTCCAAAGGGACTAAAGACTTCATACTAACTAGGGGATGATAGATGAATCAGACTTTCATTGGGTAGGAGGTCACACCTATGAGGAAAGCAAGCCTGTGGGAGAGGCAAGCAAATACAAATACCTCTACTTACTGGATGAACAGAGGGCTACAAGTTGAGGCAACAGATGTTTGGCTATAATGTGAAGATGAGCACGGCAAGAAACAGACTTGGTCTGGAGGTGGGTTTTAAACAATGCAGCTCTTCAGCAAAGGTTGATGGCCAGACTGAGTATATAAAACCCTTGTAGTTGAGTCCTCTGTGCATCATTTATCAATGTCCATTAGTTTTCCCTATTAGATAAAAAAGATATTGGAACTTGCAATGACTTGCTATTACACGTTTGCATAATCAGTAACTGATGCAGGTTTTTGCCTCTCCTTGGCATTCTTAATTCCAAGCCTTATTTAGGCCTTCCTCAATTCAATAACTACCACTGTGCCACCAGAATGTAAGCTCTGTAAGTGCAGAACCTTTGTCTTGTTTACCCCAACCAAAAACAGTACCAGGCACATAGCAGGCTCTTAAGAGATTTGTTTAAAGAATTTGTATGACAGCTTAGGCTTTCCATATGGTGACTCTAACCTCATGCAATGCTTCCAGGTAAATATTCCCCAATTACTCACCAGCAAATGGGTATAAGGAGGTTAAATGTTGCCCCAGTGCATGGGAATTAATACAGGACCTTCTCACTCCAAAATCCGTGCTCTCAGTGATTATCTACTACATGCTAAGCACTTTCTCTCTCAACTCCATCACCACTCTCCCCATTCTGAGATTGCTTCCTCCCATTTCCAGAAACAGGACCACCTAACACTCCCTTATTCCAGCCCCTTAACTGCAAACTATCAAAGGAAAACAAAGACCACATCTGTGATCCTTGGCAAGCACCTGCCAAATGTAAGCCTACGCCAGTTTTCAGGGAGAAACTGGTGAATATCAAGCAGTCTGACCCTTCAGACATAATTCTTTATTGAATCTAAATCTTCTCAGATGGTTAGGCTATTTCATTGGCAAAATCAATTTTGTTTCTTCATACATATTAAAAACTCTAAAGAGAAAAGGAGATTGGGTCTAGCCATACAACCTACTTTTGACTCCCAAGTTATGCGAGAGGAAAAAATCTCTAAGCTCTTTTCCCTTTTCTAGTCAGGTGAAGAGACTGAACTTTTGATAGGTCATTCCTTTTATCACTCTTCCCACCTCAAGACTCAGCAGAATTATGGAAATGGTAGTGTTCAGTAGAACAGAAGTACACCCGTTTTGTCAGGACCAGAGAAATCATGTAGGTCAAGTTATCACGCTTACATGTGATGAAATGAGGGAACTTTCCTGGATCTCTATGCCTTCCTCAGCTCATGAAACTAATTTCAATGCGTATCCCTGTCCTATCACTGTGCTAGCCACTCAGTGCTATACATGGAAAACCTACCTTGAACTTGTTGAGTGGCCTCTATTTCTTCGATTGTCTTACCTTCCAGCAAGAAGAGATCAAAGGCTGGCTTCTTTCCCACTTGCATCAGGATCAGGTAGATTTCACAAGATCACAACTGCAACTTTAAGCAGTAGACACAACACATACAATACCTCCCCTTCTTTCCTTTTCCATTCCCTCTAGTCATAAGGGCCTATCAAACACACATCCCAGGATGAATTACATCAGGTATTTTGTTACTATTCTAAGTTTGTAGCATAAAACAAACTGTCCTTTTTCTTTCTACAGCTTTGTAAGCCTTGTGCCAGAAGAAACTTTAAAAAAAAACTTATAGAGGGACTTCCCTGGTGGTCCAGTAGTTAAGACTTCGCCTTCTAATGCAGGGGGTGTGGGTTTGATCCCTGGTCAGGGAGCTAAGATCCCACATGCCTCGTGGCCAAAAAACCAAAACATAAAACAGAAGCAATATTGTAATAAATTCAATAAAGGCTTTAAAAACGGTCCACATCAAAAATAAAAAATCTTAAAAAAAAGTTATAGCAAGATAAATCTGACTCTCTTTAGCTTGGCATCTTTTACATTACAATATGCATAGAGAAGGAAATAACAGGGCACAGGGGAAGAGATGTTAAATATGCCAGGCATCTGGGGAACATAAGATGGGCAAATGAATGTGTTCCCTGACCTTCCCTCCTCACTGCCAGAGCAAATCTAACTTTCTTCCTACCTCAGTCACCAGTAAATAAAAAAGCAGCTCTCACAAAAGCAGCTGGTGTACAGTTCTCACTCAAATATTGGGTAAGTGTGTTTTTGTACCCAAGAAGAACTTTTCCTCTCTCCCCTCCAACAAAGTAAAATAAACAAGTGAGTCAAATAAAATGAGAACACCAATGTTTTTGGAAGAAATTTTTATTTGACACTGTTAAGGGAAGAGAGAGGAAACAAGCAAAGACAGGTAGGATAGGAGAGGAAGAGCACCAGACGCAGTAACTGACTTGGCAGAAAATGAGGAAACGAAGAGACCCTGGTGTTGAACGGCATCCACATAGCAGTGCTGGAGGAAGAGGAAGATTTGTGCAGACCAGGTGCACCACAGATCTTAACTGTCTAGCTTCAACTAAGTACTTGTCAACCTCTCTGGTCATTTCTCTCTTTTTTTAAGTAAATGTCAAAGCAATATCTGCAGCCTTTTCTTTTCTCTCTAAATTCATAAATCCTCTTGTCTCTTTGGACAGATAACCTCTTGTCTTAGTTAAGCAGAGAGGTGGGGGCAGGATATTCCTGCTAGGAGGAACTACATGAATAAAGAGGTAGAAACACAGACAATTTAACTGGGGCTAAATGGCAAGCCATCAAAGGGAAACAGACACCTTACCTGTGATCCTTGGCCAGGACCTGCCTAATGGGGGAGCTAAGGTTTGTGGGACCAGAGAGACAGAAGGCTGAAAGAGATGGGTAAGACCCTTATTAGTGATGGCCTTGAACCTCAAACTAAGGATTTTGGATTTTGTGTCTTATGGAGGTTGAAACTCTGGGCATGGAGTCAAAAGATCTGGATTTAAATTCTGGTCCTGCAACGTACCAGCTACGTGTCCTTGGGCAAATGAAGTTTTGAGATGCTACTTATCTGTAAAATGCGGTATTTCCTCCTCTGTCTTCTGTTTCCACAGGACTGCTCTGAGAATCAAATGAGATTCTGGATTTTAAACCCAGACCCACTTGAATTCTGACTCAGAAGTCTCCAAAGCTTTCTCCACTGTACTACACTCACCTTAATCTTTACCTGTTTTATGTGTTAGTTTTGTTTTTCTAACTAACTAAATTTTAAGCCCACATGAGTGGAGATGTCTTTTACTTTTCACTATTCAAAGACTCTTCTGAAACCACTCAATATTATACAATCACTGGAAGTCTCACACAGAAGCCATGTCCAACTACAGAAAAGGTTTTATCCATTGTGCTATTATGCTAATTATAGTCTACATAAAAAATCTGCAGAAAGGACACATGATTGCTGGCCAAGTTTATCAAGACATTCAAGAGCATTAGACTACTAGCGCTGACTTGAACTAAGCAGAATAAACAAAGCAACAGTAAGTCAAGGGTTCCACTTCTAAAGAATTTATTTTATTTATTCTGCTTATCTCAAGATGGTTAAACAAAAATTTGAAATACTTATATCTTGGCTTTCAAGGTGTATTGATACCACTGATTTCAAATAAGTCTATAAATTTCCATGCATGAATAGGTAGACTTCTGGACACACATCTTAATCTCAATCTATACGAGTGATTCACAACCCAAGGAATATGAACCTCTGTGAGGCCATGTAGTTATTTTAAGAGGTCTATGTAAGCATTATCTCCCGTCTGAATAAATAATATATCTTACAAATATGTATATACTGTACTTCAACTGGATATAGATTCTGGTGTGGCTAATAAAGACAAACTGATTTAAAAGCATTACTGAAATCATAGCAGCTTTTTGCTATGTGTTTTTTCCATCAAACGATACTAAAAATACAACTATAATCTTGTTGGGAGCGACTCTAATAATTTGGGGACCTTAAAAATGGTACATCTTATTAGAAAAGGTAAAGAACCACAAGCCTACATCTCATGATTTACAGATATAAGTGTTTCAGTTGAAAGAGGAAAGGCAACATATAGACTCCACTTCTGTGGACACCATCTAAGTATAATCTGGCAAAACACAAAGTTTATATGTATAAAATTAGAGAGTTGAGTGCCTGTAATTCCACTTATCTGGCAGGTATGAGAGCTCAAAACCTCTTAATGTCCATTAGCTAAGACAGTTTGATCCTGTCTTGATCCTGGAAAAGATCTCCAGTTGTACACATTGTATTCTACACATTCTATTTTAAACCCATGGCGCAGACCTGGGGTTCTCAGCCTGAGTGCTGAGATGCTGACATTACTGCAAGCTACAATTTCCCACCATAGGATAGACACCTGTGATACGTTTACCCCACCAAATCTTTCCCCCAACTCCCTACATCAGAACTTACGTTAGATTCATTTTGGAAACTCTCAGTAAGAGTACTCTCTCCTGCTAGTACCCCTGCAAACTCCCAAATCTCCACTGGTTTATTCTTGTAAACAGCACCTTTATCTTCCCACCTCTCTACCACAGAGACCAAAGAGGGATTTTCTCTAACATCTAAATATCTATTCACCAGCCCTGTTCCTTCTCCTCCTAAAATCTGTTTTCCTTCACAGATGTCAGTGGCCTGCCTAGATGAGCTCTAACAACCAACTCTGAGGTACCCTTCACCTCCTAAAACCCCAGGGGCTGTTTTGTTGTTGTTTAAAACAGACAAACTATGATCCCCTCCTGATTAGTTTTTGTTAAGTCTGATATACCTGTATTCCTTGAGGAAACAGGATTTGGACACCAGGAAGAACGAAACTGAAGCATGCAGAAGTTCATGTGAGAAGTCAATTTGTCAACAATAACTTATCAAGAAAAATTTTTAAAAACAATAGATAACTGAGTCTGAGTTCAATTAATTATAATACAGAAACAAGAGATGATGAACACCCTTTCCTCAAAGCCATTTATCCTCAACCTACAGAAATGACCAGACTTCTAGCTCCAGTGAATCCATTTGCCATACCACATAACGGGGGCGCCTGCCCAAGCTAACAGTGCCCTGTAACAGAGAACTACAGAAACACATGGGTCTGAGGCACATACAATGAGAGAATCAGACTAAAGCTCCAGTCCTCTGATGTACCCCTGCTCACTTTATCTGCTTCAGTGCCCACCATATCCCTTCTTCCTCTGGAGTGAAATGTGCATATATGCATGTGTCTATGAATATATACACATACATATATACACACACACACGTATATATACAAATGTGCAATACAAAGACATAAACAAGGAATTTTTCTCCTAATAACTATTTAATCCAACTGAGACTTGTTGCGGGGGGAAGAAACAAATTCTTGCCCCCAAATCTTCCTTCCAACTTGAGAACTAACTATTGGACCAGAAAGAGTATTGCTCAAGGAAAACATTTAACAAGCACTTGCTCAATTGTTATGCAGCAAATGCTGACAACTAAGGAAGCTATCTGGATACTTTAGGTTTCCCAACTCTTCAGAGAACTGGCAATAGGAACTTTGCAGGAAAATTAATTTCTAAAACCAGGATTATTCCTTCTCTCTGTTGGAGATATCGGTTAAATGTTCACCACTCTGCCCTGCCCACCCAACTGCCCAGTTCTGTCCAGCCAGAATAACCCATCTGGAAACTACCCAAGAAGCAATAATCACTTGGAAGCCAGCAAGGAATTGCCCTACATAACCTCTCAACTTTCAGGTCTACCAATCTCTAGCAAGTCCCTCCTAATTATGTGCTAACATAGTTTTACTTCCTCTTTTATTTCAAATTATAATGAACAAAAGGAAGAATAAGAAAAAAAGACATTCATGAATAAGAAAACAATCTGTTTATCTATGCATGGAACTCAAAGGGTAGGCCATTTAGTACAAATGTAAAGGCCTCAAGTCTAAGGGCCCAAGATTTGAAATGGCAACTTTTTTCTATTCTCTTTGATAATGAGGGAAAGCTGAATCATCTCTCCCTTGACTCCTAGTAAGGCTCCAGTTTCCTGAGTCTGTAAGCCTTCCAGCTGTAAAGGAATGAACACCTGAGAAGTCTGGGTTATGTAGTCCTCTGCCTTGGGAACTATATCAAACTGTGTTTGGCTCCATAATCATGTGAGCCAATTCCTTATAATAAATCTCTTTACACACACACACACCCCCCCCCACACACACCCCCCTTACTGGTTCTGTTTCTCTGGAGAACCCTGACTAATACACTACCTAAATTAACCTGGAAGTCTGAGATGCCTCCTATTCTAGGAAGAAACACTACAGATTCATTAAGTAGGAGGGGTCTCAGAAACAGCAAACAGATTTATGCACTCTGTCTAAAAGAACAAAAAAAGTGAAGAAAATTTCAGATAACTTAGAATGATGCTATTTGCTCTTCTGTATGTTGAAAAGTTAAATCCCTGTCCAGCACTTTGCATCCTTTTGTAAAGCTACTCAGATTCTTTCTAGCTCTCTAGTGTTAAGTAAAAATACACCTGCCTGTTCTGGCATCTCCAGACACTAACAAGCAGACAAAAACTTCCAGACTGGCATCATTTTTCTGAGACAGCTGATATTGTTCCACTTGAAAACTACAACGTGCTCCAACTTCAGCCTAGCCCTTCTCCATCTAAGTAATGGCCATTAAATATTCACAATATACCTCCCATGTCCCCTCAGCCTCATCACCCCTCACCATTCAAAACCAGTGTGTATTTCTGGGCTACATTTCAATAGCCATAGTAAATAGTTCACATTCTCCAAAGAAACGATCTCTACAGAGGATAACATAAGGCATATGAGAAAACATCTTTTATTCTCTCTGGGCCCAACCTGAATCATACCTTATGGTCACAACTTTTAGAGGCAGGCTATTAAATTAAACTCTCCCACTTTCTCTCTTCCCTCTCTTACTCCTCTGTCCTCTACTAAATTACAAAGATTTCTCTAACCCCATCCCTCACCCCCAAAACCAGTGTACGACAGTCAACAAAAACCGAGGAAAGACTCCTCGCCAAGAGACTCACCAAAGAGCAGGCTTCTTGTTCTGATCATTCCAAACTATGAAGGGCTGATATGACCATACCATTGTTGCCCCTCTGTCACCCGTTTTGGTGCACCAACAGTGGTTACATGTCCCCATCATTTATTTTTGAGACTCTGAAGTTCCAACAACATTCTTAATCTTCTTCATTTATTCAACTTTAAACACTCAAATGCGCCAAAGAGCATGTGCATGTGCATGGGACACTGTTAGGCTGAAAAAAGAAGGCCTACCTCTCCTAGGCCAAGTTGTTTGGGCATGATCACAATAATCAGTATGACTCCAAGTACAGCCAGAACCAAGCAAACAGAAAGGTTTCAGAGATGATAAATGGGCTTAAAAAATTAAAATGGGACAACATAAAATCTCAATTCCTGAAGACCACTGAATTACAAAAAACAATGACTTAGCTGTAGAAGCAGTAATGAAGTAATTCTATTTCTGTGAGGGAAATTATTTTAAGATCCCCAGGATAAACAATGAGTTGGGGATCACTAAAAAACCTCAGAACCGAAGATTTCGAACATCTGTCTTTCTGTGCCTGTATGCTGCCCAACCCATTCCCAAAAAGGAACCAGAATCAGATTCCTCCCAACAGAAGACTCCTAAGACATGTCAGGTTGGTTTCTGCAGAAGCTGCATCTTGTGAAGTAGTCTTTAAAAATAAAAATGAGAAAACCAAAAATTTTAACAATGATAAGCCACTTTCTCCTTCCCACTGTAATTTTTCTTTGATTTGCTCTCTGAAGATTTAAGAAAAAAACAAGAATCATTAGTCTCAGATTCTTGAATTAATCTGATCTCACTTCGTGGCTAATGTGGCCAGAAGTAGATGCTTTTGTACAATTAAAACAGAAGGACTTTATATCAGCAGGACTTTAGGGCTCTGGTTCCACTGTATTTAGTGTAAAGTACACTAATGATAGGGTGGAGGTTGGAGAAAGAGGTGGAAACATCCATCACAAGGTAACATGACAGACAGCAGGACCCTAGCTAGACTTTAAGGAACTGATTCTATTCTGGCAGGGGAAACCCACATAATTAAGTTTCGCACTTACAGAATTATCACTCTGAATTCAAGAATGAGAGGCATTTGGTTGTAGATACAATTCCATCTGTAGATACTAACTTTAAATTTAGAGAAGAAAGACACTCAATGAATGAATATTATGGGTTGGGGTTTCTTAGGTGATTCCTAAATTCACCTGCGATTTTTTTGTTCTGATACAATTAACAGCTGTGATAAGGGGTCTACTATAGCCCTGGCTCAGAGGCGGTCTTTAGTTTCAGAAAGTCCATCGGTCATGGAGCTGGCTGTCACTGCTAAATCTGTTGCTTGCAGAGGGCCCAGAGGTCTGGGTTTGCTGAGTAGAGTCCTCACCATTTAAGCTCTTCCTGCATACAGGACACGCGTCGTGCTGAAACAGAAAGATATCAGTCCACGTGAACAGCCTGACCTGAAAGCTGGAAGAACTAAACACTTAAGAAACCCTGAGAGTTAGCAGGTAGAAGAACAAAAAGGGCATGAATTCTTCTCACAGAGTGCACGCTGGGCTCCAAGTGTATCACCAGGACATCTCCCAAACAAAATTTCAACAGAACTGACAGAGAATTCTAGGCAGCAACTTAACAATAGCTAACACATATCACCAAGCAGAACTAACTAGAAACAATGACCTGAGATGGTCTAGAGCAGGGGTCAGCAAACTTTTCCTGTAAAGGAAAAGGTAGTAAATATTTTAGTCTTTGCAGGCCACACCACCTATGTTGCAGCTACACAACTCTGCTGATGTATCACAAAAGTAGCCAGAGACAATTTGTAAACAAATGGGCATGGCTGTGTTCCAATAAAACTGCATTTACAAAAACAGGTGGCAGGCCACAGGGACCTGCAGGCTGTAGTCTGCTAACCCCTGGTCAGAGAAGTTCCAAACAGATTAATAATCTAAAACACAGTAATGGTGCTACTAGGAGTTAGCCAGGGACTAAAATCTGATCTGCTTGGCTCTCCATTAACTGTTTGGTTTTTTTTTTCGTTTTTTTGTCTGTTATTTTTTAAATTTTTATTGGAGTATAGTTGCTTTACAATGTTATGTTAGTTTCTACCGTACAGCAAAGTGAATCAGCTACACGTATACATATATCCCCCTTTTTGGATTTCCTTCATGTTTAGGTCACCGCAGAGCACCGAGTAGAGTTCCCTGTGCTATACAGTAGGTTCTCATTAGTTATCTATTTTATACGTAGTATCAATAGTGTATATATGTTAATCCCAATCTCCCAATTCATCCCACCCCTCCCTTTCCCCCTTGGTATCCTTACGTTTGTTCTCTGCGTCTGTGCCTCTATCTTTGCTTTGTAAATAAGATCGTCTATACCAATTTTTTCAGATTCCACATATATGCGTTAATACACAATATTTGTTTTTCTCTTTCTGACTTACTTCACTCTGTGTGACAGACTCTAGATCCATCCACATCTCTACAAATGATCCAATTTTGTTCCTTTATATTGCTGAGTAATATTCCATTGTATATATGTACCAATTAACTGTTAACTACACCCTTACTGTGAACCATCCCCCCAAGAAGATATGACTGGCACAGCTGCCCCATCACAGATGAGAGCTGTCTGTACTTACCAGTTCTAACCACGGCACAATACAACTGCTGTGAAAGAAGTGGTTGCAGGGTAACTGCCGGACTTCCTCCTCAACTGTGTAATCCTCTTTGCATACTGGACATTCTAAATCCTTATCTGTTGGAGGAGGAAACGCCTTTTAAAATAAACAGGCAAAAAGAAGGAAGAAAAAAACTAGCCCAATGTCTTTTAACAGCCAAAGGAATATACAAAGTAAAGACAAAGTGCACCCAAGGTGGAGGCAGATAGGAAGCATGAATTTTATTTCAAATTGGGGATAGAGGTGGTAGTAGACAGGGATATGAGAAGGAGGACTGATTAATGAGCCTGTTCCAATAAGGCCCAGACAGGAACTATATAAGGCCTACTTTTCAATGTAAAGAGTTGGAAGAACTGGGGCTTAGATTATCTTTTAAGTAAAACAGGAAAAACATCTTCCCAAGTGTGTGAAAGCCTTCTGGCAGTTTCTACTTAGGAAACACTGGCAATCTGTCCACCACAACCAAAGGACTCATCTCGGCAATCTTGGCAGTTCCCATTCAGTGTCTCAAGCCACTTTTACCCTACTACTTTCTACATTACACATCCTATTTCATCATGGTTACCCTAAAGCCTCTTTTACAAGTTGTTCATTAAAAGCTGTACCAGGAGATGGTGCTACAGAACTGCAAGGCCCAAGGGTAGCTCAGGCTCCAAGTCCAGAGACAGGAAGCCCGCTTCTCAGAGAAAATGGCTACAAACTGAACAGAGAATACCAGGCAGCAAATTCCAAGTTTCCCAAGTTTGGCTAATAATACCAGCTAGTCTATCTCTCCAGTAGCTGGGCTATGTATGTTACATGCTCCACAGTACTCAAGGCATTTGGGGTAAAATACCACTTAACAGATTCACTCCTTCCTCTCCATTCCCACCACCTGGCCCTAATTTTAGCTTTTACTTCTCATGTCTACTCTACTGTATCAGCCTCCCAGGTAGCATCCCTGACTCCAGGCCTTCCAAATATATCCTATATTTTGCTACCAGCTAATTTTCCCTAATATCAGCTTCATAGCAATTCCCAGCTCATCTTCACTTGGATTCTCAGCTGGCACCTCAAAATCAACAAATTCAAAATTAAAAACATCACATCACCTCCTTACCCAAACCAGGGCTGGCTCACGATTCCCCCATCCCTGATGTCAGCACCACCTCTGTGGTTATAGAGTTGCAAAATCTTCGACTCATCTTTCACCCTTTCCCCTCCTTTATCCCATTATGCAATCAGTGATGAAAGCCTTTCTTCAAAATGATCTGAGTCCACCCTTTCCTTTCTGTTAGCATTGCCACCGTCACCTGAACCCCATCAGGATGCTGCAACAGCCCCTTAAATCTCTGTTTCTGCTTCCTCCCTCTTTCAATCTTTTTTTTTTTTAATGATTGCTTTTTTAATTTATTTATCTACTTTTGGCTGTGTTGGGCCTTCGTTGCTGCACGTGGGCTTTCTCTAGTTGCATTGAGTGGGGGCTACTCTTTGTTGTGATTCGTGGGCTTCTCCTTGTGGTGGCTTCTACTGTCGTGGAGCATGGGCTCTAGGCGCGGGCTTCAGTAGTTGCAGCATGCGGGCACAATAGTTGTGGCTCACGGGCTCTAGAGTGCAGGCTCAGTAGTTGTGGCACACGGGCTTAGTTGTTCCGCGGCATGTGGGATCTTCCTGGACCAGGGCTCGAACCCGTGGCCCCTGCACTGGCAGGTGGATTCTTAACCGCTCCGCCACCAGGGAAGTCCCTTCCCATCTATTTTAGACACTACCCTCCAAACTAATCTTCCCTAAAAACCACTTAAATTCCCTCATTCCTCCATTTGGGGACCTACAAAACTTACCTACTACCTAAACTATCCAGCCCTAACTACTCTGCCAGTTTCAGGGTCCTCTACAACAAGGCCCCACCCTTCCTATCCAGTCATACCTCCCACTACTCCCCAAATCAGATTCTATTTCAGGTCTAATGAGGTTACACTCCTTACCTGATCCAGACACCATATCCATGCTGACATTCTTCATTGGTTCATACTTTTCCATATATAGAATAATCTCTCTAAGATGGCCCATCCTGTCTTTAAAATCTTCTGACTCTAAACTGGAATTTATGGGGAAAGAAACTCCCAGTCCAAAATAATGTCCCTTATCACTAAGTTCTTTTAGTGCTTATAAATAAAATAATGTCTATGTCTAATGTACCTGAGTATAGGGTAGATGTAAAACAAATGCCTAGCCTCCCATTATTTCTCTTCCTTTTCTCCCAAAGTCAGTATGACCTGCTCAACCACTTCTTATAGTATTGTCTAATCATTTGGTAAGTTTTGCTTCCCCTACTAAGTTCTTCAAGAAATCAAGTCTTCTATACCTTTGTACCTCTTTATTTCCTGCATGGCATCCAGAAAACCAACATGCTAATTGCTCAGGAATTACCTGTTGACTAACCCTAATGATGGGGTAGGTACCTTCCATATCTGGCACCCAGGTATAAATTTTAGGAGTGCTACAGCTTCACTTGAAGATCTTTAGTATAGGAAATGGCTCAGATTCTGAACAGAGATAATAAGATGACAAAATATGTATGAAAATGAACCTACCAACTTGTTCCTGAGTTACTGTCACTGTTGGAAGAGATGTGATCTTTTCCTGGTCAGCTGGGGGAGGCCCTGTGTTTTCCAGTTGTCCTAAAAGCTACAAAAAAACAAAAAAGAAAAAGAAGAAGAAGTGGTAGACATCTAACTATCCCCAGGGAGGGAGCCGTTCCAGCTGAGAACAGTGCAGATATTAAAAATGTTAGTTGCTCTTACTTCTGCAAGGCTATGAGAGGCTTGGGTTTGCCCTTTCCTGCTGCCAGAACACTCATAATTGCTTTACAATTTCAGAGTGACATTAGTATAAGCCCACAGACAGATCCATCATTGCAGGGCCCACCTCTGGGCATAAAGCAACTTCGGAGACAGCAAAAGGGCTATGATGTCACGAATAAAACTACAGCTTAACAAAACGTAATACTTAACCAGTTCAAAAACTTCATTTTGCTGAAAGGAAAAAAAGGGTGAGAGTATGGAAAATAGCACAAGGTAAGCCAAGAAATAGGTAAATTACTGCCTACAAGAAGACTTGGATATAAACAACATGCTTTCTATTCTTAGCAATCCACAAGGGAAATGAAAAACCAATTAAATTAAAATACACATAAACAAGTGGAAGCAATTATACATGGCATGGGAATACCTTTTTCTCTGCTTCCTTCCCCTACTTTGTTCCACCTAGCAGAAATCCCTGCTTCAACATATGAGCAGACCCTTCCTGTTTGTGAAGTACTTGTTAATAGGATCCTCATAGGACTGAACAAGAGGCCAAAAATATAAAATAGTTTGTTATAGAAGTCTTTTCTTCCTTTGGAGTTGAAGCTATCTTCTAGAAAGTCCCTAGGACCAAGAAAGTACATGGATGCTGAGCTAAACCCATAAACCATCTATCCCTTAAGTAAAATGGAAACCCACAAGCTCAAACTATTAGGGAAAGCAGAGTGACTGCCGTTTCAGAAAGTAGCAGAAGGAAAGCAGGAAGCCTGTGGAACCATGAGACACACTGAACAGACACCCTCAAAAGGCAGCTCCTCACCTGAGTTACAATGGCATCAAGCCCTGTCTGACCCCAGGCATAGTCCCCAGGGTTGGAGTGCAGCATCCCGCTCCTATACATGAGATGAGACACAGAGCATTAGATGGAGTGACCAGGCTCCGCCTTACACCACAGAAAGATTGGCAGAGGAATCCTGTTCTCTCTCAGAGCTGGAAAGTCACCAGTTCTCTAGAATCAAGTGGCAAAGAATTTCTCAATAATTTCAAGGTCAAACAGATTATCCAGAGGCAGTCTCTCATTCTCTAGGAATTTTTGCTTAACTGTATAGAACATAAAATGTGAAGCTACCTAAAATACCACATGACAAACCAGAGCAAAAAGAGTGACTCATTGCCTGTTGGTTAAGAAAAGTTTGTCTTCTCTGTGCCCATTTAACGTAAACATAGATGGAGCTGCTTTTTAAGGAGAGTTTTCCCTTCGTGATCAGCGAAAATCGACAGCAGACTTCCCTCATTCTAAGACTCGGCCTGTGGTCCTGGACAATGAGGAGCTTTCACGTAGAGAAGCAGCCACAGCAGTGTCTCTGAATCACAACTTAGAGGAGTCACAAAAGGGACTTGGCAGCACCTCTTTCTGGAGCTGCTGGTGTACTAGCCTGGATGACAGATATCCAGACTCTTTGGCTGGAAAACAGGGTAACTGTGTGGAAGGACTGAGGTCCCTTTGAGCAAAGAAGCCTTCTGGGGCAGAAGTGGCAAATAACTGTCCAGACAAGAGGAAAGTCCATCTTTAACCCATACTGTACATGTCACTCTGATACTCTTATTTCTTCTGAAAAACCTTCTTACTTTAAAAAAAAGGAAGTTAAGCAGTATCTTTTCAATTTCAGAAATTCTTAAGGAATAAAATCTTCCCATATGATCTAGAGGAGAAACACACAAATCAGATACCAAGCCTGGTAGGGACCATCTCATTCCCCACCTCAACACAACCCTCACACCTGAATATGAATGGAATCAGACACACCCAGTACCCAGACATCCTGTGGGACCAGGATAGCCCTCATGAGCCTGAATTATAAAGAATAAGTTCTGATTAAGTTTGGGCTCAGCAGACAATGGCAGTCTTTAACAGCCTGCCAATTACACCTATATACTCACCTATGCAGCTCTTTCTTTCTCACTATGGCACAGATACTACCATACTTAAAAGGACGCTACTGCAGGAGAGTAAGACAGGAGGCAATTAGTTACTTACCAAGAAAATGGGGATCCAGGGATGAATCCTGCGATGATCTGCTGTAGTACTCTGTTGAAGGAAAAAAATTAGATAAGACAACAGACTAACGAAAGTACTCTATAGATATCCATGGCTGACTAATCACCAACTCCGTCCCCAAAACACAATGGCTTTTCACTGACTATTATACAATAGAGAGCACCAGAAATCAGTCCACTACATGGTACAGTGCTGCTTTGCTACTATGGCTGTCTTCCTGAGCTCTGCTACTTTATGTATTAACAGATTTTTATGAAGTAAGCTGGAAAGGAATCTGATTGTATGGTTAGTTTTCAAACTATGATTCTTGGATCCTTGGCAGCCAAATGAGAGGCTGAATGGGATGCTAAGCCAGGGAGATTCTGGACCCACCTCCCTACAACACGGGAAGTTCCATTTTTATGTGTTATGCACATTGTGCAAGATACTATTTAAAGGGCCCTTTTTTAAAAGTTCAACAATAGCTAACTATACTATGTGTTTGTTTTAAAATATGTTCACAAGTTATTTTATACTCCTCCTTTGGGTGTAGGTTGGACTTAATGACTTACTTTTTTTTTTGAGGTACGACTGACATATAACATTATATGGTTTTTTTTCAGGTGTACAACACAATGATTTGATGTTTGTATATAATGCAAAGGATCATCACAATAAGACTAATTAACATTCATTACCATACATAGTTATAAAATTTTACTTTCTTGTGATGAGAACTTTTAAGATCTACTCTCTTAGCAACTTTCAAATATGCAATACAGTATTAAAATGATAATACTGTAATGAACTATAGTATCTCATTGTGGGTTTGATTTGCATTTCCCTGATGATACAGTCACCATGCAATACATTATATCCCCATTATTTATTTTATAACTGAAAATCAGTCCCTTTTGACCTCTTTCACCCATTTCACCCATCCCCCAACCCCTGCCTCTGGCAACTCACCAATCTATTCTCTATATCTGTGAACTCGGTTACTGAATTCTTTTTTTAGATTCCACATATAAGATCATACAGTATTTGTCTTTCTCTTTGTCTCATTTATTTCACTTAGCATAATGCCCTCAAGGTCCATCTACGTTGTTGCAAATGGCAAGATTTCACTCTTTCTCACGGCTGAATAACATTCCACTGTATATATGTACCACAATTTCTTCATCCATTCATCCATCAGTGGACCCTTAGGTTGTTTCCATGTCTTGGCTACGGTAAACAATGCTGCAATGAACAGGGGATGCATATATCTTTTCAAATTTGTGTTTTTGTTTTCTTCAGATGAATACCCAGAAGTGGAATTGCTGGATCATAAGGTAGTTCTATTTTTAATTTTTTGAGGAACCTCCATATTGTTTTCCATAGTGGCTACACCAATTTACATTCCCACCAACAGTGTACAAGGGTTCATTCCCTTTTCTCCACATCCTCATCAACACTTGTTATTTCTTGCCTTTTTGGTAATAGCCATTCTAACAGATATGAGGTGATATCTCATTGTGGTTTTGATTTGTATTTCTCTGATGATTAGTGATGTTGAGCATTTTTTCATGTGCCTGTTGGCCAACTGTATGTCTTTTTTGGAAAAATGTCTATTCAAGTCCTCTGCACATTTTAAAATTGGGTTGTTTGTTTTTGTTGTTGTTGAGTTGCATGAGTTCTTTGTATATTTTGGATATTAACCACTTGTTGGATACATCATTTGCAAATATCTCCTCCTATTCAGTAGGTTGCCTTTTCATTTTGTTGATTTCCTTCGCCATGCAGAAGCTTTTTATAGTTTGATGTAGTCCCACTTGTTCATTTTTACTTTTGTTGCCTCTGCTTTTGGAGTCATCCAAAAAAATCATGACCAAGACTGATGTCTTAGAGTTTACTGCCTGTTTTCTTATAGGGATTTTATGGTTTCAGGTCTTATGTTCAAGTCTTTAATCCATTTTGAGTTAATTTTTGTGTATAGTGTAAGACAGTGGTCCAGTTTCATTCTTTTGCTTGTGGCTGTCCAGTTTTTCCAACACCGTTTATTAAAGAGACTGTCCTTTCTCCACTGTATATTCTTGGCTCCTTTGTCATAAATTAATTGACCATATTATGCAAAGGTTTATTTTTGGACCCTCTATTCTATTCCATTGATTTAGGTGTCTGTTTTTATGCCAATACCAACCATACTGTGACTTCCTTCTTAACAACAGAATATGGTGGGATAACTGTGACTTCCTTCTTAACAATAGAATATGGTGGGATAACTGTGACTTCCAAGGCTAGTTCATAAAAGGCACTGTGGCTTCCTCCTTGCAGCCTCTCTTGGATTACTTTCTCTGGGACAGTGCCATATCAAGCAGTCCTGTGCAAAGGCCCACATGATAAAGAACTGAGGCCTCCTGACAAGAGCCAGAACAAACTTGCCAGACTTTGAGTAACTCCCAGTTGATTCTTCAGATAACTACAGCAATGGCCAATGTCTTGACTGTAAGCTCATGAGACCCTGGGCCAGAACCACCCAGCTAAGCTGCTCCCAAATTCCTGGCCCAGTGAACCTATGAGATAATAAATATCTGTTGTTTAAGCCTCTAAGCTCTGGGGTAATTTGTTATACAGCAATAGATAACTAATACAGATTTTGATACCTAGAAGTGAGTACTGCTGTAACAAAAACCTAAAATGTGGGAGTAGCTTTGGAACACAGCAGAGGGCAGAGGTGGAAGGACTTTGAGGAAAGTGTGAGTAAAAGTTTGAAGAGCCTTTAAGAAATTGTAGAAGCATGATGACTTTTGAGGAAGTTATGGGTGAGTACTTAAGGGAAAGTGAGAAAAATCTTTTTGGAAATGGGAGGGAAAGGGATCCTTGTTATGTAGTGGCAAAAGCTGTTGTTGCCTGACATAACATGGAAAGTAGAAGTTGTGGCTCATGAATGGGGTGATAATGTAGCTAACAAGATTTCCAGACAGGGGTGTTGAAGGTTCCTTTTGACTTCTTCTTGCTGTATTAAAGTGTAAGAGAAGAGGAATAAATTAAGGAAGAATAGTTAAAAAGGAGTTAAGACTAGATAATTCTGAAAATTCCTGGCCTCTCCAGATGGCAAATGATACTAAAATTAAGAAATGGCTTTAAAAAAAAAGGAAGAAAGAAATGGTTTCTGAGCAAAGGTCAAATCATGGGCATTGTCAAGAAAATGGTTAAAGAGGAAGCCAAGAATGTGGCTATAAAAATTCTTTGTTAAGACCTCAGAAACAGGGGCTTCCCTGGTGGTGCAGTGGTGGAGAATCTGCCTGCCGATGCAAGGGACATGGGTTCGATCCCTTGTCCGGGAAGATCCCACATGCCGTGGAGCAACTAAGCCCTTGCACCACAACCACTGAGCCTGTGCTCTAGAGACCGCAAGCCACAACTACTGAGCCCGCACGCCGCGACTACTGAAGCCCATGTGCCTAGAGCCTGTGCTCCGCAACAAGAGAAGCCACCGCACTGAGAAGCCTGCGCACGGCAACGAAGAGTAGCCCCCACTTGCCGCAACTAGAGAAAGCCCGTGTGCAGCAACGAAGACCCAATGCAGCCAAAAAAAAAACACCTCAGAAAGTTCACATAGTGCCTAGAGAGCTATTCAGTTAAACAACTGAGCTTCTAAGAAGCTTAAGTGTGTTGTATTAGATTCCTAGGGCTGCCGTAACAAATTCCCACAAACTGGGTAGCTTAAAACAACAGGAATTTATTCTCTCACAGTTTTGGAAGTCAGAAATCTGAAACTGAGATGCTGTTAGGGTTAGTTCCTTCTGGAGTCTCTAAGAGAGAATCTATTCCATGCCTCTCTCCCAGCTTCTGGTGGTTTCCAGCAATCCTTGCTGTTTCTTAGCTTGGCGACACATTATTCCAATCTCTGCCTCGGTCGTCATACGACTTTCTTCTCTGTGTCTTCTGTGTCCAAATTTCTCTCTTCTTATAAAAACACCATTGGATTAGGGCCCACTCTAACCCAATATGATCTCATCTTATTTTGATTACATGTATAAAAGATTTTATTTCCAAATAAGGTCACATTCACAGGTACTGGAAGTTAGGACTTGAACATTTCTTTGGGGGCGGGGGGGATATAATTCTACCCCACTACAAGTATTGTCCTTCAACAATCCCAGCAGAAGCCCAAGGTAAAAAAGAGATTATATAAAAAAGATTTGTGGGTATAACTTTTGTTAATGGCATGAATCTCACTAATAGTAAAAAGAAACACTGCCAGCTTAAACTGAAAGGTACAGAGGCAATACAAAATGAAAAGAGACCCTTTGGGCCCTCAAAATTCTATTGGCAAGAAGCACGCTAAAAAAACTATGAAATTGCAAATCTGGACTACTTTTCATGGAAAAGAATGACTCATAGGGTGGAATCAAGAGCCAGGAAGGAGGAAACAAGAGCTACAGAGAAGCATTCCTGGGTAGAAGTAGAACTAAGTCCTAATCAAGGAACGTCCAACATTTATCCAGACAAACATTAAAATTGCTATCAATCAGTGTGACTTCTTTGTGCCTTTCATCTTCTCCCTTTTTAAACAGAAATCTCTATACCTGTTTATTATACGCCTGTCCCATCACTATATGTTGGGTACATGAGGGGTAGAAAACTTGCCTCTTTGGTTTATAGACCTCCACATCAAAAGGAATTATGTCTGAGGAACTACACCCAAAGAGCCTCATCCACACTTGGACGTAAGTAAATGACAACAACCTGGATTTCAAGTTGATGCTGTACAGGGACAAGACTTTTGGTGGGTCTTGGGAGGAAGTGAATGTATTTTGCACATGGGAGAAATGTAAGTAATTTCTGGCCAAAGGTTAAACTGTGGTAGTTTTCAAATATGTCCACAAATTCTTTAATACTCCTCCCCTTTAAGAAGCAGAGCTTAATTCTCCTCTCCTTGAATGTGGACTGGACTTAGTGACTCAGTTCTTACAGATAAAGTATGGCTGGAAGGACAGTGTTTGGCATTACGGTTTTTCCCTTCTTCCTTTCTCTCTCTTGGATCACTTACTCTAGGGGAAGCCAGCTGCCAAGTCGTGAAGACACCGAAGAAATCCTATGGAGAAGTCCACACAGTGAGGAACTGAGGCGTCCTGCCAACAGCAATGTTAGTTGACCCATCTTGGAAGTGGATCTTCCAGCCCCAGTTTAGGGTTCAGATGACTGCAGCCACAGCAGACATTTTGATTATAACCTCATGAAAACCTTTACCAAAAACACCTAGCTAAGCTGCTCCCAAATTCCTGACCCTCAGAAACTGTGAGCTGATATATGTCTGTTGTTATAAGCTGCTAAATTCTGGGATAACCTGTTTACACAGCAATAAGTAACTAACATACCCTCCCTGCTTGCTAGTACAGACATACCTCAGAGATATCGCAGGTTTGGTTCCAGACCATTGCAATAAACAAATTTTTTGGTTTCCCAGTGCATATAAAAGTTATGTTTACACTATACTGTAGTCTACTAAGTGTGCAATAGCATTATGTCTAAAACATTGTACATAACCTTAATTTAAAAATACTTTATTGCTAAAAATGCTACCCATCATCTGAACCTTCAGCAAGTTGTAGTAGTAACATCAAAGATCACTGACCACAGCTCACCATAGCAAATACAATAATGAAAAAGTTTAAAATATTACAAGAATTATGAAAATGTGACACAGAGACATGAAGTGAGCAAATGCAGTTGGAAAAATGGCACCGACAGACTTGCTAGACGCAGGGTTGCCACAAACCTTCAATTTGTAAAAAACGCACTATCTGCTAGGTGCAATAAAGTGAAGTGCAATTAAATGGGGTATGCTGTACAGCTGGCCCTCTGTATCCACGGGTTCTGCATCTACGAACTTAATCAACCAAGGATTGAAAATATTGGGGGGGAAAAACTCCAGAAAGTTCCAAAAAGCAGAACTTAAATTTGCCGTGCACCACCAACTATTTATATAGCATTTACATTGTATTTGTAACTATTTACATAGCACTGTATTAAGTGTTACAAGTACTCTAAAGATGATTTAAAGTATACAGGAGGATGTACATAGGTTATTTGCAAATACTACACCATTTTATATCAGGGATGAGAATCCTAAGATTTTGGTATCTGCGGGGGGCGGGGGGTGGGGGGGTCCTGAAACCAATCCTCCCGATGGATACTGAGGGATGACTAACTAGAAGAACAGTTTATCACATGCTTGAACTAACCAATAAGTAAATGGTAATAATCAAGTTTGAGAGAGAGCCTAGTTCCTTGAAGCTCTAAAGCTGACCCTATACAAATACTTGGAATTGCCAGGGACACCTCAATGGATCAGCTGCTGATTTCCCCTTTATTGGCTGCTTACCCTCTGGAAGTGGATGTTGGTTCCACCTCAGCAGTGACAGAGAGAGACCGCTCAGGGTGACCCCAGTAAGTGTATGAGCTGTTGTTAGGAGATTATCTTCACTTGATACATACAGTATTCACACTGAATTTTTTTTTAAACAAAAACTTTTTCTTGTTAAAGTACTAGGTAGCCAGGGGCTTTCCTGGTGGCGCAGTGGTTGAGAATCTGCCTGCCAATGCAGGGGACACGGGTTCGAGCCCTGGTCTGGGAAGATCCCACATGCTGCGGAGAAACTGGGCCCGTGAGCCACAATTGCTGAGCCTGCGCGTCTGGAGCCTGTGCTCCGCAACAAGAGAGGCCGCGATGGTGAGAGGCCCGCGCATCGCAATGAAGAGTGGCCCCCGCTTGCCACAACTAGAGAAAGCCCTCGCACAGAAACGAAGACCCAACACAGCCATAAAATTAAAAAAAAAAATTAAAAAATTAAAAATAAATAAATAAATAAATAAAAAGAATAATTAAAAAAAAATTCCGTTCTAAATACTTTGGTCTTCCCTGGTGGCGCAGTGGTTAAGCATCTGCCTGCCAATGCAGGGGACACGGGTTCGAGCTCTGGTCTGGGAAGATCCCACATGCCACGGAGCAACTAAGCCCGTGAGCCACAACTACTGAGCGTGCGCGTCTGGAGCTTGTGCTCCGCAACGGGAGAGGCCGCGACAGTAAGAGGCCCGCGCACCGTGATGAAGAGTGGCCCCCGCTCGCCGCAACTGGAGAAAGCCCTCGCACAGAAACGAAGACCCAACACAGCCAAAAATAAATAAATAAATAAATTAATTAATTAATTAAAAAAATAAATAAATAAAGTACTAGGTAGCCAAAAGGCGTAGGGGAAGAGGTGTATGTATTTAATTGTAGCAACCCATAGAAGAGAAAAATCAATCCACAGGGTCTGGAGGGGTATGCTAAGACCAGATAAGAGTATTCACGTAGTCTCCAGAGCTGTAATCTCTCTAGGTTTTCCTCCTAGCTCCCTTCTCAGACTCCTCTACTTATGCCTCCTATCTTCCAAACTTCTAATCAATGAGGGCCCAGAGCTCAATTCTCTGAGCTCTTCTATTTTCTATCTTGACTCTTTTGGCAATTTCATCCAGTTTCATAATTTTAAGTATCATAAAGAGGCAACAACTTCCAGATTTTATCTCCAGCCAAGACCTCTGCCTACTCAACATCACCACTTGAATGTGTAATAAGCACCTCAACCTTGTCATGTCCAAAACTGAACTCTTAGATCTTCTCCCCCAAACCTGTTCCCCCTAGTATTCCACATTTCAGCTGATGGTGGCTCCACTTTCCTAGTTGCTCAGACCAAAAACCTTTTTGTCATCCTTAACTCTTCTTTCTGTTATACCTCATATCCAATCTGCCAGCAAATCCTATCATGCCCATTATCAAACTTTATCTAGAATCCAACCATTTTTTTGCACTAACCCTCATCCAAGCCACTAGTATCTCTAACTTAGATTAATGCAACAGCCTCTTAAATGGTTTCTCTGCTTCTGTCTTTGCCCCTGTGCCTCTTGTACACACACATACCCCTGGCCATTCTATTATCAACACAGCAGTTAGAATGATCATTTTAAGACATAAGTTAGACCATGTCATTCTTCTGCCCTAAACTTCCTACTGGATTTCCACTGCACTCAATAAAAGCCTGTATAACAGGCTACCAGTCTCTACATGATCTCACACTCAGCTCCCCAGCCCCAGCCCCAACAGCTGCTCTGTGACCTCATCGCCTACTATTCCCCTCTCTTACTCTGCTCCACACTAGACTCTCCTTGTTGGCTCATTCCTTCACTTCCTTTATGTCTATTCAAATACCTTCTCAACAAGGCCTTTGCTGACTATACTTTATGAAACATCACTTCTCCCACACTCCCTAACTCCCTTCCCTGCCTTTTTTTCCCCATAGCATTTACTACTGCTTAACGCTCTATCAATTTAATTTATCTTGCTTGTCTGTCATCCCCCATTACTACGTAAATTCCACAAGGGCAATCATTTTTTACTGTTTTGTTCACTACTGTATGCCCAACATCCTGAATAGCTCCTGGCATAGTAATACACAAATGTTCACTGAATGACTTAAGAGATCCTAAGATGGGGTCCAATCAGATGGACACTGAAAGACATATATAATCTATTAAGATAAAAAAAGGAGATTATAAAATAGGTATAGTATGACTCCATTTCAATTATATAGATGTAGGTATCTCATATATATATGGGAAAAGGTCTACATAATTATGTATCAAGGTATAATAACTGTGGCTATTTCTGGGTAATGTTGTTTTTTTAATCCATGCCAAAAAACAAAACAAACCTACTACTTTTAAATAACAACAAAAAAAGTTAACAACCGAAAAGAAGTCATTTCTCAAAATCTGAGTTGTGATCATTGGTCAGAAAATGTTAGGTCCCAGAACCTAGGGTTAACTTCAGGAAAACATATTCTTAAGGAAGGAAACCTTAAATGTTAAGAGTACCACACTAAAATAAAAGATAGGTTTTAATGTAATAAGTGCAAACTAAAGGGTGGTAATCTCTATGAAGCCAGGAAAGTATGAATGTATTAGTGTTGATCTAATACAAAGAAAAAGAACAAATGACAAACATAAATACTTTTCCATCCTAAAAAAAAATCATTAAGATGAAATATGAGGACTTCCCTGGTGGTGCAGTGGTTAAGAATCCACCTGCCAATGCAGGGGACACGAGTTTGAGCCCTGGTCCGGGAAGATCTCACATGCCGCAGAGTAACTAAGCCCATGTGCCACAACTACTGAGCCTGAGCTCTAGAGCCCATGAGCCACAACTATTGAGCCCACGTGCCACAACTATTGAAGCCCGCAGGCCTAGAGGCCATGCTCCACGACAAGCCACCACAATGAGAAGCCTGCGTACCGCAACGAAGAGTAGCTCCCGCTCGCCACAACTAAAGAAAGCTCGCGCACAGCAATGAAGACTCAATGCAGCCAAAAATAAAATTAATTAATTTTTTTAAAAAAGATGAAATATGAATAATTCCTTAGGCTTATCACAATCGAAATGAAATTTCTCCAAAAGACTATGCAATTTCCTTCGCTGACTCTATACACACCAAGCAACCATCTGATTGTTTTTGATTTCTTGATATCTAGGAAATTCAAAGACATTATTAAGCTAATAAGCAGAAATGAGTTTTCCAGTCACTGAAACAGAATTCCCCGAGTTGTAAATTAATAAATTACTCTTCTGGCACAGGTCAGATAATTATTTAAGGTTAGATAAGATGACCTAATTACACCCAGATAAACTATCATTTGAAAGCTGCAGATTAGAGGACTTTAGGCACACTCAATAAATATTTGCAGAATGGATGAACAATTGGAAGACTTACCCTTCTTTATATGAGCAAAAAAGGCTTCATTCATGTCAATGAAAAAGCCAAAGAAAATATATCTCATTTCAGGAGAGCTCCTTAAATTGGTGTGAGGAGCACATTAATAATCCCACAAAGGCTAATCTCTGACATCTGATTTCTTAAACGACAAAGGGCTCTGTCTACAGTAAAATGGGTGGAATTATGAGAAGCCTGAGATGTAGCCCATGGAAACCACTAGCTGAAAACCCGACAAGCAGGATAAAAAGTTATACTACTTCTCAAATCAACAGGACAAACTGTTATCAGGAAGAAGCCAAGCCAGAATTTAATCAATTAAAAAAACCTATAAAATACAAAATTGTAAAGTGCTTTCAAAACATTGGGTGACATTATAATGACAACTACTGTAAAGTAATAACAATCATGTAGAACAATCTGAGTAGACCTGCTAATTAGGCAGAGTAGTAATATGCCCCAAAGATGTGTTGTGTTCCATTTACACTTACGTGAAAGAAAAGAGAAAATAAACTGAATTTAAAACTTCCCAAGTTCAACTCACTGACACACTAGTATGTGCCCCTTGGAAGAAAAATTTCTGAGAAAGTTAGGAAAATGCTTAATTCTTTTTTTTTTTTTAATTGGGAAGACTATAAGATACTGTTAAAATTTTTTCAATTATTTTGAAACATTCATAATCCCACCAAATACAAATATCATCATTTTTGCCATATCCTGGCTCCAATATTTAACTGGCTTCATACCCTTAGGCAATTTACCTAACCTCTCTGTGCCTCAGTTTCTACTGTAGAATGGAGATATTCACAGTAACTTCTCCAGAGAGTTATAGTGAAGATTAAACAAATACCTGAAAAGCACTCAGACTAGTACCTGGCACTAGTACCTGGCACAAACTTAGCCATTATAACTACTAATTCATATGTTCCATACATACCTCTTAGCAACATAATTACAATTAACCATTCATTCAACACAAATATATACAATGTCTACTATAAAACAGATACTACCTAGAAGTTGGGAATACAAAAATTAATAAAATTCCACCCTAGACCATTAACCCTAGAAGTAACTGAAAAGGTTGTAACAGATCTGGTCCCCCAAAAGATTCTAGGTCCAGATGAAATTACAGGTAACTTTTACCAAACCTTTAAGGAATAGATAATTCCTTATTTAAAATATTCCCAAGCCTAAGAACAAAGCAAGATTTCCCAGTTCATTTTATCAAACTAATACAACCCTGATACTCAAACTTGATAAAGATAACACAAGAAAATTACCAGCTCCCTTATGAATTGATGCAAAAATCCTAAAAAAGATTAGGAAGAAATCAACTCCAATAGTGTATTAAAAGATTAACACTCCTTGACAAAGTAGTTTTTATTCGAAGCCTGTTGAATTCAAACTGTTGGTTCAACGTGAGAAAATCTATTAGTTAATAAAATGCATTAATTGTTTAAAGGAGAAAAACTATAAGGGTCATTTTCATAGGACTGCAAAGGTCATTTGATAAAATCACTAGTCAGTCATCCTCAATTAAAAGCCCATAATAAATTAGGAATAAAATAAACCTTTCTTAATGTGATAGGAACCATATTAGGAACCAAAAGTGAATATGCTTAATAAAGAAATACTAATTCACTCTCATTTAAGTCAGGAAGAAGACAAAGATGGCTACACTTAGACAACTTTGTTTTGATAATATAGTCAATGCAACAGATAAGAAAAAATAATGAGGCATAAACATAGGGGAAAAATACAATCAATATTTGTATCAATCAATTGATACACCTGCTAATCTAGAAACCTTAGGGAACAAAATGAAAAACTATTAGAGCTAATAAGAGAATTCAATTAAGTAGCACAGGGTTGGGTAACAATCTATCTAATAATCAGTTTTAAATTAAGTGAAACTATAAAACTTTACTGAATAACATAAAAAAAGAACCAAACAAATTGGGATATGAGCCATGGGCCTAGATGAGAAGTTTCAATATTATAAAAAGTACCAACTGTCCCCAAATTAATATGAACTTCCAATCAAAATCCCAATGGGATGGGAGAGAGGTCAGAGATTGACAAATTGCATTTAAAATTCATTTGAAAGAGTAAATGTAAGAGAAGCATCCAAAAATTTTTGCAAAGGAACAATAACGAAGTGGACTTTCACTACTAGCTATCAAATCATACTATAAAATTATAGAAAGTAAATCAGTAAGACATAGGCACAGGAGTACACAAATAAAGATCAGACCGTAACAGAGAATCCAGATAGAGATGAATATGAAACTGCATATATAACAAAGGTAACATTTCGAATCAGATGGATTATTCAATAAATGACACTACAAATATCCATATACTCATACTGGGAGGGGACAGACCCTTAACTCAAAAAATACACAAGAATAATACACTCACCACCAGACGTGTGGGCACAAAACACAAGCCAAGCCAGAGATCCTCCCTCGGAGTTGACAGATGCACATATCCTCTGGGATGAATGCTCTAATGTTCTTATAAACTTGGAACTACCATTAGCTATCTTTCATTTTACACAGGAGAGCTATCTAATAATGATGCCAACAAAGAGAGAGACAGATGAAGACAGACAGATGAAGATAACATACTGATTGACCATCTAGATCCATCTAAGAACATCTAATTTACATCCGTGGTTCTTAATATTGCCCCTACACAGCAACTTAGGAATCCAAGGAGATGGTTTTGCTAGTTACAGTAAATGGGGTAGTATCATTCATATTTAGTAGCTAGGAAAGAGCAGTGCTAGTCACCCTGCAAGAAATGGGAGGAAAGCCAGGACCAAAAAGGAACTGTCCTCCAGCATGCATAATTTTTAAACATCCTGCCTGGACATTCACTTGGGGAATATCTGTCTATAATTAACTGAGCCTAAACTCAACTCCATTCTACACAAAGTATTTCCAACTTGGTTTTAATATATACTGAATTAATTAATTAATTAATTAATTTATTTATTTATTTATTTATTTATTTATGGCTGCATTGGGTCTTCGTTGCTGTGCGTGGGCTTTCTCTAGTTGCAGCGAGCAGCGAGCGGCGACTACTCTTCGTTGCAAATCAAAACTACAATGAGGTTATCACCTCACACCAGTCAGAATGGCCATCATCAAAAAATCTACAAACAATAAATGCTGGAAAGGGTGTGGAGAAAAGGGAACCCTCTTGCACTGTTGGTGGGAATGTAAATTGATACAGCCACTATGGAGAACAGTATGGAGGTTCCTTAAAAAACTAAAAATAGAACTACCATACGACCCAGCAATCCCACTACTGGGCATATACCCTGAGAAAACCATAATTCAAAAAGAGTCATGTACCACAATGTTCATTGCAGCTCTATTTACAATAGCCAGGACATGGAAGCAACCTAAGTGTCCATCAACAGATGAATGAATAAAGAAGATGCGGCACATATATACAATGGAATATTACTCAGACATAAAAAGAAACGAAATTGAGTTATTTGTAGTGAGGTGGATGGACCTAGAGTCTGTCATACAGAGTGAAGTAAGTCAGAAAGAGAAAAACAAATACCGTATGCTAACACATATATATGGAATCTAAAAAAAAAAAAAAAAAGTTTCTGAAGAACCTAGGGGCAGGACAGGAATAAAGACGCAGACGTAGAGAATGGACTTGAGGACACGGGGAGTGGGAAGGATAAACTGGGATGAAGAGAGTGGCATGGACATATATACACTACCACATGTAAAATAGATAGCTAGTGGGAAGCAGCCGCATAGCACAGGGAGATCAGCTGGGTGCTTTGTGACCACCTAGAGGGGTGGGGTAGGGAGGGTGGGAGGGAGACGCAAGAGGGAGGAGATATGGGGATATATGTATATGTATAGCTGATTCACTTTGTTATAAAGCAGAAACTAACACACTATTGTAAAGCAATTATACTCCAATAAAGATGTTAAAAAAGAAAATAGATCCAGAGGTGATCCAGATACTGAAGTTACCAAAAAAGGGCTTTAAATTAACTATGACTAGTGTGTTCAAATAAAGATGGAGAATATCACCAAAGAATCTGAATCCATACAGCAATCAAATTGAAATTTCAGAAATGAAAAACATCATATCTGAAATAAGGAATTCATTTGATAGGTTTAACAGTAGATCAGAAACAGCAGAAGACAAGACTAATGATACTGAAGGTGGGTCAATAGGAAATATCCAAAATGAAGTACAGAGAAAAAAAGAATTAAAAATATGGAAAGATAGATTCTCACAGACATACAAAAATATATAAACAAGAAGGAGTGTTCAATGCATTATAGTTTATAATGATAAAAAAAGAAAATCTAAAAGCTCTCCAATGTTCATCATTCGGGAATTGTCTAAATTTATTACCATACATTCATAAGATGGAATTCTGTTCATGTGTTTAAATGCGACAGATCTGGTCGGTCTATAAAGTAACGACATGGAAAGTTCGACAAAATATCCTGCTATATGAAGAAAATTAGATAATAAAGATATCTAATTAGATATTGTCCCTGCCCCCATGGAGCAGTGAGAAAAAACTACAACAGGTATAAACGGGTATGTAAATTGGATTTTTTATTTTCCATATAAACACAGCAAAATCCATTTTTACACATCTCTAATGGTTGGCTATTTTCTTCCTAAGTGTGTACTTAGAATGAAAATGTAATATCTGGAATTTTCTGATGCTACAGCAGGAAGTAGTCTCTACTTAAGTGGGAAAAAAACCCCCAACAAACAGCTAATGACTATACAGTCAATAATGTTTACACAGATAATATTGTGAAGTTTCTTTTCACAGCACATCTAAATAAGTGTAACAGAGAAGGACCCTACGGGGCCTTCCTGGGACAGACCCCACCATGTCCTCTGCCTGTCTCTTGTCTCTAGAAAAACTTTAGAATAAAATTAATCAGAGAAATGGGAAAATACAGAAGCAAAGGAAAGCAGTCAAACAAAACCAAATAACAGTTTAGTCGTTAAACAAAGTCAAGGACCTTTAGTTCCTCTTCAAGGGCTACAGATAATATTCTGAGCCATAGCTTTTGAGCTGTTTTGCAGATACTGAAACCCATACCAGGTGGAAGAAGTTAACTACATGATGACCAGACTGTAGCCATGACATAAGCTGCTCCATCTTACACAATTCTGAGAACTGGCCTCAAGGAAATGGGAATAAACCAACCCTGGAACTGAAGATTAACTGTACTTAAAACAATCAAGATGATGCTGATCAGACCACCGCATGACCAACTTCAAGATGACTGTTGGAGCTGACTGTGCTGTCCTGCACATAGCCCCCTCCCTCCGCCTATACACCCTTGAAACTCCCCTTTCAAAAGCTCTTGCCCCCTGATCAGAAGCAGGGGAGTTGACCTTTGGACACAAGTCTGCCTTCTCCCCAGGTTGCCAGCCTCCTAAATAAAGCAACCTTTCCTTTCCTACCAACACTGGTCTCTCAAGTATTGGCTTTTGAAAGGCAAGCAGCTGAACCTGAGTTTGGTAACATAGGTTAAAAAAAAACAGGTAGGTCCATTTAAAGAAAACATTAAATAATAATAATGATGATGATGATAGGAAAAAATTCATCAATACAGTACTTAAATGACTAAAATGCAGAAAACACTGATTTAGAGCCAAAATCACTGAGTTCATGACATCCACAAAAAAGGGGTCGGGGAGGGGTGCCCATGGTTAATATATTTTACAAGCAATAGGATTAAAATCTTCAGAAGATTGCTATAACATTGTTTAATATAAAATAAATGTTAACTCTATGCTACAACTAATCTGAAATAACATGCCACTTATTCTATTAGCTGAAGTAGCTAATAAAATAGCTAATTAGCAGACACTGACAGGCTGACCCCAAATCCATTCTCAACAGCCTTCTCCCTTGCCACCTCCTACTACAAAGGACAGAATGCTCTCCTAGCTTTCTTTACAGCTGGGTGTGGGGAGCATGTGACAAAGTGCCCAGGGAATAGAATTTTCTAGGCAGGAAGTGAAGAGGTGGAAATGGAGCAGTGAAAAAGATTTCCTTTCCTTCAAAATATGGGACAAATAAACTGGTGCTATCCCTTTCCCCTTTCTTCCTGCTTGAAGTCCTAAGGCAGTAAGCATGAGGGAAAGACGAAGAGAATCACAGAGATCCAACCCCAACATGGTTGACACACTGAACTAATTTGCTGTGACCTACCTACAGACTTCTTGTTATGTGTAAGAAAAAAAAGCTTGTTTGAGCCATCATTAAATCAGGTTATATGTTGCTTGCATGTTACTAAGGTAATATGATTATCAGTAAAGGACATGTGAGAAAAAGAAGCTCATGTCTTTCTCCCACTCTTACTATCAGTTAAAGAGACAATGTAGTAGCAGAACAGACCACAATTTCCTATGGTATGAAGAGGCAAAGCAACCAAGGAGAACTGATACAAGCTAATATCTTCACATTGATATTTTATTAGTCTGGCAAGGAATTTTTGAGCAAAACATTTTAAAATCTGACCCCTGCTTTCTTTAACTGTACATGACCCAGCTCAACGGCTCTGTGAGAAGAGTGTTTACAGCCTAGTGCCTAAAAAATCCTAGGCATTTGGTAAATGTTAGTCACCTTCTTCTCTATTAGATTGCAGACAGGATATATGGCTGCCTAACGGTATTCATATTGTTTTTAAGCATTCATGCAGTAGAACTGACAAATTAGGGTAAATCTCCCCATTCTTATTTGACAACTAAAAAAAAAATCTTCTTGAAAGATTTTACTTCCATTAAAGGAAATGCAGCAGAAGCTCCATTTGTCCAACTGGCAAGAAATTATCAGCTAATAATCAGAGAAACACAAGATGATCACTTTACTTAGATGTCCCAACTCTCTTATTAATTTAAGGGCTGTGAACAAGGGCTGCTACCTAAAATGCTTAGATCCAATTTCTCTGGCCAAACTGAGATTATTTGATCATCAAAATGAATACTGATTAAAACAAAATGCATGAGTCCGGGCTAAAATAAGTAAGTAGACTGATAAGGTAGGGCAGGGAGAGAGAAAAACTTTTTTTTTTTTAACAACAGATTGTCTAATAGCTGTAGAAAGAATCAAAGAAACAGAAAATCATTATTGTATAGCCATTATAGTAATAATTCAGGCAAGAATCATCAATGGAGTCTAATATCATTAGGTAAAAAACTATTAGAGAACCAGATATTTACTCAATCTCCAAGTATCACCCCAGATTATATATTAATTACAAAAGAGAAGGGGCACCTTTATAAGAAAAATTTGGCAGGCACTGCCTTAACCAAATGGTCAAACTTAACATCACCCATGATAGGTCAAGCTGACATCATGTGCACCCTCTGTTGTGATACACCGAGAGGATATATCATTTATTTTGTATTCTTGCTCAGATATTTAATCTGAATGAAGAAACAATCAGACAAATCCAAATTAATGGACATCTTGCAAAAACCCCAAAAAACAAAAAACTAGTCTTGACTCTTAAAACTAAGGAAGATCATGTGTGGGTTTTCCAGCTGGCAGCACGAACTAGAAACCCAGCCATTAGCAAGCATTAACCACCAGACGTGTAAGCAAATAAGCCTGCAAATTTCAGTCAAGTCTTAAGCTTTAAGTCTTCTAGCTGTGGTCCCAGACATCACACAGCAAAGACAAACTATTTCCCCATACCCTATCCAAATTACTGACCCAAAGAAACTGTGAGAGAGAATACATGACTATTACTGTTTTAAGTCACCAAGTTTTAGAGTAATTTGTTATGCAATAATAGATAACTAACAGAGGCTCTAATAAGGCAGAATCTCAATTTTCCTCAATAGTACCGACCTCATAGGGTTACTGGGAACATTAAATGGGCTAATGAATATCAAGCCTGGCACAGTATGCATTCTTCATGAATGCTAGCTAGTATTAAAATAACTTCAATTTGTGCAGTTAGAAGTATGAATAGAAGAATGCATAAGGTGCTTTGGGAAAGCACAAAAAAAGAGCGTTTGATACAGTCCTGGGGGTCATGGGAGGCTTCCGCAATTCAGTGAAGGACTGATTAATTGGGTTAAAAAAGCAGTAGAGGTACTTCTGCCAGAGAAAACAGATTAAGAAAACATATAGAAGCATGAAACAGTATGGCATATGTAGAAAACTACAAGTTTCGTATTGGTAGGATAAAAAAAAGCAAGAAGTGACCAGAAACAAGGCTGCAGAGGTCGGGAGAGCCCAAAACCTCTATATAGAGGGCCTTGTATATGAAGTTATAGACCCCATGACAATGGATTTTAAGGCAGGAAGTGATACAGATCTGAAAATTGAGGCAGATAATCCTGCAAGGGTAATACGGGAGTAAAATTAAGAATGATAAAGCTTTGAAGGAGGCTAATGCCTCCACTGGGTATGCAACCAGAATAGAAGGTCACCAGGGATTTTAGTGAAAAAAGGGCCAGACTATAGTAGCAGGCAAACAAGAAAAGATGTAGATATGAACTAGGGGGAAAATGGTTGGACAAAATGGGAGTTGAGAAATAGGAAAAAAAATCAGAAAGACTTAATGTTTGATTGGATGTGTATATGAGTTGGATGAGACAAAGAAAAGATTTTAGATTAATGCCTAGGCAGAGAGTGGTACTTCCAATCAAAATCAGAAATAAAGAAAAAGGATCAGGTCTGGAAGAAAAGAGTTTGGTTTCCATTTTTGTAAGTTTGTAGTACCTATGGAACATCCAAATAGAAATGTCTAACAAGAGGTTATACATTCGAGTCTTAAATTAGGGAGAAAGGTCAAAAAGAAATATAGATTTGGGAGTGTTTGTATACAGGTAATTATTAGAACTGTGAGAGAACCTAATAATGGCCAGAAAACACTTACAGAGCAGTATTCTCAACCAGAGACAATTTTGCTCCCCCAGGGGAACATGTGGTAATATCTGGAGACATTTTTGGTTGTCATAACTTTGGGGGAGGGGGGGTTGGTTACTGCATGTAGTAGGTAGAGGCCAGGGATGCTGCTAAACTTCCTACAACACACAGGAGAGCCCTACAGAACAAAACTGTCCAGCCAAAATGTCAATAGTCCCAAAGTTAAGAAACCTTGTTGAAGGGTAAGCAGGAAACCAAAATGAAGGAAACACCTTAGGAAAACAAATATCTAGAAATACTATCCACAAGAAGGAGAAGTCAGAAAATAGGTAAGTCAAGAAAATATACTATCATGGAAGTCACAGAAGTAGAGAATTTCTAGAGGGAAGAAAAAGACCCAAAATGTTGAATTCGGTGAATTGGACCCATACAATAAAAATTTTAAAGTATCCACTCGGTATGCAACCAGAATAGAAGGTCACCAGGGATTTTAGTGAAAAAAGGGCCAGACTATAGTAGTAGAAGCATAATGAGAGATGAGAAAGTGCACAAAATAAACATAGGCTCCCCTTAAGAAATCTTATTCAAAGGGGAAGGAAATAAGATTAGGCAGTAACTAAAGCAGTGGTTCTCAACGCTGGCTACAATCAGAATAACCGAAGGAGCTTTTAAAAATTACAAATGCTTGGACCTCACCCAGAATAATGAAATCAGAATCCCTGGGGGTAGGGCCCAGGTATCTGTATTCTAAAAAATATCCTCAGTGACACTAATGTATAGCCAAAATTGAAAACCACAGAGCCAAAGGAGGAGGGAGGGGTATAAGGGGACGGGGCAGGGAGCAGTAAAGGGGGAAAAGAGAACAGCGAGAAGAAAATGAATGAAACAAAATCCCAAAAGATATAGGTACATGGGCTGATGGAGTTGCTTTGAAAAAAAGAAAGGATACCTCATCTCAGGAGACTGGAAGGAAAAATAAATACTGATGTCAAAGAAGTTGGGCACAGGGATTTGGGGAATTCATGCCTCAAGTCCTAATTTTTATAATGAAGAATAGAAATAAGCTGCTGAGAATCATCTACTAGATAGGAAATTCGGAGACTGAAATGTAGTGATAGTTCAAAATATTTGCAGAGGGAAATGCAAATTAAAAGCACTGATAGTTTAATGGAGATTAAATGCCCTTTACCAGCTGCAGGGGCACCAATGGGCACATTTATATGATTTCCTCCAGCAGTACTTATCCATCGCCAAGTAAAGGAGCATGGAAAAGTGGACCACAGCACTGACTGGCAGTTTAGCGGGTGGGAGAAGAAGCACAGGAGGTAAAAGTTTAGATGAACTTTAGTTGAGGAGTTCAACAATAGGGTCCAAGCCAGGTAGTAAAGGGAAAGTAATATAGATACAGTTTAACTGGCATAGGAAATGATGGATTTACCTCTGAGCACCATAAGTTATTAAAAGTCTAAGATACCATTGGCTTTTGTCCTAGACAATCCCATTAAATCAGACTTCCCATATCTTATAATTGTCCTAAGAAAGACTGTCTGCAACTAACTTTGTAATTTACAAAATATAAGATGAACTAATGGACAAATCAATGGATAGATATGTGATAATGTAAGTATAGTAAAATATTAATAGTAAAATCTAGGTGTGTGGAGGGGAGGGAAGTGTAGACTCTAGAACAGCAGTGTCCAATAGGACTTTCTGAGATGATGGAAATGTTTATAACCTGTGCTGTGAAATATGGTGTCTACTCGGTATCTGTGGCTACTGAGCCCTTGAAAAGTGGAGAGTGTGACTGAGGAATTTTGAGTCTTTTTAACTTTTAATTAATTTAAATTGATATAACCACATGTGGCTAGCGGCTGCTATCTCAGTGCAGCACTAGATGCATATATCCCTGGGTTCAAGTCCTAGATTCACCATTGATCCAAGTTACCTTACTTCTCTGAGTCTTAGTTTATTCTTGTATAAAATGAGAATAGCAACAATACCTACCATGTTATATGGATTAAATGAGATAAGCAGAAAAAGCATGAAGCACAATCCTATGCATACGGCAGACACTTTAGAAAAATTAGTGTTTATTATTCCTACTAAATGGGATCCATGAGATCAAGGACCACCATCTGTTTTGCTCACCATTATATCTCCAGTATCCAGTACAAGTGTCCCAGCATAAAAGACACTCAATAAATATTTGTTGCATGAATGTTTTGCAGAAGACTCTATATCATTATTAAATTTCATATTAAGTCCATTGCTCTAATCTATTGAGGTTTTTTTGAATCCTAATGTCATCCAGTATATCTGCTATCCCTTTCAGTATCTTCTGAAGTTTTGACAAACATATCACTGATACATTAATCTGAAATATTAATAAAAATATTAACCAGAGACCTATATCATTAGTTTTATCATCCTTCAGTTTATCATCATCAGTAAACTGATACTACTTGAGTAGAGACACTCAATTTAGCTTCATTTTCATTCTGTATATATATCCCCATCTTGTCCACAAAGGTAATAAGTATGAAAACCTTATAAAGATTAGATTATGTCAATATGTCCTTCATTGAAACTACCCTTTAAAAGAACTTAAATAACAACTTTGCACTCACCTTTCAAAAGCAGGGGATCTATCAGGACGAGTACTTCCTCGAGATCTGTATCTTTGAGTCACTGACAGCCGTGGAGGCCGACTTGGTCCCCAGAAGTCAGTGTGAGTTTGGTGACCCCTCTCATTGGCTCTATTATCTTGGTCCAGTAGACTGCTACTTAGAAAGGGTCTAAAATCTTGGAAAAACATCGTGGGGTCCAAATGGTCCCAGAACTAGTAAAAACCAGAAATAAACCACATGTTATTGATTTTAAGAAAAGGAGAAAGAGGAAACAGGAAGAAGAAATACTGAAAAAAGAGAGGATTAACTTTTAACACTTCAAAATTCAGCAGTTCCGAATTAAAGAAATGTATGCTTCTCCAATTTCGGAGGAGAAAAGAGAAGTCTTTCAAGTATATGCACAGGGGGAAAAAAATTTGCATACCAATAAACTATTTCCTTCATATAGAAACAAGCCAGGACTTCCCTGGTGGCGCAGTGGTGAATCCGCCTGCCAACGCAGGGGACACGGGTTTGAGCCCTGCTCTGGGAAGATCCCACATGCCACGGAGCAACTAAGCCCAGGAGCCACAACTACTGAGCCTGCACTCTAGAGCCCGTGAGCCACAACTACTGAGCCCGTGTGCTGCAACTACTGAAGCCCGCGTGCCTAGAGCCCGTGCTGCGCAACAAGAGAAGCCACCGCAATGAGAAGCCCGCGCACCGCAACGAAGAGTAGCCACCGCTCACAGCAACTAGAGAAAGCCTGCAACGCAGCAATGAAGACCCAGTGCTGCCAAAAATAAATTAATTAATTAAAAAAAAAAAAGAAACAAGCCGATGTCTGGACCTTAACACTGAGCTCAGATCCACATGCCTCTGACCAGTTTCCCATACTAAAAATAAAAACTCGAGCCAAAGGTGATCATGAACTTCTGTCCTAAGCATAGTCAACCATCTAGATCAACATTACAACCTTGTGTTTTGTAACAATGACATCCACATTTCCACCATAGAATAAAGTAAGATTAAATAAAATGGATGTATTTATACACTTGTAAAAAAAGGCAGCATCACCTCAAAGTGAAGACAGGTGTCTATAAAATACTTAACTTATAGAAGGTTCATCAGAAAGCTGTGGCAAAGCTGTGACAAAGCAGTGTAAGAATGCCTGATAAGACCATTCTATTGTACACACTTTTTACTAAAAGGGTCTTGGTGAGGGGAGTGTTTGTTGGGTTTGGCCAAGGAATCACTAAACAAAGAGTAAATGGAAAAAAAACAAATTTCCTCTGAAATAATTTAAATTTTATTTATCTGTTTATCCATCCGCCTGTTGACAGGCATTTGGGTTGTTTCTAATTTTTTATGATTACAAATAGTTGCTATGAACAATTATGTACATATCTATGGCTGAATCATATGGCTGAAGTATTTTTATCTTTTTTAAAAAACAGCTAGCCTGTTTTCTACAGTGGCTGTACCATTTTTACATTCAATTTCAGTTGCTCCATAGCCTCACCAAAAGTTAATATGGTCAGTCTTAAATTTTAACCATGCTGTAAGTGGTATAGTGGTATTTCATTTTGGTGGGTTTTTTTTTTGTGGACATGCCACGTGGCACGTGGGATATTAGTTCCCCAACCAGGGATCGAACCTATGCCCTCTGCAGTGGAAGCAGAGTCCTAACCACTGGACCGCCAAAGAATTCCCTCATTGTGGATTTAATTTGCATTTCCCTAATGACTAATGATGTTGAGCATTTTTTTTTTTTTTTGCCATCTATATATCTTCTTCGGTGAAGTAGATTGTTCAAATCTTTTGCCATTTTCTGAAACTGGGTTGTTTTCTCATTATTGCATTTTAAAAGGTCTCTACATAGCCTGGATACAAGGTCTTTTTAAAAAATAAATTTATTTATTTATTTATTCATTTTATTTTTGGCTGCACTGGGTCTCTAGAAAATAAATTTATTTGTTCAATAAATTAAGGAAAATTAGAATAGTTTTTTAAAAAGAATAAGAAGCATTAGAATGACTACCAGGAGCAGTGGATATTGAAAGAAAAATAAAAACAGTGCTCATCCTCAAATCAGCTCAGGGATGCCTGGAATATAAGGCTCAAAAATAAATGGAAATTAAGAGGTTTATAATATGCTGGCTGGGAAAGAAAGGACTCTCAAAACAAATCTCAAGACTATGGGTGAGGGGCTTCCCTGGTGGCATGGTGGTTGAGAATCCGCCTGCCAATGCAGGGGACCGGGGTTCAAGACCTGGTCTGGGAAGATCCCTCAGGCCGCAAAGCAACTAAGCCCATGCACCACAACTACTGAGCCTACGCACTAGAGCCCGCGACCCACAACTACTGAGCCCACGTGCCACAACTACTGAAGCCCGCACACACCTAGAGCCCGTGCTCCACAACAAGAGAAGCCACCACAATGAGAAGCCCGCGCACTGCCACCAAGAGTAGCTCTGCTCGCAGCAACTAGAGAAAGCCCACGCACAGCAACGAAGACCCAACGTAGCCAAAAATAAATAAAATAAATAATTTTTTTAAAAAAAGACTATGGGTGACTATGGCAAATTCCTAAATTTTATAAAAATACAGAGTATCCAAATGTCATTCACAAAGAAAAAAATACGATGTCCAATGCCCACCCACCCCCAAAATGTAAACACTCTGCCATAAACAATCTCTTGAAAGGCACCTTTTCCCAAATGAGTTTAAATTTAGAGGCTATGGACTCTGGTCAACTGGCAGTCACTGAACAAAAAACTGGCAAGGCTGACACCAAGACTGTTTTCTGTTTCACTCTTCTTCCTTCAGCTACCATTGAGTTTATGTTATGGTCTTTGCTTGGCAACAGTATTACTGGTGTGAACTTAGTCATGAATGACATGAACATAGTTATTCTTTGAACAACTGTTGAAGAGCTCAGGAGTTTTACTTGGTATTTCCAAATGGACTGGATGTGAAGTAGGCAGCACTGTGAAATGAGCTATTTTAACTCTTCATACTAAAAAGTGAGACAGATGAAAGATTTGGTTGAGTTAATTCAACCTTTAAGATCCCATCCAGGCTGCAGCTGCTCAAAGAACCCAAACTCTACCTGGCATTTGAGTACAAGCCCTCTGGCTGAGACTGGGAAGAACAGCAAACAGGTAAAGGATGATTTACTAGGTAAAGGAAAGTTAAAGGTTTGAAATCTTTAACTTCTTTTCACTAGGTTTAATCATTTAAAATTACCATCTTTGTAGGTCAAAAACAGTAGAATATCAACACTTTTATTTATTGTAGTTCAATTTAATTTAACTTTATGTTGTTCTTGATTATTTCAGAGCTTTCTCCACAGGTCCCAGCACACACAAAAGAGCATGAGCTGGTACTGGAGAGAGCCTTCATGAAGGTGGAAGTAAAACTGCCCTCAAAGACTACTGATCTCCTCCCCTAACTACCAGAGGTACTAGTCCCAGACCCCTGCTAACTATAGACTTAAATTACTAAACCCAAAGGGGAGGAGGGAGGAATCAGAGTTTTCATGTTCACCTCTGACCTCTTCATTCATTCCTCATTACTCTTCCCTACCAGAGGAGTGATGCATCTGATTGGTGAGTGGCAAAAGTCTAACATTTGCTAATTCGCATTTCTCCAATGGATGGAGTTCATTTATAAGGAGGCTGCACAAATGCAAAAGAAGTGGTTCTGAGTATTTGTGCCTGCTCAGCAGCGTCTAATTCTCAAGTGGGTCATCCTGTGCAGACTTAGGATGTCCATTTGGCCGCAGATCAACTATGCTCTCCAATTTGGCTGAATAAAAACTAAATCTTTATTTCCATCTGCCTGGCGTCTATGTTTTATTTCGCAGTATGTTCTAGACGCTCAGATGGAGAGAAGAGGTATGGTCAATTATCAACCATCACATATAACCAGACAGGTTTTAACACAGGATAACAGTTTAATATAGCACAGGCATGAAATAATATGAAGTCATAAAATATATAATTCTTATAACTATGAAGAGATAAGAAAAAAGATTTATGACATAATCCTAAGTAAATTTTAAAAATCAGAAATACAATACAGTATATTCTATGATTATATCTGAAAAGTTATGAAGCACGAATGTGAGAAATGGAAAGTATTAAAAATAAATAAATAAATAAACAAACAAAGCAAAAATAAGGTAATGAGAATATGGAAGATTTTTCATTTAAAAAAAAAAATCTTCTTAATGTTGTTACAATATCTTTCAGTATCTATGCCTCAGGACAAAACCTGAAAGGAAATGTATGGAGAAAGGGGGCTCTTAGAATAGTGGGACTCCAGATGCTTTTTAATACCTTTTTTATTGCCCATTGTAATGTTGCATATGTAGCAAAACAAACTTTATTTAAATAAATATAAATCAGACTGCTCAGAGTACCCTGCCTTCTTGCACACCTGGGAGTTCTTTTTCTAGAAAGCCATCTATCTTATTTTCTGCTAATCTGAGGCAGCAGCCACAGCCGCTCTTGCACTGAAGTGATAAAACTGAGGTAAGTTGAGACCTTCCGATCAGATGTCTCACTGGCACCAGGTCATGGTCAGAAGCTTTCAAGTAGTCAATGAAACCCCTCAGATAGCCATGGGCTCCATTCCCCAGGTTATCAACAGGAACCTCGGTATAGCTATGTCCTCTCTCTCTACAAACTGCTAGCAACATTTCTAGATTCACTCTCCACTGACCCTCACACATTACTCATAGTTCCCATTTAACTGGCAACCCTCCTCCATCCTCATCCACCCTCCCTATCTCCCCCACCAGACCCAATTCAGAAAAAAAAATCAATACCAATTATATTAGAAATTTTGGGGCTTCCCTGGTGGCGCAGTGGTTGAGGGTCTGCCTGCCACTGCAGGGGACATGGGTTCGAGCCCTGGTCTGGGAAGATCCCTCATGCCGCGGAGCAACTGGGCCCGTGAGCCACAACTACTGAACCTGCGCGTCTGGAGCTTGTGCTCCGCAACACGAGAGGCCACGACACTGAGAGGCCCGCGCACCGTGATGAAGAGTGGCCCCCGCTCGCCGCAGCTAAAGAAAGCCCTTGCACAGAAACAAAGACCCAACACAGCCAAAAAAATAAAAATAAAAATTAATTAATTAATTAATTAAAAGAAAAAAAAATTCTTATTTAAAAAAAAAAAAAAGAAATTTTGCTTGGACTAAGCCTCTTCTGATACATCTAGTATTTTAAGAATTCAGCTATTAGTAAATGCTAATTAAGAAAATAACCTCTTCATTGTACAAGCAACTCTGGCTGAAGAAAAACAGAGCAAAACTGAGCATAAGCCTTTGCTGAAATTACCAACTGAAATATAGAAAAGAAAAATAGCTTTCGTTTCCACACATAATTTTCTTTTTATTTATTTATTTATTTATTTTTGGCTGCATTGGGTCTTCATTGCTGCGCATGGGCTTTCTCTAGTTGCGGCAAGTGGGGGCTACTCTTCGTTGCAGTGTGCGGGCTTCTTATTGTGGTGGTTTCTCTTGTTGCAGAGCACGGGCTCTAGGCGCGCGGGCTTCAGTAGTTGTGGCACACGGACTCAGTAGTTGTGGCCCACGGGCTCCAGAGCGCAGGCTCAGTAGTTGTGGCGCACAGGCTTAGTTGCTCTACGGCATGTGGGATCTTCCTGGACCAGGGCTCGAACCTGTGTCCCCTGCATTGGCAGGCGGATTCTTAACCACTGTGCCACCAGGGAAGCCCTCTCCACACATAATTTTCTTTCTAAGTTTTTCCTCCAGGGACATTGGTATAAGACCTTATGGCCTATGAATACTATCTTGAGATAGCGTTTCTCACCTCTTTGCTTATCTAAATTCCACCTACCCTTTAAGGCTTTAGTACTTGAAGCCTTGTTCTACCTTCTCCACGAAGGAGTTTTACCTTCTCCATGAAGTCTTAATAATGGCTAAAATTTATTAAGCGCTCACTATATGGCAGGCACACTGGCCCACACACCTGGCATGTATCAACTCACCTAATCCTCATGACAACCCTCTGAGGTAGGTATTATTATTTTCCCCAACTTACAAAGGAGAACACAGAGGCACAGAGAAATTCTAAGTAATTTTGCCCAGGTTACCTAGTCAGTAAGTAGAGCCAGGGTTTAAACTCAGGCAGTCTGGATCCGTGCATATCACTATGTCATTTGACCCCTTTCCTAAAGATTTTAGTCTTCCCAAAGACTGCAGCCCACCTAATCTCTCGCTTCTACTGTACTTGTTACATCCCCATAATGAGTTTATTATACTCTCTGTACACACTTGTTTTCATATCTGTTTCATATGTTTGCACTTGTTACCCAACTAAATTATAAGTTCCTTGCTGGCAAGGCAACCGTTAACATTTGCTTCTTGCCCCTACTTCTAGCAGAGTGCTGGAAGTGCACTAAACATATACTTCTTAGATGATTTTTTTTTAAATCCCTGACAACTTCTACAGTATTAAAAGATAAGACTTTTTTTTTCTATTTTTTACGTGCAAAATATCATTTAAAAAGGAGAAAACTGAAATATTCAGGCATGATGACAAGGGAAAACTGGGCATAATCATGCCGTTGCTACAAACCCTTAAGAACATGAAGTCACAGGCTATGACTAAGCAAAATTACTTCAACACCTGAAGGATAACTTATGCAGTCAGTGTCAGATTTAGCATTACTAAAGTTAGGAAACTGACTATATATATTTATTTTTCTTCTGAATGCATCTCCTCCTGGTGAGTCATATCTATAAAACTGACAGACCAATGTATTTCCATCTCCTAAAAGAGAACTAACACTTAAGGAAAATCAGATGAAGTCTCTTCTGCATATGCATAACCAGTAAGTGAAAATCTGTGTAATCAGGAATAGCACACACAAGGAAAAAAATTACTAAAACCAGAAAGGCTTCCAGGCCTGGCTAGCAGAATCAATTTTAAGTAATATTTTTCCATCCACCAAAATGAGAAAGTGGGAGTTCAAAGACATAATCTGTCTTGAATCACACTAATCAACCCATGTACCAAGGCAGTTCAGAGTTAAGCAAAAAGCTGAATACTGGGTATTAAGAAGTACCACAGACCATAAGTAAAAGAAAATACCTTAATAAAACAGGACTGTTACCCAAACATTTCATTAAGTTTCTTGACTATAAATCTAACAACAGAAAAATCTGGGGAGCTGGGAATTCCCTGGTAGTCCAGTGGTTAGGACTTGGCACTTTCACTGCCAGGGCCCAGGTTCAATCCCTGGTCAAAGAACTAAGATCTGGGAAGCTGAGCAGCGAGTCCAAAAAAATTTTTTTAAAAACCTGGGAGCTACAGGTCTTAAGATAATTTTCAGAGGATAAAGAAGAGAAGCTTAGGGTTTTATGGGCTTCTTATTGAATACCAGTTTTCAAATACACTGCAAATACAGTTTTAATTTACACACAAATAACTACCAAAAAGTTTTGCTAGTTCTTCAGGTACTTGAACTATCTCCAAAAAAGGCTAATGTGAACCTGAAACAGAAAGAAATTCTGATTATGGGATTTAAGTGGTTTTTTTTTCTTTTAGCATCTGTTAGCTTTCTAGAGCTAACCAAGCTGTGCGGCAACAGGATCAAAAGCAAACCAGTGTTTTTTGTAGGCAGAGCTGGTCTGTCCCTTGTGAGATAACAGTCTCTAAATGCTTATAAACAGAGTACTTAATGCCACTTAAAATTGTACACTTAAATTGTACACTTAAAAATGGTTAAAATGGCCCAAAAAAAACAGATTTTAAGTCAATGGATTAAATGAAAAAGAAAATTACTGCGTTTAATTTAAAATGGTATTCAAGGATACAGATTAATGTCTTATTTTCAAATCCTAGTTAAGATTATTTTCCCCAAAAAATATGGATGCCACATTATATAAAGAACTGGAAATTAATTGTAGGTCCCATCTTGAGACCTGGAAGGCAAGCAAATATCTTATCCTTAATCTGGCCCTGAAATTCCAATTACAAACTACCACATTCATTAAAGGTAATCTCTAGAAACCAGTACCTCTGTGTAAAATCATAGACTGTGCCTCATTGTGACTTCAATTACAACTCATCCTGCCCTGTTCTTTACTTGACTGTCAGACCACTAAGAGTCTGCAACACTGTTATTTAAAAAACAACACAAGCTTTTTATTCTCACACCATATACACAATATAGAAGCAGAAAACAGAACTGAAAACACCACCAGGTTTCAAATATAGCACAGCTCTCTCCTAATCAAAGGTTTACTAAAAGTAACATGCCAAAGCCCCAACTACTGAATACAAATCTTTCTAAGACTACTCTTGCCCATATTTTTCTTATACATTCTGATGTTTTGCTGCACTGGGAAGTGAAAATCTGTCATGGTTTTAACACCCACCCACTATCTAAAGAATCCATACAGCCAAAGGAAAACTTACCTCTGCAAAATGTGTTGATGTGCTGCTGCCACCACCTAAAAAACTGAAGAGAAAAGGCAATGAGTAGTGATTCTATTCCCAGGAACAAGCTTCCCTCCTGGAAGCTAAATACAGAATGGTACAATGAGAGCAAATCCCAATAAGGAAAAATAACTCATCCCAACATGACACCCTCAAAGGAAATTATGAAGAACTGGCATGTGGATTAATCTATGAAAAATATTATAACAAACTACAAAATCAAGGATAAGCCAAATGAGAAACTGGGGAGAGGGCTTCCCTGGTGGTGCAGTGGTTAAGAATCTGCCTGCCAATGCAGGGGACACAGGTTCAAGCCCTGGTCCAGGAAGATCCCACATGCCGCAGAGCAACTAAGCCCGTGCGCCACAACTACTGAGCCTGCGCTCTAGAGCCCGCGAACCACAACTACTGAAGCCCATGTGCCACGACTACTGAAGCCTGCGCGCCTACAGCCTATGCTCCGCAACAAGAGAAGACACTGCAATGAGAAGCCCGCACACCGCAACGAAGAGTAGCCGCCGCTCGCCGCAACTAGAGAAAGGCCGCACACAGCAACAAAGACCCAACACAGCCAAAAATCAATAAATAAAATAAATAATTTTTTTTTAAAAATTGGGGAGAGGGACTATCACAGAGAAGGAAGAAGGATCCACAGCCAGCAATGCAACTCAAATCTGAGCAAAGGAAGAAAAACATCTATTCTCAGAAGCTAAGAAATAAAACAAGATTCTCAAAATAATATTTCATTTAAAAAACCATTTAACCACCAGATGAACACAACATTTGAAACTACCGGGAATGATTAAATGTAGTAATGCAAGGGGTCTGGTACTATATTTAGCACCTTACAAAAGGGCTCAATAAATATTTTTTCTTCTTCTGATAGCTTATCTTATTCTATGATTATCCTACCCACCCTTCAGGGCCCATCCTCCATTAAGTCTTTTCTAAACTCACCAACCAAACAAGACTCCTCCAAACCCCTCTGCACTCTGACTTTGATTCTAAATTCGACCTTGTATTATAAATATCTAGAATTTGCCTCATCCATTTCTACTCGTTCTCCTCCTTTCATAAACATAAATTCAGAGGGTAAAGACTGTATTTTATTAATACCACAAATATATGTGTTTATTATGTCAGCCATTATACAGAGCACTCACCACTTTTGAAAACCTTGCTTTACCATATCCTATATTGATAACTGGAAAGTAAAAGTTGTTGAATTAATATCACATGTATAAACCTACTCCCAAAGACTGGGGAAAAATATTTGATCCCACTGTCCCCATGAAATCTGCAAAGAAGAGAGGAAACTGGCTAACACACTTTGGCGGAAACGGGATGGAAAGTATCACAAGAACTGCTGGATATCACTTTTACTTCAAGAGACACACACAAGTGCACCAAAGTACACACACTAGCACACAAGCATGCACACACTCACCCCAATGAAATAAAGCCCACAAACTATTACAAATAGCTTTCATTTTCAGAATTACAATACCAATCCAGGCATTGCACTCAGCTCATTGAGGAAACAAACACACTTCAGTTAGTCTGGAACCAAAAGTGAAAAAACGAGGCTAATGCCATTCTCTACATCATCATTCTCAGGCCTTATTCTCTAATTAGAAACCACTGAACAACTGTATTTGCTTCAGAAGTTAAAACGTTGTTTGTAAAAAACACTTCAAATGTAGAACAAGCCCAAAAGTACCAGTACATCTATGCTAAATAGATAAATAATTGAACTACCACTATGTATCCATTTTATTACTCAAGCCTGGATAGGCTTCCAGGGCTCTTTCCTGACTTTACCATATAGTTTCAAGAATTCAAACATCTTTGGTAATTAAAGCTATCAACCCTATCTTTTGGGGTTCTTCTCCCCCTGAAACTCCCTCAGTCAGCATTCCCTTTCCTTATAATTCCTTTGTATTTTAAGAATGATAAGGCTAATCACAGAGAAGGGATAATAACAACCACATCGTTCTGAGAAATGGTACAAAGCTTAAGAAAACTTACAAGATGTCCCTCTAGATGAATGTCTAACAGCAAATGGAACCCATTATCCAATATTTACATAAGAACTTGCTCTCATTAATTTTTACCATCCACTACTTACTACTGTAATTGCTAAGTATTCAAATAAGCAAATGTTTATGAACTTTATAGAAGGGAATACCATGTTACCTCTAAGACACTGATTCTAAGACAAAGATTTCTTCAACTATTTAAAACACTGATCTTTCAAAGGACATAATCTTTGCATTTGAGTATCTGCTGCTACCAATAACACCTGTACAGGACAACCTTTGACTTACAAAGGCACAAAGAAAAGAATTAAGTCAAGTGAGAGCAGGATCCATAGAATTCAGAGTTCCCCTCTAGAAAAGATTCATCCTGCAGTTACTCACAGACCTCATTTATAACCATACTTTGTATACAGGGCTAAAGAAACCAGGATTAGTATTTGAAAACTGAAAAAATCGCCCCCCAACAACCAGTATGCTCTTTATTCAATGCATGCAGAGCATACCTGCTTGAAATAAGTATTAGATGCAATTATAACAGCACAAATAAAAAGCTGTCCCAAGTTAGCATGCCATCCACACAAAATTGCTAATTTTGCTACCAAGCTAATCTTATAGATTTAGAATTGGTATTGTGTTATTTAAAACCAAGATTATTATATCAACACTTAAGTGTTGTACCAAACTAGATCCCATGCCATATATATGTTGCCTTAGAAGCTCCAGTTGATTTATACATATATAATTACTAATCATTAATAAAGTTAAACTAATTGTACATACTGTAAAATGTGTAGTTTTTCCTGGTTGTGGAAGGGACCTTCAACTTTATATTCTGCCAACAGCAACAGTAAAGGAATTATTTACTGCCATTAAAATCCCCAAAGTCATCCCAAGATTAAAAGAAGTTTCAGATTACAGATTCTTTTTCCCCAGTCAGTATTTCTTCAATTGTCCAACCAATGTTTAACCAGATAGCCACAAAGGAACAAATGTGTTATTACATTTACCCCAAAAAGGCCCTCCTATCAACACTATTCTACTTTTTGTTAAGCTTTCATAGTTTTAATCATATTAACCAAGAAGGAATACCTAACACTGTCACTTTCAGAAATAATGTCCCCTTTTTATAGGTTTTATACCATTAGTAAAAGCAACAAGAGCCAATTTCAAGCATTACCAACACACTGATATTACAGTGGCAAGATGGCATAAGTTTGACCGCAATAATCCTAATAAGGACAAGGGACCCAAAGCTTCCGCAAGAGTAACAACTCAGTTTCACTGGCTAGAACAGCCTGTTTATCTTACTAGATATCTTTGCCAGAAGTCGCTCACCAGCCCACCAAAGAAGTATAACAGCAATTTACCTTCAGGCCACAGAGTGGTCACTAAAAACCAACCAATAATCCAAGAGAACCCCAAACTCTCAGAAAATATATGAAAACTTACCAGATTTACTATGATATGGATACAGAGGTTTCCAAGGAATGCCACAGTAGATCTCATCACACCCACTATCACATCATTTTCCAAATTTTCCCATTTTTCTTCCCTTTCGCTCTGCCACTTTTCTTCTCTCTCTCTCAACAGAGTATGTTATAAAACAAATTCCCTTCTATTCATTCAGTTGATGCTGAGAAAAATAATTTTGATAACAGAATGCCTGATTTATTCATGAGCTTGTACAATACCTGGAATCATCTGTCATTTCTTCAATAAAGCCTGATTCACATCTGGGACAAATATATTCCTATAAAAGAAAGGAAGACAAATAAAAGTCGTTCATCAGAAAGCTAAGTATATAGTTTCAGAGTAATATGCAGTACACAAGCTGATGCTGTGAAATGTTGTATGTACTTGCTGACTCCCAGGACAGTTATTTCTGTTATTCTCTGGCAAATAAAGAATTCCATGAGATGTCTACAGAATGGCTTCACAAGCGGTTCCCACCGAGAACTAAAAGAATGTCAAAGTTTTTTATTTTTTTTAAACTGGAATGAATTCATTATCTAATTTTCTATTCAAATCTACTGAAAAAGTTCCACTACATATATCAGAGCAGTAGAAGATTATAATATTCATGGGTACAGAAATTGCTATTTTTTTTTTACTATGTACATACAGGAGACATAAACTGAATCACAGAATAAATCAATTTGTAGACTAGGAATTTACAGTGAAGTTTTACAATATTTCTGATCTGTTTTTTGATTATCAGTGGTTCCAAATAAAACTTAATATGCTCAGGTATTCTATAGAAATGATAATTTAAATAACCAGAACAATCCCATTAGATCAGCTTCTATTTCCTTAATTACCATGAATCTTTCTTTTAAATAAGTAAATATTTCTTTTAAATATCAAGCTTCGGGGCTGATAAGAAAGAATATAATTTAGGCTGCCTTACCATAGTTTTAAAAGAGTATACTTTAACTACCTATTAAAATAGATCTGGGAAAGACATTTTCAACTATTTTCTTGCTCTCTATATTTTCTAAACCTGCAAGTTTGTCTTATCAGAAGGAAATGTAAGCTGTATTTGCCTACTCAAACAAAGACAAGTCAGAATGGTAACTCAAATATTCAAATGCTTTCTTAAAAGAGATATAAAGAAAAAAGACCAATCCCTTCTGTCAAGGAGATTAGTTTGGTGAGGAGACAGTCAATGCAAGAAATAGTAAAATTTAATAAAAGACTTTCTTTAATCAGTGCACACTGGGAATATATACAAATACCAAAGTTTGCCTGAGGGAATCAGGGAAGGCTTTATCTGAAACAGAAACTTAAAATAGTAGTCTGCGCAATAAAAACGAAAATTATGGGTTAAAAACTGTAACAACAGAATACAGCATGCATGGAGGTTGGAGGGGAATGGTATGATGCGTATGAATAGGCAGGCTGGAACCAGACTGTGGAAAACTTCAGATTACCGTGAACTTTACCCTATGGATTAGAAATCTCTCAGCCTTTTCTCTCCTCTACACACATGAAAGACGAGAAACACTCATAATGGGCATACTGTGAACTTCTCCAGATATGAAATAATCTGGAGACCATATGAATCCCTGAGCCCCTCCCTCTATTCCTTCATCCCCCACCCTCCCAGGTAGCAGTAACTACATTCCTTTCTCTCCCACTAAGAAAGTTTATCTGAAAGGAAGTGAGATTGACTTTAGAAGGCTAAACTTAAATCTAGTCTAAAGTTAAAAAGAAAAAAATACCAATTACAAAATGTGATTTGTCACCATCCCAGTGCCAGGCCCTCCTCTTTCTTTTCTTTTCCTCTCTCACTCATTCCCATTGCTTTAAAATCCCCTGTATGAAAAAAATTAAAAATAAAAATAAATAAATAAATATCCCATATGTGGAACAACTCCCAAATGTCTATCTCTAACCCAGGCCACTCTTCTGAACTCCAGATTCATTTATCCTCATAGGTATTTTCTCTCATGCTCTTTCTCTCTCTTACACACACACACACACACTCAAGAGGCGGCATTATCAGTTTGTTCATACCAGAAAACTGGGAGTCATTCCTAACACCTCCCTCTCTGTTGTCTTCCACATCCAACCATCAAATCCTGGCACTCCTACCATGAACACATTTCTCAAACCTACTCCTTGCCCCACTGCCTTACTATCTTAACCCAAGCCAACACTGGCTCTAGACAATGAATAACTTCCCTCTTAAGTGTTGCCCTGCTTCTCTTCTAGCCTTTTCCCGTCTGTTCTGCATGAAGAAGTCAGAATGATCTTTTTAAAACATAAAATGGACCATATATCATTTCCCATCTTAAAACCTTTCAACTATTTCCAAAAACACTTCAAATAAAATCAAACTCTTAGGGGCTTCCCTGGTGGCGCAGTGGTTGAGAGTCTGCCTGCCAATGCAGGGGACACGGGTTCAAGCCCCGGTCTGGGAAGATCCCACATGCCGCGGAGCAACTAGGCCTGTGAGCCACAACTGCTGAGCCTGCGCGTCTGGAGCCTGTGCTCCGCAACAGGAGAGGCCGCGATAGTGAGAGGCCTGCGCACCGTGATGAAGAGTGAACCGCTTGCCGCAAGTAGGGAAAGCCCTCGCACAGAAACGAAGACCCAACACAGACAAAAATAAATAAATAAATAAATAAATAACATTAAAAAAAAAAAATCAAACTCTTAAACATGCCTTACAAGGCCCTAATTCAGCTGGTCTCTGTTTAACTTGCCAATCTCATTTCAGGCTACCCTCCCTCAGTGAATTCCAGCTACAAGGACCTTCTTTCAGCTCCTCTAACTCATCAAGCTCATTCCTACCTCAAGCTTTCATACATTCTGCTCCTACGACTGAAACACTCTTCCCCTAACTTTTTGCATGGCAAGGGACTTCTAGTCCTTTAGGTCTCCATTTTAAGGTCATGTCAGAAAGTCCCTCTTTCATCATCCAATCTAAAGTGGTTTCCTCTTATTATTTTCTCCTACAGCACCCTGTTCATTCCTTTATAGCACTTATCACAATTTGTAATTATATATTTGTTTAATGCTTTTTTAATGTCTGTCACCATTCAATAAGCTTTAAGTTTTGTAAAGGCAGGGTCCAGATCAGTTTTGTTTACCATTATATCCCTAGGACAGAAAGGTGTTCAATAAATATTTATTGAATAAACAAACATGAAATTACTTGCCACACACCTCACAACTAGGAGTCAAAGTACCAGAATCTAATACAATTAGAGAATGGTTAGAGTGGAAGTAAAGAAAAGAGCTGGAAGCTTAAGAAGTTGTGGCCTGCTCATGGGAGAGTGAAGCCTAAGATTTCAGAAGTAGCAATGCTCTGGATGATCACAAAGTCCAAGATACAGCTATGGGAGTAGGTGGCTAAAGTGGAGTAGGTATGAAGGTCTTTAGACTTAAAGGGTGGTCTACATTGATTCTAAACTTCCAATAATGTTTAGAGTTGTGGTAGAGAGAAAATAATTTCAAAAGGCAGATATTACAATTGGGAAGACAAAAAAGACTTGAAGCAAGAATCACACTGATTTAGAGTAGAGAAATGTACAAGTCCTCTCTTCATGATCCCAGTCATGGTTCTAGGAACCAGGCTGTCAGCCATCATAGTTAGCTCCTTCACAGAACAGGACACTTCAGAGGTATAAACCAAATTACAGAAGTACTATAATTAAAGGAGTACCTAGTGGCTTCTTCCTGCCACTAGGTACTCCTTCCATTTACTAGCACAATCAAACCTTTCCAGGTAATTCTATTTTGATTACAGGGAAGAGAACCAAAATTCCTTCCAAATGCTCTGTGAATTATTCTTGATAAAAGTAGCTTATTATAGAACAAACCAACCTCTTAGCCATGAACTATTCCTCCTAAAATCAACATTACAGGAAATACGGAGAACTTTTCAGAATTCACAAGCCCGTCATTCTCTAATTATCAAAGTAAAAAATGCATACTTGGTCTCCTACATACTTCAGTAGTCTGATCTCAGAACAAAGGTCTGGTCTGAGAAAACCATTCTCTTGGAAGCCTAAAAACCCAAAAATAACATTCTGAAGATACTATAGCTCCAGTTTCTAGATTTTCTTTTTAAAGGCCTGATAGCACTCTATTTACTACCGCCATTTTCTTCTGAAATCACACTAATTTCCCCCTGATTTCCAGCAACTGCTTCAAACTAATCTAGAGACAGGATGTTGTGTAAGGGTGGAGGTGAATGAATATTGGCCATGAGTTGATAATTACTGAACCTGGGTACATGTGGGTTTCTTATACTATTCTACTTTTTTTAAAAATAAGTTTATTTATTTACTTATTTTTGGCTGCGTTGGGCCTTCATTGCTGCGCACGGGCTTTCTCTAGTTGCAGGGAGCGGGGGCTACTCTTCATTGTGATGCACAGGCTTCTCATTGTGGTGGCTTCTCTTGTTGCGGAGCCTGGGCTCTAGGCGCGTGGGCTTCAGTAGTTGTGGCATGAGGGCTCAGTAGTTGTGGCTCGCAGGCTCTAGAGCACAGGCTCAGTAGTTGTGGCACATGGGCTTCGTTGCTCCGTGGCATGTGGGAACTTCCCAGACCAGGGCTTGAACCCGTGTCCCCTTCACTGGCAGGCAGATTCTTAACCACTGCCACCAGGTAAATCCCTCTCTCTACTTTTAATATGTTAGAAATTTTCCATGAAAAAGTTTTTTTTGTTTTAAGTTACATCAGTCTGAGAAACATAGGTCAAGAAAGTGTTAACCAAACTATGTACTGAACTGTGTAAAGTAAAAGTAGATTAGAAATAATCTATTATGTTAGAGAATTAAGGGGAAAGGGTACTTAGATTTATGAAACACCTATGTGCTTTACATTGTGCTATTCCTGTTAACCACTCTGTGAGGAAAATACCGTTATTTCTACTTCACAAATAAGAACATGAAGTTGTAAGTAAGAAAGAAATAAGTTGTCTGTGGCAGATTTGATTTTCCAAAGATGGCCCCAACAAAATCTCCCAACCCACATGCTGTTCTGCAATGTAACCCTCCACTCCACCCTCTTTGAATCTGGAGGGCCCTGTGACTTCTTTACCTGTAGAATACTGAGTCAATTCCAGACAATGCTCTTAACTGCCTAACAGTTTCTGCTTCCTGACTCTTAAAGCCCTGAGCAGCCACAAAAGTCTGGGCTACTCTGTTGGACAGAGAGGCCACATAGAGGAGCACTCAGACATCAGAGAAGGACTGGATTGTAAAAGGGAAAAACTATCTTGAAGGTCCATCCCAACAGAGCCTTCAGATGGCTCCCTCTCCAGGTTCTGTATGACTACAAATGCATGAAAGATCTCAAGTGAGAACTGACCAGCTGCACTCTGTAAATCCAGAGGAACATGAAAGATAATACTGTTTTAAGCCACTAAATTTTGGGGTGATTTTTTAGGCAGTAACAGAAAACCAGAAAATTGCCCAAAGGATGAAGAAGAGCTTTGAATCTTGGTCTTTCTTGAATTCAAAACTCCATATTCTTTTCATTACACTTCATTGATTGAAAATAACTACTCTTTTAGAGAAGGGAACAGGAACTATAATTTGCTGAGGATTGAATGGAAACGTTTATGTCAAGGCCAAACGAGGCCTTGGGAGGTTCAGCAGCCTTTCAGCCCCCTCCTTCCCTTACAGGGGAGCAGTACCTTGATGAACATACAATCCAGGGTCTGAAACCTTCAATCTTACAAGCTCAGAAATCTAATTTAGCACCTAGAGAAGATCTGTCTCTTAGAGGAAGATTCACATAAAACCAAATTCAGAGGCCATCTTAGAATGTCCATTTAATTTCAATGAAAAAGAGTTATCAAGTGGCCCATTTACTTTTACAATTCAGCACAGTCTTCCTCAATAAATAAATCCACCTAAATAGAGGAAAGAGGCATACGCATAGAGGAAAGATTTTTGGAATCAGAGACCTGAATTCTAATCTCAGGTCTCTATTTATTAGATATGAAGTCTTGGGAGAGTCACATTACACTTCTGAGACTCAATTTCCTCATCTGTAAAATGGAGATGCTTGCTTCAAACTTAAACTGTAAAGTTTAAGATGTTTGCAAAATACTTAACTCAGTGACTGCCACATTAGATTGTAGACATTTAATAAATATAGCTATTATAGTTATTCCAGATTATAATCACCTGCTAAATAAGCAGAGAATCAGAGCAGTAGGCAACTGGATATATAGCTTCTGTCATCATGCTAGTATAGCCTAATATATCCATTCCCACTATGAACATAAACCACATCCTCAAAAATCAATGATCTGGGTTTCCTCTCCCTCTGGGCAGGAAGAACACAGCATATGTTTGCCTCTGACTCCTCCTTTTCTATTCTTTCACTGCTGACCCACAATTCCCACACCCTCTTCTAATAGACAAATTCTTTCTCCTGTTAGAATATATAATACAATTACTTGGCTGTATTTTCTTACTTACAATCACAATTTAGTCCTGCCCTACACTGAGATTACAACCAGACTGGACTGGATTTTAAGATTGGATTTTAAGTATTTATCTCTTGGATCACTTCTAAAGATGGCTAACTTGGCATTTCAATTTTTCCTAGTTTTTCTTCAGAGGTACTATTAACTTCAATTTGGGTGAACATCCATGAATTAAGGAGAATTTGTAAGAAGATCAAACAAGAACCGAACACAGTCTCTCTCTGACTCTACACTCCTCCCACACCCAGGCCTTGGCCTTAGTATCATCCTCATACATTCATATAACAGAGTTATGTTTGTTTTTTTAACATCTTTATTGGAGTATAATTGCTTTACAACGGTGTGTTAGTTTCTGCTGTATAACAAAGTGAATCAGCTATACATATACATATATCCCCATATCTCCTCCCTCTTGGGTCTCCCTCCCAACCTCCCTATTCCACCCCTCTAGGTGGACACAAAGCACCCAGCTGATCTCCCTGTGCTATGCGGCTGCTTCCCACTAGCTGTCTATTTTACATTTGGTAGTGTATATATGTCCATGCCACTCTTTCACTTCATCCCAGCTTACCCTTCCCCCTCCCCGTGTCCTCAAGTCCATTCTCTACGTCTGTGCCTTTATTCCTGTCCTGCCCCTAGGTTCTTCAGAACCTTTTTTTTTTTAGATTCCATACATATGCGTTAGCACATGGTATTTGTTTTTCTCTTTCTGACTTACTTCACTCTGTATGACAGTCTCTAGGTCCATCCACCTCACTACAAATAACTCAATTTCATTTCTTTTTATGGCTGAGTGATATTCCATTGTATATATGTGCCACATCTTCTTTACCCATTCATCTGTTGAGGTAACAGAGTTTTAAATTTTAAGCATAATATAGGTTTGGGGGGAGGGACAAACCAAGGATAAGAGTGAATTAAGGGCCCCTTATATGTCTGGCACTATGGATATCTCTCCTCTGCTTAAATATGAATATATCAAATCTTCACACCAACCCCTCCCCCCAAATATTGCCAATGTATGTAGTCCCCACAGTCACTAAGTCTTATCAAAAAATTTCATTAGGTCATTTCTATCATCCTATCTGTAAAAGAGAAGTATAACAACCCTAAGTTACTTACCCAGAATCTCTGGAAACAGGAACCTAGTTGTTTCCACTAAAGTAAGCTGCTTTCCCCTAGGGTCTGAATGTTTACTATATACAACTTACGCGAGGACACTCGGTAGCAGGTACACCTGAATGAACCACTTCAGATGTTCCACTGTCTATTTCACCTAAAAATATCCACAAGCAGAAGTATCTTTCACCATTAGTAGTCTGAATCAGGGACAACTCCCTAAGTACAGCTTAGCCCTGATGCTTACCCACTTAGAAGAACACTACTGGAGGACACAAAGCACTTGGAGTACAAGAGAGAAAGGGAAAGGGTGGTTTTAATGCATTATTTTCTTTCCCTTCTTATATTTCAAGGGATCAATTATCACAAAATGTGAGGTCTTGGTAGAACAATGACCTATAAGCCAGGACTTATTTATATGAAGTCCAATCCTGTGAAATTTACATACCCTTGAACTTTATGCAAATTTATATCCAGTGTTTATTCAGAATATGAAATATAAAGGCTTACTATTTACTTCTTAATTCCACAGCTTTGCTTTTCTATACAGTCACAATCAAAGTCTATTTTTTTTATTTTATCTAAAAGAGAAGCTTATTTTGTGTGTCATTTGATAGAGTCAAAATCTAAGATCACAATATTAAGTCAGTCATGTTCTATTGTTCATATTCTCTTTGAGTATCACAAGGCAAAACTGTTCAGAAACTCCTAACTAGAAGGATTAGGAACACACACTGTTTGAAACAGATCACACTTCCTACCTAGGCTAGAACCCACCACACCATGAATTTCATGCCAACTCACATCTCTAACATCAAAGACACTACTTTTTTCTAGAGACTTTTTCCATAATCCCCTATGATTATCCCTTTACAAGCCAGGTTACACTTCCTCCCTTTTCAAAAGCATCAAGTGAGCCCCAAAACAAAGATAACAGAACTGAGATAGACTGGGACCTGGGACCTGGAACCCCTTACTGGAGTGCTTGCAGCTGAACAAACTAAGGAACTAAAAATAACTGCACAGAGGCACAGTTGGGGCAATTATGAACAGTAAGATACAAAAAGGCCACAAACCAACTGACTTTTTGGAGGTGTCGGGAACAAAAAGCACATGATCCCTACACTCGGCACCACCGGCGGGCAGACCAACCCACCCCTACCCTCACCTCATTTAAGGAGTCAGCTCGGCCCCGCCTCAGAACGCGAGCAAGGTCACCTGTTTTCTTATTTTCACTCCCTCATGCTGGAGTCCCAATAAAGCCTTGCCTGAGTTTCTCGTCTGGCCTCTTATCAATTTCTATTGATTAAAGAGTCCAAGGACCCAGGTCAGTAACAGAATTTCTGAGTTCTATTCCCAGTTCCACCAGTTCATGGTCTTTGGGAAGACCTGTTTCTCCATCTGTAAAACTAGAACACAAATGCTGTCCTCATTTACTTGTCTCCCCTAACTCTCCTTCAGGAAAACAAGAAGTCTCACTCATTCAATTCTTCTTTTGAAGATAAGTACTTAAGATTAGGATATTCACACAAGTTTGTTTTATGTGCCTTTACTTCCCTAAGTGTGATTTTATTATTACAACATAGACTTTGTACATGATTTCAGTGACTTTTAATCCCAGGTTATTTTTCTTTCCCCACCAAGCATGCTTTTCTTTCTGCACAATGCTTGGAATTTGAGCTTAGAATATATTTGCTGAATGAATGTTGTCAGCTTATGTAAGAAGATTCTATCAACCTAAACTGAACGTAAGACAAAATTTTCCTCCAAACTATGATGGTACACGACAGAACTAAGAGCAAACTTTTAGTATCATTTACCATTTTATATCTATGCCCCTGAGTTGTTCTCCGTTTTGCTGCCTTTAGTGTAAGCAATCAAAGAACACTGTAACTAAATCTTTTCTGGCTATATTGTGTTAACTTTTTCTCTGATAATTCTTATAGTTTAGTCTTTTTTTTTTTCTTAGAAAATCTGGCTTCTTGTCCATCTGATCAAGCTCATATCAAGTAACGCTTTGTCTCGTGACCTGATTTTCTGCCTTGTTACACAATGAACTAAAGAAGGTTGGTTGATTATACATTCCTATTTGGAGTCCCTGATAATGTCAATGTTCGGTCACGGCCTGGAATGAAGGAACAAAATGATGATGGTTGTGAATGTTACTATTCTTAGGGAGTGAGACCATAAATAAAGGCAGTTCTATTGGCCTGGAACTGAATCACAGCTCTCCAAACAATATTGAAACTGTATAGGTATCTTTGTATAACACTAAAAAACTGTGGCCTAATGGTGGGTTTTTTTGTTTGTTTTTGTAAACTGGTTTTCTTCCTGATTAACAGCCAGGGAAACAATCACTAAAGATTTGAGTTCAGAGAAATAATTCACACTCAGGAATAGAAATAGACATACTTCTGGAACCCTTTTACAACACGTGTGTTGCACGATGAGAAAGACGTATGTTACACTGCTGACCTTATTAAAAACCTTGGGAACTCTGAATCTGCTCATCTAATACTGATTGTATGTTAAAACAGAATGCTAGTAGGGAACAGTTCTCAGAGCTTTCTGAGAGTCTGTTCCAGGGTTATAATCCTCAATTTGGCTCAAATAAAATTGTGCATTTCAAAAACAAAGAACCAGAATGCTAGTATATTATCAAAACAGGACTCCCTAACTGAATCAGCACCTACACTTGGCACAGAATAATAAACCAATAATTTTAGTGATTAGGAAAACAAAGTTGAAAAATTGTGGGAATTAAATATTTTCCTTATTCTCACTTGTTCATATTACTTCCAAACACTTTTTAATCTAAAACATGCAAATTAAGAAGAGCAGTGAAAGCTAATACGCTGAATTTGCCTTTTACATGTTATTAAACAAGAAAGAAGTAAACGTACCATTATAGTTTTCACACTACGTCAACAATCAAAATAACAGTAATTTTTTTTCAAACCAACAGGCTTAAGGTACAAAATTTCCATTCCTCAACCTAACTTGTCTTAACTAGGAACACTAATGCCTCTAACCATTCAGCAGTGACTGTATTACAAGATCAGCACCTAATAACTGGCACTATAAAATAAAATCAGGGAATCAACAGCTTCATAAGTTCATTTGAGAATAAAGTACCTCTCACTACCACTTAAATTACAGAAGATTCACTAGAAGCAGCTAAGTTCCATTCAACAAGTTAGTCAAAAATGATGACAAGAGTGGTGAGGAAATGAGAAATTTAAAGGCATATAGGAGAAATTGTCTAAAGGAAAAGTAAATCAAGTCTAAATGACAAAGACTGAATCTTGTAATATGTTAAAAGTACTACACTAAAGTAGTGAATAATAAGCAAGAGAAAAGAAGAGTGATAAAACGGGAAAATGTTTTCCTGTGACTAGCAGTCATTCTCAACGAGGATAATACAATCATCTGTGGGACATTTTGGACATCTATTGAAGTGTTTTTGTTGTCAAAGCAATTAAGAAATGCTACTTAATTTAATGGGCAGAGTCCATAAGAATAAGAAACTCCAGGACAAAGAAATGTCTCTATTCTTAAACTTCCTATGGATAGTTAAGTAGATAAAAAATATCTTTGTAATTACCAAAGCCTAGACCCTAACTCCATTCTATATATAAACACCAAGTCTTTCTATATATAAACACCAAGGCTTTCTATATATAAACACCATGCACTGTATGTTCAGAAAAACAACTATTGAATAAAACAAGAGAAAATTATATTTTATTTGTACCTTTACCAAGAATTGTTCACCATTCTGGTGGCTTACCACTCATGCTATTCCCTTATAGCTAATCTCCTTGGGTAGCTGTTATGTCTGTGTTTGGTGCCAATATCTACTACATTATATATATCTTCCTATTATGGACTTCTGAGTATTTACACATTGAAATGCATATTATTTTGTCATGAGTTACTTTCTTTTTATTTATCCTTTATCTTACATCTAGAGAATTTTTTCAATGTATGTGTAAGGAAGTTGTATTACCTAAGAATTTCATTTCATTAAAGGCAGTATTTCAAAATGTTTATTATAAAAAGAGGGCACTGGGTCTGACAGGTATGAGAACTACCGGGCTAGAAGATCAGCATCACTATAGGATACCTATAGGCTTTAGTCAATCCAGAAAAAGACAGGAAAGGACATATAACTACGGGATTTTTTCTTTCTTCTGAGAATGTAAATTCTAAGCATGCTGAAAAGTAAACACAATAAAACCTTTATTAGAAGATGGTCCTCTAGGTTTAAGTCTATTCAAATCTGCACAACATGAAAGTGAGTGGCAAGGAGGTGAATATAGGATACCTTGCCTACTAAGAACTTCCTTGTGACACTGTTGAAATCATCAAGGAGAGAGATTATCTACTTTAACAGCTCTTCAAGGAAAACAAAACTAACTGGCCTATTTTGGGAAAAGAAGCTGGGCAATCTATTTAACATACAAGAAAAGTGTGCCCAGTTTAAAATCACCACTTCTATTTGTTATATATGCATCTGGAGACTTCTAAGGAACTTTGAACTGCTAACAATTGAACTTAAAAGATTAAAAAAAAAAATCTTTCAGAACCTAACCTAAACTTCTTTATGTGAAACTATAAGAACTACCTAAAATGTTTCTCCTATGGTAAAGGCCTTATTTCTCTACAAATAAGGACTGCTCATTCCTACACAACCTTTCAATCAAAAATTACATAGCTCCATTTCTCTGAATACCCACTCAAGCTTTCAATAGGCACACCTCAGTAGTATTTTATGGTGGGATATACTAAGGTAAACTGAGAGGGTCAGATGACTCAACTCCAGCCCTTTGAAGAATTAGTATTAGAACAAGAATTGATAACTTTAATTCACCCACTCGACCAAGAGTTTGAAGAAACAACGTTTAAGCACAAAATCTCCTAAGCTCAGGAAAACTTTCAAGAACTGTAAGAGAAATGCAGAAAGTAAAACTTGATTAATGCTAAGATGAGCTATAGAAAAACTAAGTTAGACTTGTCTGCTTTTTGCTTTGTTTTCAAACTGGAATTTCCAGATGTCTTACTAAGTTACATGTGGTGTTACCACCTCAATTAATTCCCAACTGACAAAAAATTTGGATACTTTTCTTTTAAAAGTTGCCCTACAGTGTGTAACTTGAGAGGAGTGATCCAATTCCTCTGGTCTCCGTAACCACAAGGAAAGAAAGTGACCCCAAGAGATACTGCTATAATGGAATAGCAGCCACTTAACTACTGTTCTAAACAATCCCAACCATCAGGGCTTTGGCTAAAATTATATGGTCTCAATTATCTTCCTGAAAATTCTCAACAGGATCCCAAAATTAGAAATCAAAACTAACCCAGGACAAAACCTTAAGCACGACTGACACAAGAAGCCAATGACTATCCCTTTATCCTTCTACACCCAGGGCTCCTGAACCTCAGTGCTCTTGACATTTTGGGCCCGATAATTCTGCGTTACGGGGGGGCTGTCCTGTCCATTGAAGCATGTTTAGCAGCATCCTTGGCTTCTATCCACTAGATGGCAGAAACAACCCTCCTCTTCCCCCATTAGTGACAACAACCCAATTGTAGAAAATGTCTACAGATGTTGCCAAATTTCCTCCTAAAACGCAAAACTGCCCCCAGTTGAGAGCCACTACTCTACATTATCTCCTTTATTGATCAACATTAAGCTGTAGAGACATAAAAATAAGTCAGCATCCACAGGCTTCTTATTCTCAGACCCCTTCTAATTTGACTACAGAGAATAAGAAACAATCCAATGAAGCAGAAACTAACACACCATTGTAAAGCAATTATACTCCAGTAAAGATGTTAAAAAAAAAAAATCCACTTTTTTTTTCCTTCTTCTAATAAGATGCCCGTCTGAGAGACCTCAGCATCCTCTCCCTGGACGTAAGCAAAGGTCATAAAAAGCCAAGTAAACATAAAGAAACACAAAGTGTTAGCAATCAGCTGGTACTTCCCCCCAAAATATAAGGAATTTCATCTGCAGTGAGTTTAAAGATTCTTGTTCTTCCTCATACTGAAAAAAATCCCACAGATTTACCCAAGATATACATGTCTATTTATCAGTAGAATTCCAAGACCAGAACTAGCATTCTACCCATAAGAATACCTATTTCTTATTTCTAGATCTTGGCAGGGAATATACTTACTGACACTGTATGTTCAAACTTCACATGGTAGCACCTGCATTTTCTTCCACTGAAGCTTTTTAGATAAAGATCTCATACCACTAACACCACTACTTTTTAAATATAACTACGGGGTCATCATATCATTCAAGAGACTTTTAATAAGCAATTGCTATATAGCACCAGAAAGATGCTAGATAATCAAGCAGACTTTTTAACTGAAGTCACCAATAGCAGAATTTAAGAAATCTAATTATTGGGACTTCCCTGGTGGCGCAGTGGTTAAGAATCCCCCTGCCAATGCAGGGGACATGAGTTCAAGCCCTGGCCCAGGAAGATCCCACATGCCATGGAGAAACTAAGCCCATGTGCCACAACTACTGAGCCTGCGCTCTAGAGCCTGTGAGCCACAACTACTGAGCCTGTGTACCACAACTACTGAAGCCCGTGCACCCTAGAGCCTGTGCTCTGCAACAAGAGAAGCCACTGCAATGAGAAGCCCACGCACCGCAATGAAGAGTAGCCCTCGCTCACCACAACTAGAGAAAGCCTGCGCGCAGCAATGAAGACCCAACGCAGCCAAAAATAAATAAATAAATAAATTTATTTAAAAAAAATAAATCTAATTATTAAAACCTCTAAAACCCAGCTCAAATCACTAATTCCTTCCCGCAGCTCAAAAAAACTACTAACATTACTTAGACACCGTTCTAGGATCTTTCTAAGAATCACGCAACCTTAAAAAGCAAGGTCAGTGAGCTTAGAGTTTTAAGAATCACAAAGTCTTTAGGGAGTCTAGTTTTTTCCTACTCTTATGGGGTGATTAGAAAGTTTTCCTGTATTAGAGTCATTACAAGTACAGCACAATGACAATGACTTGTATAGCACTTGGTAAAGAACCAAACCAATATTACTTATTGATAAGGATGACATTTTATTAGATCAAAGGCGATATAATAATAAGGAGATGTGAGAGGGAGAGAAGCCAGCTACTTCCTTCAGACAAAGCCTCAGAGGTGAGCATTACACTTGCAGTCCTTAATCACACTGGTCTCTTCTCTGGCTTTGGATACTCTCATCTTCATAAAACACTTAAGAATCACCCTAGTTTCATCAATACCAAAAGTAGTTTACTCTGCATATGATTTATCTCACCTGTTTAATGATGCTACAGGATTTAATCTCATAAAGTAATATTCCCTGACCTTGATTTTAAGGTAGTATGGAGATGGAATGACACCTTTACATTCCATGACACAGCCCTCTGTGGCACTACCTAGTCATCCCTCAGTGTCGCATAGTTAACTCCATCAGTCTTGGCCTCACAGTGTCTCTCAATGGGATAGTCAGGTGAGGTAGAAGCGTCTGCTGTATTTTGAAAATAACTTTAAGTTACTTAAGTATTTCTTCTATCATCTGATGACCAAAAAATATACAATGCCATTTTACCCAGTTATATATATAAACTCGAAACACTAGGGCTTCAGACCACATAATCAAAATCTCTTATTTTAAAGTTTAATATTCACTAAATTTTACTAAAACCATTTCCACTGTAAATAGGAAAACACTGTTAATAAAAAAATAAATTCCTAAATTATTCACTTCTAGAATAAAGACTTTTTAGAAACCTAATGATAACAATACCACTGAATATATTTTCATTCTAAAATTCCCTTCATGATTTCCCCCTCATTTCTTAATATCTTCTTTCTAAAAGAAACTTTTGTCTTCTTATCTGGGAGGATCCAAATCAAAAACACACAAAGCTGAGATGGATAGATCAGGATTAGGAGTAAGGAGGTTATTTCATCAAATTAAATTAATTCAACCAAATGTGGCTTAACCTACATAGCATTAGACACACTCCAATCTCTCTCTCAGAAGTTATAACCAAAAAAAAAAAAAAAAAACTTTTAATACAGCCATTAAAGTTAGCTGGGCCTGTGAATCTTTCAGAGTAGCAGGACTGACAAGAAAAACAACAAAAACCTAAGGGTAGTTTCAGGGATGAACATAGAGCAAGCTATTGCTATTGCCTGTACACTTCCAAATGTATCATGAAGCGCTATAGCCTAAAGATTGCAGACGGGAGAAGAAATAAAGAGTTGTAAAACCTTGCAACCTAGTCCCACTGAACAAAATTATGACTTTATGTGGTGAATAAATAGGCAAGAGATGAGATGGCTCTGAAGCAGTTCCTCCCACTGACTGGGTGAAGGAACCTCCCTAGCAATAGCTCACTAAAGGCTGATGTAAAACTCAATACCAGCCTCTGGTGTCCAGAGACAGCAACACTCCTGGGTAATGGATCTTGTGATCCAACTACCACCAAAGTACCCTCTTGAGATGTAAATTAACCCCAGACAAAGAAAAACTTTATTCTGGCTATCTGCAGAAAGACATTCAGGTTTCCCACAACACTGATCCAGTTCAAGAAGCAATGCAGGCCTAATGAATGCTGAGTACTTACAGTGAGGGAATCTCAAGTTTATATAAAAAAATATTTTTAAAAAACTTCAATGTTGTCCAATATATATGATAATCATATTACTGATTAACCAGTGCTGAATTGGTTTTTCAGTAGCAGAGATTGATTTGTACTGAATCAGCCACTTACTAACCTGGTCATTCTTACAATCAACATTTTCAAGATGACAGTCTAGGGTTAAGGATACAGAAATGGCCATGAAACATGAAACTCACTGGCTCATCCACAAATCAAAACTATATTCCTGACCTCACTGCACCTTTCCTAAAAATGCATAGCAACAATGATTTACTAAATGTTTCTCCCTTCTTCCTCAACTCACTCTTCCTTTTCTACCTCAGTCTATGCTGTCCCCTCAGTCTGAACTCTACCTATCCTTCAAAACTCAATTTAAATCCCACCTCATCTGTCACTTCTTCCCCAACCTCACATCACTAATGCTACCATGTCTCCCCCTCTCTGAATTCTAAAGCACATTATTATCCATCCTCATTCACCTTAGTTGTTACTTTTTCCAACAAAACTGTGAGGTGCTTAAGGGCAGGAACCACATACTCCTCAGTATCACCTCCAGGACATTCAGCTGAGAGAACCTTGTATGTCTGCAGGAAGTATTCAGTTACACTTAATTGTGTTAGGCCTCAATTTACAAATCAGGCATGACAGATAACAAATCAGTCTAAAAAGATCAACAACTTCCCCTCCATGTATCAAACTAAGGCTTAGAAAAACACCTAAAAAAAGTCTGTCAAAGATCCCTTTTCAAGAGCACTTTGAAGTGAGGACTTGAGATGGTAAGAAGAAAAGACATAAAAAGTTGCGGAAAAGTTAGACTGTTTTCTCACTACTAAAGGCAAACAGTGAACAGCAACTTAAAGATCAGAAGAGCTGAGGCCACATTGTTCAATAGGACATCACATTCAACATGTCACTGGTCACACACATACTGGCTGAATTCCAGACTCCTTCTCTGTGGTAAGGGAGCATTCTGGAGGCTCTGATGTCCGCTGACAAAAAAACAAGGCATCTGCTCTTCTCAGCACTGAAGTATGGCAAAAAGCACACAGACACAAACACACCAAATCAGCAAGCAAAACTAAAACAGCATGTAGATGACACTGCAACTCTGAAGTTGGGGGTCGGGCAAAGAGAGAAGAAAAGAAAATGCTGTAAAAGCCTGAAAAAGCACAACCTCTGGGTGGAAAAGGTTAAAATAACTTGTAGGCACTTTTCACTGGATTCCGTTTGTGTTTCCAAGAAATAAGACATACAGACACACTTTAGTAGGCTTTCTTACAGATTGTATGAGCCACTATAAACACTGAGGGTAGTTGTTAGACAGGCACCCTGTCTTAAGGCTGAACACAGATACTTCTAAGGAAAAGAACAACCATAACTAGTTCTAAAAATGGTTGGCCAAAGGTAGGATTAACATTCACCCTGGTGGGTCTCCCTGTGGTAGCTATAACCCAACCCCAAGCAGCCTGTGCGATCGGGGTGCTGTAGCTGGCTAGCATGCTGCAGAAGCACTTTTTGTCACAGCCATAGCACTACCTCTCTAGGGGCTAACACAGTCTGGCAGATAGTGGTGAAAACCAATTTTACATCAGATGGTGCGGTCCCCAGCATTCTGTCCTAGATCTTTTCTATTAAGTGAAGAGATAGAACGGGGGAGGAGGGGTGGGTAAGGCAGGTGGTGCTAAAGACACTGGCAGCATGACAACCAAAATAAGCAAACTGAAACAGTATGTTCTGCCTTCTTCCTAAAGCCATTTCCTTCAACAGTGATAGGGAGCGCAGGCAGTCTGCAAGTCATTAGTACACGGCTGTTTTCACTTTCACAAGAACGCTGGAAACCCCTGAATAGCAAAATCCCCCTCTCCATCCCAGTTACCTTCCAACCCTCTCTTTCTTTCCGTGCTTTCTTTCTCCTTTCTTCCCTATAGACACCGAATAAGGACAATCCTCAGCAATCCGCTATTTTGCTTCAGTGAGGATGGGGGAGGGGAGGATCTGGCGAAAAGTGGAAAAGGAAATAGAGAAAGGTGAGAAGCAACAGCGGAAAGAGTATCGAGTGGGGGAAAAAGAGAGGTCATCATGGGAAGGAGACAAGGTGAAGAAGAGTGCAAGAAAATTGAGGGAATGTCAGAAGAGAACTTGCTAAAGACCAAAAAAAAAAAAAAAAAATGGAGGGGGGGGGGCCGGTCAAGAGGGGAGAGAGAGTGAGGGGCAGGTGGAGCATGCGAAAGGGAGTTACGGAGCCAGGACCGGGACGCCCGGGGTTTGGGGCCAGCGACCGGGAGGCAGCAAGTACTTGGGAGACCGATGTCAGGGGAGTCGGGGATGGGCGGGAAGCTTAAGACCCGTTCCGGGATATCGGGACGAGGAATCCAGGCCGATGCCCGAGCGCAGAGGACACAGGGCTCTTACCGGTAGTTTGGGGCTGACCTCGCCCTTGCAAAAGTGGCAGAAAAACCGGTGCGCGGCAACCGCGGCACCCGCGCCGGCCCCGGCCGCCGAGGCCTCCGCCATTTTTCTCTTTCGCCGCGGCCGTCCGAGAGGGCAGCCGGCCGGTCGCTCTCCAGGTCGCTACCTCACAGCTGCTGTCGCCGCCTCTGCCGTCGCCGCCGCTGCTTCCTCAGTGCTGCCAGCCGCTCCAGAGCCCGCGCGGGTCACGTGAGTTCGCCCGGCCCACAGAGGCGGCGGCGCAGACAGCGACCCCGAACCCCGCCTCCTAGCACCAAGGAGGTGCAGGAAAGAGAGTCCGCTCGCCGCGGCCCGCCCGCCGGCTCCTCAAACACCCCCTCGCCGGTCCTCCAATCTCCCAGCGAGAAGAAAGAAAGAGCGTCCCCGGAAACCACCGAAACGCTGGGGTAGAGCGGCACATGTTTTGCCTCTTTGCCGGTCCTCCTCGGTGGCCGTGCTCCTGCGCGAAAGGACCTTGGGCTCCCCCTCTGCCCGGGCGGCTAGCGGGAGCTGCACGAAGCTGCAGTGGGGAAGTCGGCGGCGTTACGTTGCATTGACCCAGAGGTTAGTGGAAAATGCGGTCTGAACGAGGTAGCCCTGTCTCTGGACTCAGGGACCCAGTCCGGGACAGGAACCTGCGGTAAAGAAGTGAAGAGCCAGGAGCCGGGCTCCTTGGAAATACTTTCCAGGGATGGCAGAGGGTCTGGGGATGCTTCCCCAAAGACCTGTGGATGGGGATAGTGAGACTGAAAGGCAAAGTCTTGGCTTCTGAGGAATTGGGAGAAATAAATGAACAAACCAGTGTTTGATAACACTTGTGATAATAAGGAAGTGATTATACAGGGGACTATGTCTGTTTCTCTTTGTGTATACTTTGTCAAGGAATAGAAATTTCAGAATTAAATACTGCCCTGCCAACAACATACTTCATCCCCTATTTGAAACACCCTGTTGAGAAGCTCTCATTTACCTCTTAGTTTATTTTTCAAAGTTGTCATTGCCTGTTCAGTTCCAATAGTCTGTGAATAGTGGCCTTAATTCTTCCAAACAATGAAGTATAGAATCTAAGGTCTGTGACAGATCGCAAAACCATCTACATCCGATCTTTAAAGAAAACTAGAATCACACATGATCCCATAAAGATAAACTTGATATATAGGCTTCCAGTCTTTTTTTCCATGCATACGTGTGGGGCTATTTTCACAGTAATTGAACTTTTCTCTACATTTTGCTTTGTAATGAACAATTTTCTACACTAATACATATTATACTTTATTGTGAATGTTGGCATAGTAGTCCATTATATGAGTATACCATAATTTATTGAAATAATCACTTATGAGGTTGTTTCCGCAATATCAGTATTCTAAAGTGACATGTTTTTATTATTCCCTTGGAATAGAATATCCAAAACAAAAGTATTAGGTCAAAGATATGCAAGATTTTAAGGCTTTTGCTATATCTACTGTTAAATTGCTCTCCAGAAAGTACCTGAATTTACACTCAGCAGCTCTACTCCCAACATAAAAGAAAAACTTCCCATCATACCGTCTTTTTCTTTTTTTCCTAGCTCTGAGACTCCTCAGCACAATGACTCAAGCAGAAATTAAACTGTGTTCTTTGTTGCTGCAAGAGCATTTTGGAGAGATCGTAGAAAAAATTGGAGTCCACCTAATCAGAACTGGCAGCCAGCCACTAAGAGTTATTGCCCATGACACAGGAACGTCATTGGATCAGGTATGTTTGGATCACAGTAATTTGCTTCCATTTCATTAATTTCTTTAACCTACCTTTGAATATTGTTACTCCCCACCCCACAAAATGGAAAAGAAAGCAAAGTCTGTGCTAGGATCAGAATAGTGTTATTTGGGAGGGGAAAGATGATGAGACATAGTGCCCAGGGTTCTGCTTCTCAGAGTGGCTCATCGTGGCTTCTGAGGCAAATCTTTGCTCCTCCTATGCCATATGCCATACTTCATTTATTCATGAGTCTATTAATTTCAGTACTATGTTTAAGGAATAAGAATAATAGAGGGGGGCTTCCCTGGTGGCGCTAGTGGTTGAGAATCTGCCTGCCAATGCAGGGGACACGGGTTCGAGCCCTGGTCTGGGAAGATCCCACATGCCGCGGAGCAGCTAGGCCCGTGAGCCACAATTACTGAGCCTGCGCGTCTGGAGCTTGTGCTCCGCAACAAGAGAGGCCGCGATGGTGAGAGGCCCGCGCACCGCGATGAAGAGTGGCCCCCACTTGCCACAACTAGAGAAAGCCCTCGCACAGAAACGAAGACCCAACACAGCCATAAATAATAAATAAATAAAATTTAAGAAAAAAAAAAAAAGAAAAGAATAATAGAGGGGATGGGACTTCCCTGGTGGTGCAGTGGTTAAGAATCTGCCTGCTAATGCCGGGGACATGGGTTCGAGCCCTGGTCCGGGAAGATCCCACATGCCATGGAGCAACGAAGCCCGTGCGCCACAACTACTGAGCTTGTGCTCTAGACCCCGCGAACCACAACTGCCGAGCCCACGTGCCGCAGCCAGTGAAGTCCATGAGCCTAAAGCCCGTGCTCCACAACAAAAGAAGCCACCGCAATGAGAAGCCCGCGCACCGCAATGAAGAGTAGCCCTCGCTCACCGCAACTAGAGAAAGCCCACATGCAGCAGGAAGACCCAGATGCAGTCAAAAATAAATAAATTAATTAATTAATTAATTTTTTTTTAAAAAGAGTAACAGAGGGGAAGTAAATTGTACTTTGAAAGATAAAGATCATAGGAAATATGAGCATCATAGCAAGGACTCTTCCTGATTTCTTCCATTGACATTCGCTTCTTATTAGCTATTCCAATGGAGAGAGAGAAGACACACAGAGATTCCAGCCATCTCCTGATGTTTAGGAAACCGTTGGACAAAAATTGCCAGCAATAATGAGCTGCATCTTCAGATTTTTCTTCTCTTTCTTCTGTGTTTTCTCTAGGTAAAAAAAGCCCTTTGTGTCCTCATCCAGCATAACCTGGTGATCTATCAAGTGCACAAACGTGGTGTGGTAGAGTATGAAGCCCAGTGCAGCCGGGTGTTGCGAATGCTTAGGTATCCCCGGTACATCTATACTGCCAAAACACTGTACAGTGACACTGGAGAGCTGATTGTTGAGGAGCTCCTGTTGAATGGCAAAATGGCAATGTCAGCTGTCGTGAAGAAAGTAGCAGATCGGCTCACAGAGACTATGGAGGGTCAGTACTGTATCCACGGCTGTTAGCAAAAGCATAGGTTGGCTGGCTGCAGGAGAGGACCCTTAGCTATCTGAGGCCATCTCACTTGCCTCTTTCCTCCTGTCGTACAGATGGCAAGACCATGGACTATGCTGAGGTCTCAAACACATTTGTGCGACTAGCAGACACACACTTCGTGCAGCGTTGCCCCTTGGTGCCTGCCACTGAGAATTCAGACCCTGGGCCGCCACCACCTGCCCCCACTCTTGTCATCAATGAAAAGGACATGTACCTGGTTCCTAAACTGAGCTTGATAGGTAAGGAATTTTGGCCCCTAGATCTGTGATTTGACCTAATTGTAGATTTTTCCTTAATGATTGTTGAATGAATGACTCAATCAATTAAGCAGTTACCAAGGATTTACTCTATGCCAGATACTGTGGTACAAAGAGATGAAAAAACCATTATGGTCCCTGCCCTTATGGGGCTTAAGTCTAGTATAGGAGGCTTACATTAATCAAATAGCCTGATGGATATATAACTAACAAACTGCGACAAGTACTATGAAGGTAAAATATGGGGTGTTATGAAAATATATAACGGGACCAGATTTACCTGGGGATTTGGGCACATGCTTCTTTGAGAAAGTGGCATTTGAACAAAGATTTGAAGCAGAAGTAGGAGCCAACCAGTGAGGTAAGGTATGAAGGGGTACAGAGGATAAGCATTTTTGGCAAAGGGAATAGTATGTAGTGAGGAAAAAAATAGGAATTTGAGAAAGTAAAAGAAGATCAGTATAGTTAAAGTACAGTGAGGAAAGGAAAGAGAGCCATAAGTTAAGGTTAGACAGACAGTTAGGGGCTAGATCATGCAAGACCTCGTAAAGCACCTGTTCTTTATCCTAAGAGCAAAGGAAAACTACTAAAGGATTTTAAAGGAAGTAACATGATCTAATTTGCATTTTTAAAATATGTTTCTGTCTGTAGAAAGGATGGGGCAATTTTTCACAAACCAGTGAAAAATTAGACATAGGAGGGGTGAGGAAGACAGAAATCAAGAATGACATCTGTGTGTCTGGCTTGAGTATGTGGGAGGATGCTGGTACCATTCACTGTGAAAGGAAGCATTGGAGCAGGAGCAGTCTGAGGGAGAAAGACTATGAATTTCTTTTCGAACTTGTTGAGTTTCAGATGACTTCACCATTAACTTGAATTTCTTGTAGTTCCTCAGTCTCCTCAACATCTCTAACCTAGAGGTAGCTACAGGTGTCTTTGGGATAGAGACACCTGCTTTCACCTTCGGTCATTTCCTGTTATCATATGAGATGTAGCCTAACTGTGCCACTGTTTTGTTTGGCAGGGAAAGGTAAAAGGAGGAGATCATCTGACGAAGATGCAACTGGGGAGCCCAAGGCCAAGAGACCAAAACATACCACAGATAACAAAGAGGTAATGAGGCTTCTTGGTTAGGAGCCCTCACCCTGAGGCAAGCCAGAAAGAGCACTAAGATGACAAGCCCCAGAAGAGCTTAAACGTTCTTGGGTTGAGAAGTAGTAGGATTATGAACTTCATTAAATATTGGCCAGGGATAGACTAACAAAGAGTGAACTCTGTTGCTGTGTCCCTTCTGAGGCTTAACTTACTTCAGTCATTGGACAGAGGTAATAGATTAGGCAGAAAAAGGGCCTAGAAAAAGTGTAAATTGGTCAGTATGACGGGACCATAGAGACCTATGGGGATGAGTGGTGATAAATGAGTTTAGAAAGATACGTATAGGCCTGAGCTCTTGTATTCAAATGCCTTCTCAGCATCCCTGTAAAAATGTCTAATAAGCATCTCGAAAGTAGTATGGCTAAAACAGAGTAATTGATTTCCTGCTCCCAGATATCTACTCCCTCCTAAGCTTTCCTCATCTTAGTTAGGGACACCACCAAGGCCAACCACCTAGGACACCATTTGCTTAGGCCAAAGTCCTAGGAGCCATCTGATCTCACAGTAAAACCTGTCAACCCAATTTCTAAAAATAATTGAAATCCAACTATTTCTTATCGTTTCCACTGCCGTCACCCTAGTCCAAACCATTATCACTGTAATCAAGGCTTTGCCAACACTCTCCTAAGTAGTCTCCCTACCTGCATTCATACCTACTTAAGAGCCAAAATGACTTTCTAAATTGTTCTTTTTAAAAAATCCCAACACATCACTGATTTTTGACTCCTTTAATAGCTTCCCATGACTCTTAGAAGAAATCCAGTTCTTTACTATGGATTATGAAGCCTTACATGAGCTGGGTCTTTACATGATCTGCTGGAGACAAGGCTCTCCAACCTCAGCTCTTCCTACTCTGTCATTCACTATGTTCCAGCTTCTATCTTTTTTTCCGTCCCTCAAATGTATCATACTCTTTCTAGTATTCAGGCTTTCGCCCTTAGGATTTCTTCTGCTTCAAATGCTTTTCCGTCAGATCTTCATGTAGTTGCCTCTTTTTCATCATTCCGATCTCAGCTCAAATGCTACTTTCTTAGAGCTCAAGCACCATTGCCCACCCTCTACTCCAGTCTCTACCACATTTTCCCATTTCATCTTCACAGCATTTCTAAGTAGCTGAAATTACTTATTATTTGTACAAGTGTTTGTCTCTGTACTCCCAATAGACTATAAACTCTTCAAGGACAGTATCTTGTCCCTGGCACCTGGAATACTCACAAGACATCAATAAATATTTCTTGATTGACTAACTAAGAAGTTTGGACTTCATTGTGAAGACAATGGGGAGCCATTGATGAACTTTAGGCAGGTGAATGAAGTGGCTAGATTTACATTTTAGAAATATTACTATAGTACAGTGGTTTATAACTTGTACAACTCCATGGATGCATTTCAGAGAGTCCACCTGTACTATGTGCATTTTTCTATAGAGCACTCCATAGCTTTCTTCAGATTCTTCAGGGGAACTGTGAGCCCAAAAGGTAAAAAAAAGCACTGCTCTATGAGAAATGGGGAGAATGATGCAAAAGGAACAAGATTAAATGCAGAAAACCCAGTTACCCTTTTTTATAGTGTCCACTATATGAAAAAGAAAAATGAAAACCAGTTAGGAGGCTACTGTAGTAATCCAGGTGAGTCAAGATTAGAGGCTGAAATAAGGTGATGACAGTCAGGATAAAGAAAAGTAGACTTCTGATTAATATAAAGAATAGATAGGGGGCTTCCCTGGTGGCGCAGTGGTTAAGAATCCACCTGCCAATGCAGGGGACTTGGGTTCAAGCCCTGGTCCTGGAAGATCCCACATGCCACGGAGCAGATAAGCCCATGCACCACAACTACTGAGCCTGCGCTCTACAGCCCACGAGCCACAACTACTGAAGCCCGCACGCTTAGAGTCCGTGCTCTGCAACGAAGAGTAGCTCCCGCTCACCACAACTAGAGAAAGCCCGCTTGCAGCAACGAAGACCGAACACAGCCAAAAATAAATAAATAAAATAAATTTTAAAAAAAGAATAGATAGAACTGGGTAATTGGATAGTAGATGAGGGAGAGCAAGGGGTTAGGGATGATATTCAAGTTTCTAGCTTAAGAAACTGGGTTGTAGTGTAGTTAGCTGAAAACTTAAAAGAACAGTTTTAAGGCACAGGTGGAAGTAGGCAGTTGAGTCTATGCACCTGGAGCTTAATAGAGAGTTCTAGAATTAAGTAATAGACTTGGAACAGTTGAAACCTTGAGAGAAGATTAAATAACCTAAGTAGAATATGTAGAGTGAAAAGAAAAGAGGGCTGTGGACAGAACCCTGGGGAACACCAGTATTTATAGATAGGATCTGGAAAAGGAATCTGTGGGGACTGAGGAAGGGTAGTCAGAGTGGTTAGAAGGAGTACCTAGAAAGAATGGTGTCATAAAGTCAAAGGGGCCACATAGAGTTAAGGAGAAAATGTCCAACCATGTCATATGCTTTAGAAAGATCAAATAAGATTGGAACTGGACAGTATTCTTTGAACTTAGCAACAGGTTCCTCAGGGACTTTGGCATTTCAGTATAACGGTGGAAATGGGTTGAGTAAATCTGTGGATGGGGATACAGCTGGTATGAACAACTCTTTGAGAAGCTCAAATTTTTAAAAAATAAAGAAATGTGGTGGGGATGTGTGCACCACGCTGAATGAGTTCTGGCCTAATGGCTTCTATTTGCTCTCTGAAATAAGAAGCAAGGTCATCTGCTGAGAGAGAAGGGAGGGGCAAATGGGAGATTTGAGAATACTGGAAAAGAGTTAAAATAGAGAAAGATTCGAGGTAAGCAAAAAGAATCTGTTTGAAGTTGGGGGTTGTGAATTTGTCATTGTGGAGGCACTAAATCCACATGGTTGAATGGTTTTTTCCTCCAACCAATTTAGTTGCTACTATATAGGGAAAGACACGGCAAACAGTTAAATCCAAGCTTCTCACTAGAAAATGCTTCATTGTATCTAAATGTTTCTCTCTAATCTTTTTCTCCTCCTCAGCCCATTCCAGATGATGGGATTTATTGGCAGGCCAACCTTGACAGATTCCACCAGCACTTCCGTGACCAAGGCATTGTCAGTGCAGTTGCCAACAGGATGGACCAGGTGATATCTAAGTGGGTGGGACAGTGGCTATCAGGAATATTCACTTATTTGCAGATGTGGCCATTGGCATATAGCCAGAGCCAGCACAGCAGAGTGAATTCTGAATTCCAGTTCACTTTTCAAACCCAGACCAGCAGCGAGATCGTGCGGACCATGCTCCGGATGAGTGAGATTACCACTTCCTCTAGTGCCCCCTTCACCCAGCCATTGTCTTCCAACGAGGTGAGCTTCATGTTCTTGTACTGGTTTTCTGACAGACTCTTGGATATAATAATTGTTATACATAGAGCCTGGGATTAGGTTGAGGTCTGAACCTTGAAAGGAAGGGTTTTTGCTATTTGAGGTGGGACAGGGATTATTCTCAGGTGGTAGGTACTGAAATATTTGGTCTCTTGGGAATTCAACCTTTAAAAACCTAAACCATTACCTTAGTCAAAGTATAAGTAATTCTTTTTTTTATTTTTAATTTATTTTATTGAAGTATAGTTGATTTACAATGTTGTGTTAATTTCTGCTGTATAGCAAAGTGATTCAGTTATACATATATACATTCTTTTGCATATTCTTTTCCATTATGGTTTATCACAGGATATTGAATATAGTTCCATGTGCTATACAGTAGGACCTTGTTGTTTATCCATTCTATATATAATAGTTTGCATCTGCTAATCCCAAACTCCCAGTCCATTCCTCCCCCACCCACCTCCCCCTTGGCAACCATAAGTCTGTTCTCTATGTCTATGAGTCTGTTTCTATTTTGTCGATAAGTTCATTTGTGTCATGTTTTAGATTCCACATATAAGTGATACCGTATGGTATTTGTCTTTCTGACTTCATTTAGTATGATAATCTCAAGGTCCATCCATGACTGAGTAGTATTTCATTGTATATATATATATATATATATATATATATATATAGCATAAGTTATTCTTAATTATTCCAAGAATCCACTGTTTGGAATCTGAGCCTTGGTGCTCAGGACATTATTTGGCCCCTTATATTTGTTTTTTTCAATATATTTTGTATATTTTAAATTTGTTTTAAATGCTTTGTTTATTAAGTTTTGTTTGAAAAATTAATATTCAATATTTCAAATGTTTTATTTGTAATTATACTAATGTTTTGTAATTATACTAATATTCATCCACATTAAATATAGTTATTATATTTTTATATTATTAAAATTTTTTTTAACTTACTATATAACAAAATTTAAATACAAGTTTTTTTCTGATGACAAAAGTAATTACATGACCTGTATTCAAACAGCATAGAAATGTATAATTTTTTTAAAGTTGTAGTTCCCCAAACTTTCAGGAATGCCAGGCATGTTCTATATCTTGCAGATGGTAGTCACATGGGTATATACAATTGTCAATACTCATCAAACTGTACCCTTAAGATCTGTGCTTCTTGTATGTAACATACCCCAGTTTAAATAAATATATAGTTTTGCATAATCCCAGCCCCAGAGATCCTTGTCAGTAGTTTGGTACATATCTTTATTCAGACTTTTTTATATGTATAGTCTCACATAAATGTAGATATATATATATCTTTTAACAACAGAAAAAAATAGGGTTATACTCTATGTACTGTTCTAAACTTGCTTCTTTCATATGACCGTGTATGTAAACTTTCTTTTCATGTCAGTATTTTTAGATCTGCCTCATTCTTTATAATGGCCATATCATATTCCACTTAATGGCCATGCTGTACTTTATTTTAATGAATTCCTTATTACTGGACATGCGAATTGTTTCTAGTTTTTTACTCTTACCAACAATGCTGCTGTGTTTTTGGACATTTTTATACTTGTGATATCTAAAATTAGAATATCTTTATTTCAGCAATGTCAGCAATTCTAAGTTCCCAGACCCATTTTCATTGTTTCTTTTGCTCCATAGATCTTCAGATCCCTACCTGTTGGCTATAACATCTCTAAGCAAGTTCTTGATCAGTATCTCACTCTGCTGGCAGATGATCCAGTAAGTCTTTTCTTTCTTTTTTCTGTTGTATTTACTATTAATTTTTGCCTGCTATCAGTCTTCTGTAGCCTCATTCTCTACCTAGCCAGCTCAGACAATTTCTCTACCATCATCTGATAGGAGGGCTTCCTGCTGCAGACTCTTGGCCAGATTTGCTCTTTTGGAAACAGGATCACTGGACTTTCCATTCAGATAACACACGCTCTCTTTTTTTTCTTTTTTTTTAATAGCTTGAGTTTGTTGGAAAGTCTGGCGACAGTGGTGGAGGAATGTATGTCATCAGTATCCTTATGGGTGGTTATTCTCTTACAGTCAGGCAGCCTGAACTATGAAACAGAATGGTGACTTAGAAAAGATTTGATGATATTTAGTATACTAAGTAAGTTGGAAAATTGAACTAAAACATTGATGATAAAGAAGTGCAAGGGACTTTTAACTAACCAAATTTTAGTTAAGCAAAACTCTGACTTAAGCACCTTAGTTAATTAAGGTTTCGAAATACTTACATACCATAAATGAGACTAGTGTGAAAAACAAAATAGTATTTAAGTTTTAAATTAAAGACTCAGGAATAAAACTAAGATCACAATGACCAGGCCAAAACATTATGTAGTAACCTTAACCCTCTACATAAAGACCTACATAAGGCTCTAGGATCTCTAGCCACAGCCACTCTGGAGTCGGTCGTACAAGAGAGGTAAGGGGGTCACCCTGATTGGGGTTGGGGGTCAGATACTTCCTTTCCATACCCCATTTGAACAAGTGACTTGGTCATTATGTCAGTAACCAGTATAGACACACCTTGGCACATCTTGCCCCATTTTCCACTGGACTGCTATGGATCCCATCTACTACAGCTCTTTACCCTAAATTCCCTACTGCTTAATGCCCAGTGATGCCAATTAACCAGCCTTCCTAAAGCCTTTACTTACAAATGCAGGAACTGAGGCATGCAAGTGAGTCAGCAGTTGGTGACTCTTATGATTAGCAGTATTGTCATCAATCTGTGGAGTTATGAAGGAATTCTCTGATTGCTGTTCCTCTCTGGTCCTGGTTCCACACATGGAAACCGAACAAGCACCATCTGTGACTAAGAGCTAAAGCTAATCTACGTCGGCATGCCATTTGCTTTCTTTATTCGTTTACAGATTTGGGTCTCGCTGTGCCAGAATATTCCGTCTAGTTTTACAAAAGAAACACCTGGAGCAGAAACAGGTAGAAGACTTTGCAATGATTCCAGCAAAGGAGGCAAAGGATATGCTTTATAAGATGCTCTCAGAAAATTTCATATCACTCCAGGTAACAGTAATCACCAACCAGCAGAGCTGACCTGGGATGAGAGAAACTCCTGAATCAAACATTCTGAACCCCAAACAAACCGTATCCAGCTCTGAGACAGAAAAAAAAAAGATTAACAAAGACACAGCAAGCACTTGAAAGATAACTGTGGAGCTTTAACTGGTCTAGTAAAAAAGAGGCATAGCCAAGAAATTACCCCAGAATCACCCTACCCTTTTTTCTTTAACTCCTAGTGCATGTGATTTGTCCTTTCCTCGAGCCTTAAGTTTATTGTAGATTAAATCTATCGGGTCATCACTACATGCAGAGCCGTGTAGTATACCCTATGAGGAAACAGATAGAATGGATTTTGGAGTCAGAATCACAGCTCTGCCTCTTACCCAGTTACACTGAGCAAATTACCTACCATCTTTTTTCCCATCTACAAAATGGTGATGGATGGTGGTAACAGAGACAAGATGGTTTGTTGTAAAGATCCAGTACAATCTACCTGGCACATAAGAGTTGCTTAGTAAATGTTAAGTGCCTTCTCTTTCTTCCCCACTCAGGATGTTGACAGTCAAATGGAAAAAACAGGGCAGCCCAACCCTCCATGTGGCTGATTGTACCATAAACACAGATGCTGTATGACTGGGGAAGAGTGAAAGTATAAGTGAAAGAGAGGGCTGAGTAGCTCCAGACGGGACAGGTGTTTACTTTGCCAGTTCTGAAGAAAAGTATAAAGTCTTATTTTTCTTTCTATGGACAAATAGGAAATTCCCAAAACGCCAGACCATGCCCCATCCAGGACCTTCTATTTATATACTGTGAACATCCTGTCAGCTGCCCGAATGTTGCTGCACAGATGCTACAAGGTAACTCCTCCCCAGTCCATCCACAGAGATGTCTCACCCTCATGCCCCCTTTAGCCATTTTGCCTGAGCTGCTTAAATAGAACTGTGTGCATTTCTTGTCTTCTCTCCCCTCAGAGTGTAGCCAACTTGATAGAAAGGAGGCAATTTGAAACCAAAGAAAACAAGTGAGTAACATTTTCAGTTGAGTAATTACATTTTACAAGGCCAAAAGGCTTGTGGGGAAATTTCCTATAGAAGTGGAAACCAACAGAGACAATAACCAGTCTGGTTGCACTGAATTATTGGCTTAGGTTGGCGTAAAGATGCATTAGTATACACTTTTCTCGTATGTCCCCAGTGAAATAATTTTGCAGATTAAATTTATGAGCAACATATACACTGGCACCAAACTTTAAGTACAAATGAGAGGCAGCAAGAGTTTCAGGAGTGAAGTCACATTTCTAATTAAGCTTGTAGAAAATGTCCTTCCTTAGAGAGTGACATTATCCACTTTGACCAGGAACATGGTAAAAGGGGGATCTATGCCCCAGGGCTATGGGATAAAAGAATCTCCAAGGCTAGAGGACATGCCTCAGAGTTGCGTTTGTCTGACAGGCGTCTACTGGAAAAGTCTCAGAGGGTAGAAGCCATCATTGCATCTATGCAGGCTACAGGTGCAGAGGAGGCACAGCTACAAGAAATAGAGGAGATGATCACAGCCCCTGAACGCCAGCAGCTAGAGACCCTGAAACGTAATGTCAACAAGTAAGCATCATAAACTTCAAACGTATGTTTCAAAATACCTTGCAGACAAATCCATCTTGATATCCTGCTACCCCTCCAACTTAAGGTGAGGAAAACGAAACTCACTCTCTTCTTCCCCATCTCAATTAACAGAATTTAATCCACCTATTTCCCTAAGCTAAAAACTCTGAAGACACATTCAGCTTCTCCTCCCTCACCACCCTCCCCCGACACACACACACACTCTCTCATTCACCAAGGCTGCTGATTTTACTTCAATAATGTGTCCCAAATCTGGCCTTTCACCTTGCTTCCCATGCAGGCCCTCCTCACCTCTTTCCCAGACCTTTGCAAATCACCTCCTGCTTCAAACCATTTCTTATAATGCTTTCGCAGTTAGTATCTTTAAAGTGATTGACAATATCTCTCTTCTGCTTTAAATGCTATATTGACTCCTTGTTTGCAGTATAAAGACCAGACTCCTTGGCGTAACATATAAGGCCTTTCACAGTCTCATACCAGCCTATCTCTTCATCCTCATTCCTTTCACTGCTCACCACTGACCTTCGTAGGGATTGCTTTGAATCTGTAGATCACTCTGCAGAGTATTGCTTTCTTAATGATACTAAATCTTCCAACCCATGAACGTGGAAGGTCTTTCCATTTACTTAGATCTTCCTTAGTCTCTTTCAATGAGTTTTGTCGTTTTCAGTATTCAAGTCTTGCACTTTTTTGTTAGATTTATTCCTAAGCAATTGTTTTAGTGTTTTCTTAAATTTCATTCTTGAATTGTTCATTGCTAGTGTATACAAATAGAGCTGATTTTTGTGTTTTGATTTTATATCCTATAATTTTGCTAAATTCATTTATTAGCTGTGGTAGGTTTTTTGTGGATCCTTTGAGCTTTTTCTGTATATAAGATCATGTCATCAGTGAATTAGAAATAGCTTTACTTCTTCCTTTTCAATCTGGATGCCTTTTATTTGTTTTTCTTGTCTAGTTTCCAGACTAGAACTTCCAGTAAAATGTTGAATGGATGTAAAAGCAGACATCTTGTCTTGTTCCTGATCACAGGGGGAAAGCTTTGTCTTTCACCACGAAGTATGATGCTAGGTGTGGGTTTTTCATAGATGGCTTTTATCAGGTTGATGAAGTGTTCCCTTCTATTCCTAATCACTTTAAGCCTCAGCCACTCTCAGCTTCTATTTTAAAACACACTAGGTCCTTTTACACCTGTGCCTTTAACATGTGCTATCTTCCTCCTCATTGCAAGTTAGAATGTAACTTCTCCTGGGACAGAGGCCTTATCTTTTGAATCCTCAGCATTTTCCACAGTACCTGGCACATAAGAGATGCTCAGTAAGTGGGAGGAATGATCTATTGGTTCTCTTGCTTTCCGCCCAGTACTTTCAGGGGTAACCAAGCAATTCTCCATGACCACACCCAGTCCAGCCTCTAATCTTAAATATGCTAATGAATGTTCAGTGTGGGCAAATGCTTTCACTTTTTCACTCAGGTTGGATGCCTGTGAGATCCAGGTGGATGAAACCATCTTCCTGCTGGAGTCATACATCGAGAGCACCATGAAGAGACAATGACCCAGAAGAAGAGTCTTCCTCAGAAGATCTGAGGGGATTGGAAGGAAGAATAAAGGAGGTGCCTAGATGCATTCTTTGCAGTAGGATAAGTTCCAGATTCTTGTACTGAAACCCTCTCTCTATCCCTACCACCCAGAATACACCAGAAAGAGTTTGACATATTTTTTTAAGTTTGCTGATCCTGTTTTAGAATCATCACTATACTCTACCCTCATCAAATCTTGGCAGGGGAAAGAACCTTAAATCAACTAGATTAATCATCTATCAGATGCATCAGTTCCCACCAAGAAGTCAGCTAAGGCTTTGTTTGAACATCCCTGACAGTGAGAAAAACTTCTTCCTAAGCTGTTCATTCCATTTGCAAAAGGCTACACCTGTTCTTTACTTTGTTAAACTGTAATCTTAAACACACACACACACACACAATGTAGGGAATGTGAAAGACTACCACAGAGGGGGGATAAAAGCTATTTTCAGGGCTAGCAGGTGGATTGGCCCAAGCAGTCACACTAGAATCTATGGATAAAAGTTACATTTGCCAGCTCTGGGCTTCTAACACGTCTGAAATTATGTATGTGAAACACTTAGCACAATGCCTGGCATGTGGTAAGCACTCAATAAATCGCTGCCTTCCTCTTCACCATGGTTCCTAAAAACTGGCAATTCTAACTTCTCTCTCCTAGTACCATGGATAGATGACTAATCTAGTTGACATAATTTGTCCCAGCAGCTTGTTTCATTTAAAGCAGGTGTTGTTTTATAATCTCTTCAGTTTCCCCTTACCGATGTTAGTTCTAATTCATTAAACATTTGAACGCCAATTAATTGCCAGCCACTATACTAGATATAATATACAAAGATAAATACAATACCATCTCTGCCTTCAAGGCACTTACCATTATTTACTGAGCACCAGTTATGTGCCCAGTATGTCCCCAGGCCTTGGGGATGCAAAGATGAATAGCCTTGAGCATACAGCCTAGTGGAAGGAGACAAATAAGTACAAGGAAGTGTTGGGGGGGCTATAGTGGGAAAGTACCATGTACAGAGGCAATGGGGAAAAGGGTCAGGCAGGAAAGGGAGCATAGAGAAGGTGACACAATCAGTATTTTGAAAGGTGGGGATTTGCCAGGTGGAAGGGAAAAAGGATCCCAGAGGGAAGCAGAGCCTGTTTCTTGGGGGAACAGAGAATAGCATGTGACTGAAAAACAGGGCATAAGTCCTGCCAGAATTGACAGGCAGGGGCAAGGACTGGTGGGTCCTTGCTACGCTGTGTTAAGTAGCTTATCTTATCCTGAGAGCAGTGGGAAGCAAAATGAGTAGATTTGTATTTTAGAAAGATCACTCTGGCCTCACTGTAGAGAATGAATTGGTGGAGGCAGGACTATTTAAAGACTTGTAATAGTATTTCAGGCAGAATATGAGGAAGGCTTGAACTGGGCAATGGTGGCTGGAGATTAAGACATGGATTTGAGAAAGTTTAAGGAAGTAGAATCTGCTGCACTTGGTTGCCATTTGAGTGAAAAGAAAGAAAGGGAAGGTGGGACTTCCCTGGTGTTCAGTTGTTAAGAATCCGCCTTCCAATGCAGGGGACGCGGGCTCCATCTCTGGTGGGGGAACTAAGATCCCACATGCTGGGGCAACTAGGCCCCTGGCGCTCTGGAGCCTGCATGCCACAACTATAGAGAAGCCCACAGGCAGCAACAAAAGATCCCACATGCTGCAACTAAGACCCCACGCGACCATAAATAAATTAAACGAGAAAAAAAAAAAAAGGGAAGGTGTCAAAAATGTTTCTTGGGTATGTGGCTAAGAGACAGATGTAATTAACTAACTGGAGATGTTACCTGCTATAACAGATAAGTGTGCTGAGTGCCGTGGAGCGGTGCTCATCGTTCCGCCCATGGCTGGTGGGAGATGACACGTGAGTCCAGAAATCACTCAGTCTGGGGATCATTTTCCTAAACAGAAGATGGGAGGAAAAGAGGAGCTGAGGATTTGGAGGTGTTCCCCTTTGTCATTTACCTGTCACACCCCTGGATCATCCCCAAGTGTCAGGCCTAAATTTCCCGGGGGACGTCCTTCCCACCCGGCGGAAGGCTCCGAGGGGAAGCCCGCTGGGCCACTAGAGGGCGCGGAGCGGGCCGCAGAGACCCCAGAGCCGCGTTATGGCGGCGGCGCGGGTGCTTCTGTCCGGGCCCCCGGAGTCGGTGAGCTTCGCGCAGAGCGTGTGTGGCCTCCTGGGCGCCGGGCCGGGGCTCGGGCCGTGGCCCACGTACTGCGGCCTCAAGCGGGGACAACTCGTCCTCTCGGACAGGCCGTTCCCAGGCGCCTCCGCCAGGCTTCCGCTCCAGGTCCGGAGACGGGGGCACACGGGGCGGGTGCGGGGGGGTGAAGGGCCGAAGGTAGGGACTGGGATCGGGTCGGGGCTGGAGGCGAGAGGCCTGGGGGCCAGTCGCCGGCCGTGGCCTCTTTCCCCATCGGGGTGTCGCCCAGTTTTTGAAAGACCCGCCTAGCTTCTGAGATATTAACCCCAGCGGCTCCCTCCCGCCAGCGACCCCCTTTCTGCCCTTTTCCGGCCCTGGATCAGCAGCCCAGGGCTCCTGGGGCCGAGCTGCCCACGAATCGAGGTGTGGATCTGGCTGTGGCGGTCGTTCTGCAGTCCAGCGATCAGACTGTCTTGTTGACCCGAAGGACACGCACTCTCAACGTTTCCCCCAACCTCTGGGTACCCCCAGGTGAGCGGTCTGAGGACAAGGCCCTAAGTCCAGGAAAGAAATCTGCCCATTACCCAACAGCGCTATTCCCAGTCTCAGAATGACAGAGAAGTGGGCCCAGAAATGTGGTATCAATAGGTCCCATAATCACAAGGGGCTACAACTGCATCTGTGCCCACTGGAGGAGGGGGAGGTGTAAACAGTGAGGGAGGGTCCCTGACCAGGAACACCACCATTCACCTACTGGTCCCACTGTTGTTGCAGGTGGGCACGTGGAACCTGATGAAGAGGTAGCCAATCCACTGACCCAACCTGCACCCTGCCCTGAAGGAGGGACTACCTTGGGTGTGGGCTGAGGGAAGGGCAAACACAGGACTTGGAGGAGTCAGGCGGTGGCCTCTCTGACCTCCTGCCCCCTCACTCCCAGCTGCTGGACGGAGGACTTCGAGAGCTTTGGGAGGAGAGTGGACTACAGCTGCCCCAGGGCCAGTTCTTTTGGGTCCCTCTGGGGTTATGGGAGGTGAGACAGGGACCTGGGAGCCCTTAACAGCTTCTAAACCACCAAAGCCCAGAGAACAGCCACACTTGCCTTGACCACAGGGGACCCGATGGAGTGTGGGTGGTCTGGAGTCCCCAACCCCACGACCCTTACCCATGTCCCTCCTCCACCATTTCTACTCTCCACTTCCTCAGCTGCATTTACAAAGCCTCAAAAAGGGAGAGGAAGTTCTCATTTTTGCTGTTTTCTTCTCTCTTAGTCTGCCTACCCTCCTAGGCTGAGCTGGGGTCTCCCCAAATACCATCACATCATTCTCTATCTACTTGTCATCTCCCAGGAGTCACAGCAGCAGCTACAGGTAGGACTGGCAGTAGAGGAAGGAAATGCGGCTTAGGAGGCCCAAACAGACTGGTTCCGACTATGACTAAGGAGGAGGAGTGGGAAGGTCAGAGATAACCAAGAAATCCAGTAGCCTCTCCCCTTGTCCCTGCCCCAAGTCTCTCCACTCCACCTGTGGGTAGGCTGTGATCCAGAACAGGTCTTCGGAGAGAGGCCATGACTAAGGGATCAACATGTCTGGCCCCAGGCCCGGATCCAACCAAACCCAAGAGAGGTGAGCGCCCTTATGTGGCTGGGACCAGATGTAGCAGCTGCGGTGGCTGCCACAGAGGATGGGACAGATACACCCAGACATCTTCCCCAGGACCTACCGCCTTCTGTCCTGTAAGTAGGAGCTTCTCCCTAACCCTCCAACACACCAACACATAAACACTGAGAAGTTCATCTTCTGTCTCATCCTTCAGGGAAATTTTGTGCTGTGTGGGAGATTTAGGGAGGGAGCTGATCAACTGATAATGAAGAGAGCACATGAGATCAAAGACACTGCCCATGATACTCCAAGGGTTCCTGCCCAACTGGCTAGCACTGAAGACCTGGGTTTCAGTCCCACTCTCTCATGGGGGCAAGTCATTTAACCCTCCTTTCTGTAAAATGAGGTTAACACCCACACACCCCTCTCCTGTGGTAGTTGGGAGGATCAGATGACCCAATAGATACGGAAGTGGGCTAAGCCACAAGGCACAGCCCAGGCAGGAGATGTCGTTCTGCAGTGCGGTGGAACTAGAAGAGAATGGAGGCGCTCGACCTCTGGCCTTGCCCACGTCCACACTGCTGCGGACGACCCCAGCCACGGCAGATAGCAAAGAGAGGGTCAGCACTGGGACCAAGTTTGCCCTCAGGCTCTGGCTACAGCATCTGGGCAGGTAAGGATGAGGAAGGACTTAAGGACTCCACAGTGTTGGGCTGAATGGTCTAGTGTTTTTATGGGTGTGGGGTAAAGAAAGGAAGAAAGAACAACTGCCCTTGGAAATCCTCAGTGTGACACCCCTACCATGTGGAAGTGGAGCTCACTCGGACCCAGGGCCCGCAAGGGAAGAACAGAACGTGGACCATCCCCGCCCCCCCCCACAAACCAGGGATCTGGAAAGCAAAGTGCTTAATCCCCTCCCCAGCCCACCTCCGTGACACTCACAGAACATTCACAACCTTTATTATGGGTAAGAACTTTGCTACAGCTGTGGGAATAGAAAGTAAAATTACAACATAGATCCTAGGCCCTAGAGGAGCCTGAAAAGGGAGACTGGGGAGAGCACAAGGGTACTCCCACCTCCCAGGAAAGGTGCAGAATGAGCCAGACCTAACCACAGGGCCATGGGCCTTCAGAAGCTCAGGCCCCAGGCTGCTCAGCGTAAGAATCATCGTGAACTTACTTAAATATATAAATAGAGAGACCCAGGCGATTGGCCAGGCCCTTCTCCCAAACCCCTGGGGATCAGGGCTAAGGCCTTATCTCCTCCTCAGTCACACTGGGAAGCAGGAGGCAGGGAAAGTCATCTTTGGAGTATTTTGGTTTTTCTTGTTTACACACAAAAAATATGCAACCCAAAATAGAGTTCTCTGTCCATGTGTCTGCCTATCTCAGTTACTCCAGCTGTCTGTTTGGCCAAAGAGAACGGAATGGACATGAAGAGACAATGGATATGGAGAAGGAACACAGCCGGCTTTGGGGAATGGGAAGAGAGGGCATCTGGGGGACATGAGAAGGGCCCCTTCCCCACGAGGCTTTAGACAGTCAAGGCTGAGGATTCAGCCCTTTCCCCAACTCACATCCCATCCCATTTGCCTCCCACTGCCTAGGTTAACAGACCCAAAGGAATGGGCTGGACGTCAAAGAACATTTCCAAAAACAGACCCCAAATGTCCTTTAAAAGAGGTTAAATATTAACCCTTTGGGTGCTAGCCTTGTCAGGCAGAGATAAGGCCAAAAACAGGTGTCCATGAAGATCTTTCTGGCCTTGACCAAAAGCCCTTCTGAGGGGTCAGAGGGGCCAGGGTTCCAGACTCCACAGCATACTTGCTCAGTGTTGCGAGGCGGTGAAGGTTCCATAATCCAGGGGACTCAGTCCAGGGAAATGATGTCTGACCGACAGCCAGTCAAAGAGGGACCTGAGGGCAGGGGTCCTCCATGCCCCTCCCTTAAGTTTCCCCCAGGGGCCACAATGCTACTGACACGGCCAGGAGGGGGTGCTGGAGTGGTGCTGCGGTGAGAGCTCCCCAACGTGGGGCCTAGCGGGCCCAGGAAGTGGGAAGGGGTCCCTCGGTACTGGAAGAAGTGGCCCAGGGCATCCTGTTCGTCTAGCGAGGTGATGACGGACGGACCATAGTGCTAGGAGGAATCAAGAGCATGGTTTAAGATTTTATCCTGACTTTACCCACTCCCAGTCACTCATCTCAGAAATATCATATGGGATAAATAAACCCCTCAGGATCCCAAAGTATTCTCTGAGATGCAGGAGAGGCTCCCTCTGACTCCTTCCCCTACTTCCCCATACCCCACCCCTCTTCCCTGCCTGGAGACAGCCCCACCAGCTTGCTAGATTCTCGGCCCTGTGGGCGTCTGAAATGTGTGGAATGTCCGGCTGGGGCAGTCATGGTGCTCAAGTGCACATGGGTTTGGGGGGGTGGGGGGGGAGGGGTGAGCAGACAGGCACAGAACTACACTAAGAACTCTGGAGACAGAACAGTAAGTAACAGAGGACAGAGGAAGACATGGGTGAGAATCCGAAGAAGTCCCAGTGGGGCCTAGGAGGGAAATAAACTGCCTGTACCGCAGTTTCCTTCCTTCATGGAGAAGCAGATTAAGGTCCCTGGGGAAAATGAGAGAGTAAGGGGGCCCATCAGTGCCTAGAAAGGAAGCTTCAGAGATCTGAGATGGAGAAGGGACCACTTACCTGACTCTCAGTCTGAAGGAAAGAAAATAAATCTAAACCTGGTAGGAAAAGAAAAATTAAAATCAACCTCCTATCTGACCCCTTCACCACACACACACACACACACACACACACACACACACACACACACACACACGATCAAAGAAGTTCCTTGGATTGTGGCCCCTTGCAAAACAGCTAAAAAGCTTTGAAAAGGAGCAAGGGTTGTGAGCTGCTTTAGGGGAGGATGTGGCAGTGCACGGCCCCACCTTGTGATCAGTGTCATACCTTGTATATCAGCCCCCAGTGGGAAGGCAGGTGGGTACTCATGTAGTGGGAGACTGGACAGGAAATCCCCGCCCAGCGTGCCCATAGCAGGGCTCCGTAGCACCGAAGACGGCTGGTGACCAGATGTCAGGACTCTGTGAGGAGACAGAAGGAATCACAGATGTCCTCACCCAGCTCAGCCTCTCAAGTCCCCTCTCTGCCCCAGAGTTTGCCCAGTGATCAGAAAGCGTTCCTGACTTCTTCCTCTCCCTTCTGCTACAGATTCAGCCTATTTCTTCATACCCTTTGCTTCCAGGTAGAGCTGGGATAGCAGCTGAGGTGACAGGACAGTGCTTCTTTGTCGGGGGCAGGTCCTCCTCGTCTGATGAGCTTTCTATTGTCAAGTCAATAACTTCAACCTTCTTCTTATTCTCTGATGGATTGCCCTCTTGGACTGGGCTATACTGGAGGCCTGTGGTTGGTAAGAAGACTGCGTCTCAGAGAAGAGGCCATACAAGACTTAGCTCAACTGGGGGACAGGGGGTCACTCACCATCCAGCCCATACCCTGGCGGGGGGCAAACCTCAGATGCCTCCTTCTTGGGTTTCATTGGGCACCAGGATCCATCTTCCATGAACTGGATCTCATCACAATCCGAGCAGGAATTAAGAATCTCCATGAATAAACTAGGGGAGGGGAGAGATGGGAATTCATGTGGCTGGGAGATGGCTGCAACAGTAGCCAGGGAGTTCTGGGACTCACCTTCCTGAACCTCAGTTTCCTCATCTGTAAATTAGGGATGTTATCCACCCTCCTGACCTCTCTGAGTTGTTGGAATCAAATAAAGTAAGGTGCATAAAAGAGGTTTGAAAATTTTAAATGCTGAGTTTTAAAATAAGTACATTCTAAGCACGTGTTCCATGTAGTACTAGGGACAAAACAGAAGGAGCAGAGATAACAGAACTCTATAATCTACCTCAAAAAGAGGCACTGGGAACAAGAACCATAATGTAGGCTCTGGAAGCAGGTTAGGAGTCGCTAGATCAAAAGAACTTTATTGCTGTGTTCAGTAAGAGGTCAGGTAATTGATGTAACAGTTTGATACACTGGCTCTGCCACTTACTAACAATGTAACTTTGAGCAAGATACTCAATCTCTCTAGGTCTCAGCTTCCTCACCTATAATGACAGTACCTATCTCACAGGGTTATTGGCATCTCATAGGACTGAATGAGATGCAAAGGCATGCAAAGTACTTAGTACGGTGTGTACTTAAGTCCTCAATGTTGGAGGGAGAGATAGATAAATAGATAGGTAATATTTATATAAAAGAGACAGATAGGTTAAGAGTTGGGAGGGGAAGTAAGTTACAGATATATATTTATATATGGGGGCAGGGGCCAGTCCTAGTGGATGTCCTAGGTAAAAGGAAGCTGAATGCAGAACGGCCCTACCCATCAATGATAAGAGATTCATAGGGAGCCTTCTTATCACACACAGGACATGTCCACGTTGGCTTCTTCTCATTCATCTGTAGATAAAGGGCAGCATCGAAGCTCTGCAGGTGGGCGCAGGTGAGGGCCCGACAAGGGACAGTCAAGCGCATCTTCCCTAGCTGAGGAGAGACGAGTTCTCTGGTCAGAGTCCCCATGGCCCAGACAGCCTCACTCTAATAGCCCTAGGAACCCTCATCTGAGTCTAGAGGTTTAACCCACCACTCCTCCCCCTTCTCTTCTCCCTTGTACCCACCGGGCACATGAGTGACACCCGGAGACTTGTGGTGGCCACCTCACTGTCCGGGTCAGCGGTCAGCTTCTCCTTGACTGAAACAAGAGTGGGGCCAGAGCCGTGGGGTCAGCAAGGCTGGAGAGAAGCCCGGGAGGTGGTGAGGCCAGAAGCAGATGGCTCTGGCTGAGAGGCGGCTGGGTAGAGCGCCTTTGGGGGCCAATGGGATGTCACATGGGGGTGGTCTGGGATCTGCATTACGAAGGCTAGGTGGCGGGGAGAGATTTCCCCATCCCTGAAGATGCTTAAATACAGCTGGGTGACACTTTGGAAGAGATGACCTAGAGGGAGTTGAAGCATCACAAGAGGGTTAGTGTTGATGATACTTAAAGACACTTTCTAGTCTGGAGAACCCATATTCCAACAGGGCTGGAGTTAGGGTCTGCGAGGTGCAAAGCAGATGTATAATTGGGAATGCAAGGGTGTCACTCAGTGCCTGAAGTGGCCCCACTTTTCAACCACAAAGATTGGTAAGAGGGGTACGGCACGGGTTGGGGTTCATGTGAGAGGTAAAGTAAGTTGTCATAAGAGGGGTATGAGTTTTAATTATAAAGGCTCGAGGGCCAGGAAGAATTGGATCCTGGTCAGAGAGAAGAGGGACGGGATGTTACTCACTCAGTGCCCGGGAATGGTCTGGGTTCCGGATGCCCTTTGCTCTGAGTTTTTGTAGAAGGGTTCCTGCAGTCAGCTGCCTCACCAGGTACACAGACAAGGAGTAATTCTACTTGGAGGTAGGGGGGGAGACAATCAGCCTCGGCTTCGTACACCACCACCACCACCACCACCACCACCACCACCACCACCAGCGGCCCCCCACCTTGTCACATGAGGGCCAGAGACAGCAAGTTAATGCAGAGAGACCCATAAAGAGAAAGATGTTTGCCCAGCCCAGTGCACTGGATGATTCCCTCTCACTCCCTGCAGGCTTTTCCAGGCTCCCTGCCTCAGCCACGCTCACCCGTCCAAACTCAGACGACCAGTTGACCACGATGGTGTTGGGAACAGTGGCCGAGAGTCGAGCCAGGGGTGTGATGTTGATGGGACGGCTGGGCCTCTTGGGCTCAGCCCCATTCTTGGTAGGAGGAAGGTAACCCTGGGGAGGGAGGGAGGGAGGGCCTGGTTAAGACACCTTGTCTTAGGTCACTCGCTTTCTGGAGAGAAGGTCAGCTCACTCACTGAGATGAGTGAGACGGGGCCCATTCAGTTGACTCAAAAAACTGGGGCACTCTCTAGGGTTGGCAGCAGGGTTCATTCCTGGGGAAAAAGGAGAACTTACTCACTGACCAGATAAATAGGAACCTGCTCACTGAGTTCTTGAAGAGGAAGAGTAGGGATACCCCACTTCTTCCAACCCTCAGCTCTGGGGTCATCACTTCTGAGAATCTTTCCTGAGCCTCTGAGTTGAACTAATATCCCCCCTCTGGGTTCTGAGAGAACCCTTGTTCAGCCCTATCTTGGTACTCTCTAGATTATATTGATTCAGTCAGTAAAGTGAGCACCTACTATGTCAGGCATGTCTCTTTCATAATTGATGTAACATTTAGGAACTAAAACAGGGAAGGGGTTACTGCCAGAAGAAGGGAAGAGCATTTACCGGCAGGGGGCACAGTTTCCCATTGACCTTGACAAAGAGGTTGGGGGGGAAGTAATCCTCTTGGGGGCAGCTGGTCTCACAGAGACAGAACCTGGTAAGAGATGAGAGAAGATGAAAGGGTGGGAGGCAGTTCTTGCAGAGAGAGGCAGGCAACCTCAGAAAATCAGTCATGGATATCTGTAGCCTTCAGCTTCCAAACAAGAACCCCAGGGCTGGGCTGGACACAGCAGAGCAGGGTATCTCCTAATAGTAACTGTCATACCCTTACTTCATTCCCACCCTCAGTGGGAGCCCTGAGGGGAGGGAGAATCAACTCACCTTAGCTGCACCTGTATGGTATAATCACATTTCGCTCCTGGCAGAACCTCTCTGGAAGAGGGAGGGAGGAGAGATGTCAGTATGTGGCCCCTGAAGGGCAGGGGTGAACAGAGACACAGAAAGTTAGATGTCCAGAGAATAGAGAAGGGACATACAAGAGAATGAGGGACAAAGCAGGTGCAGGAGGATGGAGAGGAAGGAGGGCAGGGCAGAAGAGAAGAAAGTCAGAGAGCAGAGTCTAAGGGTAACCACCCAAGGATGAGGCAGGACGACTGAAAGAGATGTACCTGGATGTGAGAATCTGCTGCACTTGCTGGGGAGTGAGGGCAAAGGTGAAGTGCGCTTCCTCAAACCGCTGGCTAGAAGTGGATGCTGAGGACACAAAGGGGCAGTTATTCCCAAGCCCGTGCACAGGCAGCCACAGAAGTTGCCCCGATTCCAGGGTGCTGATCCCACAGGACTAAAGCCTAAGAAAGGCCTGGGGAAGAGGCACAGAGTCCAGGAAGACCCAGGGACCACAAAGAGCCATACCGAGGGTGGTGGGCCGGATGAGCTCCCCGTAGATTTCATAGAAGGGCAATGGTTTCATGGTGACATCAGGGTGCACAGGCTGGGGCAGAGGGGGGTGCATGTCCACTTCACGCTTGGGGCCCAGCAGGGTGCCAGGGGCCAAGAGGGCTGGGGGGATGGGAGCCAGAGGACCAGGAGAGCCTACAGGAGGGGTGCCAGGGGGCAGAGAGAGCAGAGAAAGATCGGAGGGCCCCAGGGTCTTCCGGGGAAAGCGTCGGCGGTAAAGCTCTTTGATCTTCATCTGGACGCTGGGGGCACAGCTGGACTTGAGGAGGTGCAGGGCCTTGGCCAGGAGCTCGTGCTTCCGTCCACTCTTGTTCCGGCCAGCAAAGCCGAGGAGCACCTGGAGCTCAGACACCCGGAAACTCATCACCATGTGCTGTGGAGACCAGAGAAGCTTGAGAATCCTACCTTGCACAGGGCTGTCCTGCCAAGACACTGGGGCTGAGCTATTAGGTGGGCAATGCACTTTCCCTCCAGCGCTAATCAGAAAGGTGCTTTGCAGCCAGTGGATTACTGCCAGACAGCGAACCTGGCCAAACGGACATCTAAGTCCCATTTTAGCAACCCTCAGATCACCTCACCACTGCCCCCCAGGCTTGAGCAGCCCTAACTCCCCGTGCCTGGCAGCTGAACAGGTGAGGGCAGGGTGCAGACAGCATGCCACCCCGAAGCACACCTCTGAGTCCACTACAGCCTTTTCCCTCCATCCCTGCCGTAAGCCTGGACCCTCCTGTAAGCTGCTTATCTCCTCTCCTGCTCTTTCTCAGACACTCAGATCCATCCCAGCTCCTGGGAAGAGGATAGGAGACTGGGAGAAGGAGGGGGAAGATGAGGATTCAGGCCAGACAGCCCCATAGAGAAGAAAGAGGCCAGGTGGCTGGAGGATTGTGCCCCACGGCCCACCCCTCCCAACACCTCGATCTACCTCAGCTATTTTCCCCAAGCCTCTGAAGCTTTTGTGGCCAGGGTTTTCAGGTCAGGGTTCAATGCTCATAACTCCCCCAAATCCTTTCTGAGTGTCATTTACATAACCACCCTCCCCTCAGTCCTATATTTGTGGGAGAGAAACAGGACCAAAACTTGGGGTGAGAGGTTAACAGCGAATTGTGGAATCCAGGTATCCTTCCTGTTTACCCGTTTACTCCATCTGCCAGGAACTAATATCCTGCTTCTCTCCTACCCGGAGAAAATAAGTGATCCTCCCCCTCCTCCACAGGGGTGGAAGAGAGAAGAGGAAAGCTCTAAACAGAAGTCCTGGGAGGGTGAGGAGAAGGTGAGCAGCCCCTGAGCCAGGGTGCAGAATTGCATGCTCTCCTAGGCAGCTAGACCCAGTGACTAGACCTCAGGCCCTCACAAGAAAATGGCTCCATTTCAAAAGGCAGAATAAAGCCAGGAGACAGGGGGATGAACCCCATGGTTTTTAAAGGTTCTATGAGATGTCCTCAGATATGGTTATCCTCAAGTCTCTGGTAGCGGTAAGCTCTCTCTTTAAAGGACTCACTTCTATGAATCTCTAGGAGACCCTGCCACGGGCAGGCCTTCCTAGCCCTCCACAATTCTTCCCCTCATAGGAGACATTATGGCTTTGGGCCCCTTTTGAGGAATATGATTAAAAACTTGCTCCTCTACCTTTCTCCCCATCCTAATTTCCTCTGTCCTGTCTTTATTTCTCCATTAGCTTTGTCAAGAACTTCTCCCTTTCTATCCCATAGTTTCACACTCCTCTGCCCAAAGATACCGACTCACTAAGGCAGGACCTTCCTCTCAGCCTCCAGGATGCTTCTGCCCCACCCCTCGATCTAGCCCCGCACAGCCCCGCCCCCTAGATCTCAGCCGCCTACTGGTACTTCCCAAGGCTCAGATCCCAATAGCAGCCCCAAAGCCTCTATCCTCTCAGCGCCTTTCCCCCGAGGAGCCTACCCGTAATCTGCCCCCCAGTCACATCCAACATCTGCCCCCTACTGTCGCATCTCTGGCCCTTGATCGACTCGCCCCCTTTGCCTCTACAGCAGCTTTTCCTCCTGGCCCTACTACATCTGCCCCTACTACCAAATCCGACTTCTACCCCGCGTCCCCGCCCCCTGCGCCTCGGCCCCCAACTGCGGCAATTCCCCTCGGCCCCACCCCTATATCTGCCCCGCGGCCCCGCCCCCGGAGCCCCGCCGCAGCCCCTTCCTCGCCCACAGCCACTTCTCACCATCCCCGGCAGCCAGTCCCCGCCACGTCTCCGGCCCCCACCCGAGCCCTCAGCACCCAGTCTCGGTCGCTTCCCGGACTCGGCGTACAGCCGGGCTCAGTCCAGATGGGGATGGGGGAGGGGGCCGGTACCTTTAATTCGCCCAGCTCCGCCATCTTGAGACATCGCAGGCGCCCGAGCCCGAGCCCGAGCTCAGGCCCAGGGACCGGCGCACAACTCTCCACCCCGGCGCCGGCCGCAAATGCCGCCTGCTCCGCCCAGTCCGGCCCCCTACACCTCCCCTTCCCGGCCCCGCCCGCCGGGTTTTGGACCCAGCCTCAGCCCCTCCCTCCACAGCCGAACCCAGCCCCTGCACGTCTTTGGCCGGTGTGCCAGACCGGTAGACCCGGAGGGAGTGTACCGCCCGAAGGATCGCGGGGTCCCAGGGGGAATGGGAGAGGAGGTGGACCCGAAGCACCTGGGGGAGGGGGCTTTGCCACGCCGGAGTTGAGAAGGGATGAGCTTTTAGGGAGCCAAAGATACTTGGAATATGGAGAGAAAGTATCGGGAAGGGCTAAGTCTCAGAGAAATGGGGGAGGGGGTAGCGAAGTTCGAGGAAATACCCTCAGCTCCCTATCTACAAGTTTAAGCATCTAAATTCAAGAGTTCTACCAATTCGGGAAATGGGGGAGAGCTGATCCATTTTAGGGACGCTATGGTGTCGTGAAGAGTTCATTCTATTCTCAATTCACCCCCTCCCCCCCAATTACATTGTATCTCGTGGTCCGGCGGTAGGACTCAAACTCGGCAGCAAAAAAGTTTGGTGCGGAGAGTGGGACTTACCAGCACAGTTGCAGGGAGCGGGGAGGGGGCTCGGGAGGCTCAGAGGGTGGGCTGGAGAGGTGGGGGGAGGGGGCCCGGCGCCGCTCCCGCGGTCTGCCCGGCTGGAGGTCGGTCCGGCAGCTGGACGCTGCAGCCGCAGCTCCGCCTGGGCGGGAGCTCCGCCCGGCCCAGCGCTGGGGCTGGGGCCGCCCCCCTCTTGGGTAAGCCCGCCAGGACCGCGGGAGAAGTGGAGAGGGGGCGGAGCCTGAGACGGGAGGGGCAGGGACTCAGAGCCCGGCCGGGAGAGATTAACTCGTCTAGTGAGTGGATCAGGAGAGTTCTTGTATCTCCCATTCTCACTACCGCTGTGACCCTTGCAAACTCGTGTATGCGCTTGGGGTGGAAGAATGCTGCAAATAAGACGGTGTGGAACAGGAATCTGATCGCATAAAGAGGTTCCTACTTAGAGTCTCTCTCCCTAAGGGTAAGAAAACATGGGCTGCTAAAATCCAAACTCTACCTAAACCCTAACTTTGCCTGTGGTCCCCTACCCCCTACCTCAAATACACTGTCATCAGAGACCCCACAGCTTTGGAGTAGCTGAAAGGGAACAGAGGGGAGGTTTTCTCACCCAAAAAGGGCACCTTTCTGCCACTCTGAACTGCCTGCTCTCCTTCCTCCAAAGCCGTAGACCTTCCAGAAGCCCCATTCTCAACTAAGCTAATCACTCGCAGGCAGGTCCCTTGAAAGTACCAACGTGAGCGCAGTTTACCCAGACTAGGTACTGGAAAAATTCATAGCATTTTATACTTAGTCGGCTGGGACCTAAGTGATAATGTCATTTGTTCAATAAATATTTGAATGCTGTTCAAAGATTGTTAGGTGGTGAGGACATAAAATCCTTGCAGGAGTTCTCAGTCTAGCAGCAGCAAGATGGTTAAACCAATAATTGGCATACAAAAAGAGTGCTTTAATAAATTATATGAGTAATCCTCTCATTTAGCTTAAACCTTCAGTATAATCCTTCCCATGAGACCCCACAGCTGTTAAGACTGAAGGTGCCAGCATACCAACATCCCCAGGTACCTGTTGAACTGGACCATACCCAACTACTTTGTGGATTTTGTCCCTAGGGGGGATGTCTGCCCTCTCCTGACACTCAGGTTCTTTTCTTGCTGCTCTGCTGCCAGCAATGGTGGAATATTAAGCTCCGGTATTTGGTTCTAAATCCCAACTGCTCCCTCCAACACTTGAATCTTCATCAGGCCCTGAGCTCATTTTTTGTTCTGTTAAGTCCTCTACATCAAAAGTTACTATGGACTAGTTTGTATCTTCTAGAATTTTCAGTGGTTTCAGGGGAAGGAGAAAAGGGAGGATTTAAAAAAAAAAGAGAGATGGGGGAACTCTTTGGGAGTGATGGAGATGTTCATCATCTTGACGGTGTGATGGTTTTATGGGTGTACACATATGTCAAAATTTATCAAACTGTACCCTTTACATGCAGCTTATTGTATGTCAGTTATACCCAAATAAAGCTGTAAAAATGTAAAGAAAAAAAACCTCACCTTGATTCCTAGTGACTTCATAAAGGAGGGATCTCCTTTAATAGTTAATTTGAGTCCCCAAGAAAAAGAGGAAATTCTCTTCCAAGGAGGAGCCGCTCAGCAGTGGACCTAAAGAGGCTGCTGATAGCAAGAGCAGAAGCTCCAAGAAAAAGTTCCAAAAGCTATTCCAGGGCGATTAGAATGGACATTTCCCTGATGGGGCATAACCCACGGAGATATTTCGCAACCCATCCCCTATATCCCAATAAAAACAAATTCACAAGAAAAAAAAAAAAAAGTTAATTGCAGTTATAAGTTCTAGCATCCCTACAGGATAACATAAAACTAGGAACCAGGGCGCCTGAGTCTGATCCTGCCTGCAAGTTCTCTCTATCCCCAGTGCCTGGCACTTAGTAGGCCCTTTAAATATCAGTTTAATAAAGTAATGTTACCAGACAAAGGAGGGAAGCTGCAAATCAGAACCAAGTTTCAGATCGAAGGCATTCAAAACCATGTTCTGAACCCCATCATGGCTCACCGAGCTTCACCTACTCTCACGCATGCACTCACATCTGAAGCCTGGAGCACGAAGGGGAAGTGAAGCAGGAGTAATAAGTCCCTACAGAAGTCCGACTGAAGAGACAGCCCAGGAGGAAAGAGGGGAACAGTAAGACTAGAGTTACTTTGAGAAAGAAAGATTTATTTATGAAATCAAGGAAAATTTCAGGGCTTGGGGGTGTTGGGGTAACAGTTTATGGGGCTGTATAGAGGGAGATTGTTTAGGAAGACCAGGGGCTGGAGAAGGCTCCACTTCTGTGTTATCATTAACATCACTGACCATTCCCACAGCTCAGCCATCCTGGGATCAGCTTCCAGGAGCTCCAGAGGAAGCCAAGGGCCTGGCTTCCATTACCAGAGCTGTTTCCTGACTCATACTTGAACTTAGCAAAATGATCTCCCCCTCTCTGGACCCTTCTCTCAGCAGTTTCTTCATTCTTCCCACCCAACACTGCATATATAATAAGGAATGTAACAGTCCTTTTCTATTCTTTGGTAACTCTGAGGGTAGAAAGGAAAAGAGAGGTTCTGTTCCCCTTAATAGAAATGACTTGGACATTTTGATGCTCTTCTGGCAGCTGCACCCTTCTTTTTCCCCATCAATTCCTCCTCTCTTCATTCTCCCAACCTTAAAACAGTCTTGTGCCCATCCACATAAACCCCGAAGCTGACCCTCATCTTCTTTAGGACCTAATCTACATAGCTGCTCTTTTCCTGGCCAGACCCTGGAGCGAGGCTCTGCAGCCCTCCAGTGGCCCCCTGTCTTCCACGACGGCCCCTCCCCACTCTTCTCTCAGCCCAGTCAGTCTCTACTGCCAAACCGCTGCCGCCTGACCCAGCATAACCCAGCAGGGGGCGGGCTGCGAGAAGGAACTGGGAGGGATCAGTGTGGCGGCCACCAAACTGCAATTCCAGATTTTGGAGGAACTCACTTGCCTCACTCTCACCTAGCAGTCTGGCTGGTGGAGGGGCAGGAAGGGGAGGAGACCCAGGGGAAGTGGCCCAAAGAGATACATTTTTTCAGCCTGAGAACAGAACTGGGGGGAAGAAGCCAAAGCTGAGTATCCCTTCTTCCCTCTTCCAGGAATCAGACTTTTCATCCCTCTTTGCACCTGGGGCAAAGAACACTGACTACATAAGACCATGCACCTCAAATCTAGACACATGGTTTAACACATGATAGAATATTTTAGATTGTACATCTTGAAGAAAATCTAGGACTCTACATCTATCCTTCTTAAAAAAGATAGTGGACTGAGGAGTCCCAAGGTAGAGAAAAAGATCAGAGGTGTGTCAGTCAGTAAGAAGCAGATTTGAGAAAGAGAAAGGAAGAATGTCAATCTCCATTTTTACAGAGGGCTGTTTTTCAAACTGTGAGAATGCTGTTTTTCAAACTGGGTCTTGACCCATTAGTGGATGTATTGTAACCAATATTTTTTGACGGAATATAGAACAGAATAGAAATAGTAAGGGTAAATATTATTTCAGGTATGTACACACAGGATGTAAAATGTATTTGTTACTATGCATCATAATCAAAGTTTGAAAGCAGCTAACTTATGGGGCCATTTGTGATCAAAAAGGAATGAAAAAGATTCCTTCCCCCATGCCCCTTTAGGCAGTAAAAACAATGACACCCAACATCATCCTGCCTCCTGCTTTATTCTCCACAGAGCTGGCTTCCATGCACACCTCCTCTGATCTCATCCATGCTGATTCCAGGGTTCAGGTTCTCAGGTCTGGGGTCCATAACGTCAGGTGAAGCCCCACCCACACACCCATAGTGGCCAACCCACCACCCACCACAGCCCGTTGGAGGCTCTGGCAACCAGGGATGCTCTATTCCCTGAAAGAAGAAATTCAAGCATGAAATGCACACTTCTATACCCTCAGTCTCCTCCCATCCATGCCAAGATGCTAAAGATGATCCTCATCTATCTGGACTGGAGAAGATGGCTGCCTGCATAGGGGCAGGGAGAAGGCTGGAGGATGACTACACTTTGAATGAGTGGTGTGGGAGTGAAGGAGAGATTCTGGAATCTGTAGAGTCCCACACTAGGAAACAACTGTGCACCACTATCCCACCATCCCACTTTCACTGGTATCTCTCTACCCCAGACCTTAGGAGAGTCATTCAACTCCTCTTTTCTGTCTCCATCTCATAAGTCAGACCCCTTCAGTCTACGTGCTCACTGATGCCTGTCTCCACCCAGTGATTCCCCATATCATGTCTTCTCAATTGACCTCACCTCAAACGCTCTATGCCCCACAGGACTCCCTAGTGTCAGCTACCACATGGGGCAAGAGGAGACTCCAATTTCTATCCTTGAGCCTCCTTTCTCCCAAGCTCCTTCCCTCATCACCCTCAAACCACAACTCACAACAGAGAGATCCCATGTTCTTCAGGGCACAGGATGCCTCACTCCTCCTGGATGCTGAGGATTCGCAGTAGGATATTGTACACACCCTGTTCCATGTAGCCCTGTAGGCAGCATGAAAGAAACAAAAGGAGATGAAGAAAAGGAAATGAGAGAGACAGGAAAGGGAGAGTTTCTATGGTAGAGTAGGATGCTACTTACTAACTACGTGCCCTCACTTATACTACTTAACTTCTCAATAGCTGTTTCCTAATCTTTACGAGGAAGATAATCATGCCGACTTTTTAGAACTGCTGTGAAGGTTACAACTGTGAATATGGAGCAAAGCACCGGGTACACAATAAGTGTTCGATTCTTTGTAGTTATTATTATTCCTAATAAAGGAGCGAGCCACCCACCTCTTCTTCCTTGGCGAGGGATAAGCTGGCTCAGGAGGACACTGAGAAGGGGCATAGGGGACAGGCAAAAGCCTTACAGTCGATCAGGGAATTGAAAAGAAGGGGCAAACACCTCTCCCCCTCACATTCATGCATAACTTCTCTCAGTCTGCCTAATGAGATCCAGAAACCGGTACTGGGACATCTAAAGTCCAGCTTCCTGAGAGACGAGTCTGTGCAGGTAAGAGAAGGGATGCCAAATGCAGTGCCCCCTGGCCAGCTCTCTGCCTCTACCTGCCCCCAGGCTCACCTGAGCAGCATTCAGCAGATGATTCCTATAGGTGGAGATGATCTCTTCATGGTTCTTCTGGGAATCCTGGGAGTGGGCATCAATGGGAGGTCATGTGCCCAGCCTCTCACACTCACCCTCATCCCCCAAGCATGAGGAACAATGAAGTGAAGTGCTCAGCTGTGCCAGGTAGGCTCCCTTGGCCCATCACTGGCTCAGCCTAGACCACTGCCTGGCCAGGCCTCTGGAATCCCCAGAATCTCTCCCACAGGTACATCACTTCCACTGTGCACCCTCTTCTCTAGCAGTGTCCATTCCCCTGAGGGCCAGACATACTTGCAGCTGTCGGGCAAGGTGAGCATTTTCTCCCCGAACTGCTAGAATCTCCTCTGAAAGCTGCTCCAACTTCTTCAACAATTCCTTGATCTGAGGTCAAAAGGAAAGAAAAGGAACCAATGAGGCCCCAGTCATTTCCCACCCCAATACCACCCAAAGTCAAGGTGAGTTTCCTTTTATTGGGTATTTAATACCTGCCAGATACTTTTACACACATTGTCTCACTTAATACTCAAAAGAGCTCTTCTTCTGTTCTGAGAAGAACAATCCTTCTCTGAGAGAAGTATTATTATTCACATTCTGTAGATAAGGTGCCTGAGCTAAGTAATTTATAAAAATCATACAGCTAATAAGTGATGAAATCATAATTTGAACCAAGATCTCTTTGAATTCATGGGCCACACTCTTAACTCTGTACTGGATCCTGACCTACTTTGGCCTACTGACCACTGAGGGAAATGGAGATGAGTTTCTGTGGTTTGTGAGACTGAGGTACAAATGCAGTTAATAATAACCAGCAGTAATAGGAATAGTGGTAGTAGGAATAATAAAACTAGCTAACTTCTACTGAGTACTAGCCATTTCCCAAAAATTGTCCTATTTTAAATATAATGTCTTATTTAATGTAATTCTCACAACTCTGTTATTATCCACATTTTATAGATGAGAAAACTGAGGCTTAGATAACTCACCCAAGATCAATCGTTTTTTTTTTTTTTTTTGGCCACACCATGCAGCTTGTGGGATCTTAGTTCCCCGACCAGGGATCAAACCCAGGCCGCCTGCAGTGGAAGCCAGGAGTCCTAACCACTGGACCGCCAGGGAATTCCCAATCAGTTCGTTTTGAAATTGAAATTCAAATGCAGACAACCTCAGTTCGGAGCCCACTACACTATTTTCTTTTGCTCATTTGTCTACTTTTATCTTCCCCTTCAACACCAACAGAAAATTCCTTTCTTTAATTAGCCCCACCCCACACTGATTCCTATTCTGTATAACGTTCCTTCTATTTTTATGTCCTTTATAGTCCGTAAAATGTATACTCCCTATATTTTTTAATCCTTATAAATTTGATCATGTACACAAACTTTGATAAGTCTGAATTCACTCACTGCACAGGTAGTTCTACAATTACTAAATTCATTTGTAAATTGATGTTTTCGAATTTGTAAAACATGTCTGTTGGAAGCCTGTAGACTTATATTCACTTTTGGAGCAATCATTAGGAAACTCGGGTATCTAACACAATGGTTTTCAAACTTTTGTTTTTCTCTGCATTGGCACCCTCTTTGCCAACGGAAATCTTTTGTAGAGCCCACTCTGACTGAAGTGGGAGGGGAGAAAGGGACTACAGTCTAGTCTACTTCTCTTTTTTTTTTTTTTTTTTTTAATTTTTATTTATTTATTTATTTATGGCTGTGTTGGGTCTTCGTTTCTGTGTGAGGGCTTTCTCTAGTTGCGGCAAGCGGGGGCCACTCTTCATCGTGGTGCGCGGGCCTCTCACTATCGCGGCCTCTCTTGTTGCGGAGCACAGGCTCCAGACGCGCAGGCTCAGCAGTTGTGGCTCACGGGCCTAGTTGCTCCGCGGCATGTGGGATCTTCCCAGACCAGGGCTCGAACCCGTGTCCCCTGCATCGGCAGGCAGATTCTCAACCACTGCACCACCAGGGAAGCCCTAGTCTACTTCTCTTAATCCGTCAGCAACCCCTACCCCAGGCACCTCCTCAGAACCCTAGCAAAACCACAGCGACTCACCACAGCATCCGCTGTCTTCGCAGGCTAATACACTACGTAAGTCAAAATGCCGATTGAACCATAGTACCCCAACGGTGGTAGCCCTGACCATACTGCTTCTGAACCCTGCGTCCCAAATTTTAATACCTAAGCCCTCCTTCTCTCTTGTATTTATAACTTACCTCACCTCCAATCTCAATCCCAGACCCCCTCAGACCCAGGAGAACAGAGTGCGGTCCTTGCAAATGACTGGTGTTCCGTTTGGGGTATTAATCGGACGGACCAAAGATAGATTCCGGTCAGCCAACCCTAAACAAACAGAAACCTGCCCTGACGCTCCCTTCGGCTGCCTGGTCTGCTCACCTTGGCCTCCTTGTCCCGGCCAGCCCCGATGAGATGCTCCACCTTCTCTTTCAGCAGCTCCGCCGTTTTCTCCAACTGCTCGGAGCGCAAGCGCAGCTCGCTGGCCTGGCGCTCCTGCTCCGCCGCGCGCGCGGCCAGGTCCCCGCTCCTGCGCCGCTCCTCGGCCACCGTCTCCCGCAGCCGACCCATCTCCCGGCAGGCCGTGTTATACTTTTCCAGCAGGGCCTTTAGCTCCCGGCCCCAAGCCTGGGCCTGGGCCACCAGTGAGCCCCGAGTTTTCTCGTGCTGCCGCAGACTGGCCGCCTCCCGGGCCCTGAGCTCAGCCACCTCCTCCGTGGCTTGGTAGAGCAGCTGCTTCAGCTTCCCGATCTCCTGGCTCTTCCCGCTCATCGTGGCCTGAACCGCCCGCAGCTCTTCCTCCAGCTTCCCCAGGTCTTGCTCCAGAGCTTCAACTTGGAGGGACGCTGAGGCCTCTGAGGAGGTGCCCGGTTCCCCACGTTGGGCAGGGGAGCCCCGCAGCTGCTGGTTTTCCTCTTCTAGCCGAGCCAGCACCTGCTGGGCCTCGCGGTGCCTGGCCACCAGGGCGCTGACGCAGGCCTGCAGCTCCTCCAGGGGCTCAGCCGCTGGGCACCGTGCACTCCCCCTGCCCACCAGGTCTGGGGGCAGGCAGTCCCACAGTCCCCGGAGGCCTCTGCTCTGGGAGGCCAGGCGCTTCCGCAACTTCTCGGTGGCCTCCTTCTCCAGGGCCAGTTCATCTGTCAGCAGCCCCACGCTCCACCACAACTGCTGTAGCTGGACCTGCGCCTCTGGCTTGGGCACGCACTCCCGCTGTAGCCGCTGGCTCAGGGACGGCAGCTCCCCCTGCAACCGCTGCCGCTCCCGGCCCAGCTCCCCCAACTCCTCCAGCAAATTACTGCTGCTCAGCCTCAGTGCTGACACCTCCTTCTCCAGCTGTCCCTCCGCCAGGCCCCCTCCTGGCATCTGTTCCCCTCCAGGGGCCCCTAGAGGCTCTCCCCAGGCCCCAGGAGCCCCTTCCTCCTTCCCTTCACCCTCTTTGGTGATGGCCCCTGGGCCTGCCTTTGGGGCTCCCTCTCTGGGCTCCTGGGCAGGGGCCTCAGGTTTCATCTGTAATCCTGCTTTTGCCCAATCCAGCCTCACCAGCACCCGCTCCAGCCTGGCCTCCATCTTCTCCCAGGCTGCTGCTGCGGCCTCAGCCCGGGACGTCCCCAGAGCTCCCTCCAGGTCTGGTCTTGATAAAGCCCCCCGGGCTGCATCCTTTTCTCGCCACACGGCAGCCAGCTCCTCCCTCAGCTGTAGCAGGAGCTGGTTCATGGCTGCTGTGCGCACTGGTTCAGCCACTGTGCCTGTTGGTTCAGCCCCTGGGGCCTGGGGCCTCACCTTCTGGCCAGCATGCAGCTGGTCAGTATGATCAGGGCCAAGGGCCTGCCCACCATTGGTGGTCGGTTGCTGTCCTGTGGATTTCCCAGTGGTCTCAGACCTTGGGCTCTGGGGTGGCTCCTGTTCTTCTGGTTGGGACCTTCCATGGGCTTCATACTGGATCACCCCTCCAGCTGAATGCTCAGCCCTCTTGGAAGCTACTACTGGTTTTGCTGCAGCTGCGGCTGCTGCCTGTTGCTGCTTCTTTAGCTCTTGTACGCACTTAGCCAGCAGGTTGAGGGTACGACCCTGCTCCATGCCATCTCCTCCAGGCCAGAGACTAGAGCCCTGGTCTCCTGGAGCTCCGGGCTCTTGCAATAGGAGGAGCCCCAGCTCCCGAACCTGTTCTTGAATCTGGTTCTCCAGGCCCAGATAAGCTGCAGATTGAGCCTTACACTCTTCCGTATTTCGCAGCAGCTCCTGCTCCAACTGGGAAACTTTCCTCTGCTCCTCTTCATACTTCCACTTCCACTCCTCTGAACACGCATCTTCATCCTCTTCTTCCTCCTGCTCCTCCTCAGGCTCCGCTCTCCATGGAGAACCCACCTGAGGCTCAGATGGAGAGGCCTATGGAGAAAAAGGAACAGTGAAGTAAACCCGGGCAGCTAGCCCAAGAAGGCCTTTCTTCTCTTAGACTGTCTCAATGCCCCGGTGATCACTGCCTGGGAGATATCCCAGCGGGAAAGCCTGGGGTGGGTCAGAAGCAAAAGGAGAAGGCACTTAGGGTCTTACCTGGGATGCAAGATCTGGATGTTGAACTAACCCCTGACCTATATGAAAAGACATGGGGAAAATGAGAGAGGAGACAGGGCCCACGTGCTTCTAGCCCACACTCTGCCTTCAGACTTTCTCTGAAAGGAGTGGCCCCTCAGTGTTAATCCTTTACCACACATGTCGAATAGGGACAGCCACCCCTATTTGATGGATCCCTAGCTGTCCAGCAACCTTCGTTTCCTATCTCAGAGATATGCCAGCTCATTCATTTCATTCACTCACTTATTTATTGGACACTGTGCCAGGCACTGTTATAGGCACCAGGACCTCAATGGTGAGCAAAACAGAGATGGCCTGTCATCTGAGGGGGTTACAGTCTAGTACGGGAGAGAGAGAGATTGACCATCAAATCACATAAATAGATGTACAATTGCAACTCATAAATGCTAGCAATAGTACTAGCCAGAGTTGCCTTCAGTGAGAGACAAGGCTGCTTTGAAGAATTTTGTGACCGTGCTTTTGGGAATTTGGTGTCATCTCAGAGCAGCAGCAATAAATAAGTAAACTCTCAACTAAAGTGACAATTATTATTTCCATGGAAACAAATGGGATTCTAAGACGCTTCTCTGATTCTAAGGCTATCGAGGAGCATCTTGAAGTTACAAAAGGGTATTGGCTTTACCTCCCCGCCCCTGCCGGTTCAGGGCCTGCCGCAGCAGCCTCCACAGTATCTTGTCTTGTGTGCGTAGAGCATAATGCAAAGCATCATGCCCTGTGCTGTCCACCGCCCCTGCATCTGCTCCATAGCTCAGGAGCAGTTCAGCCACCTCAGTGCTGCCTTTTTCACAGGCCAGGATCAGAGCCGATCTATGGGTTGGGACAAATCTGAGCATAAGCTTTTCTCATGGAATCCAGGAGTCCTGGTTTCAAAAACTCCACTCACAAGGTCAGCTCTCACTCAGTGTGGTCAGGAGAACCACAGACCAACACCAGCCAGTGACAAAGCATGAGGCCAGACCAGAACTTTTCAAATGTCATTCCTTGGAGCTGTAGCATCAGAAAGCAGGGGGCCAATTGGAAGGGCTCCACTTCCATCTGTTTTATATATTGAGGTTGTGCATAAATTCTTTACTGGGGAAAAAGTATTCCATTGCTTAGAAGATAGTTCAAAAACCAGTAAATTAAACTAGTGGATCCAGAGGTATTGATTCTACTTCCAGAGTCACCTATGCTAGGAAGATGGCAGTGTCAGCAACAGAATAGGAAAGTATAAGGAAAACGTTCTCAACTTACCAAGAGGAAAACAGTGAAGCAACAAGCAATGCTCTTCTGAACCACCACTGAGAAGGAGAGAGGTTCCCAAGAAAACAGAGACCAACCTGCCTTCTTCCCCAATACACACACACACACACACACACACACACACACACACACACACACACACACACTTTGCCCAGTGGCTCCTTTCTAGATTGGTCAGGGTCGGGATTTGGGGTGGGAAGACGGGGAAGGCTCACTTGTCATTCTTGTCAGTGACATTAACCCGGGCGCCTCTCTGCAGTAGCTGTGAGCAGATAGCTGCGTGACCACCCAGCGATGCAATCATCAGGGGTGTACGTCCATCCTGTACAGATTGTGGGAAGGGGGTTCACGAGGAGCCGGGGGAACCAGGGCTTTGACACAATGCAACCAACTCCCCTGTTCCCACACCTCTCCAGGAAAAAGCCCCAATGCTGGGGCTAAATACTCCTTCTCAGAGGGTTAGAAGCTCTCCAGAAGATAAGCCTTAACCACTCTGTGTGGAAGAGGAGGAGGGGCATGGGGAGAAGGAAGAGGAGGTGGTGCTACACAACCCCTGGTCATGGAACTTGGCTAATTAAGTTCAGAGAAAGCAGCAGCCTCCCCATGTAGGGCCCTGCCCAGCTGCCCAGCTGACACTCACGTTATCCAGGACATCCAGGAAGGCTTCGTGATCACACAGGAGGAGCACGCTTGAGGCACAGCCAGAGAAGGCTACGGAGGGTTGCGGGATGATCGGGTTAAGGGGAAGCAGGAAGGACACCTAGTCAGACCATGATGCAGCATCCCCTCCGACCATTTCAGCAGTCAGCTCTGGCCTGCCCTTCCCACCAAACGTTATCCCCCGCTCCCTCCCCACCCTCTGGTCCCTGCAGCCCTGTTTCCCACCAGTCCCCTGGCACACACCTGCCCAGTGCAGTGGACTACGATTTTCCACATCTACAGCATCTTCATTGGCACCATGCTGCAAAGAGCCACAAAGGGAAGCAGCATGGAGCGTGGTGTCAACATTCTCATCCCATACCCCCTGTTGGGTCACCAGCTTTCACAGTACTGTGGGGAGGGGCAGGAGGACCATGACTTTGGCCAACTACTAGGCAAGTCCAATTTATTCCTTGCAGATGATAGGCAGCCTTGAATTTCAGCCCTGGTTCATAAACCTAGGGCCTAAGAAAAATCAGGTTATAGGTAGATAAACATGTTAGGGAAAATGACACCTGAGTCTATGTCTGGTATTTTAGGATCATAACTGGGAAATTTGGAAAGGGCCAGGAAGAACAAAGCAGAACATCCATTTGCACAATGGCCTGTTGAACTGTGCCTTTGAACTTTGGGAGACTTATTTCTGAATTGTCCACCTGTCATTTCACATGTATATTTCTCTTTGTACCCCTACACCACAAACTCCTCAAAACAGACAGCAGGCTTTGGGTTTAATGTGAACACCTCTGCCATCCTTCCACCTGCCCATCATCACAGCAGTTAGTCTCTGCAGTGCCTCTGCCAGTGGCTGAGCTCAATACATGCACATTGACTGACTGGCAGTCAGTCCCTGGCAACGCTGCTTTACGACATGCCCTCAAGGGCAGCATTAAGCAGGGTGCCTGCACATAGCAGGTGTTAAATAAATGTTGGCGAACTAATGAATAAGTGATTACTAGCTCTCTTATTGGGGATGAGAGGGGTACATTTGACCAAATATTGCTGGTGAGTACAAGACAGAGTAAGGAGTCTCTGGGTCCTCTTCTTCCTTTCACAGGAGTAGTATCAGGGGTTGCTCTTACCTGCAGCAGGACCTTGACACATTGTGGCTGGCAGGAAATGGTGGCCGAGTGCAGGGCGGTGCTCCCTGGAAAGGGAAAGAAGGGGAGAGGGAGGGTGGGTGGCCCCATGCATACCAATGACTCACAGGGAGGGAAGGCAAGAGACACACAGATAATCAGAGGGAGATTAGACAGAGAGGCTCTCAGCCACATGGAGCCAGAAATTCCTGTTCCCCAAGTGCCTGGTACCTGCGGTGGAGGTGGGAATGGGGGAGAGGTAGGCCCAGCTTGCAGGGAGCGGAACCCCTGGAAGGAGACTGGCCAGAACTTATGAGGAGAGAAGCAGGAGGGCTACAGTTGGAACCTCCAGCAGGGCCCAGCACTGGCCCCCCACCCCTCGACTGCTGCTGTAAAGGGAAAAGCAAGCAGCATGACCCAGTGCTTTAGTCTAACTCACCATCCTCATTCTTGCTGTTGACGTCAGCCCCATTTGCAAGTAGTATAGTCAGACATTCTGTCAGGCCTTTGGAGGCTGCCAGATGAAACCTGCCAGAATCAACGCCGAGAGGCAGAAGGATGAAGGGACCAGGGGATGAGGAATGGGAGAACCTTAATAAGCACTGCCTACTAAGCTCCATCATCCCGAAGCCAATCCCAAAAGCAGAGAGGGAAGCTCCCGTAGCCTGACTTTCTGAGAAAGAGAAGCCTATATAAATGGCCTACCATTAAAACTTCAGAGGAGGCTGGGAGCAAAGGTAGAAATAAGAGCTACAGGTCTCAAGCAATCTCAGAGTACTGCAGGGGTGTCCAGGGAACACATAATTACCTGTAACTCAGCACAGGACACTTAGCAGACTGGAAGTGTCACAGAGTGGGCCAGAGCAGAGGGCTGGACATTTGCAGGCTGACTTGGGAAGAGACAAGGGCTAATATCCCTCTTGTCCTAATCACCCCTTCCAGCCACATGACTCTCATGGCCACCACTGCACTCCTAATTCCTCAAGCATATACACCCTCCTATTTGTACAATGAAGAAATACTCTATTTAGTGTATGTTTCAGTTTTCCGTTTGTTTCATGGGCTTTATGTCCTTTTTTGGTCAATTTTGTTGATGTGGGTCGTGAGGTGTGTGGACCTCAGGGACAATATCTTCTTCCCCCACTTTGTGCAGCACTTGATATGTAGCGAAGATTTATTGATATACTTGCTAATTAAGACAAAAAAGGGCTCTGACATTGTAGGCATTTCCTGGTCTTACATCATATTGGGGTTTGGGGTCTTTAAAGAGAACCACATACCAAGGGTGGGGATCAAGAAGGCTTACTTACGGGGACTGGCCGTTCGAGTCTAGCTTGGTGGGTCGGGCAGATTTCTTGGAGGCCAGAGCAGCCACGCATCCCACGTCCCCCCGCTGCACTGCCTCCAGAAGCTTCTGATCACGGCGGTTCCATCTCTCCACCTGGTCCAGAGCCACAGATTGTGTGAATATAAGAGGCGGGGGTAGAGTGGAGAAAGAAAAGAAGAACATGGTTAGGATGCCAAGCAAGGGAAAAGGGACATCCCTGAGATCCTTTCAATGTTCCACAAGTCACTCAGTCTAGATCATTTAGTCCTTCTAGGTGGGCCAGTTAAATAGTCACCAACTCATATGCCACTGGGGACTACCGCCAGTTATTGCCAGCCCTGGCCCAAAAGGTGCTTGGACTACTGAATTAAAAATCATTTTTGAGGACTGAATGCATAGTATTTCAAATGTCTTTTTATCAGCATTATGATTATTGTTGTTAGGTGCACAACCTCCTAGCAATCGTAGCCACGACTCCTTTCCCTTTTGCTCTTTAGGTCTTGCTGGAGCAAACTGAACCAAACTGCCCACTCCGGACTGGGTTCACCTTGCCTCTCAACGCCCCAACCCCCGTGCTCCTCTGTTTCTTTGTTCTCAGATATTTGAGAAATCAAGGCACCTAGCTTTGGGTCATAGCTAGGAGTCCAAATACCTATCCATAGCATCTCTATCCATTGGCTTTGGGGCCCAAAACTAGGAGCAGAAGCACAGAGTTTTCGTTTTCCTTTCTCATACCTATGCCCTCTGGCTAGTCCTTCTTCCCCTTCCATGGCAACAACCACCAAAAGGCAAAGACAGGTCTCTAGCTAGGCTTGAGGAGGCAGCTCCCCTCCTCCACCCTTCCCTCCCTCCTCATTTTCCTGGCAGGGTGCAGCTGTCCCAGACAACAGCCATACCTGGGCATGCATTGTTCTACCATGCCAGCTTGACTTTTTCAGGTGGTGGGGTAATTACAATAATTGAAGTATCACAGGACATGAAAGAGCTGTGTAAAAACACCCAGAGCTGAAAGCACGGAAAAGCCTGGTTTGGTCCAGAGAGGAAAGGAAAGGAAAGGAAGAAAGGAGGCAAAAATCTGTGGAATGGTGAAAAGGGCCCTAGGTGAATATTTGTCAGCAGGCCTAAGTTCACGGCCTGGTTCAGCTACTTCAGTAATTCACATACTTCAGCTATGTGACCTATAGTAAGCCACTGAACACCTCTAATCTGTTTCCTCATCTATAAAATGTGGAAAATAATAACTAACTCATCATGCTGTGAGTATTAAATGAGCTAATGTATATAAAATCTCTCTGTAAACTGTAAAAAGCTATACAAGTGTATGGCACCCTTATAAAAAAAACAGGAAGCAGTGTGGGACTGGTGGCGGCACATTGCATTTTGCGAGGTGTAATTGCAACAAGAAGAGGCTATAGGAAGAGGTGGGGGAGAAAAGGGTCTATGGAAGCCAACTCATTTTCAGATACATAGCCAGGGCAAATTATTAATCGAGAACAGGAAAGATTTTAAATGCCTAAACCATAAAATTATCTAAGGTAGATGGATTCTGAGGTAATACTCGTGAGGTAATTCCTCGTAGCCCTTTTAAGTGCAATTTCAATTACCCTCTCAACATCCCTGGAAAGTAGTTAGGGCTGATATTATTTTATCTAGTTGACAGAGAAGAAACTGAAGCACACTGAGGTTAGATAACTGTCCAGGGTCACACCACAAAATAGTGGTAAAATTGAGATTAGAACCCAGGCCATCAGATGCCCTATTCTAGTTCTCACCACCAGGCCATTTACTACGGAGCTATGGAAGGTTTACTTATTTTCAAATAAACAGTCTAAGACCACCTCCAGGGTAAAGCCACCCACCTTCAGACACTACTCCGTACAAGGAGAAGAGTCTCCAAACAGGTTAATTCTCAAAGGACATAATAAGCAAAATGACTGCTCCACATACCAACAGACTGAGATGTAATAACACGTTATCCAATGCCCCCTGGGGGGCCATATCACCCTCAGAAAAAGCAGACAGCTAGAACTACACCTCCATCACAGGACACCACCATCAGCTGACCTCACTCTGAAGTTCTCTGTTTAAAATCCTGATTCTAACACTTTCTATCCTTGTGAATTGAGGCATGTAACAACTTCTTTGAACCTCAGTTTGCTAATAAAATAACACTGTATAAAGCACCTAGCACTGTCTGTCACGTAGTAGGTACACAATAAATGTTAGTCCTAATCCCCATCCTTCCTAGCCTTGCTTGGCACATTTTGGATGTTCCTGGGCTCAGAATTCTCTATCCAGGGGAGTGGGAGGAAGGGATCTTGATCATATCGGGTAATGTATGCCAATCAAGCTGTATAGATGGTAAAGGTGCTTCTTAGCAAGGTAGATAATTCTCTTTCCAGCTAGATAGTTCTAAATCCACCCAATTTACTTCCTATAATCTTGTTATACCAAGAAGAATTTAGAATAGGTAGAAATTCTTCACAGACAAACCTCCGCAGAGCTAGGGTGAAGAAGAACAGAGGGGAACTTCCCTGGCAGTCCAGTGGTTAAGACTCTACACTCCCAGTGCAGGGGGGCACGGGTTCAATCCCTGGTAGGGGAACTAAGATCCCGCATGGCCACATGGCACGTACCAAAAAAAAAAAAAAAGAACAGAGGGTTGCTTCCGAATTCCAAGATCCAGTCCATTGTTCACCCCAGCACCTTGGGAAAGAGGATAACCAACACAGCCTCAAGGGAGCAATCACCAAATCAATCAGCAGACTCAAAACAAGGATAAGCTTTGTATCTCCCGTAGGATTGGGGCGGTGGCTTTGTAGAAGTAACTGCAGCCTCTCCTTATCTCTGGTCATGTGTCTGTGACCACCAACAGTAGAGAGAGAAACAGCAGAGAGAGTGGCTACCTCTGTAGGACAGGTGAATGGAAATGGAAATGCTGCCCTGGAGGAACCAGGAGCTGTCTCTCAATTTTTAAAATGCAATTGAGGGCTTCCCTGGTGGCGCAGTGGTTGAGAGTCTGCCTGCCAATGCAGGGGACACGGGTTCGAGCCCTGGTCTGGGAAGACCCCCACATGCCGCGGAGCGACTGGGCCCGTGAGCCACAGCTACTGAGCCTGCGCGTCTGGAGCCTGTGCTCCGCAACAAGAGAGGCCGCGACAGTGAGAGGCCCGCGCACCGCGATGAAGAGTGGCCCCCGCTTGCCACAACTAGAGAAAGTCCTCGCACAGAAACGAAGACTCAACACAGCCATAAATAAAATTAAAAAAAAAAAATTTTAAATGCAATTGACATTCCTCTAAGCTGATCCAGTGCCTACTGTTTAAAGGTATTTTCTGACTTACTTCCTACATAGGCAGAGTAAGCTGCCTATGTAAGACACCCTCAAAGGTATCCTCTACTTGACTAAATCAAAATGAGATTATAGGAGCTGGCTTTTGTTTGTTTGTTTCTTAAACTTCCTATACGTATTCTGGATGACTTAGATTAATCTTTAAATGATCACAGATCCTTCAGTCCTTATCTCAATCTGAGGGTGCAATCTGGATCCAGGGGTGGGAGCGGGGATGGAAAGGGGCAATCTTCTGCCATGACTAGGAAGCCAGGCTTTGGGAGTGGTCAGGAAGACTGTCACACTATTTCTCTGACAAACTGGTTCAGAGCGGTTAGCCACCCAGGGAGTGGAGGAATTTATCATGAGAAATGTGGGGAAGTTTCAAGAGGAAACAATTTACAGCTTAAACTGGTCTATTTTCAATCTCATTGGATCCATACCCTGACTGAGAAAACAGTTTTCTTTCCAGCTAAGTAGTTCTAAGTCCACCTAATTTACTACCTATAATCTTGTACTAAGAAGAGTTTAGAATGGGTAGAAATTCTTCATGGCCAAACCTTTGTAGAGCTGGGATGAAGAAGGACAGAGGAATGCTTTAAAATTCCAACATTCAGCCCATTGTTCATCCCAGCATCCTGAAAAGTAGCCATTGACCAACAATTGGAGAATCAGGAAGAATGAGATAGTTTCCTGATTCCTAAGGAGCAGACAGACTCCACAAACCTGAAAGGGCAGGGCAATGTGGAGGACTTTCAGTAACTAAGGAAGAGTCCATGTGAATAAGAAAATCATCCTGAGTTAAGACATTCTGGGTAGCCTCAGTTTCTGGTACCTTTACTAGTCATTCAGTAAATGCCTTTTTTTTTTTTTTTTTCACACACACACACTGTATTTTATTTTTACAAGAGATAAATAGACTGACACCAAGCATTGTACATGGATGACCACAACAAAAGCAACAATGATTGCAATTACCAAACATGAAACACACTCATACTACGTCATAATATTGACATTCAGTCCAGTAATCCTCCAGTAAATGCCTTTTGATTGGTTGATTAATGTGTGGAAACTAAGTGGGGAAGCAAACGTTAAGTGGGACGAGAACAGGCCTCAACAGAGTTCCTACTCTTGCCTCGTAGGTCACTTCCAGGCCTCTGTGGCCTGCCCATGCAGAGTGAGCTGAGCATTTCTCACGTTTGCTCAATGAATGACACCACAAAGTCAAGTTAGGCTAAGCAATATTACTACAGGTAGTCGACTACTTCACTTCAAAATGAACCATCATCCCAGTCTCCACACAAAATTTCATCCCTAGCTAGGGGGTCTCTCTGTAAGAGATCTTCAGAGAAGAAGAAGCTATACCCTCCCTTAGCCACTCCCTTCTGTAGTCTTCCTCCGTGTGTTTTGTTCTGGGAGGACATGGGGAGGACAGTGACTTCTCCTGGGAACTCTCGGAGTGAATCCATTTTATCCTCTTCGCCTCTCACCATTACCGTTCCCCAGCTCAGTCAAAGGAAGCAGAGTGTATAGGCCCTAAACAACTGGGTGAGGGTCTAGAATGAAGGAAGATTCTGGGGAGAAGCAGGCAGAAGGCCTTGACTGGCCCAAGAACCAGTGTGATGACCAGGCACTGCAGTGAACTGGCCAGAGTGGAGTCTGCAGGCAATTTACCCATTCCTTGGGGAGCAGCCAGGCAACTGTCCTCCTCTGGCAGAGCCTGTCAGGCTGGCCAGGCCGGACTGCAAGATTAACCTGCAGAGAGCAGGCAGAAGGAGGTCGAGGAGTTGAACAGCCACTGGACAGAGAGGAGCAGAGCTTGAAGGGGAGAACAGGAGAAGGCTGCTGCTGTCAGAGCACCGATTGGAAAGAGGTTTGGAGTGATGTCTGAGAGCCAGTGGTGGTGATGAGAGAATGGAAGTGGAAGTGGCATGGGGTGAGATGGGGGCAAGGACAGAGAAGACTCTATGAGGAAGGGCTAGGGGAAGGCACGGGGCTGGAAGTACTTGCTGGACTGAGAGCCAGGATAGGGCCATACAGGAGGACAGGCTTGTGAGGACAAGGCAGGGCTGGTAAATGGGGCATGGGGCAGTACTTGGGAGATAGAAAGAGGCTTGGGGCTGAGCAGGGGCTGGGGATAGGACAGATGCTTGAAGGTAGTTCAGTACTGGGAAACAGAGAAGTAGAGAACAGAGCCTTTGGGAGGTGGCAGGCGCTGCCGGAAACATATCAGAAGTTGGGGGTGTAGATGCTTGGAGGACAAGAAAGGGCCAAGGGAAAGGACCTTGGGGGGTACAGGGTCTTGAGGAAGGCAGGGCGGGAGGGCTGCACTGCGGGAGCGGAAGAGCTAGAAAGACCGATAAAGAGAAAAGGCGACGGTGCGTGGAGATGGGACTCAGGACTTCTGTCACCACAGGGCTTGGACCCCAGCCCCATGCCCATCCTCCCAGACATTGTAGCACATACCGCCACCTGTGAGCTGGAGCAGGAGAAGATGCGCTTCATGGCCGGGGCCGGGGCCACGGGGGGACGGGGACGCGCGGAGAGCGGGGTCACAAGTTCCTGAACCCACCGGACTCGTCTGCAGCTGTGTAAGAGAGCTGTCAAAAGCAAACCGGGACCCGCCCCCGCCCCAGGACCCACCCCGTTCAATCAGAAGCAAGAATCCGAGGGCTGGGCTTAAAACTCCGCCCCTGGCCCAGCCGCACTCCGCCGTTGCGGAGGCAAAAATCCTGCAGTCTCCGCCTGGGCTTGGTCTCAAACCTCACCCTCCCAAACCGAACCCACCCCCAGCTCCGACCTGCTCAATCGCAAAAGGGACTCCCAAGTCCCCAGACCCGGGCTCCGGCTAAAACTCCTCCCCCTGCCCCGCCCCGCCCCTCCCCTCCCCTCAGTTCCAGGCTGCGGCTCCACCCCAAGCCCCGCCTCAGCCCCGCCCCCCGGAGCGCAGCCGCAGGAGTCTCCCGGCGTGCACGCCTCTTAGCAGCTGTCGCATTTAACCACTGATGACGACGATTTGATTATATCCAGAGACGTTTGCCAACTTAGTTACTTCTGCTTCCTCCCACCATTCCGCGGCCAAAAACCCGGACACAAAGAAGGATTTGAAGAGAGCAGTTTGGAAACGGGAGGAGATTGTAGTGCCGAGCAAAGGACTGAACGTGGATGATGCACGACCCACCGCAACGTGGAGAAAGGGAACCAGGCCTAATATCCCAACGCACCTCTACGTTAGAAAAGGGCACAGGGAGAGGAGCGATTTTTTTTTTTTATTTTAAGCATTCCCTTCCACAGAAGTACTCACAAAACTGTCTTCACTATTTCCACTGCCCCTTAAATTCAGATTCTCAGCAATTCGTGCTTGAACAGTCAGTCTACCGGTCTTTCTTTTCTCCTCCCTTCAGTCAGAGAGAGCGCACTCAAATGCATATGAAAGCCTACAGGATAAAGTTCAGAGTTCTTAACGTGGTTTACTAGGCTCTTCAGGAGCTGCACTCTGCCTGTTCAAGTCTCATCTCTCACTACTTTCACAAACAGTCTAATGCTCAGGCTGCTCTAATCTACTACAATTCCCTTCCCGACTGGTGATTAATCCTCCCTGGAATGCCTCCTCTCACACTTGGTGGCCCCTCAAGACTTTTTTTTTTTCTGTAAACTTTTAAAATCCCTCCAACCTCACCTAAAAAAGTGTGCCTCTTGTGTGCGACACATTTCTAATACTGATATGTCATCTAGCAACCAGGTCTCTGTATTTTCCATTATATGTTTACATGTTTGTTTCCCCTACTAGACTGGGCTCTTTGATGGTAGGAGTTGCATTTTATATTATTCAAATTGCCTAGCACATATTAGGTGCTTAATGTCTGATGAGTGAATGAACAAAAGAATGAATAAAGGAACAAAGGAGCAACGATGAGAAGAAAGCAACACCTGTGTGTCTGAGGAGAGTCTGGTGTTTCTACAGTTGCTTCTCAAACTGGCTCTGCTTCAAAGGAAGAAAGAGGTAACAGGCTTTTTGAAGAATAGGTTGGGGTTAGAGAAAGTCCTGTTCTGGTGCTGAGGAATAGAGAAGAGAGGGATCTCTAGGTGGAGAAAAATATTAAGAGTACTTTTTTAAGCATGTGGAGAGAGAATTAGATGAACCAGTCCTCAAGGATATCCATCTCCCTTTGCAGGCTGACTGGGGATAAAGAGGGGAAATCTGTCAACATAACCATGGCCTCAGTCCTTGCCCCAGAAACAAGTGTGCTCCATAAACGTTCATCAAGCTATAGCCTATGTGAATTGTACTAAGGGCCACCATGGAGCCTCCTGCCACAAAATAACTCACCAGCATGGCACAGAATGGTTGTCCCAGCCTAATAGGCCAGGTAACTATAAAAATAGTTACCATTTATTAAGTACTTACTATATGTTCACTTTATTTGAATCATCTCATTTAGTCCTCACAACCCTAATAAGTTTAAAGTCAAGAAAGTCAAGACATTGAGAAGTTAAATCTGTTCAAGGTCAAGCAGGATTTAAGTGGTAGAGCTTAGATTTAAACCTAAGTCTGTCTTCATTCTTAACCACTGCTCTACACAGCCTTTTATCTGAGCCTCAGGGTAGTTATGACTTGCCCAAAGCCACTTAGCTCATAAATGGCAGACCTGGGATTTCAGTATAGGCCTATGTGTTTACCAAACCTACACATTTTACACTCTACGCTCACTTAAGTAGGTGAGGATTGCAGGAGGCTAGAGTACATCTCCAGTGGGAGAGTCACAGAAAACATTTCAAATACTTCATAACCTTGCCTTCCAGGGACTCAATTGTATAAGGTCTCAAGGTAAACCGAGACTCCACCTCTCACCATTTGTGAGCAGTCTATATCCCAGGGAACTCAAATAGAGCCAGAAGTCATTTGACACTGAACTTTATTTGTTCTGACCATCTGATATACTGTCTACCCTACTAGGAAACAGAGACAATGCTGTCTGCAAAAGGCCAGAGACATGCCAAAATAAACACTGTGGCCAGATCTCAAGAACAACCCTGGAGGACAGAGTTTGTGGCAGCTAGTCAACTGCCCAGTCGGGTCCCCTCTCTTCTCAGCTCTAAATGGGTGCTGATTCTTCAAATGGCTGTCAGAGCTGCCTTCTAGAGACCAGTAAATAACTTTGGTGTCCAAAGTCTTGATTACAGAGAACTATATGTTACCCAGTTGTCAATGAGAATCCAATTCTCTTTACTGGCCATGACCAAAAAATGGGAGTCAGGTGGTGGGGTGGTCCAGAGATAGAAACTAACTTGAGAATTTCCAGTAAACATCAAGCAAGGGCTGTCCAACTGATTCTACCAGAGAAGCCCTACAAGGTATGACTGGAGATGCCCCAGAAACATTTCCTAGGAGCTATTTGTGCTACATAAACAGTGCCAAGTGAGTAAGGGCTTGCTTCCCAGAGACCTCTTGCCACCTACTTCAGCTTCTTCCTTAATTCAGACCCCATGGGGTTGCTGCTTCCCAAATCTAGTAAGGTGAAAGGGTTTCCCACCATCAAGCAATCCTCTCCCTTCTCTCTAGTTTCTATAAGGAGGCTTCAAGGAGGGCTCATGAGTGTGTGAGGCCTGAGAGAGGACTGCCTAGGGTATCCAGTCTTCTCTGTTATTCCAGCTCTAGCCACGTGGGGGCCCCTGGCTCCAGAGAATCGGGCACCCAGCTCTGGCTTTGCTCCCAGGGAAGGCTGGAGAGTTGGGAAACCCTTGCCCAGCAGGCCTGGGGCAGCTCCGTTTCACCAGCACCTGAGGGCGGGCGAGTGCACCACGAAAGTCTCAGGTTTCAGGGGGATGGCAGTTGCCTGTCTAAAGGCTTCTCTGTTCCTTGGAATTGTACAGAATGTCTCTTGTGGCTTTTCCTCCTCCCTCCTTTTTTCCTGTTGACTCTCCCCATCCGGCCCTCTGAATCACCAGACTCCACAGGAAAGCAGCAGATGTTGACTTTACTTCGTTCAAGCCAACGTCAGCTCTCTCCTTCGGAGTGGGGAGAAGGCAGGAAGGTGAGAGGTGGGAAATGGAGGAAGATAACCCTCGTCCTTTCCAAATTGTGAGGGAGGATGTAGAGGGAAACTGAAAGAAGTCAGGGACCTAGGCAAAAAATTCTTGATTCCTCGGGATGGGGAAAAAAGGGCCCTAGGCTAAGGCCCCAGTGTTGGCTCTGGAACCAGGATGGTAAGGAGGGAAGCACAGGGTGGGAGTGTAGTGCCAACCCTTCTCGTCTGAGGTAAGGCCTCATCTCTTGCCAGCAGCATCCTCATGACTCAAAGGTCAAGTCAGGCTGCAGGTCTGGGGAGATAGTCCAGAGGCTTCTTCGTGTCCCATCTGAGCCCCCAAACCTCTGCTGTTATGCAAGTCTTTTGGAGAAGCTGCCAGGGAGGACTTTCTAGGGCTTTATTCTACATTCATTGCTCCAATTTCTCTTCTCTTTTTTCTTCCTCGGGGATTTTCTTACGGGCAAAGAAGCCAAGCTGTAGGGAAAGAGATAAGAGTCATCACCAAATGCCCTGCCTGGGGACCTGGCCAACAGCCCTCAGATGTATCTGAAGTCTTCAATTTTGTTCTGCTTCCAAAACTGAGATTCAAATTTATTTTATTTGGCTTAGTTTAACTCAACCAACATTTCTGGAGGACAGTGAAGGAGATCTGGGCATGACACCCACAGCCTGCTTAGCTGCCCAGCACAAATCCAGTTCTCCCGGCTATAATCAAGGATTCCTTAATTCATGAGCACCGTGCCCCGTACTCCCCACGACAGAAGTGCTTACCTTCCAAAGGCAGAAGACAAGGAGAGCAAGCAGAAGCAGCCCTCCCAGGACACTGCCAATGAGGATCCACAGGGAGATGGGGACAGGGCGGGACTGAATCACCTCCAGGAGGCTCTGCATAGGAAGGAGAGTTGTTTTTTATTTGCACCCTTTTGCCCAGCTAGCCTCACCCCACATTGTAGCAAAGCCAGCCGCAAAATAGAAGACTAAAAGGCAAGAGACTGAGGTAGGAATGGAGGCAGTGGGACCCCACCATTCTGATTTATCACTTCTGGCTCCCTGACTGCTGCCTAACAAAGACACCTCTGTTCTGAAAAAGCTCACAGGTGCCCTTAGGCCACTGCCACCCTTACTGGTTCCACAGCTCTCAGACTCAGTCTCCAGCCCCACCTCACTCCAACGGGAGGCTTCAGTCAGCTGTAGGACACTGCCCTCCTCAGTTCCCAGCTCGAAGGTGCTGACCACTGTCAGAGACTTGAATTTGGCCTGTGAATGGAAAGACATTTAAAGTGAGCCATCATCTGAATTGGGAGATTGGGATTGACTAATATATGTATAAAATGGATAACTAATAAGAACCTGCTGTATAAAAAAATAAATAAAATAAAATTCAAAAATTAAAAAAAAATAAAGTGAGCCATCATCAGGTGATAAGGCTCTCAGAACCCTAATGGCAAAGATGAGGCTGAGGGGCACAACTTCCAGGACGTTCAAAACCAGAGGAAAAGGTTGGAGACCGATGGGGAAAGAAAAGAAGGGTAACAGATGGAAAGCCTATGGCCCTTCATATACTCTGTTTGCTCTACCTGAAATGCATTCAACTCCTCTTTCTTTGGCTAACTCCTACCCTTCCTTTAGATGTCATCCCCTCTGGGAAGTAGGGAAGTGTTTCCTCCTAACCCCCATCACCCTGGATCAGGTTATAATATTCTGTTTACTTCTCTGTCTTTCAAGGGTTGTGTGTTAGTAATTTATGTGTCCCTAGTGCCTAGCACAGTTTCTCAATAAATCTTTGTTAAAAGAATAAATAAATGAATGAAAAAAGGATACCAAAGAGAGAAAGAGAGAACCAGACTTAGGGAAGGATTAACTGTCAGACTTAACTTCCCTGAAAGATGCCTACATCCCAGGGATCTTGTGTAATTCAAAGTATACGGAACATGGGAAAGCACAATGTAAACCCCTAGTACTAAACAGCTGTTATAATTAAGAGGTCATTTCCCTTCTCAGGAACTCACACAACTCCTGACTGCCTATCATATTAGGCTCGATTTCATCTTCCCGGCTTTAAAGAACTTTCATAATCTAGATCTCTTTCACTATACAATATCACTTCCCACTACCCTCCATGCTTACCCTGCATGTAATATCAACTATTTACTCATTCACTTAATAAAAATGTATTAAATCACTACAATGAGTTAGGCATGGTGCTAAATGTTGAGGATATTCTTCTCAGTGTCTACCTAATAGAGGGCTTTTTATATAGCAGGCATTTGATGGGTTGATTGAATTTAGGTATACTATAAATGTTGGTTGATTATTGATATAACACTAAGAGATGATAAATGGAGGAAAATACAAGAATAGTAACTAGCTTCTAGTGAGTTCATCTCATTATTCATTTAGTCTTTACAACAACCCCATGAAGTAGGCCTTTTCCTCCCCATTTTAGAGATGAAGAGAAAGAAACTTAGAAAAATGAAATAACTTTGTGAGTAGGAGGCAAAGCGCGAACTTGAACACAAGTCTGTCTACCGGAAAAGCCTATGCTACAGTCCCAGATAGGAGCAGCAGGGGAAAGCAGTGGAAAAGGAAAAGTTTACCCTTCGGAAAAATTCATTGTGAACCAGCCTCAGTAGTCCAACAGAGACCTCAGTCCCCTTTGCCAGTCGCCCAAGGTGGCACCTCATGACCTGACACCGGGAATTGCTCCCATTCTATCAGAAGAGAGAGACAGATCAGGACGCTGGGGTGGAAATATCCCCCACTCCCCACTCTACTCTCCAGCCCAAGGCTCCAAACTCTACTGCTGCCCCCTGCATTCCCACTCTGGACACCTTCTTCACCCTCTTGTGACTCATACCAGCCAGCTTGTGTGCTGAAGCTCCTCTGGATGCACAGGGGGCTCTGGGGGCTCAGTCAGGTTCTGCACTGTGCAGCTTGCCTAGAGGAAGATCCAACTTGAGGGACCCTCTTGGTGGTGAGAGGCCGGCCACTCCAGGCTGAGCAGGCGCACACCACCCACACTCCTGTAGTTCTTCCCTGGGTGATCCCTTCCTTTCTTCTCAAAGAAGCTACATATGTGAAAGAAAGGCGCCCCCAGGGAGGGAGGAGCCCTGAGAGCAGTGACCCAGGACGCTGGGAGCTGGATGAGTCCACCAACTCAAGATGGCAGGGTTCCATACGCCCCTAGCCCAGACTCACATTGTTAGTGATGACTTGAGACAGTGACAGGAAGTAATTGCCCCCATGGGCCACAGCTGGAAGGAGGGCTGAGATGATGAGGCCACTGAGCACATAGCAGCCAAGGTTCTGAACCTAAAAGGAGGATTGGAAATGGGAAGAGGTGAGAGACAGAGAAAGACCCTTCCTCATCTGTTCCTCTTTACCCTCGATACCCCTGAAATCTAAGAGAGACTCCTCCCATCCTTTTCCCAGGAACTCCTCCCCCTCCCTCTGCTTATGCCAAGGCCCCTCCAGCTTCTCACCCTAAGAGTGGTTTTGAATTCAGGGCCAGGGCCCTCTGGGAGGGTCCCATATGGGTGAACCTCATAGCGGTGCAGAGTGGACTCACTGCGTGGACACCAAGTCAGGAAGCACATGGTCACAGCCATGACACAGACACAGGGGCACATGGTCAGCACACAGACATGGATTCAGGGAAGGTAGGGCCAGCACATGGATAAAGAGATGGGGGTACATAGAGAAGATAGAAATGAGACATGACATAGACTTGGTACAAACTTTATGGACACACCCCATATCCCATCACACCAGCTCCAACCCCCAGGGCCCAGCAAAGCCCTACAACTAGGATGCATAGGTATACCTATACCTAAGAAAGAAAGATAAGATACTTAAGAGAAGCTTCAGCACGAGTGGGATTGAAGGCAAAAAGATAGAGCAGCCCTAAGGGTTTGGTGTTTGGGAACACTGAAGCACATGGAGGGAGAGGGGGGAAACATAAAGAGTATGAGTCTGGGGTCAGAATGGGGTCTCAGTGCGGAGCTGAGCCATACCTAGAGAATAGGAGGTGAGGCTCATACTGGATGTAGGCTGAGGTCTGGGCTGTGTTATCATGAAGCGTGCCATTTCTCTCCAGGCTATTGCTGTAGGGTCAGGGGGAGAGGCTCGCATCCCAGCCCTGTCTCAGACACCCCTCTCTAGAGTAAAGGAGTCATGCTGTTTCCACCCCTGCTCCCACCCACACACCACCACCACCAAGACCCAACAGGAGCAGCCTGGGAGGAAATGCCCATTGTTCTCACCTGGTGGCAGTCAGCCTCACAAGGACCTGGCTCAGGAGGAAGGAGCAGCTAAACTCAAACTCTAGCAGAAAGGTCACCTGGGGGAGAGGGACATGGTAGATTTCTCCTGGGGGAGAGGGACATGGTAGATCTCTCCTCATGGGACAACTACAGAGGAACAGCAGCCCTTGTGTGCCTCCTTTCCTAAACTCCCAGGCCCCGCAGATTCCAGCCCCTGATCTCTCAGAGGCCCTTTCTCATCCTGGGCCCCAACTCACCTTGGCTCCAGCCTGGAAGACAGGATGCCCCACGCTGCAGAGGCGGGCATGAGGGGAAGGGGCTGCACACTCCACCTTCGCTGGGCCGTCCCCCTGAGAGCAGAGGAAGGGGGTTGGAGGCTAAGGTGGGGCTGCAACTGCCCTCCTGCCTGCAGCCTCTAAACCCAGCCTTTCCCTAGGGCCCCTCACAGCCAATACCCCAATCGTCCCCCTCCTTCCCTGACTCCTCCCAAATTCCCTCCCCCAAGGGCACCTGAGGAGTAAAACTGGACAGGTGAAGGTTTCTGGAGAAGCTGAGACTCAGGCTAGTGTTGTAGGCATTTTCCTTCCTGTTCTCCAGAGTTGCTGACACCAGCACTTTCCGCCGACCACCTCGAGCCACGAATGGGTCCTTCCTAGGAGTCGTGGATAAAAGAGAGCCCAGAGTTGAAGGAGCGCCAGAAGCCTCGCTTCTGTCTTCCTGGGCAAGAAACAACCCTCCATCTCCCTTCAAGTCCCTTCTGATCTGTCTCGGGTCACCCCCGTTTGGCCAATTCATGTCCATCCCACCTGGAGCCTCTGATGTCCATATTAGCTCGAAGTACCAGATCTGTGACACATTCATTGTCAGGGCCACAGTCCTTCGAGAAGGGGACCTAGAGGAGAGAAAAGGGGCTGAGGGCTGAGAGGAAGGCGTGGGAGAAAGGAATGGGATTGAGGGAAAAGTGAAAAGAGTGGGTGCCCAAGTTAGACTTCACTGTGATCTCATGTCTCCTCCCTCCCCTTTCTCTTGAATTCACTGAGAAGGGCAGTGTTGGGACCCAGGGCAGGGCAGGGCTTGGCACTTCTGACCAGCTTTCGTATGGAGGTGGGTGAGCCCTCATCCAGCACAGGCCCTGGCTTTGTGGTGTTGTCCAAAGCAAAGGTCACAGTCAAGGCCACTGGCCGGAGGTAATCTGATGTATCCTGAGAGAAACCAGAGTCAAGGATTATGGGGAGCCAGGATTAGGGACACGACCCAGGAATCCTAGCAGAATGTGATAATTATGGCGATCATTTACTGAGCACTTTCTGTGTGCTGGGCACTGTCCTAAGGTTTTATCAATACTATTACATTTAATTCTAAGACAGCTAACTCCTATTTTGTAGTTGTTATTATTATCCCTCCCTTTTCAGGCAAGGAAACTAAGGTTTGCAGGTTATATGACTTGCCAGGATTCACAGGTGGTAAACGGCAGAGCAGGATTCACACCCAGATCAGCCTGACTCCACAGTCTGATCTTTCTCACACTCCTGACTCTGGCTTTCTTGCCGATCCAGCAGAAAGTCCTCCCTCTGATCCAGCCTCCTTCTCACTCCCAGGCCCTGATGCAAAGCACTTCCTGCCCCCTCCTCACCAGCACATGGAAGTGCAGCGGCTCACAAGTGATAGTCCCCACACTGAGCCGGAGCCGCCGAGGGGGCAGCCTCTGGCCAGAGCCGTCAAACGCTGCACGGGCCCCAGCTGTCCACTCATCCAGCGATGCTATGAACCGCACATCTGAATGGGGCAGGCAAGAGTGCAGGTGGAGAGGGGTCCCAAGACCATGGCAGGCAAGGGGTTGAGAGCTGCCTAGCATGCACTCTAGTCACTCACGGAACTGGCGATCCCAGCGGCCGGGAGTGCGGGAGGTCACTTGGAAGCAAAGGGCTGCGGATAGGCATGCTGCCTCCTGGCTGCGTCGCTTGCAGTCCCTCTGAACCACACTGATGGCCGGCGGGGTCACATCCAGTGAAGGGGCCAGGTGGACAATGGGCCGGGAGCTGGGAACAGGGTGGGAAAGATAGTCTAGCAGAGGGAAGAAAGCCCTTTGAGAAAGGCAGTCCCCAGTGTTTGCCTCCCTGAGGTCAAAGGAAAGAATAAGGAGCTAGGGGACACATGTGTCCGCCTCCCCTGAACCTTCTGATGGAAGTAAGATAATAGCTAACATTTTTTAAAAATTAATTTATTTTTATTTTTGGCTGCCTGGGTCTTTGCTGCTGCGTGTGGGCTTTCTCTCTAGCTGCGGCAAGCAGGGGCTACTCTTGGCCTTGGTGCATGGGCTTCTCATTGCGGTGGCCTCTCCTGTTGTGGAGCATGGGCTCTAGGTGTGTGGGTTTCAGCAGTTGTGGTATGCCGGGCTCAGTAGTTGTGGCGCACGGGCTTAGTTGCTCCGCGGCATGTGGGATCTTCCCAGACCAGGGCTTGAACCCGTGTCCCCTGCATTGGCAGGCGGATTCTTAACCACTGCACCACCAGGCAAGTCCCAATAGCTAACATTTAATCAGCACTTGCCGTGTTCTAGGCACTGTGTTTAGATCTTTTCACAGATTATCGCGTTTAATCCTCACAACAAACCTCTAAGACAGGTACTATTATTATTCCCATTTTATAAACTAGGAAATGGAGGCATAGAGTAAGTTGATCAAGAAAGCCAAACGTAAGTTTGTGACTCCAAAGCCCTTGCTTTTACCAGCTATGCCATGCTATCTACTGCTACCTGAGCTGGGGCCGCTCACCTGAGCAGGATGGCTGCCCCTTGGGCACCCACAGCAACATCTACCAGGTCATCTCCATCCAGATCTAACCGGCCATCCACACTTCGGCCAAAGTAGCTGAGGGCCTGTGGCATGGAGACAGCAGCAATCCGCTGAGAGGGAGAGGGCAGAGACTGAGCAGAGACTCACACAACTGGTTTCCCAGGCCTCCCACCTGGCTTTTTCTAATTCTCCCCTCAGGCATGAGGAGGAATGAGAGAAACTTGCCTGTGTTCAGGAGTCCCTAGTACAGCAACATGTTTCCTACCCCACCGCCTCACCTTTTTGACTACTGATAAAAAAGGCACTTGTTCAGTTTGGGTCTCAAGCCCAGGGGAGCAATGATAACCAAAGGGTGCACCTCCCTTCCCCTTCCTCCCACCATGCCCCTGCCTCGTCGGGGCACTCCTGACCTGGGCAGGACGGGGCTTGACTCCACTCTGGGTCCCGTGATAGAGGTACAGTGCTCCACGGTGCCCATCCTCCAGGGGCGCTCCCATAGCCACATCAGCAAAACCATCTTGGTTCAGATCAGGAAGGGCAGCCATGGCAAAGCCAAACCGAGCATCCTGCGGGGGTTCTGGCTGAAGTGTTCCCTGGAGTGTCAGCAAGGACTGCTGGTGGAGGTGAGGAGAAGACAGAAGATGCTGATTTGACAGTCCCGACCTCTCGGCCAGCCCTCAAATGTGTGTGCCTTCCCTCCCTCCCTTTGCCCCCCACAGACAAGTTCTAGGGTATCCCAGCAAGTCTCACCTGGCCCACCAGATACACATAAACACGTCCTGTCTCCTTGTTCTGGGGCCCCAGGAACATGGGGGCAGCCACAAGCAAGACGTCAGTTGTTCCATCCCCATCCGTATCCAATGGGCAGAGCTCACTGCCAAAGTACGAGCCAATCTGGAGAGCGGTGGGTAGTGGTGACCCCAGAGGAAAGGGAAGGCAAGATTATGGACAAGTGGGAAGCACCTGCCAATCTGGTCCTCACATCCCTGACAGACTCTGCCAACCAGAATTCAACACAGACTTTTAAGGTCCCTCTCTTGTCCCTTCACTCTCTTCCCCCATAGCCTGAAGGTCCCTCAGGAGCCAAGGGTCTCACCTGCTCCCCCTGGAGGCTCTGGGCGACCCTCACATCCCCATCTTTCTTAAGCTGGAAGGCGATGACCTTTCCTCGATGTCTAAACCGAGGAGCTCCTGAGAGAAAGAGGCGGCGTCCACCCCGCAAAAGCATGGAGGAAACAGAGTAACCTAGAAGTGGACAAGGAATCGGGGGTGAAAGGGAAAGAAGATGGGGTCAGAGTAGGAGGTTTCCCTAAAGGCACAGAAGGGGGTCCCAAAGGAAGGTAGCACGAGATCAGTGAGAAACCGCATGAGTTAACAGTGAGTACCTTATACCCCCCATCCCACCCCCAACTGAGGAAGCATTTTTCCCCCTCCACCGTCTAATCCTTTGCAGCTCTCTGCTACTCACCCAGGTAGGCTGCATGGTTCTGCAATGCAGGGGGGAACTCATCTTCCAGGGCCGTCCGTGGCGGGAAGAGGCGGCGACCTTCTTCAAGCCATAACACTGAGCCCCCCCAGTCATAAGCCCCTACCATCCCGAAGAGAATCCCATCCTGTAGGGCAGAACCAGATGGGGTCGCTGAAAAGACAGTGGGGAATAAGAAGAAAAAGCTCTCCAGGAGTGAGAGGGTCACTGAGGGCATGCTGGGGTCAGTTGGTGAGGTATGGGAAGGTCAGCATGGACATTGAATAAAGGAGGAATCTAGAAGAGCCCTGGGGTTGAAGCTGTCTGAGTTAGAGGCTGGAAGGAGTCAGATGTTGAGAGGGGTCAGAGTCTGTCCAACCTTTAGCTGATGAGTAGAGAAACCAATCTGAGACATTTCCAGCCCAAAGGAGCTTTCATTTTCTCCGTGGGACCCTTGAGTGTGAGAAAACATCATGAGGCAATATAAGGGAAGACAGTTTCCCCTTTGACCTTCTGAACTTATTCCAGAAGCCCACTTATACCCCAGAACTCCCCCTACCCTGTCCTCTGTTTCTCCAGGGTAATCATTACCCTCAAGGCCAAAAATCCGGTCCCCTAATGCATCCACAATGTCAGTCAGTGCTGCTTCATCTGTGACATTGAAGAAGAATCTCTCATCTGGATCACTGGCAATAGCTCTGATTTCCTGCAGGAAAGAGCTGGGGTCTCGCTGCCGCCGGAGGTAGTGACCAAGGACCTGGGGTCAGGAGATAAAGGTGGGGTCTGCTAGCTGTGTGCTGTGAGACGGTAGAGCTGTACAGGACACAGCCAACTAAAGTGAAGAAAGGGAATATGGCTGATGTCTGGGAAGTGGTCAATGCCCGTTTTCCTTAAGTTCCCAGTCCTCAGTGTCACCCTCCCCAATCCCTTCTATCCTTCCAGATCCAGAGCTGTTCTCACCGCAATCCCATAGCGTGTCACTCTTCCAGCTTCACAGGCCTTTAGTGCTGTAGGAAGTTCCTCTCCATCATGTGACTCTCCATCAGTGACAACCACCAGTAGCCTGGCAGCCTCTGGTCGGCCCCCATGGGACTGACTGAATCCTTCTGTGCTGAGAAGAGACAGAAAGGAGTGAGGTGTGATCAGATGTGTGCAGATAGATACACATACACACAGTACTTAACACTGTCAGCAGTTCACCAAGGTCAGGCCTCTTGCCTTTTAGCCCATCTCCCCAACTGTCTAGCGTAGAGACTGGCACACAGTAAGAGCTCAAATGTCTGAATGTCATAGAACATATAGAGTAGTATATCAACAATGTAAGTAAGTATAAAATCCATTCACTCATAGATTCATTCGGCAAATATTGTATTTAGGAGGACAAATATTAAGGGAACGTAGAATAAAGGAGAATGGTCAGGTCAGGGGAGTCTTCCCAGAGATGAGTTTTGTCACGTTTGGAAAATAGGCTAGGACATGAGTGGTGGAAAACCCGAGGGCCAAGAGCAAAGTGGGAGTGGAGGTATATAGACAGAGAGAATTCTGTCTGCAGAGATAAATAAAGCAGAAACATGTAGAGACACAGATACAGACAATTTGTAGAAATGCAATGAGTGCAATGACAGCCAATTTAGCCTTCCCCCACCTACATTAGTGTGCAAACAAAGATAAGCTGGCAAGACATCTTGGGATGTACACACTGCACTCCAAAGCCTCCCCTAACCCTTCTGGCTTCCCACACCCCCCTTCCCAGTGCCTCACCAGGCCATCATTATTGCTTGAGCAGTCTTTGTTTCTCGTCCCTCCCGCCGGCTCAGGTTCCTTGCTGCTCTCACCACTTCTTCTTTGGTTCGGAAATCTCCCAGGGACCACTCATGTACAGAGCTCTCCCCATACTGTACCAGTCCCACCTGAGAATAAAGTGTGCACTCTAATGGAGTGTGTGTATGGGGGTGGGGGGTGGAGAAGGTATGCGAGGGAGGGGAGACGAGCACCTGGATACTACTGAAGATGCTACCTACATTTATCTCCTCTCTCCCTGTCTCTCCCCTTCAAGCCCATCCATGTTGCCTTCTCTTACCTGTATCTGCTCCGGGTCAATAAATAATCTCCCTACTAGTCTTCGCAGGAAGGTCTGAACTTCAGACCAGGGGTAGATGCTGTTGGAGCCATCCAACACAATGACGACATCCATGTATGTGGGGCAGCCTAGGAGGAGGGGTATGGTGATGGGGAACAGAGGGGTAAAGGACATTGGGCATGGGGGCAACAAGGGAAGAGGTCACAGGAGGGCACATTTAATTCAAACATTTATTAGGCACTTCTTACATATAAGGAAGGTAGTGTGCCAGGTCCTGGGTAAATATAAAAATGAATAAAAGAGAAGATGGGCATATATACAACTGACTAAAAAAACAAAGAAGGAATTAAGCGCTAGCAGAAACATAGCACCACTCTATGATGTGAGAGAAAAAAAGAGGGTCAGTTCTGATGGAGGAGAATCAAAGGAGGCAGCGACTGAGAAGATACTGAAGACTGGAGATGTTTGAGGCGAGGAGACTAAACAGGAAGGCATTTGGGTGGAGAACACTTTAAACGAAAAGAGATGGAAGTATAAAAATAGATGACACATAGGAGAATGGTGAGGTGAAGGCTATAGCCAAGGTGCAGGGTATGAAGGGATATAGTGAGAGCTGAGTTTTTGAAGTTGATTAAATCAGTTCATGGAGTCTTGACGACCTGGTAAAGAGTCTGAATTCTCATCTGTTAGGAAACATGGAGCTTTTGCGGACACGTTAGGTAGCAGTAAGGATAAGCCATGCAGTTCCCCTGTCAAGCATCATACCCTGTGGCCCCATCTTTTTCCCACCCTGCACCCCGTTCTAGGGACTGAGTCCTCAGGCCCTTCTCCTGGCTCACGTTGTACAGTGGGTGCCAGGCTTCCCTGGGGCTGGAACGAAGCATCTACACGGGCACATATCCCAGAACTGAAGACAGATGAGCCACAAGCATGAGACCAGAGAGGGGCACAAGCCTGGGGATGGATAGAGGAAACAGTTACTCCCAGGCTTGGGAGGGCACCCTCAGAACATGCTCTTTGTCAAAAGAGGCATTGAGACCACTCCCCAAGACCCCCCTCCTTGCCTTCTAGGGTTTTTAACTCCTCGACCCCTCCACATAGACCAGTTTCCCTTATCATACCGCCCTTTTCTCTACCACAAACCTTCACAGACCCCGCCACCACCCTTTCCTTAGCTTACCATGAATCCCCCATCACCAACTGTCTCCAGTAGAGACATCCCCAGGTGCATATTCACAGCAGGACGAGATGAATTTCCCAGTGGATAGTCACCTGGTTGGAGTGGAGTGGAAGAGCATGAGATCATGGGGTCACAGATGGGGTGATTGAGTTCAGGGTGACTTTGGAAGAGGATGAGAAGAGGCCCGGATCAAGTCAGGAAGAGGAGTACGTGGGATATGGAGGTAAAGAAGTAAGGTGTGATATCACTCATATGTGGAATCTAATTTTTTTTTAAATGGTATCTATGAACTTATTTACAAAACAGAAACAGACTCACAGATTTTGAAAACAAACTTACGGCTACCGAAGGGGAAACGTGGAGGGGGGAGGGATAAATTAGGAGCTTGGGATTAACATACACACACTACTATATATAAAATAGATAATCAACAAGGACCTACTGTATAGCACAGGGAACTCTACTCAGTATTCTATAATAACCTATATGGGAAAAGAATCTGAAAAAGAATGAATATATGTATATGTATAACTGAATCACTTTGCTGTACACCTGAAACTAACACAACATTGTAAATCAACTATGCTCCAAAAAAATTAAAAAAAAAAAAAAGTGAGGTGTAAGGGGTCAAAGCTACTAGTGTATCAAGGTTAGGGGTTAGGAGTGGAAGAGTGAGGAGTCTCCTTACCCAAGTGGCCCTTGGCACATGGGGCGTTGCGGGAGCCCCCTACAGGGCAGCGATAAACATCTCCCCTTCGGTCACCTGAAGGCCCATCCCAGGGGGCACCCACCAACATCCTGGGAGGAGGAAATGAATACAAGCATAGTGTAAATATGACACTTGAGATAGGCCAGAGGGAAAGGGCATGGTGACGGCAAGTCTAGAGCCCCAGGCATTCCCAAAGAACCAGATTAGTTTATATTTCCATCTACCTTGCCTCCCCTTTAACAGCTCTATCACAGTCCCAATCCCACGGCCCTCTGGTTTCCTCCTCACCATTGGCGTCCACCCCCAACATGTTGTAAGACACTGTATCCAAATTCAGCCTCCGGTGGCCCTGGAAATAGGCGTGGGTGATGCACGTCCAGGTTAAAGGGAGAGCAGAGACCTGGGGGGCCAGGATCATAAGGTTAGCAGGAATCAGCCAGAGAGCCTAATGAATGCCCACAGGTACAACCAGAGAGAAACCGTGAAGGGAACTTTTTGACCTCAGCCTATCTCCCTTCTTCTTACTCATAAGCTGCCCTGGACTCTGTGAATGTCATGTACTCCAAGCAAGGATGATTTTCTCCCTGTGTTTGGGTCCAGATGTCTAACCTGTGGACCTCTGCCATGCTGTTGCACAGATGTATTTCCATTCCTATCCCCCAAATTTCATTTACAGACATGTCTGGAAGGGTCAAGTTCCTCTTTTCTACATCATTCCTCCTACACATCCTCCTCTCCAAGCTGTGAGGGTCAAAAGAGGGAGAAGGCCTTTCTGCAGCCCCGGAACAACTATTCCTTACAAATTCTCCCCAAACCCAGGACCACAGGGAAAACAAGAGGTTAGTGAACACTGCATGTCTGGGTCTCTTCTTCTCTTCCTGTCTCTTCTTGACTCCCAGTATCATTGTTACACTCTCTCTTTCTCCAATGTCTAGGTCTCTGGCTGATTCCAGCCCTGGAAACCTCAGTGGTAATTAACTGGGTGGAGCCACTTGCCTGCCTACATACAAGGTTTGCCATACATCCTTTCCAAGGGTTCCATCACTCCCAAAGTTTCTCACGATCCACTTCCTTTCTAATTCATCCCCCCTCCCAACTGCCCCCTGCTTACTTGCATTTCTTCCTTAACTCTCAGCCCACTCTAAAGACCCCCTCAATCATGTTCTTGCTGACTCTTCCCTCCCAACCCCAATCTGTTTAAAATCAGAGCTGGTATTTTAGGAAACGAAGATTACAGGGCACTGATGAGGAAAAATTCCAGGCCTCTTGTCCCTCCCATGGTTCTTTCCCTGTGACTTGTTCCTTCAAGTAACCCCCTCTCAGGCCACCCCACCACCACTTTCACCAATGGCTATAGCTCTGTCTCAAACCATGCTCATTTTCAGAAAAGTGTTTTGTATGTGAGCCTTTTTGCATCCAGGAGACTGGCAAGGCTGTGTGACCAGGAACTGTAGCTCATTGGTTAGATAAAACCAGAGTTCTGACCACACAGTTAGTCAGTTATGTCTCAGGAACCCAGAGACCACCAAGGGCAGGGAGAAGTAGGGAGGGGGATAATAGTAATCAGACTAGCCCTGTGGAAGTTCACATCATGTTTCTTTTTGGTTGCCTCACTCCTCCAGGGCTTAGGACAAAGTTTTATTTAATTGGACACAAATATTACACAAGACACTGGACAGCTTCAGCCCTTGCCAGGCAGTCATATGTGTGGGCAAAAGAATGCAAACCCATGCACACATGTACACGCGCGCACACACACACACACACACGAAACATAGAATCGGTTAACCTCTTAACCTAACTCCCAAAGAATTTTAACCGTAAAGATGCCAATGCTAAACAATCCATATATCTTCCGTTCCCACCAGAAACCAAGAAGTTAACCTCCCTCACCTGTCAGGAACATCAGGGGCAAGAACAGGTGGGGGATGAGGGGGAACTCCATGTCTGGATGTTCTGTCCGCGTGAGAAGTCCTCTGTGCCTCTGTCCCTCTCCTTCTCTGTTTTCTGTACTTTCCCTCCCATCCTGCCCCCTCCCACTGGCAGCTAAAAATAAAGTTGGAAGGAATGGGAGGAGTAATGGTGGGGAAGTGTGGGGAGCCCCAGACCAAGCAAAGGAGGAATGAGCAATTTTAGTGTATTTCTCTGCCTTGGTGCTGCCCCCTGGAGGCATCATCTCAGTAACCAAAGAGAACGCAATTCTTGACTTTCTGTCCTTTCTTTCTCTTCCTTTTTTTTCTGTCCTTTGTTGTTGCCTAGCAATAATGCTTTCCTCAGGTTTGGAATAGAAGGTAGGAGTGGGAGATAGATTCTTTTTACCTCCTAACCTTATTTATGTCAACCTGGAATATGGAAAATGAAAGAGCTGATAACAGTGATATCATTTCCCCACCTACTCAGAGTCCCAACATGTGAAGACACAGCCCACCCACAAACCAAGACTTACCATCCCCATTCCACTTGGTTCTGTTTGTGACTCTTAGCCTATGCTGCCTTATGGCATTATAGTTTTTGGAGGAACTATAAACCATGAACTGGTATGGGGTATGCTTTGTGGAACCAGTATGATTACTTTAACATTAGACCCCCATCTCCTCAACTAAGCTATAAACTTCAGAAGTTGGGACCATGGAGCCTCTTAGCTTTTTGTATCTCTACCACTTAGTATTATGCCCTACATACTGTAGATGCTCAATAAAATTCTGTGGGTAATGATGCCAGTGGCTAATCCTATGGAAAACCCAAACCATAGTGACAGAAACAGCGGCCTCAGATGACCAGAACACATGGGACCAGACCAAACATCAATGAGCAAATTGATCTTTAATTTGCTAACCTGGAAGGCTTGCTCTCCATCATGGGCTTGGGCCTCAGCTATTTACACAGAATCACTGTACAGTATTTACAACAAGATGCTAAACATAGCATCATTCTGGATAGGCAAAGAAGGGGTATGGAAAGGCTAGAACAAAGTCCTGAAATCAAAGTGTAAGCAGAAACCTGCAGGTGTGAGTGGAGGGAAAGGTAAGGGCAAATCATGAGAAAGGTTGGTGAGGTAGACATGAGAGAGGAAAAGGAAGCATGAAACTACTTCTGGTGCATGTGGGAAGAGTCCACTGGGACATAAAGCCTTCAAAATTATAATCTGGAGTCTGAAGGGGAAAATAACGGCCACAAGTCACCTTTGTGAGGAAAAAGAAGAAGGCAGTTAGAACCTTATAGACCATACCTTCTACCTCCCATACCAAAAAGTAATCCTGCTGATTAAATTCCTATGACAGGGGACTGAGAAGGTACAAAAGAGATACAGAGACAGAATCTTAAATAGACTTAAGAGACAGTAAAAAGAGTCAAGAGAGACACAGACAATGCAATGAAGGAGGAAAAGAACAAAAGCTCCAGCAGATCTGAACATGTGAATCATCCAAGTGACTTCACAAGTCACCTCTCCTCACCTCATCTTCCCCAAAGTTCCTCCCTCTTACTCCCAAATCTCTGGATTTTAGCTTTAACCAAGGAGTGGAGTTAGAATGAGGCCGGTACATGGGGACAATCTAAAATTCCATCTCACCAATTCAGATCCCCTCCTTATCCTGTACCAGAATATCAGGGCTTGAGTCGGAGCCAAGGGCAGATTAGGGTGAGAATAGACAGGATGGAGGACACGAGGCCACAAAGTCCCACAATTCCAGGACCACAGCGCCAGAGGCCTAGTTTGTCCAGTGGAATGAAGAGATCACAGGCATTTCTGACCACATCCAGCAGGAGAGGGGGATGACCTCGAAGGACCCGAGCCAGGAGCAGGACTCGGAGCCGAAGCTTCAGAGCCACCTGGGGCAGACCCCCTCCTGGAGCCCCTGGACCCCCAGGTCCCCCAGTTTCAATTCCGCCTGGGACTCCTCCTCCAGAACCCTTCAGTCGCCGACTACAAGCTGAAGACTCTTGTTCCATCAGTAGACGAATCTCATAAGCATCACGACTCAAATTCATGATGAGGGAAAACAGATAGTACCTGGGATACACAGGGGAGAAAGGTCAGTACAGATACACATACCCACTTAGCATATCCAACAGAACATTTAAACTTTTTTCCCCCATAGTGCAGAAGGACTACATATTAGAATACCAGAAGTGAATTGTATTACCCACTATTAGAAATGTCCTTCCACCTTTCTGTAACTAATGAGTTTATGTGTACCTTAAGATCCTGGCTTACAATAATGAGCATCATGAAATATTCCAAGATCAACCTCATATTTCACTTTTCCACTTGGCAACCCATTAGCACACACACATTCAACTTGAACTACAATAATGCAAATTTTTTTAAAAGAACACCTTCAGGGCTTCCCTGGTGATGCAGTGGTTGAGAATCCGCCTGCCAGTGCAGGGGACACAGGTTCGATCCCTGATCCGGGAAGATCCCACATGCGCGGAATAACTAAGCCTGTGTGTCACAACTACTGAGCCCGCGCTCTAGAGCCCGCAAGCCACAACTACTTAGCCCACGTGCCACAACTATTGAAGCCCGCGCGCCTAGAGCCTGCGTTCCGCAACAAGAGAAGCCACCGCAATGAGAAGCCCGCGAACCGCAATGAAGAGTAGCCCCCACTCGCCGCAACCAGAGAAAAGCCCGCGCACAAAAATGAAGACCCAACGCAGCCAGAAACAATAAATAAATAAAATTTAAAAATTTATAAAAAAAAAAACCTTCAGTTGTTTCAAAGACTCAAACACATAGACCATTTAAATCCAATACTTTTGTTAAAAGAAAACGAACAAAAAAATGACGCCAAGCTTGCCAACTGTGTTAGATTATAAACTCCTTAAGAACAGTCTATGTTTTTTGATTTTTAATCCATTCTGACAACAGTGGTCTGTATTCAATATAACTGTCCTACCTCTAATACATATCCTGAATCCACATCTATCTATTGTACTCCACCACCACAGTCTAAGCCACCATCATCTCTTGCTTGAACTAACTACTTTAGTCTTTTAACTGGTTTCTCCACTGTCACTCGTCTCCCACCCACAAGAATCTAGTTTCATATAGTAGCTGGCATAAACGTAAATCACATTATACCCTTTCTTAAAACTCTCCATGTTTTCCTTCCTATCACATTTAGAATAAAATACCTTAGACAGGCTTACAGAACTCAACATCTGACCCTGCCTCTCTAATTCCGTCTTGTACCATTCTTTCCTTCAATCACTATGCTCTAGCCACATTGGTTTCTTTCTATATTTTGATCCCATTAAGCTTGTTCCTGCTTTAGGACCTTTACACTACCTCATCCCTCAACCTGGAATAATCTCTCTCCAAAATCTTCAAATGGCTGGCTCTTCCTTGCACTTTAGGTCTGAGCTTACATGTCACCTCTTCAGAGAAGCCTTCTCTGACCCCCGATTCTAAAGTAGCAAGCCATGGGCTTCCCTGGTGGCGCAGTGGTTGAGAATCTGCCTGCCAATGCAGGGGACACGGGTTCGAGCCCTGGTCTGGGAAGATCCCACATGCCGTGGAGCGACTAGGCCCGTGAGCCACAATTGCTGAGCCTGCGCGTCTGGAGCCTGTGCTCCCCAAAAAGAGAGGCCGCGATAGTGAGAGGCCCGCGCACCGCGATGAAGAGTGGACCCCACTTGCCACAACTAGAGGAAGCCCTCGCACAGAAACGAAGACCCAACACAACCATAAATTAATTAATTAATTAAAAAAAAAAAAAAAAAAAAAAAAAAAAAAAAAATAAAGTAGCAAGCCATTTACTATCACATGACCCTATTTTAATTTCCTGCACAGCACTTACCACTCTCTGATGTTTTTCTTATTTATTGCTTCTTTGTCCCCTCCCATTACAATGTAAGCTCCATAGGAGCAGGGATGTTGTTTGTCTTTACCACTGTATCCCTTTGTCTAGACCAGTGCCTAGCACATAGTAAGAGCCGAATAAATATTTACTGAATGAAAGTATAAACATGGCATATAAACTCTTCTAGGGAGTTGCTTTTCCATACCACTCCAGCCATGCCTCTGCCCCCACCCTTCATACACCAGAAGTCTTGTTATAACTGTAATCACTGAGAAAGATGAAGAGAAAAGAGAGACATAAGTGGAGATGGAAAGATGCTAATATAATGTAAAATAACAAAGCAAATCATAGGGAAACAAATAATATGTATAGAGATCATTTTATTCCCAAATCATATTCCTTTTCACCTTCATTACAGCCTGCTCCTTAGTCCAAGCCAACATCATTTCTTGGCTATATTAGGGCATCTTCTCCTCTTTAGCATTACTGCAATCCATTTTCCACACTACAGCAAGAGGGATCTTCTTTAAATGCAATTTGAATCATGTCACATCCCTACTTAGAACCCACTGTACTTAGGATAAAATTTAAACAAAACTAAATGAAAAAAATCCTACCATTACCTAGAAGTCCTTGCATGAATGATCTGGCCCATGTCTACCTGTCCAGTTTGAACTTATGCCCTTACTCAATACCGTCCACCACACTGGCTTTCTTTCTACTGCTCTAATTCCATGAAGTCTTTCTTGGTTCAAGGCCTTAGAATGAGCTATTTTCTGCTTGGAATGGTCTTCTCTGCTACTGTTTGCTTTGTATAACTTCTACTCAGACATCAGGTCTGAAATAAAATTTAATTTTCTCTAAGAGTTCTTCTCTGACCTTTCAATCTAAATTAGCTCCCCCTGTTATATATCTCATAACACCCTGTACTTCCCACAAATATTTGGTTTGGTGATTATTTGTTTTAATAGCTGATTCCCCCACTAGACTAGAAGCTTCATGAGAGCAGGAACCATAGCTCTTTGGCTCTTTGCTTTATTCCCTGGCTCATAGTAAGCAGCTACTAAGTATTTTTAGAATGAATGAATGAATGAGTAAGCAGTGAGGGGCATAAACCTGTGGTATAGACAAGAGTGGAATTAAAGCAATGTAATGAATATCTAGTCTTGTCCAATCTTAGTCATTCATCATGAAAGAGCATCTGTTTTCCATCTGCCCGCATTCATTATTCTCTGATGGTTTAAGATCTAAATGAAGGTTAGAAGCCAAGTGATTAAGATGTGTATATTCTGGGAAGACCCTAAAAGATCATCCTCTCATGAAAGGAAAGCTATGCAGTATGGAGAATACAATAGGTCTTGTAGGATAAAAGGATATCAAACCTGAATGAACGCTGGGCCCACTTCTCCTGATCCACACGGGGAGCAAGTCCAGACTTTCCAGCCCACAGGACATTGTCACAGGCGAAGTACAAGGCTCTATTGAGGTGACTAACAGTGATGCAGAATCTCAGGACAACATCTGATAGGTGCACAGCTCGTTTGGCTGACTCAAGGGCATCTGCTGAGTTACCGAGGCGTAGAACTTGTGGGGATTAGCAAAGAAAAGCAAGGATTTGAAAGTAGAGAGGCAAACAGAGAGCAAGACACAGAGAAAGAGAGAAAGCAAGAGAGTGAAAGTCGAGCAAGTGATAGAAACAATAATGAACAATTTTTTTAAAAAAGAGTAGAAATAGTTCAATTTTTTTGCATCCAATTTTTATTAATTTGTGTCCCAGTTTAGTTTTCTCAAATTTGCCTCATTCTTTCCAATCCTTCATCACTCTTACCCCTGCTCTCTCGCCTCAATCAGGAGGCCTGCAGAGGATAAGGGTAGAGGCAAATGAGGGAGAATCGACAGAGAAGGTCAAAAACAGGAAGGAGGGACTAAGGAAGAATAGCTGGGGATGGAGAAAGTGTTGAGGTAATAAAAGAAAAGGCACAATTACTTACGCTTTCTCCCTAGGCTCAGATGACCCTCCAGTTGTCGAATCTGTTTCTGTAACTCAGAACTGGCCCCATGTTTCTGCAGTGCATGGCCAAGAAGGGAGCAAGCATACTGGGCGGCCCTGGAGGAGAGAGAGGAGAGAGAGGTAAGGTAAGGTGGAGACCTCCCCCCTCTCCCCCTCAAAAATGTACTTCAAAAGGCAAGTATGGACTCCCCCTTCCCCTGTTTGAGACCATTCCCTTTTCTCCTCTTCATGGCCATATCTCACCGTTTCTCCTCCAGGCCAGGGGAAGAGAAAGGCATAAGAATAAAAAGGAGCCTAGAAGGGGTTGGGAAGCACTACTTCGAATTGAGGAAATAAGAGATCTGATAATGTAAGGCCTGAAGAGGACAATGAAGGCGGCAGGGGGTCCATCACAAGCACATCAGTGTGAGCATGTATGTGATATGTGAGGGAGTGGGGATAGTTGGAGGACAGGTTATTCTTCAGAATAGGTGAACTAAGAGATTTTCCAGGCCCTTGAGATGAATCGAGACTAGAAGGCAAGGCGGAGGCAGAGGAGCTAGCGGGTGACAGTAGGGTGAGGGGACACGGGAACTTCGGAGTGCCTCAGCTCTGGGAAGAGTCCAAGTCGCTATCTGCCACGGGGCGAACGCTCCTCATTCCACCATCGCCCAGTGAAGAAAGTGCTGGTCTTATGTGAACACGCAACCCTGAGCGGCCTCCCCGCCGGCCCACTCGTGCCTCAGTTTCCCCATCTTTCCCGTGAGCAGAAACGAACCATGGCCTCACGGCCGGCTCAAATCAGCCCCTCTCGGTCCGTCCGAGCCCCCGTAGCCCGATTTGACCCTTTTTGACCCCCGTAGTGTGAACTGACCTCGCCTCAAGAAGATCTTCCTCTGCCCGCCCTCCCCCCATTCCTATTCGGGCCGCACCTACACAGCCGCTCCCGGGCCTGGCTCTGAGCGCTGAAGCGGACCCAGGCGTCCATGACAGCGGCAGCCCCGGCTCCACAGCTTCGCTCCCGCCCCACTTCCCGCCCCTAGTCACGCCTCCTGGACGACCCAACGGTGCCGCGCGAGGGACAAACATCATCAGAAAGTAAAGGGAGTGGAGCCGGCCCCTGAAGCGCAATTTCAGAACGAGAAGCCCTTGTCTCTGGGCCTATACCTGCGTGTTTTTTGTACGTGTCTCCGTCGCCTCGTCCTCTAATCAGATGATCTCTGTTTCCTAAGAACACCTCCAGAGGCACATTCTTCTTTAAATATTCTGGACCAAGGGCGGGGCTTGCAGGAGTCCGGGCGTAGCGAGGCGGCGCCGCAGTGCTCCCGCCAGGGCCGGTAGGATAGGGTTGCCCCCAACCCTGGGGTGCTTCCAGCAGAATACCCCTAACACACACACACACACACACACACACACACACACACACACACACTCGCACGCTCCGACCGAATCCAGGGCTCTAGGGGCTAAAGAAATCTATGGAAGTGAAGCCAGCACCAGAACCCTGTTCCCTGCAGGACCCTGACAGTTGGACAGGTGACCTCCAGAATACAGACGGAGAGTCTCCAGAGACAGAGGCTTTAGTGGACGAAATTCGCAAAATAACCAACTCAGATCCTTAAAAGGAGAGAGAAGAAACAGTGGACGCAGCTAACCTCTTCAAACCCACACTTCATCCCCCTACCCCTTTCCCTTCCAGGTCACCATGCCTGCAGGCAACGGCACCCCTTGGGGGTCAGCAGCGGGGGAGGAGATCTGGGCGGGATCAGGAGTAGAGGTGGAGGGCGCAGAGCTGCTCACCTTCTCAGCTGCCGGCAAGGTCCGAGTGGGAGTGACTGTTGCGCTGTTTGTTTCTTCGGCTAGAGGGAACCTGGCCGTGCTGTGGTCAGTGACACGGCCGCAACCCAGCCAGCGCCGCCCCTCTCCGGTAAGACGACTCTTTGCCCATTTAGCAGCTGCCGACTTACGGGTCACTTTTGTGGTTATGACCCTAGATATAGTTATGCCACCTGGAATATCACTGTTCAATGGCTGGCCGGGGACATCGCATGTCGGACACTCATGTTCCTGAACTAATGGCCATGTATGCTGCAGCTTTCCTGCCTGTGGTCATTGGGCTCGACCGCCAGGCAGCCGTACTCCACCCGCTTGGACCCCGCTCAACTGGAAGGAAACTTCTGGGGGCAGCCTGGGGACTCCTTTTCCGGCTTGCCTGGAAGGTGAGTGACTTGTTGGAACTCAGGGCTAGAATGGACAAGAATTTGGGTACACAACAGGAGCCTTCGGATTCAAGGGGTGTGCTTGGCCGTGGTCACCGTTAATCCTCAGCGTGGGGGCCTCTGCTATCTCTCTTGCAAGTTAAGATCATTGCATGTTAATTTGTATTTCTGTTAAGAGCCTTTGTTTTTACTACACTTGGCTTCCACCTCTTTGCCTCCTCCGAGTCCCACCTTCTTCAGATTATTGCAGAAAAACTCTAGGGCATGGTGGAAACATATACGAGAAGACATGAAGAAGACAGTGAAATCAGGGGCTTTGGGTAAAACTTTGTGGTACATTCATTCATCAATTCAGAAACTAATGTGCATCCCCCAGGTGTGTTCAAATGCTCTATCAAGGATAGAGCAACAAAGTCCTGCCTTCAAGAAATTTACAGACTAGTGCAGAGTCAAATTAGTACGCAATTACAATACAGCGTGCAGTTAAGCATTATGCTAAAAGTAAGCATAAGGAGCTAAAGAACTGTCCAAGACCCACTCTTAGACAGTCAGGGAAAGCTTCCTGACTTCCCAGAGATGTTACAATTTGATTCTTGAAAGATAGGTGTTAAGACAAATTACAGCAGGAGGAATGCTGGAGAAGGTGGAGGGTGGATGATCTCAAAGTAGCTGCAACTAAACTTGAGGACTAGAAAATGGTGAGTAATGAGCCTGGAGGGGAAGGAAGAACCAGATTACAAATATTAAGCTTGTACTTTATCCTGAGGGCAGTGGAGAGACACTAAAGTAAAAGGTGGAGAATGACATAATCAGATTTGTATTTTTTACTCTAGCTTTATTGTGGGTGTCAAAACTGGAACAAAAGGGAGCATCTGAACTTGAGTACCAATTAATCAAATCTCAATATTGAAAATGAACTAGAAATCTATATAAAAAAAAGCTAAATATGAAGCAATTTCTTCAAAAAAACCAAAACCACTACCACCATCTGGGAGGAGGGTGTAAAGCAGCATCTCTGAGTCTAGGGTTAGGATTATGTCAGGGAGAGGGATAAAATTTCAGTCTCTGGAATAATGCATTACAGAGTCAGATTTAAGATTTGATCCTTAAATCCTCAAATATTAGAAATATAACTAACAACAGTTAGTCTGACTGCAGTTCTAAGACAAACAAAAAATATTGCTTCCAACAATATGTTGCAAACAGGACCTCTGCTACCCAAAGTTTTAAAAGGCAGCATGTTGCCTCAGTGCAAAAGGAATTAGTTGGGTTTAAATGAAGCAAATTTTAGATGTGGACTGGGAATTAGAATTAGGATTGCTTTTGTTGTTCGTTTGTATTACTTTGCTCTGTTTTTCCTGAGTCTAGGCTGTACCACTAACTAGCTGGATGACTTTGGATAAATCACTTGAAACATATAGGCCACAAGATTGTGGAATAGGAGATGCATTTCATCCTTTCTTAGAGCCTGACAATCCGACGACAACAATGCAATCTCTATTTGCTTCAATAGCAAACTGATGGTAACATGATTCAGGTGCAAAAGGTGTTATTTTGGGTTCTAAATTAGCGACCTCTTGTATAAATTCTGCATTGCCCATATGTTGCATTTCAAATATCAGTGTCAATAAAAAATCGTTAGTATGGTAAAGGGAATATTGGTGTAGTTAGAAATTATTTTTGTAGGCTCAAGTTTCCAAGTATCAGAAGTAAAGACTTCTATAGTAGGTGGTAAATTGCGCATAAAACAGGGAAAGGAGAGTCAGAGGTAGGGCTATGGACCAAAACCTAAGTCCAGGAGACTTGCCTATTTTTTTAATTAGGTTGTTCCGGGTCTTAGTAGTGGCAGGCGGGCCCCTTAGTTGTGGCATTCGAACTCTTGTGGCATGCACATGGGATCTAGTTCCCTGACCAGGGATCAAACCCCACCCCCGGAACTGGGAGCGTGGAGTCTTCTACGCCACCAGGGAAGTCTTGCCTATTTTTAAACCCCTTCTCACAACGTGTCAAGTATTTCTAGGCATGGTGCAAAACTGCGCCCCACCCCCCAAGAAAAAGCCAGAAACATATGGACTCAAGATAGGGGAAGAGGAAAGACCACTTCCCAACTAGCTCAGAATAGCCTGATCATAACTCCAAGCAGTTCATAAAATTGTATGTCTGTGGCTCATACTATTCACCTTTCCTAAAAGTCCCTCGTGCCTGCTGAAATCACTTTCCAAATGCCTTGTATCTAGAAATTTGATACCTACTAAGCTTGCCTTTTATCAAACTAGTAGTGACTCAGTCTACCTTACCTGAAACCAAGGTACTAACCCTGAAGCTCTCAACTGAAAAATACTCATTACTGATTCAAACCAAAAACGCAACAGTTTACCAAAAAGGAGAAGGGGCAGCCAACAGCATTTGGAAAATGTTAAATTTTATTATTTAACGTTGTTTCACCATTATAGTTGTACACATGACTATTACTAAAGGTCACTTTACAGAGTGACTGCAAAACGGCCTGAAATTTTAGCAGCACCCATTTTATACAAGATTTCTTTTTTCCACAGAATCACAGACACATCAGGAAAATAATTTCAACTAAAAATGTTGATGAGAAAAAAAAAAAATGTTGGTGAGCTGGTAGAGATATCCTTTTATAAAATGCAATGTTAGAACAGTACTTGAGAAGACAGGATTCTTTAAGTCCCAGATTTAACAAACATAGCCTAAGAGGAAGACAGGGATTTTCAAGATACATTCCTAACCTTTTAAATATGGCACCATGGATGTACCATTACTCAGCACTGCAGGAAATTAAGAATGAATTGGGATTACGCACTGTATTAGCTCCCAAGTTTTCTCAACAATCTCATTAAAAAAAAGAAAAAAAGAGAATGAATTGGGAAGAGATAGTGTTGAACTGGTGGGTAGGTTGGCATGGGAGGGGAAAGGTAGACCAGTTCTAATAGTCCTGGACTCCACTTCAGCTGTTCCTGTTCCATACCGTCTGCTGAGCTGGTCCAGTCCCCTTCACTCAGTGTGTCACCAAAGGCAGCTTCAAGGCTTGATGGCAAGAGACCACCTCTTCACCTTCTGCCGCCTCTTTCTGCTGCTACTGACTGCCATGACCGTCTGCTATAGCCGCATTGCCCTCAGTGTGTCCAGTCCCCGGACAAGGAAGGGGAACCATGGTGAGACCCCAACCCCCAGGCCCTAACCCGTACCCTAAAACTATTGCCTCTAGCCTTATAAATTTGATAGCTATCTATCAAACCAAAAGTGAGTTGCTAACCATATCTCTAGCAGCTGATGCTACACATAACTTTACTGAATGCCTTCAATTCTAACCAGCCACTAGCCGTCATTCTCTGAAGTAGAGTTAGCTGGGCAAGAATCAAGAAGGGTGATCAGTATTCCTTTGCTCTTGGACACCAACAAGACTTCAAAGAGACTTTGTAGCTTCATGTAACACAGCACCTCAATTGAAACCTTTTTTGCAGCACGTCTGTCATAATCTCTGGTGGGAGGGGAGCATATAGTCCCAAGTTGGGAAGGGGAAGAGGGCTTGTACCATTCTCTTCCTTATAAGGGGAGAGCTCCATCTCACTGTTTCTGCCCATCCATCAACTCAGAAGCTGAGTGGTTCTGAATTTGAGTGTATTTTCTAAGATCCCAGCCCCTGCCAGTGAATTTGCCCTCCGCCGCAAGTTCCCCCGCCGCATGGGGGAACAATCGCCCCCATGTTCATCTTCAGGGTCTGCGACCTGCCCTGCTTGTCTTGCTGACCTTCGTCCTCTGCTGGACACCTTATAACCTGCTGGGTCTTTGGTACTGGTTCTCTCCCACCATGCTAAGTGAAGTGCCTCCCAGCCTCAGCCACATCCTTTTTCTCTTTGGCCTCCTCAGTGCTCCTCCGGATCCTCTCCTCTATGGGGCCTTCACCCTTGGCAGCCGAAGAGGGCACCAAGAACTTAGTATAGACTCCTCCAGGGAAAGAGGTTCTGGGAGAATGCCCCAACAGGAGATTCAGGCCCTCAGACAGATTAAAGTACAAACAAATGTGGCAGCAAGAAAGGCAGGAGAAACAAAAGAGACATTCCTATGACATCCATTTGCTCACGAGAGCATACATAAGAACAGAATAATTATTCTCTAGTATCATGAGAACATCTCACTTGTACCCCTGCTCCCTTAGCTTCCAAGTAAAAGAAATACTGAGCAGTGTTTCTATTTTGACCCTAGGTGAGACTTGAGACTATATTTAATGTAGAAACTCACAGAATTCAGTCCCTGGAAGAAGTATCTTCACAGTGACCCAGAGTGCCTTACTGTAAATAGTGCTTCAGAGCTTGCAACGTTAGAACAGAAAAGTAATTTTAGAAAACAAAAATTGGACATTTATTCATAACTCAAAAGAAATACTAAGCAGATAGCGTAAGAGATTAAATATAAACACAGTGAGTTCCACCCCAGCCCTATTTCTCCAAGGCTGCATAGTCAAACGGAATCTCTGGAGAGAACACCTGGACAACAGAGGATGGGTCAGCGCCGCCTCCGGTCTGGACTCCTGCTGCGTCTGCGGCCACCTCTAGGGAGAAGGAAAAGGGGCAGGGTCCATCAGAGGGACATAATACCTTGTCCTTATTTTGTTTTGCTCATATTTCCTCCACTTAGATAGTGTTTCCCCTCTCCACTTTACCTCCTCTTGCCCTTGGGTGGACCCCGAACAAAACACCAGTCTACGCTGATCGGCTGTCCCATCAAATCCTGGCCATTGAGTCCCTCCATAGCAGCTTGGGCCTCCTTGTATGTTTCATACTCAACTAGAGTATACCCCTGGAACAAGTGAAAAGACAGATGATCAAAACTCTCCTATTCCATCAAGCTTTTTTCTACTCAAACAGAAAAATCCATAAACTCTAAACAACAAATGTACATCATATATTCCTATTATATATACAACTTGTCTGTTTCTGCCTGTCTCTTTGCTATGTCTAACAAAATCAATTCCCAAAGTCATTTTATTTCAACTTTACTCTTGGCCAACCACAGCAAACGTGGGAGAACTACCAATGCTGTCTAAGGGTTATGGATGAAGAGAAGCAATGGCGTATCACTCACAATACCTTTAGATATCCTGTACGTCTGTCCAGGTTGAGGTGGATGTTTTTTATTTCTCCATACTCTGCAAATTTATCATGGATGTCTTCTTCCGTGGCTTCCTCATGGACTCCAGTAACAAAGAGAATCCAACCTTCAACAGCTGTTCGGGAAGGGAGGGAGGTTGTTTGAGCACATGAAAGAAAAACTTCAAGCAAGATCACAGAAGTAGAGTGTGTGCAGACTCCACAGAGATTGGTTAAGCTACCTCTGACCCCATTCCTACTGGGTTTTATTTCATTGGCCCCTAATTCTCTACAGACAGGCTCCATTTACTTACAGCGCTGTGGTCCGGGTTCATCGCCATCCTGCTCCACGCTATCATAATCCTCACGCATCCGCGCTCGAGACCCCTCTTCTATTGGAAAGACACAGGAGATCACCAGAAATCCCCCTTCTCCCACTGTTCACCATGAGTCTTTATGGGGACTCCAAAGCTCGTCGCTCTCGCCATTCTAGACCCCATTCCACCCACACTCACCGGAGCCAAAGCCACGTCCCTTCCGTTTCTTCGCTTTTTCTTTCAGTTTGTGGATGCTCTCTGCAGCCCCAGAAGTAAAAGAATAAGTGAGAAAAATAACAGTTATTTACAACAATAGTCTCCTTCCCAGACATTATCTGAAACCAGGCCCCACCACCTCCAGGCTCAGTCCCTTCCCGGCCCGCCCCCATTCCTCCCATCGGGGGCGGAGTCTCCAACCAACCGAAACCCAGTTCCCCGGCTCCCATCCTCCCTGCTGGGGAGAAAGATTATATTTTCCTAATACATCCTTCTCTCGCACCTTCCCCGCTTCCCGCAGCCGCCTCCACTGTCCTCACCGTCCCCATCCTCATCCATGGCGAAATCCTCGCCCCCGGCCTCATGAAGATCCAGTACGTCCGCCATCTTGCCTAAGCTCGCACTCTCTTCCGTGACGCTCAAGCACTTGGCTCCTCGGGAAACTGTCGCGGAGGGGAAAGGTCGCCAGTCAAGTTGACCAATTAAAAACTAACTCTAAGTCCTGCCCTCGGCGCGGTAATAATACGCAGTGGAGGCGGGCCTACTTTGGGAGGATACCGGAAGTGCTCCTGTAGCCATCTTGAGCGGGTCGGGAGCTGAAAGGGGCAACCCTGTGGGACACGCTGGGGGGGGTGGGCGGAGTTAGTGACTTCCTCTTACCTAGAGCAGACGACGAGAAACACTACTGACAGTGAAGCCCAGCCTAATTTTATTAGAGGGTTGCTTTTCGTCTCTTTTCATTCCATACCAGGAAATGGAAGTTGAAGAAAGCTTTTTCTCTAAGAACTTGCAGGCCTACACTGTTCCGAGGAGCAGCCGGATCTGTGATGGAAGCATTAAAAAAAAAAAATTGTTCGGTCAGCAATGCTGCCTCAAAAAGCTGCTCCTGGAACGTACTGCAGCACGGGCTTTCTCTCTCAGAAAATCAGCAGACCTGGGTGTCCGTGTTGATTGATGAGACAGATATCAACTTTTCTTTTTTAAAAAATAATCTCTCTGAGAATTCCCTGGTGGTCCAGTGGTTAGGACTCCCGCTTTCACTGCAGGCGGGATTCAATCCCTGGTCAGGGAACTAAGATCCTGCAAGCTGCCTGGCCCGGCTAAAAAAATAAAACTAAAAATCTCTCAAACTCTGCCTACCACCTCTGGGAATTAAAAAATCATGGCTTTAAACAAAATAGGGGCTTTAGCTTCTTTGAGGATAGTACAGCTATTTCACGTTTAAAAACCCAGGAGTTGAGGCAAACAAAATATTGCCCCCACATTCTGGAATCCGATGTAGGCCTTACACAAACAATAGTGGGCTGCATATTCACTTATTAATTTTTAAATCAAACAGTTATGAATGCCTATATGTGTGTCTAATATTAGAAGAGGTGCTAGCAATACAAGGGGAAATACTTGCATTATCAACAATCACGTTATAATAGCATTATGAAAGTGATCGTTGCCATCACAACGCACTACGGCAATACAAAAAAAGTTTCTAATAGGACAGGAAGTAAGGAGAGTGCATTTAATGGAGGGCTTCCATTTAAACTGGGCCTTTAAGTCTGGGTAGTTTTCCAGGCAAAGGAGTTGTATGGAGACTAAGATACACTAATCCATTCTCTGCAGTATGTAGTGTGATCTTTTAAAAAATCAGTTGGTCACATCTCTACTAAAAACCCTTACTTGACTTATTTTTGCACTTAGAATAAAGTTCAGACTCACACAGCCTGCTCTGCCTATGTCTCCAAACTCTTCCACCACCATTCTTCCCTCTCACCCATTAAGCTCTCCCTATACTTTCCCTCAACTCTGTTCTACTCTTTCCCATCTCTGGACTTTTTGTAACTCTCTGTCCCTGTTGCTCTTGCTCCAGCTTTTCACATGGCTAGTTCAACCCCGTCCTGTAGGTCTCCCTGAGATACTACTGTCACCCAGAGGGGTCTTCTCTACTCTATCTTTCTTTCTTATTTCCTTCACAGAACTTAAATTCAAACCTTTAATTACCTTGTCTACTTTCTAACTTGTTTATTGTCTGTTTTTCCCCTTAGAATGTAATCCTTATGGCAGAGATTCTTATGTACAACTATATCCTCAAAGTTTAGACCAGTGCCTGGTTCATAGTAGACATTTGGTAAATATTACTGAATGAATATCAGAATGGCAAGAAATTCTGTATGCCTGATGCTGTGTAATCAGGAAATAAAGCTGGAAATATAGTTTAGGGCCAAACTGTATGTCATGCTAAGGATTTGGAACTTACCCTATAGGCAAGAAATTTTTCTAATTCAATATTTTAGTATTCATAATTTTTAACATTTGCAAATAGCCCCCATACTATTTTCAATTTGTGTTTTTTCCTTAAATAGACTGGCATTTTAAACAAATTTATACTAAATTTAAATATCACTGCCATAAATGGAAAACATATTTTTCTATTACAAATTCAGCTAAAAGCATAACTAGTAAAAATGAAAAATGTTTGGCCATGTACCACCTAAAATCTTCTCAGATAATACCAACGGTTCACATATAAAACTTTGGGAAGTGCTGCTAAAGGTAAAGATAGCTAAGTGATGGTTTAAGCAAGGGAGTGGTACAGTCATAAGTATTTTAGAAAGAAATCTGATAGTAGTGTGGAGGATGTTAAGAATGAAGGTAGAGACTAATTAGGAAGCTACTGCAGTGGTCCAGCCCCGAGATGATAAAGGACTGAACTAAGACAGTAGATATGGACAAAACAGATTGGGAAGTTTATATAGGAAGTAAACTCAACAGTAAGTGACTGATTAGATGATAAAAGGGAGGCACTGAGGATGGATCTGAGGTTCTAGCTTAGGTAGCTGGGCAGATAATAATTTCAATAGCAGATCTGGGGAGTCAAAGAGGAGCATGTATGGAGAAATGGTTTTATTTTAGATATGTAAGTTCAAAGAGCTTGTGTCATTCAGGTGGTAATGTCCAATATGTGGAAATACAGATGTAAAAGCTCAAAACAGGTTGGGGTGGGAGGAATAGTTTTGAGCATTGTATGATAGCGGATGAGATTGCCAGTGGAATGGGTAGAGCTTCAGGAGAAAGGGCCAAGAACAAAATTCAGGCTCCTCAAATGTCTGGAGAAGCGGAGGCAGATGCCTTCCCCCAGCAGTACAACCTTATTTCTACCACCCAAAAAATACTAAGAAAAGTTCTTTTTTCATATATATGTAAAAGAAAGGGTCATTTTAGAGCTCCTCTGATACGTAGGTCTCAAGAAAGAATCAATCTGGCTCACTAGACAAAAATCTATTTTTAATTGTATAAAATTATACATATAAAATACATAGAAAGTACTAAAAGGTAAGTAAAACTTTAACACCAACAGTGGACAGATCAGGGAACAATTTTTCTCAAGTTCTTTGGGATCTTACTCGTTGGTATTTGAGAAAAATAATCCAGGAGGTGCAAAGACAAGTTCTCCCCGTAACTCAACACCCCTTAACACTTCCCAGAGAAAAGAGCAAAGGAGAAATGAGGGTTTATGATATCCGGATTATAAATATCAATAAAAATTGAATAGACACACCTATTATTTAATGTAGGAGCCTCTGCTCCAACCCTACATGTGCTTCATGGAATACAGAGATGGAGCTTGGAGAATTCAAGGAAATCCTTTTCAAGCACTAACACAATTGTTGCTAGATTCCTTGCCTCTGATCCCATATGTACTGGTCACTAAGATGATTTCAAAAGCAAGAAAGCTGACTTTCATCTTTTCCCTATCTGATCCAAAAGAGCAAACTGTAGCCTGTTTCCTAACCCATTTCTAAAAGCAAAGTGTATAATTGTAAAATGGAAAGTGTAATTGCAGGAACATTAAATTTCCCAAACTCAGTTTAGGAAGTGCACTGAGCTATAATATAGTATAAAGGCGATTACAGAAACAAGGAGAAAATATATCTTAGAGAGATCTACAAAAAATTCTCCCAAAGGGAAATGCTTTAGCTGTACTCCAGATCGTTTCTCTCCTATTTTACCCAGGAAAGAGGTGGGGGGAAGAGAATAGTATTAAAAACACAAGTAGCTGATCATTGATTCTCTTTCCCCTCCTGCAGTCTCTCATGGTTCCAATTAGGAAGTGCCATAATGCCAAAGTCTCATCTAATTTTTCTGGTCAACTCATGCTCTAATAATCAATGTGGAGGAAGAAGAAAGAAAAGAGGGAAAACAAATGTGAATCTAAGGTATATACATCTAAGGTCATAAACAGCAGCCACTTCGTGGGAGTAGGAGGAACGTAGCCCTCACCAAACTGGACAGATAGTGTTTCCAAAGAGCAAAACGATGGGAGGAGAAAAAGGAGGGAAATATGCTTTACCTTCTACCAATCTTTGCAGGCAGGAAGATCTATAGCCAGGGCTTAACTAAGCTAGGTGAGCAGGGGAGGAGGAGTAAAAAAAGAATACTGAAAGGTAAGCAACTTCAACCCTGACCCCTTCAGTAGAGTAGAGTACATCTGGAAATCTGGACTACTGGTATGGTATGGTATGCATGCCCCAGAAGCAACATAGGTGATAAACCCCTACAGATTGTGTTTATACTCCCTCTCTTGTTTCTGGGCAGTTTCTCAGCAATGATTTTAAAAATAAGAAACCAGATCTCCACTTCCTTCCAAATAATAAAGTAAGGAAGCCCCAAAAATGAAGTACCATTTGGAGGCAGAGGAGGAGTCAGGTAGTGGTGTGGAGGGGGTGGTGTAGGTCAGGAAATATCTAGTTACTGGAGGAACAACTTGGTACCAAGTAGCCCCAGCTCAAGATAAACCAAAGCCGAAGTCTTCATTTTCATGTCCTGTTGGGTCCAAGAGAAAGCAGGAATGAGGGTGAGGGTGGGGCACACAGTCCTTATTCAAGCTCCCTGTTATTTTAAAAGAAGGAGACATGAACAATTAGTCAATCATTTTGTGCTATTGAAATGACTACCCAGAGTTACTGGAGTGTAAGAGCTAACAAAGCTCCAAAGACAGCCTGCTCTTCTTGTAAAGTGGTGTGGAGATGTTTTAAAAGCAACTACATCCAAAAACTACAAGTAAGAAAAGGGATCTCTCAGCAAATAGGAATCCAGGTGTAGAATTTATACATACATATATATATATATATATATGTATGTATGTATATATTTGTATTTTAAAGTATAAAATTGAGAAAGTATGTACAGAAATCACACTAAGTCTTAGAAAGGACATATAAAAAACAGGCCTGGAGAGGATGGGGAGTATGTGGGTAGATGCCTAGCAATTGGAAGAATGCATGTTGCCCAACTGCCCAGCAGCCAGCATGAGAATATCTTTCTTCTCCTTGTGGAAGCGCAGCTCCTTGCCTGCCAGCCGGGCTTCATCCAGCTCCCGCTCAGTAGAGGCCAGCTCTCTAGACAGCGCTCCCGGCACACTCTGCTCCCGGCTCACCCAGTCCAATGCCATTTGGTGGCGAATATCATCATCTAGGGCCCGGTGTGAGTAATGAGCCAACACTTCCTGGAGGGGGAGAGGAATGTCAAAGTCACGGACAAAGTAAAGGTTCATACCACACTGACCCAACTGGGACTAGGAGCTCTCAGCCTTTGAGCCGTAACTGAAGTCAGCATTGGAATCCTTTGAGGAGATTCTTATGGGGAACTTCCTGGTGGGAGAAGCAAGGCAGGTAAAAGAATCACAGTTAAGATTTTAAAAGGAAAGATTATAGGAATGAAGCCTTTAAGTAAGGCTTTCAAGATTCACAACCCGGTAGGCTTGCTTATTCTAACACAACATCCACCTCCAAATAGTCCTTCTGGGACTTCCCTGGTGGCACAGTGGTTAAGACTGTGTGCTCCCAATGCAGGGGGCCCGGGTTCGATCCCTGGTCAGGGAACTAGATCCCACGTGCATGCCGCAACTAAGAGTTCACATGCCACAACTAGGAGTTCACATGCCACAACTAAGGAGCCCATGTGCCGCAACTAAGACCCGGTGCAACCAAAATAAATAAATAAATAAACATTAAAAAAAAAAAATAGTCCTTCTGCCAGACTCCCCTCACCCATAGGAACTCTTACCTGCCGAGAGCACTGTCTTTCTCTCATGGCCTTAAGGCTGCCATTCCAGTGCAGCAGTTGAAAAACTGTCATTAGCTCCTGGAGGAAGAAAATATGAAGTGCCAGGACAGTGGCATATATATTGGGGGGTTGCATCAGAATTAAATGGGGAAACTTTCACAAAATGTATTTGTGGCAGCATCTCTTATACCAACTCTGATACGTCCTTGGGGGAAGGAAGGTGTTTATACTTTGAAAAATATCCTAATAACCTTTTCTGCCTTCCTTTCCAATTGAGTGTTAGTAGGAGGTGCGTGCGCATGTGTGTGTGTGTTTGTGTGTGTGTGTGTGTGTGTGTGTGTGTGTGTGTATACAGGCTGACCCATGTTATTTGAGCCAGGGAAGTAAGTGGAATAGTATAGTACCTGGAACTCCAACATTGACTTGCCCTTGTTGGATTCCAACATGAATCGGAAGGCACCAATCCCTGTATTTGGGTTGTCAGCTTCCTCCCTGTTGCCCTGGTAACAGAGGAAAGGAAAAGACAAATAGATTTTCAATCAGGATTATCACCTCAAGGAGCACTGTCCAAGAGAAATATAATGCAAGCCACATGTTTAATGTAGTTGCCACATTACAGTAAAAATAAACAATAAATATTAATTTTAATAGCATATTTTATTTAACCTAATATACTCAAAATATTATTTCAACTATAATCATTATAAAAATTATTAATGAAACATTCTTTTTCTTGTACTAAGTTTTCAAAATCTGGTATCTCTTTCATCTTACAGCACATCTCAATTCATACTAGCCACATCTCAAATGCTCAATAGCTATATGTGGCTAGTGGCTATTCTGCTGGTCAGCACAGTCCTAGAGGCCTCCAAAGTCACCACACATTTTAACTTAGGTAACAGAGAAAAGTCAATCTGGTTTTCCCTATTTTACAAAAGGGGGAACACTGAAACATAGAGGAGAGTCCTGATTTAGCTAAAATAACAGAGTCAGTTCAGCATACAGGATTGGACTAGCCTAGAGGACAACTGACAAATGCATTTTAAAGGGCAACAATAAAAGTCATAAGCATGGCAAATTCCGGGTAGCAGTTTGGCCTCCTGGACATTTGCTTCGTGTGTCTTCTACTGGCGACATGACCCTGCAGGGGTAGAACTAAGATACATTGTCCTACTTGCAGGCCTAGCGTGTACAAAAAAACAATACAGTATAGAAGTTAAGAGCATGGACTAGGGCTCCTACTAGTCCTGTGGCCTTGGTGAAGTGATTTAACCTCTCTGCTCCTCAGCTACCTTAACTGTAAAATGAGAACAATCATAGACCTACCTTATAGGATTGTTTTAAGAACTGAGGAGTTTTTAAATTTAAACTTAAAAAGAGATAAATGCAGTCTAACAATTCCAATCATATAATTTGGGTGCATTATTGTATTGGACCTGGTGTCCAGTTACACAGTCCAAATCCATTCAGGTACTGGCTCTGGTTTGTGCTATTTGGTGGTAGTTTCATATTATTGGAGATAATTCCAGATCCTAGGTCTTGCAGGGGCTCCCAAAATAAGGGCATCTCCTGGTTTACTAGTGACCCTTTTGTCAACCTGATCTAGAAGAATAAGGCCAGGAGACTACTGGGAACATAGGGATCCAACTTTCTCCTCCTGCTTCCTAGAGAGGTTTCCTGCTCTTTCTAGCCAGTTCCACACACCCCCCACCTCCCAAGATAAGAACTTTATTCTGCTCTCTTTGAGCAAGGGGACTGGATAGGGGTCAGGAGCCAATTAAGTTATATCCAAATTCAGTTTATTGTGGGATGCTTTATCATGGGGTTTTACTGTATATGTATCACACCTAAAATAATGCCAGGCACTTAGTAAGTATACCATAAGTATAGTTTATTATTATTATTTGCTTTCACTGTGCTAGAATCAACAAGAAGTCAGAACTACTCAAAATCAACCCACTTTGTTTTGTGGCTCATGAGAAACAATCATGCCACATGTAGTTAATCTTTGTGGTGAAGCAAAGATCACAAAATTTGGATTTAGAAGTGAAAATCTAGAGGCAGGAAGGAAAAAGGTGGTAATTTTCACTATTAGGATTTAGGGCTCTAAAGCAAGCAATAGTTTTCATTTTTATCTATAATAGTTCAATGCGATACCTTATTCAGTACCTCCAAACTTTTCCATGATATGGCCCAAAGAAAATAATGACCCTATCTGTACAGCCAACTGGGATATACAGAGAAGGCTGCTGGCAGACCAGCTGCCAGCAGAGGCTGCGGGGCAGAGGAGTCCATCTGTCCTAGGCCTTGTTCAATTCCCCTGAGAGTTGAGGGGATCAATATCATGGCACATCTGTAACCTATCTGGAGTACACGAGTGTGGAATGACCCACCATTGGCAAGTTCCACCACATATGACACTTCTACACCTAACAAGGTGATAAATGAGCTCCATTTATTCAATAAACATTTAATCACAGAATACTTGATTAGTGGTAGTAACATTAGAATATAATTGGAAAGGAATTAGAGTTAATTTTAATTTAACCTACTTATTTTACAAATGAGGAAACTCAGACCCACAGAGGCTAGGTGATTTGTCAAAAGACATAATATAGTGTCAGATTCAGGACTTTTGAAGGACAAAAGCTAAAAGCAAAGAATGTGGACATCACTCTTTGCCCATGGCTAAGACCAAATGAAAATTGTTATGCTGGAGTATGGGAATTCCATTGGGATATTAATGAGAAATCCATTAAGTTCTCAATTTGGGGGGTTAATAAAAAAAGAATAGTGGCATGAGAAGAATAATAGTTTACATTTCTTAAACACTTTGTAGCAGACACTGCTGGTGACCTATCCAATATCTATTTCCTTCTTCCTTACTAAAGAACCTTAATCTTATTCTAGTGCCTATACATCTCCCAATTGCCTCAGAGAAGAGTGACTTTATCCTAACTCCAGTGGGTAAATCCTAATCCCTTTTGCCTGTAACTGGTTTTAAGGTGGGAATTCTGGGCATTGGGTGGTAGAGGGGAGTTCTGCTGGAGAGCTTCTGGGAAAAGATTCCTTACTACTAAGGAGACACGAGAAAAGATGGTCTCTTTCTGTCTCTGAGTTTAGTTTTGTCTGTATTTAACAACTGGAACTCTGTAGCTGTCTTGCACCCTGAGGGGAGTCAGTCCAAGGGCAAAGCCAATATCTAGAGGATGGCTGAGTTGAGAGATGGAAAGAATTTGGGCCAGTAGATGATGACATTCTTTTTTTTTTCCCCAGGTTAAATGTCTGCTTTATTCAGATCCAGTGACCAGAGGTCCAGGCAGCCAATTTTGCAGGAGATTTTGCACCTGAGTGTCTCCCTGCCCCACCCTCCCAAGAATGTGCTCCTACAGATGGGACATCAGAACTCATCCTTTATGTCAAAATGGGACTGGTCTTCGGGCTTGAAGTCCAGGTTGGGGCTGCCATCCTAGATGATGACATTCTTGATCCATCGAATTATCTAGCCCTGAAATCTGACCTACTTCTAGACTTCCTACCATGTTAGATAATACATTTCCTTCTTTTATTTATTAAGTCAACTTGAAGTGAGATTTTCTATTACTTGCATCCAAAGGCACCTAAACAGATAACATGTGCTAAGTGCTGGAACATATTCTCTTTTATCCAATAATCCTATGTGACAGGTATAATTGTTATCCTATTCTACAGATGAGGAAACCACGACAGATTAAATATCTTGTTCAAAGTCACCTAACAAGTAGAACCATAATTTCAAAACGATGAATTCAGAGCCCATGCTCATAACCACTGCTTTCTATAATCCAATCTAATGTTTCATTTTATAATACACTAGGTGACTTAAGAGTGAAAAATGTGCTTTCTTAATTTTAACTGATTTGATTAATATAAAAATATTTTTATTCCCTGCAGATACTGCTGACTGGGGCAAAAAGTAATAGGAGAAAAACAGATGGGTCCTAGGTTACAGAGGGATTATGATTCAAAGTGTTCAATACTAATCTACAAAACAGATAACTGAAGCAGTTTAGTATATGTAATTACATCATAAATGCAAAGAAAACATAAACAGAAAATTGATCTGACTTTATCTCCCTATCAATGGTCTTGTGCAGAGGGAGGAAGAAGGCAATGCTAATTTCTAAGATGTACCTCTAAGCTAGAAAAGTCTGTAAGTTGACTTGGGCTCTAGTCTTGGCTCTACCATTTACAAGCTATATTACTTTAGGCAAAACTTCACTTTTGTGTTTTTAGTTTCCTCATCTGTAAAATAGGGGTAATAATAGTACTTATACCTCATAGGATTGTTGTTAAGATCAAATGAGATAAAATACATATAAATCCCCTAGAATAGTCCCTGGCACAAAATAAATACTCAATTAGGATTAGCTATGGTTATCATCATTATCATTATCATTTGAAAGAACAGATGTTCTTTTTAAAGGGAGTACATAAATTACACTCCCCATTCCCAGAAATGTAAAAAGACAAGACACTTGTATTATAAAGTGTTCTTCATTAATAAGATGAAGTAATGGAGGCAGGAAACAAGTGACAATAAAAACGGTCATAAAAAAAAAAGAACAGTGAAGGAAGAAGGGACTAAGGTCGTAAACCAAAATTGGGAAGAGTGAAATTCAAGCTCAATTTTTATTTTGTAATACCTCTAAACTTCCACAAATCTTGAAATAAAGGTTTCTAGATACCAAAGAGACATAATGAAAGAGACAAAATAACAAAAACAAAAACACACATAGAATTAGAGACTGAGACATGTGGAGCATATAATACAAAAGACTGACAGAAAATAAACAGAAAGAACAGAAATGCAGACAGGAAAGAAAACCAAGAATTCATGCTCTGTTTCCCAGGAATATACAAGATTTCCCAATCAGCCAATTCTCCCATCCCCCACTCTCCTCCCTTCCAACTCCAAGTAACTTACATTGAAAGATGCCAGGGCCTCAGAGACACTCTTCTCAATGAACTCATCAGTGATTCTTCGGGAAGGATGTTCATTAAACACAGAGTTCATCAGCGCAATCTTTGCAGCACTCCGCCGGGCTTCAGCTTTTGTGGGGCAAAACTAGGCAGGGAGACAGAAAAAATATGTGTGCATGTGTATCTGAGAGAGAGGAAGGGAAAATGGGAGGGAAACACTTGGGATAGAAGACACTTGGATACTCTTTGGCGAAATCAGTTTGTTCAACACACCCTCCAAAGTTTTTATTGTAAAATGGTTGGGGCATTTGGAAACATAAATTTGATTCAACATCCTGAAGTCATTAAGGAACTGGAGACAGCTGTAGCTCATACCAAATTGAATGCAGAATGAAGAAGACTGCTGAGCTCAGCATATAATCACTGGATACGAAAAATACCCCTGTTTAAACTGTCAAGAGAATTAATTACTCAAAAGCCAGATTCTGGCCAGTCTGTTAGAAATCTGTATCTTGTTCTCTTATTCTGCAGACAGGCAAGAATTTTTTCATCCCTCTAGATAACCTAAGATTAGAACAAAGCTATGTCTAGGCTGCTTCTGCAGAGGAGCCCTCTAGTCTCTATCAGAAGCACCCATTTGGGATTCTTGGACTTTTCTTTTAGCTACGTGCAGGCAGTTTCCCCAATAATGCAGTGAGCTACGGAGCTATCCCTGAACAGAGTCTAAGGTCTGAGGAAGGATTTTATAGTCTTCCCCCACCCCCTCCCAGTAGAAGCAAAGAGAAGAGAGGTGGCTAGGGAAAGGAAAGCTGATGCAAGGAAAACAAGAAAAAATTTTAAATTAATTCATGTTTTTACATTGTATCCAACATATGTAGTATCACAGAACAAGCCTGATTTTCAAAAGTCTTAAATCACTCAACTTCAGATCCCTAGCCACCATTATAATTCTTCTTCACTGGCTGCCTCAAAGGCCTCTCTGCCCTCTGTCATTTATGATTAGGATGAGAGAAAAGGAAGAAAGTGATGTTATAGTTTTAAAAAGTAGACCAGGTTATGTTTGCTACTTAATCATCCTTAATATCAGTAATTCCCAGTTTCCTTTAGCTGACAGGTCTCTCTGAAACAACATATGGAGTTTGGTACGTTAATCCTGTCCTCTTGCTTATTCAGTTTCTCTGTTTCCACTTCTCTCACTATTTATTAGCCTGCTGCTCTTTCTACTATACAGTGCTCTTTCTGAAAAGTCATCTATGAAGAAAACCACCAGGAGAAATTTCACCTGCCAAAGTGGATATAAAAGATATAAGCTAAAAGGGGCCAAGATAGATAATTCTACTCTTTCAGGAAATAACAGAAATCAAATTACTCTAATGGTCCAGTTTGGGGCATCCCCATAAAATTATTAAATCTTTAATCAACAGTATGATGAGGTGGGAAAAGGAAGGAAACGTCTTATTTTCTAGTAGCAAAAGATAAACATTAGTCATCTTGGGCATATGTTTATTTCTCTGAAATGGCTGGGGCTCTGAGAGAAAAATTTAGTCACCCGATTTGAAATGAAGCTTCCTTAGGACTGTTTCCGTTTGAGGCAGGAACTCAGCTACAATGGCACTCATTCATGCAACAGATTTATTAAGTGTCTATTCTCTGCTGGGCACTGAGTTTGATGGTAGAGATTTAAAACTGAACAAGAAAGAAGACAGACACTACCTCTGCCTCCGTGGAGCATAGTCCACTAGGAGAGAGAAACAGTCGATTACGATATGTTTTGATAAATGATATGACAGGGGAAGTCCAAGGCACTATGGAAGCACAGAGCAGAGGGTACAACTTTGTCTAAGGGTTATACAAACCATACAGAAAACAGAACAAAAGTGTCTAGTCTCTTCTCTAAATTCATACTCAGGCTCTACATTGACATTTCAGGAGGCTACCTTCCTATCTGCAATGTGAAAAATCCATCTTTGATGATAATATTCACACTAGTCAAACTTCTCGTTACCCTGTAATAGCATCAACGCTTTTCATCATCATATACTACAGGACTTTCATATAATTGTAGAATGCTCGTACCAGAAATACTGGTTAGAAATAATCTAATCTAGCTCCTTCATATTATAGATGGGGAAACTGAGGTCCAGAGAAATTACTCGACTTGCCCTGTTAGCAGTCAGGGGAACAAGAATTTGGATCTCCTAACTCTTAGATGAGTACTATTTCCACCATACATAGTCCCTCCCCTTTGATCTCTTAGAGAACTCAAACATTGCTTTCCTTAGTGATAGCCTATGAAAAAGTACTGGGGGCAATGAGTATTAGTCTATGTCCTCAAAAACAGATAGCAGGAAGTTGGAAAGCCAGATTAGAACGTGCGTTAGGTGCTAGTAGTCTGCTTTTCTTTCAGCCTTCAAAAACTCAAACCCACTTTGAATTTGAGCATGGTTAAAAGAAAAGCATGCTACTGAGGTTTTTTCTGCTCAAATGAGCCTCAGATGCTTATCAGAATGATTTGCCCAGAATTGGTCCAAGTCCTCAAATATGTGACTTTGGATAGAGATTTAATGGCCAAAGTGATAGAGAAAGACATTAGTAGCACCTAAGAGTTTATCTTTGCTACTGCTGCCTCAGAACTCTTACCTGGAAACTCCCAAAGCAACTTCCCCCAGGCAGGGTGACATAGCAGACATAGGGAGGACTGTTGGAGGGAACCATCTCATAAACCACTAGAGCCCCATTCTTCAAGTCAGCCCCACGGGACTGTTTCATCTGCCAGAATTCCTGAAGTGCCTCCACCACATTCACTACAAAAAGAGAAGTAGTTAAGTTCAGCAATAAGAACACTTCCAAGCAGTGTTCTGCTTCAATACAGTATCTGTAACCTGTACTTACATTAAGAATCTAGCCCCCTTAGCTCCCTAACGATTACCATTTAAAAGAATTTTAATTAATAAGCCTATGCTGTGATTAAGTCCATTTGCATAGGAAGACCAGAGTATGCCTGCCCTCCTCTGCCACCTCCCTAGTTCACATTTGATTAGTCCTAGACACCAAAGGAGAATAGCATAAATATTGGAGGCCAGAGTTTCCAAGGTCAGCATACCATTATCACTGACTGATGAAGTACAAGTAGATTATTCCACAATTGGTCAGCTGGCCTAGAAGAGTAATAACCGCCATGATCATAAGTGCTAACATTTACTGAACACTTATTGTATGTCACATTTTCTCCAAGTGCTTTACCTATTTAATCACAACAACCTTATGAGGCAGGTACTTTTATTTTCCCCATTTTACAGATGAGGGAAATGAGGCATAGGGAGGTTAAATAACTTGCCCAAGGATATAACAGCTAGAAAGCAGAAGAGCAAGAATTCAAACCCAGGCAGTCTTGGTTCCAGAGTCAATGTTCTTAACCATTATATAATACTGTCACTCAAGGAAATATGGCCCTATTAGCCATTTTCAAGGCTGTGCTTCTAGTGAGCAAACCCATGACTAGATTCCTTTTCCATCCTGGAATACTATGTGTATACTATATATATATGAGAGAGAGAGAGAGAGTGACAGAGAGACAGAGAGAGAAAGAGAGAGAAAGGGAGAGAAAGAAAGAAGGAAGGAAGGAAAGAAAGAAAGAAAGAAAGAAAGAAAGAAAGAAAGGAAGGAAGGAAGGAAGGAAGGAAGGAAGGAAGGAAGAAAGAAAGAAAGAAAGAAAGAAAGAAAGAAAGAAAGAAAGAAAGAAAGAAAGAAAGAAAGAAGGAAGGAAAGAAAGAAAGAGAGAAAGAGAGAGGGAGGGAGGGAGAGAGAGAGAAAGAAAGAAAGAACAAAAGAAAGAAAGACAGAGAGAAAGAAAGAAAGAAAGGAAGGAAGGAAGGAGGGAAGGGAGGAAAGGAATGAATTCTGAGGCTTTCCCTAGGCATAAATGACCTTTGGAAGGACTGTATATTGGGAAACACTCCTCCACAGGTCTCTTGCACTACTTTCCATCTTGCTAGGTATGCCAAGATTTCAAGGCCCTGACTGCTCTTTACTTGGGCCCTTTCTCAGGATTGAATTTGCAGCAAGAAACCTTGATGGATGAAGTAATGTCTCCCTCTGGGACAAAGAACAAGCTTGCTTACTGTTTGCTATAAAATGGCAGGTTCAAAAAGGTCATGAAGAACCTAGTGGCAAGACGGGAATAAAGACACAGACCTACTAGAGAATGGACTTGAGGATATGCGGAGGGGGAAGGGTAAGATGTGACAAAGTAAGAGAGTGGCATGGACATATATACACTACCAAACATAAAATAGATAGCTAGTGGGAAGCAACCGCATAGCACAGGGAGATCAGCTCTGTGCTTTGTGACCACCTAGAGGAGTGGGATAGGGAGGGTGGGAGGGAGGGAGATGCAAGAGGGAAGAGATATGGGAACATATGTATATGTATAACTAATTCACTTTGTTATAAAGCGGAAACTAACACACCATTGTAAAGCAATTATACTCCAATAAAGATGTTAAAAAAAAAAATGGGGTTCCCCAAGCTCAGTGCTCCTCTCCTGTAATGCAACCCATGGCCTGTAAGCATCCACCTGAGCCCTCCACATCAGACTTGGGAGACAAGGGAAACCAATGCAAGCAAACAGGATGCTCATGCTACTTGCTGTTCTATGAGTAATAAAGTCCTTTGTCTCTGACCCAGAAGTCTCTTGACTTCTGCCAGCATCCATGAAACAGTAACCGGCTATGTTATTAGTTGTACAGAGGGTAAAATCAAACTCCAGACTTGACACTGTATTCTAGAAATTCCAGAAGAGTTCCCTTCATCGCCCAATACTTGGATTCAATTATTCCACAAATATGTATTGAGTACCTACTCTGTGCTAGACTGTGTGCTGGGTGCTAGGCTACAATAGTGAGCAAAACCATACACTGTTCCTTTTCCTATGCAACTTACAGTCTAAAGAGGGAGAGAGAGATTAACCAACTATATAATCTCATACAAATGAAAAATTGCAACAGTGATAAGTGCTATAAAGGAGTGGTAAATGGTGGTAAATGTAGGAGCATCTGACTAATTAAGAAGGTCAAAGAAAGCTACCCTGACAAGGTAATATTTAAGGTCAGATATAAGTATGAATTCCCTAGGCAAAAAGGTGAGAGAATAGCGCTCTGAGCAGAAGGAATAGCATGTATGATGGCTCTGCAGCAGCAGGAAATATGGTGAAAAAAGGGACTAGTGTGACCAGAAAAGAGAGAGTGAGGGGTAGTACAAATGCAAGGTGAGGCTGCAAAAAAAAAAAAAAAAAAAAAAAGCAGGGAACAGATCAGGTCAGACCTGGTGGGTCATGTTAGAATATTAGCTTTATCCTAGGAGCAATGGAAATCTATTGAAGGGTTTTAAATGGAAGGAGGGATAAAATCAGTTTGTTTTTGGAAAGGATCTCTTTGACTCTAAGGTTCCAAACATTTCAAATGGCTTTAACTAAAGCCTCGTAATAAAAAATCATCACACACGTTCTCCAGTATCTTCCAACATGACCGCTCTCTACTCTTAGTTACAACAAGGACTCGTTAATTCTATTATACTACATTAGTTAAGATCTGACAAGGAGAAGACACCGAAATGGGACAGACATGCAAGAGATTTACTGGGGAGGAAGTAGGAGAAGGGAGAGCCTTCAGACCATGTTCTAGGTCTGACACCTGTGGAAGGAGAAAGGGAAGGCAGGAAGTTTGGATATGTGAGTCTCAGACTGCAGCACCGTTCCAAGAAAGGTTTGGCCAGGCCAGTAGGAAGTCCTCAAGCCAAAGGAATCCCACATCTCACTAGGATGTGCCTGAGTTAGTACCCCTGCGGTGCTCAGTCATTGACTGGGAGCAGCCTGCAGGATGTGTGGCCTCAGTGCAAATGTGGTGATGAACTCAGAGGGGACAGCAGTTTAAGGCTGTCAGTCAATTATGCTCCCTGCAGCAGGAGATATTAAACACGTTTTCATGGCTGCCACACACACATCAAACAAAAATCTGAGCACTTAATAGGTGCATAGCTCTATTCTAGGCATTAGAGATGCAAAGATGAATAACATACATTCCCTGCCAGGAAGGTGTTCAAAAGCTAGTGGCCAATAATAACTTATCTTACCTGCTCTGCAACTGAAGCAAGCACTCCATGTACCAGCCAGGGTTTGAAAAGCAGTATAAGCTCTTTACTAATACTCTACATTTAACTGACTTTTTAAAATGTTCATTCTTCCATTAAAAGACAGCATGAAAAGAAAACTCTCTTTTTCCCACCCTTGGTTTTAGCAGAGGCTCTTCAGAGGTCACTGCTGCCCAGAAAGCTTAGCCACCCTTGTTCTTTTCATTGAGATCTTTTCAGGCCCAGTTCCCTCTTTGAGACAATTTAGCACAATGTGCTGGGTGACAGCTCTCCTGACGTGCAAACAACAGGGACAATATTGAAATAAAGAGGAAGGGGAGGAGACTGCTATAATGGGGAAGGTCCTATTAAAAAGCATATGTCCAGTCCATATCCAGTTAAATCCCTTTTGGCACAGAGTACAGGACGATTTTTTAATGATAACTCAAAGCCAAAAGAAACAGGGAGTCTTATTTCAGAAATGTGAGTATGAAATGAGGAACTAGGCAAAGTGATCAGGAAAAAAAGCAATGAATTGTGATCTGCATTTGAAAATGCTCATAAGACTCATTCATTTCTAGAGCTGAAAGGGACTTTAGAGATTATCTAGTCCAACTCAGGCTAAGAAATGACTTGGTTGAGGTCACATAGCTGTGGCAAAATTGGGGCATGAATGTAGAAATTCTGATGCCAATGTTTTTTCCAATTTGGGAATCTTAACCCAGGGTCCAAGGTCCAGTCCATGGTTGAGCTTCATGGGGGTTCACAAGTCCCCTAAAACTCTAAGTAAAATTAAGCATGTGTGTGTGTGTGTGTGTGTGTGTGTGTGTGTGTGCGTATGAGTATTTGTGTGTGTGTGTGGGTGTAGGGAGGATGTTCATAGTTTTGATCAGATTTTCAGTGAGGAATCATGGATATAATGGTTTACATAAGGATGGTTAAAGGGACAGTGAGGTAGGAGGGTAGCAATTACTGAGACATACATATCTGACAGTTACAATTAATTTTTGGAAGTCACTGATGGATGCTGGGCTGAAAGGGACACGAAAGACCAAGATAGTGAGGAATATTTAATTGCTTGTACCATAATGTTGAACAACAACAAGAAATATAATACTTTTGGTTTTTCCTTAGGAGATAAAATATTAGATGAATGTCTAAGAGGTAAGACAGACAGACTGTATATCCACCAGAGTAAATACATTAAAACAACACATGGGGACTTCCCTCGTGGTCCAGTGGTTAAGACTCCGTGCTCCCAATGCAGGGGGCCTGGGTTTGATCCCTGGTCAGGGAACTAGATCCTGCATGCTGCAACTAAAAGCCTGCATGCTGCAATGAAGATCCTGCTTGCTGCAACTAAGACCCAGCACAGCTAAATAAATAAATATTTTTTAAAAAATAAAATAAAACAACACATGAAACTATAATAAAAATTTTATAAAAATAAATACAATCTTTTAGTGGGGCAGCATGGATAAATAGATAATAAACAGATAATGAAATTGAGAGGTGAGTGAGAAGGTTCTCTCTGATCATACAGGATGGTGAGAATAGTCTGGCCTGGCTTAATTCACATTATTATGAAGATAGGGAAGCTGGTTAACAATACTTCATCTGACATTTCCTATTTCAATTTGTAGAAGGTATCCCTGAATAGCCCACAGTGCACAGTCTCTGGAAGGGATGGAAGGGAAGGATTGAAAAGTGATGTGACTTTGCGAGAGGACTATGGTAAGCTGAATAATGCCCCCTGCCAAGATGTCCATGTCCTAATCCTTGGAACCTGTAAATGTTACCTTACGTGGCAACGATTTTGCAGACGTGATTAAGTTAGGGATCTGAGATGGGGAAATTACCGTGGATTTTCGGTGGGCCCTAAATGTAATCACAGGTGTCCTTAGGGAAGGAGACTTGATGAAACACAGAAGAGGAGAAGGCAGCATGAACATGGAGGCAGAAATTGGAATGATGCAGTCACAAGCCAAGGAATGCTGGCAGCCCCCAGAAGACAGAAGAGGCAAGGAAGCAGATTCTCCCTTAGGGCCTCTGGAGGGAGCACAGACCTGCTGTGACACCTTGACTTTGGCCCAGTGATACTGATTTTGAACTGCTGGACTCAGAACTGTGAGAGAATAAATTTCTGTTGTTTTAAGCCAACTTCGTGATAATTTGTTACAGCAGCCACAGGAAACTAATACAGGGTCTAATCCAACATTCCAAAAATTAGAAACATTCAGATCAATCATTTTAACTACATAGTCACTTACAACAAAGAAGCTGTCTGTGATTCTGAGGGAAAGGAAAAACTAAACAGAAAATACCACACAAGATTCATTTGTTCAGCCTAGTGGAGCAGCTGGGCAGAATTTCCAATCATGTAACCATATTGTGATATAAAGGGACATCAATAATTTTAAAATAGATAGGTTTGAAGAGAGCAACACAGAAGTTACAGAGCAAGGAAAGTGACTTGGTCATTCAGGCAATCGTGCCAGCTTAGAGACTACCAGCTGTCAGCCATTAGAAGAAGGGGTCTATATGCCATGCGGAAAAAGGGACAAAGGAAACGGTAATGCTAACAATACCTATCAAATGCACAGTTATCAAAGCATATCCACATGCGTAATAATAGCAGCCACTCATTGAGTACTAACTATGTACTGCATGTTTTACATTCATTATCTCATTTAATCCATGCAGAACTATTAAGATAGGTATTATAAGACCTATTGCACAAATGGTGAACAAGCTAAGGAACAGGCCACAGTGGCAGAACCAGGATTTAGAACCAAGGTTTGTTTGCCTCCAAAACCAACCTTCTTTCTGTTGTACTATCCTGTTTTATTGCACCATTAATCCTCACAGAGGCTCTATAAAGTGCACTGTGAGCTCCATGAAGATAGGGATTGAGTGCCTGTCTTGTTCACCACTGGTGATCAATAAATATTCGTTAAATGAATGAATGGAACAGATGAGGCCTAGAGAGATAAAGTAATTTATCCAAGATCACACAGCCATTATCTGACAGGGCCAGGTTCTCTGATTCCAAATCCTATGCACTATAGCCTGATTAAGATCCTGTAGCATACTGAGCTAGGTGTGTATCTTGGGCAGGGACTGCGGGGAGAGATATAGGACAAACAAGTGAAATAACAGAAGAATTTTAAAAAATAAATGCTGAGATCCTACATGAGTCAGGTAAATCTAAAGACCATGCCTGGAAAAGGTGAATTTAGAGCAGTCAGGAAGAAGATGATGAAAGATCTGAATTGAAGATGATGCAGTAAAGCATTGCTGGATTGAGGACTGGTCTGGGCAAAGACTAAAGTAAATTATATTCAGGGGAATAGAGCCAGCCCCCAAATACCATGCCATCAGTCACAAAGGTATGTGGACATATGCCAATGGCAGCTTTACCTATTAATTGAAGCAGAATAAGTGATTCCATGTGGTGAAGGACTTCTGAGCCAAATCAGCAGAGATTCCACTTGCCTGAAGCTAAACTATCTGCCAAACTTTCCCAAAGTACTGGCTGGACACCCAGACTGGAAATGAGAAACTCAAGAATAATGAGAAGGACTGTGGTGAGAGGTAGGGAGGTTGGAGGGGAGAATTGCTGGAGAGTCTGAATCCTGACTGATTGCTCTTGGTCAGTACAATCCCCTTGTTTCCTCATCCTTTCTAAGGAAATGAAAAAGGTTTTACAGGATGCTCAGTTTAGACAAGAGCCTCTCCAGGTAACCCAGACAAGAAAACTGTCACTCCTTTACAATTTTAATAAACACCTATAAGTTTCTAAGAAGAAGTCTTCAGATTTAGGGTGCCCACTCCTGGCTACTCCTATGCCCAGAGGCAAAGACCTTCCCTTGGTCTCGACTTAAAAGAGACCTGAAGCAACACGACAATAGCTAATGGCAATTCCATTACATTGCTCTGTTAAGTCTAGGAATTAAACTAGAAAAACAGTTATATTCCCTCATAATGAATTTCAGGATCATGTGCATTTGCATTCCCAGCACCTAGCAGAGTGACTGCCCTGTGGTAGGAGTTCAAAATGCTGAAGAACAAAGGGAAACTGATGGGAAATGTATCATTGCGCATATAAAGCAAAATGGATCTAAAAATCTGTTTTCATAGGCATCATTGGTTTTACACTGTTAGGATTGAACAATGAGAGAAAATGATGTGTTCTTCCCAAAGAAATATGAACCAATAAATTTGAGAGAATACTTATCATTTTTTAAAGTACCCATTAAGTGTCAGGTGCAATATCTCACTTAGTCCACATCATAATTCTTGAGGAAACTGAAGCTCAGTGAGGTTAAGTCGCTTCCACAGAGACACCGCTGGCAAGTGACAGAGATTTAATCTGGGATTTAATCCAGACTAGTCTGACTCCAAAGCCTGTGTGTGTGCTCTTTTCACTGCACTTTCTCAGGGAGAAAAAAAAAAAAAAAGTCATTACTATCTATAGAGAAAGCCCCACAACCTTTCTCTGTATTAATGTTAAACTAGAAAATTAAAGATACAGTCACTTCCAGGTCAGGCAGGACCCAGCCAAGCAGAGAGAAGTGATGTCTCGGAAATTCCAGACCTGAATTCTGTATCCCACACCGCTCACTATATATTTCTTGTTACACTATAAATCTGGAACTCAAACTCAGGAAATTCTGCATTGGTTAAACAAAAACAACAAAGAAAATTCTCACATCCCCCTTTTTAGAAACCCTGGAAATTAGACATCTTTAAGATGAAGATTTCTAATGGAAATAGGGTTTCTGCCTGGCTCATTTCCACTGAATTTAACATTGAGAGAGCCAAGGCCTGGGATTTATCCTCAGTTCCTGGGCAAGGGCCAGGAAAACAGAGCCAGCCAGACAGAGAGGCTGGAGTTGTGAGGCTCCATACTTAAAAAGACACCAAAGAGGTATTAAGTCACAGGAAGCTGGTGTGGGCTCAATGGTATGGGTCCAGATTTAAAGGCACAATTACAGCGAACTTGTGAAAGCACTGCCTAATTCCCCAGCAAATCTGAAGTTGCATTGGAAATCTCAGAGTGACATAAGTAAGAAAAGAATTTAAAAGTCAAGGTTAAGGAGATGGAGTAAATTATCAGGGAGCCCAGGAATTTCTGAGATCACAGAAGAAAGATTGAGAGGATATGGATGAGAAACGTCTTGGATCTGAGATAAAGGATAGGATCCCACACAACGGGGACTAAAGGCAGAGAGATGTTAAGGCATTAAGCTACAGGAGGAATTCCATTTCTAAAGGAGAAAAGGCTGGATAGAAAAGAGGGTTATATCTGTAAAAAGGGGTCCCTGGAGAACATAGTAGTAAGTCAATAAAGGGGAGGGGTGGGAGGCTTAAACGTGTGTATGAATGTGTGCGTCTGTGCGTGTGCGAGTCTGTGTGTGTGTGTGTGTGTGCAGCCCAGAAGGAAACTCCCCAAAAGGAAATGCATGTGAAGGCTCTGCGCCAGGAAAAGCGATCCAAAGGACTGTGGGAGCAAAGCTCCCTTACAGAGAGGGTGTCCCGCAGGAGGCCAGACCCCGCAGACTCACCTCGGCCATAGCCCTGCGTGTGTTTGGCGAAGCTCCTCACCACGGCCTCCACGGCCTCCCGCAGCACTGCGGGGCTGCCGGCGGCGCCGGGGGGCAGCGGCAGCCCGGCGGCCCCGGACAGGAGCAGAGGCGGCGGGGGCGGTGCGGGGGGCGGCGGGGCCGGCGGGGGGCCCGCCTGGGGTGTGGCGGTGGCGGCAGCGGCCCCAGTCACTCCGGGCCGAAGCGCTCGCAGAGTGCCCCTCCCGCTGGTGCCCACTCCAGGCTGCAGCCGCTGCGCTCGCAAGGTCTCCATCCCGACCGCCAGTGGAGTAGCGGCCCAGAGCCTGCCAGCCTGGCGAGCTAACGGTCCCAGCCTCCCCCGCCAGCGAGCACCCAGGGACTGAAGGAGGTGCCGGAGCCCAGCCGTCAGTCAAGCGGGGGCGGGGGTAAGCCAGGTCTTATGCCAATCACCAGAGAGGGGGCGGGAGCTGGCTCCCATAGGCAAATTACTGAGGAGGGCGGAGGTTCTGAGCAACCAATTACAAAGAGAAAAAGCGATATCCTCTATACGGGAGAAGCTTAGCTTGGGCGCGTCTTTGGGAGTCCTGTGGGGAGTACTAGAAAGCGGGCCAGACCCCAGGGCCGAGGCTAGAAGCAAAAAAAAAAAAAAAAAAAAAGGCCTGGATGCATGGCTGGGGAGAACTGTAGACAGAGTGGGAGGATTCTTAGAGAGCCTTTGTCCGACCACTTCATTTTACAGATGTAAATGAGGAAACTGGCTCAGAGAAGTGACGTGACTTGTCCAAGATCACATGCAATTGGTGGTGGAGCTAAAGCAAGGAAAGATACTGGCATTTAATGAGCATATATTTACTGTTTGTCAGACACTATACAATGTACTTTAGTGCACTGTCTTATCTAATAGTCACAATCACTAACTAGACTTTATTATTTTATGGATAAGGAAACTGACAGAGAGGCTAGATAAATTGTCCAAAATTAAATAGCCAGGAGATGGCAAAGGAGGGTTCAGACATAGATCTTCTGATCTCCAATATTTTAACCTTTTCGTTATACCACATCGTTGGGTCATTTTCTGATTTCACCTATTCTAAGTTGAGGGAGGGAGTAAGAAAGAGTAGAATGGGTTGCTCCCATACCTCTCATTAGAGCAAGGAAGAGTTAGATTATAGGAAGAAAACCAGCAAGCTGAAAGGTCCAGGGGGACAGATTAAGACAGGTACCTTCGTTCACAGGTAACTGTCAGGCTGGGTTCCTCCAATTACTCTTACACGCACGCGCGCACACACACACACACACACACACACCCTCTTTGTCCGTTGACTATCATACCATTTTTACCTAGGCGAGATTATACGATTCCTCTCTCTCTCTCTCTGTCCACCCTACAGTGGCTCAGAACTCAAGGATGGGGAAACAGAAGCAAGAAGTAGAAGAAAATGGATGAAATGCACCTGGTGAGATAAAAGTTAGGCCCCCAAGGAAAAACTGTGAGTGGTCAAGACATAGGAAGCTTGAAAGAGGGACAGTTAATCTATTGGGATATATCTGCTGATGGTGGAGGGAGGGATTCTTTGTAGGAATCTTAAGTTAAAGAATTTGAGGATGGACATAGGGGAGACTGAGGGAAATGAAAACCTATCAGATGGCTTAAAACCTTCAGGACATGGGACACTTGCCTTTTCTTCTACAACCACAGTTGGTCTCCTGGAAAGAAGGTGGCTGGAACCTCGAAGTATCCCCTAGATCATTATAGCTATAGTTAGCATCACCCTCCCTCCCTATTCCTCATTCCCCACACCCTCCACCCCCAGCAGAAGTGACAAAACAGAGACTTCTGAACACATTTATTTGATATGTCGAGTGGAGAGAGGAGTGATTTAGGGTTACTCCCCACTTCTACCTGTGGGGGTGTTCATAAGCTCAGACAGACAGAACAGCAGCTTTGAGCCCATGACCCTCCTCATGGAAAAATGAGACAACCTGTTGTATTGGTTGGGGGAACAGGATGGGAAGAAAAAGCAGGAAGCTGAGAAGTAAAGCTGAGAGCAGGAAGGGCAGCAGCAGAACTGAGGCTGGGGATTGCTGCAGGAAATTCCCAAGGAGAGTGAAGAAGATATCCTGAAAAGTGGTTAGGGCTGGAAGCAGGGTGTGAACAAGGAGCCAAGCCTGGAGAGACAAGCAAGACCTGCAGAATGGGGTGGGATATTCACGAAGAGGGTAGAGTGTCCAAAATCATGAGCGGGCTGTGTTGCAGGGCATACATGGAAAGCAAGGGATTACTATTGCAGGAGGTCAAAGAGATTGGAGACTACCCATAAGTAGGGGCTCCCTAACGCTTCTGAACAAATGCGAGTGAGCTTGGGACCCTTTTGGGGCCCTAGCACAAATGGTCCTGTGTGTGAGTAATTCCCATATGCATGTGAAGTGGACAGGGCATGAGTGCATGTGTCTATATGACCAATAAATAAGAGTACTTACCCTTCCCTGCAAGTAACGAGTACTGTGCTTGTAGACACATGTTTACCCATGTGTGCGTGCACCGAGCCCATGAGCACATGCAACAGACCCCTATGTCCGAGGTGTGTGTGTGAGCTGGTTCCTCTACCCTTCCCAAGGTCTTGATCCCCACCCTCCTTGGCTCCTCTCACTCCTCTCAGCGCCCAGGCTCCCCTGGCCCGCCTAGACTCTGGAAGCCCCCTAGCAGGCGGATCTGCTCAGTCTGCATGGAGTGGCGCCTCACCAACTTGCGCTTGGTCCTGGGAGAGCCTGGCGCCCCCGCCTGGGGAGGGGCGGGCAGCGAGGGCGCCCGACCTCCGGGTTGGGGGCGAATGTCAGGGATGGGAGGGTGGGGGCTGACATTGAGCGGGGGCAGGAAACCAGGCCGTGTTTGCGCGATGTGGTCCAGAAGCAACGTCCCCGAGCCCCTCCGCTCCAGCAACCCCGGACTCCGCCTCCGCCCGCTCAGCGGAGACACAGCCCCAGGCAGACTCTCCTGGGACTGGCGCGGGGAGGGAACAGAGCCGGCTGGAGGGAGGGTCAGCGGGGAGGCGCTGTATCTGCGGCGCTCCAGGGACGGGCGGCTGCACTCCGGCGAGTCGGGGCAAAGATTTCCGGGGATATCGAGCTCCACCGGCTCCATGCGGCTCAGTTTCTGCCTCAGCCCTGAAGGGGGACCAGGCTCCTGAGCTTCTGGCGCTGTGTTTCGGCGCGAGAGAGGACCCCCACCCGTCACTTTCTCCGCCCACGGGGGCGGGTCCTCTGGGCCTTCAGTGCTATGACGTCTGGAAAGACGCGGTCGACCTGTCAGGGTCAGGCCGTTGAATTCGGTGGTCAGGCGCTCAATCCCCGGCCTCCCTTCGGCAGGAGGGACCGGTTGAGGAGGGGCCACTAGGCCCCAAGGCTCGGAGTTGAGCCTTTTGAGTGGTTTCGGAGGATGACGGGGTGGTTTGGGGAGTGGCTCAGAAGGGGAGGGGTCATCGGGGGGCTTAGGAAGAGGGAATTCAAATACGTCCCGCTTCTCCTCTTCTTCCTGGGCGCGAGGGGATAACAATCCCTGTCCTCCTACTCCTGCAGTCTGCAGTTGGATTTCCGAAGGCGACGTGCAGACCCCCGGGCTAGGATGAGCGGGAGCGGGGTCCTCCACCCCCGGGGACGGTGGGGAATTGAGATACTGCCGGGTCTTCTTGGTGCCCGAGGGCGAGGTGTCGGTGGTGATGATGATGACCTCCGTGCCCTTGGCCTTACAGGCGTCCAGCAGCGTGGCAAGGGTCTCGCGATCCCCGCGGTCCAGGGCGTGGACAAGCGCCGAGGCGCCAGCGTGATCTCGGACTGAAGGGTCTGCGCCATGGGCAAGGAGCAGGGAGGCCACCGCTGCGCCCCCGCCGCCGGCGCAAGCGTGCATAAGCGCCGTGCGCCCTAGGCGATCTGCGATGTTGGGGTCCGCGCCTTGCTCCAGAAGGTAGCGTACCATGCGCGCCTTGTTCTGGGGGTCGTCGTAGCGGGCCCGACAGGCCGCCATTAGCGCAGTCTCCCCTTGGGCATCACCCTCATTCACGTAGGCGCCCCCCTCCAGAAGCAAACGGGCCAAGCGTAGCTTACCCTGACCCACAGCCCGAAGAAGAGCGTGGCCCTCGGTGTGCAGCATAGCTGCCGCTGGGGCGAAAGCACCGATGGAGCCGGGACTGGGGCCTGCCGAGGATGGCTAGGGGAGTGGGGGTGGTGGCTGGCAGAGGCCCGAAGGCTCAGTGGCGAAGCCAATCCCTGCAAAAAAGAGAAAGATCTTATTTACTGATTCAGGCAGGGAAACTGAGGCACTGGTGGAAGGACCGGCGTGGGGCGGGGGAGACCTCCCCGGCACTGCACACAGTCCTTCTTCTAACTCCTGCCTTGAGCCGCCCCCATCCCCCCAGCGCATGCCTGAGGAGGTGGGAAGGGTGCACCCGCACTGAAGGACGAGCGCCAGCGCAAATGCGTACGTGCACGCGCAGGGATATCCGCACCGCCACCCTCACCCCACGGCTTATCAGACCTTTCCAGCATCCCCCTTTTCTTATCCGTACTTGGAATCCCCCTTCCTAGGATGCTGAACGCCACCCCCCGACACACATGCACCCATACGTTCACACACAGTCCCATTCCTAACCTCTTTTAGGTTGCCACAGCCCCACAAACTGAATGGGGGGAGGGAGGCAGCTTGCGTTTGGGACCTAAAACGGGTGGGGGGAGAATTGCGGGTTTCTTTTGCCCCTGCTACATTCCGCATCACTCCTTGCTCTTTCCCCTTCCCAGGTTGTGCACCCAAATAGATACCTGTAAGTCTGCAGAATCTCCTCCGGGCCAGGACTGAGGCCAGGGCCACGGGGCAGCTGGGGTGGCGGAGCCGGGTTCCTGGGGGCCCACATGGCGTGGGGGTGGGCACCCGGATTCCCTGGGTGTCAGTATCTGCGCCCGGGCACAGAATCCTGGTCCCTCCTCCCGGTGCGCCCCGGGCACAGCGCCGGCTCGGGAGGAGAGAAGCTGGGGGGGGGGGGGGGCGGAGCTCTGCCTCTCTATTTATAGCCTAGTCTCTGAGGGTGGGGGCGTCGGGCACCAAACCGTTACCCCACCCATGCACACATAAACCCTCAAAAGCTAGAGGCTCCAATCCTGACTTCCCTTGCTTAGCCGACCTCCCCTCAGTCACAACAAACCTAAGTGTTCCTTAGGAGACTCCTCCGCGACCCAGACTGGGACCATCCTAGTTCTTCGCTGAGCTTCAGCAGATCCCCATTCTCCGAGCTTGGTGTGTTGATGAGCGCCTGTGCGCCAGATCTGACCTGCCACACACAGCACATGGCACACTGTGCAGAGGGGTTGAGAGAGGCGATGGCGATCCACAGCCGGAGTCCTTACTGTGCAGAAAGAGGCAAGAGTTGTGGCTGCCTTCTCGTAGTTTAAATGTCAGGGGGAGCTGGAGTCACACAGCGATACATCTTCATTCCACCTCCCCCAAAACGGAACATGTACCACAAATAAACTTGGACCTCAGCTCCCTTGTACAGACCTCTTAGATAAGTATGAGGAGGTTGGATATCTGGGGTCATTTTTAGATACAGCAAGGGGCATTCCCAGTTGTCTCCTCTCCATATTCTTGGAGGGGTGGGAAGGAGAGAGATAAAAAAGGGGCAGAGAAGAGTGAACCTTGTAACACATCCTCTCTCATTGCATCTCTTTACTCTCAGTCTTGCTTAGACTCATTATTTCTCCATCTCACTTAAAGGTCTCTGTTTGAATCGCTCCTTAAAGTCTTCTTCTCCCTGTCTGTAGCAGTCGGTTTCTCTCACTGTCTGTCTCTGCCTCTCCTCACCATCTGCCCTGTCTCCATGGTTACCATAGCTTCCATCTGCATATTTTAGGAATGAGTTTGTGTCCAGCTGGAAGGCATCAGGGGGAGTGGGAGGGGGAGTGAGAAAAAAATCCTAAGGATTTGGAAAACTCACCTGAGGTAATTCAGAGGCTGGAGGCCACCAGAAGCAAGATACAATGTTCCTGGAGAAGGGGGAGAGAGAAATATTTGCAGGGAAGCTACCCATTTTTACTAGCTGCCATTTATTGGAAACCAACCATGTGCCAAGTACTTTACATACATTATCTCCAATCCTCACAACAACACTATAAAGTAGGAATTATTTTCTTGTTATAGATGAAGAAACTGAGACTTAGTAAAGTTAAGCAAGTTCTCCAGAGCCTCACAGCTCTGTTTCTGTCCTATTCCAAAGACTTGGTGCTTGCCACTCCACCTACAGCCTTCCCAGTCCAGAGGCTTCACTCCCAGGGCCATTTTCTCTGATGTCTGGGTTATTGTTCTTGACTAACTCCTATATCTACTCCTTAGTTCTTGACTAACTTCTATCTCTACTCTAAACTCTTTCCCTCTGCTTGTTTTTTGCGAAAGTGGGACTCCTCCTCCCACCGTGCCCCCTTTTACCAAGGGCTAGGAGGAGCTGGAAGGCAGTGGGAAATGCAGGAAACACTGGATTCCTTCCCTGTCTCCTCAACTCTGGTTATCTGATTCCTAATCCTTCCTTTCCCAAACCCTCTTTCCATCTTCTCACGGACATGGCAGCAACCCACAGGAAAATATTTTTCTAGAAAAGAAATAGTCATTGATGGTGCTGGAGGGAGGCAGTGCAGGATCGACGGGAAGGTTGGAGTAACGGAGGAGAGGCCCAGTGCGAAGACAGAATCACAAAAAGAACGACCCCCTAAGAAGCAGGTTTCACAGAGGTTCATTTCTCTGTGGAAGCTCCCTCAACAGAGTCCCTCGGTGAGATGTGAGAGTCAGGTTCCCTCTGTGAGCTGTCGCTAGCCAGGGAGATCCTCCATCTGAGATGAGGTGTGAAATGACTGACCGCTGGTTGATTCTGCAACTCCATCTCTCTCCTCACCCGGCTTCTCTAGCCTGAGTTCCAGCGAACTCTCTCCCTCCCTCCCCTCCTCGGCTTCAAGTGGGCGGACCTCCCTCCTCGGCTTCTCCAAGATTGGCCGGGAGAACTCACCAATGGGGAGCTCTGGGAGGCGGACCTAGAACGCCAACAGCTTGAGGAAGACCAGCAAATTTCAAGTTGGCTGCAGCGTGTTTTCCGCGTGGGGGAGGGGCAGCAGGTAAGGCCCCGACTCGGTGGCTCTGACCTGATTCCGTTCCACACCTTCCGAACTAGTTCACCAGGGCCAAGCTGCTAGATAGATAGACAACGCTTTCCGGCAGCCTGTTGGATCACCCCCCTTCTAGTTGCCTACCCTTTTCCTCTGGGCTCCCATTGCTCTGTTGATTGTATACCAGAGAACCGTAGTTTTCTTTCGCGCAAAGGGGAGATATATTAAAGGAGAAAGTGAAAGACTCACTCTGGTACCTCTGACTCTTTGCTATGGCGTCAGCTTCCCCTAAATCTATTACTATTAAGAGCCTGATAAACTCCTGTTATCTATCAAGACTCTGATGAAATGTTACCTTTACCTGTAGCTTTCCTGGATCACCTTTTTTTGCAGAATTAATTGTTCCCCAGTCTGACGATAACATTTTAGGCATACCTCTGTTGGAGCACTTAGTGCTCAATCCCTCTTTAATGTTTCTGTTCTTTTTAGAATATAAGGTTTTGTAGGGCAGGTTCTAATATTTAATACACAGTGCCCAATAAAGGTTAATTGGATGGAATTGATTGGGGAGGAAGAATTTAAACTCCTGATGTAATTAGGGAAAAATTAATAAAAGATAAAACAAAATACAATACAGTATATAATTATGACCTCTTAAATTAGTGGTTCATAATATAATTGCTCCCACAGTCCAGAGAAGGGAGAAAGCTAAGAGGACTGGGATGGTGAGGGGAGGCTTTAGGAATCACAAAGTCTTAAGTTTGGAACAGACCTTAGAAATCATGTATTCATTCATTCATTCATTTTTAAGCAAATATTTATTGAGCATCTACTATATGCCAGACATAATGCTAGACAATGGGGATCATAGTGAATCCTCTACTTTAGATATGCATCCTTCCTTTGATAAACCATATTTAGTAAATGGTTATCCAGCTTCAGTTTAAACTTCTTAGTAAGAGAACTTCCTATCTCACTTTGTTCTTCAATCAATATCTAACAAATAAAACAAATACGTGGCTCAACAAAATGCATTCCACATTTCCACTGTAAAAGAGGAAGAGCTGTCCTAGTGGTAACATTCTTAAAGATAAAGAAAATCATCCCTTTTGTTTTCTGATTATAGAAGTAATATACATTTATCCTAGAAAACTTGGAAATACATAAAGATATAAAATATCTATTATTTCATGACCGTGATATAGTGTTATTATTTTAATATGTATCTTTTCAATTTACTTTCTGCTTGTATACATATGTATACATCTGTGTGTTTGTGTATATATTACACACATAGGGCCATACAACAAATACAACTTTATATCATGCTTCCCCCACTTTACATTATATTGTGAACATTTTTCTGCCTTTAAATATTATTTGAAATAATTATTATGTCTACATAATAGTCTAAGATGGATGTTTGTTTTTTTTTTAACCATTTATTTTTTTGTTGGACCATTTAGGTTATTTCAGAATTTGTGCTACCATGGATAGCTCTTTGATAAACATGCTTTTACTTATATCTCTGACTATATATCTGATGATTTCTTTAGGATAAGTGTTTAAAGTGGGATTACTGGGGTTGAGGATATGAACTTTTAAAAGGCTGTAGATTCAAGTGGTCAAATTGCTCCCCCAAAAGACTGTGTTCGTAGTCCTTCCAGTAAGGTATGAGAGTGTCCATCTCAAAAAAACCCATGGCAGCCTGATTATTTTTTAAATCTTTGTCAATTTGATAGGTAAAGAATGGTTTTATTGGCTATTCTTTTCTTAATTGCCTATTTGCACATTTATTCTATTCATGTTCTTTGCACATTTATTCTATTGGGATGATTTTTTTTTCGTTTGGATTTCCATGAATTCTAATATGAGTGTTAACTCCTTGTCTTATTTATTACAAATATAGCAAACTGTAAACATTAGAGTGCTCCAGGCCTCAGTCCCTGGATCTCTTCTTTTCTCTCTTCACATCCACTCCTTTAGGCATCTCACCGCAGTCTCATGGCTTGAAACATTTGTATACTGAGAACGCCACTAGAATGTAAGCTCCATTTAAACTCCATGGGTGCAGGAGTTTTTTGTCCATTTTGCTCACTGATACATCCCTAGCACTTAGAACAGTGCCTGGCACTTAATAAGAACTCAGTTAAGTATTCACTGAATGAAATTAGATGGTTTTTAAATTATTATTATTCCCATTTTACAGATAAGGAAACAGGTTTACAGTTATTAAATAAATTGCTGAAGGTTGTATAGCTAGAAAATGGCTGAACTGGGATTCAAATCCATGTTCTTAACCACTGCATGTACTGCCTTTCTTAAATTTGTTGTAACTGTTTTTCTGTATGTTCTGTTGAAACCTGATTCATAGTAACTTCTACCACATCACACAGTTATGCTTAATTGGGAATGAGTGTAATGTATATAAGATGTTGTTGTTTGCAGGGGAAGGAGAGAACAGGGGTAAACACTAAGGAGGGTTGATGTTTACGGAGGAGCAGTCTCGGACCAGGTTATGGGAAACCTTAAACATCTTCAAGAATTTAGACTCAATCACAATCTTAAATAGAAGAGACTCATTGTAGATTCCTGAGCTGAGTGGGGTACAGATAGTTTACAGTTTCCCAACCACCAGTTTAGTGCCTTAATTAACTAAAATTTTGTCTTCTTCTTTTTACCCCACATCCTTGAGGGTCACTTGGTTAGTATGTGGAAATGGAGTTAGATTTGTCTAACCTCAAAGCTCATGGCTTTTTCTTAACTCCTCACTGCTTTGCAATCAAAACAGCTGCTGTCTCCACTGCTAGAACTGTATCTATCGGGTGGAAAGACACCTAAGCCGGCTAGTTAGTGTCTTTTCCCTTGAAAGGGCCTGAAGACATGGTGGCCAATTCTTACTACTTCTCTAGTGTCCGTAAGACATCCTCTCTCCTCTAATGTGTTCTTTAAGTCAGATCACAGTTTAATCTATTAACTAACAGCCATCTTTTCCTGACATTTTTCTTGGCGCTTGGACATGAAACTTTCCAAATTCCTCAGGCACACATTTTCCCACCTCTCCTTCCTGTTACATATTGTTAATCTCATCTACTATGCTGTTTTACTATATTTTTAATTTTTTTAATGAATATTTTTCTCTTATTACAAAAGCAGCACCTATTCAGTACAGAAAAAAAAAAAAACCCATAAAATACACATCATCAAAAAAACCCAAAAACCCATCACCTCCGATTAACCAATGTTAATTTTTGTTGTATATCCTTCAAGAACAACTTTTTAATTCATATATCTGGGTGGGTGTATGTGTTTGACAAAATAGATTACCTTGTACATATTTTAAAATCTTTTTTCCCCCTAACTAATCTTTAGTGGAGTGCATTTTGTTGAGCCATGTATTTCTTGTTTTATTTGTTGGGTATTGATTGAAGAACAAATATCCAAAAATGGAATGACCTGCAAAGTGAGAGAGGGGGTTCTCTTATTAAAAAGTTTAAATTGAAGGTGGATAACAATTTACTAAATATGGTTTACCAAAGGAAGGATGCAGGTCTAAAGTAGAGGATTCAATATGATCCCCATTGTCTAGCATTGCGTCTGGCATATGGTAGATGCTCAATAAATATTTGTTGAAAGAATGAATGAATGAATACATGATATCTAAGGTCTGTTCCAAACTTGAGACCTTGTGATTCCTAAAGCCTCCCCTCACCATCCCAGTCCTCTTAGCTTTCCGTGAGAGGAATTATATTATGAATCACTAATTTAAGAGATCATAATTCTATACTATATTGTCTCTTATTGTTCCATAGCTAACATATTGTTAGTATGTACCCTTAATAGGATGTGATGAAAATGGCTCTTTATCTCTGTGATCTTCCTCCCTGAAACACACAACCCCAGTCTAATCAAGAGAAGAACATCAGAAAAATTCAAACAGAGGAACATCCTATAATACACCTAACCAGTACTCCTTAAAACTGTACTGAAAGACAAGGAATGTCTGAGAAACTGTGAATTTTGAATTGCTACTCAAGTTTCTTTCTTTTTTTATTAAGAAAGTTTATTTCTTAAAACAGTTTGAGATTTACAGAAAAACTGAGCAGATAGTACCATAAGTTTCCATATGCCCTGGCACCAGTTTCCCCTATTATTAATGTCATATATTAATATGGTATATTTGTTATAATTAATGAACAAATATTGATACATTATAATTATTCAAGGTCCATACTTGATTTGGAGTTCCTTAGTTTTACCTAAAGCTCTTTTTCTGTTCCAGGATCCCATCCAGGATACCACATTACATTTAGTTATCATGGCCCTACTATGTATTGAATATGTCTATACATACATATACTTACATGCACAAACATATATGTATATGTATGTATACATACATAAATGAAATTGAAAGGATACATGCAAATACTAATAATGATTATTACTACATCACGGTCATGAAATAATAGGTATTTTTATATATACCTTTGTGTTTTTCCAAGTTTTCTAGAATAAATATATACTACTTCTATAATTAGAAAACAAAAGGAATGGTTTTCTTTGTTTTTATGAAGGCCACCACTAGGACAGCTCTCTCTCTTTTACAGTGGAAGTGTGAACTTTCCTTGTTTTTGATGACCTTGACAGTTTTGAAGAGTACTGGTCAGGTATATTATAGGATGCTCCTCTGTTGGAATTTGTTGGCTTTTTTCTCCTGATTAGACTGGGGTTATCAGTTTGGGGGAAGAGGATATCACATCATATTAAGGGTACATAGTAACAATATGATTTAATTTTGTTCATGTTGAAACCTTGGTCATCTAACTGAAGTAATGCTTGTCCAGTTCTGCACTGTAAAGTTACTCCCCCCACCGTTCCAAAATTGTTTTGGACAAAATTCCCTATACACAGACCATACTTAAGGAGTGGGGAATTACACTCTCCCTTTTTAGGGTGGAATCTACATAATTTATTTGGAATTCTGCATGAGAAATTTGTTTTTTCTCTACCATGTATTAATTTGTTCAAACGTTTATTTATATCAGTATGGTCTCTTGGATATTTATTTTATACTTTGGTGTTATAATCCAATACTACTTTACTTTATTGCTCAAATTGTTCAGGCTTTGGCCATTGGGAGCTCTTTCAGTCGACTCTTATGCCCCTTTGACACAGCCCCATCAATATGTGTGTTGTTTTTTTGAGCACTTTCTTACTTTCTGGCACTACAAGATGCTTCAGTCTCATCCTGTATACTTCCTGCCCCAGTCCTAGAATCGGCCATTTCTCCAAGAAGCCCTGGTTCCTTTTATTGGAAAATGGTATTAGGGGCCAAGATCTGGGTGCTAGGTATCTTCCCTGCTACTGGGATTTCATTTCCTTCAAGTTTCATTTTCATTTGATGACTTTCTTTATCCCCCATGCTATCTGACTGGCTTCTCAAAAATGATGACAAGAGGCAAAGTTCAGTTACGGTAGCAGGAGGAGCTTTCAATTCATCACAGTTGATCACAGTGCAATGGGCTGCCTTGGAGGAAAATGGACACCTCTCTTTAGGAAAATGCCACCAGAAGCTGAATGACCAACAACTTACAGAGGGTAGTACTGTAGTGGGAGGGTGTTTGGGCTAGAAGACTCCATGGGTCCTTCCAATTCTAAGATTCTGTGTTTCCAGGTGGTGTTTAAAAAGATCAACTTGATTGTAATGGCTCTTCTCACATATACACCCCCACCTCCAATCAAATGACAGTGAGACTGATGACTCATTCCTGTTCCCTCCCAGTGTCTGGCACACTACCTTTTTCATGGTAGATGCTTAATAAATGTTTTGCTGAAATGCAGTGCATTAGATTGAGTTTAGGCCTGGTTGGGTTTGGAAAGTGAGGGAGAGAAAGAATTCAAAGATCATATGTAGATATGCAGATGGTGATAAACATCAAATTAACTTAGGGGCGTAGGAAAGTTTTATCCAAGGGTCTAGTCACTTTCCTCTTTGTGCTGCAGTTCCCCCATATTGCACTTATCTGTCCTCTTGGAACCGTGTCTCATCCATATTTTATATTTTTAGAAATACCTTGCTTGGCACTATGCCTTCTCAAAATTTGTTGAATTAAACTGGCTTTTCAGGTCTCTGGGAGAAAAGATTGAGTGTCTTGTACCTCCCTGGCTTCCTGTCCGTTCTACTGTACTTTTTCTCTTTGTTTTTGTCTTTATCAGGTTTTTCCTATTGGATGTCTGAATCCCCAGGCCGCCTCCATCATGGCCAGCCGGGGTGGGGGCCGGGGTCGTGGCCGTGGCCAGTTGACCTTCAGCATGGAGGCTGTGGGCATTGGGAAGGGGGATGCTTTGCCCCCACCCACTCTGCAGCCTTCTCCACTCTTCCCTGTGAGTGTCTCCCCTCCTTTCCCAAGACTCCCATATGCCCCTGGCTGACTGTGTATGATCCTGGATTCCTCCTGAGCCATCATAAAATCATCCTCATCTTGTCCCTCCCTGTCTGTATACTCCCAACTTATATGGGATGTTTTCCAGACAAGGAAGTGTCTACCCTCACTTTTTATGTTTTCAGCTCCCCAGCTTTCAAAATGCTGTGTTGCTCCGCCCATTTGCCTTGGTCCTCTGCTCAGTGGGAGCATTTGATTGAATTGTGGGGAGAGGAGAGGCCCTCCCAGATTTGTACTCCAGCATTTTCTCCCTGAATTGACCATTGCCTCTGCCTCCTTAGCCCTTGGAGTTCCGTCCAGTGCCTCTGCCCTCAGGAGAGGAAGGGGAATATGTCCTGGCACTGAAGCAGGAGCTTCGAGGGGCCATGAGGCAGCTCCCCTACTTCATCCGGCCTGCTGTCCCCAAGAGAGGTCAGTTGGAATCCTAGTATCATGTTCTGAGTGCCTTCCATGAGTAGTGCCCTATACTTAGCACCGCTGGGGCCCAGAGAGGCCAGAAGAGGCACAGAAAGCTCACTGCCTAACTGGGGAGACCACAGTAATTACCCCTGCATTTGAAGTGCATTATGGTATCCATGGTTTGTTTTGAGTCTCACAATAGTCTTGGAAAGTAGGAGGTTAAGTATTAAGATGCCCATTTTACAGATATAAATGGGGAGATGTATTAAAATTTTTAACAATCTGGATATTGCAGGTACCAACCAATCAGAAGGACTTGAGGAGGGGTCTCTGAGAAGCTCTGTAATTAAAATATTACCCCTTTGGTTTGTGGATCATGGAGAGGTCAGGGAGCCAGGAGGGACTGGAGAACAGGGTGTAGTTGGGAGGTCTGGGATAGTGGATATTTACCAACTGGTGTGGAAGTACAGTATTTCAATGTATTGACAACCAGTGCTTTCCTACTAAGCCCTAGAAGCTAAAGTTCAGAGAGATGAAACACTTGCCTAACTTAGTCCCATTAACAGGGAGTAAAGGGAACACTGAAACCCTCGTTTCTTGCTCTAGTATACTTTCCACTGTACCACACTACCAGTCAATATAGCCATGCCTTTGCATTAAGGGAGATAACAAAAACATTGTAATTTGAGGTGGCAAAAGGACAGGTTAGAAGAGTGTTGAATGTCCTCATGGAAGCTGACCCCCTGGGCTCTGGGTCTGGGGTGAGGAAAAAGACAATTTCTGAGTTTTGAGAGGGCTGGACCTCAGGAAGAACCCTGTTCTAGGGCTCTGAAAGGATAAAACTTTGACCCTTGACCTCTGATCCCTCAGATGTGGAGCGTTACTCAGACAAATATCAGATGTCAGGGCCGATTGACAACGCCATAGATTGGAACCCTGGTAGGTGATGGGCCCTTTCATTGACCTCCCTTCTTTCAAATGCTTGAGATGCCTCAAGCCACAAGCCACCACCCTATCCACCCTCCTCTGTCTCCACCTTCACCCTATTCAGGAGCCTTAGATGTGCTCCAAAACACTCTCAGACTCTACCTAAAAGCCTATTAAATGGCCCCCACTCTGGAGGCATCCAAGCCACAGTTTTGTTCCAAGCAACTTTGACCCAGCCCCTTCCTTCCTCACCCTTAACCCTGATCCTTACCTGTCCTTTAAAAGAGTCATCATTCATAGGACACCCCAGGGCAGAGTCTTGCTGACTTCTACATTCCTGCTATTCCTAGATTGGCGACGTCTACCCCGGGAGCTAAAGATCCGAGTACGGAAGCTACAGAAGGAGAGTGAGTGTATCTGGAAAAAAGAGGGAAAAGAGAGGTTTCCTTCATCAGCTGTAGGGCCAAGGCTGCTGGTGGTCTTGCCTGCCCTCCCAATTCCTACCTACCCAGTCTACCCAGTATTGTTGCTGGGTGCCATGATGGCCACATGAGGGCAGCAGAGTGACATGGTCTATGCAAGAGGGTGGGGTAGAAAGCTATCTAGGAAGTTTGCTCTGATGGTTCACCTTTTGATCCTCTCACCAGGGACCACCATTCTACTCCCCAAGAGGCCCCCTAAGACCACAGAAGATAAGGAGGAAACAATACAGAAACTAGAGGTAAGGAAGAAATGTGCATAGAGACCACCTGGGCGCCAGATTCATTCCTCCCCTTTGGCCCATGTGTGCCTCAATTTTTCCCTTCTGCGAGCTGAGTTTCTCTTCCTATTCATCCTCACATAAGACCCTGGAGAAGAAGGAAGAAGAAGTGACTTCAGAGGAAGATGAGGAGAAAGAAGAAGAAGAAGAGAAGGAAGAGGAAGAAGAAGAGGAGTATGATGAAGAAGAGCATGAAGAGGTGAAGGGGACCTCCTTTCATTGTCAGGCCCCCTTTCTTCCACTCATAAGCTCTGGGATCTCAACTTCAGAAGGCTGGAGGGCCAAAGGAGATAGTGCCTCCAAAGGATAGCGTCCTCCACTTTACCTGTCCCTAGGCTCTTCTCAAGAGTGAACTACAGCTTGAATGCAGAGTGAACTATAGGCCTGGAATGCTGTGATTGGGAGGGGAGGGGACTGGTACACAGGGAGGAAAGAGAATGCTGAAAGCATGCCGACATACCTTTCTTCCTTCCTTTCTTTCTATTTCAGGAAACTGATTACATCATGTCATATTTTGACAATGGAGAGGACTTTGGGGGTGACAGTGATGACAATATGGATGAGGCTATATACTGAAGAAGGACTCTAAACAATACCCTGGACATTCATATCTTTCTTGATTTGGGACACAGCGAGTAACTGTCCCCTATTATTTGGTTTTGTGGACAAGCAAATCATTTGCTCAGAATCCACATAATCTGTTTGGTCCCTGGAGATAGGAATAGAGAGTGACAACAGATAGCTCTCTTTTCTTCCCTTCCCCTCCCTCTCTCCTGTAGTATTGTATCACCTCTGATATCTTGGGGAAAGGACAGAGGACCAATGTCTTAATTGTATGAAAGGGAGAAAGGAGGGTCGAAAGAAGGCCTGGAGTCATTAGAGCTGAGACAGCTGTGCACATGCCCCTACCCATTTATAGTTCTTTGTGGAGATAATTGGGGGTGCGAGCAGTTAGGAGGAATATGGCCAGTTTTATATTTTTAAATAAAATGTTTTTATCTGTCTCTTTGTCCAGAGTGAAACCTAGTGGGAGAGGGCTGGAGGAATGAAGGGGATGCCTAGTAAGCCATTCTTCTCTCCTCACCTGTTAAGAGTCCAGTGTGACACACTGGGGGTTACAGCCTTTCTGTCCTTTGCCCCTTCCCTCCTACCCCCATGGTGGGACACCTAATCCCCATCTGGCTCTGCCAAGGCACATTCAGGAGCTCATCTGCAGGGCTGCGCAGAGAGAGTTGTATACAGCCCACGCCCTGAAGACCAGCTGGCTTCTGGGCTTCTGGTCCTCAGGCAGTGGGGACGACACGATTCACGTGTGTTCACAGGGGCACAGGCCCTCACTTTCCCACGCTTGACCTTGATCTTGTCCTTGTTTACAAGGAATGATTACAGCTATTTTTGTGGGGAGAGTCAAGAAAGCCAGGTGTGGGGAGGGAGTAGGGGGGAAGTGCTGATTCTTCTTCAGCACACTCGCCCTCTTCCAGGCCCTGGAGACCCCACTTTGAAAGGTGTGTCTGTGAAGCAGGAGCCCCCTAAATATCCGATTCTCCACTTCTGGAAGCTGCTGCGTGGCTGAGTTGCAGTTTCCCTTCTGTGGAATTTAGTTAGCCTTTCTCTCACTCCCTTCTTGTGGGGAGGGGGAGGGGGTAGGCAGTGTTGCTTTACAGGAAGTAAGGAGGGTGCGGAGGAAGGGGGTGACTTAGGGACACTCAGCTCTGAGAGGTGCTTTCTCACCCACACAGTTCTCCCTTGGGTGAGGTCACTTCCCTGGGCTCTGATTGGCTTCCGAGGAAGCCCTAGATGTACTGATTGGTTCCAGCCACTTGACATGCAACAGTCACGGGCGAGCTGCGTGTCCAGAATAGGGACTGGATAAGGAGGCAGGCACAGATAGCTGGGATGCTGTCATAGCGACCTTACTAAACATTTGAAAGCCATAAAGATGGGATGCAGGAGAATCTTCAAGAAATTCCCCAGCCACATTCAGGTAGGCAGACTGAATTCCCTGTGGCATCAAGTGATAGAGACTGGCAATCTAATGTTAGATACTTCTGACCCAATTCTAAAGAATGAATAGGGGCTGTGACTGCATTGAGGGAAAGCACCTTAAAAGCCTGGTTTGGGTGTGGTAGTAAGTGTTAAGGTAGAAGGAGCCAAGAGAACAGAGAAGGAAACAAGAATAGAAATAGAACATTCCAGAGTTATTGAGCAATTTGGATGATTGATGTGCTTCCTTTTCTAGTTCTCTTAGGTATTGTGTGAGTGGAGTAGGGGGAGGGGCCAGGGGACCTGTCACTGGGGTTTCCCATAGTCACACTGTAACCTGTGATTGTGGCTAGGGAGAAATTAGCAGTAAACAAAAATAAAAGACCCTGGAAAATTTCCTTTTACCTTTCTCCCCTGCATATACACACATACCAGACCTAATCTGGTTAACTATGTTTGTGTCTATGTTGGGGGCACAATTGACCTCCAAAATCCCACCTAATGCCAGCATGTGTACTTAAAAGAGTGGGAACAAAGAAGATTCTAGACAAGAGACAGTAGCGGAGAACTGAACACACCCCTGCCCCCGCCTCTATACACACACATCCTTTTCCCATGAAACAGGGGAAGGATAAAGGTTAGAGTGGCCTCTTGGGATCAGTTGTACTTCCTCAAAGACAAAGTGTCAGAGAGATCAGACCATTCTTGGACTCTTTCCTATCTGGCCTCCTGCCCTTCCTGGCAGGTGACCTTGCTGAACAAAGCCAGAGACAGGGGACCCAGCAGCTTCCCCAGATTCTGGAACAGTTCCAGGAATGAGCTAGACTGTTTCCATTGACCTTTCCCCTACTTTCCATAGGTTCTTTTGGGCAGGCTGAGGCGGAAGCCTAAGACTCAGTAAATAGAGTCAGGGCTGCTAGACCTCTGGAGGACCACCTGAGAGGGTAGAGGTCCAGGCACTACTTGCAAACGTTTAGAGAGGCCCCACGCGGTTCTTGCTCAGCCCTGTACTGCGTGCCTGCTTATGTTGAACAGATTGCTCCCGTGCCCACAGCCTAGGCTGCTCTGGCCCCAGGCAGGGTAGGTTCTCAGTCAAGAATCCTATCCTTCCATACCCCATGTTCCATCCCTAGCCTACTGGTCCCCTCCCACCTTGGGCAGGAAGCTTGAGATTGGGGTCTGCAAATTTAAGCTCAGGGACTCAAGTGATTTGAGGGAGGGCTGAATGACAGACCTGGATACAACATGCAGTTTAGAAGATTGGGAGTAGAGACCAAAGAAAACTGGAGGGTCAAATATTGGGTGGACAGGACACCCATGGTTGGTGAGGTGAAGACACGTATTTTCCTCAATTCATTTTTATTGCTGTTTGAACTTTGAAAGGAAGGAAGGGTGGTTTGTAGGCCTAAGCTAGTTTAAGAACTAAGCCAAAGGGAAAGCTGCCATCTCAACTGGGCAAAGCACTGGTTTACGGTCCTAGTTTCACCACTCCATAGCTTTGTACCCTTGGGAAAGTCATCTAGTCTCCAAGCGTCAAATTCCTCATGTATGAAAGAGAATTTGAGTTAGATGTCCACTAGGGAATCCTTCAAGCTGATGTTGATCCACCTGCAAGAATCCAAATGGTTCTGAGAGCAAAGGTCAGGATGTGTCCAACTTTTGCTGAATTCATTCCATCTGCTGGATTTCCCCACCTTATTCTCAGCTGGGCAGGCTAAACATACCTCAGGCAACTAGCCAATCCTTTCCAGGAACCTGCTTCAGCCCAAGTAGCAGAAGGATCAGCAAGTCCATTAGCTAGCAAGGAAGGAGACACCACTGCAGCAGAGTTCAAGGTCACAGTCAGCAAGCCAGGACTCAAATCAAGCAGGCCACCAAGGAATTTCTGACTGAGGAAGGGGCCTGTGGGGCAGGTTCTCCCTATCTCCCCTCATGTAGCATGTCTGGCCAGAGGACAGAGAAGAGAAATGAGCTGGACAGGAATAGTTCAGTTAGCTAATCTGGCCAGACCAGTGGTGACCCTTTCTCCACTGACCTTTCCCCTAATGAGGCTCACTTCTTCCCCAAGGTCATTTGGGACCAGAAAGTGGGAAATAACAAGTTCTAGTTTCCTAGTATCGACTCAGAAAGGTCTTTGCCTTATCCCTAACGGACTTAATTTGCCATTTTGTACTCCGGAGGGAAGGGAGGTTCCCCCTGCAACTCTAATGGGAGTCAGTGGAAAGACAGTGATCCAACCCTAATTGCAGGACCTGAGAGGCTAAGTGTGATCACCCTGGGCACCCAAAATTTGGGGGGAAGGAATCCAGGGATTCCTCAGACCCAGTCCTGACCAGTGCAGGGAGGGGCTATGCCCCAGTGACCTCTGACTCTGGGACTGTTCTCCATTCTCAAACCTCTCCTCCTCCTGGGATTCTCAGCTGTGGGCTGAGGTTCCCAAGACTTGGACCCCTGCCTCTCCTTGAATCTTCTCCATTCTCTAACTCCATTTCCCTTGGTATAAAATAGACAAGGAGAAATATCCAAATCCTGTCTCTTACGTTCTCTGTTACACTCAGGGCAGCCTTAATAGCGCTAGAATAGGAAGGAGGTTAGACCTGTCTTTGCCTTACCCAAAAGGATGGGGGGGGACAAACTAACCTGAGTCAGGGACACAGATCTGGGATATTTCCTATCTTGGAGAGAATAGATGAAATCCCATGTGGACAGGGAAAGAAGCCCTGGTACTCATCCTCCTTATGCTCTGCTATGGCCAGAGAAGTAGCCATTCTAGAGGGGAAATTCCCTCATCTAAGGAGGTCAAGGTAACTCTTTTACCTCATTTTTCGTGGGCAGGGGTGGTAAGAGGATGTGAAACAAAGATGGGCTCAGTGAGAGGAAGGACAAATGCTGACTGGTCCTTTTCTCAGCCCTCTGCTTCCTGTCTCCAAGCCTCTCTCTTGGCCCTTGGACAGTCTTTCTTGTCTGACCATACTTGGATGCTCTTGGCCCCTCACCTCTCCCTTACTTGGCTCCCGTTTTGAGACTTGCTTTCCATCCTGAGCCACCATTCTAACACCTGTCCAGAGCTATCAGGGATGTTTATAAACCTCTCAGGAGCTGGACTGGGCCAGGTCAGGAGGGGTGGCTAAGAGCCAGAAAGAGAGCTTGTCACTCAGACTCATTCTTATTGTCTTTCAGATTCCTTTCCTTTTCTGACTCTCTAACCACGTCTTTCTTTCCATGTCTCTCTTTGCCTCATGTCTTTAGCATTATGCTACTTAAATTAGGTTATCAATGGGTTATGTGGTGAGGAATATTTGGAGCCACAGACTACACATCTTCCAGAATGTCAATTTTACTTTTCAGATTTGCTGGGGGAAGATAAATTATTCTTATACTAAAATTACACAAATATATTATGCAGTGTGAATCAAAATTTGCACTTTTTAGACATAAAACTGGTACTTCAAAGACATTTTTGGCTTGTGACAGGCTACTTTGGACTGTTCCAGAAGCCCGGGGGAAAATTCAGTTTCCCTAATCTTAGGGGTCCTTCAGAGGAAATATTTGAGAAGCTCTACTTAGAGCAGAGGTGACAACCTAAGGCAAAAACCTTAACACCAGACAAGAGCCAAGGGTATAAAGGAGTGAAGCAGGTGAGTGTAATGCAATAGGGAGTGGTGAGAACTGGCAGATATAAGTCTGCCTGACCCTTTTAGCTCTAGCAGGTTGATGCCATGAAGGAATGTGGGCTCAGTGTTACCAAATGTGGTTGCTTTTTAAGGGAAGCCAGAACAATAGATTTTAGTGAGATCTGGTTTTTTTAATGTTTACAACCAATTCAAATATTTAGGAAGAAACTGTACAAGTTTCTAAATGCCTGCAAGCTGATTCCACCTATGGGCCCTCGGTTTGCTGCCTCTGACCTCTATCAACATTTCTTCCGCTTCCCAAAGGTGTATGTGGCCCAAATCTGGGCTTCCAAGGTCTCAAATTCTGTTCCCAAGAGCTGGGGGCAGTGAGGTTCATGAGGTTACAGGGGAGAATGGAGCTCTCCTGCAGGACAGCTTGGGGAGGTAGAACTGAAGAGAAGCCTTTGGGTACCAATGGCAGGTGACACCTTTCTCCAGCGGGAGAGAAGGAGCCATTGGTCACTGCCCAGCCACCTTTTCCCTGATCTTCAGGGATATGGAGCTAAAAACATCTTGGGGTCTGGAACAGAAACCAAAGATTCCTCAGAGTTGGAAGATGAGACAAGCATGAAAGCCCACGCATAGAGAGAAATGGGAGAACAGGAGATGAAGGAAGGAAGCTGTGAGCCTGGATAGATGAAGGAGGAAGTCAGAATTTAGACAGGTAAACTGGAGAGGGAGGGGTCTTTAGCCACAGAACCATATAAGGGAAACACAGTTCTCACGCTCCTGAACCCCACCTCCCCTCCCAGCAACTGAAATCCTTCCCCTGTCCATCTGTCCAAGAGGTTAAAAATATCTTAGCTGGGTACCCAGCCAGACATTTCCAAGAACCTGTTTACCGACCATCTGATTGACTTGGAGAGGTGGTCAGCAGCTCCATCACCCAACAAGGAATGAGAATGGACCTTGCTTGACATTCCAGGACTCAAGACCCATGGGTGTCACAATTCTGTCCCCATGTTCTGCCTTTCCTCTTCCTTCTCCCATCACTCCATGGCCTGGAGATGACCAATCAATTGGTAGTCAGAAAAATCCCAGTCTTCAGTCTGTCCATCCTTTTCATAACAGCCTCCATAGAAAGTACAGCAGGGTCACACCAAGGGAAAGGTCAGGACAAGACAGGAACAGCCTAAATAGGCTAAATTGGGCCTCATCAGTGGGGCTCACCTCCACTGGCTTTTGTGCTACTCAGCCTAGCCCACCTCAGGGAAATAAATCAAATGAGATGCAATACCTTCAAATAAGGAGCCTGAGAGTTCTTTGTAGTGTCACAAACAGCACTCTCTGTTTCTCAGTTTATCACTCCAAATGGTGGGAAGCTTTCCCCTGGAGTTGTATACTGAAAAGTTAAGAAAGCTCAGTTAATTAATTTCCAGAAGGTGACAGAGTTACTCCAGAGGCCTGTGAAGCACGCTGGGAGTATGAGAGAGAAAACTCTAGTGGTCCCAGAGATATACCATGGGGGTGTGCAGAGGGCCTGTCCTGGCCCGGGGGTGGGAGTCCCAATAGTGGGCCACCTCTCCCACCACAAAATTAACTACAGGTTGAGTCAGCTTCTGTACACTGACCTCTTCTCAGACTGCTTTGCTCCCCCAACACAGGAAGGGAATCAAGAGGAGTAAAGAGAGGGTGGTGTTACTTATGATAGGTCAGAGAGGAGGAACAAATTTGGGGACATGCCTGGGAGTGAGCTAATCAAGGTGGTGGTGGTGAATATGCCTGCCTCCTCTTTTATTTTAGATAACAAGCACAATAACTTCGCCATTGTTCTAACACTTTATATATATATATATGTGTGTGTATATATATATATATATACACTTTTTTTTTTTTTAGGAGAAATAAAGCTGCATTAGTTTGCTAGGGTTGCCAGAACAAAATGCCACAGACTGGGAGGCTTAATTAATTTTCTCACAGTTCTGGAGGCTTTGAGTCCAAGATCAAGGTGTCCGCAGGTTTAGTTTCTTCTGAAGCCTCCCTCCCTTGCTTGCAGATGGCCGCATTCTTTTTTTTTCATTTAATTAAAAAGATTTATTTATTTTTGGCTCTGTTGGGTCTTCGTTGCTACACGCAGGCTTCTCATTGCAGTGGCTTCTCTTGTTGCGGAGCAAGGGCTCTAGGTGCATGGGTTTCGGTAGTTGTGGCTCACGGGCTCTAGAGCACAGGCTCAGTAGTTGTGGCGCACAGGTTTAGTTGCTCCGCGGCATGTGGGATCTTCCCAGACCAGGGCTTGAACCTGTGTCCCCTGGATTGGCAGGCAGATTCATAACCACTGTACCACCAGGGAAGCCCCTGGCTACATTCTTGCTGTGTCCTCACATGGACTTTCCTCTATGAGCTGAGTGTGCATGTCTATGTCCTAATCTTCTCTACTTATAGGGGCACCAGCACATTGGATTAGGGCCCAGCCATATGACCTCATTTTAACTTCATCACCTCTCTTAAAGCCCTATTTCCAAATACAGTCACATTCTGAAGTACTAGTGTCTGGACTTTAACATATGAATTTATGGGGTTTCAGTTCAGACCATAAGAGCAGTTGCTCCCTGTTGGTTGAAGCAGAAGTCTCTTCTCAGAGGAGAGAGGAGTCTTCCCACATGGCCTAGAACTTCTTGACCCAGCCAAGTCATGACCATGACTCTGATTCCCTGTTGTTTTATCACATGTCTCTGTGACTGAGAGTGTAGGTCAGGGAGTGAAAAAGAAATTATGTCCTCAGTACCTTTTCACTAAATATTTCAGCCTTTGTGAGGCCACATATTCACAAAAGAAGTAAAGAAGTTATGTTTTCCTCACCAAGTGGTTGGCCTTGGAAGGCACACAACTCACTGAGGAACCACATAAGTGTCTCCAATATGCTGAGGCAGGCCATGAACACAGGAGCCGTAGACAGTGAGAAATCAGATGTCACAGCCTAGTTGGGAAGCAGGTGCATCACCAGGTTAATTCAATCAAATCCGTGTTATAGGTGCTGGGGTTGAGGAGGGTGTCAGTCCTGGAACACTTTATCAGAGAAATTTATATTTTCATATGGCCTCAAGTTACTGGCGTCCTCCAGTACTCCCTTTAGCATTTCTTGAAGGGTAGGTATTATGGTACTGAACTCCTTCAGCTTTTGTGTGAGAATGTCTTTCATTTTTCCTCATTCCCAGGTTTCACATGTGGATGACCAGGGTTCACACTTAAAGAACTTTACTATTTTCTTACAGCTACATTGGCCCACCAGGAAAATAACTTGCCTGGATATTATTTCTTGCTTTTAATGGTCACGATTTTTGCCAGAAGATGAAACAATGGATGTCCTCCAGCATCACATCTATGTACATATTCCTCTGCAATGTGTCCAGCAGGTCCCACTCTTTGTGGCTGAGTTCTACAAACACGTCTTCAAAGGTCACTGATCTCTAAAGCATCATGGATATTCTGGTTCAATCAGCATCATTCTTTCCAATGCCTCCCAGGACTTGCTGTATTCTGTTGGTCAGGAGCCAGTCAGTAGCCACTTAGTAGTTGCACAAAGAGTGGAGTTTCCTCGCTGGATGTGGATCACAGTCTGTGGCTGGAACATCCAGGAAGGCGGGTTCGGTGTTCTCCCCCAGAACTGGGGAAAGTGGCTGCATTCTGGAAATAACTGAAAGTGATGAAAATCCAGCCTCAATCATCACTGAGAAGGTGGGGACAAACCGCGCGAGGCAGCCGGAAATGAAGGCACGGTGCTGGGAGGAGCGGGCGTGACCCCTTTTCACAGGTTGGGGCGCCGGCGGGGAGCGTCTTTCTCCCGCAGCCCCGCCAGCCGCCACGCGGGCCCCGAAGCCGCCACACGTGCTCCCGCCGCCGCCATGGCGCCTCCCCTCCCCACATATATTTTTAAAAATCCTCACTTCTATGGTAGTTACTATTACTGTTTCCCATTTTACAGATAAACTGTAGCACAGAGAAGGTTAAACAAGTTGCAAGGTCATACAACTAGTTAAGTGGTGGAAGTAGGATTTGAATTTAGATAGTTTGGCTCCAGTTGGTATTGTGCTTAATTACCAAACTATACTATTTCTCCTTAATAGTATAGGGAGGCTGATCCCTGAACTTTTTCTAGGCTATAGACTCACCTATTGGGCCAGGACTTGCAGCCCTGGTTCTGCAGTCATCTCTGAGAGGAAGTTTTTCGGTTTTGGAAATGGAAGTGAATGTAGGGTCAGAACAGAGAATGGGACAAAAATTTCTTTCTTTCCACGCCAGAACTATTGAGGTCAGGATGCTTGGGACAGGGGCCATCAGAGGGTCAGTAAAACATTTTCCTTATCCATCTTATGCATTCCATCACCTAGAGATAGTCCAAGGAAAGAATACTAGGAAGGGGTCTGTATACTACTGAAAGAACTGGGCAAAAGCCACTCTTTTACCCCACTTCATAACCTTCAGCTCTTAGATGATTGTTTTTTGTTGACCAGGTGTTTGGTCAGACCTTCTCTCCATACTTTTCCCTCCCGATGCCTCAACCCAAGTTATATCCTTGTTTTTCCAGTCTGTTCAGAGTTATCAAGGTAGCCAAGGATCCTGGTTGTGGAAGTATCTGTTCTTTCCTTGTTAATTTTACTTTCTCTAGCTCTTTTCTCTCTTTAGTTTTCTTTCTGTCTTCTCTCAGATCTTCCTATACCAGATTGGGCCTAATGAATAAATGATACTAAGAACTGGACCTCCTCAAATGGCTGTACATGTAGGTTATAGCTCTTTAAAAATTAAAAGGCATATGAGAAGAGCAAAGGAAAGGAAGACCCAAGATATCCACCCACTTAAGTGGAGAAACAGCTGGGCCAGGACCTAAGGAAGAGTACTTAAGCAAGCCTATGTGCAGATGTCCTGGGGTGGGGTAGAAGTTGTGTATCGAAGGCAAAAGGAAGTCCAGTGGAGACTTCTGTGCTCTAAGGGAGGGATGCGTTTCCTCTGGGTGAACAGCTATAGCTGCTTCCTTCCTTCCTCAGATTTTGCTGTGCTGTTTAATATGATAGTCACTAGTCACAGGGAGCTAACTAAATTTAAAATAAACAGAAATAAAAATTCAGCTCATCAGGAAGAGTAGTCACATTTCAGAGCTCACTAGTCACATGTGGATAGTGGCTACCGTATTAGGGCAAATACAGAACTTTTCCATCATTACAGAAAGTTCTGTTGGACAGTGCTGGATTTGAGGTATTAGGGTATCAGGAGGAGGTGCATATGTTCTGGCCCTTCAAGGATCAAATCTCTATCAGACCTTGGGTGTAAGTTATCTACCCTCTCTATCCCCTTCTCATATCAGGTACCAGTAGCCAGGCTGTATACACAAATAACCAGGCTTCTGTACTCCATGGTCTCTCCATCTCTTTGTCCTGCCCTCTGGCCTGCTCTTGTCCTTGCTCTATCCCTCCAGTCCCTGCAAAACAAGCTCCAGAAAAACTTTTCCATCAACTTTGACTTAGTTTCCTGGTCACAGAGTTGAAAAAGGGCGGAGGCACTAAATTGTTGAACAGGTAAGAAAAGGAGGCAGAGGTGAGAGTAAAGGTCACAGTCACCATGGCAGCAGAGCTAGAGACTGACACCTTGGTAAAGAAAAACAACGGCCAGGAGAGAGCAAAAGAGCTGCTGAGAATGCAAGATAGATGCAGACAAAGACTGAAGTGGAAAAGAATCTTTTCGATCCTACTTTCTGTTCAATTTACATTGATTTTATGAACTTCCAGGAGCCTGAGGTCTGGAATTACTATGTGGAGGTCCATAGAAAAGCCAACCCCCAAATAAGGGCTAGGACTAGATTTGTCTGCAAAGGTTTAAATGAACCAGAAATCAGAATGTATGCTAACCTCTCCCATCTCAGGGTTTCTCATCACTAGTCACTCCTAGTCACTCCTTTCGGAATAATAAAAATCATTTCAATTAGAGGTGGAATTGTGCCATCAATCAGTTATTACTCTACAAGGAAGTAACAGAAACTGCTGAAGCATATCGTAAGGAATGAGGGTTGGTTTGAATATTCAGCAAACATTTACTAGGTTATGATCATGTACTTGGATACGAACTGTAATGGGAGCTGCAGAGATAAACGGTAGCTGCCTTCAAATAACTTGGTCATAACTCTAAATCCTTAAGTCCTGTATTATGTCTTCCTGCATATAAACCAGGCTTATACTGGGAAGAAACTATGATGAAACCAAATTATGAGAGACCCATAACCTTTTCCTTCCAAATCCCCTCACAAACTTCATTTCCCTGTATTTCAAGAGCTCATTAAACAAAAATCAAAGCTTCATGCACTCCAAAGTTGAAGGAATTTAGTAATGATTAACTATAGATGTAGAAAACTAGCTTAGACCACCAGAAGATCCCACTACAGTTCTTTAGTGAATTGGACAAAAGACAGTGTAGCTCAAATTCCTTCCCTCTTCACCCCACCAACCCGCATTCTGACTATATTCATTACGGTCAGTAGGAAATGGTTTCTCTACAGGGTTTTCAACAATGTGAATTGTGAAGTAGGGGGAAAGCTCCTTTGAGCACATTTTCTTTCTAATAACTTCTTCAACACCATCTCAGAGACAAGAAAACAAACTTTTTTGCCATTAAAAAAAACTTTATTTTATTTATTTATTTTTTACAAAGAATACCCCCACCTGGGGTGAAAAAATATATCTGGTTAAGTACAAAATATAGTTTTTGTCATACAAAAAGATATACAGTTAAAAAACAACAAAAAAATGAAATCACCTTCAGCCCCCATAATTTCTCAGGAAAGGGAAGATAGAGCTCAGTGCTCTGACACAGGACAGTGAACAAAGTGCTAAGGCTGAGGGAGACTGAGCAAGTGCTAGAGGCTGCAGTGCGAGAGGGGCTGTCAACATCCCTGTCTCCTAACACTGGGCAGGAATGGAGCCCGCACAGCTTCTGTGAAGACCTGCCCTCTAGTTTCTCATGGCAACATCTGGATGCTCTGATCACAGTGTTGGGGCATTTTGATCTAGAGTTCCTCCTTGGGTTTGGAGAAGTCACAGTGGGCAAGGCTGATAGCAGCAACCCTTCTCATATAATTAGAGTGTCAGAATTGCAGAATTCTGTACACTGGGACAAAGTCTCAAAAGCAGTAACACTTTTTTTGTGTGTGTCATTGTGCTTACCCCTAGAGACATAGTAGACCAGTTTTAGCTTACACTTGAGAAAGGAAAAAAAATCCCAAATTTGACACAAACTAAAGTGCTAAGAACATCACCTCAGAATCAATTCCAAGGAGTCACATGAAAAGAAAAACACATTCTCCCACATGAAAATGTTTGCCAACAGGAGAACACAGTGCAATAGGCTCTAAAAATGGCTTTTAAGACCTTTGGTGGGGCACAGTTACTACCTCTTTACACCTGATTAAAGTACTTTCTGAACAAAGACAACCTTTGAGCTTCTTCCCTTTAATCCACATGGGAAGCTCACTCCAAAGTCCAAACCAAATCAGCTCTGGAGGGCTTTTTTTTTTTTTTTTCTGTAAGTGTACAAACAAAGGGGAACAACGATTTGAAGAACATCCTTTTCACAAAGTTTTGGCCGTGATTTTTTTCCTTTTCATTTTCCTAGTTTGCTAAATTGGCTCTCCTCTACATGGCAGAGGTTCAAGGTCTCTTGTTATAACAATCTATCATCCCCTCCATAAAACACTGGGAAGACCATGCCAGGAGGCCATTTCTACCCCTTATTCAAAAGTACTGAAAATGCCTCAATTTTCAAAGATTTAAGAAAATGGGATTGGCCTGAATTTTTCTAGTATGTTTTTAAACCCATCCAGCAAAATACCCCGTATCACATCTGACTGGCTGAGGACGAGTGCGCACCCATTAAAGCCCAGGAGATTGCATGCTGATCACCTCCTACACTGGAGAGTCAGAGGCTGGGGTGGACCGGTACCCCACTGTAGAGACTACTGAGTCTCTAAAAAAGTACGAGTCCGGGAAGAGAGATGAAAAGAAACAAGTAGGTACAGTTGCTTCTTTTCTTCCACATGCTCACTGCACGTTGTTGTTGAGGATGCAGGGATCCACCTGGGAGGAAGAAAGAAAAGAACATTTTAGTTTGGGTGAGAACTAAAAGAACAACCCAGTTTAGCAATCCCTCCAAGTCAACTTCCTATAGTAGGCTTAGGGCAAATGTAGTGGTAAAATGACAATTCTCACCTCAGTGTAAGTAGGTGGTGGCATGAACTTGAACTCAGGAGCATACATAAAAATAGGGCTGTCTTGAGAACCATCTGTGTCATCTAGCAGAGGAGTAGTGGGGCTCTCCAATCGGTGATCTTCAGGAATGATATCCATATAGCAAGGAGGGGCTAGAGAGAGAAAGTATGGGGATAAGAAGCCTGGCCAAGGAATGCTTGACCGTCACCAATTTTACAAACCCAAGCACGCCAGAAAGGAAGAACAGACATTAGGTCTAGCTCACCTTCTGGGGTATCGGGGATGTTTAGATCCACCCAACTCATCTCAGAACTGGTTCGGCTGGCCATGCTGGATGTCCGGCTACTGAGGCCTGACCTGCTGCCAATTACCAGGGGCAGGTCAAGAATGACTTTCTTGGAGCCAGGGACGCTAACATAGATCTAGAAAAGGAGACGGCAGTTTGTTAGACTGGAGATCTGGAGAAAACACCACTATTGTTCTGACAGATGAACAATTTCTCTCTCCAGCCCCACCCACTCACCAATAAGGAGTATTCAACTCGAAGGATGTTGCAGCCCAAGATAGAAGGTCTGATCTTCTGCACCCGAAGGCTCTTGCCACGCCATGATGCGCAAGTTCCTGAGATAATATGATTGCCTCTGACCGATGACAACTTCTGCGTCAGCATCTTAGTTTGGCCATTGGCAAGGTAAGTGTGGCGGGCTACAATGGCAGCTTTGGGGACCACGATGCGGGAACTTGTATTCTCAAAGTCAGCATGGATGTTAATCTCATCACCTAGCAATGAGAAAGATGAAAACTGATGCTTAGTACAGTTGATGACTTTTCATCTGTCCCTGTCTCCTGCCCTCACCCCCAAACCCACAGTTCCTGTTTTAATAGTCTCCCATTTTAAGCACTAGATCCTTACCTTCACAGAATCCTTTTCTGTCTATTCGGGCAGAGACGCACACCCGCCCATCAGGAATAAACATGCAGGAAACTTTCTTCTCCTTTTTAGCAGACACAGGTGCCTATGTAGAATGGAGGAGAAAAACGTGTTTTGAGAATTTCCAGAGATCCTTTCTCTGCTTCTCTTTCCTTTCCACTGCTTATTTAGAATAAGCAGCTTTCCCTCCCACCTTGATGACTTAGGACTTGATTCCCTGAGGGGCTTCACTCTAATGCCCTAGACACTTGACTTATTATCCCTGAAACCCAGAAGAATAGAATCTTAAAATGAACCTCACCAGTAAATCAGGGGTATTGACATCCACTAGATCCATCACTTCAAAGTTTTTCTTTGTCTCCTGAGTTGGGTGGCTGGGGCGATCAAGAAAAGCCTTCACCCAGTAGTCTACACACCCATATTTTCCTTTGAAAGATGTTCCCAGAGGCCTTTATCAAGAAAAAAGAAACAATTAATTTAAAAATGCTCTCCAAGAAGAGTAAGTGATCAAAGGAGGGGAAGATAAGTCCACAGATGCATTTAGCTGATACATACCCCTGAGGAAGCTCAAAGCCAAACTTGTATTCATATTTGTTTCCAGGTCTCATGATCACCTCATTCTCACCTGAAGGGAGAGAAAAGCGAGTAGCCATTAGGTTTCTTGTTACACTTAAAATGCATCTGTACGATATGGAATTCTTGGGCAGCATACAAGAGTATTGTAAAACCCCCATTTTCATCCCTTATGTTCTTAAATGAGAGATTCTGATGCATTTCATTGGGCCAAAAAGTTGCAAAGCCCTGCAGTGCTCAAAGGCTCAACCAGGACAGTTAAGCTACTATCATCTCAAACAGGAAGCAAACAGAATAAACAAGTTATGCACACAGAAAATCTTTCAATAGCTAAGGCAACATCCCTCAGGATCACCTACAGAACACAGCACCATAAGAAATTGCACACATCACCCTTTTTCGGGTGGGGGGTGGGGGGTGGGGGGTGGGGGGAGGGAAGAGTTTGCAAATTAAAACTAAAAAAGATAAGGAAGCCACACAAAATGCAAACCACACAACCTGAGCAACTCAGACTCTATACTGCAGGCTCCATTTATTCGTTTTAATTCTCTTCTCGAATCAGCTTTCACCTTCCAGCAAACAGCTGGGTCACTCACCTGTTGGCTGGTCGTCCAGGAGAAGCGTGTCTTCGTAGCGCAGGTAGTTCAGTGTCTGTTTGCACTGTTGGGATCCCTGCATCCACAGGACTTTGGCCACTCCGCAAGCCAGGATCCTGACAGCTTTGACTCCAGTGACTTCACACACCTCCACTATCACCCGGCCAGCCACCTTCTCCCCACTGCCGTACACCTTTTCGGGGTCGTTAAAGACCACCTCGAAAGACTTGATCTTCTTGAACATCACCATAATCGGGCTGGGTTGGCTTCAGAGTTAAAAACGAGGGAGGAAAAACAGAACCCCAAATCAAAGGACCCTTAGCAATAAGTTAAAATTATTTCACTCTTCAATCCTCTACTAAATTTTCGATAAGATGTCCGCAAAAATTGTAAGCTGCTGCTTAGGCCAAGGGATTTCAAAAGAAAAATAAACCCTTTCTTTTCTCTCTTTCCTCCAGCAGCTGGAAGAGAGCCCCGGATCTCTGCGGAAAAGCTAAAAGCACACCGCCCGAGGAGACGAAAAGAGAGTTACAAGTAAGAGCCGGAAACTGCTCTATATAGTAGCCCGGCAGGCAGGGCCACGCGAGCGCTGGCCTGGAGGCTCGTGCTGCCCTCGTGCACAGCCCTCCCATTGGCTGCCCGTTCCTTGTTTACCAGGAGCCCGACCAATCAGTGAGGTCGCAGCAGCGCGTGGACACAGTGTGCTCCTGGCTGGGAAAATAGTTGTTGTGCATCGCTGCAGGGCCAGGAGGAGGGGGTGGAGGGGTTGTGGGGCGGCTTCCCTTGGGCCCAAAGGAAGGCAGGCTTCGCTGCCCCTAAAGTTTATCCGAGGCCAGAGTCCTTCGAAGGATACTTTTGGGGTGCCAGCGATGTTTTGAGGTAAAAGGAAAATGTGCTTATGAGGGAATTTCGTGCCTAGCCTCAGTCAATGCAATTAATTTAGAGGCAACTGTTTATTTCCGACTCACAAATCGCAAGTCGTGTGAAAAACAATCCCAGAGCTCCAGAATAATTTAGGATCGGGGCGGAGGACAGGGAGTGCCGCTGTTACTGTTCAGGAACATCTCCTTTGTCCTTCTGTTGCCCCGCACCTCTTAAAAACCAACAAACAACACCCCACCCCACCCCCCAAAAAAACCTGCTGTGCGGGAAGGAAAAGAGAGCTTGTCACAAAATTTTAACCTCTCTTCAGCGCTCACAGGAAAGCGAGTATGTGGGACTGATCGGCCTTCTCCCTCCCTTTCTAGCCCCCGGGCTCGGGGCTGTGTGCCTCAGCCCATGAGCCCTCCACTCTGTTCTCGGGACCGGAAACAGTGCGGGCGTGTCCACATCCTCTTGCTTATCCCCTCATCTCTTCAGTCCCTAACTGAAAAGTTGGGGAACACTTTATGTCCCGCCAGTTACCTCACTACCTCTTTAGTAAAGTGTGTTTTTTAGGCTCTGATTATCTCTCACTCCCTGCTTCTCCAGGAAAGCAAAAAGAAAAAAAAAAGGGTGCTTCACTCTTTTCATTCCCCCCACCCAGTTACTTTAACTCTTTCTTGTCTTCGTCCCCTCTCCAACTTACGAAATCAAAGGTACATCCCTAAATCTGCTGCCTGCATTCCTCACAGCCTTCAAATTAGTTAAAAGCAAGAAAGTTCTCTTGTTTGTAACCAAAGTGTCCGAGGAAAGATGGCCGTATTCCTGTTTGAAGGAAGAATTCCCCTGTCTTTGAAAAGCTTCTCGTTTTTTGTTGTGTTTTGTTTTTTTCCCTAAGCTGTTTAGAAATTGCTGAGAAAGGGAAGAGAAGACAGACGGATCACTAGCACACTATGTATTCATGCTAAAAGAAGCCTTGACTCTTCATCCTGTGTTGTCGTTTGGCTCTCTGTCAGATGGGCTTTTCCTTAGCTGGCCATGAGGTGCCTTTAGGAACCAACTCCTGAGAAATTTTTCATAAATGCAATAAGAAAAACTTGTGTGCAGAGATACAGGGATTCTTCTCCCTTGTCTTTGATTCCTGATTCCCTCCCATTTGTTAGGGAATCAGGAGATGACCTCATTTCTTGTGCTGGAAAGAGAAAGACAATGTCCGGAAGATTGAGATGGGGAAGTAAATAAGAAGCATTAGAATATCCAGAAATGCTACCCTCTCAGCAAAAAGACGGCTATTCATTTCTGTGAAAGATCCTTTTTCCTTCCTCACACACCCTAACTAGGTTGACACTCTAAGGCTAACAAGTTACAACTCAACCCCACCATTAAGCAAGCTCAAAAATCAGGCATCAAGACTACTGGAAAGCACACACACACACACAGCACCAACTCCCAGGAACAAAAAGAGGAACATGTTGATCCTTAGGGTGTGTGGGTTTGAGGCGGCACCGTGTTCAAGAAAGTTAACCAATAAGGCCTGAGTTATTTTCAGTCGGTCAACAGTATTGATTGAGTTGATTGAGTTATCTGGAGCAGGGAAGGTGGGACTCTCATTAAAGTAATTTTAAAATTTTGAATTGTAGCTTCTGAGAATTTTTAGTTTGATACATATGAAAGTGTACATAAATATGAAATATCAAAATGTTTACAAAGAAATACATGAATCAATATTGTTAAACAGTGTGTGATGTGTAACTACATAAATTTTGAGGGACTGAGAGGAGAGGTGAGTGTAATAGACCAGGGTGGTGTTGATTTGGGACCTCTTAGAGAAAAGGGAATGCTGATATTTATTTGGGCACATCTGTGAACTACTGACTTTTAAAATAAACCTTAATACCATTCCCTTTTGCTCTAAGTTCCTCTCTTGGGCTCCAGTTTCTTCTTTCTTTCCCGTTCAAAACTCGGTACAGACCACTTGTTTGCGCTGTGCTACGACTGGGTTCCCTTAAATGCCAAAAACCTATTTCACTTTGGCAGCAGCTGCTGCCAACCAGGCCTGTAGCCAAAGCATGTTCTGAAATGGAGTCCCCCTGGCAAAGTTGTTTACAACCTTTCACCTTATAACCTGGTATTCTGATGAAAATGTGCCTTCTGATTCTTCTTTCTCAGTTCCTGTGCCAAAGAAGAAAAAATCTTGTAAACTGCTGTCCTGAAAACAGAGTACAAACACTTGTGGGGTGCAAGAGAGAAAAAGGGCAGGTCCAGTAAGGAACAGCAAAGGAGGGCTAAGTCCAGTTTTGCAAATTAGATCATCTTTACCTGCTCCTTCCCCACCCTCTTCAATCTCAGTGCCAATAGGAAACCAAGTGGTGATTGTTGTTTGCTTTACAGGAGGTGGTTGAGTAAAGCCCAAGCGTTCATGAAGAGAAGTGCCCTCAGTGCTCAACTGCCAATCAGAGTTCTTTTTTTTTTTTTTTTTTCCTAAATGGGTTTTTATTTATTTATTTATTTATTTTTGGCTGTGCTGGGTCTTCGCTTCTTTGCGAGGGCCTTCTCCAGCTGTGGCGAGCGGGGGCCACTCCTCATCGCGGTGCGCGGGCCTCTCACTATGGCGGCCTTTCTCTTTGCGGAGCACAGGCTCCAGACGCGCAGGCTCAGTAGCTGTGGCTCACGGGCCCAGCCGCTCCGCGGCATGTGGGATCCTCCCAGACCAGGGCTCGAACCCGTGTTCCCTGCATTGGCAGGCAGACTCCCAACCACTGCGCCACCAGGGAAGCCCCAACATTTCTCTTTTCTTCAACCTCTGGTGTGATAAACATTTAGGACTCTAAAGACTCAAGTTTCCTAATAACCCCTTCTTTTTTCCTTTTAATTGTTACTGTCATCTCCACTCGGTAAACTTCCCTTTTACTCTTATCTTTTCCATTCTCCTCTAGGGAATATTATTTTAGAGACAAAGGGAGTGTGGCATTTGAGACTGATCAACTTTGCGTATGCCTCCAAGTCATAGATAACAGAACTTAGAGTTCAAAGTAACTTTTTGGCTATTTATTGAGCACCTATAATGGACCAGTTCCTTTACATAATTACCTCAATAATATTTTATTTATAGGTTTATCTGTCATCTTGTTCCAGAAGGGCTTTAAGGGTAGATTATTTCATTTAATTCTCACAATAACCCTGTGACTCAGGGTTGATGAAGTCAGGCTCAAAGGGTTAAGTAATTTGCCTGCAGTCACAGATTTTGTAAATAGAGCAAGATGTTGAACACAGATCTGTCTATATGTACCGTTTCTATTGTGTTGTCCTGCCTCTCAGTGCTTTAACACATGGTATCCTGTTTGATCTTCACTGTGAAGGATTCAGAGCAAGACTCATAAAATGTTAGAGTTAAAGGGGACTCTAGCAGTCTTTTTTTAAAAAGACGTATTCCCTTATTTTAGTTAAGTGACTTACCCTAGGACATAACAGCTAGTAACTGGTGGAGCCACTCTCCAAACCCAAGATTCTTAATACTTAATCTAGAGTCTTATCTCTAGTTTGCTTTGTAAGGGTTCTTGTTTTTCAGTTTAGCTTTAATTATCAAAAAATACTTCATCAGAACAGATTGGTGGTTGCCAGGGGTTGGGGGGGGGCGAAATGGGTGAAGGGAGTCAAAAGGTATAAACTTCTAGTCATAAATAAGTCATGGGGATGTAATGTACAGCATGGCAACCATAGTTAATAATACTGTATTGCATATGTGCAAGTTGCTAAGAGGGTACATCTTAAAAGTTCTCATCACGAGAAAAAAATTCTGTAACTATATATAGTGACAGATGTTAACTAGACTTATTGTAGTGATCATTTTGCAACATATTCAAATATCCAATCATTATGTTGTACACTTGAAACTAATATAATGTTGTATGGCAATTTTACCTCAATTAAAAAAAAAACCCTCATCTGGAAGCCCACATTTCATGTTTATTGGGGTCTATTTTTCTACTATGTTGAAGAAGGAATGGAGATGTAGAAGTTGTCCAACTTCAGGGAAAGATGGGGAGAGGAGGTAAATTAATTTGTTCAGAACTACTGCAGACTCATTTAAGATATTTCTTAAAGTTGCCTTATTATATAAAAAAAAATTTTTCCCCCTCTCATGCTATCACCCATATGTTTTCTTTCCTTTACTGTCAAATTTCTTAAGAGAGTAAATTATACCAGCTTTCTCTGTTGGCTAAACTTGTCCCTTTGTAGTCTGGCTTCTGCTATCACTGAAATGGTTTTCTTAAAGTTTTCCAGAGGAAACCAGAGTAGTTTTTTAGGCCTTATTTCCCTTGACTCCTGTATAATTTGAAAACTGCCATCTTTTTAAATTTAAACATTCATCTTGACTTTTGGATTTTATCCTTTTTCTCCCTTGCTAGCAATTCCTTTTTTCTCTGCCCCCGCCCCCCCCGAAAGCTTTTCTCCTTGGCCCTCTCCTTTTCTGTCTTCAAGCTTTGCTGTTCAGTTTGTCCATCTGTACATCACTCAAGGAAACCTCTAGCCCATCTTGAGATTTCCAGTTGGCATCTCAAATTCAACTTGTCTAGTATGGCGCTCATAATCTTCCCCCGTGCTCAACCTCAGTTCTTACCCTTGTTTCTTTTAATGGGACCATTATATATTCCCCTGGTTATCAAGGCATAAAGTCCCGAAATTGCCTTCAATTCCTTCCTCTCTGACATTCCCCACGTTCAATCAACTGCCAAATTCTGAAGAGGCCATCTTTCCAGTGTTTCTAGAATTTCTTATTTCTTACTCCACTGCCATCACTCTGGTTCATGTCCTTGTTACTTTTGCCTAGATTATTTTAATAGCTTTTAGATGATCTTTCTGCTATAATCTATAGACCATGACTAGATTAATCTAACACAATTGAGTTCCTATCTGTTCCTGTGATGCTCCAAAACCTACTGCTTACTGAATCAAATTCAAATGCTTCAACCTGGTATTTAAAGCCTTCACAAATTGACCTAAGCCAAACTTTCCAGTCTCATTTCTCTCTACTTCCTCAGAAGTGTACCCTACACATCAGCCAAACCTGAGTACTCAGTATTCCTCTAATATATCGTTCTCCGCATTTGCTTATGCTTTTCTCTCTACCTGGAATGCCTGACTTTCCTTCCCATCTCTACTTTTTGAAATCCTACCCACTCTTCAGTAGACAGCCAAATGACTTTTCCTGTATGAAACCTTTCCTGATTCCCAAATCCCCTCATCTCTCATCTTGTAACCAGATAGGATTTCATTCTCTTTGCATACTCCATTCCACATTGTTTATATTTCTCATATGGAACTTACATGTAAAGTTTCTTTTCTCTCCTAGGTAATGAATTCCTAGAGAGCAGGATCTGTGTCTTTTTAATCTTTTTATTCTTCATAGCATCTAGCAGAGTACATTTCATAGAGAAAATATGTTATTAAATATAAACTGCATTGGTGGACTGGGATATGTCTCTGGAGTAGAATATGTTACTAATTCAGAACCTAGTATAGTTTCTTATCAACAATAAGAAACCTCAATCTCAGTTCCTTCTGCTATATTTGAACATAACCAGTCCCTCCTCGAAGCCTGTGGCCCAATTATGTATAGAGCAAGGGTGGTGAGGGTGGTGAGGTGGTGAGGGGTGATGGTTTATTTCTCTATGAGAGAAATTTGGACCGTGTTGATGTTTATAAACATGAGAGAGATGGGACATTTTGTGCTTAAACCAACTTCCCCTTTTCTGAGAAATTCTTTCTTACACAATTCAGTAACCCAGTTGGCTCAGCCCTGCCACCCAGTGGATAAATTAGAGTACTATTGAGATCCTTAGTCCACACAGAAGCTTTTCTGAGACCTGAAACTTGACCCAGACCACTCCCCTGAGTGAGGAAGATGATTCTTTGATCCTGAGAAAGGAGCAGAGGAGGGAATATGGTGTTCATGACTGAGAGGAAGAAATTACATATTAAAACAGTTTTCTCTTTTTTACCCATTTAACAGTACTTTCTATGTTAATAGCATTTTATAAATGTACATAGAGCTAAATATACATGTGCATTATAAAGCAATTGCACAAACATTAGATTCTCACTAGATAGGCAGGCAGATATTTTGTAGAAAGGAATATTGCAATATAGAGAGCTCAAGTGACTTGCCTAACTTCACGCAATTAGGACAAAATTCATCTAATTTATGGCTCAAAAATCTTTCCACTAGAGCATCTCTTATCCTTTAAAAAAAAAAAGTCATCTCCTTTGTAAAGATTTCTCTGATTTCTACAAGCAGATTTGATTGTCACTTTCTTTGTATTCCTAACAGCATATTGGACATACTTATATATATTATGAATATTGATCATTTATCTGTTTATTTGTCTGTTACTTCCCACTAAACTGAGTTTCCCAAAGATAGGAACCATGTTGTCTTATGGCCTGGCATAGTTTAGGTGCTTCAAAAATTCTAAATAAGGGTAAAAGTCAATCCGTAGAGGATTATTTTAGCCTGATCAGCTAATGTGTAGCATATTTAGCTCATCCCATTGCTCATCCTTCTGGTTTTGGTTTCTTCTCCAGCACTGATGGTATTCTCCCCAGGCTTGGTCGTGGTAGATGCAGGACAGTGATCTCCATAAAGAGAAAATTAAGCCATGGCAGAATATTTTCTGTTCCAGGTGCTACAGTTTCAGCAAAGGACCTTTCGATTCTTCGCTGGGGTGAGACAGGGTTGGAGGGCAGGATGAAGAGACTGATTAATTTTTTTAAAAAATCCAGCTTAACTAGTTCCTCATAGGTAGAAGTAGAAATGCTGTATCAAAGACTGATTACACAAAACCCTTGATATTAAAAATATTGAACCAGTAGCAAAGAATCATTCCATAATAGCCCTGCAGTGGAGGCAGAATCCAGTTATCTTTCCTGATTTCTCTTTCACTTTCTCAAAGCCCACCCTCCATTCACACACAAATTTTACCTCAGGAAACGTATGTAACTTATTTCTTCTTATTAACTATTAGGAGGACGATGAATAATTTGGTGTGGGAGTAGGCAGAAAAATTGAGGAAGGCCTATTATTTTCTAATGTTCTATCTTCCTTCCTTTCCTTAGTGCTGGTGCAGTTTCTTGGCACTGATTTTGAGAACGTGTAATTACTGGACCATGGAAATTATCTGTTTCCTTGAGAAGAAATGTGGGAAGGAACTTGCCATGAAGTATACAAGGTGGGGTGAAGTGGGTAAGAAGGGGGTTGGGTAGACCTGAGAAATGGTTGAGGTGTCCACAAGTATAAGAAGCTAAGGGGAAATGCTCAGGACTGGCCAAAGTGGAAATGCCCTCTCTTTTTAAAATCAAAATAATGTAACATAATATAGTTAAAAATCACATAATATTTGATGCTTATGCAAAAACCCAGCAGTCCTCAGTTCACTCCACTGAGATAGTCTCTTCCAATTATTTCAGCTTTTTCATCTGGTATTTACTTCATATTTCTAAATTATATGTTTCGTCTTTTGTTTCTTAATTTAGAAATATTAGACATATCTGCTCTTTTTTTGTTATAGTATTTGAAATTTTAAGCATCTTACATCACATTGTATCCCTACCTTCCTGTTCCTCCTACCCCATCCTCCTTATAGAGTTATATAACAGTTTTGGCCAAGTCAGTAGTCATTGTTTACATTATTATCACTGTGTAAATAGCATCAATTGTGGAGCCAAGTAGTGTATTTTGATTGTTTTGTGTCCTGAACAACCCTTTGTTTGTTATGAAGTTATAATTATTTAAGCAGTTTAGTTAGTTTATTATGCATCTATCCTCAGTTTATGTCTGAAATGCCAATTCTGTCAAATACTTATTAATATTTTCTCTCAGATGGTCAACAGATCAGATAATCTAAGAAATTAATTTTCTTTTTCCTGAAGGCTTGTTCCATCCTCACTGGGTAATTCTTTTTAGTCATCAGTACTATCTGCTGACTGTGAAGTGAAGCGGAAAGACAAAACTGAGGCACAGGGTTGATGTTTTTAAACCAGAAAATGTCCTTTCTGTGATCTCTGACCTGGAGAATGACAATCTGGAGGAAGGAATATGGTCCTTGTGATAGGAGTAGAAGAGAGAGTATACAATATTTAAATATTCTCTTTCCTTTCCCCATCATCCTCCTCTTTTCTGTGTTTTCCTAGAAGAAGGAAATTCTGTTCTAATCTTCCTTTTTATACTGTGGTCATTCTAAGCCTTCGACTGATCCACCAAAGGAAGAGGGAAATGCAGGCTACCTATTCTTTTAAATTACATATTTATTAGGTATACTGGATGTTTGATGAACTGCACATATTTGAAGTGTATATTTTCATGGCTTTTGAAATGAAATCACTGCCACAATCAAGATAATGAACATGTTACTCCAAAAAATTTCTTCATGTGTCTTTGTAAACCATCCCTCCCTCCCTCCCCCTGACCATCCCCAGGCAACCACTGATCTTTTTCTGTTACTATATATTAGTTTACACTTTCTATAATTTTATATAAATGGAAGTATACAGTATGTAGTCTTTTCTGTTGTTGTTTGGCTTCTTTCGCTTGCACTCTTATTTTGAAATTCATCATATTGTTGTGTGTATCAGTAGTTTATTTCATTTTATTGCTGAGTGATATTGTATGCAAGTCGTTGTGCAGACACATGTTATCATTTCTCTTGTATCAATACTTAGAAGTGGAATGTTTAGATTGTATGGTAAGTATATGCTTTTAAAGAAACTGCCAAACCATTTTACAAAATAGTTGTACTATTTTACATTCCCACCAGTAGCATGTGAGAGCTTCACAATTTGCCAACACTTGATATGGTCAATCTTTTAAATTTTAGCCATTCTGGTGGGTGTGTAGTGTTTTCTTATTGTTTTTTTAAAATTTGATTTGCATTTCCATAATGAGTCATGATGTTGAGCATCTTTTCATGCACTTATTTTGAGCTACCCATTTTTAAATACTCCATTGGTAATAGGGTAAAGGAAGCAGTGTTGCATGACAGGTGCCATAAGAGAATCTCACTCACCAATTGGCTATGAAATTCTTCTTAACTTACTTGAAATTCCCACACCTGAGGGACAAAGTTACATACTCTTTTGAGTTAAGAGAACCAATATAAGGAACAGTTTCTAAAAAAGATGTTGTGAGTTAAAATGCCTAAGATATCTGTAAGTGAAGACAGCAATGGGTATGTTTCCTCCAATTTTCTTCCATTAGAACAGATTGTTTTCTAGCTTAGCTAAAGGTCATATAGGGACTTCCCTGGCGGTCCAGTGGTTAAGACTCCTGCTTCCACTGCAGGGGGCGTGGGTGCCATCCCTGGCCAGGGAACTAAGACCCCACATGCCTCGCGGCATGGCCAAAAAAAAAAAAAAAGAAAAAAATTATAGAGACTGTGCTTTGCGGGAATGGCAGAGTGGCTATGGTCCTTAGAGAAGGTGGAGAGACCGGAATAGAGGATGAAGAATTGCAAAAGAAATTTGAAATGGCAGCCCAGATAGGACCCCCTGCCTGGTAAGCAATGGCTGGTGTGTATATGTATCCTAGGGGAGTTTGGTCAGGTGGGTGAAACTGAGAGAAGAGGGAGGAGACAGGGTGAATACACAGTTACGTTAGGGAGGGCAGGCCCTAGATAATGGAGTGCCTAAAGGGGAGACTGAGACCAGAACCAGGGGAACAACACTGAATGTTAATGTTATCTCCTTCATAGTTTTGTTCAGAACAGAGCTGTTACTTTAGAACATCCTGAACTAGAACAGCTTCCATTTTCAGTCTTTTCTTCTACAAACTAGATTCCTTCAATTTTGGGCCTTTCCCGCCCTTTTCCAGCTCTCCCTTTTGGGTTTCATGTGATAGAAGAAGAGAAATTTTTTGTGGTGGCAGCCACTGCCTGCAGCTCCCCTTCCCTGCCAAGCTCCACAACCAGAATCTTTAATGGCTGTTTCCTTGACAGCATAGTTTTGTGGTTTAGAGTTAGTTAGGTCTCTGGAGCCAAATTGCCTGGGTTCAGTCTCTGGCTCTACCATTTATTACTGTATTACTGTGGGCAAGTTGCTTAATCTTCCTGTACCTCAGTTTCCTTGTATAAAAACAGAGATAAGAATATTACCTTCCTTAGAGAGTTGTGAGGATTAAATGAATTAATAATTTTAAAGTGTTTAGGGAACCATTGGTGGTCCAGTGGTTAAGACTTGGTGCTTTCACTGCCATGGGCCCAGGTCCGATCCCTGGTTGGGGAACTAAGCCATGCCGCATGGCCAAAAAAAAAAAAAAAAGTGTTTGGAACATTACCTGGCAAGTTTTAAGCTCTCAATAAATGTTAGCTGTTAATTGAATTTAAACTCTTTGGCCCCACTTTCAAGGCACTTCATAATCTGGCCTCTGTCCATCTACCCTTCTATCCCATTACTTCTTGTCTACTTCATTTGAGTTTTGCTGATTTCCTCACTGAATCATGGATCTATGTATAACTCCAGATGGTGTCCGTTGCCTGGAAGGCCCTTAATTCAAATCCTACCCAATCTTCAAAGATCACTTCAAATCCCATCTCCTCTACTACCTCTTATTATATCTTGAGTTCTCATCACCCATCTTCCCACTTGGATTCATAGTACCATAGAATTTAGTGAATAATTACACGCTCATCACTCCTTCATGTGAATCAGCTTTGTCTCCCTAATAGCCTGTAAACTCTTGAGGGCAGAAACAATATTTGATACTTCTGAGCCCTCTTTCAGTGGAGTGAACACATTGTCTTTATGCCATCTTAAGCGTCTGTAAAGAGATTCAACATAGGCAATAAATGTGAAGAATTCATAACTTTAATAACAGATTAGTTAGGGATGGGGATGATAGCTTCTTTCCTATCTGTGCTATTCTCCAAAGACAGAGATTCCCTTCACCAGAAATCCAGACAACCCCCACTTCACCTCTGAACCAAGAAAGCAGAACACATCTTACCCACGTATACTGATCAAATAGACTCTTCTCCCTATCATTTCCTCCTCTTTCCACCTTCCAAGAGAAAATATCATTAGATTTTGAGTTTCTGATGGGTAATGATCATCTCTTCCTCTTTCAGTTCTTCTCTATTAAAAGTCTCAACGCTTAAATTTTCTACTGATGGTCAGGACCCCATGACCTCTAAGCTTGTAGAGGTGATCTCAGGAGTAGACGGACTGGAACAATTTGCTTACTATAAACAAGACTGGGGAAATTAGTGAAGAGCCCCTACTGAGGTCTGGAATGCAGAAACCTTGCCCAGAATCCTCACTCTGTGATCATTTCAACCCTGGACTGCAGCCTCTCTGGATAAATGTCATTGTTTCATGTGTCTCTTAGTCCCCACTGTTTCCTTCAGTGATTCTTTATGTTCTTCCTTGCCAATCTCTATCCACAAATCACTTCTAAACCAGTCATGAGATTGCTGGCCTAGTTATTGAATGCAAAGCCACAGAACAAAGACCCCAGAAAGGAGTGGGGCTAGGAGGGTGGCTGAGGAAAGAGGAACCCCAGCATCCGAGGGAAAGAGGTGCAGTTTTTCCAAGTCTGGCAGGAAGGCTCGGGCATCCTCCAGAGCTGCCTGAGCTGCCACAGTAAAGTTGGGGTCACCAGAGATTAAAACATCAAAGACACAGGAATGGAAGTAAGCGTCTTCAACTGGCAGCCCTTCCTTGCACAGCTGTCTGGCAGTATCAATGGTTATAGCTCCCCGACGACTGCGCTCTGAGCGTGAGAGTCGCTGACTTGGAGGGCATCCCCCAACACAGAGCTGCAGATCCTGCTCAGCTGAGAAGGCCCTGGCCACATCCTCTGCTACTTTGATGGAGAAGGAGAGCTGCCCAGCTGTCTGCCGAATGATTATAGTTGTGCCAATGTAGGCAGCTTGGATCTCCACATGGCTCCCAGGGTTAGCAGTTCGAATGGATAAACTTGAGCCCCCAGGTCGGTCACCTCCATTGATAGAACCATCTTCAAAGGCTGCGGGAAGATTGTCCACCTCAGCCTGGTAGACCTTCTGATCAATGCATTCCTGCATGTTCTTAAATATAATGGTGAGCTGTGAGGGCAAGAGGGAAAACAGTTTATTTTGGGCTCAGTGTATCCTACCCGCTTCCACTAGTCAGGCCTCATTACATAATCAGGGATCTGATCCCAGCAGAGATGAAAGGCTTATCATGGTTCTCACTCCTTGATCCCTTCTTTATGTTCCAATATTGCTTTATCCCTGCTCAACCCCTCTCTTTCTTATTTGGTCTCAACCTCGGAAACTCCCACAGGAGGAGGAAAAGTTTCCTTTCTGTAACTCCTCAACCCAGGGCTCCTCAACTTTCCTCTTTCCAAATTTCTCTTCAGGGTTTTCTGCATTGGCGTGAAATTCCCACTGAGGGAAAGTGATTTACAGGAGCGAGTGTTTGGTAGGAAGGAGTGATTCAAGATGTGAGAGTGGTTGAGGAGGAAAGGGAATAGGGAGCATTGCTGAGAAATAGTGGGAGTGGTACCCTGAGGTGACCATGGGAGGATCTGGAGGAGCAATTGAGTCCCTGACCTTCCGGGTGGTGGTGGCGTTGGCCCCCGATGCCACGGGGGAGCTGGTGGCCTGGACAAAAAGGAAGTCATTATCCAGCAAGGGCCAAGCTCCTTGGACACGGCACGTGTGAAAGTGGTGATGGAAGCTGCGCACGTGAGGGTCCCCGAAGGAGGCGCAATGCAAGAAGCCTGGGGGCTGACCGTTCAGCCGGAAAAACCGGCCTTCATAGTCACAGGGGTCCGGGGCTGGGGGACCAGAGGAGCGCACCGGGCCTGCGCCTGGAAGGGCTGGGCCCCGGGGTGGGGGAGGGGCCGTGGGGCCCTGGCGGGAGCAGTTGTGCTGGATCATCAGGTCTTCGATGCCGTGCACAGCAGAATGGAAGGCGAGGTCCCCGCGGCAGGTGCGGGCCGTGCGCCGAGTGCAGAGCGCGTAGGAGCGGAGGGCTCGGCAGAGGCCGGTGGAGCCCACCCCTCCACCCCGGCCTCCTCCTCGAAGGGCTCCTGGTGAACCCCCACCTCTAAGGCTCAGAGTGGAAGATACATACTCAGCATTGCAGCGGAGGATCTTGCACTGAGAATGAGCTGAGGACGGAAGGGAGAGAGGATTGTGAGATGGTCCCCAGATCGCCGCTCAACCATAACTCTCCCAAACCTCATCAGGGGATTCCAGCCGGTCCTAAAACCCAACTGAGAGCCTTCCACAGTCCCCAGTGCGCAGCCGCGAGCCCCCAGCCCCCAGCTTTCTAGTCTTGTCCTCTTTCAATCTTGCTAAACACGTGTAAGCCCTGCTAGATCTTTTCTCCCTGTGGATCAAGGGCTTTCCCAGTGCCCTTCCCCAAGTTGAATGGAGAATAAAATATGCCTGAGAGTGGGGCGAGTGACTGGAATTCCTCAGCACCCATCTCTTCTCACTCACCCAAGCTCACATGCCCACCCCTACATAGCAGCCTACCCCCTAGATTCCCCAAACCCTTATCTAACCCTTCCTTACCATGTCCACAGAGGAGCAGCAGGAGAGTGAGAATGCTTAGAGTTGGGGGACTGCCATGGGGGGACCAGGGACTAGGGGACTGGCCTGGATCCCCCATACCTATCCAGCCAGGTCCCCCCAGGTTCCGGTTCTTTCCAGCTGGTGACCCTCCTACCTAGTGAATTTTGACCGGACGTCCTGTAAGGGACTGAAAAAAGAAATTTGGCTGGGCATGGGGAAAGAGAAGAGTTGAAGATTGTTCAGAATCGTGTGAAGAGAATCTTGGGAGATCAAGAAAAAGATGAGCAGACTGGAGTTTGGGGAGAATGGGGCTCCCTGAACTAAAACCGAGGCTGTTAAGTCTCTGTGCCCTGCTCTTGCGGCCACTTTCAGGTCCCTTATGCAATACCCCTAGGTGGGGGTGGAAGAAAGGTTGAGTGAACTCAGGGGGGCAGAGTCCACTGTATTGCCCCATTCTGAGCTACCAACCAGCAGAAATGTCAAAAAAGGAGTGGATAGATCAGATCTCAATCATACCAGTGGGCTCCCCAACAGAATTAGGATCTGAAAATACTTCAGAAACATACCTCTTATTTGCCCTTCCCTATCAGGAGGGAACACCCTCCAGAGGTCATTCATTTATTTTCCTCCTTTGTGTCAGAATTTTCAGCGAGAAGGAGTAAGGGTGGTATAAACCATCCCTGTTCTCTAGAACGTCAGTATTCAAATGAAAAGGGAACCAGTCTCTTTCATCTACTCTAGAGAGCTAAAATTATAATCCTTCTCTCTCAGGGGATAATGGGATGCAAGCCAAGCATGCAAATCAACATTTGTTTGTAAGTCAACATTTCTTCTTGTAATTTTCCAAACCTCACTGAAGAACCACTCCTTCCATTAACCTTACCTTGCAAGTTGAGAAGTTCTCAATCTTTTGATGAGAACAGGGCTTGGGGAGGGGCTAACTCTCTTTTGCCAAACTACCCTCTCCTGGGATAAGGATACGATTGAGGGAGAGTCATGCAGGAGGAAGAATAGGATGATGGGACTAGAGTTATGGGGAGAAATCATTTACAACAAGGAGTAACCCCCACCCTTGAAAGCCCAATGTGAAGGGCACTGCTAAGTAGGAGCAGGATAGAAGGGTATCAGTGACTAATCATCTCAGGCTAAATTTGGCCTTGGTGAGAAAACCACAGAATAGGAAATGTGGGACACATATTAAAGAAGGAGACTTCATCAGAATTCTTGAGGTAACAAGATAAGGAGAGAGCTAAGACTCTCAGAGGAGAGACGGAGGTTTAAATTTCTAATGGCCA